>NC_092333.1:374870000-376220000 GCF_046630445.1 Rutidosis leptorrhynchoides | reverse complement strand
GATTTTTATATCTTTAATTCTACAGCTCCAATTTAAAAAAAAAAAATTGCTGGTATCTAATTTCATTGTGTAGATTTAGAAAAAAATATATTTTTTTAACTGGAGCGTTAAGATGCATCTGATGCATGTTATCCGCTGTTTGATGCATGTTAACTGCCTTTCATGCATCAGATGCACCTTAACAAAAAAACAAAGAAAAAATAACTTTTGATTAAAAAAAACAGTGTTTGGGGTTTAGAAATTAGGGTTTAGGGTTTAGAAATTAGGGTTTTAGAACGAGTTTTTAATAATAACGGTTTAGAGTTTAGGGTTTAGGATTGAGGGTTTACGGAGTAAATCCGAAAATCCTAAACCCTAAACTCTAAATCGGGCTAAATCCTAAAAACAAAACTCAAAAAAACCTCAAAACACGTTAACATGCATCAGATGCATTTTAAGCTCTTGTTGAAAAATAAATAAATTTTTTTTATGAATCTACACAATGTCAGTAGATCACGGAATATTTTTTTTTTTTTTTAAGTTGGAGCTCTAATGTAAAAGATATAAAAATCTCATTTTACTTATCCCCTTAACTCAAAAAAGTCACTTATCCCTTGATACCCCCTATATATATATATATATATATATATATATATATATATATATATATATATATATATATATATATATATATATATATATATATATATATATATATATATATACACGACACAAAACTTTTCCGTGCTAAAATGAGCACGCAAGCTCCAAAATGGTTGAGCACGTCTTGTTAGCGGTGTGGGTTTGTGCTAGGAGCATATTGGCCGTACACGCCACTGTTAATTATGGTCTTACAAGTTTAATTTTTTCATTATTTTTACGTTTGTTTGCTTAGTTACGTAGTATTTTATTTTCATCTTTTTATGCGAGTCAGTCCTTTAAGTCTTTGGCTTTTAAGTAACCTCATGGATTCGGCAAACAGTGTTGGTACAACACTAAATGTATATGATTATTTTGACTATAGTTTTCATTGATATGTTTTGAATTACTAATTATAATGTTTTTACCGCATTTATAAAAAACAAAACTTTATATAACATCGACTATCTCCGTCCTAAAAAAACTCTCCATCTTAATGTGTTCCAAAAGTATTGTCCATTATTTTCAATAATCATAAAAAACCATTGAAGTTTCGATTATGTCATTTTTATTATTTCTTTTAGAAATGTAACATCAAATATGTCAACTATTATAATAACTAGTCCGGACTGGCCCGCGCGTTGCGGCGGGGACTTTCGGGCTGCATATTCATATTTAACGTAGCGTTGTGTATTTACAGAGGGGAACACGGCCCATGTGTTAAGCGCCATTTTAGATGTCGTTGTGTTAAGCGTTTTTTAAAAAGTATCCGTTTCGAACGTAGTTAGTTTTGTTTTGTTCAATAAATTTCCTCAAGTGTAACGGTGCTGTCGGAAAAATTTAACTCCGCGAGCAGAAAGATACGGGATGTCGTTGTGTTTAGCGTTTTTTAAAAAGTGTACGTTTCGAACGTGGTTAGTTTCGTTTTGTTCATAAAATTATTTCGAGTCTGACGTTGGCGTCGAAAAAATTTAACTCGTGGCGAGCGGGATGATACGGGTTGTCGTTGTGTTTAGCGTTTTTTAAAAAAATTTCCATTTCGCGTATAGTTAGTTCCGTTGGGTTCGTGAGATTTTTCGTGATTGAACGGTGATCTCGAAAAAATTTAGCTCGCACCGAGCGAGAAGATAGGGCCTGTTATAAATTCGAATGGAATTAGTTTCTTTTATTTTAATAAAATTATATATTTACACTTTTAATCTCTGAGAAAGTGTAAACCTGAGGGGTTGTTGTGTAAATATAGCCGAAGTTGATGGACTGTTTGTAATGTGAAAGCAAACGCAAAGCTACAATCCGATATAACTGAAACTACAAACATTCCCACCACATTTAGTATATAAAGGTTAATAATTACTCTTTAAAATAACTTTCTTAATTAAAATATTCCATTTAATGAAGGATAATATTTTTTTGGCGTAAAAACTAAAATTCATACATAAACGAGGTCGTTTTTCAAAGGAAAACGTCCTAAACAAAGATTACAAAAGAAACGGGGGACATGGAAGCTCGCGACTAGTAAACAATCATCTATAGCGAAAACTATCTATAAACAAACCCCCACTAACAACCCAGAAAGATCTTGAACCAAACTAAATAATGATAAACCGATCCAACACAATAGTACCTGATCCAAACAAAGCGATCTAAATAGAAGAAAAAAGTAAACGAATGATCACGAGACAAACCCAAATTCTCAACATCTCGGTCCTGCTCTATTCAGCTTACCATAACCGTCTCTTTCAAAGTGTTGTTCCCGGTTTGGTTCTCTATCTTGTAAGATAACACATTGGCGGATGCATCATGTGGTTCACTCTCCGCGATCAAACGGTGTCATCAAAAGCCTCCATAAAGGACAATTTAGACAATTTGATAATATATCTTAAATCTAACGAAAAGTCAAATCAAACATTATTTCAGACGGATGGAGTATATTTTACTACGCATAAATTATTTGTGATTGTCCTCACATATATTATCGTAAAGTTATATTGTCAGATTCTATTGTTAAAATCAATTCAGAAATATGTGTAAATCAATATTTTCTGTGTCTTCTTCATTAAAATCACCACTATTTATAATATACATGGAGTGTAAACCCTAATTGGCTGAACCCATTTATACAATCGGGCCGAGTCTTCTAAACTAATACATATTACAATACTTATACACTAACAATATGTAATACAACATATTGGATGGGAGTTACTTTTTTGTGCGTACAAATTCTTAAAATACTCACTTGTTATACTAAAATGGTGTATAGTGTAATTTACTTCACAATAATATAGTGTGTGTGTGTAATACTTATTTTTTCTCTAGTATAAATTTAATTGTTCGATATTTCTTTTAAATTTTTCCATATTAAATATGTATTTTCACAAATATATAACAATAATAACGTCAAATTCCTTTAAACATTTTTACAAAGTGTATGCAAGTAAAGTATAAAGTAAATAACAAAGTTATAAAATATATTACTTGTATAAGTATTTCATTTCCTTTGTTTCATATTAATAGTTCACTATTATTTTTGAGTTGTCTCAGATTAATAGTACATTTTTATAAATAAATAAAAATAAATATGATAAGATAAAATTCCTTTCATGCTATATATATATATATATATATATATATATATATATATATATATATATATATATATATATATATATATATATATATATATATATAATGTTTTAATCAAGAGGAAAACACTTTTTTAAAGGAAAATAAATCTTTTTTTTACAAACATTAAGATCACGTGAAAATATGAACATTTTAAAAAGACACTTTGTAATGAATGTTATTATTTTGACGAAAAAATGTTCTAAGAAATAAATAATAACATGCATCATGATTAATGTTTTAATTAAAGTTTATTGTAAGGGTTTAGAAATTAGAAATTAGGGTTCAAAAATTAGGGTTCATAAATTAGGGTTTAAAATTTATGGTTTAAAAATTAGGGTTTAGGTTTTAGAAATTAGAGTTTAGGGTTTAGAAATTAGGGTTTATATTGAATTTTTAACACGAACGGTTTAAAGTTTAGGATTTAGGATTTTGGGTTTAGGGACTAACCCGTAACACTAAACCTTAAACCCTAAACTCTAAATCGGGCTAAATTTTGAAAATATTTTTCAAACATCAAGTTCACATGAAAATATGAACATTTAAAAAAGACACACTTTTAAATAAATGTTATTATTTTGACGGAAAATAATAACATGCATCATGAGTAATGTTTTAATTAGATTTTTTTTTCATCTTATGCGAAGTATTTTTTTGAGAATCTAGGGTTAAATGTTTTGGGTTTAGTCCTTAAACTCTAAGCTCCAAACCGTTCGTGTTAAAAATTCAATATAAACACTAATTTCTAAATCCTAAACCCTAAATTCTAAACTTTTAAAAAAAGTCTAATTAAAAATTACTCATGATGCACGTTATCATTAATTTCTTCGAGCGTTTTTCCGCCAAAGTAATAGCATTTATCATAAAGTGTCTTTTTTAAATATTCATATTTTTACGCGATTTAAATAAAATAAAAAAATTTACTTCCCATATATATATATATATATATATATATATATATATATATATATATATATATATATATATATATATATATATATATATATATATATATGAAAATAATCAAGAGAGAATTAGATTATAGGAAGGGGCAAGCATGGACGAGTCTAGGTTAAATATGTGGGATCACGAAACACTACTATTTTAAAATTATTATGTAGAAAATATTTTTAAATTGTATAGGACACCACTAAATTAACTACATGACCCTTATATTATTCAAATTTACAGTTTTTCTTTTAAACTGTATAGGACACCACAAAAATAACTACTCGGACCACATATATTTTTTAAATTTGTACTTTTTTGAAAAAACAACCACTAAACTGTCATTCAAATATAATTATTACAAAAAAAAATTCAGGACCTTATTGAGTTGCGATCCTGAAATAGCCACTGCAGAATGTTGATGATCTTATTCTTCATTTTTTTGATCAACGCTGTTGGATCAGCCTTCATTTGGTCTTCATTCCAACTTGTTAATTTACATGGCTATGGGTTGTTTAGACATTTCATAATTAGATTCTTTTGTTTAATTTCGTTTTTTTTTTTCATATCACTTCATCTAGTTTCATAACCTAAACTAGTTTCACATTCTTGATTTCAGTTTCAATTTTATACTACAACCACCAATTAATTTCTACCGAAATACAATCTTCTTTTGCTTCCTACTTCAGAGGTATGCATCTTTCAGTATTTGAAAATAAATTATGATGCTAGTATCTGTTTGTATGTTTTTTATATGATATGTGTAATCGCACACCAGTTGTTCGATAAAGCCCAAGTCACTTGACCTCTATATTAATAAATTCCTTTGATATGCTTGTCACCAAGGAAGGATACATGTATATAATTGAAACGATCTGAAACTAATACTTTAAAAAGTTTTTTTTTATAAATACACCAACCACTTTTCATCTGATTTCGGGTCCCACCAAATTTGATATAATAACTTAGGCGGTGACCATTGAAAAATACACTTTCCCACGGTTTATATGGAACGGAATTACGGTTTGAAAGTTATGTTTTTACGAAAGCAATCCAACGACATACTGAAAGTTGGGCATGCTATTCTGCTATTTTGCACCACAAAATTCAGCCATCAGACACTGTTTTGAAATTTGTATAAACCAGTCTATACTCGACAAAATCATGCATGTCAAATTCAATTTTTAGCTTGTCGGGTCTACATTATAACCACTTTTTAGTTTTTACAAGAAACGTACCATTGTTAATATAGAGCCCGTAAAGTAGGCCTAAAAGTCATTTTCGACACCTTTATTAAAATCTTAATAATCTTTGTTGGTGATTGAAATTTTAATCCGTCCGACCTTAGCTAACCAAGTTATCTTTATAACTCTAAAATGACAATTTGAACGTACTGGTAACTTTAGTTTCTTAAAACCCTACATACGGATCAAAATAGATCCTTATGACCCAAATGGGTCGTAATTTTCCATTTCAACCAAAATATACCCTAATTCAATTTCAAGACACCAAAACTTCCAAACAAACTTAATTCGACATATGGGACGTGTTCACATTAACCATTACCCATTTACCATTTTGACACTTTTTGACCCAAACGGGTCAAGTGTCCAGAACCATGAAAGGATGAAAATGATTACGTGGATATAAATTATCTAATTAGTACTGTAATTTAATATTATCTTTTTTCTAATGTTACCTAAAATTTGGGGCGTTACATTGATTACGTGGATAACAAGTGCGAATGGAATTTATTTTTGATTATATGAACATATGATGGATTAAAATTAAGGTTTTGTTCTAAGATCGGTTGCAAAACATTTATAAGAGTTATACGGTTGCAAATCATTTATAAGATTTGACTTGTATGTTGACCTATATATTGTATATCGCAGAGACATAGCTTATGTTGTGATTGTTGCCACTCAAATGAAATTGGCAGAAGTTCCATATGGGCTGAACACATATGACATGAGTCTTCCTTAACAGATCGTAATCATACTTAACAACTCGATGAATGTCTACCTTATATTATTTTATTTAATAACGCTATACCCGAGTAATGTTTTAAATTTGATTGTATTATTTGTTTTGACTTTCATTAGATGAACTCAATTAGTAACATTACACATGTGGCATGTTTTAATGTTAATAAATTTTTTACTTTATAGCATATATTATTTTATTTTGCAATAAAGTTACATTAATATATATAAATATATACATAAAATAACTCGTACCAATGAAATCGATGATGAGACGACCATTAGAGCAGCGACCAGTGGGTTTATGGAAAAAGGTTTCACCATAAGGCGGCAGAAAAAAATGGTATTGTTGAGCCTTTGGTTTCCAAGCCAGTTCTTCTTTTAAGTTTCCAGTATCAGCTAACGAGTCACCAAAACTTATGATTGACTTGTAATAACACCCATTAGCATCTTGTGTACAGTTCAATAACATCAACACCATGACTAATTTGGTAAAATTAGAATATGATGAAATTGCCATTTGCTACAGAGTTTGAAATCAGGAAATTATGAGAGTTCTATAAATAGCAATAACCGGAGTAATTGAAGAAAGGGGTCTAGCTTACTTCACATGTGCACCGACTGGATTTTGACACGAAGCATACAATGACCTCCTCAAATTACAGTTATGCCCCTTTAAGTTTGGTGACCAAGTCTAGTAAGGTTCAAATTAATGTTTTATGTTTTTCTTAATCATATTTTAAACAGTTCATCCTTGAATTCATCATTGGTGTTGTCCTTCATAAACTCGTAAAACTCGGTATCTAGGTCATCATCCTTAATACTTATAGGTGTGAAATCCCCATGTCTACATCCATTAATGCCCGGAATTCGTCCTCTAAGGACGAATCAACGTCATCTAACCTTAAAATTAGAGGTGTTTCCACTAACCTAGTGTTTTCTAGCAACCTTTCTACCTCGACTTTGGAATTCAAATCCTCATCTTCATTATCCGAAGAATCCAATTTTATCGGATGAAACTCATCATCGTCCTCTGTATCAGAAAGGTCTCAATATATATCTGTTGGTTCCTCATCTATAATTTCATCCTTAAACTGTGAGGCTGTTAACCAGGGCCGCCCCGTCAATTCTAATTTTGCACATGGGCCCTATTCAATTAACAAAAAATAGGCCCTTTTGTATACAAAAGTTTTAAATATATGTACGAATAAGTTCATCAAACACTAAAAAACTTGGTTAACTACTAGCACTATAGGCCCCTTTGGATTATTGGCCCTTTGCGAGCGCACGTGTTGCACGCCCTCAAATCCGCCCCTGCTGTTAACATAGGTGGTAGAGTGGTAGGTTGTGGAGTTATGGGTTGTGGAATTGGTATAGACTTTTGATGGAATTTAACAACTTAATAAACGACATGTTCTTAAGATTTACATGTTCACAAAACCATTTTTATGATAATAAAGAAAGCGGAAGCATGCATAAGTTCATGTTTATTAGTTTAACCATTAAGTTAAATTCCATGTAAATATCATGTCTTGAAACATATGCTTACAAATAAAAGAAGAAGATAAGAAATATACCTCCTCAACTAATTTGAGGGCTGATTTGGAGGATGAAGTAGATGATGAATATTAGCTTCTAACTTGAAGCCTCAAGTTATAATACCCACAAGTTTTAGTGCACCAACACCACCCTTAATATAGTTAGGATTTAGAGACACTTGAATGACCAAAAACCAAGCTTGAAGACCCCTTCTTTCTGCCCAAAAATTTCGAACAGCAGCAGTAAGTTTTGGACAGAATGGTCAGCTGTTTTTGGCACTTGAAATGTTGTATATTTTGAGTCTTTCTTTGGTCTATTAAAACTAGCATGCACTTAGGGAGTTGTGGTCTTTAAAAGTCACAAGAATAAGCATGGGTGGACTCTTCTTGGAGCCTACAAAACTGCCGACACTTACACATTTATTTTATACAAGATTCAATTTTATAAAACTTGTATATAAGTTTGTAAAACTTATATAAAACAAACATGTATTTGTTACTTGCAACAATTTTATAAACCATTTTATAAAATATAACACAACATAATTATTTAAACCTATAAATAATTACATATAAATTATCCAAATAATTTATCCCAAGTGATGATATTTTAGAAAACTGATTTTCTAAAATCCAAGTGTCGCGTATTTATTTAACGATCCATTCGTTAAGATTAAATACTTATAAGGTGTCGGTAAGCTTGTTATTGGGTATGACCCGACTTGGATCATGACATATTAGCCACATTAATTTAATATGTCTCTCGGGCATACGAAATACCTTCAATCTCCCACTTGCACGAGAAACATAAGAAATTAATGCAAGTGATGGATACCACCTAACTACCGTCCATCACCCCCAATATGTTATGACTTTGTGCCATTCATTAACATCATCCCCTTCGAGTTCTCATCTCGGATATGAATAGGTGAATCTTTTCATTATATCCTTTCGTCCTAGATGTCATGTTAAATCTAAGAGATACAGAGTGATCACTCTCTTTTAGATTTAACTTTATCAGGCCTTAGACATCTGACTCTCAACGAATAAGAGGGACAAATTCCATCTTGATTATATACGTCCTAGATATATACTTTGTATTACACCTGAGCTCTTCCTTATGAACTACCTTATTTCAGAATAGCGAAGGAAAGAATCAAGGCACAGTACTTGGTAAATATCCGAACCGAATATGTATCTCAGGTCAGAGGATACAATGATATTCACCTTTACTCAAGATTACGTGTGATCAACCACAAAGGCTCCATTTAGTAAATCTTGAGAGCGGGTCTTCCAATATTTGTATCTCACAAATATCTATGAACCTTGGTTGCAAACTTGCCCCACATTCATCCCGTGAATGTATACCAATCCAAGTTCATAATAGTCTAAACCTCACACTTGTTCCCACAACTGTGATCGACTACGGAATTTAGAATAATCACTTATTCATGGATAAAATATGCAAAATAGGAACATAACTCAAAATAAATTAATACCATAATTATATTAATGAGTTTGAACAATTTCGTTCCGTTACAATACTTAAAACAGATCATGACCAATCACTAGAATATCAAAGCCCTAATGCACAAACATGTCCAGTATGTTTTGCTCCATGTAAGAGCTTCGTGAGAGGATCCGCTATATTAAGATCTGTGTGAACTTTGCGAATACATATCTTTCCCTTTTCAACTTCATCCCTTATGTAGTTGAATCTCCGCTCAATGTGACGGGTCTTTTGGTGAGCACGAGGTTCTTTGATTTGAGCAATCGCATCCTCGTTGTCACAAAAGATCTCAAGAGGGTCCTGAATGGAAGGGACTACTCCTAAGTCGTTGATGAATTTCTTCATCCATACAGCTTCCTGAGCTGCCAATGAGGCGGCAATGTACTCCGACTCTGTAGTGGATAAAGCAACAACATCCTGTTTTGAACTCTTCCAAGAGACTTCACCTCCATTTAATGTGAAGACATAACCGGATTATGATCGAGAATCATCTCGATCAGTTTGGAAACTCGCATCCACGTAACCTTTTACAGCGAGTTCCTCCTCACCAGACCCATATATCAGAAACATATCCTTAGTCCTTCTAAGATATTTCAATATACTTTTGACAGCAATCCAATGACTGTTTCCTGGGTTATTCTGGTATCTACTTGTCAGGCTAAGAGCGCATGACACATCCGGTCTAGTGCATATCATTGCATACATGATTGACCCAATGGCAGACGTATATGGGACTTTCTTCATTCTCTCCTGTTCATCTTTCGTGGTGGGGCACTGAGATGAACTAAGAAGTGTTCCCTTTTGAATAGGTACCAAACCTTTCTTAGAGTTCTCCATCTTGAACCTTTTCAAGATCTTTTCAATGTGTACACTTTGATTCAAACCTATCAGTTTCTTGGATCTATCCCTGTAGATCCCAATCCCCAAAACATATTGTGCTTCTCCAAGATCCTTAATGGAGAAGCATTTACTTAGCCAAGTTTTAACACCTTGCATAGCCGGAATATCATTTCCAAATAACAATATATCATCCACATATAGTACAAGGAATATGATTGTGCTCCCACTAGCTTTCTTATATACACAAGCTTCATCACCATTTTTAATGAAGCCAAATTTCTTCGCCTCCTCATTAAAACGGTGATTCCACATTCTAGATGCTTGTTTCAATCCGTAGATTGATTTCTTTAACTTGCATACCTTTTTAGGATATTTCGGATCAACAAAACCTTCGGGCTGAACCATATATACATCTTCCTCAAGATGTCCATTTAGGAAAGCGGTTTTGACATCCATTTGCCATATTTCATATTCATAATGAGCAGCAATGGCAAGTAATATCCTAATAGACTTTAGCATTGCCACAGGTGAAAAAGTTTCATCATAGTCAACCCCTTGAGTTTGAGTGAAACCTTTTGCTACAAGTCTAGCTTTATATGTATCCAAGTTTCCATGTATGTCGGTTTTCATTTTGAAAAGCCATTTACAGTCAACTAGCCTTGAGCCAGTAGGTTGTTCAACAAGTTCCCAAACTTGATTGTCATACATGGATTGCATCTCAGCGTTCATGGCTTCCTGCCATTTATCCTTATCAATCCTTGATAAAGTATCTTGGTAGTTTGTTGGTTCATCCAAATCAACCACATAGCAACCATCCATGAGAAACCCGTATCTCTCGAGAGGATTACTAATCCTACTAGATCTTCGAACGTCTTGTGTACTTTGATCAACCACTTGATCATTCTCAACATTTTCGTGTTGAGTGCTAGTGTCAACCAATTTTGTATCATCTATTTGATCTTGAACCTCTTCAAAATCTATCTTCCTTTCACTATTACCTTCCATTAGGAACTTAGTTTCAAGGAATTCTGCCTTTCGAGCAACAAATACATTTTGTTCGGTCGGATCATAGAAATAGTATCCCATTTCATCCTTGGGATATCCTATGAAGATACACTTCGTGGATCGAGCATGCAACTTATTAGCATTATAGCGCTTTGGATAAGCTTCACATCCCCATACTTTCAAGTATGAAAGAGAAGGAGGTTTTCCAAACCACATCTCGTGAGGAGTTCGTTCCACTTTCTTGGTTGGGGCCATATTTAAAATACGAGCCGTGGAGCATAGACAATAACCCCAAAACGATAGAGGTAACGAGCTTCTTGCCATCATAGATCGAACCATATCCATTAGGGTTCGGTTCCTCCTTTCGGAAACTCCATTAAGTTGGGGTGTTCCTGGTGGAGTAAGTTGTGAGATAATCCCACAACTCCTAAGATGATCTTGGAAAGCATCGCTTAGGTATTCACCTCCTCTATCGGTACGAAGTACCTTGACTGTCTTGTTGAGTTGATTTTGTACTTCGTTTTGATATTCTTTGAATGCTTCAAAAGTTTCATCCTTATGTCTTAACAAGTAGACATATCCGAAACGACTGAAGTCATCAATGAATGTAACAAAGTATCTTTCACCATTCCTAGTCATGGGCTTAAATGGTCCACATACATCCGAATGTATTAATCCCAATAAGTCTTTAGCCCTTTCATAGGTCCCTTTGAAAGGTGCTTTAGTCATTTTGCCTTGCAAACAAGATTCACATACATCAAACGAGTCCATCTCATTTGATTTCAAAAGTCCATTCTTTTGAAGTGTATGCATTCGGTTCTTGTTTATGTGACCAAGGCGACAATGCCATAAGTAGGAATCACTCAAATCCCTTTTGAGTTTCTTGGTGCTTGTATGGTATTTTGAGCTACTAGATGATGTGTCATCATGAACCAATTCATAAATTCCATTTGAAGGCGAAGCCTTAAAATAGAATACATTATCTAAATAAACGTGGATATCATCATTAACAAAATTAAGATAAAAACCACATTGTTTTAAACGGGAAACTGAAATAATGTTTCGACATAAATCCGGTGCATACAAAACATTGTTCAAAATAAGTTCCAAACCACTTGGAATGTGACAACCCGGAAATTTCCAACCAAATTTAAACTTTAATCTTTATATGTTTCCGACACGATAAGCAATATTTGTTAAGTTAAATTGCAAGAATTTTAAACTATGTTCATACATTCATTCAACCTCGACCAAGTTCCAACGATTCACGAACCATTAAACGAATATGATTATATATGTATATGTGTATATATATATTATAACTTGAAACGTAAACAAAATATTAGATTAAATACTTTATATGATTGTATCTGTTTCAAAATGTTTATCAATGGAATTAGAAGATAAGATCAAATGATTGAATTATCAGATATATTGAATTATGATTACAAGTCCCTGTTGAAATGCCCACGTTGATTTGAGAAATCTTTCCATTTTAACAATATTCGGAAAATGGTAAAGTGATTTATAAATAAGAACAAATTGTCAATCATTGAGAACTAGACAAAGGATAGTGGAAGATTGAATCTCATAAAGACTCGATTGATCTATTTAGTTTCAAACGTACAAAAACGTTTTCAGTTTAAAAAGAACTTTATTATTAAAACATATATAACTTTTATAAATATCTAGAACCACTTTTGACAACTCATTATTTAACTAGTATGATAAAGATAACGATATTTATATTTTATTTTATTAAATATATATAACGATTTAAATTAATATTATATATATTTATACGCATATTATACGTACATAGTTTTATACTTTTACTATACTTAAACTTTACCTTTACTTTATTTTTACTTTACTTTAACTTTAATAATTCACTTTAATAATTCATACTTTAATAATTCACTTTAATAATTCATACTTTAATAATTCATACTTTAATAATTTACTTTAATAATTCATACTTTAATAATTCACTTTAATAATTCATACTTTAATAATTCACTTTAATAATTCAAAAATCTATTATAAATAGAATTCAATAGGTTTCATTATTTCATAGAAACTTGAAAATATTTTTCTCTAAACTCTCTCAATCGATTTACATATATATATTTACTCCGTATTATTTCAAGATATTATTAGTATACATAAAATATTACGACGGAGTGCTGTCCGAGTGATTTCGAAATTGTTTTTCGAGTAGGATATGATTAAGGAAATTATGGGTTATAGCTATGGAGGTGATTGAGTATGGTTCATGGGTATGCTCGTGAGGTCAATATAGTGTTTATCATTTTTATTGCGTCTACGTACCTTTCCTGCAATATTGAATCTCAATATTGATACGTGAGTACTCATAATTTAACTTTTACATACTAATAGTGTATCCCTGACTAGTGCTCGAGTATTTAGGATTATGCATGCTTGTACTTTTGATATTGCCCTTAGACAGGTTAGGTTGAATCTTGAATTAGTTACACTTGCGGTTGAGATAAGGTATAAGATATGCATGTCCTTGGAAAGCTAGCGAAAAATTAAGGACTTTTCCTTTAGATATCGAATGGTTTCGATGAACGGATTAGAAGTTATAATCAATTGAATTTTCAATATTTTTATTAAAAATGATTATTATTATCGTCGTTTTATCGTCGTTCTAGTTTTATCTTATTATTATCATTATTATTATCTTTATCAATAAAAGGGATTTATCATTAAAAAATGTTATTTTTTTTATTATTACTATCGTTATTATCGTTAAAGTTATAATTAGTATTATTATTATTATCCAATTATTATTATTATTATTATTATTATCATTATTAATATATATATCATTATTTAAAAATGGTTATTGTCATTGTTATTATTATTATTACTATATTATCATTAAGATAATTATTAGTATTATCGTTAATAATGTTATAGTAACGATCATTATTAATATTAGTGTAATTAAAACAAATATTTGTAACACCTAATTATTTTGATTACTATTATTATCATTATTATGAACACGATATAAAAGACGATTAAAAGCTATTAAACGAAACGATTAGGAAATAATGAGTAAGAGTATCATGATGAAATTAAAATATTATAAGATATTGATTTAGATAAAATTATCGTTCTTATTATTTTTATCATTACTATTATTATTAAAAGTATCGTTAGTATTAAAACTATCATTTTAACAAAAATTATCATTTTAATAGAAATGTCATTGTTACTATAAAATATCATCATTATTATTATTTTAAATAGAATTATTATTTTAAAGATAATATTAAAAATTATCGTAAATATTAAAATTATCATAATTAGAATTATCGTTTTATCATAATGTCATCTTAGTAATTATAAATATTGATATTTTTACAATAATAATTATTATTACAAAATAATACAACTTTTACTTACTATCATTATAGATATTATTTTATCAAATAAATATGTGATACAAACATATTTTACTACGTGTAATAACTTACTTTAATAATACCTATCATATTATCTTTATGATATTAAATGAACCCTATAAATTTTATTACTTAATATATATATAAGTATATTATATTATATAAATTTAATATAAAATTTTATTTATTAATAAATAAACTATATTATTTACTCTAATAAATCTTTTAAAAATATTTAAAAATATAAAACGACGATATTTAAACTATATATTAATCATGTATAGATTTTTGGAAATTATTTTGAGTCAAATTTACTTTTGTTGACTTTTGCATATTAATCTCGAGCATTAGGATTGTGGTACACTATGACTTGACCTAATTTGTTAGATAAATATTGACCAACACATAATTATATATAATTAATTTAGGTTCGTGAATCCGAGGCCAACCTTGCACTTGTTCAATGATGTTATATGTATTTTTACTACGAAATACAGTATGGTGAGTTTCATTTACCTTTTTACCCTTTATATTTTTGGGACTGAGAATACATGCGCTTTTATAAATGTTTGACGAAATAGACACAAGTAATTGAAACTACATTCTATGGTTGAATTATCGAAATCGAATATGCCCCTTTTTATTAAAGTCTGGTAATCTAAGAATTAGGGAACAGACACCCTAATTGACGCGAATCCTAAAGATAGATCTATTGGGCCTAACAACCCATCTAAAGTACCGGATGATTTAGTACTTCGAAATTTATATCATGTCCGAAGGAGGATCCCGGAATGATAGGGGATATTCTTATATATATCTAGTTAATGTCGGTTACCAGGTGTTCACCATATGAATGATTATTTTTGTCTCTATGCATGGGACGTATATTTATGAGAACTGGAAATGAAATTCTTGTGGTCTATTAAAATGATGGAAATAAATGATTATGATAAACTAATGAACTCACCAACCTTTTAGTTGACACTTTAAAGCATGTTTATTCTCAGGTGTTAAAGAAATCTTCCGCTGTGCATTTGCTCATTTTAAAGATATTACTTGGAGTCTTTCATAGCATATTTCGAAGAACGTTGCATTCGAGTCATTGAGTTCATCAAAGATTATTATTAAATCAATTTATAGTTGGATAGTGGATATTATGAAATGGTATGCATGCCTGTCAATTTTCGATGTAAAGAAAGTTTGTCTTTTAAAAACGAATGCAATGTTTGTAAAATGTATCATATAGAGGTCAAATACCTCGCAATGTAATCAACTATTGTGAATCATTTATAATGTATATGAATGGGTCCTTTCAGTTGGTATCAGAGCGGTGATCTTAGCGAACCAGGTCTGCATTAATGTGTCTAACTGATAAGTCGATAGGATGCATTAGTGAGTCTGGACTTCGACCGTGTCTGCATATCAAAAGTTTTGCTTATCATTTTGTGTCAAAAATTAACTACTTATCATCCTCAGGAAATTACCTGCTTATCATTTTTAGTCTAAGACACGTCTTGCTGCATTGATTGCATGAATAGTGTATAGACAGAAAAATTCATATCTTAGCATATCTGCTAAATCATATCTTATCGTATCTGTTACTTTAAACTTTGCCTGACATATCCCGCAAAGTCCTCCGTAATCTACGAAATCTTTTGATCTATATATATATATATATATATACATATATATATATATATATATATATATATATATATATATATATATATATATATATTCTATGTAATTAGAATACCATCTGTTAGCCAAAATCATTTCATATCGGAAAAAAAATCCTTTATCCAATCGTACGAATTGGAATTTGTCATCAGTTCAAGTCACTCAGATTCCGAAATGGAATCCCATTCAAGCTCCGAAAGCAGTGTGACCGGAATAGATCAACCAATCAATCATCACCTATTCTGGATGAATTGGGGATGGGTTCGTAGCCTCCTCAATCATTGGAGACAAGAAGAAGGTGATCCCTTCCATCCACCACATTGCCCTCTTGTCGAAGAACCTGAAGCACTTACCGGCGAACCTATCCGAAACACCATTTTCTCGCTCATTTCCAAAGTATCTCGTCACGATTATATATTACATCAAATTTTAGATTTTATTTATCCGCTCGTCCGAACCGACAATCACCCCGGTGTAATAGAAGAAGTCAACGAGCTTCGCGCTCGGGTAGTGGCTTTGGAGAATATGGTGCAGAGATTACAAACACCAGCAGCAGCATCAGCAGCATAACCAGTACCACCATCATCAACGCCAACAGTACCATTACCACCTCCAACCACAACCGCGTCGTAAACCTCAACTTCACAATCTGTCCCACGAGCATCAACGTCATACGCACCATAGATACCAAGGAGTACCAACAACAATAACTGATGAAGTATTAATTCATAACTTCATTGGAGAAACATTCCGCGGTGATTATGTAATCTCTAAAGTCTTAGAGATTATCTAATCTAGCCCTAACCATAAATCAGTTAATCGAACCAAAATGATAGAAGGAAGAGTAGAAACCCTGACAAAAATGGTGTGTGATTAACAAGCTAAACTTGCTTTACCAATAGCATCAACAGTACCGTCAGCGTTACCAGCATCGTCAGTACAGTCAACATCCGAATCAACAACACCGATAACATCACAAACTCCGTCAGTTCAAGAATCACTGTGGACATCATTACGAATCAATAACATGTATATTGTATCAACGAGTTATGAAGAATTAACTCATTCCCTCTGAAGAAATTATATGTATATTATATTATATATATATATATATATATATATATATATATATATATATATATATATATATATTGAAATAAATCTTTCCGTGCTAAGCTATTGTGTGTGAATCTTAACTACTCGGTTAATTCATATTACAAATATGCAATAATGTACGTCCTTCGGCCGCAACTTAACCAGCGTTAACTACAATCTCTGTCGCAATTCAACAAATTCCAATGCATAATAAATCAAGTATATATTTGATTTTACACTTTCATCATCGATGTACCCGAAACTTTTCAGATAACATCATTCGTACTTTGTGAAATTCACAAGAATTCCATGAACCGAACATCATACATCAATAAATAACGAAGTATTGATTCATAATTTCAATGTCATTAAAGAAATACTGCGTAAAAGTTATGTACTTTTTAAAGCCTTTAGGGAATATTCAATTCTAGTTTCAACCGTAAATCAAATGAGTTTAATTTAATATTAACTCATTAAATCTATGTTACATCTGAAGAAAATATACATATATATATTTTCATAAAGACTGTAATAAAATTCTTTTGTACAAAATATTAATTGTGATTTTTTTTTAACGGGTAGGTAATACCCGAGAGATATATAAATTCACAATTAATATGTTACATTCTTCGAATCTGATTCAGCAAATCATCCATTATACTCCCTACTTTCACAATAATATACATTCTTTTATAGAAATCAAAACAACCATACTCATTCAAAATTTAATTACATATTCTGATTTTGAAATCTCAAAATTCAACTTGAGATATGACCAAAATCATCACTCTTAGATCCTTACATCTTTCACAAGCTATATTTTGACTTCAAAACTGTGTTAGAATATCAAATGTATGTTAATGATTACAATCTGTGTTCAAACCCTTTGAAAATTTCTGAAGACACTTCGAATGATAAGCAATCGAGATGATGATCCAACCACATGTTATCCACAGTTATGTACCCGAAAAACTCTTGAAACCAAAGTAAAAGTTTAAACAACGTATCCGCATCAGATTCTTTGGCATTTATTAGCAAAAATAACTTTGCGACTCCTATTTAAAGTAGCCAGTTTGTCACAGCTCCAGCAAGTCAACTTCAACTTTTCAGTCAGACTAACCTTATTATAAACTTGAGATATACACCATCGTTACCAGGGAACCTTTTACATTCCACCACATTATTAGCAGATGTACTAACAACTTCATTACCCTTTGACTTTAGCCTCTCCAAAAAGTCATTATAATTATTCATTGAAACCCCATCATTTACTCATTCGCATCTTGTAATGAGAATTGCCATACGAATCATTGAGAATTAGCAATCAGTATTTTGAAATCTCGCAGCATGTCTACGCCAACAGTTATATGTGTATATATAACGTCTATCTTCTGGACTTAATTTGAATGTGAAGTTTCTGAAAAACACTCCGAACTACGAATTGGTTCTCCGAAAATGGAAAAAATGCTGATGAAGCAGCAAAAACTATAAACGACTTTAAATGGTAAAAGCTGGAGATAATGATGAAGTGTGCTGGCAAAGCGCAGAAAAAGAGAAGTTTTGGAACTGGAAAACGGATTGAGCAAAGTAGGAAGGAGGCTGTGGACAAATTACAAAGACTGAACCTGACTTCAAAGGATCCAAATGATTCAGTACCTGCTGAAGTCATTAACGAATACCTTGCTCCTGACTCTAAACCCCTGCGGACAATATTCTTCATCATCCTCTGATATTAGAAATTCTAAAATATCATCATATCTTTCATTATAAATATCCTCCATATTTCTGAAGATATTTTCTTAATTTTTCTTATTTGAAATCATTTACCTCTTTGCGCTATCTGTATTACATCATAAAAGAAACTATTTTAGTTTCTAAATTCTGAAACATTCAAGTTTAAAATAGGAATATTTTGAAGTAGTGTTGGGAACTGAAGCATGAATTAGTATAATATAATGACACTTGATCAATGTGATTATATTACATTAAGTCATGCTGAGTTTCTAAATGGAACGTGATGATTCACAGATCATAATATCATCATGTGCCATGTTATACGACTCTTGTATTCTATTTAACCTCTAAAATATCAAGAAAATATTTCTTGATGATTCGGCCTTTTCCAAGGTATTCTAGTAATTTGACAAGTCAAGATCGTGCCATCACAATTTTCTTCCTAGAACATTAACAATGTTCATTCCGAAATTCATATCTGTGAATTCTGGACCATTACAAGCGGTGCTTAATCGCAAGAAGAATAAACGAAGGGACAAAGCTCCGAAATAGAAATTGGGGTATAAATTGCAGCAAATAAAAGAGAGCATTAACTGTGAATGATAATGATTATAGATGACAGAAGCAGAGACTTTGAAATATAAGGGAACATATAAATCCTAACGACAAACCAGAAATTATAAACCATATATATCGATGCATATAGCAATATAAAGACACGGGAGAACTAGAAACACTATAAACCCAAGAGTATAGTAGAAGTAAATAGATTCTTCCGGCGGTAGATGAAAAAGAAGAATGACCGATATGAAAGTTAGAAGTATATCGAGAATCAGAACTGGATAGAGCATATTGATGAATACTTTAAAATATGAGTTGAGGGGGAAAAAATAGAAGGTGATGAAACATGACTAGGAACTTAGAAATCAACAGATCTAACTCACACAATGGCGGAATAAGTGAATCAAACCCTCTAGTGAATAGGTTAAGTTTTTTTTTGATTAATTTAGTCAAACCACAACTAAATCAAGTGTGATTAGATCAACACCTAGAGCTATTATTCACCACCTGGGTGATTTGGACTGAGAGATAATCGAAGGAGCTCACTAGATCTGAGTGTGTGTAACAAATGAGAGGCTTAGCCTAAAATGAAGAACATAAGACTTTATATACCCCTGCTGTTGACTCACCCATACAATTCATTCATCACACGTACGAGTTGGCTTCATCAGCCGTACGGGTGATCACTCACTCTTGTCTTCTCATTTAGGTTGTAATTGTGACTTAGCTCAGCATCAACCGTGCGTATGATCCTGTCAGCCGTACTAGTGAGGCTTCACTCGTACGTCTGACTAAGTCTAACATAGTCAAACATCTAAATCTCATTCCTGCAGTTCCTGTAACCACATATAAACATGGATAGGATAATAACGAGCAATCATGGTGGCCTGTAAACTGTTGTACCTACAATGGACGTGGGTAGATGTCTAGGGACTTGCATAAAATGCATCAACAGAAGGTGTGAGTTGTAAGGAAACGAAGGAGGTGAATTTATAAGAAAATCTCCGACAGAACAATTAAAATGGACGATTGCATTTAAAGCGGATCCTAATTCCCTTGATTACCGGAGAGTCAAATCTTATTAAGAAGATTTTCTTCAAATCCCTTGAAATCTGGGAATCAATCATATCTACGTCAAATGATAAGATGAATCTACACTTACTCATTTCACTCTTCTATGTTAGCTTCATTCGTACTCTTCATATAAATGGATTGTTTATCTAAATTATTCGCTGATGATAAAACTCTAATTTTCAGCCCGTATGCATCATGAAAACATACTTATTATCATCTACGACCTTTCCACTCAAATTTCGGGACGAAATTTCTTTAACGGGTAGGTACTGTGACAACCCGAAAATTTCCAACCAAATTTAAACTTTAATCTTTATATGTTTCCGACACGATAAAAAATATTTGTTAAGTTAAATTGCAAGAATTTTAAACTATGTTCATACATTCATTCAACCTCGACCAAGTTCCAACGATTCACGAACCATTAAACGAATATGATTATATATGTATATGTGTATATATATTATAACTTGAAACGTAAACAAAATATTAGATTAAATACTTTATATGATTGTATCTGTTTCAAAATGTTTATCAATGGAATTAGAAGATAAGATCAAATGATTGAATTATCAGATATATTGAATTATAATTACAAGTCCCTGTTGAAAGGCCCACGTTGATTTGAGAAATCTTTCCATTTTAACAATATTCGGAAAATGGTAAAGTGATTTATAAATAAGAACAAATTGTCAATCATTGAGAACTAGACAAAGGATAGTGGAAGATTGAATCTCATAAAGACTCGATTGATCTATTTAGTTTCAAATGTACAAAAACGTTTTCAGTTTAAAAAGAACTTTATTACTAAAACGTATATAACTTTTATAAATATCTAGAACCACTTTTGACAACTCATTACTTAACTAGTATGATAAAGATAACGATATTTATATTTTATTTTATTAAATATATATAACGATTTAAATTAATATTATATATATTTATACGCGTATTATACGTACATAGTTTTATACTTTTACTATACTTAAACTCTACCTTTACTTTATTTTTACTTTACTTTAACTTTAATAATTCACTTTAATAATTCATACTTTAATAATTCACTTTAATAATTCATACTTTAATAATTCATACTTTAATAATTTACTTTAATAATTCATACTTTAATAATTCACTTTAATAATTCATACTTTAATAATTCACTTTAATAATTCAAAAATCTATTATAAATATAATTCAATAGGTTTCATTATTTCATAGAAACTTGAAAATATTTTTCTCTAAACTCTCTCAATCGATTTACATATATATATATATATTTACTCCGTATTATTTCAAGATATTATTAGTATACATAAAATATTACGACGAAGTGCTGTCCGAGTGATTTCGAAATTGTTTTTCGAGTAGGATAGGATTAAGGAAATTATGGGTTATAGCTATGGAGGTGATTGAGTATGGTTCATGGGTATGCTCGTGAGGTCAATATAGTGTTTATCATTTTTGTTGCGTCTACGTACCTTTCCTGCAATATTGAATCTCAATATTGATACGTGAGTACTCATAATTTAACTTTTACATACTAATAGTGTATCCCTGACTAGTGCTCGAGTATTTAGGATTATGCATGCTTGTACTTTTGATATTGCCCTTAGACAGGTTAGGTTGAATCTTGAATTAGTTACACTTGCGGTTGAGATAAGGTATAAGATATGCATGTCCTTGGAAAGCTAGCGAAAAATTAAGGACTTTTCCTTTAGATATCGAATGGTTTCGATGAACGGATTAGAAGTTATAATCAATTGAATTTTCGATATTTTTATTAAAAATGATTATTATTATCGTCGTTTTTATCGTCGTTCTAGTTTTATCTTATTATTATCATTATTATTATCTTTATCAATAAAAGGGATTTATCATTAAAAATTGTTATTTTTTTTATTATTACTATCGTTATTATCGTTAAAGTTATAATTAGTGTTATTATTATTATCCAATTATTATTATTATTATTATTAGTATTATTATTATTATTATCATTATTAATATATATATCATTATTTAAAAATGGTTATTGTCATTGTTATTATTATTATTACTATATTATTATTAAGATAATTATTAGTATTATCGTTAATAATGTTATAGTAACTATCATTGTTAATATTAGTGTAATTAAAAAAAATATTTGTAACACCTAATTATTTTGATTACTATTATTATCATTATTATGAACACGATATAAAAGACGATTAAAAGCTATTAAACGAAACAATTAGGAAATAATGAGTAAGAGTATCATGATGAAATTAAAATATTATAAGATATTGATTTAGATAAAATTATCGTTCTTATTATTTTTATCATTACTATTATTATTAAAAGTATCGTTAGTATTAAAACTATCATTTTAACAAAAATTATCATTTTAATAGAAATGTCATTGTTACTATAAAATATCATCATTATTATTATTTTAAATAGAATTATTATTTTAAAGATAATATTAAAAATTATCGTAAATATTAAAGTTATCATAATTAGAATTATCGTTTTATCATAATGTCATCTTAGTAATTATAAATATTGATATTTTTATAATAATAATTATTATTACAAAATAATACAACTTTTACTTACTATCATTATAGATATTATTTTATCAAATAAATATGTGATACAAACATATTTTACTACGTGTAATAACTTACTTTAATAATACCTATCATATTATCTTTATGATATTAAATGAACCCTATAAATTTTATTACTTAATATATATAAAAGTATATTATATTATATAAATTTAATATAAAATTTTATTTATTAATAAATAAATTATATTATTTACTCTAATAAATCTTTTAAAAATATTTAAAAATATAAAACGACGATATTTAAACTATATATTAATCATGCATAGATTTTTGGAAATTATTTTGAGTCAAATTTACTTTTGTTGACTTTTGCATATTAATCTCGAGTATTAGGATTGTGGTACACTATGACTTGACCTAATTTGTTAGATAAATATTAACCAACACATAATTATATATAATTAATTTAGGTTCGTGAATCCGAGGCCAACCTTGCACTTGTTCAATGACATTATATGTATTTTTACTACGAAATACAGTATGATGAGTTTCATTTGCCTTTTTACCCTTTATATTTTTGGGACTGAGAATACATGCGTTTTTATAAATGTTTGACGAAATAGACACAAGTAATTGAAACTACATTCTATGGTTAAATTATCGAAATCGAATATGCCCCTTTTTATTAAAGTCTGGTAATCTAAGAATTAGGGTACAGACACCCTAATTGACGCGAATCCTAAAGATAGATCTATTGGGCCTAACAAACCCCATCCAAAGTACCGGATGATTTAGTACTTCGAAATTTATATCATGTCCGAAGGAGGATCCCGGAATGATAGGGGATATTCTTATATGTATCTAGTTAATGTCGTTACCAGGTGTTCACCATATGAATGATTATTTTTGTCTCTATGCATGGGACGTATATTTATGAGAACTGGAAATGAAATTCTTGTGGTCTATTAAAATGATGGAAATAAATGATTATGATAAACTAATGAACTCACCAACCTTTTGGTTGACACTTTAAAGCATGTTTATTCTCAGGTGTTAAAGAAATCTTCCGCTGTGCATTTGCTCATTTTAAAGATATTACTTGGAGTCTTTCATAGCATATTTCGAAGAACGTTGCATTCGAGTCATTGAGTTCATCAAAGATTATTATTAAATCAATTTATATTTGGATAGTGGATATTATGAAATGGTATGCATGCCTGTCAATTTTCGATGTAAAGAAAGTTTGTCTTTTAAAAACGAATGCAATGTTTGTAAAATGTATCATATAGAGGTCAAATACCTCGCAATGTAATCAACTATTGTGAATCGTTTATAATGTATATGAACGGGTCCTTTCATGGAAGCTTTAACACAAAGTCTCCTTGAGCCTTCATTTGCACTTTGGCTCCATTACCCATGAAGAGACTTGACGTTCCCGTTTGCTTGCTACTTCTTTTGAACCCCTGCAAAGAATTGCAAATGTGAGTTCCACATCCAGTGTCTAATACCCATGTATTAGAAGAAGTAATACTAAGCTATATATATATACCATATATATATTACCTGAGGATTGCCCCGCATCCCTCTTTTCCTTCAACACCTTAAGGTAGACCGGACAGTTGCATTTCCAGTGACCTATTTCACCGCAAACGAAACACGGGTCTTCCTTGGGGTTTGATTGTCCGGCAACCTTTTGCTTCTTGTTCTTGTTTTTGGTTGGGGTAACCATCTTCCCCTTTCCCTTGCCTTGATGAGCGGTTCCTTTCCTCTTAGCCGCCTTAGGCTTAGCGGTGTAATTACCTTTGGACCCACCATCATTGATCATTAGCACGGGTGAAGCCCTCTTACCCATGCTAGTTTCCGCCGTCCTAAGCATGCCATGAAGTTCTCCAATGGTCTTATCCATCCCATTCATATTGTAATTAATTACAAATTGGTCAAACCTCTCCGACAAGGAGTTTAGGATAAGATCCGTGGCTAGCTCATTAGATATGTTAAGATTAAGATGGTTTGCGCGATCAATGAGGCTTTTCATCTTAAGGCGAGTCGTCCATACGACATGCATGAAGCGCTCGAACGGTCTCGAAGCGCTCGACACGTGCTTGTTGAAGGAACATCTCCTTCAATTGCGTGATCATGTCGTATGCAGTATGATGCTCGAAATCGTTTTGGAGTTCGGGTATCATAGTCCCAAGCATTAGGCAAGCGACTTGCACCGAATCGGCGCAATACTTATCCCAATAAGCCATGCCTTCCGTATCATCCTCATTGGGTTGATCGGTAATGGGGTCTTCCAACACATACGCTATATCCTCAAGTTTGAGGACAATCCTAAGATTGCGGAACCAATCCATAAAGTTCGTATGGTTAAGTTTGTCTTTCTCGAGGAGAGACCTTAACGATAGGTTGTTCAAGTTAATAGGTACGTTTTGCATGTTGTTGTTATTGGCGGCCATCTACAAAATTTAACAAATTTCATTTAAGTATCGATTTTAAATTTAATAAACAATATCCTTTTAAATTTTAATTGACTTACTAAATATTAGAATCCAATGGTAAATCAAATTTCGGTTAGGTGACCTTTATCCCGTTATTTGATTTAGCTAGGTAGTCATTTATATGACAATTGCAATCCTTTTGCAACTTCTAAATTATGGGATCATGCAATCCTTTTGCATGGCATATTTATCCCATCAACGCCTATTTGTTCCTCATGCTTCGGTGACCCTAAGTTCATGATTCCCAAATCAAGTCGTCCTACTTGTGTAAACATGTAAAATTAACATACAAGTGGTTAGGTGACCTTTATCCCACAAGCATGCGAATTTTACCTTAACCATATTAGTTAGCTCATAACGGTTAGGTGACCTTTATCCCATTATGAGTTCCCTACTATGTTTAAGTGTCCCACAAAAGGATGGCGTTAAACTTGTTTACCTTGTCGATTAAGGGATTTTAAGTTTTTGTTTATTCTAGTTTGAGAAAACTTTTATGCCATACACCAACATGCATTTAGTGTATGGTACTTATGAAAAACCATTTTCATGTCTTGTAATTAGCCAATTACTTGATATAAAGCATTTTATATATATGATCCTTATCATGTTCTTAATAACCGTTTATTAATGTCCTTTTAGCCGTTTTTAATTTAGCCATTTAAATTGACGTTTTGCATGTCGTTAATAATTTAACCAATTAAATTGTAGTTATGCTTGTTGTTAACTTGAGTGATAACTTGTTGTACTAACATACACAATCCACAATCATACAAGAAATATAACAACCACGCATGCAAACAAATGTGTTCACAATCAAGCCAATTTGGTAGACATTTGTTTAGCCGAAAACAAATGTCACCGGTTAAGGGTTATAACACTAAGTAGGAGATTTCAAAATCTCCCACTTAATCTTGCATCCAAATGCTTCTTCATGTGTTCTTCAAGTCTTCATCATCTTCATAATTTTTACAAAATATATCCTAATACATTTTGTCTAAAAAAATGAAAATACAACCTAATCTATTTTACATACCAAATATAAAATAAATTACATAACCAAATGAATAATTATTACAAATTTGAATAAATTATTACAAACCAAATTGATGAATAAATCAACCAAATGAACATCCATTCAAACACAAGGTCGTGGCTATGATTGTGAACAATTAATATGACCAAAATGGAACAACCCAAAACCCATTTTGAGTGTCCAAGAATTCGGCCAAACCAAGCAACCCTCCAAACCCGAAAAGTTTTTGCAATCTACTTTCATGCATGTTTATAGATTACAATTCATGGGTTTATAAACCATATAAGAAGCATATTCCAAAGACATCGGCTCTAGATACCATTGATGGAATTTAACAACTTAATAAACGACATGTTCTTAAGATTTACATGTTCACAAAACCATTTTTATGATAATAAAGAAAGCGGAAGCATGCATAAGTTCATGTTTATTAGTTTAACCATTAAGTTAAATTCCATGTAAATATCATGTCTTGAAACATATGCTTACAAATAAAAGAAGAAGATAAGAAATATACCTCCTCAACTAATTTGAGGGCTGATTTGGAGGATGAAGTAGATGATGAATATTAGCTTCTAACTTGAAGCCTCAAGTTGTAATACCTACAAGTTTTAGTGCACCAACACCACCCTTAATGTAGTTAGGATTTAGAGACACTTGAATGACCAAAAACCAAGCTTGAAGACCCCTTCTTTCTGCCCAAAAATTTCGAACAGCAGCAGTAAGTTTTGGACAGAATGGTCAGCTATTTTTGGCACTTGAAATGTTGTATATTTTGAGTCTTTCTTTGGTCTATTAAAACTAGCATGCACTTAGGGAGTTGTGGTCTTTAAAAGTCACAAGAATAAGCATGGGTGGACTCTTCTTGGAGCCTACAAAAACTGCCCACACTTACACATTTATTTTATACAAGATTCAATTTTATAAAACTTGTATATAAGTTTATAAAACTTATATAAAACAAACATGTATTTGTTACTTGCAACAATTTTATAAACCATTTTATAAAATATTGATGTGCTAGCAGAGTGGTATAAAATAGTTATTAATTTTAGCAGAAAATACTATTAAATACGATACAATTTTACACAAGATATTTATTTTTTTAGATAACGGATTTACTTAAACCTTGCTACAACACTTATAGGCAGTGTACCTAATCGTACAGTAGTGTAGTTTTTAGTAAGTCCGGTTCGTTCCACAGGGAATCTTTTTAAACAAAGCTTAACGCTATATTAGTTTACTTTTATAAAAATACAAATATATATATATATATATATATATAAGTAAAATTATTATTATAAAGGGGGGTTTTTACCGTTTAATGACCGGTTTGTCGATTTTAAAACTTTAGTCGCAGTTAAAACCAAATGTAAAATATTAAGAATAAATACAAGACTTAAATTAAAGCATTAATGAAATTGCGAATAATAAAAGTGCGATAAAATAAACTTGCGATAATTAAAAAGTACGATAATTAAAAGTGCAATTAAATACAATAGCAATAAATAAAAATGCGATAATTAGAAGTGCAATTAAATATAAAATAAAGGAAATTAAATATGAAATAAAAGAATTATGCTTATTTAAACTTCCGTAATCATGATGTTTGACGTGTTGATTTTAGTTTTATGCCCATGGGTTAATTGTCCTTTGTCCTGGATTATTTAATATGTCCGTCTGGTTTTTGTCCATAACAGTCCATCAGTCATAAATATAAAGTGCGAGTGTCCTCGTCAAATTATTCTTATACCCGAAGTTAAATTTTCCAACTAATTGGGGACTTAAACTGTAACAAGATTTTAATATTTTGTTTAATAATTACACCAGGATGTCGACTGAGTGTAACCCAAGGTTTTAATATTTTGTTATCAATTATACAAAGTGTCCTTGTACATAATTTCACCCCTGTTTTAATTATTCTAGTGGCTATTAATCCATTCCCGTGTCCGGTTAGATGAACGATTATTCGTACATATAAATACCCCGCCCATCGTGTCCGATTGAGTGTATATGGTAATTTATAGGGACGCCCAATTGTAAATCTTTATATTAACATTAACAAACTATCATTTAGTTAAACAAATATAAAGCCCATTAATAGCCCATAGTCTAATTTCCACAAGTGTCGTTCTTTTGTCCAAACCCCAATTATGGTACAAAGCCCAATTACCCAATTTTAGTAATTAGCCCAACATCATGATTACTTCGTTTTAAATAAGCATAATAATAACTTAGCTACGAGACATTAATGTAAAAAGGTTGAACATAACTTACAATGATTAAAAAAAGCGTAGCGTTACACGGACAGAATTTCGACTTACACCCTTACAACATTCGCTAACATACCTTTATTATTAGAATTATAATTAAAATTAAAATTAAAATATAAATATATATATATATATATATATTTTACGTATGAATGAGGAGAAGAAAAAAGATGATGATTACGATCAGAATGCGCGAGCTTTATAGGGATTTTCTGAAATTGGGGCTCCGCGACTCGCGGCCTTTTTGGCCTTCAAACTCCGCGAGTCGCGGAGTTTGAAATTACAGCTCAGATACTTTGGAGTCTTTCTTGCCGACGGATTTATAAATATATATATAATATATTAAATAATTATAAGAATTATTTAAATATTATATTATATTTATGTGCATAGTTGATTTGTAATTTTTAGTCCGTTGCGTCGAGCGTTGAGAGTTGACTCATGTCCCGGTTCCGAATTTTCGAACGTCCTTGCGTACAATTTAATATCTTGTACTTTGCGTTTTGAATCTTGTACTCTTGTAATTTCGAGACGTTTCTTATCAATAATTGGAACCTTTTTGATTGTCTTTTGTACTTTTGAGGTTTTTGGTCGTTTGCGTCTTCAATTCGTCGAATCTGTCTTTTGTCTTCACCTTTTATTATTTAAACGAATATCACTTGTAAATAGAACAATTGCAACTAAAAGCTTGTCTTTCTTGAGGAATAATGCTATGAATTATATGTTCGTTTTTAGCATTATCAAATATTCCCACACTTGAGCGTTGCTTGTCCTCAAGCAATATCGTCTTGAAATACTAGAATCACTTCTTTATTCTTCACACTTTGTACATCAGTGATTTTCTATACGGCGGTATAAACAATGGTAGTAACGATATGGTTTACAGTCCCACATGACTATAAAAATTTAGATCCATTAAGGAAATTGGATCTTTATGAAAACATTTGATCTTTTGAAAATTAAATCTAGTTTTTACCCTAGATAAGTTTTCCGGGATAACCCTTTACCGGTGTTTGCAAAATATTTTTGTGGGTTTGGTGGGTTTCAGTTTTGAAAATTTTAGCTCAAAACTTATGGTTTTGTGTCACCCACTTGCTAACCTTGTATTTGGAAAGCAACACGTCCAGTTCACTTGTCCCGTATATTACCTTTAGGTAAACTACCGTCCGGTTGTAAAGGAAAGCGTTGAACAAGCAACTGTTAAGGCAATGTCCCCTGACATGCTTTTAATTATGGTCTATAACGTGTCGGACGCAATTACTATCCTTGGTAGGAGCAATAGTAAAGCTCACCCTTATAATTTTTCGGTATGGCACAAGGTCCTGTCTTTGACCACTATGCAACCACCGTTCTTACGGTTGACACCCATTTTAGTTCAGGTGACCTAATGAATTCCAGGTGAATTCCTAGGATTTTATGTTCAATGGTAATGAACGCATTGAAAATAGGGTTTTCAGAAAACAAATCGGTTTGTAATTTTGATCAAAATATTTTCTCGTTCAAGCTCAAGTTTAGATATCATTGAATTCCATGAGTTTGAATTCTCAATCTTTAAGGTCAATCTCTAGGATTGAGTAATATCAGTCTTAAAAGCTGATTTTTAATCTTTAAGGAGATTATCCTTTCTGGGGATCTGATTCATTAGTCTTATCCAGCTAATTTGCATGGTGCCCCCCCATTGTACGAGATAAATCCTTCTCATGGTTAGGATAAATCTGACCACTTGGCGACCCTGTTTAATGCTGAGGTCCGTGGATTTCCTGCTGATTTTAGTGATGACTTTTCTAGATTTTTCGTCAACCTACAGCTGGTCTGGACGACAACTTCGTGACCTAAATCAAGAAGCGCGTTTCTTTTTCGGAAGACTTTACTTCCTTTTAATGATGGAATTGATTCATCGTGTAGATCCATCTCTTCTTTTCTTTTATCGGGTAAAACAGTTTAGTTTAGTCCAAAGCAAAAGTATTTTCAGTTATTTGTTACAGATATATGTGACATATGTTTAAGATAACTTGGTAAATTTTCCCACACTTGGCTTTTATTTTCCTTTTTATCGTCCTCTATTCCATTTTAAATGAATTTTAACATTTTGGTTTGTTTCTCAATTTATGTCCTTTCCGAGGTAACAATAATTTCGGTGTTAAAACCTAGTTTTATCGTTCATAAATATGTATAAACATGATTTTGAGTTCATTTAATTGAAAATTTTGAAAAATTTTACTAGAATTGGGTAGTCAGTATATAAGACCAGGGCTGTTCTTTATTATCAGAGAGCACTAGATTCTAATACAACTACTGCTTTACTAGTATTTTTAATGGTAACCAAGTGTATAAAGTAAAAAATTTTAAAATCCGAAAGAATTTAACTTCTTCCCACACTTAAGATCTTGCAATGCCCTCATTTGCAAGAAATCAGGAATAATTTAAATTATTGAGGGTGATTTGTGTGAAAATGATTAAATTTTTACCAAAGTTTCCAAATATATTGGCGTTTGTTTGCTGAATGATAAATGGTGCACATCATTTGTTCATTCCGTCTTGTTGTTATTTCACATATATTTTGCATCTTGTCGTCAAAATTAGTTGATTTTGCTGAACTTAATGCCAGTCTTTGAAAATGCGTTGTTTTACCCTGTTGTGTACATAAGATAAACTGCAAACATATATACATATTTTTGAAGTTTGGTATATTACCCCACATTCAAAAATTATTAAAATCTAAGAATAAAAGTTAGACAATTATAAAAACTATTACAATATTAACAAAAGTATTAAACGTATCAATCATTACAAATTACAAAATAAATAAAACTAAGTATACTAGGGATGATACTGGTACCAATAGGGGTTCCAGGCATAACCATAGGTGCTATAGAATGCTTAGGCAGGGTCATACGTAGGATACGGTGGCTGCATCTCTATAGACCAGGGAGGGAAGATGGGTTTCGGTGTAGGAATATAGTTTCTACCTATATGTTGGCAATGAGCTATGATTTGGTTCTGATGAACTTGTCAATCTTCAAATGCTCTCTGTCTAGCATTTTCGTACTCCTGAGAAGCTATAAACCTTTGCATTTCTTGCATCTCATTCCCCCCTCCTACATTACCTTGCTGTTGGTTTCTCTCAACCTGTGGATGTCTACCATGGTATGGTACTGCGGCGTTATTTCGCCTTTTCAAAACTTTCGCACCATGGTATACATTTAAACCTATAGTATCATGGGGTTCTGGTTCTTCTACTAATAATCCCCCCCGACTTATATCCACACCGAGATATTCACCAATCAAAGTAATAAAAATACCACCTCCTATTATGCTATGCGGTCGCATCCCCCGAACCATAGCTGATAAATAATAACCCACACAATACGGTATACTTACAGCGCTTTGTGGGTCTCGAATACACATATGGTAAAACAAATCCTGTTCATTTACCTTTTCCTTGTTTTTACCCCTTTGTGTAATCGAATTAGCTAAAAACCTATGAATCACTCTTAATTCGGCTCTATCTATATCCAAATAAGAGTAATTTCCCCCTTTGAAACGGTGATGGCTTGTCATTTGGCTCCACACACCGTGTATATCAAAATTTTCATCTATCTTTCTACCGTTTAGTATCAACCCTCTACAATCGGCAGATGCTAACTCCTCAGGCGTATATATACGTAAAGCCTGAGCCATGTCCAGTAAAGACATGTGGCGCATCGAACCACCTAACAAAAATCTAATAAAAGAACGATCGATTAAACTAGCTACCCGATCATTCAACTCTATACTACATAACAATTCTTCACACCATACTTTATATACAGGTCTACGCATGGTGAATAAACGTACCCAGTCATTAAAAGAAGAATTACCATACCTCTGTACAAGTAATTCCCTAATTGGCCCGGCCAATTCTACAGCTTCTAAGGGTCCCCATTCTATGACCCTCGGTACCTCAACAACCTTAGAATGAAGAGTATGCAAACCCCTTTGATATTTTGGATAATCTATCCAAAGTCTGTCAAATCTCAGGTTCGGGTGCAACTCTTCCAAGTGCATATCAGAAAAGGTCATGACTGGATGAGGTATATCCTGCTTGTAGTAGTTATCCACCTCCTGTTGTTCCGCGTTCTCAGCAGGAGCATTGCGGGCTTGGGATGAAGATTCACCCCTTTCAGTCTGCAAACCACATCAAACACAATTTTTTTTGTGCATCCAAATATGCATTAGTGTCAGCAAAATCATCAATCAAAATAATTACAATGACATTATCAATTTATATTAAACTTAAGCTTATTTTCACATTTTTATCAAATCTACACTTTTTCAAATAAGCATATACGAAAATGTTCGCCAAGTTCATAAGCATTCAACTCAAATAACATGTCAAAATAATCATTACTAGCAATTAAACAAGTTTCAAATGGCATTATCTTTCAAAAATCAAGTTCATGAATTTTAGACTTGAAAAAGTCCACTTTAATTCTCAAAATCATGTTTAGGCTCAAAGTTTGGATCATTTAACTACCTAAACATGTTACACTACTTAATTTAGCAACAATTCATGACAAAAATCGGCCATAACCTGTTTATATCAAAAAGCCCCAAATTTGCTCAAGAACACAAACCCTAGATTATTCAAAATTTGAAGTTTAAGGCTTCTAATCATGTTAAATAGCATCAATCTAGGTTATACAAGCATAATACATAAACAATTTAAGCCTAATTACACTAAAAAGCATCAAAATCAAATTGGGGAAAAAATGGCTCAAGAACACTAATTTCGGATTAAATGGTGTTTAGGTGTAGAAATTTACCGTTTTTCTTGAGTAATTCCTAGATAGCATCCTTCTCAACATGATTTTAGTAAAAAATTTGGTGATTAACGGTTAAAAATTGTGATTTTGGGGTGTATTTTTCGGGTATTTTCGAGCAGTTTTCGCAGTGTTTGTGTGTTTTGTGGGTTGGGACTGATCTGTTTCAGCTATATTTTTTTTCTGTAATCCGACCCCTCCGCGAGTCGCGGCATTTAAGCCTTCAAACTCCGCGACTCGCGGAGTTTGCTTTTTTTTTTTTTTTATAATCATTAACTTATAAAACAATTAAGTACTTAATTTTAAAATTTTGTTTCCCTTGTTATTTAGGACGAGGTCGTTTCGGATCGATGTCCTAGTCCGTCCCTCGACAAAATTTTAAAATTTGTCTTTTTGTAGCGATTGTTTTAAAAGCTAAGATTTTTGGGGTTTTTTTAATGTTTTTGGCATACTTTAATTCAATGAGATTAAAAATAATGATAATAAAAGTTCTCGTCCCTCTCTCGGGTAAAGCAATTTCGGTTCAAAGACCTAGTCTTCAACTTACGACGAATTTTAAAAATCATATTTTTAACTTAATGAGATAAAGTAAATTTTTGTTTTTAAATTCACACAACTTAAATATAAAATTCAAAATTTATATTAAAAATTCACACCAAACTTAAAATTTGAAATGCATAAAATTAAAAATTTATATTTTAAAAATTAAAAATTCACACCAAACTTAATTTAAAAATTTATAAATTCATACCAAACTTATATTAATTTTTCAAATATTTACAATTTTAAATATATTGTTTTTACAAAGTTTACAATATTAATTTAAGATTTAAATATTAATTTTAAAAACATGGTAAAAATAAAATTAAAAATCTTTTTGGCTTTTTATCCCACTTTAGTCAATCAAATATTATCAAAAATATGCGCCCCTCTTTTCGGTAAAGTAATTTCGGTTCCAAGACCTAATTTAACTCATGACGAATTTTTGAAATATTTTGGGTTGATTGTTTAAAGATATTTATACCTTAAGAATAAACGTTAAATTTCGCAGTGATGTAATAAATTTTTGAATGATATCAATAATTTCGGTCGCCAAACCTAATTTTATTCAATACCAATTTAATACTTTTTAGCGAACAAATTAGCGTTTATTATCAAAAGGTTAAAAATAAAAAAATAAATAAAATAAAAACTGTACAAACATACCTGTGAGATAGATTTCTTAGTTATATGATCTATCCCATTCATAAGATAGTCGGTTTAATTGGTTTTCCATAGCTACATAGGCGTAACCTCGAGCATTCAGTGTCTTTTCTTCTAAACATATGAACGGTCCGTCTCTGCATAAAGTAACAAATTCGGTATTTGAATAGGTTTGATTATTTGAACATTTACCTCCATGTGACCATTTTCCGCATTTGTGACATCTTTCTAGGTGTCGTGCTCTTCTTTTCGCTGCGGATTTTGATTTTCCTTTACTAAATTGTAACTTATTATCTTCGCATCTGGATTCTTTTCTAACTCCGTCCATTCTTTCTCTGATTACTGATACTATTTCACTTGGTAGTATGTCATTATTTCTTTTAGTGATCAAAGCGTGTAGCATTAGACCATGGTTTAGTTCACAGGCAGTCTTCATTTTGTAAAAACCTAAAAAAATAAAAATTCAGAATGGGGGGAGAAGACTAGTTCTTTAGGGTCTGCTAGGGAAAGACCATTCGGGTTCCATTTTCGAGAACTATATGAAAACAGACAATCTAACTCTAACAGAAATACATATTATCCTTTAAAGACTTGATTCTCCCCACACTTAGTTAGCTATGGTGTCGAAATTGTGATTAACTTCGTTGTCGACTTCCATCGGACCATGTATGTAATGTTTAACTCTGTGACCATTAACTTTAAATTCAATCCCATTTGAATTTATCAATTCTATCGTTCCGTATGGGAAAACTCTTTTGACTATGAATGGTCCAGACCATCTTGATTTCAATTTTCCAGGAAATAGCTTGAATCGTGAATTGAAAAGAAGAACTCTGTCTCCTTCTTTAAATTCTTTTGAACTTCTGATTCTTTTATCATGCCATTTCTTCGTTCTTTCTTTATAGATTAACGAATTATCGTATGCTTCATGTCTTAATTCTTCTAATTCGTTTAGTTGACTTAATCGTAGACGTCCGGCTTCATGTAAATCAAGATTACATGTCTTCAAAGCCCAAAATGCTTTGTGTTCAATTTCTACTGGAAGATGACATGCTTTTCCATAAACAAGTCTAAAAGGTGTGGTTCCAATTGGAGTTTTGTAGGCTGTTCTAAAAGTCCAGAGTGCATCCTCCAATTTAATGGACCATTCCTTCGGATTTGATCCTACGGTTTTCTCTAGAATACGTTTTAAAGCTCGGTTGGTATTTTCAACTTGTCCACTTGTTTGTGGATGATATGCGGTGGAGATTTTATGAGTTACTCCATATCTTTTAAGAACTTTCTCAAGTTGATTATTACAGAAATGAGTACCCCGATCACTTATTAAAGCTTTCGGTGTTCCAAACCGTGCATCGTTAGTTGGGAGAGCTTGTGCTTCCGCCCATTTAGATACATAATCAATGGCTACGAGTATATATAGATTATTATGAGATTTTGGAAATGGACCCATAAAGTCAATACCCCAAATGTCAAATACTTCACATACTTGGATGACATTTTGTGGCATTTCATCACGTTGATTTATTTTTCCGGCCCTTTGACATGCATCACAGGATTTGCAAAGAAGGTGTGCGTCTTTGTAAATTGTAGGCCAATAGAATCCAGCTTCATAAACTTTTCTTGCTGTTAGTTGAGGCCCATAATGCCCTCCTGTTGGTCCTGTGTGACAATGGTTTAAAATTTTACTAGCTTCATCTCCAAATACACATCGGCGTATTATTCCATCGGGACAACTTTTAAACAGATGTGGATCTTCCCAGAAATAGTGTTTTATATCACTGAAGAATTTCTTTCGTCTTTGGTACGATAATCCTTTTTCAAGGAATCCACATACTAAATAATTTGCATAGTCTGCAAACCATGGGATTTCATTATAATCTATCTTCAATAGATATTCATCAGGAAAGTTGTCTTGTATGGCCGATTCATTTAGAACTTCTAATTCGGGATTTTCAAGACGAGAAAGATGATCAGCGGCGAGATTTTCTGCTCCTCTTTTATCTCGGATTTCAATATCAAACTCTTGTAAGAGTAAGATCCAACGGATTAATATTGGTTTAGAATCTTGTTTTGAAAATAGGTATCTAAGAGCAGAATGGTCGGTATAGACCACCGTTTTTGCTAGAACGAGATATGATCGAAATTTGTCAAAAGCAAAGACAATAGCAAGGAGTTCTTTTTCAGTAGTTGTATAGTTCGTTTGTGCTCCTTGTAACGTCTTACTAGCATAATATATAGGTTGAAATCGTTTTTCAATCCTTTGTCCTAAAACGGCTCCCATTGCAAAATCACTTGCATCGCACATTAGTTCAAATGGTAGATTCCAATTTGGTGTTATCATAATCGGCGCATTAGTGAGTTTTTCTTTAAGAATATTAAAAGATTTGATACACTCATCTGAAAAGATGAATGGAGCATCCTTTTCTAGGAGTTTATTCATAGGAGTGGCAATTTTAGAAAAATCTTTTATGAAACGTCGGTAAAAACCGGCATGCCCTAGAAAACTCCTAATTCCTTTAACATTGGTGGGATGTGGAAGTTTAGCAATTACATCTACTTTAGCTCTATCCACTTCAATTCCTTCTTTTGAAATTTTATGTCCAAAAACGATGCCTTCTTTAACCATGAAATGGCATTTCTCCCAATTAAGTACTAGATTTGATTGTTCGCATCTAATAAGCATTCGTTCAAGATTAACTAGACATGATTCAAATTTATCACCGAAGACTGAAAAGTCATCCATGAAAACTTCCATGCATTCTTCTATCATGTCATGAAAAATCGCCATCATACACCTTTGAAAGGTTGCAGGGGCGTTACAAAGTCCAAATGGCATGCGTTTGTAAGCAAAAGTACCATAAGGGCACGTGAATGTGGTTTTCTCTTGGTCCTCGGGTGCTATTGGAATTTGAAAATATCCGGAAAATCCATCTAGAAAACAATAGTAACTATTTCCGGCTAATCTTTCCAGCATTTGATCTATGAAAGGTAAGGGAAAGTGATCTTTTCTGGTGGCGTCATTTAATTTTCTATAATCAATACACACACGCCATCCTGTTACAGTCCTAGTAGGAATAAGTTCATTTTTCTCATTTGTAATGACAGTCATGCCACCCTTCTTAGGCACGCATTGAACTGGGCTTACCCATGGACTATCAGAGATTGGATAAATTAAACCTGCATCTAGCAGTTTAATAATCTCTTTCTTAACTACATCTTGCATATTAGGATTTAGTCTTCGTTGGCGTTGCACATACGTTTTATGACCTTCTTCCATAAGGATTTTATGTGTGCAATACGAAGGACTTATTCCTTTAATATCATGATTCTTCCATGCAATGGCTGGTTTATGGGCTTTCAACACAGAAATGAGTTGTGATTTCTCATTTTTAGTAAGAGAAGACGATATTATTACAGGTAATTCAGATTCACCATGTAAATAAGCGTATTCCAAATGGTTTGGAAGTGGCTTTAATTCTAATTTCGGAGGTTCTTCTATCGATGATTTATATCGATATTTGTCTTCTTCTTTTAGCATTTGAATTTCTTCTGTTGTTGGTTCATATCTATTAGCTATAAGTGTAGCTAACATTTCAGCTTCATCAATTGGTTCATTACCTTCTCCTAAAGAACATTCTCCTGTTCCTTGTAATTCTGGAAATTCTTCTAATAATTCTGCATGTGCATCTATAGTTTGAATATAATAACATGTATCATCTGCAGATTGTGGTTGTTGCATTGCTCTATCAACTGAAAAGGTAACACTCTCATCCTCTATACTTAGGGTCAGTTTCTTACCGAACACGTCTATCATTGCTTTAGCTGTGTTTAAGAATGGTCTTCCTAATATGAGAGGAACTTGAGAATCTTCTTCCATGTCCAGAACAACAAAATCTACTGGAAATACTAAAGTATCAACTTTAACTAGCATGTTCTCCATTATCCCTCTAGGATATTTTATTGATCTATCGGCTAGTTGTATGCTTATTCTGGTTGGTTTTAATTCTCCAAGGTCTAGTTTAGCGTATAGTGAATACGGCATTAGATTTATACTAGCACCTAAGTCTGCCAATGCTTCTATTGAACTAAGACTACCCAGAAAACATGGAATTGTGAAACTTCCTGGATTAGATAATTTTTCTGGTATCTTATTCAACAGCACTGCTGAACAATTAGCATTCATAGTAACAGCCGAGAGTTCTTCCATTTTCTTTCTATTTGAGATTAGATCTTTCAAGAATTTAGCATATCTAGGCATTCCTGAAATCACATTAATGAAAGGAAGATTTACATTTATCTGTTTAAACATATCCAAGAATTTGGATTGCTCGGCTTCAAGTTTTTCTTTCTTCATTTTACTCGGGTAAGGAAGTGGTGGTTGGTATGGTTTAACATAAGGTTTAGCCTTAGCTGTGTTATCTTCATTAACCTTTTCAACTACCGGTTCTTTTTCCTTATCTTGATCAGGTTGTGGTTCTTGTGGAGTAGGAATGGCTTCATCAGAAGTTACAGGTATTTCAGGTGGTTTAAGTGTTGTACCACTTCTTGTGGTAATGGCTTTAGCTGTTTCATTCCGGGGGTTAGCATTTGTATCACTAGGTAGACTTTCCGGTTTTCTTTCACCTATTAACCTTGCTAGGTTACTTACTTCTTGTTCCAGATTTTGAATAGAAGCTTGTTGATTTCTAAATGCTTGAGCATTTTGTTCATTGGTTTGTTTCTGAGATGTGAAAAATTGCGTTTGAGTTTCAACTAGCTTCGTCATCATATCTTCTAAATTCGGCTTTTTATCATCGGTTTGTTGTGGTGGTTTGTTTTGAAAATTAGGTCTTTGCTGATTATAAGTATTATTGGATACTTGTTGATTGCTAGGACCTTGTTGGTTGTTGTATGGAATATTTCGGTTATAATTCTGGTTTTGATTGTAAATCGGTCTTGGCGGTTGATAATTATTCTGATAATTATTTCCAGGCCTTTGGTTTATGTATGAAATATTCTCTCTTTGTTCCATTGTTAATTCAATACTGAGACAATCTTTTGTCAAATGTGTTCCTCCACACTGCTCACAACTAATTCGTATTGAGTGAATATCTTTAGTCATCTTTTCCATTCGTCGTTCCACAGCATCTATCTTTGCGGAAATGGAATCTAAGTCATGGCTAGAATCGGCTCTAGCTGCTTTAGATGATCTAATGATATCTTTTTCTTGGAGCCACTCATGTGAGTGGGAAGCAGTGTTATCAATAATTTTGTAAGCATCAGTTTCGGTTTTCTTCATAATAGAACCACCAGCTGCTATATCTATGTCTTTTCTTGTAGTGATGTCGCATCCTTGGTAGAATATTTGTACTATTTGACAGGTGTCTAAACCATGTTGCGGACATCCTCTTAACAACTTTCCATATCTAGTCCACGCCTCATATAGAGTTTCATTTGGTTTCTGTGTGAACGTAACAATTTCTGCTTGAAGTCTTACGGCTTTAGATGCAGGAAAGAATTGTTTAAGAAATTTTTCAACTAAAACGTCCCATGTATCAATCACCCCTTCAGGTAACGATTCCAACCAATCTTTGGCTTCTCCTTTTAAAGTCCAGGAAAATAACATAAGATATATCTGTTCATCCTCCACTTCTCGGATTTTAAATAGTGTGCAGATCCTATTAAAGGTACGTAGATGTTCATTTGGATCTTCCTTCGGCGCACCACTAAATTGGCATTGATTAGTCACCATGTGTAGAATTTGTCCTTTGATTTCATAATCTGGCGCATTAATGTCTGGATGAGTAATTGCGTGACCTTGGCCAGTGCGTTTAGCTCTCATTCGGTCCTCCATACTTAAAGGTTCCAGATTCTCCATAATTGAATTTGTTGAATCGGAATCACTAGAGGATTCTGATTTAATGGTTCGTTCCTCAACAATCTCTGTTTGAATGATTGGTGGTTCCGGAGGAAAGTTTAGTGGTTCAGGATCTACGAACCGTTCCTGAATATTCTCCGGATTCTCAATTGTGAGGTCGGATTCAAAAAATGGATTATCGGAAATTTGAACTGAAGTACTTGGTCGACTGGATGACGAATCTAAAGAAAACTCAACGGCAGTAATATTTGCTGAATGTCTTGATCTAGTTACAGGTGGTGAACGTACAAAAGGTGGTGAACGTCTTGCTCGGTGCATTCACTGAATATCCTATTAGTTTTTAAAAGGAAAGAAAAATTATAATATTCAACCAATAGACTTTTCTGATTTTGCCCACGTTTCGAATAGCCAAAAGATGCAGCAGAGGGGCAGGATTCGTTTGGTCTCAATATAATTGAGGACTGTTTGGCTCCAATAACCCGGTCCACGTACAAATCCAACTATTACTACGAACCAGAAAATTTTGATGTCTATCAATTTAACCACTTAAAATAAATTTTCGTAATTTTAAGAAATTTAGATAAGAAGTAGAATAAAAATCTATGTCCTAAAACTAGAATAGCGAGAAATAAGAAAGAAAAAGAGTTCGTCGGAAAAAGGTTGAAAAAGAAAAATGGTTGAAAAATAAAAGGTGACGGAAAAATAAAAGAAACTTATAAAAACTTAAAAATACTTGACTAACCTAACCTTATTACTACAACTAACTTAAAATTATAATCGCAAATTGAGATTACTAATTGGAATGATAATTGGTACATAGTAAAAGGTGTCTAAAAATATTAAAGCTTATAGGAAAAACTATATCCCAAATGGAAATAACTTAAAAAGAAACTAAAACTTAAAAAGGCGTCGCAAAATTCTAAAGTACCTAAATCTTAGTCTAAAGAAAAAGCACTTAAGGAATTCTACGGTAAAGCCTAAAAATCTAGGAGTAAAAATGACTATGGCAAAAACTAAGTTTAAAATTAAATATGAGCGAAAAATACAAATATTACGCTACAACGATTAAAAAGGGACAAAATATAAAAATATACAAAAAGTTGTAAAAAGTACAATTTTTATAAAAATATTATTTTTTATATTATTTATTTAATAAAACTACTAATTTTACAATTTAATTAAACTAATTAAACTAAATAAAACAAATTAAATAAAAAGAAATTTTAAAATAAAACTTAATTTTAATAATAATTGATAATTAGGGTTTTATATTAATAATTATTATAATTACCCGTAATTAATGCTTGATTAGGGTTCTGGTCAGCTGTGTCTAATGGTCTCCGCGACTTGCGGTATTCAAAGCTTCAAACCCCGCGACTCGCGGGGTTCCAAAATTCAGCTGACAGGTTATTTAAATTCGACGCGTTTTTCTTTATTTATTTATATATATATTTTTTTTGGTTTTAATTTTTCTGTTAAAAAAAATATGTGTATAAAAACTATATTTTAAAAACTTAAATAAAATAGAACTACTTTATAATTTTAATAAATAAAATGCTTAAAACTAGATTTATATATATATTTTTTTATGTTTTTAAATAAAAACAAAATACTTAAATAAAACTTATGTTTTTATAAAATAAAAATAAAGAAACTTTATAAAACTTAAATATTTAACAAAATCTTAAAAATACTTATATTTTTGTTTTTCTTTTTATATTTTCGAATATTTAAAACGTATTTTTATAAAAGCGACTTTTAATAGAAGTAAACTAAAAATCTCTTTTTTTTTTTTTTGTAGCGTTGCGCTTCCGGCTTTTAAGAGATTCCCCGGCAGCGGCGCCAAAAATACTTGATGTGCTAGCGGAGTGGTATAAAATAGTTATTAATTTTAGCAGAAAATACTATTAAATACGATACAATTTTACACAAGATATTTATTTATTTAGATAACAGATATACTTAAACCTTGCTACAACACTTATAGGCAGTGTACCTAATCGTACAGTAGTGTAGTTTTTAGTAAGTCCGGTTCGTTCCACGGGGAATCTTTTTAAACAAAGCTTAACGCTGTATCAGTTTACTTTTATAAAAATACAAATATATATATATATATATATATATATATATATATATATATATATATATATATATATATATATATATAAGTAAAATTATTATTATAAAGGGGGGTTTTTACCGTTTAATGACCGGTTTGTCGATTTTAAAACTTTAGTCGCAGTTAAAACCAAATGTAAAATATTAAGAATAAATACAAGACTTAAATTAAAGCATTAATGAAATTGTGAATAATAAAAGTGCGATAAAATAAACTTGCGATAATTAAAAAGTACGATAATTAAAAGTGCAATTAAATATAATAACAATAAATAAAAATGCGATAATTAGAAGTGCAATTAAATATAAAATAAAGGAAATTAAATATGAAATAAAAGAATTATGCTTATTTAAACTTCCGTAATCATGATGTTTGACGTGTTGATTTTAGTTTTATGCCCATGGGTTAATTGTCCTTTGTCCTGGATTATTTAATATGTCCGTCTGGTTTTTGTCCATAACAGTCCATCAGTCATAAATATAAAGTGCGAGTGTCCTCGTCAAATTATTCTTATACCCGAAGTTAAATATTCCAACTAATTGGGGACTTAAACTGTAACAAGATTTTAATATTTTGTTTAATAATTACACCAGGATGTCGACTGAGTGTAACCCAAGGTTTTAATATTTTGTTATCAATTATACAAAGTGTCCTTGTACATAATTTCACCCCTGTTTTAATTATTCTAGTGGCTATTAATCCATTCCCGTGTCCGGTTAGATGAACGATTATTCGTACATATAAATACCCCGCCCATCGTGTCCGATTGAGTGTATATGGTAATTTATAGGGACGCCCAATTGTAAATCTTTATATTAACATTAACAAACTATCATTTAGTTAAACAAATATAAAGCCCATTAATAGCCCATAGTCTAATTTCCACAAGTGTCGTTCTTTTGTCCAAACCCCAATTATGGTACAAAGCCCAATTACCCAATTTTAGTAATTAGCCCAACATCATGATTACTTCGTTTTAAATAAGCATAATAATAACTTAGCTACGAGACATTAATGTAAAAAGGTTGAACATAACTTACAATGATTAAAAATAGCGTAGCGTTACACGGACAGAATTTCGACTTACACCCTTACAACATTCGCTAACATACCTTTATTATTAGAATTATAATTAAAATTAAAATTAAAATATAAATATATATATATATATATATTTTACGTATGAATGAGGAGAAGAAAAAAGATGATGATTACGATCAGAATGCGCGAGCTTTATAGGGATTTTCTGAAATTGGGGCTCCGCGACTCGCGGCCTTTTTGGCCTTCAAACTCCGCGAGTCGCGGAGTTTGAAATTACAGCTCAGATACTTTGGAGTCTTTCTTGCCGACGGATTTATAAATATATATATAATATATTAAATAATTATAAGAATTATTTAAATATTATATTATATTTATGTGCATAGTTGATTTGTAATTTTTAGTCCGTTGCGTCGAGCGTTGAGAGTTGACTCATGTCCCGGTTCCGGATTTTCGAACGTCCTTGCGTACAATTTAATATCTTGTACTTTGCGTTTTGAATCTTGACCTCTTGTAATTTCGAGACGTTTCTTATCAATAATTGGAACCTTTTTGATTGTCTTTTGTACTTTTGAGCTTTTTGGTCGTTTGCGTCTTCAATTCGTCGAATCTGTCTTTTGTCTTCACCTTTTATTATTTAAACGAATATCACTTGTAAATAGAACAATTGCAACTAAAAGCTTGTCTTTCTTGAGGAATAATGCTATGAATTATATGTTCGTTTTTAGCATTATCAAATATAACACAACATAATTATTTAAACCTATAAATAATTACATATAAATTATCCAAATAATTTATCCCAAGTGATGATATTTTAGAAAACCGATTTTCTAAAATCCAAGTGTCGCGTATTTATTTAACGATCCATTCGTTAAGATTAAATACTTATAAGGTGTCGGTAAGCTTGTTATTGGGTATGACCCGACTTGGATCATGACATATTAGCCACATTAATTTAATATGTCTCTTGGGCATACGAAATACCTTCAACTTTGTCACACATAAATGTTCTACATATGAATGGGTAGGTAGTTGTGTAGCAGGTGGGTTACTCGAATGTTTTACGCCTGGATTTGTGCAACATTGTAAAAAAAAAAAAAACACGGGATTCCTTCGTGTAACATCCCGTTTTCCGAGTACATAGTCCGAGGTGCGTATTTAACCTTTTGTATGTCTAGCTTTAACCTTGATTTAGTGTAATTGGATTAAATGTTAGAAATTGGGTCGATCAGGCCTTTTATCGCGTTTTGAGCATGTCTATCGCGTCTGGGGGTCGTCGCGAAACGCGACCGGTGCGTCTGAAACGCGACAACATGAAACCCCTCCACCTGACCACTTTATCGCTATTTGGTAATGTTTGTCGCGCCCTGGTCATCACGAAACGCGGCGAAGTCGCTGAATTGACTTCTTTGACCCGTTTTGAAGGGAATCTTTTGGGGCGTTTTGGTCTTTTCACTTGATGGACGGTTTGGGGACTTAAAAACTGATAGAAGCTTATCCTCAACTCATTAAACACTCTTTCACCTACATCAAATTAAATTTTAGAGAGAGAGAGAGTAGAGTTTTTAGAGTGAGAGAGCTCACTTTGGGGAAGAAGAAAACCAAATCTTGCCCGAGTCCGAGTTTTAAAGTTGTTCCCTACATCTCTAGCTACATTGTGATAGTATTGGTAAGTTTTAACTCCGAGTTTTGAGTTCAATTTGATTTATAGCTAGGGTTTGTTCATGTGTGGCTTGTAAGACCCATTTGGGGGGTTAAATGGGTGGATTTGGGTTAAACTTGATGTATGGAAACCCTAAGGGTTGTGATCTAGGGTTTATTCATGTGATTTGGTGATTATAGATTTAATGGTGTTATTAAATCACTAATACACTTATGCGTTAGTGAAAGTTTGTTAATGGGTTCAAGTTTGGCCAAATGGCGAGTCTTAACTTTAAAATGGGCCAAATGGGTAATAATTGACCTAGTTGAGCTAGGTGGGTATGAAATACCCCGATTTTGGTGTTAGTTAGTGTTGTTGAACTTTAATCACTACCTTTTAGTGATTAATGATGGTCTTGACCTTGAATGGGCGGTTTTGGTATGAATGGGTCATTTAATGCAATAAAGCCATTAAATGCACAAGAGTTAAAAGTTGGTGCTTAGTCCAACTAGTTTGTATGTTGATTATATGCGTAATGTAATAGGTACTTTACGTTGAAGGTTGCAAGCTTGATTTCTCATTCACCGATGGCGTTAAGGTGAGTGGAATAATTATATATATGCGTATATAGTTTATTTGCTTGCGGACTTGTGGTTAGTGTTATCCGGGCGTGTGGATTCACTATAGTGTTATCCGGGCGTGTGGATTCACTACTCTTTTGTGCGATGGAGGCCACATGTGCGTGGAGGGTGGTTCGGTAAGTGCGGACGTCCACCTAGGGGGTTACTGTATACTAACGGTCACCGTGCGAGTACCAACGGTCATTGTACGAGTACCGTTCCCTTGTGTGCGATATGGTTAACCATGGTTATGTGTTGTAGCGTAGCATAGTATATTGTTTGAGTTATATATGCTATTGTTTATGCTAGCTCGTGGTCTTGAAGATTTAGCATTTTACTTTGCGATGGTATGCTATTTAGTTTACTAGCGTGTATGAGGTATTTGTGTTGTGATTGCAAGTACGTGGATTATATATGTATGTGTATAATTATTGCATTCACTAAGCGTTTTGCTTACCCCTCTCGTTGTTTACTTTTTAGGTGCAAGTTTGGAGAAGGGAAAAGGGGTTGCCGGGAATTAGATATTCCCTTGATGATTGCGTAGGCATAGCTTTTGGAAATCGGCCGATCGTTTTGGGTAGTTTAGCCCCAAACCATGCTCGAGTGTTGTTTGGTTTAAAACTATCATTTTATGGGTTGAACTTGTAACACATTCGATTAAGGGCCTTCATGCCTATTATGTAAACATTAAACTTGTTAAATGTTTAACGCATTGTATGAAACGGTTTACGTCATGTAACCATTTAAGTGGCGCGTTAATGATTTATTATTTTTAAAGAAAAAAATTTGTCGGGTTAAAGACGGGTTTGGTCATTTCACTTCGACTATTATCCTCTCTTCTATCGACATGTTTCTAGTACTAACCCCAATTTCCTCTACTTCATCTTCCATTTTAAAACTGGTGACTTCTACAACACTTTGTACGGGTGGTGGTTCTTTCAACATTTGCCTCGTTATGTATTCACCCAAAGTACCTGGCCTCATAATATTGCTATTGACTGTTCATTATTCCCATTTATTATCCTTTTATATTCTTTAAAAATTGGACAATCTTTCATTGTCATATTAATATAAGTAAACATTTTTCTGCAACTAACAAAAACAAAAAACAAGTTACGAGCACCGATTCTAAACAAAAAATATTTAATAGATGTATGGAAGGAATTTAATATTAATATTAAATAGAATAAGATTTAATTAACTAATTATATATAGATAAATATAACTTTTAATTTATGATGATAACTATAAATTTATAAAACAACTTTTATCGGTTAACAACAAATAAATAAATATAAATCGAATTTATTGAACGTTTCAATACTTGAATGGCTATCAACATCTAGGTTCAGGCAGGAGCTTTTAAATCGGAACCCTAACAACTATTCCCTAAAGGAAGACCGTCACCACTCCTTTTCAAGAAACATCAATAAACCAATTCGTATTCAAATATTCGTATTTACCGCACTCTCCGGTAGTGGTGCCAAAAAGTTGATGTGCGAAAAGTGTGTGTGTGTGCTTAGTTTTCTTTTCAACATTTAAATTTATATAACCTTTTTATTATTTCACTTTCAACACCATAACGAGCAACAAAACCCGGTCAAGTGTAGTATTTTAGGTTATCGTCCCAAGAGAGCGTAGAAGAGGATAAAAGTTGTTAACTAATTATTTTTAGTCTAATTCTTAGGAAAGAATTAGAAGTAATTAAATAAGTAACCTAACGAATATAAATGAAAGGAAAGATATAATATGAATATTAAAAGAGAAGGTGGTTACAAGGACTTAGCACCAATTGAAGGAATCTAATATGTTGTTTCATACTTACATTGATAAGTAGCACACAACAATCATAAAACAAATACTATTCCTAAGAGGATAAGCTACAAATCACATAATGCATGCAAAGTCAGACCTAAAGCATATGTCAACTAGGTGGGTGTTCAAAGTTAACATCTTAATTCATAGCATTTGAATAATCACACAATAAATATCATCTTAATTTTATGATGAGGACTAAGTTAACATGCAATTAGGCTGACAAATAGATAAGCTAATAAATTTAATCAGATCATCTTCAGTTACTAGCTTTTAGAAATCTTAATCAAGTTCTCATGCAATCGACAATCAAATGCATATAAAAGAAGATTCTTTGACTAGGACTAACAATAGCAAGATTGCTATGAAAGTGTAATTTATCATCTTTCTAATTCAATTCTACCAATAATCTTAACTTAAGTTTCATGCAATTCAAATATCTTGTTTGGTGTGATTAACCTAGAAGATTAGATGAATCGAGTAAAAGCTTACTTAGAACTAATTACTAGTTAATCCTAACTCTTATTACTTAATCATTAAGCATGCAAATACAAATCTTGATCATGTTAGAATCAAACAGAATAATAATAATCACATAAACATAATCATATAGTTCTGGAAGAAACCAGAAATTGTACTTATAAGATCACGAATTCGGCAGTTCTGAGTGTCCCAGGCAGTGGCTTGGAATGATCCAGCTGGCGACTTAGATCACTCAGGCGTCGGCTTCATCTTAAATTCTGATGTTGTATTTTTCGTTCAAGTAACCACTATGAAAGTTTAGTTTAGTTCATACTTAGAGACGAACAGAAAAACAACTAACAGTAAATAAGAACATAATAAAAGTAGAAACAATAATTAAAAGGAATAATACCTTGAATAAAGGAAAGAACTTGAATAATCTTGATTACACAGTGTATAAAGACTAAAAACTAACCCTAAAACCTACAATATTCGTAACTTGAAAGTATGGAATAGAAAAGTACTTTGAAAAACTGAACCAGCGGCCTCTATTTATATTATTCGAAAACCTACACCTTAGCCGGTGGCTCCAAGGGCTTAGCCGGCGGCTTTGATGACTTGGGCTTAAAGTACATGAAATAGATCTTCTGGAGTAAATTTTTTTCAAAAATAGTTCTGAGCCAGCGGCTAAAAATGTCTAGCCGGTGGCTATGGTGCTTGGGGAGCAAGGAAAACTTGGCTGGCAAACTTTTGACTTTTTGAACCTGAGCCGCCGGCTTTAATGGCTTAGAGGGCGTCTTACACTTTCCCAGAGCTGGCGGATAACTCCATCAAAATGTATATCTTTCTTTCGCAGTCGTTTTGACAGGTGGCTCTCCTTAAACGGTGTCCGGATGCTCAAGATATGGCCAAAACTATAACATCGCGCATATTTTCCAACTTTTCAATATTTAGCTCATTTTGCACCAACTTCTCGTATATGATCCTATAATCAACATTAACATAATAAAGCATCAAAAGTTCATAATATTGACTCAAAACATATGAATTTATGCTAGATAACATCCAAATAAATGATGTAAAATATGTATAAATTGGGTGTTATCAATGCTACTACTCCGCCCTAAATAAGTTGCATTCATGGACCCTATTCTTGAAACTGATCATGAACCCATCTTTCTAAACACTTTTACCAAAGTGGTTAAGGGTAAGAAGATTGATATCACCATAAGAGTCATTTTCGTTTGTTCCGGAACGAGGTTGACCAAGCTGGTCACAACAGGGGTGTCATGTGTATTATATTTATATATTCAGGGCCTAAATCTTCTTTTTAGATTTCTAAGGGTAGAAAGTGTAAGTTGACCTAGGGTCGTGTTTTTGAATGGCTTAACAAATTGAAGATCAAGGGTATAATTGTCTTTAGTAAATTGCCTAGATAACATATAGTAGTAGGGTCGTTATCTAACAATCCTGGATGCGAGAAAGTAAAAAGGTTGGAGAGGTACTCGGAGTATGCAGATCAATAAAATGTTGACCAAGATATACACTCAGGCTAGCGGAAGGTAGTTATGTTGAAGGTAACCTTTGATTAGGATAAATATGACTGATCAGATGAGCCAATCATTTAAACCTACTGGTCTTTGACCACTCGGAGTTCTCTTGGAGCAAACACAAGTATGTCACATAGGTTACACTCTCGGAGTGACAAAACTTTGGATTTTATCCTTAGTTAAGTACTAGGTGCTGTTAGAAGTTAAGCTCTAATCCTAACCCTCGTTATATGTCAGAGACAGAGTAACTACGTGTAGTATTGAATGAACACAATCACAACAGGAGGAGCATGTCGGGTTAAGTTGACAAAACAAATATAGAGACGAATAGTCCTATCATCATACTATGAATAATCAAACTATCCTAATCGTTATACTATGTTATAGTGTTAAACTGATAGTAAAATAGATAGAAACATACCCGAAGCATGCAATATAAAGTATAATCAATTCCTAAGGCAACAATCAAATAAGAACATGTAATAGGGTTGAATCATACGATTGAGTGTAACTAGATAGATCATATTAGCCCATAAGAGGTCTCTTTGGGTTAGTTATCATACATACTACATCATTCATGACTCAATTCCTAAGTTCTGTGTCCCATAAGTACAATAAATGCCTCTTGGGATTACCGGCCATACTGAGTTCATAAATAGTTCAGGTACAGTATAAACGAGGGTCTTAGTTCTATGAATTAGCTAAATTCATATGGTCGAACAAGTCTCGATCACAACAATAGGTTGGTCAGTCATCAAGATACTAGCATACAAGCCTATCGGGGTTACAATTTCAGCGTAACAATAATAATCGTACTATATTTACATAACTACACTAGCCTAAGTTTCTATCAAGGAAAAATACAAAAAGTTTAAGCTAGCATGGTAATATAGAAACACACAAAATAACAAAACATTAATAAACAAAAGCGTTTCGATTAAAACCAGAAAAAGATGCAGCGTACAAAGATTTTGCCCGAGATTGTAGGGACTATTGGAGTATCCTCCGAAAAAGCTAAGTACTAATAATACTACTAACTAAATTGTAATTGAATGTATGATAATATGAGATATGATATTGATATGTTTAAATGAGAAATCAAGCCTATTTATAGCCTTGTAACGCTGGGCAAGCCGTGTACACGGCTATGTACATTTAGGGCAGGCTGTGTATAGTAGCTGTGTGCCAGCCATGCCTGGGCACACTGGCCGTGTTCCAGCCATTTGGGCAGGCCATGTGACCCTTTTCCAGGCCGTGTGACCTTGGCCATGTGGCATCTTTCTGGTCGTTTGCTGATTTCTTGGATCGTAACTTGATTTCCGGGGTCGTAACTTGTTTTTCACCGCTTTCGCTCTATATTCTTCGTTTCAAGCCCGTTTTCTTCGATTCTTCTTGCATCGCCTTTAGTAATTACTAAATCTTCAAAATAAATCAAATAAATGCTTAATTTGGCGATAAATTTTGTAAGTTTATTGTTTTTTGACTTAATATCGAGGCTAAAAACGCGAGCTTTTAGACGATATCAAATTATCCCACACTTACGCTTTGCTTATCCTCAAGCAAAATGACGGAAACATTAGGTCAAATCTACTAGATTCACATCCTTCTAAAACTCGGGTCCTTTTCTTATTCTCAAAAATTGGAGATTTTAAAGACATTGTTTGAAAGTGTTAGAAAAAGTTTCAAAGTTTATGTTTTCACCGCCAAATTTTATTCGTTTCTTGGCACTAAGGTGTACTTCTCAATCTTCAGATGTAATGTATACATTACCAGGCTTCTCACAATTAGAACACTCATATCACTCAACTGTTTAGGGTGTCCTATTCTAATTCTATTATCGTTCAGAAGCCAGTCGTGTAACAATTATTGTCATAGGCTTGATCGAGAATCGATATCTCCACCAACTAGATAAGGACGACACTGATTTTTCCTTGGTCATTCCTTCAAGAGTAAGAATGGGTTAAGAGGTTGGTTGGTGGAGAAATGTAAAGGTTTATTTTAGCTAAGAGGGGATTACTTGACCTTTGGAAATCTTTTGAGATATTTGAGTTTTTCAGTATATCCCTTTTTTTTAAAAGATAAACGTCATTTTATTTTTTTGCCAAGAGTTTCGTCAGAGAAAGTGAATTTCCTTGTAAGGAGTTTGTTTTACTGGGCTCTTTCTTCTTCAAGTTCTCATGGGTCACAAACTTTATTTTCTTCAAGGATTTTATGCTTTATTTGGAGACTTTGCTCTCTCTCTCTCTCTCTCTCTCCACATATATATATATATATATATATATATATATATATATATATATATATATATATATATATATATATATATATATATATATATATATATATATATATATTTCTCTCTCTTTCAACATATCCCTTTTTCATAACTTTTGTCTTTTTCTTCTTGTGCCCAGAGAGAGAGAGAGGTATTTTACCAGAGGTCTTTTTATGGAACTATCAAAAACAATATGGGATTTTAGACTTTTTTCGACAAGTGTTTTGAGGAAAACTTTGGTCGATCTATCTCTTTGGGCTTCTTCGGAGTTCAGAAATGAGAAAAGGATTGAAGGTGGAAAGGGTAACGTATTTGATAATGATTTGGGAGTGTGTATTTTCTGATACATCTTTGAATGAGTTGGTTAGTTTTAATACGTGGAGTAAAAATGGAAATGGATGGTGTTTGTTCTTTTCTATCGAGAATGATTTCAGGAAAAGGATCACACCTACACCACGCATAGCGCTTACTAGTCATTGGTCTTGAAACGTATAACAAGAGTTAGTTCTAACTTTAGCCGTACACCAGCACGCTCTTCAAACAATAATAACAAAGTATTGTAGATTCCATTGTTCATACAATAACTTTAGGCCTAAGTTACCTTACTTATTTGTTGGCGGGGGTCGTGCTTGGTCATGCGTAGCCTTTTTACACAATCATTCGAAAAAAATCATTTGATAAAATCATAAGTCTTAGCTTATTCGTTCCATCCGAATAAATGCTTTAAAACTGATTTTCTCGTAATTTTATAGAAACTTTTGGCGTGACAGGATGGATATTTTTCGAATTTACCGAATATTTTTGCCATATCTTTGAGGACTAACCGAATCTTTGAAAACTTTTAATGTAAACGGTTACTTTTGTAATAAATTTTCCCAACCCTATACTACCATCCCACACTTAGAAGAACATTGTTCCTAATGTTCTCTTTTAAGAAAATTTTAATAATATTGCAAATTAAGGACAATATCTTCTAGAATCTTTAAGTAGGTTACGGGATGTAATCCCACACTTATAGATTTTAAATATCAAGGGTATTCTAAAGACAAAAAACTCCCATATGGTCTGTTATTTGGAGATAAGTCAGATACACTGCCTAGATCTTTACCATGTGATTCTGCAAAAACAATAAACCAAAAAGAGAAACTCCAGTCGCGATATTTTTAGTACATCAATTTTCTCATAAGTAAATATAAAATAAACTAAAATAAAATAAAAAGGGCTATAATAACTATCCTTGTTGCGCTAGATGTGTTGCTCTGAGTCAAAAGAGCTCTGTGTCAAGGTCATTAAGCTTGGTTAAATCTTCCCAACCATGCCCAACAGGTGTCTCGGATGCCATAAGTGCGTCAAGATAGAGGTCTGACAGCATCGGTAATCTTGAGAGATCGAATGGGTCATCCTGTGCTGGAATAGATGAAATTTTGAAAAGTTGTGCAGCAGAAATGTGTGGCAGAATAATCGGCTCTGTAGTGATGGGAACAACGACTAGATGAAGGTCAACATGAGTCTCATGAATAGGATCGGTGACGATCATCTGAATGGCCAAACCAGGAGTCTCCACAGTAGGAGTGACTGGTGTGATGATAGAAACCTTTGGTATTAGAGTAGAAGCAGACGTGGTCGAGCGAACAGGTGATTGGAAAGTAGGCTGAGGTGTAACTCGATGTCTAAGTGGGGCATGACACTCCAACCTATATGAAGAGGGCCTCATTATACTAGCTGGCATCCTTTGTCGCTTAAGAAATGCTCTAAATGCCTCATACTGGTTAATGTGGTCTTGTAGAATAGCTCAAGTAACAACTGCATCTAAAATACTAACTCAGTAATGGAACACTGTGCTGTCTCCAATGTCCTGCTTGGGCAAGAAGCTATGCATTCTGATCGTCTCGGTGGCGGTGCAGCGTAAACACTATCCTCATCGTTTGTGTTGGGCAGAATCAATCGTGCTCGGAGCTGCCCTACAGAAGGTCAGAGACGTCCCGTTCATATCGAATATAAATGTCACGTATTCATTGGTGTCATTGCGAGGTATTGACCTCTATATGTGACATTTTTAAAAAAAAATCTGCATAAGTTTTTATGATACAAACCATAAACTTTATTATAACCAAAGACTTAAACAACATAATAATGATTATCGTTTAGCGATAATCTTAGTCTTACAAACTTTACATTTGATAATAACAGTACGATTTCCAACATATTTCACATTACAAATTTTCCGATATGCAGTTTTATTTTTGACACAAATATGCATACTCCAAATCTTGCTTAAATTCGGCATAATGCAGCTGAAGCTTTTAATTATCACCTGAGAATAAATATGCTTAAGACGTCAACATAAAGTTGGTGAGATATAGGTTTAATGCTAGCAGCGTTATAAATATAGACCACAAGATTTCATATACACAAACGTTTTAATAAAAATATTCTAAGTGGTTGAGCACTTGATAACCATACTTAACATTTAATCAACGTCGCATATTCCCTTTCTTATGAAATCTCACTACACCGTACCAAGTATAGTTACCGAAATGAAGTACTGTGCAACCGTTGAATACTGGTCGTCCAGTCCGGTTGTAGTTGTCAGGCCCGATAGATCTATCAACATGATTCGCGTTTACAATACCGTATGTAAATAGTAGTTACCAAGTTACAGGGAAGTATGCCAGTGGTACAACTCAACGTAGAATATATATTTTTTATCACTTGTGTCCATAACGTAAATCATAAAATGCATGTATTCTCATCCCGAAATATTTAGAGTTTAAAAGTGGGACTATATACTCACTTTTGCCTTGAAGATATTTAACACGACTTGGTCTCCGATAGATATCACGAACCTAACCATATATATAATATATCAACATATTTTCTTTCCAAATAATCGTTTCATATATACTTATAATACTTTTAATATCTATTAGTCCATAGTTAGCAGTCCGATGTTAGTGGTCCACAATTAGTTGCTCAATAAAATAAATAAAGACCCCATCGTATTCGTATTGATCGGAATTAATCTCGACCCATGGTACCATGTTGTCAAATGACGTGTTGCGTACATAAAGTACCGTGTTGTCAAATGACGTGTTGCGTACAATCATGAGGTCTTATAATTAATCCTCTCGTGTTGTTTACGGGTGGTCCTGAAATATATAAAATCAAATCATAAGTAAATATATATAAAATATCATATTAATCAGCAAAGACATGATTAGTTTAGTTTTACTCCAATTAATTTCGTAGCTAAACTAGCTTCGGATACCCAATTTTGTTTTAGCCGCAGTTTCTTCAATACAACTCCGTTTTTATTGGTTCAACTTGCCACTTCCTTGGATCGAGCCGTTATTTATGAATATGAACTGTAAATACCTTAGTTTGCATTCGAAATCACAGATTATAGGTCAAACTTTGGTGAATCTTATGAAAGTGATCATTTCCGTTGTAAAAACAACACATATATGATCATTTTTACAAAAATACTTACACTTTGAGTTACACCATGAGATTTTTATATATTAACATATTCATAAGAAATATCATTTTTCCAGAATATAAACTTCCAATTCAAAGTTTAAAATGGTTTTTAATTATCCAACCCAAAACAGCCCCCGGTTGCACTCCAACGATGTAGATTCAGTTTTAAGGTGTTCTTTGTAAAATCAAGTTGTATCTTGTTAAGTTAGCATATCATTATGATATATTACAGGTCTTGAAGTGCTTTAAAAGTCAAGTTAGAAGGATCTATTTAGTTTGCGAACAAGTTTAAAATCATTCAAACTACGTTCTTGTTGTTATGATTTGTATATTCTTAATAAGATAGTTATAACTGAACAAGATGATGAACAAAGGTTATACCTCAAGTATGATGAAGAAAGTTACTGAATAAATAAGATATGAACTTGTTCTTGATGACTTGGAAGATTAAGAAGTGAAATCATGAAAAGAAACAAAGGTTGTAAGTAAGTTTATATCTTAATTTAAGATAAATAACTTACATGAATTGAATCAAAGTTTAAACATAGTTTTACCTTGATTATGAAGCTAAAAGATGGTAAAAATGCTTGGAAATGATCAAGTATGATGTTAGGAGTATTTTGAGAGAGAATTTGGAGTGTAAGTATGAGAAAATGGAATGGAAAAATGAGGTGAAATCATAAAAACGAATTTACTTGTTATATAGAAAAAAAATCCTTAAGTTTGTTTTTTTAGCTCATAAGTCTTCCTAATTGATCCCACATGTTGTTGAATAACAATGGCTGCTAAGAGCAGATAATTGAGGACTAATAATTGGTATTTATCAATAGTAAATACATCTAGAAGCTGCGTATAATACGGGTACATATACCCTAAGTATACGTGTAGAAATCTTGAGGAAATGGAACGAGAATTCAAATATAACTATCTTTTGTGAATATACTTATGTTGTTTTATGTATTTAAGCCCTTTAAAAGTGATTAAATACGTATTTATACGATACTTGTATAAGCATTATAGATTATAGGTATATATGTCAAAGAACATTACGTATAGTTACCGTTTTGAAAACTTAAGTTAGTAGTCTCAAAGTATACTTATAACTCATTGTTATTAGTACACAATGATATGTTAAACCATCCTTAGATCATGTTAAATATGTATAAATACATATATGTACACAATCATATAATTATCGTATGTTATATAGTTCGTGATATCATCGGTCAAATTGGACGATCAAACGTTGTGTAAAACTCTTTTCAAAAACACAAGACTCAATAATTTGGATTGCTTATCATGTTGGTAATGTTTAATTTATGTAAATATTAATTTTATATGTATAAAACGATCGGAAAAATCTGGGTCGTTACAGTACCTACCCGTTAAATAAATTTCGTCCCGAAATTTTAAAGTTGTACCTATTTTGCGTTCTCGGGAAACAAATGTGGGTACTTTTGTTTCATCTGATCCTCTCGTTCCCAAGTAAACTCGGGACCCCTTCGAGCATTCCAACGAACCTTAACGATTGGTATGTTGCTGTGCGTGAGCTGTTTAACTTCACGGTCCATGATTTCGACTGGTTCTTCTATGAATTGTAGTTTCTCGTTGACTTGGATTTCTTCAAGGGGAATGGTGAGGTCTTCCTTTGCGAAACACTTCTTAAGGTTTGAAACGTGAAACGTATTATGTACTCCGGCGAGTTGTTGTGGTAACTCGAGTCGATAAGCTACCGGTCCAATGTGTTCGATGATCTTGAACGGGCCTACATACCTTGGGTTCAGTTTACCCCTTTTGCTGAAATGTATTACACCTTTCCAAAGTGACACCTTTAGCATAACCATGTCACCGATCAGAAACTCTAATGGTTTTCTTTGGACATCGGCGTAGCTCTTTTGGCGACTACGGGCTGTTTTCAATCTCTCCTTGATTTGTACTATCTTCTCAGTAGTTTTGTGTATGATCTCGGGACCAGTTAATCGTCGATCTCCTACTTCATTCCAACAGATATGGGATCTACACTTCCTTTCATACAGTGATTCAAATGGTGCAGCTTTAATGCTCGCATGATAACTATTATTATACGAGAATTCTGCTAATGGTAGATATTTATCCCATCCGTTTCCAAAATCGATCACACATGCCCTGAGCATGTCTTCAAGAGTCTGAATTGTTCTTTCACTCTGCCCGTTAGTATGCGGATGATATACGGTGCTCATATCCAAACGAGTTCCCAGGGCCTCTTGTAGTGATTGCCAGAACTTTGATGTAAATCTACTATCACGATCGGATATAATGGAAATAGGTATTCCATGCCTTGAAATAATTTCCTTTATGTATAATCGTAATAGTTTCTCCATTCTATCCATTTCTTTTATAGGCAAGAAATGTGCAGATTTGGTGAGACGATCAACTATTACCCAAATGGTGTCATAACCCCATGCAGTCTTGGGTAACTTCGTGATAAAATCCATGGTAATACTGTCCCACTTCCATTCTGGGATTTCTGGTTGTTGAAGTAACCCTAACGGCTTCTGGTGTTCTGCTTTGACTTTGGAACAATTTAAACATTCCCCGACATATGTTGCAATGTCTGTCTTTAAATTAGGCCACCAATAATGCGTCTTAAGATCTTGATACATCTTTCCAATTCCAGGATGTATCGAGTATCTTGTCTTATGTGCCTCGTTCAATATCAACTTCCTTGGTACCCATATACATTTTGCAAAATATCGAATTCCATCTCCCCGTATAATGAGTTGCTTCTCATACTTCTTCATTGTTTCATTTCCTATGTTTTCTTTAGTAAGAGCTTCTCGTTGAGCCTCTTTGATTTGTGAGTTGAGATTCATGCGAATTTTTATTTTCATCGCTCATACTCGAATTGGCTCTCGTTCCTTTCTGCTTAGAGCGTCGGCCACTACATTCGCTTTCTGGGATGATAGCGAATCTCACAATCATAGTCGTTTATCAGCTCGACCCACCTACGTTGCCTCATGTTCAGCTATTTTTGATCGAAAATATGTTGAAGGCTTTTATGATCGGTAAACACAGTGCATTTAACCCCATATAAGTAGTGTCTCCATATCTTCAATGCAAAAACTACTGCTCCCAGTTCTAGATCATGCGTCGTATAATTTTGCTCTTGAATCTTCAATTGTTGGGACGCGTACGCAATAACTTTCTTTCGTTGCATAAGAACGCAACCAAAACCTTGTCGCGAAGCGTCACAATATATCTCAAAATCATCGTTCCCTTCAGGTAACGATAAAATAGGCGCTGTAGTCAACTTCTTCTTCAGTAATTGAAATGCACTCTCCTACTCAGAGGTCCATTCGTACTTCTTCCCTTTTTGCGTTGACGCTGTTAATGGCTTAGCTATTCGGGAAAAATCTTGAATAAACCTTCTATAATAACCAGCTAAACCCAAAAATTGGCGTATCTGCGTTGTTGTCTTAGGAATCTCCCATTTTTCAATGGCCTCAATTTTAGCTGGATCAACCTGAATTCCTTTGCTACTAACAACGTGGCCAAGAAATTGCACTTCTTTTAACCAAAATGCACACTTAGAAAATTTGGCGTATAACTGTTCTTTTCTTAATAATTCTAATGCCAACCTTAAATGCTACTCATGCTCTTGCTCATTTTTGGAATAGATGAGAATATCATCAATGAAAATGATAACAAACTTATCTAAATACGGACTACAAACTCGATTCATGAGGTCCATGAATACAGCTGGCGCATTCGTCAATCCAAATGACATGACCAAAAATTTGTAATGACCGTAGCGTGTCCGGAAAGCAGTTTTCAGAATATATTCTTCTTTGACGCGTAGTTGATGATAGCCCGATCTTAGGTCGATTTTTGAGTAAACACATGATCCTTGCAGTTGATCAAATAAGTCGTCAATTCTCGGTAGTGGATACCGATTCTTGATAGTTAACTTATTTAATTCACGGTAATCTATACACATTCGGAAGGATCCATCTTTCTTCTTGATGAATAAAATCGGAGCTCCCCACGGTGAAGTGCTCGGTCGAATGAAACCACGGTCCAGTAATTCTTGTAACTGGCTTTGTAACTCTTTCATCTCAGATGGTGCAAGTCTGTATGGAGCACGAGCCACTGGTGCTGCTAGTGGTACTAGATCTATTTGAAATTCTACAGATCTAAATGGAGGTAATCCCAGCAACTCTTCCGGAAATACTTCAGGAAAATTTCTTGCCACAGGCACGTTGTTGATGCACTTCTCTTTTTCTTTCATTTCGACTTTTTTAACATGTGCTAGGATAGCATAGCACCCTTTTTTCAAGCACTTTTGGGCTTTCAAACAGGTAATGAGTTTTAGCTTTGAGTTACCCTTCTCTCCATAAATCATTACTGGCGTTTTATCCTTACGAGGAATACGAATTGCCTTCTTGGAACACACAACTTCAGCTCCTATTTTGGACATCCAGTCCATGCCAACTATTACATCAAAACTTCCTAATTCTACGGGTATCAAATCAATTTTAAACATTTCTCCGGCTAGATTTATACGGCAAATTTTATCGGCTTTAATTAGTTTACCATTAGCTAACTCAATCATGTACTTAGCATCTAAAGGTAATGATGAACAATTCAATTTAGCATAAAAGTCTCTACACACATAACTTCTATCGACACCAGTATCAAATATAATAGATGCTGATAAGTTATTAATGGTAAACGTACCCGTAACAAGCTCCGGGTCTTCACACGCCTCTCTAGCATTAATAATAAATGCTCTTCCACGTGCAGATCCGTTATTCTTCTCTGGATTCGGGCACTGGCTCTTATAATGACCCTGTTTCCCACACCCATAACAAGTAACAGTGGCCAAGGCAGTTTTATTTGCATTGGTGGCAGGAGTCTTGGCGCCATTGGTATTTGTAACAGGAATCCTACAATCTTCAGCAAGATGACCCCTTCGATTACAATTATCGCACACCACATTACAATAACCAGAGTGATGTTTGTGGCATCTGTTACATAAAGGATTTCGTCCTTTGTAACCTGAGCTTGAACCACTACCCACACCTTGCGTGGTTTCTTGTTTCTTGTTGGATTGTTGATTACCTTCCCACTTTCTTTTGTTTTCCGATGTCTTGACATCGGAGTTCTTATCCAGAATAATCTGGTCCATCAACTCGTTTGCCATAGTGATGGCTTCATGAATAGTCTTGGGTTTCGATGCTGTAACATTTGCCTTGACATTTTTAGGCAAACCATCTTTGTACAGTTCTATCTTCCGTTCTTTGGTTGGTACCAATTCGGGACATAGCAAAGCTAATTCCATGAATTGCTGATTGTAGTTGGTGAGTTCAGTACCAACAACTTTCAGGCTTCGTAATTCAGCTTCCAACTTCCTAACCTCGTTCCTTAGACAATACTCGTTGATTAGCATTGTTTTGAATTCTTCCCATGGAGTATCATAAGCTACATCTCCTCCTAAAGCCTTCACATAGTTTTTCCACCACGTGAGTGCACTATCTTGTAAGGTGCACGATGCATACTTGGCCATGTCCTTCTCAATACAACCACTGATTTTAAACACAGACTCAATCTTTTCGATCTACCGGGTTAAACCGATCGGTCCTTCTGTTCCACTGAATGATGAAGGCTTGCAACCTTGAAAAGTTTTGTAGGTGCATCCCACACGAGGATGTAGGTTAACTGCAGCACCTCTTGCAGCCTCGATCCATTACATTCTGTCGTTCACTCACTGATTGATGAGTTCCTCGATTTCTTGTTCCGTCATTCGGTTCATTCGCGCCATATTCTTCAATAAGAATGAAAAAAATAATTATTCACATGGAATATTATAGATGTAGTGTGTATTTACAGTACATCGTAGCTTATTAATAATATGAACCAGTTATTATTATAAAAGCTTTTTCTTCTTATTAGCGTTTTATAATTATATCTAGGGTAGTACCTACCCGTTAAAGTTCATACTTAATAGCTTAGTACGGAAATCAATTACTACCATCCAAATAATACTCCACCATGGAAAATTATTGCATTTCACACTTCACTATTTTACATATGCTTATCTTATATCAAACATTAAGCAAACCACACTAGTAATATTATACAAAACGTTATACGATCCCATGGTTTAAAACAACAGCGCATCATTTAACCCAAAATGTTTGTGTTCAAAGAAATCGCTTAAAGCTTATCCTGGCTATCTCCCTACGTTTTGGCTGAGGGGCCGAAGAACTGGATGCCGAGATAGAACTAATAGGAATAGCGGGAATAGGGGTGGAAGTGTCTGGTGGAGTTGGTGCCACAACATCCTCACTAAACTCGGGATTTGGATTTTCCAATTCAGTAGCCTTTCGTTTCTTTCCTCGTTCGAACTTGTATTTCGTAATTTCCTGTATTTCTTCCTCCTCAGGATCACTTTCCGGTTCCTCTTCAATTGATTCATTCGGAAATTGTGAGTCTTCCCCAAAGGTGTCGTTTTCATCATCGGATAGGTTAATGACTGGAACAGCATCTGAGGATTCTGGTTCGGAGTCGCTGAATGTGATAACAAGTTCTAAGCCAGACATCTATCATACAACAACTAGCATGTTAGTACCCCATAATATTTACATATTAATTTTTAACCAACAAGGATAAGCAATAGTTTTCGAAATCAAACACGGTCAAAGTCCAGACTTACTAATGTATCCTAACAAACTCGATAAGACACACTAATGAAAATTTTCTGGTTCTCTAAGACCAATGCTCTGATACCATCTGAGACGTCCCGTTCATATCGAATATAAACATCACGTATTCATTGGTGTCATTGTGAGGTATTGACCTCTATATGTGACATTTTTAAAAAAAATATGCATACGTTTTTATGATACAAACCATAAACTTTATTATAACTAAAGACTTAAACAACATAATAATGATTATCATTTAGCGATAATCTTAGTCTTACAAACTTTACATTTGATAATAACAGTACGATTTCCAACATATTTCACATTACAAATCTTCCGATATGCAGTTTTATTTTTGACACAAATATGCATACTCCTAATTTTGCTTAAATTCGGCATAATGCAGCGGAAGCTTTTAATTATCACCTGAGAATAAACATGCTTAAAACGTCAACATAAAGTTGGTGAGATATAGGTTTAATGCTAGCAGCGTTATAAATATAGACCACAAGATTTCATATACACAAACGTTTTAATAAAAATATTCTAAGTGGTTGAGTACTTGATAACCATACTTAACATTTAATTAACGTCGCATATTCCCTTTATTATGAAATCTCACTACACCGTACCAAGTATAGTTACCGAAATGAAGTACTGTGCAACCGTTGAATATTGGTCATCCAGTCCGGTTGGGGTTGTCAAGCCCGATAGATCTATCAACAGGATTCGCGTTTACAATACTGCATGTAAATAGTAGTTACCAAATTACAGGGAAGTATGCCAGTGGTGCAACTCAACGTAGAATATATATTTTTTTATCACTTGTGTCCATAACAGAAATCATAAAATGCATGTATTCTCATCCCGAAATATTTAGAGTTTAAAAGTGGGACTATATACTCACTTTTGCCTTGAAGATATTTAACACGACTTGGTCTCCGATAGATATCACGAACCTAACCATATATATAATATATCAACATATTTTCTTTTCAAATAATCATTTCATATATACTTATAATACTTATAATATCTATTAGTCCGTAGTTAGCAGTCCGATGTTAGTGGTCCACAATTAGTTGCTCAATAAAATAAATAAAGACCCCATCGTATTCGTATTGATTGGAATTAATCTCGACCCATGGTACCATGTTGTCAAATGACGTGTTGCGTACATAAAGTACCGTGTTATCAAATGACGTGTTGCGTACAATCATGAGGTCTTATAATTAATCCTCTCGTGTTGTTTACGGGTGGTCCTGTAATATATAAAATCAAATCATAAGTAAATATATATAAAATATCATATTAATTAGCAAAGACATGATTAGTTTATTTTTACTCCAATTAATTTCGTAGCTAAACTAGCTTCGCATACCGAATTTTGTTTTAGCAGCAGTTTCTTCAATACAACTCCGTTTTTGTTGGTTCAACTTGCCACTTCCTAGGATTGAGCCATTATTTATGAATATGAACTGTAAATACCTTAGTTTTCATTCAAAATCACAGGTTATAGGTCAAACTTTGGTGAATCTTATGAAAGTGATCATTTCCGTTGTAAAAACAACACCTAGATGATCATTTTTACAAAAATACTTACACTTTGAGTTACACCATGAGATTTTTATATATTAACATATTCATAAGAAATATCATTTTTCTAGAATATAAACTTCCTATTCAAAGTTTAAAATGGTTTTTAATTATCCAACCCAAAACAACCCCCAGTTGCACTCCAACGATGTAGATTCAGTTTTAAGGTGTTCTTTGTAAAATCAAGTTGTATCTTGTTAAGTTAATATATCATTATGATATATTACAGGTCTTGAAGTGTTTTAAAAGTCAAGTTAGAAGGATCTATTTAGTTTGCGAACAAGTTTGAAATTATTCAAACTATGTTCTTGTTGTTATGATTTGTATATTCTTAATAAGATAGTTATAATTGAACAAGATGATGAACAAAGGTTATACCTCAAGTATGATGAAGAAAGTTACTTAATAAACAATATATGAACTTGTTCTTGATGACTTGGAAGATTAAGAAGTGAAATCATGAAAAGAAACAAAGGTTGTAAGTAAGTTTATATCTTAATTTAAGATAAATAACTTACATGAATTGAATCAAAGTTTAAACATAGTTTTACCTTGATTATGAAGCTAAAAGATGGTGAAAATGCTTGAAGATGATCAAGTATGATGTTAGGAGTATTTTGAGAGAGAATTTGGAGTGTAAGTATGAGAAAATGGAATGGAAAAATGGGGTGAAATCATAAAAACGAATTTACTTGTTATATAGAAAAAAAAATCCTTAAGTTTGTTTTTTTAGCTCATAAGTCTTCCTAATTGATTGCACATGTTGTTGACTAACAATGGCTGCTAAGAGCAGATAATTGAGGTCTAATAATTGGTATTTATCAATAGTAAATACATCTAGAAGCTGCGTATAATACGGGTACATAAACCCTAAGTATACGTGTAGAAATCTTGAGGAAATGGAACGAGAATTCAAATATAACTATCTTTTGTGAATATACTTATGTTGTTTTATGTATTTAAGCCCTTTAAAAGTGATTAAATACGTATTTATACGATACTTGTATAAGCATTATAGATTATAGGTATATATGTCAAAGAACGTTACGTATAGTTACCGTTTTGAAAACTTAAGTTAGTAGTCTGAAAGTATACTTATAACTCATTGTTATTAGTACACAATGATATATTAAACCATCCTTAGATCATGTTAAATATGTATAAATACGTATATGTACACAATCATATAATTATCGTATGTTATATAGTTCGTGATATCATCGGTCAAATTGGACGGTCAAACGTTGTGTAAAACTCTTTTCAAAAACACAAGACTCAACAATTTGGATTGCTTATCATGTTGGTAATGTTTAATTTATGTAAATATTAATCTTATATGTATAAAACGATCAGAAAAATCCGGGTCGTTACAAGGTCTATGATAATCAACGCTGGAGGTGTAAATACATTCAGTCCTCCTCCTTTTAATGGGGAGGCTCATTGAAAATCCATAACTAGTCATCTGTTTAACACATGTAACACACATCAGTCTCATATTTCATAGGTGAAACACTTAGGGTTAGTACAACAGGTATAAGTAAATCATAAAATTAAACATAGAAATAAATACCTACGGATAAGGAAGAGGTGCTGTAACAACCCTGCTTTTTCCGTTACTCCCGTTAACCTTCCGTTAGTTTACTTAACGGCGATTATTTAATTTTTGTGCGTTTACATGTAATAAATGCAAATTTGATCTTGGAGGGTTACGATAATTAATATGGGTAAATATTAATTCGAATATATATTTCAGATAAAGAATACGATAAAAACGATACGGTTGATAACGGATTTTTAAACAACGAAACGCTCGGGTTTATTTTAATAATTAAATTATAAATTATTAACTTCTTAAAAATATTTAATTTATTGGGTTTTTAATAAATTAAACAATTGGTTGCGTTTAACGATCGATTTAGTGTTCCGGGCCTTCGGTACGACTAAACGACACTTGAAATGGACCACGAGTACAAGGAATTGGATAACTCGAGCCCGGGAATAACCCAGTTGGGCCATTTGGCCGTGACCCACCATCACACCCCCCTTAAGTTTCTATTTTGGGCTTATTGGACACAAGTTCATGTTAATTTGGCCCTAATTAAACCTACTAGTTAAATAAAATACTGTACACTTTCTCCTAACCTAAATTAGTCGCCAGATATCCCTCCCATATCCCTCCCCATCATCGATCATCACCAACCCTAGTATTACCATCAATTTTTGATCTTTTGCTTAAGTGTTGAATACGAAAAGTGCAAATCCCTTCGCCCTCTACACATTGGTGTGATTTATTTGTCAATCCAAGGTATAATTTCTCAAACCCTAGAACTAAAATTTCTGATTTGATTATGTTTTATAGATTAGGTTGGTCAATTGCTTGATCCATCGCGTTTGTATGTGTTATTAATTGTTAATTCGATCGTATTGATTATTGTACATGAAAACCGAATTGTATATTGTGGATTCTGATAAAATTGGTTTGTTTTCTGATTATGTAATGTATCTAGATAGATTGGCCTGGAAAAACTATTGATTTTCGGCTTTGGATTCGCTTGATTTCGTTTCCGGATGATCAAGTTATGCTTAATTGAAATTAACGTTGTGTTTTCGTGATTGATCAGAAATCCGGAATTGATAGACCATGAATTGGCATGTGAAACTTATATTACTAGAAAGATAATTTAAAAACACTCAATTTAGACTAGGATATCATGTCGTTTGCTTATGTATAACCCGAGATATGCTTGAATTAATGTAAAAGTAGTTTTATACAACACTTACAAGGAAAGCGTTTATTCGTGGTGATCAAGTGATCTTTGTTTCGCAAGACGTTGGAGCGAAAATTTTGTTTTATTCTTTTTGTTATTCTCAAACCTTTTTCCCACAAAAATGAGAGAAGGTTACATAACTGAGGCTATCTCACTCGGGTCACTTAATTCACTAAAGTGTTTCGGGTGTCCTATAGTTCTAAGAAATGAAATCACTCTTAGCCAGTCATGTTCGCATTCTTCGTCATAGGCTTGATCAAGACTCAAATCTCCATCACTTATTTGAGAGAATTTTCAGTTATAGATTCAGCTTATGTCGTGAAGTGACTGTGATTTTGGAGGTTTTGAGGGTGTGAAGGGTTTGATAGATAGGAGTTCTTTTAAAAGATTGGCTTTGGTGATCCTTTCAGCTTTTTGTTGGGAATTTTAGGACGAGCATCCTTCTTCTTCTTCTTCTTCTTTTTTTTTGACTGCCATGAGTTCTTCTCTCGAATCTTTCTGGTTCCGCTCATTTTCTCAAAACCTTTATTCAACAATTTTTTTTTTGGCAAGCATCTTTTGCTTTTCTCTTGAGGTCTCCTTTTATTAGCGGTCTCTTTGATATTTGGCATGGATGCTCGCATTTTCCAAATGCGGTTTTATAGAAGATCTTCTGGAAGTGATGATTTCGTCGGGATTTGTTTCTTTATGAAACGAATAGGTTATGATAGATGGATTTGTGGTGGATTGAGTGAAAATGGAAATGAAGGTATTTGATGGGGGTGTTTTTCCTTCAAGAATAGCCGAGGTTTCTAACTTAGTAATTCTCGTCAAAAGGTGTGATTCCGAAATGTAGATCAAGAGCAAGTTCTGATTCAGAGATGCTAACATCGACGCACTCAACGGAAATATAGTGAAGCACTAAAAATGAGTGCTTGTTAGGCCTTATTTGGGGTGCCCCACATCAATTATAATGGGTCGAATTGCGCCTTTCGTTATGTAATGCTCTTTTGGAATATTCGGTTTAGTTTTCGCAAAAATTTTTGACCTTATTTTACTCTTTTGTCTATTTTGTAACAAATTTTTTTTGATCATTTATAGAATTTTGTAATCCTAAGTGTTTTATAGCTCGAAAAGTTTTAAATTTTGTGAAAAAATTAGTTTTATAAACACTTGAGGATTAACGAGAATTGTTATGTGCAATATTCGCTATCCCACACTTTAAAATAACATTGTCCTCAATGTTAAGGATACAGCGTATCCCACACTTAGGTTTTGAAAGAGACATTTTGTTATTAAAAGTTTATGTTGATGGTGTCTCTAATCCCACACTTAGTGTTTAAAGTGGTATAATATTTTGCGTATATTCTATTGAAAAAGTGGTGAAGACGTAGTACTCCACTATGGTTGAAAGGCAAGTAATGGATGGTTTGCTGATTACAGTTTCTTCTATTCTCGTGCTAGCACCACCCTCGTTCAGTGAGTCCTTGCTCAAAGTCGTGCTATCATCTTGTTTGGTCCCGATCGTCGTTTGTTTGTGACATTTTATTCATGCAATTTATTCTACCAATTATCATACAAACTTAAAACATAAAAGTAGTTATGCCCAAGATTGGGCGTACAGACATAGAATAGTAATGTAATAATGTGTCATAAGATCACAAGTAATCATAAAATACAGCCAAGAGATAGGGAAAGTCATGGCTAATCTGGATGGTAGGGGAGAGAATAATATATGCTCGTGCGGGTCCGCATTGGGTTCTTTAAAGCTGATTGCCCTTCATCGGTCATCTCCTCGTTAGTAGTGAACTGTTGCGCTAACTCTGAAGTGTTCATGCCCGAAGATATCCTGAACTGAACCTCGTCTGAACACGCGATCAGTCCTGTGAGTGATGAAGTACTGGTGTGAATCATAGGCCTTGTACACCATCCTTGCCCATCTTGCAGATATCGACCCCAATTCGGGTTCATACCCATTCCTCCCATACCCTGTGCAACATCCTCAGCCATATACTGGCTCGCAGCCTGATCCCATACACTGGTCTGAGCAGCAGTGGATGTGTCTCTATGGGTGCCGACACGAGTTGTTCCAAAATGGCTGGTAACAAAATCCTCGGCCCCTGTGCTCTGTTCCCTTGGAGGGGATGGAATGGCCGTGTACTGTGTGTAATGATGCAGAGGAGGAGATGGAGCGATACTGATGGTTAGGTCCTGCACCTCTGGGGTCTCTGTGGGTGAACATCAACAGATACTCGTGAGGATACGGGGGAACATTGAGCTGTCTGCATGCATAATGCGTGAAATGATCCATATTCTGAAAGATAGCAGCCTCAGCGAACCACCTCTCCTGGCCGGGAAAATCCCCCATATGGTAATGATATGGCTCAAATCGCGGCCGATCCCTCTGACCTATTGATGAGTGTCGGCGGGTGTCAGTGGGCCTTCACTGCATTGTGGGATCATCCTCATCAATCGGCTCCTGCGAACCTCGCCGCCTCCTACAATCTCTAATTCTTGTATTAGGTCTAAATCCTCTAACTCTCACCCCAGGCACTGTTCGATCTTCTGAATCTGGGATTGCTACATTAGCTGCAACTATCAACTGCTCATCCTCTATCCGAATGTACTGCCAAGTGTGCAGTAATCTATATCATATCTCTTCTGACTCAGTTGCCCTTATATAACCAAATCTTTCAACACTACCCAAGACATGCATCCGGTGAAGGAGTTTGGTGACAACGGCTCCCAAAACTGGTGCAACTGAACTCAGGGCATTCTTTTCATTAGTGAATGCTTGAGCTAGAAGGTGTGCGACCTGCATATTTTGGTTGTGAATTATGGCATGCATTAGGCGCATATCATTAACGGTGATAGCTCCACCATGTTGGATTTTTGGGTGAAGAGTTTTGACGATGAGGTGGTGGAGAATGCGATGAACGGGGTTAATGAATTTTGAGGCTTTTTTACTTGACCTCCAGGCTTCATTATCGGAGGTGTAGGTCTGCCAAAAATCTTAATGATCGATTGAGTTCAGGGTGGTGTATCCTCTCTTAAACACTGATCGGTTAACGTGAGATCTCTTGTATATTTCCAGGTGAATGGCAAACTGTGTGAGAGTCAGGTGATGCATTTGGTTCTGGTGGCGGAAATGGATGCATTGATGACTATTATATTCTTCCGAATCAATATTTGCTTCGAATCTCTATGTTGCCAATATTTTGAGAGAGAATTTGGAGTGTAAGTATGAGAAAATGGAATGGAAAAATGGGGTGACATCATAAAAACGAATTTACTTGTTATATAGAAAAAAAAATCCTTAAGTTTGTTTTTTTAGCTCATAAGTCTTCCTAATTGATCGCACCTGTTGTTGACTAACAATGGCTGCTAAGAGCAGATAATTGAGGTCTAATAATTGGTATTTATCAATAGTAAATACATCTAGAAGCTGCGTATAATACGGGTACATATACCCTAAGTATACGTGTAGAAATCTTGAGGAAATGGAACAAGAATTCAAATATAACTATCTTTTGTGAATATACTTATGTTGTTTTATGTATTTAAGCCCTTTAAAAGTGATTAAATACGTATATATACGATACTTGTATAAGCATTATAGATTATAGGTATATATGTCAAAGAACGTTACGTATAGTTACCGTTTTGAAAACTTAAGTTAGTAGTCTGAAAGTATACTTATAACTCATTATTATTAGTACACAATGATATATTAAACCATCCTTAGATCATGTTAAATATGTATAAATACGTATATGTACACAATCGTATAATTATCGTATGTTATATAGTTCGTGATATCATCGGTCAAATTGGACGGTCAAACGTTGTGTAAAACTCTTTTCAAAAACAAAAGACTCAACAATTTGGATTGCTTATCATGTTGGTAATGTTTAATTTATGTAAATATTAATCTTATATGTATAAAACGATCGGAAAAATCCGAGTCGTTACAAGGTCTATGATAATCAACGCTGGAGGTGTAAATACATTCAGTCCTCCTCCTTTTAACGGGGAGGCTCATTGAAAATCCATAACTAGTCATCTGTTTAACACATGTAACACACATCAGTCTCAGATCTCACAGGTGAAACACTTAGGGTTAGTACAACAGGTATAAGTAAATCATAAAATTAAACATAGAAATAAATACCTACGGATAAGGAAGAGGTGCTGTAACAACCCTGCTTTTTCCGTTACTCCCGTTAACCTTCCGTTAGTTTACTTAACGTAGATTATTTAACTTTTGTGCGTTTACGTGTAATAAATGCATATTTGATCTTGGAGGGTTACGATAATTAATATGGGTAAATATTAATTCGAATATATATTTCAGATAAAGAATACGATAAAAATGATACGGTTGATAACGGCTTTTGGAACAACGAAATGCTCGGGTTTATTTTAATAATTAAATTATTAATTATTAACTTTTTAAAAATATTTAATTTATTGGGTTTTTAATAAATTAAACGATTGGTTGCGTTTAACGATCGATTTAGCGTTCCGGGCCTTCGGTACGACTAAACGACACTTGAAATGGACCACGAGTACAAGGAATTGGATATCTCGAGCCCGGAAATACCCCATTGGGCCATTTGGCCGTGACCCACCATCACACCCCCCTTAAGTTTCTATTTTGGGCTTATTGGACACAAGTTCATGTTAATTTGGCCCTAATTAAACCTACTAGATAAATAAAATACTGCACACTTTCTCCTAACCTAAATTAGTCACCAGATATCCCTCCCATATCCCTCCCCATCATCGATCATCACCAACCCTAGTATCACCATCAATTTTTGATCTTTTGCTTAAGTGTTGAACACGAAAAGTGCAAATCCCTTCGCCCTCTACACATTGGTTTGATTTATTTGTCAATCCAAGGTATAATTTCTCAAACCCTAGAACTAAAATTTCTGATTTGATTATGTTTTATAGATTAGGTTGGTCAATTGCTTGATCTATCGCGTTTGTATGTGTTATTAATTGTTAATTCGATCGTATTGATTATTGTACATGAAAACCGAATTGTATATTGTGGATTCTGATAAAATTGGTTTGTTTTCTGATTATGTAATGTATCTAGATAGATTGGCCTGGAAAAACTATTGATTTTAGGCTTTGGATTCGCTTGATTTCGTTTCCGGATGATCAAGTTATGCTTAATTGAAATTAACGTTGTGTTTTCGTGATTGATCAGAAATCTGGAATTGATAGACCATGAATTGGCATGTGAAACTTATATTACTGGAAATATAATTTAAAAACACTCAATTTAGACTAGGATATCATGTCGTTTGCTTATGTATAACCCAAGATATGCTTGAATTAATGTAAAAGTAGTTTTATACAACACTTACATGAAAATAACCTTGTATGATAAAATGTGTTAACTTCTGTGATTAAAGCTTTGCATATTTAAAATCTACACAAAAATTAATTCATCTTTCATGTAGATATCATAGGCTAATTGTATATATATCTTTGGATAATCGCGTGCGAATGTGACTAACTAAACTAGAATCGAATCTATAAATTGCTCTCTGTTTTATACTCTGTGGATTGTGTTTATTTATTGAGCATGTAAGATTCTGGAATATGAATTTTAACATGATATGTGACTTATTGTTAGTTTATATCAATCTCTTAAACCTTATGCATTGGGCACAATAGAGCCGTACTTTGTGTGGATTCTGATTTGAGCTGAAAAACTGAATGTTCAACTTGCATTAATAAACTGTACAAATTGGCTAAACAAAAGTTTCTAGATTTTTTATATGTGTTACTTTGACTTGTCCTTGAACTATTTCCACTGTTCTTGTATCAATTTCATGTTCCTAACTCCGGTTATAGCCAAAACGAAATCAGTGCGCGGTCAGAAACAGACTGGGCAAACCCCAAATGTACCCCTTCTGATTCCTGACTTTTAATTATCGTATGAGTCCCTGGCTGGAATTTTTGGAATAAATTTTAAGTATATTTATGATCTGGAGTTTTCCATGTTTAGGTGAATTTTGTACTATGAGATATTGTGCTAAGTATTCTACGTGTTTATGAACTTTGTGCACAACGATAAACTGAAATTGTGAAAATGATTATTCATGACCTGAAACGTATTATTTGACTTAGGTTTGACATGTTGACCATCATTTGACATGAACCTACTGATGTTGACTTTAGTTGACTACTTTGACCAAGTTTGACTTTCGGTTTGACTTCGGTTGACTTTGTTTGACTTGCATGATATAGTTGACTTTTACTTTGAAATGCGTCGAGTCGAGCAATAAGACAACTTATAGTATGAAACCACCCTTATTTAAGATACATATATTGACCAACCTAAATACATATACTTAGGTTGCATTATTCAGCTGTAAATCGTACAAGTTATTTGTTCACTTTTTCAATCCGAGCTTATTCAAAGGTGAGTCTACAGTCCCACTTTTTACATGTTTTCAGGGATAAGAATACACGCTGTTATACTTACTTTATTAAATGCTTTTGTATTGACACGAGTACTATATATGCATATTGAGTTTGTTCACAAAGCCTCTAGCTTGAATACTTTTAATACCATCGGTGTAAGCACGATTTAGATGGACGGATCCGTTAGGTTGACAACCTCACCCGCTATAAAAATTGTGGTGCATTTAGTTTGAACATTAGATACGCTCAAACAAGTGTATAACATTTTAGGAGGTAAAGGCGGGTATAGTGGCTTCTATACTCGGGTCATTGCTAGTATTCAGGTGCTTATATTATGCAAACGTTTTTACGACTTGGTGTTGTACTTGTAAAATCTCGTGGTCAAGGAACTTAACTATTTTTCTGATAACTGTTTTTCAGATACTATACAACGTTATTTAAAACTGTGGTTTACGAACAAATGAGATAAAACTTGACATGTTAGTGTCAACAAACTTTTGAAACAGGAAACGATGTTGTCTACAACTATAACATTAAACCTTGGTGGTCTTCCACTAATAAACGTTTTCTCAATATTGAATATTAAACATACTGCATTGTTTACCTAAAACCTATAGATTCACTCAACATTATTGTTGATCCGTTTTGCGTATTTTATTCTCAGGTATTAATTGCTTCCACTGTAGAATATTGCCGTTACGTAGAAGTCAAGCCAAGCACTGGGACCAGAGTTAACATTCTGTTAAAGGAATTTTTGACGGGGTGTTAAAGTTGGTATCAGAGCCAGGCCCCGAACCAAACGTGCACAACGACGATGTGTCCCATTAGGGGGGAGGATTGTAACATCCGTGTTACATCCGTCCCACATCGGTTGGAGAGGGGAACGAATCATGCCTTATAAGGGTGTGGAGACCTTTCCTAGCAAGACGCGTTTTGGGACCACAAGCGAAGCAGATCTCATGAGAACTCTGCAGTTAAGCGTGCTCAGGCAAGAGCACTACCAGGATGGGTGACCTCCTGGGAGAGTGCTCGTCGTGTGTGGTTGCCAAGAAAAATCCGTACGCCCACGGGCAAAGCGGACAATATCATGCTATGGGGAACGTTTACCTGGGATGTTACAGTTAACGACCAGACTTTTGTATTAGAGCTTCCAGCAGAGTTGGCAGGGATACATAACACTTTCAATGTATGTTACCATAGAAAGTGTAAGGTTGATGATGAGATGCAGCTAGTTCCGTTATGCGATTTGAGGATTGACTTAAATCAAAAGCTAGTTAAAGAACCGGTTAGGATTGTCGATCGAAATGTGACAAAGTTAAGAAATAAGGAGATCCATATGGTACTTGTTGAGTGGAAGCATAGTTTAGGATCGAACCTTACGTGAGAGACCGAAGAGCTGATGAAAGCTCCTTATCCGCGTCTATTTGACCATAACCAGATTCTGAGGACAGAATCTTCTTAATAGGGTGGATTTGTAACATCCTCACACTGGGCTTAGATGTAAGATGACTATTTTTCCCTTAGGCATAATTATTTGATTATTTATGCTTTTATTTTATTTAAATAGGTAATGTTATTTTATTATTTGGTAAATACCAGTTTGTGACAAGGGTCACAGAACAGGTTCGTTTATTTAATTTGGACTCCGTTAGGGCAGTCAAATAAAGTACGAAAGATATCAGATAACTGGTAAGTACCTGTGTATTGTGAGGTATGGAATTTTAACCAAAATAAGTGTATTGTGCAGCTCCTTCTCTCATTTTATCCACCTCTCTCTAGAAAATTCCCAAACCGACCGTACCTACTTCATCTTCACCATCAAATCCTAGATTCTTAATTGGTGTTCTAGAGCTCAAATCTTTTGTATTATCTTGTTCCTGACGATTTACTGAATATTTTAAGGTAAGAATCAAAGTGTGTTAAGCTTTAATCTTAGAGAAAATGAGATTTTTGTGTTAGGTTTTGTTAAATTGGGTTTTAGTGTCAAATTGGTTGATTTTGATGTTGTTTGTGTCAAAATCTTGTGGGTTTATGCTTAGTGATGTTTAGTGTACTTGATTTGGTCAGTTTTGAGGTAAGAAACGAGCTCTAGAGCAAGAAATGGCGAACTTTGGGTTAAACCCATAACTGTGTTCATCTTCTTCATTAGATGAACACACTCGGTCGAGTGTCTCTTAACACTCGACCGAATGTGCAGACGATTGACCAGTTGAGTGACACACTCGACCGAATATGTCTGAGTTTTAACCAGATGATTTCAACTTAGTCAGTCGATCGTGTGAGAGGACACACGACCATGTGTGTTGACACAGTCGACCGACCGTGTGAGTCAGTCGACTGAGTGTCTTTGTGGGCAGAATATTTTACTAAGTGTTGATGTCTAGCCGTTATGCTGTCCGTGTGACTTATGATAATCAGGATCTAAATTATGAAAATGCATAAGTGTTAGGTGGACTTTTAGTACTGATTTACTATACTGTACTGTTTTATGCTAACGGACAGAAACTAACTTGATTTACCTTATGTTCAGGTGATAAGAATAAGGAAGCCGCTCAGTGATAGATTATCTGAGCTAGTTGCTGGTATTTGGTGAGTGGGTCTATCTCAGGATAGAGTATTAAGTAGCTGACATGCTACTTGTTCAGACTCTTTACTCTTATGTTTATATCCAGTATGATTGCCATGTGTAGTTAGATATTGCCATGCTAGTTAGGATTATTGCATGACTGATTATCTATGATCTTATGTGCGCACTGTTAGTTGGACACCAACCGAGGCAGCAAGGTTGGGAACCCACCGATGCAGCAAGGTAGGGTTGGTGTGAGGTCGACCGTGGTAGCCTAGTCGGGTCATGATGTTACTGATTGTTTAGTATAGAATAGAAGGATGCATGTGTTGCGTCTGGACGGTTATGCAGTGGAGTCAGTAAAGCAGACTATCGGTAGACTGTAGCCTGATCAGATAAGTCGTGTGCTCGTACAAGCTGACAATCCTCATATTGTCAGTTATTGTTGTATGCTAGATTAGGACATTAGCATAGTTGTGACTTCTTGCATGTTCAGTTACTTATGCTTGGTCTGTTAGATAGTACCCATTCACTTAACAGTTGTGCTAATTCCCCCACATTTCCACCCCTTGCAGGTTAGGACAGGTGTTGCGAACGAGTTTGAAGACATGTTTGACTAGGTGATTAACTCTGATGTTTTCTATTTTAATGATGTTTTCACGTAACACCGATGTTTTGGAACATCGTTATAATGCTAATTAAGTTGGTTTGAAAACAATGTTATGTAAACGTTAACTAAGGCTGATTTGGTAATTATTAGTACTTCCGCTGTGTTTAAAAAAAATCAGGGTATTACATTAAGTTTTACTATTTTGGAACATAACCTACATTATTTGACTCTTGCATATGGCTAATTATCTACCAGAAGAGTACAAGTTGCCCCGCTTCATTCACGGGCAAGATAACCCGGCTGAATACGAGCCATTTATGAGAAATTGGATAAATAGGTAAAAGAGCTCAAACAAGTACATCAACTGGGAGATAATGGAGCAGTGTGGGTGGGCTGATGATCTGAGACAGATTTTAGATTTTACGGCACACGAAAAAACTAATAGCGCGTGGCAAAAGCTGTTTGAAATCAACGAACGGGTGTATCAGGAACCGTATGCAGAGTTTATGGCAACATGGAGATTCGAAGCAAATATTGATTCAGAAGAATATAATAGTCATCAATGCATCCATTTCCGCCACCAGAACCAAATGCATCACCTGACTCTCACACAGTTTGCCATTCACCTGGAAATATACAAGAGATCTCACGTTAACCGATCAGTGTTTAAGAGAGGATACACCACCCTGAACTCAATCGATCATTAAGATTTTTGGCAGACCTACACCTCCGATAATGAAGCCTGGAGGTCAAGTAAAAAAGCCTCAAAATTCATTAACCCCGTTCATCGCATTCTCCACCACCTCATCGTCAAAACTCTTCACCCAAAAATCCAACATGGTGGAGCTATCACCATTAATGATATGCGCCTAATGCATGCCATAATTCACAACCAAAATATGCAGGTCGCACACCTTCTAGCTCAAGCATTCACTAATGAAAATAATGCTCTGAGTTCAGTTGCACCAGTTTTGGGAGCCGTTGTCACCAAACTCCTTCGCCGGATGCATGTTTTGGGTAGTGTTGAAAGATTTGGTTATATAAGGGCAAATGAGTCAGAAGAGATATGATATAGATTACTGCACACTTGGCAGTACATTCGGATAGAGGATCAGCAGTTGATAGTTACAGCTAATGTAGCAATCCCAGATTCAGAAGATCGAACAGTGCCTGGGGTGAGAGTTAGAGGATTTAGACCTAATACAAGAATTGGAGATGGTAGGAGGCGGTGAGGTTCGCAGGAGCCGCATGATGAGGATGATCCCACAAAGCAGGGAAGGCCCACTGACACCCGCCGACACTCATCAATAGGTCAGAGGGATCGGCCACGATTTGAGCCATATCATTACCATATGAGGGATTTTCCCGGCCATGAGAGGTGTTTCGCTGAGGCTGCTATCTTTCAGAATATGGATCATTTCACGCATTATGCATGCAGACAGCTCAATGTTCCCCCGTATCCTCACGAGTATCTGTTTATGTTCACCCATAGAGACCCCAGAGGTGCAGGGCCTAACCATCAGTATCCACGACCTCCATCTCCTCCTCTGCATCATTATGCACAGTACACGGTCATTCCATCCCCTCCAAGGGAACAGAGCACAGGGGCTGAGGATTTTGTTACCAGCCATTTTGGAACAACTCGTGTCGGCACCCATAGAGACACATCCACTGCTACTCAGACCAGTGTATGGGATCAGGCTGCGAGCCAGTACATGGCTGAGGATGTTGCACAGGGTATGGGAGGAATGGGTATGAACCCGAATTGGGGTCGAGATCTACAAGATGGGCAAGGATGGTGTACAAGGCCTATGATTCACACCAGTACTTCATCACTCACGGGACTGATCGCGTGTTCAGACGAGGTTCAGTTCAGGATATCTTCGGGCATGAACACTTCGAAGTTAGCACAACAGTTCACTACTAACGAGGAGATGACCGATGAAGGGCAATCAGCTTTAAAGAACCCAATGCGGACCCGCACGAGCATATATTATTCTCTCCCCTACCATCCAGATCAGCCATGACTTTTGATAATGCTAAAAACGAACATATATTTCATAGCATTATTCCTCAAGAAAGACAAGCTTTTAGTTGCAACTGTTCTATTTACAAGTGGTATTCGTTTAAATAATAAAAGGTGAAGACAAAAGACAGATTCGACGAATTGAAGACGCAAACGACCAAAAAGCTCAAAAGTACAAAATACAATCAATGAGGTTCCAATTATTGATAAGAAACGTCTCAAAATTACAAGAGTACAAGATTCAAAACGCAAAGTACAAGATATTAAATTGTACGCAAGGACGTTTGAAAATCCGGAACCGGGACCAGAGTCAACTCTCAACGCTCGACGCAACGGACTAAAAATTACAAGTCAACTATGTATATGAATATAATATAATATATAATTAATTCTTAAAATTAATATATATATTATATTATATTTATAAAACGTCGGCACAAGGAAACAAGCAACATGTGAGCTCTCCCAGCTGGCCATGCGATCGCATGGCCAGGAAGAAGAAAGTCCATGCGATCACATGGCATGAAAAGTCAGGCCACATCTCCTATAAATTCGCAGTTTGGTGAACTCAAAAATCATCTTTTTCTTCTTCAATCAACGTAGTATATGTATATATAATTTATATTTTAATTTTAATTTTAATTTTAAATCCTAATAAAAAGGGTGTGTTAGCGAATGTTGTAAGGGTGTAAGTCGAAATTCTGTCCGTGTAACGCTACGCTATTTTTAATCATTGTAAGTTATGTTCAACCTTTTTAATTTAATGTTTCGTAGCTAAGTTATTATTATGCTTATTTAATTCGAAGTAATCATGATGTTGGGCTAATTACTAAAATTGGGTAATTGGGCTTTGTACCATAATTGGGGTTTGGACAAAAGAACGACACTTGTGGAAATTAGACTATGGGCTATTAATGGGCTTTATATTTGTTTAACTAAATGATAGTTTGTTAATGTTAATATAAAGATTTACAATTGGGCGTCCCTATAAATAACCATTTACACTCGATCGGACACGATGGGCGGGGTATTTATATGTATAAATAATCGTTCATTTAACCGGACACGGGAATGGATTAATAGCCACTAGTAGAATTATTAAAACAGGGGTGAAATTATGTACAAGGACAATTGGCATAATTGATAACAAAGTATTAAAACCTTGGGTTACACTCAGTCGACATCCTGGTGTAATTATTAAACAAAGTATTAAAATCTTGTTACAGTTTAAGTCCCCAATTAGTTGGAATATTTAAACTTCGGGTATAAGGATAATTTGACGAGGACACTCGCACTTTATATTTATGACTGATGGACTGTTATGGACAAAAACCAGATGGACATATTAAATAATCCAGGACAAAGGACAATTAACCCATGGGCATAAAACTAAAATCAACACGTCAAACATCATGATTACGGAAGTTTAAATAAGCATAATTCTTTTATTTCATATTTAATTTCCTTTATTTTATATTTAATTGCACTTCTAATTATCGCATTTTTATTTATTGTTATTGTATTTAATTGCACTTTTAATTATCGTACTTTTTAATTATCGCAAGTTTATTTTATCGCACTTTTATTATTCGCAATTTCATTATCGTTATTTACTTTACGCTTTAAATTAAGTCTTTTATTTATTTAATATTTTACATTTTATTTTAACTGCAACTAAAGTTTTTAAAATCGACAAACCGGTCATTAAACGGTAAAAACCCCCCTTTATAATAATAATATTACTTATATATATATATATATATTTGTATTTTTATAAAAGTAAACTAATATAGCGTTAAGCTTTGTTTAAAGATTTTCCCTGTGGAACGAACCGGACTTACTAAAAACTACACTACTGTACGATTAGGTACACTGCCTATAAGTGTTGTAGCAAGGTTTAAGTATATCCATCCTATAAATAAATAAATATCTTGTGTAAAATTGTATCGTATTTAATAGTATTTCCTGCTAAAATTTAATAGTATTTTATACCCCTTAGCTTTAACATCAAGTTATTTTTGGCGCCGCTGCCGGGGAAATAACATAGCTTAAAAGCCGGAAGCGCAACGCTAATATATATATAAAAAAAAAAGATTTTTCTTTTTAGTTACTTTTATAAAAAAAAAATATGCTTTTGTAAAAATACGTTTTAAATATTCAAAAATATTAAAAGAAAAACAAAAATATAAATATTTTTAAGAGTTTGGTAAATATTTAAGTTTTATAAAGTTTCTTTATTTCTATTTTTTTTGTTTGTAAAAATTTAAGTTTTATTTAATTTATTTTATAAATATATTTTATAAATATATTTTACAAAAAAAATATATATATATATATTAAAACTCGAGTCTGGTACTGTAGCAGCCCACTCTGTGGCCCGAAACCCTAGCCCATGCGATCGCATGGCTGGGCAACTTAGGACTCATGCGATCGCATGAGCCCGTCTGACACGACACAGTTGACTGTAGCCTGCATTAATTACGGATAATTATTATTATTAATATATTTAAACGCTAATTAGGGTTATATATTTTATAATTTAATTTAGTTTTTATATTTAATTTGTATTTTTATGTTTAATTAGTTATTTAAAGTTTAAAATTAATAGTTTTATTAAATAAATAATATAAAAATAATATTTTTATGAAAATTGTACTTTTTACAACTTTTTGTATATTTTTATATTTTATCCCTTTTTAATAGTTTTAGCGTAATTTTTGTATTTTTCGCTCGTATTTATTTTTAACTCATAGTTTTTGCCATAGTTATTTTTACTTCTAGATTTTTAGGCTTTGCCGTAAAATCCCTTAAGTGCTTTTTCTTTAGACTAAGATTTAAGTGCTTTAGAATTTTGCGACGCCTTTTTAAGTTTTAGTTTCTTTTTAAGTTATTGCCATTTGGGATATAGTTTTTCTTGTAAGCTTTAATATTTTTAGACACCTTTTACCTATGTATCAATTATCATTCCAATTAGTAATTTCAATTTGCGATTATAATTTTAAGTTAGTTGTAGTAATAAGGTTAGGTTAGTCAAGTGTTTTTAAGTTTTATAAGTTTCTTTTATTTTTCCGTCACCTTTTATTTTTCAACCATTTTTCTTTTTCGACCTTTTTCGACGCACTCTTTTTCTTTCTTATTTCTCGCTATTCTAGTTTTTAAGACATAGATTTTTATTCTACTTCTTATCTAAATTTCTTAAAATTACGAAAATTTATTTTAAGTGGTTAAATTGATAGACATCAAAATTTTCTGGTTCGTAGTAATAGTTGGATTTGTACGTGGACCGGGTTATTGGAGCCAAACAGTCCTCAATTATATTGAGACCAAACGAATCCTGCCCCTCTGCTGCATCTTTTGGCTATTCGAAACGTGGGCAAAATCAGAAAAGTCTATTGATTGGATAACTTATTATAATTTTTCTTTCCTTTTAAAAACTAATTGGATATTCAGTGAATGCACCGAGCAAGACGTTCATCACCTTTTGTACGTTCACCACCTGTAACTAGATCAAGACATCTAACTAATATTGTCACCGTTGATAATCCATTTTTTGAACCCGACCTCACAATTGAGAATCCGGAGAATATCCAGGGACGATTCGTAGATCCTGAACCACTAAACTTTCCTCCGGAACCACCAATCATTCAAACAGAGATTGTTGAGGAACGAACCATTAAATCAGAATCCTCTAGTGATTCCGATTCAACCAATTCAATTATGGAGAATCTGGAACCTTTAAGTATGGAAGACCGAATGAGAGCTAAACGCACTGGCCAAGGTCACGCAATTACTCATCCAGACATTAATGCGCCAGATTATGAAATCAAAGGACAAATTCTACACATGGTGACTAATCAATGCCAATTTAGTGGTGCGCCGAAGGAAGATCCAAATGAACATCTTCGTACCTTTAATAGGATCTGCACTCTATTTAAAATAAGAGAAGTTGAGGATGAACAGATATATCTCATGTTATTTCCCTGGACTTTAAAGGGAGAAGCCAAAGATTGGTTGGAATCGTTACCTGAAGGGGCAATTGATACATGGGACGTTTTAGTTGAAAAATTTCTTAAACAATTTTTTCCTGCATCTAAAGCCGTAAGACTTCAAGGAGAAATTGTTACGTTCACACAGAAGCCGAATGAAACTCTATATGAGGCGTGGACAAGATTTGGAAAGTTATTAAGAGGATGTCCGCAACATGGTTTAGACACCTGTCAAATAGTACAAATATTCTACCAAGGATGCAACATCACTACAAGAAAAGACATAGATATAGCAGCAGGTGGTTCTATTATGAAGAAAACCGAAACTGATGCTTACAAAATTATTGATAACACTGCTTCCCACTCACATGAGTGGCACCAAGAAAAAGATATCGTTAGATCATCTAAAGCAGCTAGAGCCGATTCTAGCCATGACTTAGATTCCATTTCCACAAAGATAGATGCTGTCGAGAGACGAATGGAAAAGATGACTAAAGATATTCACTCAATACGAATTAGTTGTGAGCAGTGTGGAGGACCACATTTAACAAAAGATTGTCTCAGTATTGAATTAACAATAGAACAAAGAGAGAATATTTCATACATAAACCAAAGGCCTGGAAATAATTATCAGAATAATTATCAACCGCCAAGACCGATTTACAATCAAAACCAGAATTATAACCAAAATATTCCATACAATAACCAACAAGGTCCTAGCAATCAACAAGTATCCAATAGTACTTACAATCAGCAAAGACCTAATTTTCAAAATAAACCACCACAACAAACCGACGATAAAAAGCCGAATTTAGAAGATATGATGACGAAGCTAGTTGAAACTCAAACGCAGTTTTTCACATCTCAAAAACAAACCAATGAACAAAATGCTCAAGCATTTAGAAATCAACAAGCTTCTATTCAAAATCTAGAACAAGAAGTAAGTAACCTAGCAAGGTTAATAGGTGAAAGAAAACTGGGAAGTTTACCTAGTGATACAAATGCTAATCCCCGAAATGAAACAGCTAAAGCTATTACTACAAGAAGTGGTACAACACTTAAACCACCTGAAATACCTGTAACTTCTGATGAAGCTATTCCTACTCCACAAGAACCATAACCTGATCAAGATAAGGAAAAAGAACCGGTAGTTGAAAAGGTTAATGAAGATAACACAGCTAAGGATAAACCTTATGTTAAACCATACCAACCACCACTTCCTTACCCGAGTAAAATGAAAAAAGAGAAACTTGTAGCCGAGCAATCTAAATTTTTGGATATGTTTAAACAGATAAATGTAAATCTTCCTTTCATTGATGTGATTTCAGGAATGCCTAGATATGCTAAATTCTTGAAAGATCTAATCACAAATAGAAAGAAAATGGAAGAACTCTCGGCTGTTACTATGAATGCTAATTGTTCAGCAGTGCTGTTGAATAAGATACCAGAAAAACTATCTGATCCAGGAAGTTTCACAATTCCATGTTTTCTAGGTAGTCTTAGTTCAATAGAAGCATTGGCAGACTTAGGTGCTAGTATAAATTTAATGCCGTATTCACTATACGCTAAACTAGACCTTGGAGAATTGAAACCAACAAGAATAAGCATACAACTAGCCGATAGATAAATAAAATATCCTAGAGGGATAATGGAGAATATGCTAGTTAAAGTTGGTACTTTAGTATTTCCAGTAGATTTTGTTGTTCTGGACATGGAAGAAGATTCTCAAGTTCCTCTCATATTAGGAAGACCATTCTTAAACACGGCTAAAGCAATGATAGACGTGTTCGGTAAGAAACTGACCTTAAGTATAGAGGATGAGAGTGTTACCTTTTCAGTTGATAGAGCAATGCAACAACCTCAATCTGCAGATGATACACGCTATTATATTCAAACTATAGATTCACATGCATAATTATTAGAAGAATTTCCAGAATTACAAGGAACAGGAGAATGTTCTTTAGGAGAAGGAACAGAACAAATTGATGAAGCTGAAATGTTAGCTACACTTATAGCTAATGGATATGAACCAACAACAGAAGAAATTCAAATGCTAAAAGAAGAAGACAGATATCGATACAAATCATCGATAGAAGAACCTCCGAAATTAGAGCTAAAGCGACTTCCAAACCATTTGGAATACGCTTATTTACATGGTGAATCTGAATTACCTGTAATAATATCGTCTTCTCTTACTGAAAATGAGAAATCACAACTCATTTCTGTGTTGAAAGCTCATAAACCAGCCATTGCATGGAAGATTCATGATATTAAAGGAATAAGTCCTTCGTATTGCACACATAAAATCCTTATGGAAGAAGGTCATAAAACGTATGTGCAACACCAACGAAGACTAAATCCTAATATGCAAGATGTAGTTAAGAAAGAAATTATTAAACTACTAGATGCAGGTTTGATATATCCAATTTCTGATAGTCCATGGGTAAGCCCAGTTCAATGCGTGCCTAAGAAGGGTGGCATGACTATCATTACAAATGAAAAAAATGAACTTATTCCTACTAGGACTGTAACAGGATGGCGTGTGTGTATTGATTATAGAAAATTAAATGACGCCACCAGAAAAGATCACTTTCCCTTACCTTTCATAGATCAAATGTTGGAAAGATTAGCCGGAAATAGTTATTATTGTTTTCTAGATGGATTTTCTGGATATTTTCAAATTCCAATAGCACCCGAAGATCAAGAGAAAACCACATTCACGTGACCTTATGGTACTTTTGCTTACAAACGCATGCCATTTGGACTTTGCAACGCCCCTGCAACCTTTCAAAGGTGTATGATGGCGATTTTTCACGACATGATAGAAGAATGCATGGAAGTTTTCATGGATGACTTTTCAGTCTTCGGTGATACATTTGAATCATGTCTAGCTAATCTTGAACGAATGCTTATTAGATGCGAACAATCAAATCTAGTACTTAATTGGGAGAAATGCCATTTCATGGTTAAAGAAGGCATCGTTCTTGGACATAAAATTTCAAAAGAAGGAATTGAAGTGGATAGAGCTAAAGTAGATGTAATTGCTAAACTTCCACATCCCACCAATGTTAGAGGAGTTAGGAGTTTTCTAGGGCATGCCAGTTTTACCGACGTTTCATAAAAGATTTTTCTAAAATTGCCACTCCTATGAATAAACTCCTAGAAAAGGATGCTCCATTCATCTTTTCAGATGAATGCATCAAATCTTTTAATATTCTTAAAGAAAAACTCACTAATACGCCGATCATGATAACTCCAAATTGGAATCTACCATTTGAACTAATGTGCGATGCAAGTGATTTTGCAATGGGAGCCGTTTTAGGACAAATGATTGAAACACGATTTCAACCTATTTATTATGCTAGTAAGACGTTACAAGGAGCATAAACGAATTATACAACTACTGAAAAAGAACTTCTTGCTATTGTCTTTGCTTTTGACAAATTTCGTTCATATCTCGTTCTAGCTAAAACGGTGGTCTATACTGACCATTCTGCTCTTAGATACCTATTTTCGAAACAAGATGCCAAACCACGATTAATCCGTTGGATATTACTCTTACAAGAGTTCGATATTGAAATCTGAGACAAAAAGAGAGCAGAAAATCTCGCCGCTGATCATCTTTCTCGTCTTGAAAATCTCGAATTAGAAGTTCTAAATGAATCGGCCATACAAGACAACTTTCCTGATGAATATCTATTGAAGTTAGATTATAATGAAATACCATGATTTGGAGACTATGCAAACTACTTAGTATGTGGATTCCTTGAAAAAGGATTATCATACCAAAAACGAAAGAAATTCTTCAGTGATATAAAACACTATTTCTGGGAAGATCCACATTTGTTTAAAAGTTTTCCAGATGGAATAATACGCCGATGTGTATTCGGAGATGAAGCCAGTAAAATATTAAACCATTGTCACACAGGACAAACAGAAGGGCATTATGGGCCTCAATTAACAGCAAGAAAAGTTTATGAAGCTGGATTCTATTGGCCTACAATTTACAAAGACGCACACCTTCTTTGCAAATCCTGTGATGCTTGTCAAAGGGCCGAAAAAATAAGTCAACGTGATGAAATGCCACAAAATGTCATTCAAGTATGCGAAGTATTTGAAATTTGGGGTATTGACTTATGGGTCCATTTCCAAAATCTCATAATAATCTCTATATTCTCGTAGCCATTGATTATGTATCTAAATGGGCGGAAGCACAAGCTCTCCCAACTAACGATGCACGAGTTGTAGTCAACTTTTTAAAACGTCTTTTTGCAAGGTTTGGAACACCGAAAGCTTTAATAAGTGATCGGTGTACTCATTTTTGTAATAATCAACTTGAGAAAGTTCTTAAAAGATATGGAGTAACTCATAAAATCTCCACCGCATATCATCCACAAACAAGTGGACAAGTTGAAAATACCAACCGAGCTTTAAAACGTATTCTAGAGAAAACCGTAGGATCAAATCCGAAGGAATGGTCCATTAAATTGGAGGATGCACTCTGGGCTTTTAGAACAGCCTATAAAACTCCAATTGGAACCACACCTTTTAGACTCGTTTACGGAAAAGCATGTCATCTTCCAGTAGAAATTGAACACAAAGCATTTTGGGCTTTGAAGACATGTAATCTTGATATACATGAAGCTGGACGTCTACGATTAAGTCAACTAAACGAATTAGAAGAGTTAAGACATGAAGCATACGAAAATTCATTAATCTATAAAGAAAAAACGAAGAATGGCATGATAAAAGAATCAAAAGTTTAAAAGAATTTAAAGAAGGAGACAGAGTTCTTCTTTTCAATTCACGATTCAAGCTATTTCCTGGAAAATTGAAATCAAGATGGTCTGGACCATTCATAGTTAAAAGAGTTTTCCCATACGGAACGATAGAATTAATAAATTCAAATGGAATTGAATTTAAAGTTAATGGTCACAGAGTTAAACACTACATAGATAGTCCAATGGAATTCGACAATGAAGTTAATCACAATTTTGATACCACAGCTAACTAAGTGTGGGGAGAATCAAGTCTTTAAAGGATAATATGTATTTCTGTTCGAGTTAGATTGTCTGTTTTCGTGTAGTTCTCGAAAATGGAACCCGAATGGTCTTTCCCTAGCAGACCCTAAAGAACTAGTCTTCTCCCCCCATTCTGAATTTTTATTTTTTTAGGAAATGAAGACTGCCTGTGAACTAAACCATGGTCTAATGCTACACGCTTTGATCACTAAACGTAATAATGACACACTACCGAGTGAAATAGTATCAGTAATCAGAGAAAGATTGGACGGAGTAAGAAAAGAATCCAGATGCGAAGATAATAAGTTACAATTTGGTAAAGGAAAATCAAAATCCGCAGCGAAAAGAAGAGCACGACACCTAGAACGATGTCACAAATGCGGAAAATGGTCACATGGAGGTAAATGTTCAAATAATCAAACCTATTCAAATACCGAATTTGTTACTTTATGTAGAGACGGACCGTTCATATGTTTAGAAGAAAAGACACTGAATGCTCAAGGTTACGCCTATGTAGCTATGGAAAACCAATTAAACCGACTATCTTATGAATGGGATAGATCATATAACTAAGAATACTATCTCACAGGTAAGTCTGTACAGTTTTTATTTTTAACCTTTTGATAATAAACGCTAATTTGTTCGCTATAAAGTATTTAATTGGTATTGAATAAAATTAGGTTTGGCGACCGAAATTATTGATATCATACAAAAATTTATTACATCACTGCGAAATTTAACGTTTATTCTTAAGGTATAAATATCTTTAATCAATCAACCCAAAATATTTCAAAAATTCATCATGAGTTAAATTAGGTCTTGGAACCGAAATTACTTTACCGAAAAGAGGGGCGTATATTTTTGATAATATTTGATTGATTAAAGTAGGATAAAAAGCCAAAAATATTTTTAATTTTATTTTTACCATGTTTTTAAAATTAATATATAAATCTTAAATTAATATTGTAAACTTTGTAAAAATAATATATTTAAAATTGTAAATATTTGAAAAATATAATATAAGTTTGGTGTGAATTTTTAATATTAATTTTAAATTTTATGTATTTTTATTTTAAGTTTGGTGTGAATTTAAAAACAAAAATTTACTTTATCTCATTAAGTTAAAAATATGATTTTTAAAATTCGTCGTAAGTTGAAGACTAGGTCATTGAACCGAAATTGCTTTACCCGAGGGAGGGACGAGAACTTTTATTATCATTATTTTTAATCTTATTGAATTAAAGTATGCCAAAAACATTAAAAAACCCAAAAATCTTTACTTTTAAAAACCACGCTTTGATTTGACAAATTTTAAAATTTTGTCGAGGGACAGACTAGGACAACGATCCGAAACGCCCTCGCTCCTAAAGGAAAACAAAATTTTTAAAATTTAATTAATTATAAGTTTTATAAAGTATAAGGTTTTATTTATAAAAAAAAAAATATTACTGTAGCCGGCACCCCATGCGATCGCATGGGGTTTGCACTTGGAACCCATGCGATCGCATGGGGACCAAATGCAGGCCTGATACATACAGCAGACTGGTCTGTCTTTCTCCACAAACACACACACATACCCGAAAACACACTCAAATTCTCTCCAAATTTCACCAAAATTCACCGTAATTCGTCATTTTTCTTGCTCTAATCATGCCTAGATTCTCATTCTTCAGCAAATTGGTAAAAATTACACCCCTAAACTCTATAAATTCCTAGTTTTTGTGATAATTACCAATTTTTTACCTAATGTAATTTTGTTAATTTCTAGTGTAATTAGTGTTAAATTATTAGTATTTTATGCATGTATAACCTAGATTGATGCTATTTAACATGATTTGAAGCCAAAAACTTCAAAAATTTTAGAAATCTAGGGTTTGTGTTCTTGAGCAATTTGGGCCTTTTTGATATAAACAGGTTATGGCCGATTTTTGTCATGAATTATTGCTAAATTGAGTAGTATAACATGTTTAGATAGTTAAATGATCCAAACATTGATCCTAAACATGATTTTTGGAGATTAAAGTGGACTTTTTAAGTCCAAAATTCATGAACTTGATTAATTTGATATATTTGCCATTTGAGACTTGTTTAATTATTAGTAATGAATATTTTGACATGTTATTTAAGTTAAATGCTTATGAACTTTGTATACATTTTCATATGTGGTTATTTGAAAAGTGTAGAATTGTGAAAAATTGTGAAAATGTGTATAAGTTTAATTTTGATTTAACATGTTATAGTGATTGTTTTAAGTTGTTATTTTGCTAACACTAATGCATATTTGGATGCACAAATTTTGTGTTTAATGTGTTTTGCAGAAAGCCGATACTGGAGGTTCAGGAGCATCATCATCTAGATGACCAGCACCAGCACCAGAACCAGAACCAGAAATGCAACACGAACAAGAACCACAACAGGAACAACAACAACAGCCTGATCAGCACATACCTTATTATGATCCGGTACAGTTTGTTGATGAATTCATAGTATTCCCAATGAGGCCGCCAGTAGAATTCCCAACGATTCCTGAGCACACTCTGCATCCTAATCTGAGATTTGATAGGAGATGGAGAGATTACGAGACATATCAAAGGAACAAATTCAAATTGGTAACAAAAAATGTAGAGGTGCCAAGGGTAATCGATTGGGCCCCTTTGGAAACGGTCCATCTAGCTGACCGTGTTAGACAACTTTTAGTTCAAAGGTATGGCAGTTCTTCTTTTACAGATTGGGAACGTCTTTTCACCATTCGTAGACCTGTATATAAGGAATGGTGTGTTGAGTTGATGAGTACTGTATCACTTGATACAAATATAGTTAGAATAGATGATAGAAGATTTCTTAGGTTTATCCTTGGCGGTAGGATGTATAGAATGTCCATGTTGGACATGGCCAGGGCCTTACAGATATATACTCCTGGTGAGTTGCTATTACGCGATTGTACAAATTTGATTCATTATGGTGAAAGGGTAGATAGTAACTTTGACGCTGACGCCATTTGGAGGCGTATGTCACATTTTGATGTTTTTACACGAGCAGGAGGACACTCCTATACACATATTGACAGAGCCGAGCTTCGTATTATTCATAGATTTTTGGCTAACTCGATTACACAGAGAGGTCATAATAAAGAAAAAATTACCTTACATGATTTATTCTACCTAAAGTGTATTCGGGATCCTAGAAGCTTTGTCAATATCCCTTACTGTATTGCTTTTTATTTATTTAAAATGGTAGAGGGAATGCAGGACGGGAGTATAATAGGAGGAGGTATTTTTGTTACTCTCATTGGAGAGTATTTAGGTGTTGATAGGAACCAAGGGGGTCCATTACAGCTTTGTAGAGAACAGGTTGAGCCCTTAGGATTGAAAGTTTATGTGGGTGCTAAGGTATTGAAAAGTAGACGTAACCAAGCAGTACCCTATGAGGGATCTCATCCTCAGGTAGAGAGAGGCTCAGACGAGGAAATGGAGGAGGCGGAAGACATTAGGGATGTCTTTCGAGATGCTATTCTTGACGTCTACGTTCGTATAGATGAGGAAGCAATGACGAACGCGGCCAGACATAGTATGAATGAGCAGTGGAACTCCGAGCGAGTATACGAGGATTATAGGCGACGCCAACACGATAGCTGGTTAGTTCATCAGCACCAAATCATGAGCCAGCTATCATATCAGGTACCAAATAACTATGTACCTACTCGACCTGCTCATTTTCCGCCACATAGCCCTATATCCGACCACCCTTTAACCGGTATGACTATAACCAAGCCTATCAAAACACCTATAACCAACAATGGAACCCACCTGACGAGATGAACTGGAACCCATATCCAGACTGATTTAGTTCCATTTGGTTATTTATATGATTTTTATGTTTTTATCTTTTTACTTATTCATGTTTAAACTTATGTTATTGAACATACTTATGTAATCTTTATCATTTTTATTATTATTGTGTACTAATATTTCACATTTAGGATTTGAAAGTGGGATATTAAGTCCCATTTCAAATTGCCATGCATGTTTATATTTGTATGTATGTATATTGTAAATTGTACAAAATAGGGTAAAACAGCGCATTTTCAAAGACTGGCATTAAGTTCAGCAAAAGCTACTAATTTTGACGACAAGATGACAAATAAATGTGATGTAACAACAGACGAAATGAACAAATGATATGCACCATTTATCATTCAACAACCAAACGCCAATATGTTTGGAAACTTTGGTAAAATTTAATCATTTTTACGCTAATCACCCTCAATAATTTAAATTGTTACTGATTTCTTGCAAATGAGGGCATTGCAAGATCTTAAGTGTGGGAAGGGGTTAAATTCTTTCGGATTTTTAAAATTTTTATCTTAAACAATTGGTTACCATTAAAAATACTAGTAACGTAGTAGTTGTATTAGAATCTAGTGCTCTCTGATGATAAAGAACAGCCCTAGTCTTATATACTGACTACCCAATTCTAGTAAAATTTTTCAAAATTTTCAATTAAATGAACTCAAAATCATGTTTATACATATTTATGAACGATAAAACTAGGTGTTAACACCGAAATTATTGCTAGCTCAGAAAGGATATAAATTGAGAAACAAACCAAAATGTTAAAATTCATTTAAAATGGAATAGAGGACAATAAAAAAAAAGAAGATAAAAGCCAAGTGTGGGAAAAATTACCAAGTTATCTTAAACATATGTCACATATTTCTGTAACAAATAACTAAAAATACTTTTGCTTTGGACTAAACGAAACTATTTTACCCGATGAAAGAAAAGAAGAGATGGATCTATACGATGAATCAATTCCATCATTAAAAGGAAGTAAAGTCTTCCGAAAAAGAAACGCGCTTCTTGATTTAGGTCAAGAAGTTATCGTCCAGACCAGCTGTAGGTTGACGAAAAACCTAGAAAAGTCATCACTAAAATCAGCAGAAAATCCACGGACCTCAGTATTAAACAGGGTTGCCAAGTGGTCAGACTTATCCTAACCATGAGAGGATCTGTCTCGTAAAATGGGGAGGGTGCCGTGCAAATTAGCTGGATAAGACTAATGAATCAGATCTCCAGAAAGGATAATCTCCTTAAAGATTAAAAATCAGCTTTTAAGCCTGATATTACTCAATCCTAGAGATTGACCTTAAAGATTGAGAATTCAAACTCATGGAATTCAATGATATCTAAACTCGAGCTTGAACGAGAAAATATTTTGATCAAATTATTAACCGATTTGTTTTCTGAAAACCCATTTTCAATGCGTTCATTACCATTGAACGTAAAATCCTAGGAATTCACCTGGAATTCATTAGGTCATCTGAACCAAATCGGGTGTCAACCGTAAGAACGATGGTTGCATAGCATGGTTAAAGACAAGACCTTGTGCCAGACCGACAAATTATAAGGGTGAGCTTTACTATTGCTCCTACAAAGGATAGCAATTGCGTCCGACACGTTATAGACCATAATTAAAAGCATGTCAGGGGACATTGCCTTAACAGTTGCTTGTTCAACGCTTTCCTTTACAACCGGACGGTAGTTTACAGAAAGGTAATATACGGAACAAGTAAACTGGACGTGTTGCTTTCCTAATACAAGGTTAGCAAGTGGGTGACACAAAACCGCAAGTTTTGAGCTAAAATTTTCAAATCTGAAACCCACCAAGCCCACAAAAATATTTTGCAAACACCGGTGAAGGGTTATTCCGGAAAACTTATCTAGGGTAAAAACTAGATTTAATTTTCAAAAGATCAAATGTTTTCATAAAGATCCAATTTCCTTAATGGATCTAAATTTTATAGTCATGTGGGACTGTAAACCACATCGTTACTACCATTGTTTATACCGCCATATTGAAATCACTGATGTACAAAATGTAAAGAATAAAGAAGTGATTCTTGTATTTCAAGACTATATTGCTTGAGGACAAGCAACGCTCAAGTGTGGGAATATTTGATAATGCTAAAAACGAACATATATTTCATAGCATTATTCCTCAAGAAAGACAAGCTTTTAGTTGCAACTGTTCTATTTACAAGTGATATTCGTTTAAATAATAAAAGGTGAAGATAAAAGACAGATTCGACGAATTGAAGACGCAAACGACCAAAAAGCTCAAAAGTACAAAATACAATCAATGAGGTTCCAATTATTGATAAGAAACGTCTCAAAATTACAAGAGTACAAGATTCAAAACGCAAAGTACAAGATATTAAATTGTACGCAAGGACGTTCGAAAATCCGGAACCGGGACCAGAGTCAACTCTCAACACTCAACGCAACGGACTAAAAATTACAAGTCAACTATGTATATGAATATAATATAATATATAATTAATTCTTAAAATTAGTATATATATTATATTATATTTATAAAACGTCGGCACAAGGAAACAAGCAACATGTGAGCTCTCCCAGCTGGCCATGCGATCGCATGGCCAGGAAGAAGAAAGTCCATGCGATCGCATGTCATGAAAAGTCAGGCCACATCTCCTATAAATTCGCAGTTTGGTGAACGCAAAAATCATCTTTTTCTTTTTCACTCAACGTAGTATATGTATATATAATTTATATTTTAATTTTAATTTTAATTTTAAATCCTAATAATAAGGGTGTGTTAGCGAATGTTGTAAGGGTGTAAGTCGAAATTCTGTCCGTGTAACGCTACGCTATTTTTAATCATTGTAAGTTATGTTCAACCTTTTTAATTTAATGTCTCGTAGCTAAGTTATTATTATGCTTATTTAATCCGAAGTAATCATGATGTTGGGCTAATTACTAAAATTGGGTAATTGGGCTTTGTACCATAATTGGGGTTTGGACAAAAGAACGACACTTGTGGAAAATAGACTATGGGCTATTAATGGGCTTTATATTTGTTTAACTAAATGATAGTTTGTTAATGTTGATATAAAGATTTACAATTGGGCGTCCCTATAAATAACCATTTACACTCGATCGGACACGATGGGCGGGGTATTTATATGTACAAATAATCGTTCATTTAACCGGACACGGGAATGGATTAATAGCCACTAGAATTATTAAAACAGGGGTGAAATTATGTACAAGGACAATTGGCATAATTGATAACAAAGTATTAAAACCTTGGGTTACACTCAGTCGACATCCTGGTGTAATTATTAAACAAAGTATTAAAATCTTGGTACAGTTTAAGTCCCCAATTAGTTGAAATATTTAAACTTCGGGTATAAGGATAATTTGACGAGGACACTCGCACTTTATATTTATGACTGATGGACTGTTATGGACAAAAATCAGACGGACATATTAAATAATCCAGGACAAAGGACAATTAACCCATAGGCATAAAACTAAAATCAACACGTCAAACATCATGATTACGGAAGTTTAAATAAGCATAATTCTTTTATTTCATATTTAATTTCCTTTATTTTATATTTAATTGCACTTCTAATTATCGCATTTTTATTTATTGTTATTGTATTTAATTGCACTTTTAATTATCGTACTTTTTAATTATCGCAAGTTTATTTTATCGCAATTTTATTATTCACAATTTCATTATCTTTATTTACTTTACGCTTTAAATTAATTCTTTTATTTATTTAATATTTTACATTTTGTTTTTACTGTAACTAAAGTTTTTAAAATCGACAAACCGGTTATTAAACGGTAAAAACCCCCCTTTATAATAATTATATTACTTATATATATATATATATATATATATATATATATATATATATATATATATATATATATATATATATTTGTATTTTTAAAAAAGTAAACTAATATAGCGTTAAGCTTTGTTTAAAGATTTTCCCTGTGGAACGAACCGGACTTACTAAAAACTACACTACTGTACGATTAGGTACACTGCCTATAAGTGTTGTAGCAAGGTTTAAGTATATCCATCCTATAAATAAATAAATATCTTGTGTAAAATTGTATCGTATTTAATAGTATTTCCTGCTAAAATTTAATTGTATTTTATACCCCTTAGCTTTAACATCAACTTTCCCTATCTCTCGGCTGTATTTTATGATTACTTGTGATCTTATGACACATTATTACATTACTATTCTATGTCTGTACGCCCAATCTTGGGCATAACTACTTTTATGTTTTAAGTTTGTATGATAATTGGTAGAATAAATTGCATGAATAAAATGTCACAACCAAACAACGATTGGGACCAAACAAGATGATAGCACGACTTTGAGCAAGGACTCACTGAATGAGGGTGGCGCTAGCACGAGAATAGAAGAAACTGTAATCAGCAAACCATCCATTACTTGCCTTTCAACCATAGTGGAGTACTACGTCTTCACCACTTTTTCAATAGAATATACGCAAAATACTATACCACTTTAAACACTAAGTGTGGGATTAGAGACCCCATCAACATCAACTTTTAATAACAAAACGTCTCTTTCAAAACCTAAGTGTGGGATACGCCGTATCCTTAACATTGAGGACAATGTTATTTTAAAGTGTGGGATAGCGAATATTGCACATAACTATTCTCGTTAATCCTCAAGTGTTTATAAAACTAATTTTTTCACAAAATTTAAAACTTTTCGAGCTATAAAACACTTAGGATTACAAAATTCTATAAATGATTAAAAAAAATTTGTTACAAAATAGACAAAAGAGTAAAATAAGGTCAAAACTTTTTGCGAAAACTAAACCGAATATTCCAAAAGAGCATTACATAACGAAAGGCGCAATTCGACCCATTATAATTAATGTGAGGCACCCCAAATAAGGCCTAACAAGCACTCATTTTTAGTGCTTCACTATATTTCCGTTGAGTGCGCCGATGTTTGCATCTCTGAATCAGAACTTCCTCTTGATCTACATTTCGGAATCACACCTTTTGACGAGAATTACTAAGTTAGAAACCTCGGCTATTCTTGAAGGAAAAACACCCCCATCAAATACCTTCATTTCCATTTTCACTCAATCCACCACAAATCCATCTATCATAACCTATTCGTTTCATAAAGAAACAAATCCTGACGAAATCATCACTTCCAGAAGATCTTCTATAAAACTGCATTTGGAAAATGCGAGCATCCATGCCAAATATCAAAGAGACCGCCAATAAAAGGAGACCTCAAGAGAAAAGGAAAAGATGCTTGCCAAAAAAAAAATATTGTTGAATAAAGGTTTTGAGAAAAGGAGCGGAACCAGAAAGATTCAAGAGAAGAACTCATGGCAGTCAAAAAAAAAAGAAGAAGAAGAAGAAGAAGAAGGATGCTAGTCCTGAAATTCCCAACAAAAAGCTGAAAGGATCACCAAAGCCAATCTTTAAAAAGAACTCCTATCTATCAAACCCTTCACACCCTCAAAACCTCCAAAATCACAGTCACTTCACGACATAAGCTGAATCTATAACTGAAAATTCTCTCAAATAAGTGATGGAGATTTGAGTCTTGATCAAGCCTATGACGAAGAATGCGAACATGACTGGCTAAGAGCGATTTCATTTCTTAGAACTATAGGACACCCGAAACACTTTAGTGAATTAAGTGACCCGAGTGAGATAGCCTCAGTTATGTAACCTTCTCTCATGTTTGCGGGAAAAAGGTTTGAGAATAACAAAAAGAATAAAACAAAATTTTCGCTCCAACGTCTTGCGAAACAAAGATCACTTGATCACCACGAATAAAACAAAGATCACTTGTAATGGTCCGGATCTCGTCTGTAAAAGGTAAACGCTTTCCTTAATTTAATAAAGTTATCTTGTTATTTTAAGTTTCTTTCATCTTGCATGCTTATCTATCCTTTGAAATGTTTATTATGTGTTAAATACTTTATCTGAAACTTATGCTATTGTTATGCTGAAACCTTGACAGTTTGAAAGTTTAATTTACGGATCACCCTTTCCGCTTACTCACGTGGCTATAACCTAGTATTAGGACTTGATCAACCCTAGGGTACAAGGTAATAGTTATGTGTGCTTAACATCACAATAGGGACATAGTACTACGTACGAATAACCATTTATTCGTCAAAGTAGAGCTGTCCAATTAGGTTGTGATTATAGTAGGCAATATAGAGTTCAGTGAACACTGACTTGCTCAGAAGCATGATTCATGTCAGAAGCAATGTTCTTGAGATGTTGTAAGATGATCCGGGGTTGAGTAACTGATCACAAAGGAGAGACTTCTAATCCAATTAGCAGTACCTTAGAATATCTAAGATTTTTCATCTGTTAATGTTAAGGCATAGTTTAGTACTGAGTGGTGGAATATTACTGTAGTTAGACCAACTAGAATTAAGAAAAGCTAAGACTTTTCTTTAGGGATATACCACTTTGTTCATGTAACTAGGATTCTATCCATAAGGTCGTTTAAACCCTTCAAGGTTAATGTTGGGAGTAGGGATATCCGTCTTAGCCAGAATCTTAAAGGCCTAAACTCTTAGTGACAAATCAGTTAGGTTCATAGCCCAGTTGATTGAGGTTTAGTGTTTATTCTAGGAAGTTAAACTCTTGTGATAGGTCCCCATCAAGATTCTGTTCTTCATACCTATCCATCTTTATCTTTATAGTTATATTATTATTAGTAGTTAATCTTATTCTATCACCACTTGTCACTAGGGTTAACTATTTAGGCACTTTTGTCCAACGTTACTGAGCAAACATACAAAAATACGAACCTGAGTTATATTTACCATTTACTCATTAAAAAGAAGACAAGTAGGAAAGTTATAGCTAGGAAACCCCAGCTAAATATATATAATAAAACCATTACTCTCTTTTGGTAGCTTTATTCTGACGTATTGCGACCTAACGACACCGCACAAATAAAACCGTCCGTTTTGGCCATATTAAACACCAACTGAAAGGCTACCTAGAAGACCACCGGAAGGAAGAAGAATCTTTCTTTTTCTTCCGAACTTGACCAAATTAACCAGGTATGAAAAGTCGAGCTGTAATGAATTCTTAAACAAAGCTCTCTTAAATGGTACCTTTAACACCCCGTCGAAAATTCCTTTAACGGAATGTTAACTCTGGTCCTAGTGCTTGGCTTGACTTCTACGTAACGGAAATATTCTACAGCGGAAGCAATTAATACCTGAGAATAAAACACACAAAACGAATCAACAATAATGTTGAGTGAATCTACAGGTTTTAGGTAAACAATGCAGTATGTTTAATATTCAATATTGAGAAAACGTTTATTAGTGGAAGACCACCAAGGTTTAATGTTATAGTTGTAGACAACATCGTTTCCTGTTTCAAAAGTTTGTTGACACTAACATGTCAAGTTTTATCTCATTTGTTAGTAAACCACAGTTTTAAATAACGTTGTATAGTATCTGAAAAACAGTTATCAGAAAAATAGTTAAGTTCCTTGACCACGAGATTTTATAAGTACAACACCAAGTCGTAAAAACGTTTGCATAATATAAGCACCTGAATACTAGCAATGACCCGAGTATAGAAGCCACTATACCTGCCTTTACCTCCTAAAATGTTATACACTTGTTCGAGCATATCTAATGTTCAAAATAAATGCACCACAGTTTTTATAGCGGGTGAGGTTGTCAACCTAACGGATCCGTCCATCTAAATCGTGCTTACACCGATGGTATTAAAAGTATTCAAGCTAGAGGCTTTGTGAACAAACTCAATATGCATATATAGTACTCGTGTCAATACAAAAGCATTTGATAAAGTAAGTATAATAGCGTGTATTCTCATCCCTGAAAACATGTAAAAAGTGGGACTGTAGACTCACCTTTGAATAAGCTCGGATTAAAAAAGTGAACAAATAACTTGTACGGTTTACAGCTGAATAATGCAACCTAAGTATATGTATTTAGGTTGGTCAATATATGTAGCTTAAATAAGGGTGGTTTCATAATATAAGTTGTCTTATTGCTCGACTCGACGCGTTTCAAAGTAAAAGTCAAATATAACATGCAAGTCAAACAAAGTCAACCGAAGTCAAACCAAAAGTCAAACTTGGTCAAAGTAGTCAACTAAAGTCAACATCATAAGGTTCATGTCAAATGTTGGCCAACATGTCAAATCTAAGTCAAACAATACGTTTCAGGTCATGAATAATCATTTTCACAATTTCAGTTTATCGTTGTGCACAAAGTTCATGAACACGTAGCATACTTAGCACAATATCTCATAGTAAAAAATTCACATAAACATGGAAAACTCCAGATCATAAATATACTTAAAATCAATTCCAAAAAGTCTGGCCAGGGACTCATATGATAATTAAAAGTCAGGAATCAGAAGGGGTACATTTGGGGTTTGCCAAGTCAGTTTCTGACCGCGCACTGATTTCGTTTTGGCTATAACCGGAGTTAGGAACATGAAATTGATACAAGACCAGTGGCCATAGTTCAATAACAAGTCAAAGTAACACATATAAAAAATCTAGCAACTTTTGTTTAGCCAATTTGTACAGTTTATTCATGCAAGTTGAACATTCAGTTTTTCAGCTCAAATCAGAATCCACACAAAGTACGGCTCTATTGTGCCCAATGCATAAAGTTTCAGAGATTGACATAAACTAACAATAAGTCTCATATCATGTTAAAATTCATATTCCAAAAGCTTACATGCTCAATCAATAAACAAAATCCACAGAGTATAAAACAGAGAGCAATTTACAGATTCAATTCTAGTTTAGTTAGTCACATTCGCACGCGATTATCCGAAGATCTAGATACAATTAGCCTATGATATCTACATGATAGATGAATTAATTTTTGTGTATATTTCAAATATGCAAAGCTTTAATCACAGAAGTTAATACATTTTATCATACAAGGTTATTTTCATGCAAGTGCTGTATAAAACTACTTTTACACTAATTCAAGCATATCTCGGGTTATACATAAGCAAACGACATGATATCCTAGTCTAAATTGAGTTTTTTTAAATTATCTTTCCAGTAATATAAGTTTCACATGCCAATTCGTGGTCTATAAATTCCAGATTTCTGATCAATCACGAAAACACAACGTTAATTTCAATTAAGCATAACTTGATCATCCTGAAACGAAATCAAGCGAATCCAAAGCCTAAAATCAATAGTTTTTTGAGGCCAATCTATCTAGATACATTACATAATCAGAAAACAAACCAATTTTATCAGAATCCACAATATACAATTCGGTTTCATGTACAATAATCAATACGATCGAATTAACAATTAATAACACATACAAACGCGATGGATCGAGCAATTGACCAACCTAATCTATAAAACTTAATCAAATCAGAAATTTTAGGTCTAGGTTTTGAGAAATTATACCTTGGTTCGACAAATAAATCACACCAATGTGTAGAGGGCGAAGGGAATTGCACTTTTCGTGTTCAACACTTAAGCAAAAGATCAAAAATTGATGGTGATACTAGGGTTGGTGATGATCGACGATGGGGAGGGATATGGGAGGGATATCTGGCGACTAATTTAGGTTAGGAGAAAGTGTGCAGTATTTTATTTAACTAGTAGGTTTAATTAGGGCCAAATTAACATGAACTTGTGTCCAATAAGCCCAAAATAGAAACTTAAGGGGGGTGTGTGTCGTGCCCCGTCCTAATCCATCTGAACGAAGTCTTCAACATATGATCCCATTGTGAGGTACGGACCTCTATATGCCATGAACGACTCTATGTAATATCTTTAAAATGAGTAAATGCACAGCGGAAGATTTCCTTCATACCTGAGAATAAACATGCTTTCAAGTGTCAACCAAAAGGTTGGTGAGTTCATAGGTTTATCATAAAACAATAAAATTTATCATTTTGATAGACCATAAGATTTAAATCCTGCATGGTACAAATGGGCCCGAATCCTATACCCACCTGTAATGTACATGCGATATCTTTTAAATATAGTACACCTTTCTCGTGTACGAAACTATTTTCATAAATCATAGTAACTGTACACATATATTGTGCACAAAAATAACATACACATAACCTATGTATAAAATCATTCTCTCGATACATAACATTCATATCAATTGGTGGCAATTATCATGTCCACATAATTCAATGGTGGCAATTATCATGTCCACATAATTCAATGGTGGCAATTATCATGTCCACATAATTCAATGGTGGCAATTAACATGTCCACATAATTCAATGGTGGCAATTATCATGTCTACATAATTCAATGGTGGCAATTATCACGTCCACATAATTCATTCGAGGAATGTTTTGCTTGTGTCTATCTCGTCAAAAATTTATAAAAGAATTTCATGTATTCGCAGTTCAAAATGTATTTCAAAAGTATTTAATAAACCAGTTATAAAAGTAGCACATGTATTCTCAGTCCCAAAAATGTAAAGAATAAAAGGGAGCAAATGAAACTCACACATATAAATATTGTAAAACAGTTATTAAAACAGTGCATGTATTCTCAGCCCAAAAATGTAATGAGTAAAAGGGAGCAAATGAACTCACCATACGATATTTTGTAGTAAAAATATACATACGACGGAACTGAACAATGTAGGGTTGGCCTCGGATTCACGAACCTATATCATTTGCATATATATATTAAAACATATATTTGTAATTGAACAATTTCATATTTATATCTTATTTATCTTTTGTGTATATATATATATATATATATATATATATATATATATATATATATATATATATATCTGATTAGTATTATATATAAAATAGATATTAATTTGTTATATATGTATATTTATGTAAAAGTCATTAATATCATTAGTACATACTTATATGTATTGTTACTTATAAATGTTTTTATATACATAATGTTTATTTGGTAAAATAATATTAATAATAGTAATGAAAATTGTATCTGATTATAATAATAATATCAATAATAACAATACTAACAATACTAATATTTATAGCAAATTTTATTACTAATAATAGTTAGGATAATAGTTTTTAATAATATAATAATAATGATACTCATATTATTAATATTACTACCTATAATTATCTAATTATATTGTTCATAATGATATTGACAATAATAATACATGATGATAATACTAATATATTTAGAATGATATTAATACTAATATTTATGAAAATAATAATAACTTATATTATTTCCATAACAATAATAATAATATTCATAATTGTATCTAATATTATGATAATAAATGATAATTCTTATAAATACACTTATATTAATAATAATACTAGTAGTAATTATATTACATGTAATAATAACAATAATTAATAAGTACAAAAATAATAATAACAATAATAATAATTAATAAAATTAATAATAATAATAATAATAATAATAATAATAATAATAATAATAATAATAATAATAATAATATTAATAATAAAAATAAAGTGTATACCCTTTGTATTCTTTGTGTAAAAAGAAATGTTGCAGATGGGACTCGAACCCGCAACCTCTAGAAACCCAACAACACCCTTAAGCCTTTCCCTGCTATTTACTTTTCTCTTTCAATACCTAATCTAATATATATAACCCGATGGACTCAGCTTCTTTCGGCCCAAAATGAGAACATGAGCCCATCAAGTAATTACGATTTCACAAGCCCAAGTTCAACTAAACCAAAAAAAATGCTGCAGGTAGGGATTGAACCCACAACCTCCTGTATAACACAACACTCGCAAACCACTAAACCAATCTTGTTTATCTGATCTATACCCAACCGAGTTATTTATAATCCGTATTCTGTTTCCCTTCATCTTCACAAAACAAAACCCGAAACTATTCATCATCATCACCAACGAAGCATTATCTTAATCATTATCTTTCGTTATTAAATTCATCGACATCCTCTTATCATCACATCTAACATCATAATTATCTCGCTATTCTCTGTCTCTAATCATCACATCATAACATCGTATTCGCTTATCACCGGTGTATACCTATCATCATCATCTTATATTTAACATCATAACCATGATCACCATTAACAACACCACTGCATCATCTTGTAATCATCATCGAGTCATCCTAGTTTCATTAACAATAATTAACTCCATACAGTATCATCTAATTAAAAGAATTGGTGTTGGCCCAAATAGAAATTAAACTACAACGGCCCAACATATAAACTTGTGATGTTCGGTCCAAAAATTAGAAACAAAGAACGAGGGGATCGAGCAGTAGGCAACATGCAGGTTCCGTTTTTTTTATTGCCAATATCATTTCCTAACAACATCATCTCATCGAGTAGCACTCGTGTGGCAGTTGCAAGCAGAAGGACCGAAACTAAAAAAAAAAATGAAAACAGTAACGGCAGTAACGCATGAGCCAAAGCGCATTAAAAGGTGGTGGTTTCGGGTATGTTTTGGGTTGTTGCATAGCATAAACTGAGTAGATAACAGCTGCAACTAATGGTGATGATTTAGTAGCTGTGGGGTGACGGTTTAATTGGAGGTGGTGACTATGGTGGTTTACGAAGACATAAACAAATAATAGGTAGTAACAATGGTGATGGGTTCTTCATGGGTTTATGATGTCGTTCAAAAACAGGAAAAAGAAAGACACAAAGGAAAGAAAGAGAAAAGAAGAAAATGAAGATGAATATGGCAGTTATTATGGTGGTGGAGTGGCTGGAGTAGATTGAGTGGTGGTGGTCTCGGTGGTGACCGAGAGTGGTTGCTATGGTGGTGATCTTGATTAATGAGAGAAAAGAGTGGAAGAGGATAGAAATATTCTCCGAATCATTGAATCATATTCATAAATATATAATCATAAATATATGTACTATGATATTGATATAAAGTAATAAAGTAGATACAGTAATATGAATATGAAATATCTCGTGTAATAATAGTGATTCAGCTGCCATTTTGTATCATTCTACCGACAGTTTTCACGGACTGTGCTATAACGTGGTTCATTGGTAAACAGTTAGAATATAAAAGTGTTCCTAAAAATCTCAAACTTTTAGATTAAATATAATTAATTATTTCACTCATTAACTCTTTGAAACCTGATCAAAAAGGTTCTATAATTATTTATTTTCTGTTCCAAATAATATGTACGGAGTACTAAAATTTAAACTAAAAAGATAAAAATATTTTTGACAAATCTAAAATCTTCGTAGTCAATTTACAGTCCAACTTTTATTTCAATTCTTCATGAACATGTACAATATCTATATTAAAACTAACAAAACATCAACCGAGTGTTACCGACGTTTACCAATTAAGCTCAAAATCATTTATCTTTAATATATGCTCTTTCTATATGTATATCCAATCTTAATTAACAAGTTTAAGTAAATAAATATATTAATTATATCTTTTTAAACAAATAAATATAATATTATATATTTACAAGTATTATTACATATAAATATAAATATCTATATATATATATATATTTAATAACATAATATTTTTTATTACATCGCATATTATTTTACATATTTATTTCCTACCATTAAATCATATAATATTTCAAATAATATTCCAAATTATTATTTATATATACATTTAATTAAATATGAATTTATTTACAAATAGTTGTTCGTGAATCGTCAGGAATGGTCGAAGGTCAATTGAATATATGAAAATTGTTCCAAAATTTTCTAGACTCAATTCTACATACTTTGCTTATCTTATCGAAATCATATAAAGATTAAGTTTAAATTTAGTCGGAAATTTCTGGGTCACTACAGTACCTACCCGTTAAAGAAATTTCATCCCCGAAATTTGATAGAGGTCATCATGGATAACAGTAAGAATGTTTTTATGACAAATATGAGTTGATAAATAGAGTTTTATCATCATTGAGTAATATGGATAAAATCATTTGATTTTGGTGAAGAGTACACGTGAAGCTTATCACAAAAGAGTGAAATGAGTAAATGTAAGTTTGACTTAACCAGTGACGTAGTCATGGTTGATTTCTGAAATTTAAGGGATGTAGAGAAAATTAGGATCTTCTTTATTTACATGCGATAATCTGTTTTGATTTTTCTGTCGGATATTTCACTATAAATCCACCCTCTTCATTTCCTTTATATTTTGGAGTGTTATCCCTTTGTTTTCTCTTCCCGATTTTAAGTCAAGCGAATAATGGTCCGGGATTTGTAGGTATAAAGTTTTGAATGAACATGACTAACATTCTAAGAGGGAAATTGTAATGGCACGAGCTTGATTGGTTATATTACCAAAATTCAAGAGAAAAGATAGAACTATCAGGAAGATATGTTCTCGATATGTCTGGAGGTTAGGTAAAATGTAAGAGTCGTGTAATATGGCACATGATGACGTTAAAATCTGTGAATCATCACATTTCATTAGAAACTCAGCATGACTTACTGTAATATAATCACGTTGATCAAGTGTCATTATATTATATTAACTCATGCTTCAGTTCCTAACACTACTTCAAAAATATTCCTATTTTAAACTCGAATGTTTCAGAATTTAGAAACTAAAATAGTTTCTTTTATGATGTAATACAGATAGCGCGAAGAGATGAATAATTTCGGACAAGAATATGTATGAAAATATCCTCAGAAATATCGAAGATATTTATGATGATATTTTGGAATTTCTAAGATCGAAGGTTACTGAAGTAAATTCTTCCATAATGATTTAAAATAATTAAAGAGCAAGATATTCGCTAGAGATTTCTTCAGGTACTGAATCGTCTGAATTCGTTAAATTCCTGTTTAATCCTGGTGATTTGTCTACATCCTCTTTCATAGTTTTGCATAATCCACTTCCCAATATTAATTTTTTTTTATTGATTGTTTCCTACACTCTATTCTTTATCATCAATATTCCGTCGGTTAAGGTTGTTTACGGTTTTTGCTGCTTCATTCAGCTTTTAAAAATTTAGAGTATTGTTTTACAGACTGGGTGCTTTTTAGAATTTCAGAATGGAAGGTCATAATTCTAAGAGATAAGAGTTATGTGTATAGATATAACTGTTGATGTACAAATGTTGCGAGATTCAAAAATACTGATTGTTAATTCCCGGTAATTGATATGGTAATTCTCGTTACAAGATGTGGATGAGTATATGATAGGGTTTCGATAAATGTAATGACTTTTCGGAAATTCAAAGATCAACAACGTTGTTGGTAAGTTTAATGCTAATGTGGCAAAATATAAACAGTTCTCCGGTAACGATGATGAAAGGAAAACTTATATATCAAAGTTATAATAGAGTTTATTCGAATGAAAAGACAAAATTTGATTTGTTGAAGCTGTGACAAAATTGGCTAATTTGAAAAGGAATTCCAAAGTTATTTTCGGTAATAACAATGCCAAAGGAGTTAACACATATACGTGTTAAACGTTTACTCAATTTTCGAGTGTTTTCAGGTGCATAACTATATGCATCTATCTTTTCTTCCATTGATGAAATGCGGTTGGTTCATCCTATCGATCGAAGTGTTTTCAAGAATTATGAAAGGTTTGAACGCAGATTGTAATCGTCAAGATACAAATGAGGTTTAAGATGAAATCAAGTGGCAAACTTGAAGAATTGTTTAGTTTCATATGTTATAATCAATATTTTAATTCATTTTAATTGTCCAATATCGCCAGTCCATAATTGATAGTCCACAGTTAACAGTGCAATCATTCATTTATAGTTTAATATATAATATTCGAATTAATTAATACGTATCGTGACCCGTGTACCTGTCTCAGACTCGATCACAACTTAAACTATATATATTATTGTAGAATCAACCTCAACCCTGTATAGCTAACTCCTGCATTACTGCATATAGAGTGTCTATGGTTATTCTAAATAATATATATAGATGCGTCGATATGATATGTCAAAACCTTGTATACGTGTCCCGATATTTAAAGTGTGTAAAATAATTAGCAGGAATTAAATGACGATAAATAAAGTGCGTAAAGTAATAACAGAAATTAAATGACGATAAATAAAATTGCGAGAATGTAAATTGCGATAATTAAATTACGATAAATAAAATGTAAACAGTTAGCTAGGAACAATTAGCTAGGATTAGTTAGCGTGGATTCTTAACAAAATTTACTCATGGTTAATTTGTTTGTTTCTAACAAATTTTATTTTTGTCCAATGTTTACTTCATTATGCCACTTGTTGGATTCTGATAGATCAAAATCCAAATATGAAATTGAATGAAAATGGTTATTCTGCGGTGAACGGGTACGTATGTCTGTGGATGTAAGTAGGATAGTAAATGACCGTTGAATCAGATTCGAAGAATGTACAGTGTAACTTATTAATGTGAAATCTAAATATTCCTCGGGTATTACCTACCCGTTAAAATATTTTCACCATTAACAGTTTGTACAACAGAAATTTTAATTACAATCTTTATAAAAACATATATACATATATATTTTCTTCAGATGTAATCATAGATTTAATGAGTTAATATGATATTAAACTCATATGATTTTCGGTTTGAGCTAGAATAAGTAATCTTTAAGACTATTAGGAACTACATATTCTTCGCAGAATATTAATGAAGTTATGGGTCAATACTTCATCGGTTATTGTTGTTGGTACTCCTTGGTATCTATGGTGCGTATGATGTTGATGTTCGTGGGACAGATTGTGAATTTGAGGTGTGAGATGTGGATGTTGCTGTTGCTCGATGGTGGTGGTACTGTTGATGTTGCTGATGGTGGTACTGTTTATGCTGCTGGTGCTGCTGCTTGAAAGGACCCGTTCATATACATTATAAACGATTCACAATAGTTGATTACATCGCGAGGTATTTGACCTCTATATGATACATTTTACAAACATTGCATTTGTTTTTAAAAGACAAACTTTCTAAATAAAATAACTTAGTATCGATCGAATCAAATAACAAGGGTTATGAAATTCAATCCTCCACCAACTTTTTGTCTAATCCTCAATAATTAACACTTTTGTTCTTATATACAATCACTTTTCGAAATATTCCGAATACCGTTAAAAGCAAGGGTTTCCTAATTCAAAGTGGACCTCATAACAGAGACTCTTCATCTTAATTTAATGTATCTTATAAATCAATCATTTGATATTTTCCTCTAAATCCATCGATAAGCATAATAAACTTATATTGAAACAAAATACATTCTTGTAAATTATTATATATCTAATACCTTGTTAACGCCTTCACTTAATAAGTATTATATACACACATCTATGTACACATAATTTTTTGTGAATCGTCAGGCATGGTCAAATGGTAACTTGATTACATGAATGAAGATTTCAAACTTTCGAGACTTAACATTACAGATTTTGCTTATCGTGTCGGATACATATAAAGACTAAAGTTTAAATTTGGTTGGAAATTTCCGGGTCATCACACTGCTGGTGTTTGTAACCTTCGTACCATATTCTCTAAAGCCACTACCCGAGCACGAAGCTCGTTGACTTCTTCTATTATTCCAGGATGATTGTCGGTTCGGACGAGCAGATAAATAAAATCTAAAATTTGGTATAGTATATAATCGTGACGAGATACTCTGAAAATGAGTGTGAAAATGGTGTTTCGAATGGGTTCGTCGGTAAATGCTTCACATTCATTACCAAGAGGTAAATTCGGCTGGTGGAAGGAATCGCCTTCTTCGCGCCTCCATTGATTGAGTCGATCACGAACTCATCATATGAATTTGGGGATGGATGATTGGTTGATTCATTCTGGTGACGCTGCTTTCGGAGCTTAGGTGAACGTCCATGTCGGAATAGCTGTCGGAATAACTATTGGAATAGTTATCGGAATTCGAGGGACTCGAACTGGTTGAAGGATTTTCGATAAGAAATAGATTATAGGATGTATATTAGTACCCTGTAATACATAATTTACATATGCATATATAATACTAAAATCCCATAAGTTACGGAGGAATCTACGAAAGCTGTCAGGCAAAGGCAATAATAACAGATACGCTAAGATATGAATTTATCTATACACTGTCTATGCAATAGAGGTAGTAAGACGTGTCTAGACTTTAAGGATGATAAGCAAATCATTTTCGACACTAAATGATAGGCAAAACTTTTGACATGCAGACACGGTCGAAGTCCAGACTCACTAATGCATCTAAACACCTATCAGGTAGACACACTAATGCAAGACCTGGTTCGCTAAGACCATCGCTCTGATACCAACTGTCGTGCCCCGTCCTAATCCATCTGGACGAACTCTTCAACATATGGTCCCATTGCGAGGTACGGACATCTATATGCCATGAACGACTCCATGTAATATCCTTAAAATGAGTAAATGCACAGCGAAAGATTTCCTTCATACCTGAGAATAAACATGCTTTCAAGTGTCAACCAAAAGGTTGGTGAGTTCATAGGTTTATTATAAAACAATAAAATTTATCATTTTGATAGACCACAAGATTTAAATCCTGCATGGTATAAATGGGACCGAATCCTATACCCACCTGTAATGTACATGCGATATCTTTTAAATACAGTACACCTTTCTCGTGTATGAAACCATTTTCATAAATCATAGTAACCGTACACATATCTTGTGCACAAAAATAACATACACATAACCTGTGTATAAAATCATTCTCTCGAGACATAACATTCATATCAATTGGTGGCAATTATCATGTCTACATAATTCAATGGTGGCAATTATCATGTCCACATAATTCAATGGTGGCAATTATCATGTCCACATAATTCAATGGTGGCAATTATCACATCCACATAATTCATTCGAGGAATGTTTTGCTTGTATCTATCTCGTCAAACATTAATAAAAGCATTTCATGTATTCGCAGTTCAAAATGTATTTCAAAAGTATTTAATAAAACAGTTGTAAAAGTAGCACAAGTATTCTCAGTCCCAAAAATGAAAAGAGTAAAAGGGAGCAAATGAAACCCACGCATATATATATATATATTGTAAAACAGTTATTAAAACAGTGCATGTATTCTCAGCCCAAAAATGTAATGAGTAAAAGGGAGCAAATGAACTCACCATACGATATTTTGTAGTAAAAATATACATACGACAGAACTGAACAATGTAGGGTTGGCCTCGGATTCACGAACCTATATCATTTGTATATATATATATATATTAAAACATATATTTGTAATTGAACAATTTCATATTTATATCTTATTTATCTTTTGTATATATATATATATATATATATATATATATATATATATATATATATATATATATATATCTATCTGATTAGTATTATATATAAAATAGATATTAATTTGTTATATATGTATATTTATGTAAAAGTCATTAATATCATTAGTACATACTTATATGTATTGTTACATATAAATGTTTTTATATACATAATGTTTATTTGGTAAAATAATATTAATAATAGTAATGAAAATTGTATCTCATTATAATGATAATATCAATAATAACAATACTAATAATACTAATATTTATAGCAAATTTTATTACTAATAATAGTTAGGATAATAATTTTTAATAATATAATAATAATGATACTCATATTATTAATATTACTACCTATAATTATCTAATTATATTGATCATAATGATATTGACAATAATAATACATGATGATAATACTAATAAATTTAGAATGATATTAATACTAATATTTATGAAAATAATAGTAACTTATATTATTTCCATAACAATAATAATAATATTCATAATTGTATCTAATATTATGATAATAAATGATAATTCTTATAAATACACTTATGTTAATAATAATACTAGTAGTAATTATAATACATGTAATAATAACAATAATTAATAAGTACAAAAATAATAATAACAATAATAATAATTAATAATAATAATAATAATAATAATAATAATAATAATAATAATAATAATAATAATAATAATAATAATAATAATAATAATAATAATAATAATAATAATAATAATAATAATAATAATAAAAGTAAAGTGTATACCCTTTGTATTCTTTGTGTAAAAAGAAATGTTGCAGATGGGACTCGAACCCGCAACCTCTATAAACCCAACAACACCCTTAACCCTTTCACTGCTATTTACTTTTCTCTTTCAATACCTAATCTAATTTATATAACCCGATGGACTCAGCTTCTTTCGGCCCAAAAGGAGAACATGAGCCCATCAAGCAATTACGATTTCACAAGCCCAAGTTCAACTAAACCAATAAAAATGCTGGAGGTAGGGATTGAACCCACAACCTCCTGTATAACACAACACTCGCAAACCACTAAACCAATCTTGTTTATCTGATCTATACCCAACCGAGTTATTTATAATTCGTATTCTGTTTCCCTTCATCTTCACAAAACAAAACCCGAAACTATTCATCATCATCACCAACAAAGCATCATCTTAATCATTATCTTTCGTTATTAAATTCATCGTCATCCTCTTATCATCACATCTAACATCATAATTTTCTCGCTATTCTCTGTCTCTAATCATCTCATCATAACATCGTATTTGCTTATCACCGGTGTATACCTATCATCTTCATCTTATATTTAACATCATAACCATGACCACCATTAACAACACCACCGCATCATCTTGTAATCATCATCGAGTCATCCTAGTTTCATTAACAATAATTAACTCCATACAGTATCATCTAATTAAAAGAATTGGTGTTGGCCCTAATAGAAATTAAACTACAACGGCCCAACATATAAACTTGTGATGTTAGGTTCAAAAATTAGAAACAAAGAACGAGGGGATCGAGCAGTAGGCAACATGCAGGTTCCGTTTTTTTTTTTATTGCCAATATCATTTCCTAACAACATCATCTCATCGAGTAGAACTCGTGTGGCAGTTGCAAGCAGAAGGACCGAAGCTAAAAAAAAATTAATGAAAACAGTAACGGCATTAACGCATGAGCCAAAGTGCATTAAAAGGTGGTGGTTTCGGGTATGTTTTGGGTTGTTGGATAGCATAAAATGAGTAGATAACAGCTGCAACTAATGGTGATGATTTAGTAGCTGTGGGGTGACGGTTTAATTGGAGGTGGTGAATATGGTGGTTTACGAAGACATAAACAAATAATAGGTAGTAACAATGGTGATGGGTTCTTTATGGGTTTATGATGTCGTTCAAAAACAGGAAAAAGAAAGACACAAAGGAAAGAAAGAGAAAAGAAGAAAATGAAGATGAATATGGTAGTTATTATGGTGGTAGAGTGGCCGGAGTAGGTTGAGTGGTGGTGGTCTCGGTGGTAACCGAGAGTGGGGTGGTGATCTTGATTAATGAGAGAAAAGAGTGGAAGATGATAGAAATATTCTCTGAATCATTGAATCATATTCATAAATATATAATCATAAATATATGTACTATGATATTGATATAAAGTAATAAAGTAGATACAGTAATATGAATATGAAATATCTCGTGTAATAATAGTGATCCAGCTGCCATTTTGTATCATTCTACCGACAGGTTTCACGGACTGTGCTATAAGGTGGTTCATTGCTAAACAGTTAGAATATAAAAGTGTTCCTAAAAATCTCAAACTTTTAGATTAAATATAATTAATTATTTCACTCATTAACTGTTTGAAACCTGATCAAAAAGTTTCTATAATTATTTATTTTCTGTTCCAAATAATATGTACGGAGTACTAAAATTTAAACTAAAAAGATAAAAATATTTTTGACAAATCTAAAATCTTCGTAGTCAATTACAGTCCAACTTTTATTTAAATTCTTCATGAACATGTACAATATCTATATTAAAACTAACAAAACATCAACCGAGTGTTACCGACGTTTACCAATTAAGCTTAAAATCATTTATCTTTAATATATGCTCTTCTTATATATATATCCAATCTTAATTAACAAGTTTAAGTAAATAAATATATTAATTATATCTTTTTAAACAAATAAATATAATATTATATATTTACAAGTATTATTATATATAAATATAAATATCTATATTATATATATTTAATAACATTATATTTTTTATTACATCGTATATTATTTTACATATTTATTTCCTACCATTAAATCATATAATATTTCAAATAATATTCCAAATTATTATTTATATATACATTTAATTATATATGTATTTATTTACAAATAGTTGTTCGTGAATCGTCGGGAATGGTCGAAGGTCAATTGAATATATGAACATTGTTCCAAAATTTTCTAGACTCAATTCTACATACTTTGCTTATCTTATCGAAATCATATAAAGATTAAGTTTAAATTTAGTCGGAAATTTCTGGGTCACTACAGTGTGAGGGTGGGTCACGGCCAAATGGCCCAAGTGGGGTATTCCCGGGCTCGTGTTGTACATTTCCTTGGACTCGTGGTCCGTTTCAAATGTCGTTTAGTCGTACCGAAGGCCCGGAACGCTAAACCGATCGTTAAATGCAACCAATCGTTTAATTTATTAAAAACCCAATAAATTAAATATTTTTATAAAGTTAATAATTTATAATTTAATTATTAAAATAAACCCGAGCGTTTCGTTGTTCAAAAATCCGTTATCAACCGTATCGTTTTTATCGTATTCTTTATCTGAAATATATATTTGAATTAATATTTACCCATATTAATTATCGTAACCCTCCAAGATCAAATATGCATTTATTACACGTAAACGCACAAAAGTTAAATAATCGCCGTTAAGTAAACTAACGGAAGGTTAACAGGAGTAACGGAAAAAGCAGGGTTGTTACATTACCCACCTGTTATTAAAAATTTCTTCCCAAAATTTAATGATCGTTCGCTGGAGTAGCTTCCTCGGGAAACAGCTGCGGGTATTTCAGTCTCATCTGGTCTTCACGCTCCCACATGAACTCTGGTCCTCTTCTCGCGTTCCACCAAACTTTAACGATAGGAATTCTACTTTATTTCAACTGTTTGACCTCACGGCCCAAGATTTCAACAGGTTCCTCAATGAAATGAAGTTTGTCGTCGATACGTAGTTCCTCTAAGGGAATACTCAAATTCTCATCGGCTTTTTCAAGTTGGACACATGAAAAACATCGTGTATACCGCTGAGTGCTTGTGGCAGCTCCAATATGTAAGCTACCGGTCCAACTCCTTCAGTTATCTCGAATGGTCCAACATACCTAGGACTCAGTTTATCTCGTTTCCCAAATCGTACAATACCCTTTCAAAGTGATACTTTAAGCATAACTTTGTCACCAACTTGGAATTCTATGTCCTTCCGTCTAACATCGACGTAACTCTTTTGACGACTTCGAGCCGTTCTCAATCGTTCCTGAATCTGTAGAACTTTCTCAGTTGTCTCCTGAATAATCTCAGGACCTGTCAACTGACTATCTCCCAACTCGCTCCAACAAACGGGAGATCTACACTTCCTTCCGTACAATGCTTCGAAAGGTGCAGCTTTAATGCTCGCATGGTAGCTGTTATTGTATGAGAACTCAGCTAGTGGTTAATACTTATCCCATCCATTTTCGAAATCAATGACACATGCTCGCAGCATGTCCTCAAAAGTCTGAATAGTTCGCTCGCTCTGGCCTTCTGTCTGGGGGTGATACGCTGTACTCATATCTAAACGGGTCCCCATTGCTTTCTGTAATGACTGCCAAAACCTGGAAGAGAATCTGCTGTCTCGATCGGATACAATGGATATAGGCACTCCATGCCTAGAGACGACTTCCTTAATGTTGATCTGAGCTAACTTCTCCATTTTCTCAGTTTCTCTTATCGGTAGAAAGTATGCAGACTTAGTGAGACGATCTACGATAACCCAAATAGTATCGTGACCTCCCACCGTTCTCAGCAGTTTCATGATGAAGTCCATGGTAATACCTTCCCATTTCTACTGGGGAATCTCTGGTTGAGTTAATAATCCTGATGGCTTCTGATGCTCAGCCTTGACTTTAGCGCAAGTCAAGCACTTACCGACATAGGTAGTAATATCAGCTTTCAAATTTGGCCACCGATAGAATGCCTTCAAATCCTGGTACATTTTATCTGATCCCGGATGAATTGAGTACCTTGACTTGTGTTCTTCCTCCAGCACTAGTTCTCTCAATCCACCAAATTTTGGTACCCAGATTCGATTGGCAAAGTACCGTGTTCCATCCTCCTTGATGTTAAATTTCTTATCCATTCTTCTGAGAAATTCAACATCGACATTTTCTTGTTTCACTGCTTCTTGTTGTGCATCGCAGATTCGTGATGTGAGATTCGTACAGACAACTATGTTAAGAGCTTTAACCCTAAGAGGTCACTCTCGCTCTTTTCTGCTTAAAGCATCCGCTACAACATTCGTCTTGCCCGGATGGTATTGAAGTTCGCAGATATAATCATTAAGTAGTTCCATCCAATGTCGTTGTCGCATGTTGAGTTGTTTCTGATTGAATATGTGCTGTAAACTCTTATGGTCAGTGAATATAGTAAAATTGGTTCCATACAGGTAGTATCTCCACATTTTAAGAGCAAAGACAATAGCTCCTAGTTCAAGGTCATGCGTAGTGTAGTTCTGCTCGTGAATCTTTAACTGACGCAATCAATAAGCAATAACCTTATTTTGTTGCATAAGCACGTAACCCATTCCTTGACGTGAGGCATCACAATAAACAACAGAATCTTCACTTCCCTCGGGTAGAGACAATACTGGTGCAGTTGTTAACTTCTCTTTCAACAACTGAAATACGGACTCTTGCAGTTCTGACCACTCATACTTCTTGCCCTTATGAGTCAACGCGGTCAATGGTCGGGCGATCTTAGAGAATCCTTCGATGAATCTCCGGTAGTAACCAGCTAGACCCAAAAATTACCGGACCTGAGTTGACGTCTTTGAAGTTTCCCAAATCTTAACCGACTCAATCTTTGCTGGATCGACCTATATTCCATTGGCCCCTACAACATGGCCAAGAAATTGTACCTCTGGTAACCAAAAATCACACTTAGAGAACTTTGCATACAACTGTTCATTTCTAAGCATAGTCAATATCGAACGTAGATGCTGTTCGTGCCCTTCCTTGTTCTTGGTGTACACCAATACATCATCAATAAACACAATGATGAATTTGTCTAGGTATGGCTTACACACACGGTTCATGAGATCCATGAACACTGCTGGTACATTCATCAAACCAAACGGCATCACTGTAAACTCCTAATGTCTATAACGTGTTCTAAACGCTGTCTTCGGGACATCAGCTTCCTTGACTCTCAATTGGTGATACCCGGATCTCAAATCAATCTTCGAATAACAACTAGATCCCTGTAGCTGATCAAATAAGTCATCAATCCTCGGTAGCGGATACCGATTCTTGATTGTCAACTTGTTCAATTCTCTATAGTCGATACACAATCTCATCGACCCATCCTTCTTTTTAACAAACAAGATTGGAGCTCCAGCTCGGAAATTCATGGCTATGTGACCTACCTTCTAGTACCTATCACAAATTAGGGCATTACAACTCTGATGTTCTCCACCCTGGGAAGCTCTTGTAGTTCTAAAGGTGTAAGTCCGTATATTGTACGCGTAACGGGTGCAGCTGCTGGCACCAAATCAATCCAAAATTCGACTTCACGGTGGGGTGGACGTGTTACCTCAGGGCAATCCCTAATAGTTGGGAAATATTCGGGTCTCTTAAATTTCGGCTCATCTTTAATCACATGTGCCAGAATTGCGAGACATTCTCATCTCATGTACTTCTGGACCTTCGAGTAATTAGTGTAACATGACGGTGTACAGATCTCTTCTCCGTACACTATTATCGTCGGTGAAAGAAATTTGAATAGTCTTCTGGTCGTAGTTGCCTCGGTTGTATCGTCAGATAACCCGTTTGTTTCAACCACTAAGTTAAAACTTCCTATTTTAATAGTTTTATAGAGTACACGCTGTCTAAGGAAGGTACAGGGTTATAAACGTTGTAACCAAATTCTCTAGCGTTAAAGCTTCTCTCAGCACTGGTGTTGACAGCATATATAAACATTATGGTTGATGAGCGAGAACGTGATGAATTTCATGGAAAATGAAAATGAACAAGGTGTAATGGCAACTCAAACAAAATCTGATATTTAATCGAAAAGGGGTTGGTGCAAACTTCCAGATGTATGTGCCTCGCGGAAAAATAGATGAAGTCTAGTTCGCGTCGATGTGTTCAAAGTTGATTGATAATGTTTGTGTGTATAATGAAAATGATTGCCGCTTAAGATACATACTTTGGAACAGAATGAGAAGGGATATGGTAACGAGTAGCATTACTAGTTGCAACGAGTGGTGGCGTTAGCGATAAGTAGCGATGGGTTGTGATAAGCAGTGATGATAGTAGTGACATATAAGTTGTTAGGTAGCATGCTCGCATCATAAGTATATACACATATATTCTAATGCACCCAATAAGGCATAATAGTCATCAGTTGGTAGGCTCGTGTTTGGAAACAAAATCATGAATGGCGAGTTGCTGAATGATAGGTAAATTGGAAATCGAGTGGGCAATACCTACTACGTATTGAGCGGGCTGTTACCAGGAAATCCTCCTCTAAAGACGTTTCAAAATTGAGTTGTGATGCATAGTAGTGAGTAGTTAATCGTGGATGTGTTAGTGGTGACGAGTAGTACTTGGTAGTGGTAAGTAGTAATGATTAGTATTGAGTAGTAGCAAGTAGCAAGAGGTAGCAGCAAGTAGTATTTAGTAACAACCATTAGTGAGAAGTAGTGATTAGTTGTGACTAGAAGTGAGAGGCGGCGTTGAGTAGTAGTTTATAGCATTAAACAGTGTTGAGTAGTGGTATGAGGTGACGAGTGTGTTCAAGTAGTGTCTTTGTAGTGACAAGTAGTGATCGGTGGTGGTGGTCAGTGTCAAGCAGTGACGAGTTGTGTCATGATTACAAGTTACTTACAAGTTATATTAACAATTAGTTTGCACATTGTATATTTCTTCTCACATTTGGGATTACACGGTTCATTTTCTAAACGTTGATTATCCAAGTAACCTACTTGACTCGGCCCCAATTCCTTATTTTACGATGTCGGAACTTCCATATGAGTTACCGTAATGTAATCCCGGTCATTACATTACGCTATCTCACATTTCCATTCGACATCACTCTATAAGTTCAAGATGGCGTAGTCAACTTAATTTAGTTAAACCCCGCATCACGGGTACGTATGTGATTCGTAGTATAGCGTTTAGTTTAAGTCCATATCATATGGGTATAGGGTGTATATGTACGTGATGTAATGTGTAGTCCTATATGTCGCATGGTGTCACAAACAGTGCAAGTATGATGCATAAAAGTCGTCCAAGACATACGGCTATAGACTAGACTTCACTAATGCGCCCTACAGTTAGACACACTAATGTATCCTAGTTCCCTATAGCCAAAGCTCTGATACCAACTTTAACATCCTAGGTAAACATTCCCCGTAGCATGATATTGTCCACTTTGCCCGTAGGCGCACGGATTTTTCTTGGCAACCACACATGACGAGCACTTTCCCAGGAGGTCACCCATCCTGGTAGTGCTCTCGTCTAAGCATGCTTAACTGTAGAGTTCTCATGAGATCTGCTTCGCTTGTGGTCCCAAAACGTGTCATGCTAGGAAAGGTCTCCACACCCTTATAAGGCATGCTTCGTTCCCCTCTCCAACCGATGTGGGACGGATGTAACACGGATGTTACATTAACCCTTTGAATAATTTTGAACGGCCCAATGTACCTCGGAGCTAACTTACCCCGCTTACAAAACCTGATAACTCCCTTCCATGATGAAACTTTCAAGTAAACACGATCACCCACCTCAAAATTTACTGGATGTCTACGTGGATCGGCATACATTTTCTGTCTGTCACGTGCCTCTTTCAACTTTTCACGTGCTATTGCTACTTTGTCAACTGTTATCTGAACTAATTCTGGACCTGCAAACTATTTCTCTCCGGCTTCTAACCAACAAGTCGGCATTCTACATTTGCGACCATACAACATCTCATAAGGCGGCATACAAATACTCGAATGATAAGTATTATTGTAGGCGAACTCGATCAAAGGTAGATGTATATCCCACGGACCACCGTACTCTAACACACAGGGCCTAAGCATATCCTCTAGTGTCTGTATTGTACGTTCACTCTGACCGTCCGTCTGTGGATGATACACTGTACTCAGATTTACTCTCGTTCCCAAACTTTTTTTGTAAACTGTTCCAGAAGTTAGACACAAATCTAGAATCCCTGTCGGATACGATAGACAACGGAACCCCATGTGGACTAACTATCTCTTTTAAGTATAACTCTGCAAAAGTACTCAATAAGCTGTCTCTTTTGTTGCTAAGAAATGTGTACTCTTGGTCAATCGATCAACAATTACCCATATGATATCATTACCTCTCTGAGATCTAGGTAATTTGGTTACAAAATCCATCGTAATAGGATCCCATTTCCACTATGGAATCTTCAACTGCTGTAATGAACCATAAGGTTTCTGGTGTTCGGCTTTAACTTGAGCACAAATATGACACCTTTCTACCAATTGAGCAACATCATTCTTCATCGTTGGCCACTGATATCGGCTAAAAAGTTACATTTTTACCCCAGATATTAGCCCCATTTATGATAAAGTAATTGTCTTTATCATATAAATAAGCATTTATTTGCTTCATTTGGTAGATTATGTCATTACAAAGGCTATGTTTCAAGAATCACTAAAAATGGATGAAAAATGAGGAAAAACGAGCAAAACCGGCTAAGACGATTAACTCGCGTTTAAATAACTTATTTTATAAATTTTTCAAAAGTTTATTTACTTAATCGCATGTTGTAGCATATTTAATTACGAATGCGTGGGCGTAAGAATCGTGAAAAACGGAGCTAAAACGAAGATTCTAGAGCGAACGGCTTGCCATAAGGAAAAACGGCCTGCCAAAAAACGGGCACCAAAAACGGGTTACCTTGGCAAACGGGCATAAAAAACGTCCTTGGCAAATGGCTTGCCAAAGGGCCTGCCAAACGACCTGCTAGGGCTTTTTTCATCCCACCATTTTAACACACACCTTTCTCACTTCTCTCTCTAAATATCTCTCTATTGTCGCTCTCTAGTGATCAGTAGGAGATTAATTCTCTCTACTTTATCTCTTTAGATTCTAGAGAGAGAATAGTACAGAGATTAGGATAAATAATTATCTCTCTATTGCTGTTCTCTAGTGATCAATAGGAGATTAGTATGTAGTTAGTAGTAGAAGCTATCAAGCATTGTAACGCTATGGATATTATGAAGAAATACAAGTGTTATTCTGCCGACATTATTCGGTAACATCTATCCTTCTTTTATTAATTTATTATAAAATTCTTGTTCGATGTTTGTGATTTATTAATATTAGAAATGCTTGTTGCCATGATGTGTGAGTAATTACTTGATTGTTTGCCATGATTTAATAATGTTAGTTAGGGATGATTATCGTCTCATACTCGCTTTCTGTTTATGATATTAAACCTTGTTATTATCGTACTTCCACCAATAAACGTGATTAAAACCTTTTATAAAGTCGACCGTTATAAGGTAATTAATTATATATGTTTATACATTGGTCAAGGTATGAACCCATCGGAAATACTATAAAGTATATGGGGATTTCCGTAGGACCAGATCAAGACATTGCTCAAGAGTATAAGACTCAAGAAATACTGTTGCTACAGTAGAGTACAGTGTTGATGTACTATTGGACCACTTGAGCATGGTCAATGTTAGAAGCTATGGAACCACTATAAGTGTAGTACATGGTGGATAACTAAGGGATTTATTGGGTAGATTTAAATAAGGGCTGGTTTAAGTCATAATTGGGAGTTTAATGCACTACAATACAAACTAAGCTTATAAATCTTTAAGGATGACTGAGAACTATCAGATGTTCTAATTTGTCTACAAACCCTTAGATTTTACCAAACCATTGATAGAAAGGAATTTGAAATACAATCATAGCCACTCACTTGGGTGATACACTAAGGTGTTAAGAAAGGTTGGATATTATCTATATAAGGCTATGATACTTTATTCGTGCGCCAAAGGTATGCATTGCATCCAAGATGGGCCGCTTATATCCTTAAACCAGATAAAGCGTAGAGAGTCGAGCATAGTCCATCCGATCAGAATCACAATAGCCTAGTTCCTCGTGACATGCTAATCGAGAAATCAATTAGTAGGGAATCTAGTGTTTACACCAAGGTATATCTAACCAATGAGTGTCTCGCAATCATCCCGACACTACGTTATCTTAAATCATGGTGAACCACGTCTTCTCTGTCCTTAGCTGTTGCATGCTAGCTAGCTTATTTTAATTATATTTATTTAATATTTTAAATACAATTATAAATCAAATCAACCCAACTATTGCCTTTACACAATTTGATATTCCGAATAAAGTGGTGTCTAGAATAAACCGGTTGGACTTGGTTGTTGGATTTTCCGAACAGTCGCTAATTTATTAGGACCAAAAGGATCCCGCCACTCCACAAAAGGTGTACCTGGCCACTAGTCTTGGATACTAAATTGTGTACAAAACCCAATCTTAATTACTAATTATCTGAATAAGCTCCGCTTCAAATTCGACCGCTCATGGAACGACCCTAGGTCATATTTGCCCTTGCTAACCTATAGGAAGGAATAATAGATTTAGGCCCAGCATATATAAATTAAACAATCAACTTCTTCTGTTGATATCCTGAATTGACGTTTTACAACCTGACGACACCACATAAATAAATCGTTCGATTTGGGCATATCATAGGTAGTAGTTAATTTTTAGCGCCGCTACCGGGGAGCGATAGTACGATTTGGAGCCTGTTTAGATTAGTGAGTTTTTAAGAGACCCTCTTGACTGAGACTAGCTTATTCAAAAGTTATTAGTTTACCGTAGTTAGGTTAGATAATATTAGCTTAATTTTGAAGTTTAAAATGGACTTCCTCTTTAGGGAACCCTTAGGATGGTTTAAGCTACTTAGACCACTAAGAATTCTTTCGACACATCCTTTCTTCTATTCAATATCATACATTGTACCTATTCGACGTGATCCACACTTACCTGCCTATAATTCAATGTTGGCCGCATGCGTCACTCTCGCTGACATCACCAAACCCTCGTCAGAAGGACGAGGAGGACCGATACTCTATCCAGATGTTAATGGAGCGTCTTTTGTGCTTAAGCATAGCATCATACAACTCATTCAGAATCACTGTCTATTCCATGGCTTACCAATTGACGATCCCAACTCTCACTTAGATAAATTCCTCTCCTTATCCAACTCATATAAGAAAAATGGGTTTGAACAAGATGTAGTTCACCTGTATCTGTTCCCCTATTCCTTCACTCTTCATGCAAAAGCCTGGTTCGAGGGGTTAGAACTCAACTCTATCACCTCATGGGAAGAAATGGCAACAACTTTCTTAATCAAGTACTTTTCCCCATCAAAACAAATCAGACTTAGGAATGATATCGTAAACTTTCAACAAGTATGCGATGAATCACTCTACACTTCATGGGAGATATTCAAACATTTGCTTCGAAGATGCCCGAACCACCGTCTTGAGAGCTCTGATCAAATTTTGACCTTCTACAAAGGTTTGAATCGGAACAACAAGTCTACTCTTGATGCTGTTTCTCAAGGTAACTTCATGAATTTCATTATAGACGAGGCGAGGAGATTGATTGAGGAGATGAGTATGCACCATCACGATTGAAACACGGAAGAGCACATTTCATCAGCAACACCACTTTCTGCCTCCGATCCTATCAAAAATAAAACCATCAAATTTCTCTCGGAACAAATAGAAAACCTCACCAAAGAAGTCGGAGAGCTAAAGAAACTCCCGTAGCATGTGTCTCAAGTGCAATTATGCCAGAATTGTACCGACCCACTGTAGTGACCCGAACTTTTCCATGTTTATATATATTAATTGAGATTGATATTTACATGATTAAATGTTTCCAACATGTTAAGCAATCAAACTTGTTAAGACTTGATTAATTGAAATATGTTTCATATAGACAATTGACCACCCAAGTTGATCGGTGATTCACGAACGTTAAAACTTGTAAAAACTATATGATGACATATATATGGATATATATATATAGTTAACATGATACTATGATTAGAAAACATATCATAAAGTATATTAACAATGAACTACATATGTAAAAACAAGACTACTAACTTAATGATTTTTAAACGAGACATATATGTAACGATTATCGTTGTAAAGACATTTAATGTATATATATCATATTAAGAGATATTCATACATGATAATATCATGATAATATAATAATTTAAAATCTCATTTGATATTATAAACATTGGGTTAACAACATTTAACAAGATCGTTAACCTAAAGGTTTCAAAACAACACTTACATGTAACGACTAACGATGACTTAACGACTCAGTTAAAATGTATATACATGTAGTGTTTTAATATGTATTTATACACTTTTGAAAGACTTCAATAAACTTATCAAAATACTTCTACTTAACAAAAATGCTTACAATTACATCCTCGTTCAGTTTCATCAACAATTCTACTCGTATGCACCCGTATTTGTACTCGTACAATACACAGCTTTTAGATGTATGTACTATTGGTATATACACTCCAATGATCAGCTCTTAGCAGCCCATGTGAGTCACCTAACACATGTGGGAACCATCATTTGGCAACTAGCATGAAATATCTCATAAAATTACAAAAATATGAGTAATCATTCATGACTTATTTACATGAAAACAAAATTACATATCCTTTATATCTAATCCATACACCAACGACCAAAAACACCTACAAACACTTTCATTCTTCAATTTTATTCATCTAATTGATCTCTCTCAAGTTCTATCTTCAAGTTCTAAGTGTTCTTCATAAATTCCAAAAGTTCTAGTTTCATAAAATCAAGAATACTTTCAAGTTTGCTAGCTCACTTCCAATCTTGTAAGGTGATCATCCAACCTCAAGAAATCTTTGTTTCTTACAGTAGGTTAACATTCTAATACAAGGTAATAATCATATTCAAACTTTGGTTCAATTTCTATAACTATAACAATCTTATTTCAAGTGATGATCTTACTTAAACTTGTTTTCGTGTCATGATTCTGCTTCAAGAACTTCGAGCCATCCAAGGATCCATTGAAGCTAGATCCATTTTTCTCTTTTCCAGTAGGTTTATCCAAGGAAATTAAGGTAGTAATGATGTTCATAACATCATTCGATTCATACATATAAAGCTATCTTATTCGAAGGTTTAAACTTGTAATCACTAGAACATAGTTTAGTTAATTCTAAACTTGTTCGCAAACAAAAGTTAATCCTTCTAACTTGACTTTTAAAATCAACTAAACACATGTTCTATATCTATATGATATGCTAACTTAATGATTTAAAACCTGGAAACACGAAAAACACCGTAAAACCGGATTTACGCCGTCGTAGTAACACCACGGGCTGTTTTGGGTTAGTTAATTAAAAACTATGATAAACTTTGATTTAAAAGTTGTTATTCTGAGAAAATGATTTTTATTATGAACATGAAACTATATCCAAAAATTATGGTTAAACTCAAAGTGGAAGTATGTTTTCTAAAATGGTCATCTAGACGTCGTTCTTTCGACTGAAATGACTACCTTTACAAAAACGACTTGTAACTTATTTTTCTGACTATAAACCTATACTTTTTCTGTTTAGATTCATAAAATAGAGTTCAATATGAAACCATAGCAATTTGATTCACTCAAAACGGATTTAAAATGAAGAAGTTATGGGTAAAACAAGATTGGATAATTTTTCTCATTTTAGCTACGTGAAAATTGGTAACAAATCTATTCCAACCATAACTTAATCAACTTGTATTGTATATTATGTAATCTTGAGATACCATAGACACGTATACAATGTTTCGACCTATCATGTCGACACATCTATATATATTTCGGAACAACCATAGACACTCTATATGTGAATGTTGGAGTTAGCTATACAGGGTTGAGGTTGATTCCAAAATATATATAGTTTGAGTTGTGATCAATACTGAGATACGTATACACTGGGTCGTGGATTGATTCAAGATAATATTTATCGATTTATTTCTGTACATCTAACTGTGGACAACTAGTTATAGGTTACTAACGAGGACAGCTGACTTAATAAACTTAAAACATCAAAATATATTAAAAGTGTTGTAAATATATTTTGAACATACTTTAATATATATGTATATATTATTATAGGTTCGTGAATCAACAGTGGCCAAATCTTACTTCCCGACGAAGTAAAAATCTGTGAAAGTGAGTTATAGTCCCACTTTTTAAATCTAATATTTTTGGGATGAGAATACATGCAGGTTTTATAAATGATTTACAAAATAGACACAAGTACGTGAAACTACATTCTATGGTTGAATTATCGAAATCGAATATGCCCCTTTTTATTAAGTCTGGTAATCTAAGAATTAGGGAACAGACACCCTAATTGACGCGAATCCTAAAGATAGATCTATTGGGCCTAACAAACCCCATCCAAAGTACCGGATGCTTTAGTACTTCGAAATTTATATCATATCCGAAGGGTGTCCCGGAATGATGGGGATATTCTTATATATGCATCTTGTTATTGTCGGTTACGAGGTGTTCACCATATGAATGATTTTTATCTCTATGTATGGGATGTGTATTGAAATATGAAATCTTGTGGTCTATTGTTACGATTTGATATATATAGGTTAAACCTATAACTCACCAACATTTTTGTTGACGTTTAAAGCATGTTTATTCTCAGGTGAATATTAAGAGCTTCCGCTGTTGCATACTAAAATAAGGACAAGATTTGGAGTCCATGTTTGTATGATATTGTGTAAAAACTGCATTCAAGAAACTGATTTCGATGTAACATATTTGTATTGTAAACCATTATGTAATGGTCGTGTGTAAACAGGATATTTTAGATTATCATTATTTGATAATCTACGTAAAGCTTTTTAAACCTTTATTTATGAAATAAAGGTTATGGTTTGTTTTAAAAATGAATGCAGTCTTTGAAAAACGTCTCATATAGAGGTCAAAACCTCGCAACGAAATCAATTAATATGGAACGTTTTTAATCAATAAGAACGGGACATTTCAGTTGGTATCCGAGCGTTGGTCTTAGAGAACCAGAAAATTTGCATTAGTGTGTCTAATCGAGTTTGTTAGGATGCATTAGTGAGTCTGGACTTCGACCGTGTTTTCTTTAAAAATGATTGCTTAACATTTTTGTTGGAAACTATATATTTTTAACATATGAATATTATGTGATATATTAATCTCTTAACGTGTTTGATATTATGTGATAGATGTCTACCTCTACAACAAGTCCCATTGACTCACCTAATAATAATGAAGAGTCAAATGTAAATTGGAATGATTTGTGGACTGATTCACAAGTTCCCGAAGAGGAACCGGAAGAAGAGTCGGAACCGGAAGAAGAATCAGAACCGGAAGAAGAATCGGAACCGGATGAAGAAATAGAACCGGTGGGGGAAATAATAAAACGGTTAAGTAAAAGAAAATCCTCAACCAACCGACCAAAGTTAATAATGGTCAATGGTGTTTCCGCCAAGGAAGCAAAATATTGGGAGGATTACCAATTCTCCGATGAATCGGATTCCGACGAGAATTCCGATGATGTTATAGAAATTACCCCAACTAAATTTAAAAAGGCAAAAGAAAATAATAAGGGAAAGGGCATAAAAATAGAGAAATCTAATTCCAACCCCGATGAACTTTATATGTATCGTCAATCCCCGAAGTCCTTAAGTTGTAACAATGACCCGGGAACCTCTAAACCACCAGGTTTTTCTAAACCAATGTGGACAACGACGGCTCGTATTAGGGGAACATCATATATCCCTAGAAACTTGGCAAAACGAACCAAAACCGAAGAAGAAGAAACGAGCGAGTCGGAATAAGATAGTTGTATTCGTGTGGTGTAATATATGTAATATAGTGTTCTTATGCTTTATGATATATGTAAAAATTGCTTGTATTAATAAGTATTTTTTTTATGAATCTAACTCTTGTCTATTTTACAGTTTAAAAACACAAAATGGATAGACAACCCAATATTTTAAGAGACCTACCCGGAGACATGATTGATGAAATCTTGTCTAGAGTCGGCCAGAATTCTTCTGCACAACTATTTAAGGCGAGATCAGTTTGTAAGACATTCGAAGAACGTTCCAAGAATGTCTTGGTTTATAAGAGACTTTCGTTTGAAAGATGGGGGATATCACATTGGGAAACCCATAAGTTACGATGTGTTTACTTTGACGCATATATTGCGGGGAACCCAAATGCTATTTTACGCAACGGGTTAAGAAATTATTTTGACTCAATATATCCGAATATTAGACTTCGTGATTTAGAAAAAGCGGCTAACATGCAACATAAAGAAGCATGTTATGCTTACGGATTAGTAATGTTCGCTTCTCACCAAAGTGAGAACAAGAACATCGGGCTACAACTATTAAACAAAATGTTTCCACAAGTGACGGAGTCGGTAATTGGGGTAAGAAATGAGGTTTTTAGATTATTACGGGACTGTTGGACATTACGTAACCCTCGTCCCTTTGATGACGTTACAACACGCTGTCTTATCAACGGCCATAACGGTTATGTTGCACAAGACCAAGGATGGGAAGTAGTCCTAGTAAAACCAGAATGCATGACTTGTTTCTGGACGTATGAATTACGTGTCTTTATTGCCTTTGCTGAACGACTTGTGTACTAGCTAGAATTATCTTCACAACTATCTTGTATCAAAGTTATTGTGTGCTATATTTCATGCTTTATGTAAAATAAGCGGTATTGTAAGTTTGTAAAATATTGTATAAAAGTTTGAACGCGAAATATTATTATAATCAGTTTTTCATATAGAATTGTAGTAGTTGAATTGTATATTAGCTACTAAGTATGAACTTAACGGGTAGGTACTACCCGAATTTAAACTTATAAAACGCTAATATGAAGAAAAAGCTTTTATAAATGAGTTCATATTATGCTACGAAATACTATTAACTACTCTTAATATTCTGTATGATTAACTTGTTCCATTTGACTATTTTGAAGGAAATGGCACCGACTACTCGACACACCGGGAATATGAATGAAGAGGAATTCCGTACTTTTCTAGCTTCAAACATAGCCGCAGTACAGGCTGCGCTACATACCAACAATAACCTTGGATCTAGCAGTACAGGAAATCGTGTAGGATGCACCTACAAAGAATTCACTGCCTGCAAACCTTTGGAATTTGATGGAACCGAAGGACCGATCGGATTGAAACGGTGGACCGAGAAGGTCGAATCGGTGTTTGCCATAAGTAAGTGTACTGAAGAGGACAAAGTGAAGTACGCTACGCATACTTTCACAGGTTCTGCGTTAACATGGTGGAATACCTATCTAGAGCAAGTGGGACAAGACGATGCGTACGCACTACCGTGGTCAGCATTCAAGCACTTGATGAATGAGAAGTACCGTCCCAGAACCGAGGTCAATAAGCTCAAGACAGAACTTAGAGGGTTACGAACCCAAGGATTTGATATTACCACGTACGAAAGACGATTCACAGAATTGTGCCTATTGTGTCCGGGAGCATTCGAAGATGAGGAAGAGAAGATCGACGCGTTTGTGAAAGGATTACCGGAAAGAATCCAAGAAGATATAAGTTCACACGAGCCCGCCTCCATACAACAGGCATGTAGAATGGCTCACAAACTAGTGAACCAGATTGAAGAAAGAATTAAAGAACAGACTGCTGAAGAGGCCAATGTGAAGCAAGTCAAAAGAAAGTGGGAGGAAAACGGTGATAAGAATCACCAATACAACAACAACAGCAATTACAACAATAATCGCAACAATTATCCCAACAATCGCAACATCAATCGCAACTATAACAAACGGCCCAACAACAACAACAACAACAACAGCAACTACAACAATCATCCCAACAACAATAATAACCGCAACAACAACAACAATCAGAAGCAGCTATGCCAAAGGTGTGAAAAGAATCACTCGGGGTTCTGCACCAAATTTTGCAACAAGTGTAAAAGAAATGGTCATAGCGCGGCGAAGTGTGAGGTCTACGGACCAGGGGTTAATAGAACGAAAGGAACAAATGGTGTCGGAACGAGTAATGGCGGAGCAAGTAGCGTCGGAGCAAGTTATGCCAATGTAGTTTGTTATAAATGTGGAAAACCAGGCCACATTATTAGAAATTGCCCGAACCAGGAGAACACGAATGGACAAGGCCGTGGAAGAGTTTTCAATATTAATGCGGTAGAGGCACAGGAAGACCCGGAGCTTGTTACGGGTACGTTTCTTATTGACAATAAATCTGCTTACGTTTTATTTGATTCGGGTGCGGATAGAAGCTATATGAGTAGAGATTTTTGTGCTAAATTAAGTTGTCCATTGACGCCTTTGGATAGTAAATTTTTACTCGAATTAGCAAATGGTAAATTAATTTCAGCAGATAATATATGTCGGAATCGAGAAATTAAACTGGTTAGCGAAACATTTAAGATTGATTTGATACCAGTAGAGTTAGGGAGTTTTGATGTGATAATCGGTATGGACTGGTTGAAAGAAGTGAAAGCGGAGATCGTTTGTTACAAAAATGCAATTCGCATTATACGAGAAAAAGGAAAACCCTTAATGGTGTACGGAGAAAAGGGCAACACGAAGCTACATCTTATTAGTAATTTGAAGGCACAAAAACTAATAAGAAAAGGTTGCTATGCTGTTCTAGCACACGTCGAGAAAGTACAAACTGAAGAAAAGAGCATCAATGATGTTCCCATTGCAAAAGAATTTCCCGATGTATTTCTGAAAGAATTACCGGGATTACCCCCACATCGATCCGTTGAATTTCAAATAGATCTTGTACCAGGAGCTGCACCAATAGCTCGTGCTCCTTACAGACTCGCACCTAGCGAGATGAAAGAACTGCAAAGCCAATTACAAGAACTTTTAGAGCGTGGTTTCATTCGACCAAGCACATCACCGTGGGGAGCTCCTGTTTTGTTTGTCAAGAAGAAAGATGGTACATTCAGGTTGTGTATCGACTACCGAGAGTTGAACAAACTTACCATCAAGAACCGCTACCCACTACCGAGAATCGACGACTTATTTGATCAACTACAAGGCTCGTCTGTTTATTCAAAGATTGAATTACGTTCCGGGTATCATCAAATGCGGGTGAAAGAAGATGATATTTCAAAGACTGCTTTCAGAACACGTTACGGTCATTACGAGTTTATGGTCATGCCGTTTGGTTTAACTAATGCACCAGCTGTGTTCATGGACCTTATGAACCGAGTGTGTGGACCATACCTTGACAAGTTTGTCATTGTTTTCATTGATGACATACTTATTTACTCAAAGAATGACCAAGAACACGGTGAACATTTGAGAAAGGTGTTAGAAGTATTGAGGAAGGAAGAATTGTACGCTAAGTTTTCAAAGTGTGCATTTTGGTTGGAAGAAGTTCAATTCCTCGGTCACATAGTGAACAAAGAAGGTATTAAGGTGGATCCGGCAAAGATAGAAACTGTTGAAAAGTGGGAAACCCCGAAAACTCCGAAACACATACGCCAGTTTTTAGGACTAGCTGGTTACTACAGAAGGTTCATCCAAGACTTTTCCAGAATAGCAAAACCCTTGACTGCATTAACGCATAAAGGGAAGAAATTTGAATGGAATGATGAACAAGAGAAAGCGTTTCAGTTATTGAAGAAAAAGCTAACTACGGCACCTATATTGTCATTGCCTGAAGGGAATGATGATTTTGTGATTTATTGTGATGCATCAAAGCAAGGTCTCGGTTGTGTATTAATGCAACGAACGAAGGTGATTGCTTATGCGTCTAGACAATTGAAGATTCACAAACAAAATTATACGACGCATGATTTGGAATTAGGCGCGGTTGTTTTTGCATTAAAGACTTGGAGGCACTACTTATATGGGGTCAAAAGTATTATATATACCGACCACAAAAGTCTTCAACACATATTTAATCAGAAACAACTGAATATGAGGCAGCGTAGGTGGATTGAATTATTGAATGATTACGACTTTGAGATTCGTTACCACCCGGGGAAGGCAAATGTGGTAGCCGATGCCTTGAGCAGGAAGGACAGAGAACCCATTCGAGTAAAATCTATGAATATAATGATTCATAATAACATTACTACTCAAATAAAGGAGGCGCAACAAGGAGTTTTAAAAGAGGGAAATTTAAAGGATGAAATACCCAAAGGATCGGAGAAGCATCTTAATATTCGGGAAGACGGAACCCGGTATAGGGCTGAAAGGATTTGGGTACCAAAATTTGGAGATATGAGAGAAATGGTACTTAGAGAAGCTCATAAAACCAGATACTCAATACATCCTGGAACGGGGAAGATGTACAAGGATCTCAAGAAACATTTTTGGTGGCCGGGTATGAAAGCCGATGTTGTTAAATACGTAGGAGAATGTTTGACATGTTCTAAGGTCAAAGCTGAGCTTCAGAAACCATCAGGTCTACTTCAACAACCCGAAATCCCGGAATGGAAATGGGAAAACATTACCATGGATTTCATCACTAAATTGCCAAGGACTGCAAGTGGTTTTGATACTATTTGGGTAATAGTTGATCGTCTCACCAAATCAGCACACTTCCTACCAATAAGAGAAGATGACAAGATGGAGAAGTTAGCACGACTGTATTTGAAGGAAGTCGTCTCCAGACATGGAATACCAATCTCTATTATCTCTGATAGGGATGGCAGATTTATTTCAAGATTCTGGCAGACATTACAGCAAGCATTAGGAACTCGTCTAGACATGAGTACTGCCTATCATCCACAAACTGATGGGCAGAGCGAAAGGATGATACAAACGCTTGAAGACATGCTACGAGCATGTGTTATTGATTTCGGAAACAGTTGGGATCGACATCTACCGTTAGCAGAATTTTCCTACAACAACAGCTACCATTCAAGCATTGAGATGGAGCCGTTTGAAGCACTTTATGGTAGAAAGTGCAGGTCTCCGATTTGTTGGAGTGAAGTGGGGGATAGACAGATTACGGGTCCGGAGATTATACAAGAAACTACCGAGAAGATCATCCAAATTCAACAACGGTTGAAAACCGCCCAAAGTCGACAAAAGAGCTACGCTGACATTAAAAGAAAAGATATAGAATTTGAAATTGGAGAGATGGTCATGCTTAAAGTTGCACCTTGGAAAGGCGTTGTTCGATTTGGTAAACGAGGGAAATTAAATCCAAGGTATATTGGACCATTCAAGATTATTGATCGTGTCGGACCAGTAGCTTACCGACTAGAGTTACCTCAACAACTCGCGGCTGTACATAACACTTTCCACGTCTCGAATTTAAAGAAATGTTTTGCTAAAGAAGATCTCACTATTCCGTTAGATGAAATCCAAATCAACGAAAAACTTCAATTCATCGAAGAACCCGTCGAAATAATGGATCGTGAGGTTAAAAGACTTAAGCAAAACAAGATACCAATTGTTAAGGTTCGATGGAATGCTCGTAGAGGACCCAAGTTCACCTGGGAGCGTGAAGATTAGATGAAGAAGAAATACCCTCATCTATTTCCAGAAGATTCGTCAACACCTTCAACAGCTTAAAATTTCGGGACGAAATTTATTTAACGGGTAGGTACTGTAGTGACCCGAACTTTTCCATGTTTATATATATTAATTGAGATTGATATTTACATGATTAAATGTTTCCAACATGTTAAGCAATCAAACTTGTTAAGACTTGATTAATTGAAATATGTTTCATATAGACAATTGACCACCCAAGTTGATCGGTGATTCACGAACGTTAAAACTTGTAAAAACTATATGATGACATATATATGGATATATATATATATATATAGTTAACATGATACTATGATAAGAAAACATATCATAAAGTATATTAACAATGAACTACATATGTAAAAACAAGACTACTAACTTAATGATTTTTAAACGAGACATATATGTAACGATTATCGTTGTAAAGACATTTAATGTATATATATCATATTAAGAGATATTCATACATGATAATATCATGATAATATAATAATTTAAAATCTCATTTGATATTATAAACATTGGGTTAACAACATTTAACAAGATCGTTAACCTAAAGGTTTCAAAACAACACTTACATGTAACGACTAACGATGACTTAACGACTCAGTTAAAATGTATATACATGTAGTGTTTTAATATGTATTTATACACTTTTGAAAGACTTCAATACACTTATCAAAATACTTCTACTTAACAAAAATGCTTACAATTACATCCTCGTTCAGTTTCATCAACAATTCTACTCGTATGCACCCGTATTCGTACTCGTACAATACACAGCTTTTAGATGTATGTACTATTGGTATATACACTCCAATGATCAGCTCTTAGCAGCCCATGTGAGTCACCTAACACATGTGGGAACCATCATTTGGCAACTAGCATAAAATATCTCATAGAATTACAAAAATATGAGTAATCATTCATGACTTATTTACATGAAAACAAAATTACATATCCTTTATATCTAATCCATACACCAACGACCAAAAACACCTACAAACACTTTCATTCTTCAATTTTCTTCATCTAATTGATCTCTCTCAAGTTCTATCTTCAAGTTCTAAGTGTTCTTCATAAATTCCAAAAGTTCTAGTTTCATAAAATCAAGAATACTTTCAAGTTTGCTAGCTCACTTCCAATCTTGTAAGGTGATCATCCAACCTCAAGAAATCTTTGTTTCTTACAGTAGGTTATCATTCTAATACAAGGTAATAATCATATTCAAACTTTGGTTCAATTTCTATAACTATAACAATCTTATTTCAAGTGATGATCTTACTTAAACTTGTTTTCGTGTCATGATTCTGCTTCAAGAACTTCGAGCCATCCAAGGATCCATTGAAGCTAGATCCATTTTTCTCTTTTCCAGTAGGTTTATCCAAGGAAATTAAGGTAGTAATGATGTTCATAACATCATTCGATTCATACATATAAAGCTATCTTATTCGAAGGTTTAAACTTGTAATCACTAGAACATAGTTTAGTTAATTCTAAACTTGTTCGCAAACAAAAGTTAATCCTTCTAACTTGACTTTTAAAATCAACTAAACACATGTTATATATCTATATGATATGCTAACTTAATGATTTAAAACCTGGAAACACGAAAAACACCGTAAAACCGGATTTACGCCGTCGTAGTAACACCACGGGCTGTTTTGGGTTAGTTAATTAAAAACTATGATAAACTTTGATTTAAAAGTTGTTATTCTGATAAAATGATTTTTATTATGAACATGAAACTATATCCAAAAATTATGGTTAAACTCAAAGTGGAAGTATGTTTTCTAAAATGGTCATCTAGACGTCGTTCTTTCGACTGAAATGACTACCTTTACAAAAACGACTTGTAACTTATTTTTCTGACTATAAACCTATACTTTTTCTGTTTAGATTCATAAAATAGAGTTCAATATGAAACCATAGCAATTTGATTCACTCAAAACTGATTTAAAATGAAGAAGTTATGGGTAAAACAAGATTGGATAATTTTTCTCATTTTAGCTACGTGAAAATTGGTAACAAATCTATTCCAACCATAACTTAATCAACTTGTATTGTATATTATGTAATCTTGAGATACCATAGACACGTATACAATGTTTCGACCTATCATGTCGACACATCTATATATATTTCGGAACAACCATAGACACTCTATATGTGAATGTTGGAGTTAGCTATACAGGGTTGAGGTTGATTCCAAAATATATATAGTTTGAGTTGTGATCAATACTGAGATACGTATACACTGGGTCGTGGATTGATTCAAGATAATATTTATCGATTTATTTCTGTACATCTAACTGTGGACAACTAGTTATAGGTTACTAACGAGGACAGCTGACTTAATAAACTTAAAACATCAAAATATATTAAAAGTGTTGTAAATATATTTTGAACATACTTTAATATATATGTATATATTATTATAGGTTCGTGAATCAACAGTGGCCAAGTCTTACTTCCCGACGAAGTAAAAATCTGTGAAAGTGAGTTATAGTCCCACTTTTTAAATCTAATATTTTTGGGATGAGAATACATGCAGGTTTTATAAATGATTTACAAAATAGACACAAGTACGTGAAACTACATTCTATGGTTGAATTATCGAAATCGAATATGCCCCTTTTTATTAAGTCTGGTAATCTAAGAATTAGGGAACAGACACCCTAATTGACGCGAATCCTAAAGATAGATCTATTGGGCCTAACAAACCCCATCCAAAGTACCGGATGCTTTAGTACTTCGAAATTTATATCATATCCGAAGGGTGTCCCGGAATGATGGGGATATTCTTATATATGCATCTTGTTATTGTCGGTTACCAGGTGTTCACCATATGAATGATTTTTATCTCTATGTATGGGATGTGTATTGAAATATGAAATCTTGTGGTCTATTGTTACGATTTGATATATATAGGTTAAACCTATAACTCACCAACATTTTTGTTGACGTTTAAAGCATGTTTATTCTCAGGTGAATATTAAGAGCTTCCGCTGTTGCATACTAAAATAAGGACAAGATTTGGAGTCCATGTTTGTATGATATTGTGTAAAAACTGCATTCAAGAAACTGATTTCGATGTAACATATTTGTATTGTAAACCATTATGTAATGGTCGTGTGTAAACAGGATATTTTAGATTATCATTATTTGATAATCTACGTAAAGCTTTTTAAACCTTTATTTATGAAATAAAGGTTATGGTTTGTTTTAAAAATGAATGCAGTCTTTGAAAAACGTCTCATATAGAGGTCAAAACCTCGCAACGAAATCAATTAATATGGAACGTTTTTAATCAATAAGAACGGGACATTTCACCCACATCCAGACAAGGTATACAAGGCTGAATGTGACGACTCTGTTGTCTACTCCGATAAGATCCTAGCTCATCCACACAACCTACCCACTAAACCCACTACCCCACCAGAGACAAGTCTAGACGATATCCTACTGCGAATCATCCACATGATCACAGCAAGACAAAACACAGCTGACTTAGTCATGACTAATCACTTGAGTAGTCTTGAAAATCAAATAAGCCAGCTAAATCAACATCTTGATTCTCTAGGTTATCCTAAAAATTACTCAAAGGTGGCACATAGTTAACCTTCAATTTCTTTTAAGGAGAAGAAACTAACTAGTACCCGTTCGGTAGTAGTCATTGAGTCATCACCTAAACCTACTAGGAAAACACCCATTCTATTCCCGGGCCGTCTCAAGTAAAGACATAACAAGATGAAATCTTTCAAGCTTGACGGTAAATTTTTGGACACTGTGTCTAAAAATCTGTCCCGCTGAACGCGGATTGTTCAGCTATTCTCTTAAATACTCTTCCTGAAAAACTAGGGGATACCGGACAATTTATCCTTCATTGTTCTATCTACCAATCTGGTACTATCTATTCTCTCGCTGACCTTGGTGCCAGCATCAATCTCATGCCCTACCCACTGTTCCAGAGACTCAAAATTGGAAACCTTAACCCTACCAAAATGAGCATCCAGCTAGCTGACCAATCCACTAGATATCCAAAGGGAATAGCTGAGAATGCCATGGTTAAGGTCGACAAATTCCTCTTTCCGATTGAATTTGTGGTTATGGACTATAAAGAAGACATAAAAACCCCTATCATCTTAGGAAGGCCTTTAATGAATACAGCCAAAGCGATCGTTAACGTTTATTCTCGAACTATCACCTTGAGAGCACGTGGAGAAGAAGTCACTTTCAAGATCGACGAGTATGTATGTCCTGCTGATGGGAACGCCGAAGTAAATACCATCTCCACTAGGAAAGTTACCTTATATTTCGAGAATGAAGAGAAGAAGATAGAAGTTAAAAAGACAAGAAGAATAACCACTCCACACCAACCCAATCTTCACTCCCACCTTATTTTGATCTTTTATTAACTGGAGAGAATTTCGTTCTAGAGGAACTCTCTGAACCAATTATACTTGAATCTCTCAACTAGAGTGATGAGGAGGTGGATGAAGAAATATAAATGGAAAGCCTGGATGAGAAGAAAGAGATGGAGGATTCTAGCATCGAAGTAATTGCTAATGTTGTTATCGTATTGGAGACATTAATGGACATCGTCCCACCTCCATCCTTAGATTATAACATTACCACCAATTTGAAGTCACAAAGAAGAAAGATGGGTTTTGCGTCAGGGCTACCCTATAAACCATCACTCAAATACATAATGACATACACATCATGTAGTGATGAGGACCCATTTGACCAACCCGCACAAATCAAGGAGGTAAAAGAAGTTGATAGCCTTGTTACACCCCAAGTTACACAAAGCATTCACTTCAAAACACCTTCTCCTCTCATTGGACATACCTTATTCTATATCCGCTTCAATCCCATTGTTGTGTTCCAATATTACCTCTTGTGTCTACTAATGGATGCAAGGGAACCGCCTAAATTTCCTGAGAAATAAGGCTAGTGTCAGGCTCGTGACTCGAACAAAATCAAACGCTTCTCGGGAGGCAACCCGTGTGTTTATTTTTTATAGCTTTAGTAGTAGTTAGATTAGGATAATTAGGTTAAGTGAATAAAGTGAAAAGTGAAAATTAAAATAAAATTTTCAACGTTTCTTTGGATGAATTCACTTCTCCTACTTGTCTTAGGCTTAAGTGAATTAACTACATTATTTCAAAAGTCTTAAAATGAAAGGCAGTCAACACTTTAAGTGTGGGATTAAACTTTTTAGTCATACATTGATTTGTTGAATTTTCAAAAACCTAATTTCGAAACCCTCAAGTTTTCAAATAACGTTTTCATCAAAACGCAAATCAGTGAGTCTATGACCTAAAGCTTTCCACATGTCGAGGTTTAATCTTTTCCATTTTTACAAGTAATAGACAGTTATTGATGTCTGTGGTGGATACTCTTCGTTTATTTATTTTGCTTCGTTATATCCTTAAACTATATCCTATCCTAAGCTTATCACTAAGTGTGGGATTCCAACCCAATATGGAGCTTAGATACATTTTTCGACATATTCAAACTCTAAGTATGGGATTTTAGCTCTCTAAAATCTAAGAATGAACATTAGGGACAATGTTCCTCTAAGTGTGGGATAGCGGTGTAGTACACCGTAATTAGCAAGGAGATGCTCAGAAAATGTTCTTAACATAAAATTTTACTAAGATTTTCAAGTATACCTACTATTTAGATTCTTTGTCCTCAACGTAAATTTTTCAAAAATTTTGACTAAATGATACTTCCTGAAAAAGTACTTTCGAAAATCAAACTTGTATGTTCTAAAATTAAGAAAAATGAGGACATAAATCTTCTTAAGGATGAACCGATTCTCTAAAAGAGCATTGCATTACTAGGCATTATCAATCCAATATAATTGTTGTGAGGCACCCCAAAATGGCCCAATAAGCATTCATTTTTAATGCTTCACTATCTTTTCCGTTGAGAGTGCCGATGTTAGCATTTAGAGTTAGAACTTGAACTTGACATACATTTCGAGGCCAATGGTTAGTAAGCACCATACGTGGTGTAGGTGCGATACTCCTTCCGAAATCATTCTGAATAGAGAAGACAAAAACCATCCGTTTTCGTTTCCACTCCACGCATTTAAACCGACCAACACACACCAAAGAGTTGATAAATCAGAAAATACTCACCCCAAATTTACTATCAAATACGTTACCCTTTCCACCCTCTTTCCTTTCTCATTTCCAAAATCTAGAAATTCAAAGAGATAGATCGACCAAGTTTATTTCAAACACTTGTCAAAAAATTCTGAAATTCCAGACAGTTTTTGATAGGTCATAAAAGACCTATTTCTGGTGAAATACCTTTCTCTCTGGACACAAGAAGAAAAATAGACAAAGTTATGAAGATGGAATATGAAAAAAAAAAAATTGTTGAGCAAAGTCTCAAAAATAAAGAAGAGAAAAGTCTTCAATTAAAAGCATATATCCCCCAAGAAAATGAAGATTGTGACCCGGGAGGATTGCAGAAAATAAGCAAAGTCTTCGTTGAAAATCAGCACTCTCTAAAGTAACTCTTCAACAAAAATAGAGTATCATCTTTCCTAGAAAAAGTATATCCTCATGAAACCGAAATCTATCGAATCTCTATAAATTTCAATGATTCAAAAATCACCCTTTTTGCCATATCAAAACCTTCGCTTTTCTCCGTATACCAACCTTTAAACCCGCTCTTCCTCTTGAAAGAATGATTAGGGAGAAGATCAGTGCCATCCGTATCTAATCGGTGGAGATTTGATTCTTGGTCAAACCTATGACAATACTTGCAACATGACTGGCTATGAGCGAATTCATTTCATAGATTAATAGGGAACCCCAAACACTTGAGTGATTTGAGTGACCCGTGTATGGAAGCCAATGTCATGTAACCTCCCTTCAGGTTTGCAGAGATAGTATCTACCCTTTTAGAAGACGGTTTGTCTGATTTTGCTCTTATAATAAATAACAAGCCACTTGAATAATAGATAGGAAACCTTAGAAGCACCCTTGAACTCAAAATAAAAGAAAGGTTTGCTTGAGGACAAACAAATTCTATGTGTGGGATATTTGATATCGGCTAAAAAGTTACGTTTTTACCCCCGATAAGCTCCATTTATGATAAAGTAATTGACTTTATCATCTAAATAATCATTTACTTGCTTCATTTGGTAGATTATGTCATTACAAAGGCTATGTTTCAAGAATCACTAAAAATAGATGAAAAACGAGAAAAAATGAGCAAAACCGGCTAACACGATTAGCTCGCGTTTAAATAACTTATTTTATAATTTTTGGAAAAGTTTATTTACATAATCTCATGTTGTAGGATATTTAATTACGAATGCGTGGGCACAAGAATCGTCAAAAACGGAGCTAATACGAAGATTCTAGAGTGAAAACGTTGAAAGACAAGTTACGATCCAGCAAACGGCTTGCCAAACAGCTTGACATAAGGAAAAAGGGCCTGCCAGCAAACGGGCACAAAAAACGGATTGCCTTGTCTAACGGGCATCGAAAACGGCCTTGCCAAACGGCCTGCGAAACTGCTTGCCAAACGGCCTGTCAAACGACCTGCCAGGGGTTTTTCAGCCATTTAATTACATTTTTGCCACCAAGCATTTCCTATAAATGGGGGTTTCATCCCACCATTTCAACACACACCTTTCCCACTTCTCTCTCTAAATATCTCTCTATTGTCGCTCTCTAGTGATCAGTAGGAGATTAGTTCTCTCTACTTTCTCTCTCTAGATACTAGAGAGAGAAAAGTACAGAGATTAGGAAAAATAATTATCTCTCTATTGTCATTCTCTAGTGATCAATAGGTGTCACAACACCAAAATAGGGCCTAGGGTATTTGTGACTAATTATATCAAATCACAGTTGTATAAACGAGAACGACTCTATATGAGACGTTTTGAATAAAACATTTATTAATAAAACAGCGGAAGCATTAAAAGTTTTACATCAAATTTAAACTGAAATAATAATAATAGTCTTAATGCAAAGTAAATGTAATGAAATGAAGACTCCATGTAGCAGCATTCAATTCATCAGGTAGCAATCATGGCAATCATCTTATTCGTCACCTGAGACAAAACATGCTTAAAGTGTCAACCAAAAAGGTTGGTGAGTTCATTAGTTTATCAAAATCAATCATTTTCGTTATAATAATAGGCCACAAGATTTCAGTTTCATAAATATCCGTACACTAGCAAGTGTATAAAAGCATTCTATAAGTTGTGGGCACCCGGTAACTAGCCTTAACAAGAGTGTGTACCCCTGAGTTATAATAATATTTGCACCGAATCAAGTACGTTACGTTAACCTCGAAGTACTAAACACCCGTTCTTCTAGTTTAGTAGTGACTAGAACAACATCTGGGTGGTGGTGTAAGACCCGATAGATCTATCTCTAGGATTCGCGCCTACCAGTTCATAAACCAATAGTTAAAGTTACCAAGCTAGGGGATTTTTGATTCTAACCCACGTAGAATTAGTTTTAGTACTTGTGCCTATTTCGTAAAACATTTATAAAACATCGCATGTATTCTCAGCCCAAAAATATATATAAAAAGGGAGTAATGAAACTCACGCATATAATTATTGTAAAACAGTTAATAAAACATTTGCATGTATTCTCAGCCCCAAAAATGTAAAGAGTAAAAGGGGAGCAAATGAAACTCACGCAAAATCAGTTTTAGTGTTTGTATTCATTTCATAAAACATTTATAAAACATTGCATGTATTCTCAGCCCCAAAAATGTAAAGAGTAAAAGGGGAGAAAATGAAACTCACGCAAAATCAGTTTTAGTGTTTGTATTCATTTCATAAAACATTTATAAAACAGCGCATGTATTCTCAGCCCAAAAATGTAAATTGCAAAGCAATTAAAAAGGGAGCAAATGAAACTCACCTTAAATAGCAGTTGAAGTATTCCACGCAAGAAAGGAAAGTAAAGCAAGTAAGTGACCGAGATATCAACTAGAAGTAGTTCTTTAAGAGAGAAATGAGAGATTAAGGTGTAAGTTTGAAATGAGAAATGTATGTGGTATTTATAGTTGAAAATGTTAGGTAAAAAAAAAATTAAAATAAAATAAGTAAATCTTAAAAGTTAAAATAAGAAAAAGTATTTTATATTTTTATTAAAAGTAAATCTTAAAAGTTAAAATAAGAAAAAATAGTTTGTATTTTTATTAAAAGTTAAAATAAGAAAAAGTAGTTTGTATTTTTATTAAAAGTAAAATCTTAAAAGTTAAAATAAGAAAAAGTATTTTGTATTTTTATTAAAAATAATCTTAAAAGTTAAAATAAGAAAAAGTAGTTTGTATTTTTATTAAAAGTAAAATCTTAAAAGTTAAAATAAGAAAAAATAGTTTGTATTTTTATTAAAAGTAAAATCTTAAAAGTTAAAATAAGAAAAAGTAGTTTGTATTTTTATTAAAAGTAAAATCTTAAAAGTTAAAATAAGAAAAAGTATTTTGTATTTTTATTAAAAGTAAATCTTAAAAGTTAAAATAAGAAAAAGTAGTTTGTATTTTTATTAAAAGTAAATCTTAAAAGTTAAAATAATAAAAAGTAGTTTGTATTTTTATTAAAAGTAAATCTTAAAAGTTAAAATAAGAAAAAGTAGTTTGTATTTTTATTAAAAGTAAATCTTAAAAGAAAAGTAGTTTGTATGTTTATTAAAAGTAAATCTTAAAAGAAAAAGTAGTTTGTATTTTTATATTTATTTATTAAAAGTAGATATAGTTTTGATTTTTTTTTTTTGTATAAAATTCTAAAAAAAAATTTGTTTAATATATTTCTAAGAACATTTTACATTTTATTTCTATATTTGTTTAATTATTAAATACGAATTTTATATAAAAATTATTATTATATTTAGTTTTTATAAAAATTAAAATTTATGATTATTAATTTATAGTTTTTATTAGTTTTATAAATGTTATAATATTATTTATTATTTAGTTAATTATATAAACTATTAACTAAATAACAAAAGTAATATAAATATTATATATATATTCATTGATGTAATTATGTTATATTATATATCATAATCTTATTTATAATATTTATAATTATATTATTTATTTTAAGCGTACGTTTATTTGGTCAACGTTAAATTTATTCGTATATAACAACTCTAGGTATTTTAGTAAAATCGGAAGTCGAAAAGTGAGGGTTGTTATAGTACCTACCCGTTAAAATAAATTTTGTCCCGAAATTTAGTTTTTGCCATTAATCGGCGTTGTTCGTACCTAGACGAGGATATTTACGTTTTATCTGCTCTTCACATTCCCAGGTAGGTTCAGGGCCTTTCGTGAATTCCAACGGATAGAATATTGTTCTGTTTCATGCATTTAAATAATACGAACCCTAATTTCTTACAGGTTCTTCTATAAAGTGCATTTTATCATTAATGCGGAGGTTATCTAAAGGATTAATAAGAGTGTCATTTGACTAGGTTATCCTCAAAAGGGATGATGGTGTTATACGAGCATTTTAGTAAACTGAACACATGAAATGTGTTATGAATAGTATTGAGCTTATTTAAAACTTTGAGTGTTTATGTCACAATATTAGGGTAGACAAAACAGAGAGTAGTTCATGAAAATTATAGTCATGAAGTTTGATAGAGATCATCATTGTTTACAACAAGAATATTGTAATGATGAATATAAGTTGAAAAAATAAAGTTTTATCACTACTGAATAATATGGATAAAACGATTTGATTATAGGAAGCGTATAAACGAAGCTATTGTAAAAGAGTGAATGAGAAATTAAATGTTCGCCTTAACTTTTGACGTAGTCACGATTGATTTCTGGAATTCAAGGGATTAAAGGAAATCTTCATAATCCATAAGATTTGATTCTCCGGTAATTAAGGAATTTGAAATTTTCTTTGATTAAATGAGGTGAATTGCTTCAATTGCTGTGTTTGGAATTTTGCCATAAATTAGCTTCTTCCGTTTCATTATCTTCACCACTTCTATACTTTCTTCCTCAATTCATACTTCCAAAGATTGTGAGAAGGCTCCATCTAGTTCTTATCCTGGATATTTTTCTGACTATCATTTCAGTCATTCTTCTTTTTCATTTACCACCAGAGGAATTTGTTTTCTTCTACTATTACCTTGGGGTTATAGTGTTTTTAATTCTCCCATGTCTTTACGTTGCAATACGTATTGATATACACGGTTTGTAATTTCGGTATCGTTATCGGGCTACATATTTTCCCTTATATGTCGGAGCTCTTTGCCTTTTTATTCTCCTCTCGACTCTAAGTAAAGCGAGTAATGGTCCAGAATTTGTAGGTATGAAGTTTCGAATGGACCTACTGTTCTAAGCGTAATATCACGATTTGATTTGGTAAATTACCAGAATTACTGAGGATAGAACTATCAAGAATATATTTTCTTGATATGTTCAGAGATTAAGTAGAATGTAAGAGTCGTGTAACATGGCAAATGATGATTATAAAGTCTATGAATCATCATCTTCCATTAAAAATTTAGCATGACTTACTGTAATATAATCACGTTGGCCTGACGTCATTATATTATACTAACTCATGCTTCAATTCTCAACACTACTTCAAATCATTCAAAATTTGAATTTAAATTTTACGGAATGTAGAAACTTAAACATTTTTCCTTTATGATGTAATAAAGATATTGCAAAGAGATAATTAATTGCGGACAAGAATTGTTATGAAGATATCTTTAGAAATATCGAGGATATTTATAACGAAAGATACGATGATATTTTAGAATTTCTAAAATCGATGGATAATGAAGAAATTCTTCTGTAAGGATTTAGAATGCGTAAAAAGATCTTCTGTGATTTCCTTCAGAAATCGAATCATCTAGATTCTTTGGTTATAGGTTTAGTCCTTGGGATTTGTCCTTGGTCTCCTTCATGTTTTGCTCAATCCCTCTTTCAATACCAGATTTTCTTTTGAGCTTTTCCAACACACAATTCTTTATTATCAAGCTTCTGGTCATTAAGGCCATCTACAGCTTTTGCTGCTTCATCAGCATTCTCAAAGTTAACTGATCTGAATCATTGATTATCAATCCGATATGTTTTCAAGGATTTTGAAGAATGTACAATGTAATATATTAATGTGAATGTTAGATATTTCTTGGGTATTACCTACCCGTTAAAATATTTTCACAATCAACAGTTTGTACAAAGAATTTTTAAATACAATCTTTATGAAAATATACATACATATATATTTTCTTCAGATGTAATTATGGATTTAATAAGTTAATATAATATTAAACTCATTTGATTTACGGTTGAAACGGGAATAAATAATCTCCAAAACTTTAGAGATTACATAATCGTCGCGGAATATTTCTTTAATGAAGTTATGAATCAATACTTCATCGTTCATTGTTATTAATATACCTCAGTATATGATGTTGATGCTCGTGGATTTCTTGTGAAATTCATAAGGCACAAATGATGTTTTCGAGAAATTTTCGAGTATATCGAAAATAGGAGTGTAAAATCACACATGCATTTGAATAATACACTTAGTTTATTATGAAATGGAGTTTATTGTACTGAAGCAGTGATTAATGATTGTTAAGTCATTAACGAAGGATGTACATCATAGCGTATTAGTGATATGAATTAACCAAGTAGTACATACTAGTTAAGATTCACACGTAATAGTTTAGTACGAAAAGATTTATTATTGTTCCAAACCATATATATATAAAGTATACATATATAATTCTTCAGGAAGAATGAGTCAATACATCTTAACTCATTATTACTAATGTAGTTTGTTATAAATGTGGAAAACCGGGCCACATTATTAGAAATTGCCCGAACCAGGAGAACACGAATGGACAAGGCCGCGGAAGAGTTTTCAATATTAATGCGGCAGAGGCACAGGAAGATCCGGAGCTTGTTACGGGTATGTTTCTTATTGACAATAAATCTACTTACGTTTTATTTGATTCGGGTGCGGATAGAAGCTATATGAGTAGAGATTTTTGTGCTAAATTAAGTTGTCCATTGACGCCTTTGGATAGTAAATTTTTACTCGAATTAGCAAATGGTAAATTAATTTCAGCAGATAATATATGTCGGAATCGAGATATTAAACTGGTTAGCGAAACATTTAAGATTGATTTGATACCAGTAGAGTTAGGGAGTTTTGATGTGATAATCGGTATGGACTGGTTGAAAGAAGTGAAAGCAGAGATTGTCTGTTACGAAAATGCAATTCGCATTATACGAGAAAAAGGAAAACCCTTAATGGTGTACGGAGAAAAGGGCAACACGAAGCTACATCTTATTAGTAATTTGAAGGCACAAAAACTAATAAGAAAAGGTTGCTATGCTGTTCTAGCACACGTCGAGAAAGTACAAACTGAAGAAAAGAGCATCAATGATGTTCCCATTGCAAAAGAATTTCCCGATATATTTCCGAAAGAATTACCGGGATTACCCCCACATCGATCCGTTGAATTTCAAATAGATCTTGTACCAGGAGCTGCACCAATAGCTCGTGCTCCTTACAGACTCGCACCCAGCGAGATGAAAGAATTGCAAAGCCAATTACAAGAACTTTTAGAGCGTGGTTTCATTCGACCAAGCACATCACCGTGGGGAGCTCCTGTTTTGTTTGTCAAGAAGAAAGATGGTACATTCAGGTTGTGTATCGACTACCGAGAGTTGAACAAACTTACCATCCAGAACCGCTACCCACTACCGAGAATCGACGACTTATTTGATCAACTACAAGGCTCGTCTGTTTATTCAAAGATTGACTTACGTTCCGAGTATCATCAAATGCGGGTGAAAGAAGATGATATTCCAAAGACTGCTTTCAGAACACGTTACGGTCATTACGAGTTTATGGTCATGCCGTTTGGTTTAACTAATGCACCAGCTGTGTTCATGGACCTTATGAACCGAGTGTGTGGACCATACCTTGACAAGTTTGTCATTGTTTTCATTGATGACATACTTATTTACTCAAAGAATGACCAAGAACACGGTGAACATTTGAGAAAGGTGTTAGAAGTATTGAGGAAGGAAGAATTGTACGCTAAGTTTTCAAAGTGTGCATTTTGGTTGAAAGAAGTTCAATTCCTCGGTCACATAGTGAACAAAGAAGGTATTAAGGTGGATCCGGCAAAGATAGAAACTGTTGAAAAGTGGGAAACCCCGAAAACTCCGAAACACATACGCCAGTTTTTAGGACTAGCTGGTTACTACAGAAGGTTCATCCAAGACTTTTCCAGAATAGCAAAACCCTTGACTGCATTAACGCATAAAGGGAAGAAATTTGAATGGAATGATGAACAAGAGAAAGCGTTTCAGTTATTGAAGAAAAAGCTAACTACGGCACCTATATTGTCATTGCCTGAAGGGAATGATGATTTTGTGATTTATTGTGATGCATCAAAGCAAGGTCTCGGTTGTGTATTAATGCAACGGACGAAGGTGATTGCTTATGCGTCTAGACAATTGACGATTCACGAGCAAAATTATACGACGCATGATTTGGAATTAGACGCGGTTGTTTTTGCATTAAAGACTTGGAGGCACTACTTATATGGGGTCAAAAGTATTATATATACCGACCACAAAAGTCTTCAACACATATTTAATCAGAAACAACTGAATATGAGGCAGCGTAGGTGGATTGAATTGTTGAATGATTATGACTTTGAGATTCGTTACCACCCGGGGAAAGCAAATGTGGTAGCCGACGCCTTGAGCAGAAAGGACAGAGAACCTATTCGAGTAAAATCTATGAATATAATGATTCATAATAACCTTACTACTCAAATAAAGGAGGCGCAACAAGGAGTTTTAAAAGAGGGAAATTTAAAGGATGAAATACCCAAAGGATCGGAGAAGCATCTTAATATTCGGGAAGTCGGAACCCGGTATAGGGCTGAAAGGATTTGGGTACCAAAATTTGGAGATATGAGAGAAATGGTACTTAGAGAAGCTCATAAAACCAGATACTCAATACATCCTGGAACGGGGAAGATGTACAAGGATCTCAGGAAATATTTTTGGTGGCCGGGTATGAAAGCCGATGTTGCTAAATACGTAGGAGAATGTTTGACGTGTTCTAAGGTCAAAGCTGAGCATCAGAAACCATCAGGTCTACTTCAACAACCCGAAATCCCGGAATGGAAATGGGAAAATATTACCATGGATTTCATCACTAAATTGCCAAGGACTGCAAGTGGTTTTGATACTATTTGGGTAATAGTTGATCGTCTCACCAAATCAGCACACTTCCTGCCAATAAGAGAAGACGACAAGATGGAGAAGTTAGCACGACTGTATTTGAAGGAAGTCATCTCCAGACATGGAATACCAATCTCTATTATCTCTGATAGGGATGGCAGATTTATTTCAAGATTATGGCAGACATTACAGCAAGCATTAGGAACTCGTCTAGACATGAGTACTGCCTATCATCCACAAACTGATGGGAAGAGTGAAAGGACAATACAAACGCTTGAAGACATGCTACGAGCATGTGTTATTGATTTCAGAAACAGTTGGGATCGACATCTACCGTTAGCAGAATTTTCCTACAACAACAGCTACCATTCAAGCATTGAGATGGCGCCGTTTGAAGCACTTTATGGTAGAAAGTGCAGGTCTCCTATTTGTTGGAGTGAAGTGGGGGATAGACAGATTACGGGTCCGGAGATTATACAAGAAACTACCGAGAAGATCATCCAAATTCAACAACGGTTGAAAACCGCCCAAAGTCGACAAAAGAGCTACGCTGACATTAAAAGAAAAGATATAGAATTTGAAATTGGAGAGATGGTCATGCTTAAAGTTGCACCTTGGAAAGGCGTTGTTCGATTTGGTAAACGAGGGAAATTAAATCCAAGGTATATTGGACCATTCAAGATTATTGATCGTGTCGGACCAGTAGCTTACCGACTTGAGTTACCTCAACAACTCGCGGCTGTACATAACACTTTTCACGTCTCGAATTTGAAGAAATGTTTTGCTAAAGAAGATCTCACTATTCCGTTAGATGAAATCCAAATCAACGAAAAACTTCAATTCATCGAAGAACCCGTCGAAATAATGGATCGTGAGGTTAAAAGACTTAAGCAAAACAAGATACCAATTGTTAAGGTTCGATGGAATGCTCGTAGAGGACCCGAGTTCACCTGGGAGCGTGAAGATCAGATGAAGAAGAAATACCCGCATCTATTTCCAGAAGATTCGTCAACACCTTCAACAGCTTAAAATTTCGGGACGAAATTTATTTAACGGGTAGGTACTGTAGTGACCCGAACTTTTCCATGTTTATATATATTAATTGAGAGTGATATTTACATGATTAAATTTTTTCCAACATGTTAAGCAATCAAACTTGTTAAGACTTGATTAATTGAAATAGGTTTCATATAGACAATTGACCACCCAAGTTGACCGGTGATTCACGAACGTTAAAACTTGTAAAAACTATATGATGACATATATATGGTTATATATATAGTTAACATTATATTATGATAATTAAACATATCATTAAGTATATTAACAATGAACTACATATGTAAAAATAAGACTACTAACTTAATGATTTTGAAACGAGACATATATGTAACGATTATCGTTGTAACGACATTTAATGTATATATACCATATTAAGAGATACTCGTACATCATAATATCATGATAATATAATAATTTAAAATCTCTTTTGATATTATAAACATTGGGTTAACAACATTTAACAAGATCGTTAACCTAAAGGTTTCAAAACAACATTTACATGTAACGACTAACGATGAATTAACGACTCAGTTAAAATGTATATACATGTAGTGTTTTAATATGTATTTATACACTTTTGAAAGACTTCAATACACTTATCAAAATACTTCTACTTAACAAAAATGCTTACAATTACATCCTCGTTCAGTTTCATCAACAATTCTACTCGTATGCACCCGTATTCGTACTCGTACAATACACAGCTTTTAGATGTATGTACTATTGGTATATACACTCCAATGATCAGCTCTTAGCAGCCCATGTGAGTCACCTAACACATGTGGGAACCATCATTTGGCAACTAGCATGAAATATCTCATAAAATTACAAAAATATGAGTAATCATTCATGACTTATTTACATGAAAACAAAATTACATATCCTTTATATCTAATCCATACACCAACGACCAAAAACACCTACAAACACTTTCATTCTTCAATTTTCTTCATCTAATTGATCTCTCTCAAGTTCTATCTTCAAGTTCTAAGTGTTCTTCATAAATTCCAAAAGTTCTAGTTTCATAAAATCAAGAATACTTTCAAGTTTGCTAGCTCACTTCCAATCTTGTAAGGTGATCATCCAACCTCAAGAAATCTTTGTTTCTTACAGTAGGTTATCATTCTAATATAAGGTAATAATCATATTCAAACTTTGGTTCAATTTCTATAACTATAACAATCTTATTTCAAGTGATGATCTTACTTGAACTTGTTTTCGTGTCATGATTCTGCTTCAAGAACTTCGAGCCATCCAAGGATCCATTGAAGCTAGATCTATTTTTCTCTTTTCCAGTAGGTTTATCCAAGGAACTTAAGGTAGTAATGATGTTCATAACATCATTCGATTCATACATATAAAGCTATCTTATTCGAAGGTTTAAACTTGTAATCACTAGAACATAGTTTTGTTAATTCTAAACTTGTTCGCAAACAAAAGTTAATCCTTCTAACTTGACTTTTAAAATCAACTAAACACATGTTCTATATCTATATGATATGCTAACTTAATGATTTAAAACCTGGAAACACGAAAAACACCGTAAAACCGGATTTACGCCGTCGTAGTAACACCGCGGGCTGTTTTGGGTTAGTTAATTAAAAACTATGATAAACTTTGATTTAAAAGTTGTTATTCTGAGAAAATGATTTTTATTATGAACATGAAACTATATCCAAAAATTATGGTTAAACTCAAAGTGGAAGTATGTTTTCTAAAATGGTCATCTAGACGTCGTTCTTTCGACTGAAATGACTACCTTTACAAAAACGACTTGTAACTTATTTTTCTGACTATAAACCTATACTTTTTCTGTTTAGATTCATAAAATAGAGTTCAATATGAAACCATAGCAATTTGATTCACTCAAAACGGATTTAAAATGAAGAAGTTATGGGTAAAACAAGATTGGATAATTTTTCTCATTTTAGCTACGTGAAAATTGGTAACAAATCTATTCCAACCATAACTTAATCAACTTGTATTGTATATTATGTAATCTTGAGATACCATAGACACGTATACAATGTTTCGACCTATCATGTCGACACATCTATATATATTTCGGAACAACCATAGACACTCTATATGTGAATGTTGGAGTTAGCTATACAGGGTTGAGGTTGATTCCAAAATATATATAGTTTGAGTTGTGATCAATACTGAGATACGTATACACTGGGTCGTGGATTGATTCAAGATAATATTTATCGATTTATTTCTGTACATCTAACTGTGGACAACTAGTTGTAGGTTACTAACGAGGACAGCTGACTTAATAAACTTAAAACATCAAAATATATTAAAAGTGTTGTAAATATATTTTGAACATACTTTGATATATATGTATATATTGTTATAGGTTCGTGAATCAACCAGTGGCCAAGTCTTACTTCCCGACGAAGTAAAAATCTGTGAAAGTGAGTTATAGTCCCACTTTTAAAATCTAATATTTTTGGGATGAGAATACATGCAGGTTTTATAACTGATTTACAAAATAGACACAAGTACGTGAAACTACATTCTATGGTTGAATTATCGAAATCGAATATGCCCCTTTTTATTAAGTCTGGTAATCTAAGAATTAGGGAACAGACACCCTAATTGACGCGAATCCTAAAGATAGATCTATCGGGCCCAACAAGCCCCATCCAAAGTACCGGATGCTTTAGTACTTCGAAATTTATATCATATCCGAAGGGTGTCCCGGAATGATGGGGATATTCTTATATATGCATCTTGTTAATGTCGGTTACCAGGTGTTCACCATATGAATGATTTTTATCTCTATGTATGGGATATGTATTGAAATATGAAATCTTGTGGTCTATTATTATGATTTGATATATATAGGTTAAACCTATAACTCACCAACATTTTTTTGTTGACGTTTTAAGCATGTTTATTCTCAGGTGATTATTAAGAGCTTCCGCTGTCGCATACTTAAATAAGGACGAGATTTGGAGTCCATGCTTGTATGATATTGTGTAAAAACTGCATTCAAGAAACTTATTTTGTTGTAACATATTTGTATTGTAAACCATTATGTAATGGTCGTGTGTAAACAGGATATTTTAGATTATCATTATTTGATAATCTACGTAAAGCTTTTTAAACCTTTATTGATGAAATAAAGGTTATGGTTTGTTTTAAAATGAATGCAGTCTTTGAAAAACGTCTCATATAGAGGTCAAAACCTCGTAACGAAATCAATTAATATGGAACGTTTTTAATCAATAAGAACGGGACATTTCAGTTGGTATCCGAGCGTTGGTCTTAGAGAACCAGAATTTTGCATTAGTGTGTCTTATCGAGTTTGTTAGGATGCATTAGTGAGTCTGGACTTCGACCGTGTTTACTTGAAAAATGATTGCTTAACAAATTTTGTTAGAAACTATATATTTTTAACATGTGAATATTATGTGATATATTAATCTCTTAACGCGTTTGATATTATGTGATAGATGTCTACCTCTAGAACAAGTCCCATTGACTCACCTAATAATAATGAAGAGTCAAATGTAAATTGGAATGATTCGTGGACTGATTCACAAGTTCCCGAAGAGGAACCGGAAGAAGATTCGGAACCGGAAGAAGAATCGGAACCGGAAGAAGAATCGGAACCGGATGAAGAAGTAGAACCGGTGGGGGAAATAATAAAACGGTTAAGTAAAAGAAAATCCTCAACCAACCGACCAAGGTTAATTATGGTCAATGGTGTTTCCGCCAAGGAAGCAAAATATTGGGAGGATTACCAATTCTCCGATGAATCGGATTCCGACGAGAATTCCGATGATGTTATAGAAATTACCCCAACTGAATTTAAAAAGGCAAAAGAAAATAATAAGAGAAAGGGCATAAAAATAGAGAAATCTAATTCCAACCCCGATGAACTTTATATGTATCGTCAACCCCCGAAGTCCTTAAGTTGTAACAATGACCCGGGAACCTCTAAACCACCAGGTTTTTCTAAACCAATGTGGACAACGACGGCTCGTATTAGGGGTACATCATATATCCCTAGAAACTTGGCAAAACGAACCAAAACTGAAGAAGAAGAAGAAACGAGCGAGTCGGAATAAGATAGTTGTATTCGTGTGGTGTAATATATGTAATATAGTGTTCTTATGCTTTATGATATATGTAAAAATTGCTTGTATTAATAAGTATTTTTTTATGAATCTAACTCTTGTCTATTTTACAGTTTAAAAACACAAAATGGATAGACAACCCAATATTTTAAGAGACCTACCCGGAGACATGATTGATGAAATCTTGTCTAGAGTCGGCCAGAATTCCTCGGCACAACTATTTAAGGAGAGATCAGTTTGTAAGACATTCGAAGAACGTTCCAAGAATGTCTTGGTTTATAAGAGACTTTCGTTTGAAAGATGGGGGATATCACATTGGGAAACCCATAAGTTACGATGTGTTTACTTCGACGCATATATTGCGGGGAACCCAAATGCTATTTTACGCAACGGGTTAAGAAATTATTTTGACTCAATATATCCGAATATTGGACTTCGTGATTTAGAAAAAGCGGCTAACATGCAATATAAAGAAGCATGTTATGCTTACGGATTAGTAATGTTCGCTTCTCACCAAAGTGAGAACAAGAACATCGGGATACAACTATTAAACAAAACGTTTCCACAAGTGACGGAGTCGGTAATTGGGGTAAGAAATGAGGTTTTTAGATTATTACGGGACTGGTGGACATTACGTAACCCTCGTCCCTTTGACGACGTTACAAAACGCTGTCTTATCAACGGCCATAACGGTTATGTTCCACAAGACCAAGGATGGGAAGTAGTCCTAGTAAAACCAGAATGCATGACTTGTTTCTGGACGTATGAATTACGTGTCTTTATTGCCTTTGCTGAACGACTTGTGTACTAGCTAGAATTATCTTCACAACTATCTTGTATCAAAGTTATTGTGTGCTATATTTCATGCTTTATGTAAAATAAGCGGTATTGTAAGTTTTTAAAATATTGTATAAAAGTTTGAACGCGAAATATTATTATAATCAGTTTTTCATATAGAATTGTAGTAGTTGAATTGTATATTAGCTACTAAGTATGAACTTAACGGGTAGGTACTACCCGAATTTAAACTTATAAAACGCTAATATGAAGAAAAAGCTTTTATAAATGAGTTCATATTATGCTACGAAATACTATTAACTACTCTTAATATTCTGTATGATTAACTTGTTCTATTTGACTATTTTGAAGGAAATGGCACCGACTACTCGACACACCGTGAATATGAATGAAGAGGAATTCCGTACTTTTCAAGCTTCAAACATAGCCGCAGTACAGGCTGCGCTACATACCAACAATAACCTTGGATCTAGCAGTACAGGAAATCGTGTAGGATGCACCTACAAAGAATTCACTGCCTGCAAACCTTTGGAATTTGATGGAACCGAAGGACCGATCGGATTGAAACGGTGGACCGAGAAGGTCGAATCGGTGTTTGCCATAAGTAAGTGTACTGAAGAGGACAAAGTGAAGTACGTTATGCATACCTTCACAGGTTCTGCGTTAACATGGTGGAATACCTATCTAGAGCAAGTGGGACAAGACGATGCGTACGCACTACCGTGGTCAGCATTCAAGCACTTGATGAACGAGAAGTACCGTCCCAGAACCGAGGTTAATAAGCTCAAGACAGAACTTAGAGGGTTACGAACCCAAGGATTTGATATTACCACGCACGAAAGACGATTCACAGAATTATGCCTATTGTGTCCGGGAGCATTCGAAGATGAGGAAGAGAAGATCGACGCATTTGTGAAAGGATTACCGGAAAGAATCCAAGAAGATATAAGTTCACATGAGCCCGCCTCTATACAACAGGCATGTAGAATGGCTCACAAACTAGTGAACCAGATTGAAGAAAGAATTAAAGAACGGACTGCTGAAGATGCCAATGTGAAGCAAGTCAAAAGAAAGTGGGAGGAAAACGGTGATAAGAATCACCAATACAACAACAGCAATTACAACAATAATCGCAACAATTATCCCAATAATCGCAACATCAATCGCAACTACAACAAACGACCCAACAACAACAACAACAACAACTACAACAATCATCCCAACAACAATAACAACCGCAACAACAACAACAATCAGAAGCAGTTATGCCAAAGGTGTGAAAAGTATCACTCGGGATTCTGCACCAAATTTTGCAACAAGTGTAAAAGAAATGGTCATAGCGCGGCGAAGTGTGAGGTCTACGGACCAGGGGTTAATAGAACGAAAGGAACAAATGGTGTCGGAACGAGTAATGGCGGAGCAAGTAGTGTCGGAGCAAGTTATGCCAATGTAGTTTGTTATAAATGTGGAAAACCGGGCCACATTATTAGAAATTGCCCGAACCAGGAGAACACGAATGGACAAGGCCGCGGAAGAGTTTTCAATATTAATGCGGCAGAGGCACAGGAAGACCCGGAGCTTGTTACGGGTACGTTTCTTATTGACAATAAATCTACTTACGTTTTATTTGATTCGGGTGCGGATAGAAGCTATATGAGTAGAGATTTTTGTGCTAAATTAAGTTGTCCATTGACGCCTTTGGATAGTAAATTTTTACTCGAATTAGCAAATGGTAAATTAATTTCAGCAGATAATATATGTCGGAATCGAGAAATTAAACTGGTTAGCGAAACATTTAAGATTGATTTGATACCAGTAGAGTTAGGGAGTTTTGATGTGATAATCGGTATGGACTGGTTGAAAGAAGTGAAAGCAGAGATCGTCTGTTACAAAAATGCAATTCGCATTATACGAGAAAAAGGAAAACCCTTAATGGTGTACGGAGAAAAGGGCAACACAAAGCTACATCTTATTAGTAATTTGATGGCACAAAAACTAATAAGAAAAGGTTGCTATGCTGTTCTAGCACACGTCAAGAAAGTACAAACTGAAGAAAAGAGCATCAATGATGTTCCCATTGCAAAAGAATTTCCCGATGTATTTCCGAAAGAATTACCGGGATTACCCCCACATCGATCCGTTGAATTTCAAATAGATCTTGTACCAGGAGCTGCACCAATAGCTCGTGCTCCTTACAGACTCGCACCCAGTGAGATGAAAGAACTGCAAAGCCAATTACAAGAACTTTTAGAGCGTGGTTTCATTCGACCAAGAACATCACCGTGGGGAGCTCCTGTTTTGTTTGTCAAGAAGAAAGATGGTACATTCAGGTTGTGTATCGACTACCGAGAGTTGAACAAACTTACCATCAAGAACCGCTACCCACTACCGAGAATCGACGACTTATTTGATCAACTACAAGGCTCGTCTGTTTATTCAAAGATTGACTTACGTTCCGGGTATCATCAAATGCGGGTGAAAGAAGATGATATTTCAAAGACTGCTTTCAGAACACGTTACGGTCATTACGAGTTTATGGTCATGCCGTTTGGTTTAACTAATGCACCAGCTTTGTTCATGGACATTATGAACCGAGTGTGTGGACCATACCTTGACAAGTTTGTCATTGTTTTCATTGATGACATACTTATTTACTCAAAGAATGACCAAGAACACGGTGAACATTTGAGAAAGGTGTTAGAAGTATTGAGGAAGGAAGAATTGTACGCTAAGTTTTCAAAGTGTGCATTTTGGTTGAAAGAAGTTCAATTCCTCGGTCACATAGTGAACAAAGAAGGTATTAAGGTGGATCCGGCAAAGATAGAAACTGTTGAAAAGTGGGAAACCCCGAAAACTCCGAAACACATACGCCAGTTTTAAGGACTAGCTGGTTACTACCGAAGGTTCATCCAAGACTTTTCCAGAATAGCAAAACCCTTGACTGCATTAACGCATAAAGGGAAGAAATTTGAATGGAATGATGAACAAGAGAAAGTGTTTCAGTTATTGAAGAAAAAGCTAACTACGGCACCTATATTGTCATTGCCTGAAGGGAATGATGATTTTGTGATTTATTGTGACGCATCAAAGCAAGGTCTCGGTTGTGTATTAATGCAATGGACGAAGGTGATTGCTTATGCGTCTAGACAATTGAAGATTTACGAGCAAAATTATACGACGCATGATTTGGAATTAGGCGCGGTTGTTTTTGCATTAAAGACTTGGAGGCACTACTTATATGGGGTCAAAAGTATTATATATACCGACCACAAAAGTCTTCAACACATATTTAATCAGAAACAACTGAATATGAGGCAGCGTAGGTGGATTGAATTGTTGAATGATTATGACTTTGAGATTCGTTACCACCCGGGGAAAGCAAATGTGGTAGTCGACGCCTTGAGCAGAAAGGACAGAGAACCCATTCGAGTAAAATCTAAGAATATAATGATTCATAATAACCTTACTACTCAAATAAAGGAGGCGCAACAAGGAGTTTTAAAAGAGGGAAATTTAAAGGATGAAATACCCAAAGGATCGGAGAAGCATCTTAATATTCGGGAAGACGGAACCCGGTATAGGGCTGAAAGGATTTGGGTACCAAAATTTGGAGATATGAGAGAAATGGTACTTAGAGAAGCTCATAAAACCAGATACTCAATACATCCTGGAACGGGGAAGATGTACAAGGATCTCAGGAAATATTTTTGGTGGCCGGGTATGAAAGCCGATGTTGCTAAATACGTAGGAGAATGTTTGACGTGTTCTAAGGTCAAAGCTGAGCATCAGAAACCATCAGGTCTACTTCAACAACCCGAAATCCCGGAATGGAAATGGGAAAACATTACCATGGATTTAATCACTAAATTGCCAAGGACTGCAAGTGGTTTTGATACTATTTAGGTAATAGTTGATCGTCTCACCAAATCAGCACACTTCCTGCCAATAAGAGAAGACGACAAGATGGAGAAGTTAGCACGACTGTATTTGAAGGAAGTCGTCTCCAGACATGGAATACCAATCTCTATTATCTCTGATAGGGATGGCAGATTTATTTCAAGATTCTGGCAGACATTACAGCAAGCATTAGGAACTCGTCTAGACATGAGTACTGCCTATCATCCACAAACTGATGGGAAGAGTGAAAGGACAATACAAACGCTTGAAGACATGCTACGAGCATGTGTTATTGATTTCGGAAACAGTTGGGATCGACATCTACCGTTAGCAGAATTTTCCTACAACAACAGCTACCATTCAAGCATTGAGATGGCGCCGTTTGAAGCACTTTATGGTAGAAAGTGCAGGTCTCCTGTTTGTTGGAGTGAAGTGGGGGATAGACAGATTACGGGTCCGGAGATTATACAAGAAACTACCGAGAAGATCATCCAAATTCAACAACGGTTGAAAACCGCCCAAAGTCGACAAAAGAGCTACGCTCACATTAAAAGAAAAGATATAGAATTTGAAATTGGAGAGATAGTCATGCTTAAAGTTGCACCTTGGAAAGGCGTTGTTCGATTTGGTAAACGAGGGAAATTAAATCCAAGGTATATTGGACCATTCAAGATTATAGATCGTGTCGGACCAGTAGCTTACCGACTTGAGTTACCTCAACAACTCGCGGCTGTACATAACACTTTCCACGTCTCGAATTTGAAGAAATGTTTTGCTAAAGAAGATCCCACTATTCCGTTAGATGAAATCCAAATCAACGAAAAACTTCAATTCATCGAAGAACCCGTCGAAATAATGGATCGTGAGGTTAAAAGACTTAAGAAAAACAAGATACCAACTGTTAAGGTTCGATGGAATTCTTGTAGAGGACCCGAGTTCACCTGGGAGCGTGAAGATCAGATGAAGAAGAAATACCCGCATCTATTTCCAGAAGATTCGTCAACACCTTCAACAGCTTAAAATTTCGGGACGAAATTTATTTAACGGGTAGGTACTGTAGTGACCCGAACTTTTCCATGTTTATATATATTAATTGAGAGTGATATTTACATGATTAAATGTTTTCCAACATGTTAAGCAATCAAACTTGTTAAGACTTGATTAATTGAAATAGGTTTCGTATAGACAATTGACCACCCAAGTTGACCGGTGATTCACGAACGTTAAAACTTGTAAAAACTATATGATGACATATATATGGTTATATATATAGTTAACATTATATTATGATAATTAAACATATCAATAAGTATATTAACAATGAACTACATATGTAAAAACAAGACTACTAACTTAATGATTTTGAAACGAGACATATATGTAACGATTATCGTTGTAACGACATTTAATGTATATATACCATATTAAGAGATATTCGTACATCATAATATCATGATAATATAATAATTTAAAATCTCTTTTGATATTATAAACATTGGGTTAACAACATTTAACAAGATCGTTAACCTAAAGGTTTCAAAACAACATTTACATGTAACGACTAACGATGACTTAACGACTCAGTTAAAATGTATATACATGTAGTGTTTTAATATGTATTTATACACTTTTGAAAGACTTCAATACACTTATCAAAATACTTCTACTTAACAAAAATGCTTACAATTACATCCTCGTTCAGTTTCATCAACAATTCTACTCGTATGCACCCGTATTCGTACTCGTACAATACACAGCTTTTAGATGTATGTACTATTGGTATATACACTCCAATGATCAGATCTTAGCAGCCCATGTGAGTCACCTAACACATGTGGGAACCATCATTTGGCAACTAGCATGAAATATCTCATAAAATTACAAAAATATGAGTAATCATTCATGACTTATTTACATGAAAACAAAATTACATATCCTTTATATCTAATCCATACACCAACGACCAAAAACACCTACAAACACTTTCATTCTTCAATTTTCTTCATCTAATTGATCTCTCTCAAGTTCTATCTTCAAGTTCTAAGTGTTCTTCATAAATTCCAAAAGTTCTAGTTTCATAAAATCAAGAATACTTTCAAGTTTGCTAGCTCACTTCCAATCTTGTAAGGTGATCATCCAACCTCAAGAAATCTTTGTTTCTTACAGTAGGTTATCATTCTAATACAAGGTAATAATCATATTCAAACTTTGGTTCAATTTCTATAACTATAACAATGTTATTTCAAGTGATGATCTTACTTGAACTTGTTTTCGTGTCATGATTCTGCTTCAAGAACTTCGAGCCATCCAAGGATCCATTGAAGCTAGATCTATTTTTCTCTTTTCCAGTAGGTTTATACAAGGAACTTAAGGGAGTAATGATGTTCATAACATCATTCGATTCATACATATAAAGCTATCTTATTCGAAGGTTTAAACTTGTAATCACTAGAACATAGTTTAGTTAATTCTAAACTTGTTCGCAAACAAAAGTTAATCCTTCTAACTTGACTTTTAAAATCAACTAAACACATGTTCTATATCTATATGATATGCTAACTTAATGATTTAAAACCTGGAAACACGAAAAACACCGTAACGCCGTCGTAGTAACACCGCGGGCTGTTTTGGGTTAGTTAATTAAAAACTATGATAAACTTTGATTTAAAAGTTGTTATTCTGAGAAAATGATTTTTATTATGAACATAAAACTATATCCAAAAATTATGGTTAAACTCAAAGTGGAAGTATGTTTTCTAAAATGGTCATCTAGAAGTCGTTCTTTCGACTGAAATGACTACCTTTACAAAAACGACTTGTAACTTATTTTTCCGACTATAAACCTATACTTTTTCTGTTTAGATTCATAAAATAGAGTTCAATATGAAACCATAGCAATTTGATTCACTCAAAACGGATTTAAAATGAAGAAGTTATGGGTAAAACAAGATTGGATAATTTTTCTCATTTTAGCTACGTGAAAATTGGTAACAAATCTATTCCAACCATAACTTAATCAACTTGTATTGTATATTATGTAATCTTGAGATACCATAGACACGTATACAATGTTTCGACCTATCATGTCGACACATCTATATATATTTCCGAACAACCATAGACACTCTATATGTGAATGTTGGAGTTAGCTATACAGGGTTGAGGTTGATTCCAAAATATATATAGTTTGAGTTGTGATCAATATTGAGATACGTATACACTGGGTCGTGGATTGATTCAAGATAATATTTATCGATTTATTTCTGTACATCTAACTGTGGACAACTAGTTGTAGGTTACTAACGAGGACAGCTGACTTAATAAACTTAAAACATCAAAATATATTAAAAGTGTTGTAAATATATTTTGAACATACTTTGATATATATGTATATATTGTTATAGGTTCGTGAATCAACCAGTGGCCAAGTCTTACTTCCCGACGAAGTAAAAATCTGTGAAAGTGAGTTATAGTCCCACTTTTAAAATCTAATATTTTTGGGATGAGAATTCATGCAGGTTTTATAACTGATTTACAAAATAGACACAAGTACGTGAAACTACATTCTATGGTTGAATTATCGAAATCGAATATGCCCCTTTTTATTAAGTCTGGAAATCTAAGAATTAGGGAACAGACACCCTAATTGACGCGAATCCTAAAGATAGATCTATCGGGCCCAACAAGCCCCATCCAAAGTACCGGATGCTTTAGTACTTCGAAATTTATATCATATCCGAAGGGTGTCCCGGAATGATGGGGATATTCTTATATATGCATCTTGTTAATGTCGGTTACCAGGTGTTCACCATATGAATGATTTTTATCTCTATGTATGGGATGTGTATTGAAATATGAAATCTTGTGGTCTATTATTATGATTTGATATATATAGGTTAAACCTATAACTCACCAACATTTTTTTGTTGACGTTTTAAGCATGTTTATTCTCAGGTGATTATTAAGAGCTTCCGCTGTCGCATACTTAAATAAGGACGAGATTTGGAGTCCATGCTTGTATGATATTGTGTAAAAACTGCATTCAATAAACTTATTTTGTTGTAACATATTTGTATTGTAAACCATTATGTAATGGTCGTGTGTAAACAGGATATTTTAGATTATCATTATTTGATAATCTACGTAAAGCTTTTTAAACCTTTATTGATGAAATAAAGGTTATGGTTTGTTTTAAAATGAATGCAGTCTTTGAAAAACGTCTCATATAGAGGTCAAAACCTCGCAACGAAATCAATTAATATGGAACGTTTTTAATCAATAAGAACGGGACATTTCAGAAATGGGTGTTGAATATTGAATGATATATTCGTCTCTGTGAATACGTATATATAGCAGAAAGATTTCCGTAATTTACGGAGGAAATTTAGGAAAAGTGTTAGACAAGGTCTATTGGGAATAGATATGCTAAGATATGATTTGTCTATACTCCAATAATGGCAGTATGACGTGTCGAGATTATAAAATGATAAGTATGTAATCTAATAATCTTTCGATTAAAGACTTTCAATTCGTATACTGTGATAACCCAATGACATTTCCCGGTTCGCAAACCGATGCATAAAGGCATAAGGCATATAGGTACGTGATATAACAGGGAGTTATATACGTTTGAGTATGAATTATAGGAGTTTTAAAAATCTTGGATAATATTTAATGTAATACATATGTAATACACAAAACCAGGATAGATGACTAAGTGAGTTGTTCTTAATAAGTTCACCACTTATTAAGTGCGTAAGTGACTAAGTGTTGTATGATCACTATAGTCAGGTTTGATATTGTGCACCATACCCAAACATCTATGCCACCGCCGAGTCACTTGAATGATCAATTATTACCGGTTGGCCCAGGAATTCTCGACCAAAATCTAAGTTTGGCATTCGAAATCCACAAGCGTCCCATAGTGGTACCAAGGATCACCCTAGGCCTTAAGTAGCGTTGACGTTCGAGTAATTTCACATTATCGTGTATGTTATAATCTTAAGATTTAAGTATAGTTTCTAAGGTATAGTGTAGCATTTATCAATTAAATGCAACAATTAAAGGCACTATGGTTAAGGAAAGTTGTAGTCCTACATTGCTAAGGTACCTAATTGTATAAGGCACACATAAAATGCAATCCTGGTTCTCTACAACAACCTGCTCTGATACCAATCTGTAACACCCCCAAAATAGGGCCTAGGGTATTTGTGACTAATTATATCAAATCACAGTTGTATAAACGAGAACGACTCTATATGAGACGTTTTGAATAAAATATTTATTAATAAAACAGCGGAAGCATTAAAAGTTTTACATCAAATTTAAACTGAAATAATAATAATAGTCTTAATGTAAAGTAAATGTAATGAAATGAAGACTCCATGTAGCAGCATTCAATTCATCAGGTAGCAATCATGGCAATCATCTTATTCGTCACCTGAGGCAAAACATGCTTAAAGTGTCAACCAAAAAGGTTGGTGAGTTCATTAGTTTATCAAAATCAATCATTTTCGTTATAATAATAGGCCACAAGATTTCAGTTTCATAAATATCCGTACACTAGCAAGTGTATAAAAGCATTCTATAAGTTGTGGGCACCCGGTAACTAGCCTTAACAAGAGTGTGTACCCCTGAGTTATAATAATATTTGCACCGAATCAAGTGCGTTACGTTAACCTCGAAGTACTAAACACCCGTTCTTCTAGTTTAGTAGTGACTAGAACAACATCTGGGTGGGGGTGTAAGACCCGATAGATCTATCTCTAGGATTCGCGCCTACCAGTTCATAAACCAATAGTTAAAGTTACCAAGCTAGGGGATTTTTGATTCTAACCCACGTAGAATTAGTTTTAGTACTTGTGCCTATTTCGTAAAACATTTATAAAACATCGCATGTATTCTCAGCCCAAAAATATATATAAAAAGGGAGTAATGAAACTCACGCATATAATTATTGTAAAACAGTTAATAAAACATTTGCATGTATTCTCAGCCCCAAAAATGTAAAGAGTAAAAGGGGAGCAAATGAAACTCACGCAAAATCAGTTTTAGTGTTTGTATTCATTTCATAAAACATTTATAAAACATCGCATGTATTCTCAGCCCCAAAAATGTAAAGAGTAAAAGGGGAGCAAATGAAACTCACGCAAAATCAGTTTTAGTGTTTGTATTCATTTCATAAAACATTTATAAAACAGCGCATGTATTCTCAGCCCAAAAATGTAAATTGCAAAGCAATTAAAAAGGGAGCAAATGAAACTCACCTTAAATAGCAGTTGAAGTATTCCACGCAAGAAAGGAAAGTAAAGCAAGTAAGTGACCGAGATATCAACTAGAAGTAGTTCTTTAAGAGAGAAATGAGAGATTAAGGTGTAAGTTTGAAATGAGAAATGTATGTGGTATTTATAGTTGAAAATGTTAGGTAAAAAAAAATTAAAATAAAATAAGTAAATCTTAAAAGTTAAAATAAGAAAAAGTATTTTGTATTTTTATTAAAAGTAAATCTTAAAAGTTAAAATAAGAAAAAATAGTTTGTATTTTTATTAAAAGTTAAAATAAGAAAAAGTAGTTTGTATTTTTATTAAAAGTAAAATCTTAAAAGTTAAAATAAGAAAATGTATTTTGTATTTTTATTAAAAATAATCTTAATAGTTAAAATAAGAAAAAGTAGTTTGTATTTTTATTAAAAGTAAAATCTTAAAAGTTAAAATAAGAAAAAATAGTTTGTATTTTTATTAAAAGTAAAATCTTAAAAGTTATAATAAGAAAAAGTAGTTTGTATTTTTATTAAAAGTAAAATCTTAAAAGTTAAAATAAGAAAAAGTATTTTGTATTTTTATTAAAAGTAAATCTTAAAAGTTAAAATAAGAAAAAGTAGTTTGTATTTTTATTAAAAGTAAATCTTAAAAGTTAAAATAAGAAAAAGTAGTTTGTATTTTTATTAAAAGTAAATCTTAAAAGTTAAAATAAGAAAAAGTAGTTTGTATTTTTATTAAAAGTAAATCTTAAAAGAAAAGTAGTTTGTATTTTTATTAAAAGTAAATCTTAAAAGAAAAAGTAGTTTGTATTTTTGTATTTATTTATTAAAAGTAGATATAGTTTTGATATTTTTTTTTTTGTATAAAATTCAAAAAAAAAAATTTGTTTAATATATTTCTAAGAACATTTAACATTTTATTTCTATATTTGTTTAATTATTAAATACGAATTTTATATAAAAATTATTATTATATTTAGTTTTTATAAAAATTAAAATTTATGATTATTAATTTATAGTTTTTATTAGTTTTATAAATGTTATAATATTATTTATTATTTAGTTAATTATATAAACTATTAACTAAATAACAAAAGTAATATAAATATTATATATATATATTCATTGATGTAATTATGTTATATTATATATCATAATCTTATTTATAATATTTATAATTATATTATTTATTTTAAGCGTACGTTTATTCGGTCAACGTTAAATTTATTCGTATATAACAACTCTAGGTATTTTAGTAAAATCGGAAGTCGAAAAGTGAGGGTTGTTATAATAGGAGATTACTATGTAGTTATTAGTAGAAACTATCAAGCATTATAACGCTATGAATATTATGAAGAAATACAAGTGTTATTCTGCCAACATTATTCGGTAACATCTATCCTTTATTTTATTAATTCATTATAATATTCTTGTTCGACGTTTGTGATTTATTGATATTAGAAATGCTTGTTTCCATGATGTGTGAGTAATTACTTGATTGTTTGCCATGATTTAATAATGTTAGTTAGGGATGATTATCGTTTCGTACTCGCTTTCTGTCTATGATATTAAACCTTGTTATTATCGTCCTTCCACCAATAAATGTGATTAAAACCTTTTATAAAGTCGACAATTATAAGGTAATTAATTATCTGTAATTATACATTCGTCAACGTATGAACCCGTCGAAAATACTATTAAGTACATGGGGAATTACCGTAGGACCAGATTAAGACATTGCTCAAGAGTATAAGACTCGAGGAAATACTGTTGCTACAGTAGAGTACAGTGTTGATGTACTATGGGACCACTTGAGCATGGTCAAGGTTAGAAGCTATGGAACCACTATAAGTCTAGTAGATGGTGGAAAACTAAGGGATTTATTGGGTAGATTTAAGTAAGGGCTGGTTTAAGTCATAAATGGGAGTTTAACACACTAAAATACAAACTAAGCTTATAAATCTTTAAGGATGACTGAGAACTATCAGATGTTGTAATTTGTCTACAAACCCTTAGATTTTACCAAACCATTGACAGAAAGGATTTCGAAACACAATCATAGCCACTCACTTGGGTGATACACTAAGGTGTTAAGAAAGGTTGGATATTATCTATATAAGGCTAAGCTACTTTATTCATGCGCCCAAGGTATGCATTGCATCCAAGATGGGCCGCTTATATCCTTAAACCGGATAAAGCGTCGGGAGTTGAGCATAGTCCATCCGATCAGAATCACGATAGCCTAGTTCCTCGTAACATGCTAATCGAGAAATCAATTAGTAGGGAATCTAGTGTTTAGACCAAGGTATATCTAACCAATGAGTGTCTCGCAATTATCCCGACACTACGTTATCTTAAATTATGGTGAACCACATCTTCTCTGTCCTTAGCTGTTGCATGCTAGCTAGTTTATTTTAATTATATTGCTTAAATATTTAAATACAATTATAAATCAAATCAACCCAACTATTGCCTTTACACAATTTGATATTCCGGATAAAGTGGTGTCTAGAATAAACCGGTTGGACTTGGTTGTTGGATTTTCCGAACAGTCGCCAATTTATTGGAAACAAAAGGATCCTGCCTCTCCACACAAGGTGTACCTGGCCACTTGTCTTGGATACTAAATTGTGTAAAAAACCAATCTTAATTACTAATGATCTGAATAAGCGCCGCTTCAAATTCGACCGCTCAAGGAATGACCCTAGGTCATATTTCCCCTTTGCTAACCTATAGGAAGGAATAATAGATTTAGGCCCAGCATATGTAAATTACACAATCAACTTCTTCTGTTGATATCCTGAATTGACGTTTTGTGACCTGACGACACCGCATAAATAAACTGTCCGATTTGGGCATATCAGCCACCAATACATCGATTTCAAGTCGTTATACATCTTGGTACTTGATGTTGCGAATCGTAACCTTTATTTATGAACGGATTTGAGTTGTTTTGTTACACGAATTGATTTATTGTATATGTGATATTTTATCGAATTCAGGTTGATTTCACACATATATAGGCAACTAGTCCTATTCATGTAGTTTAGTTTGTTGGTAAATCCGATTCGTTCCACAGGGAGATGGAGTGTTTAATAGTTTTTAATAGTCTTTGATGTCAAACTTAATTAAAGGGGGTTTTGGATTAGGAATTTATAATATAACAGTAACAGAAAATAACTTAACTAAATTACTTCATAAATAAAATTACAAGATTACAATAAATAACTTAAAAAGGAACTAAATGAAATTATGCTAATTATGATATATTAATTATATTACTAGATGGTAATTAGTAAAATAGTAATTTTTAATAAAACTATATGTTTAGAATTTTGTTTTGAGTAATTATAATATAAACTTATTTAAATTAACTAAATGACAAGTTTTAATTATATTAATATAAATTATTAGGAATAGTAATTTAACTAATTACAAACTAATTATAAGTTATAAACTTTTAATTAACACTAATTATAAGGTTAAAACATGTATTAAGGTATTTTATAATAACTAATATTAATTATATAGTAATAACCTAAATATAAATAATTAAGTAATTAAAACCCTAATTTTACCATAACTGGTACTGTAGCCGCGTTATTACCTTACGCGTTTCGCGTATTTATACGCGTATCGCGTATAATTTAAAACCTACGCGAATAGTGTGATTCTGATCGTACAGTTTGATTTACAGGCATACGCGTTTCGCGTATACCATACACGATTCGCGTATGACTTATACGATGTGACAAACAGTCTGGTACGAATTTTAAGTATTATTATGTAATTTTTTATATTTTATAATAATAATTCGTAAATAATAATAATAATACGTTTACAAGAAATAATAATGGGATAAATGGGAGTGTTTACTTAAATGTGTCACCCCTAGGTCCATGGATTGTTTTGAGTTTACGCCCTATTTAAAATGTTTTAGTAATAAACTTTATATTTTTCTTTCGAATAAATATAAGGTTAAGACTAACTAAATAAAATCTAATTTTCATCGGATTCTTTTTAGATAGCTACTATTCCTTAAGTATTTAAATTGAGATCTAGCCTAGTTTTGACTTTCGCCAATACCCAAATCGTAACGGTTTCCCTTTTTACAATTTCACTGTCATATAATTATTGATATTACCCAAACCACCGAAGTTTATTTCTAAATTGGTGTTAATAACTTATCCATAAATTCGTCTAGATCATTTTTAATGTTGAAGCTTAATTTATGTAAATAAAAACCACTTTCGTTATTTTAAATTTAATAAATTAAGTGGCAAGGGTTAAATACCTAATTACATAAAAATGGTTCTTTTAACTAGGCTCAATATTAAAAATACTAAAGTTACATTTTTAACTTTTACAAATGGTAACAATCCATTTCACTAGGGGCTCTACATCTAAGCAAACACTAGGGAAATTTAGCTATTCATTACACTAGGGTAAACATAAAAATATAGATATGCAAACATAATAACAACGCTAATTTTAACAGAGTAAACTTACTAAAATATCTTCACTTTCATTAACTTCAAACGGTAGGAAAATTACAATAATAACACCCCTTTCACGCGTACAAATACACCCTTAATCACGAACAATACCCCCTAAATATTTGAAACTAATTTTACAGAGTAATAAAATGACAGTAGTATTTATGTATAGTAATTGATATGTATAAACTTGTGTTGTATTCTCCTTCCTTGCCCCTTAATGTGTCTGATTGTACTCCGTATTTATATTTGATCTTGAAGTAGTAGGTGACCTTTATTTTGTTAATGTCCTTTACTTTCTGCAGCATTTGAGAAAAAGAATTGATTTTTAACACCAAAAGTAGCCGCCCCATTTCAGTTTCATGATTAATTCGGCCTAATATTACGCGTTTCGTGTAGACTCACACGATTCGCGTAACGCTAACTTGCTACACGTTTCGTGTAATCCTACACGATTCGCGTATGAGTTGATGGCAGTTTTCTTTATTTTTCTTTTTCGTTTGTTCTTTGTTGATCCCGTATCGACGTGTACTGACTTGGTACTTTCCATTTGAACTCTTTTCTTCAACTATCTTGTACTTTCATTCGGATAAACTTTTCTTGATATAAATTTGGTTAAAACTATCGTTTTATCGTCGTTTCTTCAAATAGCAAGCTCTTGTCCACTTTTGTCGTTTTTCTTGAATATTATACGTTGAATGTCTTTTTTAAATGATAAAAGCTGATGAAATATAACTGATATTGCGTCGAATAATATGTATGTTTAGAGCAATATCAAAATACCCCACACTAGAACGTTGCTTGTCCTCAAGCAATTACATCTTTGAACATAATTAGAACATTACATATTTTTCCTTATTGAACATTAGATCACACAACACACACTATACGAAATGAAACACACGCTATATGGAATAAGTTTTGCACACTACACAATTTTTATTGAATCACACGCACACCACATGAAATGAAATTCTGACAACAGAAACAAACATGAAACTCGTGATAAAGGTTTAAAAATTTGGATCCTTAGGGAAAATTGGACCTTGTGAAAACGTTTTATGATTTTATAAAATGTCATGCTAGTGTTTACACTAGACACGTTTTCCGGTTTTAACCTCAAATTCCGGTTGAGGGTAACTGAAAACCGAAGTCTCAGTCGGCGATTAGCAAGCTATTCGCCCCCATGATTGTAGTATCATGGAACTTGAAACCGAATGTCCAAAAAATGGTTTTACACAAATATAATTCATAAAATAGCATAAGTTTTAGAACAAAATTATATCGTGTCCAAATATCATCGGTGAACCATGAGTTTGCACACCTCAATTTGTTATGGCATATGTATGTTGACCGCGGTCAAACATAGATGCGGTTAATCTTTACGGAGATCATCCATCTGGGGATTAGATTCATTAGTCTTAAAAGCTAATTTGCATTGTGCCCCCCCCATTGTACGAGACATTTCCTTCTCATGGTTAGGATAAGTCTGACCACCAAAAACCCTGTTTGATGCTGAGGTTAGGTGGATTTCCAGCCGATTTTAGGGATGACTTTACAAGATTTTTCGTCAACCTACAGCTGTTCTGGACTACATCTTCTAACATAAGTTAGCAAGTGTGTCAATTTGGAAGACTTTACTTCCTTACGGGATGGACTTGATTCATCCTCTATTACTCGTGAAAATGGAATATTCAGGTTTATACGTTCCAAAGCAATGATATCTGCAATAACTTTATAGAAACATGTGATATATGGTTCTCAACATAAGGTTTTATAAATTCTTGTTATACTTGGTTTTCTTTTATAGGTTTTAAACAAATAAACTTATGCGTTTTTAATGTATTGAGACAACAATTTCGGTTTTTGACACCTGATCTTTAATTGCTCGTAGTTACCTTAAAAATTTATTTGTTATATTTGTTTAAAGATTTTCAAATTTTCATAAAAACCAATAACTTATAAGTTCTCGAGAATTTATATATTCCCACCCCACACTTATGATTATGTAATGCCCTCATTACATAAAAGCAGATAATAATGTATAAATTTGAGAGGACAAAAAGTGTAGAATATTTGGAACTTCCTTTGTTAACCGATTTGGATTTTCAAATTGTTTTACCTATGATTTTATCCAACGTTTGTATCACAATGTAATTCGATGTTTCGTTTCGTCTAATTGCATTTTCTTCTGTACCTGTCAAAACCATGTAAAATCACACAAAACATGGGGTTGTACTTCAATCGTACAAAACAATATTACCCCACACTAATTTCTTACAAATATATAATAAAACATAAGAAACATAAAAGTATTAAAACACACCATACAATAATGTTATTACACACCATAAAAATAAAAAATGTTTAAAACAATAGAACTAGTCAAATGGGCTCCAAAATGGTCCTCCCCGTTCGCCCTCCTCCTGTTGCTGTCGCTGCCGTTGCTCGTTTAGGCGTTGTTCCTCGTAGAAACGCCTATATGCATCCTGACTCACGGCTATGGCGGCGTTATGGTCATAGGGTGGAGGTAGAGGGTCATTGGGTGTCTGCCATTGGGGGTATGATGGATAGGCTGAGGGTGCGTAATTCTGCGGGTTAGACGCGTATAAATATGCCTGATGATGCGCCCACTCTAATTGTGCTCCCTGACCCCTCTGATCGTATCGGATGTTAGACAGAAAATTATAATGATCTAGTTGGGTATGCCTAATATCCCCTAATTGCCGAGATAAAGCAGTGTACTGATCTTCTGATCTCGCTCCCCAGTTTTGATATGAATTACGTACATCTAAACTCAATGCGTTAAACGAGTTTTGGAGCATATCGAAATCAGAAGTACCTGTATGAGACGAGCTAGCCTGATCTGTCTCTCTGCGTCTCCTCCTAGCTTCCCTCGCGGGTTCATCATCCTCCTCCATAGGTGCGTGAGCAACAACTTCCTGTTGCCTTAAACTACGTACCCCACCCCTTACACGTATAGCCTTAGCTGTCCTATACACCTCCAATCCCAAATTACGAACCGGTTGATCTATTGGTTGGATTGGAGGGTCAAATTCGTTCGGGTCGAGACCGAACCAGGTTGCCAAACACGTGACATAGTGACCCCCCGACATGTCACTGGATCCTCGAGCACCCTTACCAAAATGGGCTAAAAAGTAGGCCACTCCATAGGGTATACTAATAAATGTATCCCTATCTCTAATTGCATCCAAATACCAAAGGTCAACATAATTAATCTTATTTGTATTAAGGAATGCCCTTTGGTTAATTGTGTTCGCTATAAATTTATGAATTATTCGATAGCGAACATCAGTGATCTTAAGGTATGATTCTTGGCCTGCTACATAAGTATTCTTTTGGGAAAAAGAGCGCCAGACACTCAAAGAATCATAATCTCCTGTATACCTAGCTCCTGTAAAAATATATTCCCAAAAACCTGGAGCATTCATCTCATTACCGTTATAAATCCCTAAGGCCATAGTCATGTCGCCTAGGGACATTACTCTATCTACACCACCCAATCTAAATTGTAGGAAACTAGTATCTTCGATATTTTCCGGGTGTATATTCATCCTAACGGTAGAATAAAATTCTAAACACCATTCTCTATATACAGGAGAATTTAACCTAAACAATCTCTCAAAGTCATTATAATACTTAATTTCCCCAAATTCATTCGTGAAACTTTGGGTTAAAATTTCCCTTATCGGTGTATCTAAATTGACTGGGTCTCCTAGGGGATCCCAATCAACAACGTAAACTGGAGAGATGGTTCGATTTACCAGAATGAGTAAATCCTTAACTTTTTGCACCCTTTGATGTACTTCGTTAGGAAATTGCAGGATCGGATGTAGGTTCAAGAGTTGTTGTTCCATTTCGGGGGTAACTTGATCTTGTGCTTGTTGTTGGTTAAATGCGCTCATTCTAAAAGGTCCCTGCATAACATTTTAAAAACAAGGAAATCATCCCAATAGGATGTGTCAATGTTAGCAAAGAGTTTTAAATTCAACAAACAAGCTTGTTTCATCACCACATGAATCAATCTATTTCAACAACATTGAAAGATTTAGTTCTATAATTCAAAATAAAGCAGAAACAAACCAAAAATCATAATTCAAAAATCAAGTTTCATATGCAAAGTTTAATTCACAAGTGAAAACACGCAATTTTTCTAAGTATATCGAATTCAATTCAATCACATTGCGTGTATTTCAGCTTCTAAATAATCCTTAACAGCATTAAAGTTCATACTTGATTCATCAAAATTGACTTGCAAAAAATTAACAAATTTAGGCTAAAATTAAAAATCACACAGTCAAACAATCAAAATCATGTTCAAAAGTTCTAACTACTAACAAAACACTCAAAAACAACTAATTACAACCAAATTAACACACCTCAGTATCAATTTCCTAATTTTCCCCAATTTTGTATAAACCCTAATTTTCAATAACCAATTAAACATCATTTTTTTATGCTAATCGGGTTTATTATCCTACTAACAACATAGATATAGCATTAAACAAGTAAAATTCAACAAAAACATGCATATAAATCGGATTAAAGCTATAAAGAAAAATAATGAAAAACTTGAAGAACACTAAGCAAAATGGGTTTAGGACCCTTACCAATCTAGGCATGTTGAAAGATTGAAGAATTGGAGAAGATTGGAAGTGTTAATTTAAGTTTTTGGGTGTGATTTTCGAGTTTTTGTGCTTTCTTCTCGTCCACAGCAGAAAAAAAATGAAAGAGAGTGTGTGAAGAACAGCCCTCTGCCCGTCTGTTATGTTCAGCTACTTTTGACCTTACGCGTTTCGCGTAGGTCTACGCGTTTCGCGTAAGCTTTGTCTTCCACGCGTTTCGTGTAGGTCTACACGATTCGCGTATGCTTTGTCTGTTTTTTTTTTTTTTTTTTTTTCAACTTATAAACAATTGATTTTAAAATATCTTTTATAGATTTATATTTGTAACGGAAATTCGGTTGTTACACCTGATCTTAATCCGTTTATAAATTTTTAATTTCAATTTATAAAATTCAATCCATTAAAAGTTAAAGTTTTTAATGTTTTTCGAAAACAAATTTAAAATAAAATAAAATAACTCTATTTTTGTGTTAAAATTATTAACATTTTTAATTTTAAGTACATGAAAAATAAAAATTACACAAATTAAAATACACTCTATTTTTTTTGTATACCCCTAAATCAACTAATTTTCAAACTTAAAACTTTGTTTCCTATCTATTAGGTAGAGATAAATTCGGTCGTCAAACCTATCATTATCCACGACAAAGATTTACAAGTTATATATTTTTACGGTTATTGATAAAAAGGTATATTTTGCAATCTACTGTAGACTTTTAGAATTTAACAACAACAAAAAAATTTTGTGCAATTTGAAGAATGAAAATTCAGTTGTGACACCTAAACATTTTCATTTTCAAAGAAACAAGTTAAACTCAAGGCGTTTCACCTTCAATTTAGTAGAAAGGAATTTTTTAATTTTTATTTTGTTTTCGTGGTTTACTATTTAACAGATATCTTATGAATCCAACAAGAAATTTCGTGCAATTTGGAAAACGATAATTCAGTTGTAACACTTAACATTTATCGTTTTTAATGAAAACATATTGAACTCAAGGTTCATCACTTTTAAATGGTAGACCGTTTTAATAGAACATACAACAAACAAAAACAAACCAAACCAAACACACCAAAACATTACACACAAAAATGCACAAACACACAATTGGCGAGAAAAAGATTTAAAGAGTGAAGCCTCGTTGGCTCGCCTCATAGTGGAGTCGCATTATTTCGCTCCCCATTGCTTCGTAGGCGTAACCTCGCTGGTTTAAGAGGTTTTCTTCTGCACATTTTAAAGGCCCTTCTCGGCATAAGGTTACGTACTCGTAATTAGAGTCCGTTTGGTTCTTTGGGTAATCTCCGGGGTGAGTCGGTTTTCCACATTTCACACATTTACCCAAATGACGTGCTCTACGCCTTTTAGCTGATTTAGATTTTCCTCTTGCATAGTTTGTCTCATTTAGTTTCTGTCTTTCTTCTTTCCTCGCCTTATCGCATCTTTTCTTAATATCTAACACCACATCCCTCGGTAAAATCTTATCGCACTTTAAAATGAAATGGTTGTAGATATACTGACTGCGCATCTTGAAATTACACAATAAAAACAAAAAGAAATTAAAAAGGTAGAATGGAGGGAGAAGACTAGTTCTTTAGGGTCTGCTAGGGAAAGACCAATCTAACCCCACTCTTAAAGATAAGAATAAAAATCGAGAATGGAGTTTAAAACCTTAGAGTTACCCTGAATTTATTTGTCCTTAGGGTAGAAGGTGGTTTCGTCTCTTTCCGTAGTATTTATTTCTTCAAAGTATAACTTGAGTCTGTGTCCGTTCACTTTGAAAGTTCCACCGTCTTTACCATACAACTCTGCATATCCAGATGGAAAAACCTGTTTTATTATATATGGCCCATTCCATCGGGATCTAAGTTTACCAGGTGAAAACTTGAAACGTGATTGGAATACCAATACTTTATCCCCTTGTTCAAATTCTTTCTTTTTTAATCGTGCATCGTGCCATACTTTAGTTTTTTTCTTTATATGTTTTAGAATTTTCGTAGGCTTGTAATCTTAATTCATCTAGTTCGTTAAGTTGTAATAACCTATTTTCTCCGGCTTGTACAAGGTCAGTATTACATTCTCTCATAGCCCAGTACGCCTTGTGTTCAACTTCAACAGGTAGATGACACGCTTTACCGTATATAAGTCTAAATGGTGTGGTACCTATTGGTGTTTTATACGCAGTCCTAAAAGCCCACAACGCGTCATCTAACTTCCGTTGCCAGATTTTAGGGTTGTTATTAACCGTCTTCTCAAGTATGCGTTTTAAAACACGATTCGTGTTCTCCACTTGACCACTTGTTTGCGGGTGGTACGAAGTAGAGAAACGATGAGTTACGCCATACTTCTTCAACACCTTTTCAAGAAGGTTGTTGGTAAAATGTGTTCCTCGGTCGGATATGAGTGCTTTTGGGATTCCAAAGCGTGAGAAGAGATTTTTCAAGAAGTTTACCACCACCCTAGCATCATTTGTAGGCAAAGCTTTTGCTTCAGCCCACTTGGATACATAGTCAACGGCTACTAGTATGTACTTGCACTTATGTGAACTTGGAAAAGGTCCCATGAAATCGATTCCCCAAATGTCAAAGATTTCACAAACTTGGATGCCGGTTTGAGGCATCTCATCCTTTTTTGTGATGTTACCCGTTCGTTGGCATGCGTTACAAGTCCGAACGAAATCATGGGCATCTTTAAAGATCGTGGGCCAATAAAAGCCCGATTCAAGGATTTTTCTTGCAGTGTGGTTTGGTCCGAAATGACCGCCGGTTGGCCCTTGATGGCAATGCTCAAGAATTTGTTGAGCTTCTTGTCCGTACACACAACGACGAATTATTTGATCCGCACCAACACGAAATAGGTCTGGGTATTCCCAGAAATAAGACTTTAAATCCGCAAAGAATTTCTTCTTTTGCTGATAAGTAAGTCCTTTTTGTAGAATGCCTGAAGTAAGATAGTTTGCAAAATGGGCAAACCATGGGATTTCAGATTCTTTTTCAACCCTCATTAGAGATTCGTCAGGAAATGTGTCCTTGATGATTGTGTCATCAAGTTTATCTAATTCGGGGTTTTCAAGTCGGGATAAATGATCGGCAGCTAGATTCTCAGCTCCTTTCTTGTCACGTATCTCAATGTCAAATTCTTGAAGTAAAAGAACCCAACGTATGAGACGATGTTTTGCATCTAGTTTCGAGAATAAATACCTAAGTGCCGAATGGTCCGTGTAAACAATGGTCTTGGACAACACCAAATATGACCGAAATTTATCAAATGCATAAACAACCGCTAGGAGTTCTTTTTCCGTGGTGGTATAATTAATTTGGGCTCCCGTTAGAGTTTTACTTGCATAATAAATCGGAAGAAAATGATTATCGGGACGTTGTCCTAAAACAGCACCTAAAGCATAGTCGCTTGCGTCACACATTAGCTCAAATGGCATACTCCAATCTGGAGATACCATAATGGGAGCTTGTGTGAGTTTTGACTTTAGAATCGAGAATGCATTCTCGCAATTAGTGTCAAAGTCAAATGGAGCATCCTTTTCAAGAAGCTTGGTCAATGGGCGGGCGATTTTAGAAAAATCTTTGATAAATCGCCTATAGAATCCTGCGTGACCAAGAAAGCTTCTAATTGCTTTAACATTTGATGGTTTAGGTAGCTTAGAGATAACTTCAATTTTAGCTTTATCTACCTCTATTCCCGCACGAGATATTTTGTGACCAAGTACAATGCCCTCCTTCACCATGAAGTGACATTTTTCCCAATTTAGGACCAAGTTTGCTTTCTCACATCGGATAAGCATACGTTCTAGATTGAAAAGACACGATTCAAAGGAGTCTCCAAACACGGAAAAGTCATCCATGAAGACTTCCATACAATCCTCTACCATATCATCAAAGATTGCCATCATGCACCTTTGAAAGGTTCCGGGTGCATTGCATAAACCAAACGGCATGCGGCGATAGGCAAAGGTACCGAAAGGACAAGTGAATGTGGTCTTTTCTTGGTCGTTGGGATCAATTGGAATTTGGAAGTAACCGGAGAAACCGTCTAAAAAGCAATAATATTCTTTTCCCGCTAATCATTCAAGCATTTGATCAATAAAAGGTAACGGGAAATGATCCTTTCTAGTGGCATCATTTAGACGTCTGTAATCAATACAGACTCTCCAGCCGGTAACTGTTCTAGTTGGGACGAGTTCGTCCTTTTCATTTAATATAACGGTTGTACCCCCCTTTTTGGGTACTACTTGTACTGGACTAACCCATGGACTATCGGAGATGGGGTAGATTAACCCGGCATCAAGAAGCTTGACGACCTCCTTTTTAACAACCTCTTTCATGTTGGGATTTAGCCTGCGTTGTCTTTGTACTACGGGTTTGTAGTCATTCTCAAGGAGAATTTTATGTGTACAATAAGACGGGTTTATTCCCGGAATGTCGGTTGTTTTCCAGGCTATAGCCTTTTTATGGGTTTTTAATACAGAAATTAGCTTATCCTTCTCATTATCTGAAAGATGTGAAGCAATAATTACTGGTAATTGAGATGTACCTTCGAGATAAGCATACTCCAAGTGTTTGGGTAGCTCTTTAAGCTCTAGTACGGGTGGTTCTTCTAAGGAATTTTTTATACGAAATCTATCTTCATTTTTGATTTCCTCAAACGATTCCTCTTCCTTGGGAATTTTTTCTATTATGGTCTCGTCATCCGTGACCACCTTCATCAACTCATCAAAATCTTTATCAATATTGAAGTATTCATTCTCACTTACCGGGGCTAACCCCGGGATATCAATTTCAAGTAGCTCCTTCAATTCATTCTCGACACAAAGATCTATAACATCAATTTGAAAACAAGAGTCATCGGTAGAAGTGGGTCTTTTCATGGCTTTGTCAATGTGACAAATTATTCTCTCGTTTCCCACACCTAGACTCAATTGTTCTTTTTGGACATTAATGATAGCATCTGCAGTGTTTAGGAAAGGGCGTCCTAAAATGATAGGAACTTTTGTGTCCTCTTGCATTTCTAGAATAACAAAGTCGACGGGAAAGATAAGTGAGCCAACTTTTACAAGTATATCCTCGGCTATACCTATGGGAGTATCAAATGATTGGTTTGCTAATCGAATACCCATTCGGGTTGGTTTTAAGTCTCCTAAGTCAAGTTTTAAATATAACGAGTAAGGCATTAGGTTAACACTTGCACCTAGGTCGGCTAGTGCATCGTAAACCACCGAATCACCCATCATACATGGTATGATAAAACTACCAGGATCTCCTAATTTTGGAGGTACATTTTGTTTCTTTAAGATGGCCGAACATTCCTCATGGAGGAATGTGGCAGAAACGTCGTGGTGTTTACCCTTCGAGGATATGAGATCCTTTAAAAACTTCCCGTAATTGGGCATATCCCTAAGAACCTCCGCGAGTGGCATGTTAATGCTAATTTGCTTAATCATATCCGCAAATTTCTCATATCGCCTTGCGAGTCTGTCCTTCTTTAATGCTTTTGGGTAAGGAATAGGTTCCTTATGCACCTTTACTGGTGGTTCTTCACTTTTCTTTGGTATGACCTCAGGTGGATCATCTTTCTCTTGTTCTTTATCAACTTGCTCATTATCAACCGGTATTTGTAAAACAGAAGGACATAAAGGAACTTCCGGGGACTTAAGAGTCTCCGGTTTAGTAGTTAAACCACTTCTAGTAGTTATAGCATTTACATGCTCGTTCCTTGTTTGGGGGTTGTTGGGATTCACTTGAGTATTTGAGGGGAGAGTACCTGGTGGTCTCTCTGATAGTAACTGTGATATCCTTCCAACATTCCTTTCTAAGTTTTGTATTGTGGCTTGTTGATTTCGGATTTGCTGAGTTTGGAGCTCTGCATTTTGCTCGTGCTTAACCATAAAATCTCTTAAGAGATCTTCTAAACCAGATTTCCTCTCAGGTTGAGGTTGCATAATTGCTAATGGTTGTGGTTGATTGAATGCTAGTGGTTGTGGTTGATTGTGTTGGAAATTATTTTGATAATTTCGTTGAGGTTGATTTCGGTTATTATAACCTGGTGGCGGATTTCTTTGATTTTGATTTGAGAAATTCCGGTTATTTTGGTAACCTGGATTTCCTCCTTGATAGTTATTATTATTTTGATAGTTATTATTATTTGATCCTGAAGGTCCTCCTATTTGATAGCTGTTTATAGGAGGATATTTTCGGTTGTTTGCTTCTATAGCTGGAAAATCACTGAAGTTCATTTCACCTTTTCGTAAGTAACCTAAGAAATTTGCTTGTTCTTCCATTGTACTTTGATCACAATCTCTAGTAAGATGGGGACCTTGGCATAGTTCACATCCTACTCTGATAGCATGCATTTCCTTGGTTACTTTCTCGATTTGCCTTGCTTGATTTGCTATTTGAACTTTTAAAGAAGCAATTTCATCATTGCTTTCAATACTAGCAACATTTGATGATCTAGAGAATTCTATTTCTTGATGCCAATTATGGGAATGGGAAGCTAAATCAGCAATGATTGTGTGAGCATCTTCAGGTGTTTTCTTCATGATCGAACCTCCGGCTGCAACATCTATATCTTTTCTAGTTGTCACATTGACTCCTTTATAGAATATTTGGACCTTTTGGAATGTATTCAACCCGTGTTGAGGACATATTCGAAGCATTTTATTGAATCGGGTCCAAGCTTCATAAAGAGTTTCATTAGGCTTTTGTTTAAAGTGATTTATGTCACTTTGTAATTTTGCTGCTTTTGAAGCAGGAAAGAATTCTGACAAAAATTTATCCATCATATCATTCCAGTTTTCAATATAACCTTCTAGTAATGAGTCTAGCCAATCTCTTGCATCATCGTTTAAGGACCATGGAAAGATTTTTAAACATGCAACTTCATCGGTGACATCTATGATTTTGAAAAGCTTGCAAATGCTTACAAACTTACGAAGATGCTCGTTAGCATCCTCATTTGGGGCTCCACCGAATTGACATGTATTAGTCACCATGTGTAAAAATTGACCTTTTATTTCAAAGCCATCACTCATCGTGGGTTGGATGATTGCGTGGCCTTGACCTTTTCTTGTGGCCTTCATTAATGCTTCCATCGTTTGATTTGTATCAGCCATTTCTTCTTCTTCTTTAATAATCGGCTCTATGATTGGTTGAATTATTGGTTCAGAGTCGGATTCTAAGAAAAGTGACTCTAAATTTTTAGCAAGAGATTCTACTTCTTGAGCTCTTAAGCGTTCGTGGAATTTCCTTTCGGGTTCAGGATGTGAAGGAGTTAATTCAGCGTTGGAGGAACGTAAGTTCATACATTAATTTCTATTATGAGATCACTTCACTAAAGGTTTATCTAGGGTTACCTATTTGTTTCTCTTTTTTAGTGTTTTTCGGTGTTTTAAAATTACTAGTACTTCCTATTTATTTTTTTTGTTTTTGTCCTTTTATTAATTCTTTGAGGTTCCGGATTAAGTTTAACGAGTTTAGGATTGAACGGATCATACAATTTGGGAAATTGTACAAAGAATTAAAGGATTTATTCAAAAACTTTGAACCTTCTTGGAAATGAATTTCCTCGAGAGGATCGAATAACATAAAAACAATGATAAAAACCTTTAAACAAACAGATTATCCTTCTGATTTTGCCCACGTTTCGAATAGCCAAAAGATGCAGCAGAGGGGCAGGATCCTTCTATTGACCAATAAAATTGGTGATCCAACAACCCGGTCCACGTACAAATCTAACTACTACTACGAATCAGAAAAATTATCTATTTATTTAACTGCCAACTCCCCGGCAGCGGCGCCAAAAAGTTGATGTTGCGAATCGTAACCTTTATTTATGAACGGATTTGAGTTGTTTTGTTACACGAATTGATTTATTGTATATGTGATATTTTATCGAATTCAGGTTGATTTCACACATATATAGGCAACTAGTCCTATTCATGTAGTTTAGTTTGTTGGTAAATCCGATTCGTTCCACAGGGAGATGGAGTGTTTAATGGTTTTTAATAGTCTTTGATGTCAAAGTTAATTAAAGGGGGTTTTGGATTAGGAATTTATAATATAACAGTAACAGAAAATAACTTAACTAAATTACTTCATAAATAAAATTACAAGATTACAATAAATAACTTAAAAAGGAACTAAATGAAATTATGCTAATTATGATGTATTAATTATATTACTAGATGGTAATTAGTAAAATAGTAATTTGTAATAAAACTATATGTTTAGAATTTTGTTTTGAGTAATTATAATATAAACTTATTTAAATTAACTAAATGACAAGTTTTAATTATATTAATATAAATTATTAGGAATAGTAATTTAACTAATTACAAACTAATTATAAGTTATAAACTTTTAATTAACACTAATTATAAGGTTAAAACATGTATTAAGGTATTTTATAGTAACTAATATTAATTATATAGTAATAACCTAAATATAAATAATTAAGTAATTAAAACCCTAATTTTACCCTAACTGGTACTGTAGCCGCGTTATTACCTTACGCGTTTCGCGTATTTATACGCGTATCGCGTATAATTTAAAACCTACGTGAATTGTGTGATTCTGATCGTACAGTTTGATTTACAGGCATACGCGTTTCACGTATACCATACACGATTCGCGTATGACTTATACGATGTGACAAACAGTCTGGTACGAATTTTAAGTATTATTATGTAATTTTTTATATTTTATAATAATAATTCGTAAATAATAATAATAATACGTTTACAAGAAATAATAATGGGATAAATGGGAGTGTTTACTTAAATGTGTCACCCCTAGGTCCATGGATTGTTTTGAGTTTACGCCCTATTTAAAATGTTTTAGTAATAAACTTTATATTTTTCTTTCGAATAAATATAAGGTTAAGACTAACTAAATAAAATCTAATTTTCATCGGATTCTTTTTAGATAGCTACTATTCCTTAAGTATTTAAATTGAGATCTAGCCTAGTTTTGACTTTCGCCAATACCCAAATCGTAACGGTTTCCCTTTTTACAATTTCACTGTCATATAATTATTGATATTACCCAAACCACCGAAGTTTATTTCTAAATTGGTGTTAATAACTTATCCATAAATTCGTCTAGATCATTTTTAATGTTGAAGCTTAATTTATGTAAATAAAAACAACTTTCGTTATTTTAAATTTAATAAATTAAGTGGCAAGGGTTAAATACCTAATTACATAAAAATGGTTCTTTTAACTAGGCTCAATATTAAAAATACTAAAGTTACATTTTTAACTTTTACAAATGGTAACAATCCATTTCACTAGGGGCTCTACATCTAAGCAAACACTAGGGAAATTTAGCTATTCATTACACTAGGGTAAACATAAAAATATAGATATGCAAACATAATAACAACGCTAATTTTAACAGAGTAAACTTACTAAAATATCTTCACTTTCATTAACTTCAAACGGTAGGAAAATTACAATAATAACACCCCTTTCACGCGTACAAATACACCCTTAATCACGAACAATACCCCCTAAATATTTGAAACTAATTTTACAGAGTAATAAAATGACAGTAGTATTTATGTATAGTAATTGATATGTATAAACTTGTGTTGTATTCTCCTTCCTTGCCCCTTAATGTGTCTGATTGTACTCCGTATTTATATTTGATCTTGAAGTAGTAGGTGACCTTTATTTTGTTAATGTCCTTTACTTTCTGCAGCATTTGAGAAAAAGAATTGATTTTTAACACCAAAAGTAGCCGCCCCATTTCAGTTTCATGATTAATTCGGCCTAATATTACGCGTTTCGTGTAGACTCACACGATTCGCGTAACGCTAACTTGCTACACGTTTCGTGTAATCCTACACGATTCGCGTATGAGTTGATGGCAGTTTTCTTTATTTTTCTTTTTCGTTTGTTCTTTGTTGATCCCGTATCGACGTGTACTGACTTGGTACTTTCCATTTGAACTCTTTTCTTCAACTATCTTGTACTTTCATTCGGATAAACTTTTCTTGATATAAATTTGGTTAAAACTATCGTTTTATCGTCGTTTCTTCAAATAGCAAGCTCTTGTCCACTTTTGTCGTTTTTCTTGAATATTATACGTTGAATGTCTTTTTTAAATGATAAAAGCTGATGAAATATAACTGATATTGCGTCGAATAATATGTATGTTTAGAGCAATATCAAAATACCCCACACTAGAACGTTGCTTGTCCTCAAGCAATTACATCTTTGAACATAATTAGAACATTACATATTTTTCCTTATTGAACATTAGATCACACAACACACACTATACGAAATGAAACACACGCTATATGGAATAAGTTTTGCACACTACACAATTTTTATTGAATCACACGCACACCACATGAAATGAAATTCTGACAACAGAAACAAACATGAAACTCGTGATAAAGGTTTAAAAATTTGGATCCTTAGGGAAAATTGGACCTTGTGAAAACGTTTTATGATTTTATAAAATGTCATGCTAGTGTTTACACTAGACACGTTTTCCGGTTTTAACCTCAAATTCCGGTTGAGGGTAACTGAAAACCGAAGTCTCAGTCGGCGATTAGCAAGCTATTCGCCCCCATGATTGTAGTATCATGGAACTTGAAACCGAATGTCCAAAAAATGGTTTTACACAAATATAATTCATAAAATAGCATAAGTTTTAGAACAAAATTATATCGTGTCCAAATATCATCGGTGAACCATGAGTTTGCACACCTCAATTTGTTATGGCATATGTATGTTGACCGCGGTCAAACATAGATGCGGTTAATCTTTACGGAGATCATCCATCTGGGGATTAGATTCATTAGTCTTAAAAGCTAATTTGCATTGTGCCCCCCCATTGTACGAGACATTTCCTTCTCATGGTTAGGATAAGTCTGACCACCAAAAACCCTGTTTGATGCTGAGGTTAGGTGGATTTCCAGCCGATTTTAGGGATGACTTTACAAGATTTTTCGTCAACCTACAGCTGTTCTGGACTACATCTTCTAACATAAGTTAGCAAGTGTGTCAATTTGGAAGACTTTACTTCCTTACGGGATGGACTTGATTCATCCTCTATTACTCGTGAAAATGGAATATTCAGGTTTATACGTTCCAAAGCAATGATATCTGCAATAACTTTATAGAAACATGTGATATATGGTTCTCAACATAAGGTTTTATAAATTCTTGTTATACTTGGTTTTCTTTTATAGGTTTTAAACAAATAAACTTATGCGTTTTTAATGTATTGAGACAACAATTTCGGTTTTTGACACCTGATCTTTAATTGCTCGTAGTTACCTTAAAAATTTATTTGTTATATTTGTTTAAAGATTTTCAAATTTTCATAAAAACCAATAACTTATAAGTTCTCGAGAATTTATATATTCCCACCCCACACTTATGATTATGTAATGCCCTCATTACATAAAAGCAGATAATAATGTATAAATTTGAGAGGACAAAAAGTGTAGAATATTTGGAACTTCCTTTGTTAACCGATTTGGATTTTCAAATTGTTTTACCTATGATTTTATCCAACGTTTGTATCACAATGTAATTCGATGTTTCGTTTCGTCTAATTGCATTTTCTTCTGTACCTGTCAAAACCATGTAAAAGCACACAAAACATGGGGTTGTACTTCAATCGTACAAAACAATATTACCCCACACTAATTTCTTACAAATATATAATAAAACATAAGAAACATAAAAGTATTAAAACACACCATACAATAATGTTATTACACACCATAAAAATAAAAAATGTTTAAAACAATAGAACTAGTCAAATGGGCTCCAAAATGGTCCTCCCCGTTCGCCCTCCTCCTGTTGCTGTCGCTGCCGTTGCTCGTTTAGGCGTTGTTCCTCGTAGAAACGCCTATATGCATCCTGACTCACGGCTATGGCGGCGTTATGGTCATAGGGTGGAGGTAGAGGGTCATTGGGTGTCTGCCATTGGGGGTATGATGGATAGGCTGAGGGTGCGTAATTCTGCGGGTTAGACGCGTATAAATATGCCTGATAATGCGCCCACTCTAATTGTGCTCCCTGACCCCTCTGATCGTATCGGATGTTAGACAGAAAATTATAATGATCTAGTTGGGTATGCCTAATATCCCCTAATTGCCGAGATAAAGCAGTGTACTGATCTTCTGATCTCGCTCCCCAGTTTTGATATGAATTACGTACATCTAAACTCAATGCGTTAAACGAGTTTTGGAGCATATCGAAATCAGAAGTACCTGTATGAGACGAGCTAGCCTGATCTGTCTCTCTGCGTCTCCTCCTAGCTTCCCTCGCGGGTTCATCATCCTCCTCCATAGGTGCGTGAGCAGCAACTTCCTGTTGCCTTAAACTACGTACCCCACCCCTTACACGTATAGCCTTAGCTGTCCTATACACCTCCAATCCCAAATTACGAACCGGTTGATCTATTGGTTGGATTGGAGGGTCAAATTCGTTCGGGTCGAGACCGAACCAGGTTGCCAAACACGTGACATAGTGACCCCCCGACATGTCACTGGATCCTCGAGCACCCTTACCAAAATGGGCTAAAAAGTAGGCCACTCCATAGGGTATACTAATAAATGTATCCCTATCTCTAATTGCATCCAAATACCAAAGGTCAACATAATTAATCTTATTTGTATTAAGGAATGCCCTTTGGTTAATTGTGTTCGCTATAAATTTATGAATTATTCGATAGCGAACATCAGTGATCTTAAGGTATGATTCTTGGCCTGCTACATAAGTATTCTTTTGGGAAAAAGAGCGCCAGACACTCAAAGAATCATAATCTCCTGTATACCTAGCTCCTGTAAAAATATATTCCCAAAAACCTGGAGCATTCATCTCATTACCGTTATAAATCCCTAAGGCCATAGTCATGTCGCCTAGGGACATTACTCTATCTACACCACCCAATCTAAATTGTAGGAAACTAGTATCTTCGATATTTTCCGGGTGTATATTCATCCTAACGGTAGAATAAAATTCTAAACACCATTCTCTATATACAGGAGAATTTAACCTAAACAATCTCTCAAAGTCATTATAATACTTAATTTCCCCAAATTCATTCGTGAAACTTTGGGTTAAAATTTCCCTTATCGGTGTATCTAAATTGACTGGGTCTCCTAGGGGATCCCAATCAACAACGTAAACTGGAGAGATGGTTCGATTTACCAGAATGAGTAAATCCTTAACTTTTTGCACCCTTTGATGTACTTCGTTAGGAAATTGCAGGATCGGATGTAGGTTCAAGAGTTGTTGTTCCATTTCGGGGGTAACTTGATCTTGTGCTTGTTGTTGGTTAAATGCGCTCATTCTAAAAGGTCCCTGCATAACATTTTAAAAACAAGGAAATCATCCCAATAGGATGTGTCAATGTTAGCAAAGAGTTTTAAATTCAACAAACAAGCTTGTTTCATCACCACATGAATCAATCTATTTCAACAACATTGAAAGATTTAGTTCTATAATTCAAAATAAAGCAGAAACAAACCAAAAATCATAATTCAAAAATCAAGTTTCATATGCAAAGTTTAATTCACAAGTGAAAACACGCAATTTTTCTAAGTATATCGAATTCAATTCAATCACATTGCGTGTATTTCAGCTTCTAAATAATCCTTAACAGCATTAAAGTTCATACTTGATTCATCAAAATGAACTTGCAAAAAATTAACAAATTTAGGCTAAAATTAAAAATCACACAGTCAAACAATCAAAATCATGTTCAAAAGTTCTAACTACTAACAAAACACTCAAAAACAACTAATTACAACCAAATTAACACACCTCAGTATCAATTTCCTAATTTTCCCCAATTTTGTATAAACCCTAATTTTCAATAACCAATTAAACATCATTTTTTTATGCTAATCGGGTTTATTATCCTACTAACAACATAGATATAGCATTAAACAAGCAAAATTCAACAAAAACATGCATATAAATCGGATTAAAGCTATAAAGAAAAATAATGAAAAACTTGAAGAACACTAAGCAAAATGGGTTTAGGACCCTTACCAATCTAGGCATGTTGAAAGATTGAAGAATTGGAGAAGATTGGAAGTGTTAATTTAAGTTTTTGGGTGTGATTTTCGAGTTTTTGTGCTTTCTTCTCGTCCACAGCAGAAAAAAAATGAAAGAGAGTGTGTGAAGAACAGCCCTCTGCCCGTCTGTTATGTTCAGCTACTTTTGACCTTACGCGTTTCGCGTAGGTCTACGCGTTTCGCGTAAGCTTTGTCTTCCACGCGTTTCGTGTAGGTCTACACGATTCGCGTATGCTTTGTCTGTTTTTTTTTTTTTTTTTTTTTTCAACTTATAAACAATTGATTTTAAAATATCTTTTATAGATTTATATTTGTAACGGAAATTCGGTTGTTACACCTGATCTTAATCCGTTTATAAATTTTTAATTTCAATTTATAAAATTCAATCCATTAAAAGTTAAAGTTTTTAATGTTTTTCGAAAACAAATTTAAAATAAAATAAAATAACTCTATTTTTGTGTTAAAATTATTAACATTTTTAATTTTAAGTACATGAAAAATAAAAATTACACAAATTAAAATACACTCTATTTTTTTTGTATACCCCTAAATCAACTAATTTTCAAACTTAAAACTTTGTTTCCTATCTATTAGGTAGAGATAAATTCGGTCGTCAAACCTATCATTATCCACGACAAAGATTTACAAGTTATATATTTTTACGGTTATTGATAAAAAGGTATATTTTGCAATCTACTGTAGACTTTTAGAATTTAACAACAACAAAAAAATTTTGTGCAATTTGAAGAATGAAAATTCAGTTGTGACACCTAAACATTTTCATTTTCAAAGAAACAAGTTAAACTCAAGGCGTTTCACCTTCAATTTAGTAGAAAGGAATTTTTTAATTTTTATTTTGTTTTCGTGGTTTACTATTTAACAGATATCTTATGAATCCAACAAGAAATTTCGTGCAATTTGGAAAACGATAATTCAGTTGTAACACTTAACATTTATCGTTTTTAATGAAAACATATTAAACTCAAGGTTCATCACTTTTAAATGGTAGACCGTTTTAATAGAACATACAACAAACAAAAACAAACCAAACCAAACACACCAAAACATTACACACAAAAATGCACAAACACACAATTGGCGAGAAAAAGATTTAAAGAGTGAAGCCTCGTTGGCTCGCCTCGTAGTGGAGTCGCATTATTTCGCTCCCCATTGCTTCGTAGGCGTAACCTCGCTGGTTTAAGAGGTTTTCTTCTGCACATTTTAAAGGCCCTTCTCGGCATAAGGTTACGTACTCGTAATTAGAGTCCGTTTGGTTCTTTGGGTAATCTCCGGGGTGAGTCGGTTTTCCACATTTCACACATTTACCCAAATGACGTGCTCTACGCCTTTTAGCTGATTTAGATTTTCCTCTTGCATAGTTTGTCTCATTTAGTTTCTGTCTTTCTTCTTTCCTCGCCTTATCGCATCTTTTCTTAATATCTAACACCACATCCCTCGGTAAAATCTTATCGCACTTTAAAATGAAATGGTTGTAGATATACTGACTGCGCATCTTGAAATTACACAATAAAAACAAAAAGAAATTAAAAAGGTAGAATGGAGGGAGAAGACTAGTTCTTTAGGGTCTGCTAGGGAAAGACCAATCTAACCCCACTCTTAAAGATAAGAATAAAAATCGAGAATGGAGTTTAAAACCTTAGAGTTACCCTGAATTTATTTGTCCTTAGGGTAGAAGGTGGTTTCGTCTCTTTCCGTAGTATTTATTTCTTCAAAGTATAACTTGAGTCTGTGTCCGTTCACTTTGAAAGTTCCACCGTCTTTACCATACAACTCTGCATATCCAGATGGAAAAACCTGTTTTATTATATATGGCCCATTCCATCGGGATCTAAGTTTACCAGGTGAAAACTTGAAACATGATTGGAATACCAATACTTTATCCCCTTGTTCAAATTCTTTCTTTTTTAATCGTGCATCGTGCCATACTTTAGTTTTTTTCTTTATATGTTTTAGAATTTTCGTAGGCTTGTAATCTTAATTCATCTAGTTCGTTAAGTTGTAATAACCTATTTTCTCCGGCTTGTACAAGGTCAGTATTACATTCTCTCATAGCCCAGTACGCCTTGTGTTCAACTTCAACAGGTAGATGACACGCTTTACCGTATATAAGTCTAAATGGTGTGGTACCTATTGGTGTTTTATACGCAGTCCTAAAAGCCCACAACGCGTCATCTAACTTCCGTTGCCAGATTTTTGGGTTGTTATTAACCGTCTTCTCAAGTATGCGTTTTAAAACACGATTCGTGTTCTCCACTTGACCACTTGTTTGCGGGTGGTACGAAGTAGAGAAACGATGAGTTACGCCATACTTCTTCAACACCTTTTCAAGAAGGTTGTTGGTAAAATGTGTTCCTCGGTCGGATATGAGTGCTTTTGGGATTCCAAAGCGTGAGAAGAGATTTTTCAAGAAGTTTACCACCACCCTAGCATCATTTGTAGGCAAAGCTTTTGCTTCAGCCCACTTGGATACATAGTCAACGGCTACTAGTATGTACTTGCACTTATGTGAACTTGGAAAAGGTCCCATGAAATCGATTCCCCAAATGTCAAAGATTTCACAAACTTGGATGCCGGTTTGAGGCATCTCATCCTTTTTTGTGATGTTACCCGTTCGTTGGCATGCGTTACAAGTCCGAACGAAATCATGGGCATCTTTAAAGATCGTGGGCCAATAAAAGCCCGATTCAAGGATTTTTCTTGCAGTGTGGTTTGGTCCGAAATGACCGCCGGTTGGCCCTTGATGGCAATGCTCAAGAATTTGTTGAGCTTCTTGTCCGTACACACAACGACGAATTATTTGATCCGCACCAACACGAAATAGGTCTGGGTATTCCCAGAAATAAGACTTTAAATCCGCAAAGAATTTCTTCTTTTGCTGATAAGTAAGTCCTTTTTGTAGAATGCCTGAAGTAAGATAGTTTGCAAAATGGGCAAACCATGGGATTTCAGATTCTTTTTCAACCCTCATTAGAGATTCGTCAGGAAATGTGTCCTTGATGATTGTGTCATCAAGTTTATCTAATTCGGGGTTTTCAAGTCGGGATAAATGATCGGCAGCTAGATTCTCAGCTCCTTTCTTGTCACGTATCTCAATGTCAAATTCTTGAAGTAAAAGAACCCAACGTATGAGACGATGTTTTGCATCTAGTTTCGAGAATAAATACCTAAGTGCCGAATGGTCCGTGTAAACAATGGTCTTGGACAACACCAAATATGACCGAAATTTATCAAATGCATAAACAACCGCTAGGAGTTCTTTTTCCGTGGTGGTATAATTAATTTGGGCTCCCGTTAGAGTTTTACTTGCATAATAAATCGGAAGAAAATGATTATCGGGACGTTGTCCTAAAACAGCACCTAAAGCATAGTCGCTTGCGTCACACATTAGCTCAAATGGCATACTCCAATCTGGAGATACCATAATGGGAGCTTGTGTGAGTTTTGACTTTAGAATCGAGAATGCATTCTCGCAATTAGTGTCAAAGTCAAATGGAGCATCCTTTTCAAGAAGCTTGGTCAATGGGCGGGCGATTTTAGAAAAATCTTTGATAAATCGCCTATAGAATCCTGCGTGACCAAGAAAGCTTCTAATTGCTTTAACATTTGATGGTTTAGGTAGCTTAGAGATAACTTCAATTTTAGCTTTATCTACCTCTATTCCCGCACGAGATATTTTGTGACCAAGTACAATGCCCTCCTTCACCATGAAGTGACATTTTTCCCAATTTAGGACCAAGTTTGCTTTCTCACATCGGATAAGCATACGTTCTAGATTGAAAAGACACGATTCAAAGGAGTCTCCAAACACGGAAAAGTCATCCATGAAGACTTCCATACAATCCTCTACCATATCATCAAAGATTGCCATCATGCACCTTTGAAAGGTTCCGGGTGCATTGCATAAACCAAACGGCATGCGGCGATAGGCAAAGGTACCGAAAGGACAAGTGAATGTGGTCTTTTCTTGGTCGTTGGGATCAATTGGAATTTGGAAGTAACCGGAGAAACCGTCTAAAAAGCAATAATATTCTTTTCCCGCTAATCATTCAAGCATTTGATCAATAAAAGGTAACGGGAAATGATCCTTTCTAGTGGCATCATTTAGACGTCTGTAATCAATACAGACTCTCCAGCCGGTAACTGTTCTAGTTGGGACGAGTTCGTCCTTTTCATTTAATATAACGGTTGTACCCCCCTTTTTGGGTACTACTTGTACTGGACTAACCCATGGACTATCGGAGATGGGGTAGATTAACCCGGCATCAAGAAGCTTGACGACCTCCTTTTTAACAACCTCTTTCATGTTGGGATTTAGCCTGCGTTGTCTTTGTACTACGGGTTTGTAGTCATTCTCAAGGAGAATTTTATGTGTACAATAAGACGGGTTTATTCCCGGAATGTCGGTTGTTTTCCAGGCTATAGCCTTTTTATGGGTTTTTAATACAGAAATTAGCTTATCCTTCTCATTATCTGAAAGATGTGAAGCAATAATTACTGGTAATTGAGATGTACCTTCGAGATAAGCATACTCCAAGTGTTTGGGTAGCTCTTTAAGCTCTAGTACGGGTGGTTCTTCTAAGGAATTTTTTATACGTAATCTATCTTCATTTTTGATTTCCTCAAACGATTCCTCTTCCTTGGGAATTTTTTCTATTATGGTCTCGTCATCCGTGACCACCTTCATCAACTCATCAAAATCTTTATCAATATTGAAGTATTCATTCTCACTTACCGGGGCTAACCCCGGGATATCAATTTCAAGTAGCTCCTTCAATTCATTCTCGACACAAAGATCTATAACATCAATTTGAAAACAAGAGTCATCGGTAGAAGTGGGTCTTTTCATGGCTTTGTCAATGTGACAAATTATTCTCTCGTTTCCCACACCTAGACTCAATTGTTCTTTTTGGACATTAATGATAGCATCTGCAGTGTTTAGGAAAGGGCGTCCTAAAATGATAGGAACTTTTGTGTCCTCTTGCATTTCTAGAATAACAAAGTCGACGGGAAAGATAAGTGAGCCAACTTTTACAAGTATATCCTCGGCTATACCTATGGGAGTATCAAATGATTGGTTTGCTAATCGAATACCCATTCGGGTTGGTTTTAAGTCTCCTAAGTCAAGTTTTAAATATAACGAGTAAGGCATTAGGTTAACACTTGCACCTAGGTCGGCTAGTGCATCGTAAACCACCGAATCACCCATCATACATGGTATGATAAAACTACCAGGATCTCCTAATTTTGGAGGTACATTTTGTTTCTTTAAGATGGCCGAACATTCCTCATGGAGGAATGTGGCAGAAACGTCGTGGTGTTTACCCTTCGAGGATATGAGATCCTTTAAAAACTTCCCGTAATTGGGCATATCCCTAAGAACCTCCGCGAGTGGCATGTTAATGCTAATTTGCTTAATCATATCCGCAAATTTCTCATATCGCCTTGCGAGTCTGTCCTTCTTTAATGCTTTTGGGTAAGGAATAGGTTCCTTATGCACCTTTACTGGTGGTTCTTCACTTTTCTTTGGTATGACCTCAGGTGGATCATCTTTCTCTTGTTCTTTATCAACTTGCTCATTATCAACCGGTATTTGTAAAACAGAAGGACATAAAGGAACTTCCGGGGACTTAAGAGTCTCCGGTTTAGTAGTTAAACCACTTCTAGTAGTTATAGCATTTACATGCTCGTTCCTTGTTTGGGGGTTGTTGGGATTCACTTGAGTATTTGAGGGGAGAGTACCTGGTGGTCTCTCTGATAGTAACTGTGATATCCTTCCAACATTCCTTTCTAAGTTTTGTATTGTGGCTTGTTGATTTCGGATTTGCTGAGTTTGGAGCTCTGCATTTTGCTCGTGCTTAACCATAAAATCTCTTAAGAGATCTTCTAAACCAGATTTCCTCTCAGGTTGAGGTTGCATAATTGCTAATGGTTGTGGTTGATTGAATGCTAGTGGTTGTGGTTGATTGTGTTGGAAATTATTTTGATAATTTCGTTGAGGTTGATTTCGGTTATTATAACCTGGTGGCGGATTTCTTTGATTTTGATTTGAGAAATTCCGGTTATTTTGGTAACCTGGATTTCCTCCTTGATAGTTATTATTATTTTGATAGTTATTATTATTTGATCCTGAAGGTCCTCCTATTTGATAGCTGTTTATAGGAGGATATTTTCGGTTGTTTGCTTCTATAGCTGGAAAATCACTGAAGTTCATTTCACCTTTTCATAAGTAACCTAAGAAATTTGCTTGTTCTTCCATTGTACTTTGATCACAATCTCTAGTAAGATGGGGACCTTGGCATAGTTCACATCCTACTCTGATAGCATGCATTTCCTTGGTTACTTTCTCGATTTGCCTTGCTTGATTTGCTATTTGAACTTTTAAAGAAGCAATTTCATCATTGCTTTCAATACTAGCAACATTTGATGATCTAGAGAATTCTATTTCTTGATGCCAATTATGGGAATGGGAAGCTAAATCAGCAATGATTGTGTGAGCATCTTCAGGTGTTTTCTTCATGATCGAACCTCCGGCTGCAACATCTATATCTTTTCTAGTTGTCACATTGACTCCTTTATAGAATATTTGGACCTTTTGGAATGTATTCAACCCGTGTTGAGGACATATTCGAAGCATTTTATTGAATCGGGTCCAAGCTTCATAAAGAGTTTCATTAGGCTTTTGTTTAAAGTGATTTATGTCACTTTGTAATTTTGCTGCTTTTGAAGCAGGAAAGAATTCTGACAAAAATTTATCCATCATATCATTCCAGTTTTCAATATAACCTTCTAGTAATGAGTCTAGCCAATCTCTTGCATCATCGTTTAAGGACCATGGAAAGATTTTTAAACATGCAACTTCATCGGTGACATCTATGATTTTGAAAAGCTTGCAAATGCTTACAAACTTACGAAGATGCTCGTTAGCATCCTCATTTGGGGCTCCACCGAATTGACATGTATTAGTCACCATGTGTAAAAATTGACCTTTTATTTCAAAGCCATCACTCATCGTGGGTTGGATGATTGCGTGGCCTTGACCTTTTCTTGTGGCCTTCATTAATGCTTCCATCGTTTGATTTGTATCAGCCATTTCTTCTTCTTCTTTAATAATCGACTCTATGATTGGTTGAATTATTGGTTCAGAGTCGGATTCTAAGAAAAGTGACTCTAAATTTTTAGCAAGAGATTCTACTTCTTGAGCTCTTAAGCGTTCGTGGAATTTCCTTTCGGGTTCAGGATGTGAAGGAGTTAATTCAGCGTTGGAGGAACGTAAGTTCATACATTAATTTCTATTATGAGATCACTTCACTAAAGGTTTATCTAGGGTTACCTATTTGTTTCTCTTTTTTAGTGTTTTTCGGTGTTTTAAAATTACTAGTACTTCCTATTTCTTTTTTTTGTTTTTGTCCTTTTATTAATTCTTTGAGGTTCCGGATTAAGTTTAACGAGTTTAGGATTGAACGGATCATACAATTTGGGAAATTGTACAAAGAATTAAAGGATTTATTCAAAAACTTTGAACCTTCTTGGAAATGAATTTCCTCGAGAGGATCGAATAACATAAAAACAATGATAAAAACCTTTAAACAAACAGATTATCCTTCTGATTTTGCCCACGTTTCGAATAGCCAAAAGATGCAGCAGAGGGGCAGGATCCTTCTATTGACCAATAAAATTGGTGATCCAACAACCCGGTCCACGTACAAATCTAACTACTACTACGAATCAGAAAAATTATCTATTTATTTAACTGCCAACTCCCCGGCAGCGGCGCCAAAAAGTTGATGTTGCGAATCGTAACCTTTATTTATGAACGGATTTGAGTTGTTTTGTTACACGAATTGATTTATTGTATATGTGATATTTTATCGAATTCAGGTTGATTTCACACATATATAGGCAACTAGTCCTATTCATGTAGTTTAGTTTGTTGGTAAATCCGATTCGTTCCACAGGGAGATGGAGTGTTTAATGGTTTTTAATAGTCTTTGATGTCAAACTTAATTAAAGGGGGTTTTGGATTAGGAATTTATAATATAACAGTAACAGAAAATAACTTAACTAAATTACTTCATAAATAAAATTACAAGATTACAATAAATAACTTAAAAAGGAACTAAATGAAATTATGCTAATTATGATGTATTAATTATATTACTAGATGGTAATTAGTAAAATAGTAATTTGTAATAAAACTATATGTTTAGAATTTTGTTTTGAGTAATTATAATATAAACTTATTTAAATTAACTAAATGACAAATTTTAATTATATTAATATAAATTATTAGGAATAGTAATTTAACTAATTACAAACTAATTATAAGTTATAAACTTTTAATTAACACTAATTATAAGGTTAAAACATGTATTAAGGTATTTTATAATAACTAATATTAATTATATAGTAATAACCTAAATATAAATAATTAAGTAATTAAAACCCTAATTTTACCCTAACTGGTACTGTAGCCGCGTTATTACCTTACGCGTTTCGCGTATTTATACGCGTATCGCGTATAATTTAAAACCTACGTGAATTGTGTGATTCTGATCGTACAGTTTGATTTACAGGCATACGCGTTTCACGTATACCATACACGATTCGCGTATGACTTATACGATGTGACAAACAGTCTGGTACGAATTTTAAGTATTATTATGTAATTTTTTATATTTTATAATAATAATTCGTAAATAATAATAATAATACGTTTACAAGAAATAATAATGGGATAAATGGGAGTGTTTACTTAAATGTGTCACCCCTAGGTCCATGGATTGTTTTGAGTTTACGCCCTATTTAAAATGTTTTAGTAATAAACTTTATATTTTTCTTTCAAATAAATATAAGGTTAAGACTAACTAAATAAAATCTAATTTTCATCGGATTCTTTTTAGATAGCTACTATTCCTTAAGTATTTAAATTGAGATCTAGCCTAGTTTTGACTTTCGCCAATACCCAAATCGTAACGGTTTCCCTTTTTACAATTTCACTGTCATATAATTATTGATATTACCCAAACCACCGAAGTTTATTTCTAAATTGGTGTTAATAACTTATCCATAAATTCGTCTAGATCATTTTTAATGTTGAAGCTTAATTTATGTAAATAAAAACAACTTTCGTTATTTTAAATTTAATAAATTAAGTGGCAAGGGTTAAATACCTAATTACATAAAAATGGTTCTTTTAACTAGGCTCAATATTAAAAATACTAAAGTTACATTTTTAACTTTTACAAATGGTAACAATCCATTTCACTAGGGGCTCTACATCTAAGCAAACACTAGGAAAATTTAGCTATTCATTACACTAGGGTAAACATAAAAATATAGATATGCAAACATAATAACAACGCTAATTTTAACAGAGTAAACTTACTAAAATATCTTCACTTTCATTAACTTCAAACGGTAGGAAAATTACAATAATAACACCCCTTTCACGCGTACAAATACACCCTTAATCACGAACAATACCCCCTAAATATTTGAAACTAATTTTACAGAGTAATAAAATGACAGTAGTATTTATGTATAGTAATTGATATGTATAAACTTGTGTTGTATTCTCCTTCCTTGCCCCTTAATGTGTCTGATTGTACTCCGTATTTATATTTGATCTTGAAGTAGTAGGTGACCTTTATTTTGTTAATGTCCTTTACTTTCTGCAGCATTTGAGAAAAAGAATTGATTTTTAACACCAAAAGTAGCCGCCCCATTTCAGTTTCATGATTAATTCGGCCTAATATTACGCGTTTCGTGTAGACTCACACGATTCGCGTAAGGCTAACTTGTTACACTTTTCGTGTAATCCTACACGATTCGCGTATGAGTTGATGGCAGTTTTCTTTATTTTTCTTTTTCGGTTGTTCTTTGTTGATCCCGTATCGACGTGTACTGACTTGGTACTTTCCATTTGAACTCTTTTCTTCAACTATCTTGTACTTTCATTCGGATAAACTTTTCTTGATATAAATTTGGTTAAAACTATCGTTTTATCGTCGTTTCTTCAAATAGCATGCTCTTGTCCACTTTTGTCGTTTTTCTTGAATATTATACGTTGAATGTCTTTTTTAAATGATAAAATCTGATGAAATATAACTGATATTGCGTCGAATAATATGTATGTTTAGAGCAATATCAGTACTACCCAGATGGACAGTGAAACTAGATTTGTGCGTTTCATTTAAGATCAATATCCTTAAATCTCCAAGTAAAGACACCTAAATTTAGTTCTTAAACGTTTTAAGTCCACGAGAATCATCATTCAATTGGTCTTTTATTTTGGTCATCAATTTAGTCTTTAAATTTTCCTCTAATAAAGTTTGGGCTTGAACCTGTCTTATCTTTTCAATTAGATCTCAACTATTTTAGTTCTCATAAATTTCACGGTCTCCACAGTCTTTTTACGACTTAAAGCATCGGTAATAACATTCGCTTTGCCCGGATGATACTTTATTTCACAATCGTAATCTTTTATAAGCTCAATCCACCGTCTCTGTCGCATATTCAGTTCTTTCTGCGTGAAAATATACTGGAGGCTCTTATGTTCTCTACATATCACACACTTTGAACCGTATAAGCAGTGTCTCCATAACTTCAACGCAAATACCACTGCGGCCATTTCTAAATCGTTAACTAGATAATTACGTTTCATGTGTCTTTAACTGACGAGAAACGTACACGATAACTTTATCTCTCTCCATCAGTACACACCCCAACCCGGCTATTGACGCATCACAATAAACCACGAAGTCATCTGAATCTTCAGGTAATGCTAACACTGGAGCCTGACATAATAATTGTTTTATAGTCTGAAATGCTTGTTCCTATTGGTCACTCCATCGAAAACTTACATCTTTTCTGGTCAATTTTGTAAACAGACCCGCTATTTTAGAAAAATCTTTTATAAATCGGCGATAATACCCGCAAGACCCAAGAAACTATTAACTTCTGTCGGCGTTTTCGGAGAATTCCAAACCATTACCGCTTCTATTTTCGACGGATCCACTTTAATACCTGCCTCATAGATAACATGACCCAGCACCTCTCGGAGCTAAAACTCACATTTCGAGAACTTAGCATATAACTGCTCTTTCTTTAACAACTCTAACACCAATTGAAGATGTATCGCATGATCAGTCTCTGTCTTTGAATACACCAATATATCATCGATAAACACAATAACAAACTGATCTAAATACGGTTTACAAACCGTGTTCATCAGATCCATAAAGACTGCCGGAGCATTTCTTAACCCAAAAGGCATAACTAAGAACTCGTAATGGCCATATCTCATTCTGAACGCTGTCTTTGGTATATGTGATTCTGTAACCCGAACCTGATGATACCCGAATCTAAGATCTATTTTCGAGAAGTACGACGCACCCCGAAGTTGATCGAATAGGTCATCGATTCTAGGAAACAGATACTTATTATTAACCATTCTCTTATTCAATTCTCGATAATCTATACACATTCTCAGAGTACCGTCTTTCTTCTTTACAAACAACACCGGCGTACCCCACGACGAAGAACTCGGTCTTATAAAGCCTCTGTCTAACAATTGTTGTATATGAGACATCATCTCTCTGATTTCATAAGGTGCCAACCTATAAGGAGCCTTAGCCACTGGAGTTGTTCTCGGAACCAGCTCAATTTTATACTCTACTTCTCTTACCGGCGGCAACCCCGGTAACTCATCAGGAAATACCTCAAGAAATTATGAAACCACCAGAATATCTGTAACAGATCTCTTCTCTATCTTAGCATCAATAACATAAGTTATAAAAGACTCGCACCCCTTAGAGAGTGACTTCTTCGCCTTCATCATAGAGATCAATGGAAAACTGAACCCACTTCGATCCCCTTGGGCCACAAAACGGGTTCCATCGGTCAAACGAAAAGTCACAATCTTCTTATCACACTTAATGTGGACCTTATATAGGCTCATCCAGTTCATCCCTAACACTACATCAAAGCATGGGATATGCAACACTAAACATGACATAGAAAGCGGTCTACCATCCATTTCTATACTAGCCCCAGACACATACATTGTGACTGGAATCGTCTTACCATCAGCTACCTCTACTCTAACAGACAGCATAGTAGTAGGTAACCCTAACTTAGTACATAAATCTATAGATATAAACGTCATATTTGCACCCGAATCAAACAATACTCTAGCAGGTATTGAGTTGATCAAGAACATACTGGATATAACGTCATCATTATTAGTTGCGGCCTCAACTGTCATCTGAAAGGCCCTGGCTTCCGCACTCAGTGGGTTTTTTCTCTTCTGTCCACTTGAGGCTGTGGAACCCCTGACAGATGCCGAACGCGCCCATGACCCTGCCTCGAAACTTGCGCCCTTTGACACCTGACAACTAGCTGAATGGTGACCCGGCTGGTGACAACTCCAACACACATTCTCCCTAAAGGAACACCCTGAGATTCATGACCTACCATACCACATCTTAAACACCTTCTCGTTGCCTCTGAATACTGCCCACTGTAAGAACACTTACAACCTTTACAGCATTCTCTCTTTCTAGAACCAGACATTGTGCTTGCTTGATTACCTTTACCCTTTTATCTAAATCCAAACAGTTTCTTAGACCTCGAACTTGACTGACTGGTAGTTTGACTACCCTGCGGTACCATATTCCTTATTGTCACACCCCTCACTGTTCTAACATCACTTTCAACCATCTTTTCCATCACAAAAGCCTAAGATAACGTTGGCACTGACCTGACAAAAGTCCTGTACTCTGACAATGTAGTGACCCGAACTTTTCCATGTTTATATATATATTAAATGAAATTGTTATTTACATGATTAAGTGTTTCCAACATGTTAAGCAATCAAACTTGTTAAGACTTGATTAATTGAAATAGGTTTCATATAGACAATTGACCACCCAAGTTGACCGGTGATTCACGAACGTTAAAACTTGTAAAAACTATACGATGACATATATATGGTTATATATATAGTTAACATGATTTTATTATAAGTATGTATCTCATTAGGTATTTTAACAATGAGTTATATAACATAAAAATGAGACTATTAATTTAAGAAACTCGAAAACGATATATATAACGATTATCGTTATAACAACGTCTTACTAGGTACATATGAATCATATTAAGATATTGATACACTTGTTTAATTATGTTAAATGATAATTAAATATATTATTAAGTGTATTAACAATGAAATACATATGTAAAAATAAGACTACTAACTTAATGATTTCGAAACGAGACATATATGTAACGATTATCGTTGTAACGACATTTAACTGTATATATATCATACTAAGATATATTATATATCATAATATCATGATAATATAACAATTTAACATCTCATTTGTTATAATAAATAATGGGTTAACAACATTCAACAAGATCGTTAACCTAAAGGTTTCAAAACAACATTTACATGTAATGACTAACGATGACTTAACGACTCAGTTAAAATGTATATACATGTAGTGTTTTAATATGTATTCATACACTTTTGAAAGACTTCAAGACACTTATCAAAATACTTCTACTTAACAAAAATGCTTACAATTACATCCTCGTTCAGTTTCATCAACAATTCTACTCGTATGCACCCGTATTCGTACTCGTACAATACACAGCTTTTAGATGTATGTACTATTGGTATATACACTCCAATGATCAGCTCTTAGCAGCCCATGTGAGTCACCTAACACATGTGGGAACCATCATTTGGCAACTAGCATAAAATATCTCATAAAATTACAAAAATATGAGTAATCATTCATGACTTATTTACATGAAAACAAAATTACATATCCTTTATATCTAATCCATACACCAACGACCAAAAACAACTACAAACACTTTCATTCTTCAATTTTATTCATCTAATTGATCTCTCTCAAGTTCTATCTTCAAGTTCTAAGTGTTCTTCATAAATTCCAAAAGTTCTAGTTTCATAAAATCAAGAATACTTCCAAGATTGCAAGTTTACTTCCAAGTTTTCTAAATCCATTCCAAGTAATCATCCAAGATCAAGAAACCTTTGTTACTTACAGTAGGTTATCTTTCTAATACAAGTTAATAATCATATTCAAACTTTAATTCAATTTCTATAACTATAACAATCTTATTTCGAGTGGAAATCTTACTTGAAATTGTTTTCGTGTCATGATTCTGCTTCAAGAACTTTCAAGCCATCCAAGGATCCTTTGAAGCTAGATCTATTTTTCTCATTTCTAGTAGGTTTATCCAAGGAAATTGAGGTAGTAATGATGTTCATAACATCATTCTATTCATACATATAAGCTATCTTATTTGAAGGTTTAAACTTGTAATCACTAGAACATAGTTTAGTTAATTCTAAACTTGTTCGCAAATAAAAGTTAATCCTTCTAACTTGACTTTTAAAATCAACTAAATACATGTTCTATATCTATATGATATGCTAACTTAATGATTTAAAACCTGGAAACACGAAAAACACCGTAAAACCGGATTTACGCCGTCGTAGTAACACCGCAGGCTGTTTTGGGTTAGTTAATTAAAAACTATGATAAACTTTGATTTAAAAGTTGTTATTCTGGGAAAATTATTTTTATTATGAATATGAAACTATATCCAAAAATTATGGTTAAACTCAAAGTGGAAGTATGTTTTCTAAAATGGTCATCTAGACGTCGTTCTTTCGACTGAAATGACTACCTTTACAAAAACAACTTGTAACTTATTTTTCCGACTATAAACCTATACTTTTTCTGTTTAGATTCATAAAATAGAGTTCAATATAAAACCATAGCAATTTGATTCACTCAAAACGGATTTAAAATGAAGAAGTTATGGGTAAAACAAGATTGGATAATTTTTCTCATTTTAGCTACGTGAAAATTGGTAACAAATCTATTCCAACCATAACTTAATCAACTTGTATTATACATTATGTAATCTTGAGATACCATAGACACATATACAATGTTTCGACCTATCACGTCGACACATCTATATATATTTCGGAACAACCATAGACACTCTATATGTCGTGGATTGATTCAAGATAATATTTATCGATTTATTTCTGTACATCTAACTGTGGATAACTAGTTGTAGGTTACTAACGAGGACAGATGACTTAATAAACTTAAAACATCAAAATATATTAAAAGTGTTGTAAATATATTTTGAACATACTTTGATATATATGTATATATTGTTATAGGTTCATGAATCAACCACTGGCCAAGTCTTACTTCCCGACGAAGTAAAAAATCTGTGAAAGTGAGTTATAGTCCCACTTTTAAAATCTAATATTTTTGGGATGAGAATACATGCAGGTTTTATAAATGATTTACAAAATAGACACAAGTACGTGAAACTACATTCTATGGTTGAATTATCGAAATCGAATATGTCCCTTTTTATTAAGTCTGGTAATCTAAGAATTAGGGAACAGACACCCTAATTGACGCGAATCCTAAAGATAGATCTATTGGGCCTAACAAACCCCATCCAAAGTACCGGATGCTTTAGTACTTCGAAATTTATATCATATCCGAAGGGTGTCCCGGAATGATAGGGATATTCTTATATATGCATCTTGTTAATGTCGGTTACCAGGTGTTTACCATATGAATGATTTTTATCTCTATGTATGGGATGTGTATTGAAATATGAAATCTTGTGGTCTATTGTTATGATTTGATATATATAGGTTAAATCTATAACTCACCAACATTTTTGTTGACGTTTAAAGCATGTTTATTCTCAGGTGAATACTAAGAGCTTCCGCTGTTGCATACTAAAATAAGGACAAGATTTGGAGTCCTTGTTTGTATGATATTGTGTAAAAACTGCATTCAAGAAACTGATTTCGATGTAACATATTTGTATTGTAAACCATTATGTAATGGTCGTGTGTAAACAGGATATTTTAGATTATCATTATTTGATAATCTATGTAAAGCTTTTTAAACCTTTATTTATGAAATGAAGGTTATGGTTTGTTTTAAAAATGAATACAGTCTTTGAAAAACGTCTCATATAGAGGTCAAAACCTCGCAACGAAATCAATTAATATGGAACGTTTTTAATCAATTAGAACGGGACATTTCAGTTGGTATCCGAGCGTTGGTCTTAGAGAACCAGAAAGTTTGCATTAGTGTGTCTTATCAAGTTTGTTAGGATGCATTAGTGAGTCTGGACTTCGACCGTGTTTTCTTTAAAAATGATTGCTTAACATTTTTGTTGGAAACTATATATTATTAACATGTATATATTATGTGATATATTAATCTCTTAACATGTTTGATATTGTGTGATAGATGTCTACCTCTAGCACAAATGCCATTGACTCACCTAATACTAACGAAGAGTCGAATATATATTGGACTAATTCACAAGTTCCCGAAGAAGAACCGGAAGAAGAATCAGAACCGGAAGAGGAGGAACCGGAGGAGGAAATAGAACCGGTGGGGGAAATAATAAAACGGTTAAGTAAAAGAAAATCCTCAACCAACCGACCAAGGTTAATTATGGTCAATGGTGTTTCCGCCAAGGAAGCAAAATATTGGGAGGATTACCAATTCTCCGATGAATCGGATTCCGACGAGAATTCCGATGATGTTATAGAAATTAGCCCAACCGAATTTAAAAAGGCAAAAGAAAATAATAAGGGAAAGGGCATAAAAATAGAGAAATCTAATTCCAACCCTGATGAACTTTATGTGTATCGTCAACCCCCGAAGCCCTTAAGTTGTAACAATGACCCGGGAACCTCTAAACCACCAGGTTTTTCTAAACCGTTGTGGAAAACGACAGCTCGTATTAGGGGAACATCATATATCCCTAGAAACTTGGCAAAACGAACTAAAACCGAAGAAGAAGAAATGAGCGAGTCGGAATAAGACAGTTGTATTCGTATGGTGTAATATATGTAATATAGTGTGCTTATGCTTTATGATATATGTAAAAATTGCTTGTATTAATAAGTATTTTTTTTTATGAATCTAACTCTTGTCTATTTTACAGTATAAAAACACAAAATGGATAGACAACCCAATATTTTAAGAGACCTACCCGGAGACATGATTGATGAAATCTTGTCTAGAGTCGGTCAGAATTCTTCGGCAAAACTATTTACGGAGAAATCAGTTTGTAAGACATTCGAAGAACGTTCCAAGAATGTCTTGGTTTATAAGAGACTTTTGTTTGAAAGATGGGGGATATCACATTGGGAAACCCATAAGTTACGATGTGTTTACTTTGACGCATATATTGCGGGGAACCCAAATGCTATTTTACGCAACGGGTTAAGAAATTATTTTGACTCAATGTATCCGAATATAGGACTTCATGATTTAGAAAAAGCGGCTAACATGCAACATAAAGAAGCATGCTATGCTTACGGGTTAGTAATGTTCGCTTCTCACCAAAGTGAGAAAAAGAACATCGGGCTACAGCTATTAAACAAAACGTTCCCACAAGTGACGGAGTCGGTAATTGGGGTAAGAAATGAGGTTTTTAGGTTATTACGAGACTGTTGGTCATTACGTAACCCTCGTCCCTTTGACGACGTTACAACACGCTGTCTTATCAACGGCCATAACGGTTATGTTCCACAAGATCAAGGATGGGAAGTAGTCCTAGTAAAACCAGAATGCATGACTTGTTTCTGGACGTATGAATTACGTGTCTTTATTACCTTTGCTGAACGACTTGTGTACTAGCTAGAATTATCTTCACAACTATCTTGTATCAAAGTTATTGTGTGCTATATTTCATGCTTTATGTAAAATAAGCGGTATTGTAAGTTTGTAAAATATTGTATAAAAGTTTGAACGCGAAATATTATTATAATCAATTTTTCATATAGAATTGTAGTAGCTGAATTGTATATTAGCTACTAAGTATGAACTTAACGGGTAGGTACTACCCGAATTTAAACTTATAAAACGCTAATATGAAGAAAAAACTTTTATAAATGAGTTCATATTATGCTACGAAATACTATTAACTACTCTTAATATTCTGTATGATTAACTTGTTCCATTTGACTATTTTGAAGGAAATGGCACTGACTACACGACACACCGTGAATATGAATGAAGAGGAATTCCGTACTTTTCTAGCTTCAAACATAGCCGCAGTACAGGCTGCGCTACATACCAACAATAACCTTGGATCTAGCAGTACAGGAAATCGTGTAGGATGCACCTACAAAGAATTCACTGCCTGCAAACCTTTGGAATTTGATGGAACCGAAGGACCGATCGGATTGAAACGGTGGACCGAGAAGGTCGAATCGGTGTTTTCCATAAGTAAGTGTACTGAAGAGGACAAAGTGAAGTACGCTACGCATACCTTCACAGGTTCTGCGTTAACATGGTGGAATACCTATCTAGAGCAAGTGGGACAAGATGATGCGTACGCACTACCGTGGTCAGCATTCAAGCACTTGATGAACGAGAAGTACCGTCCCAGAACCGAGGTCAATAAGCTCAATACAGAACTTAGAGGGTTACGAACCCAAGGATTTGATATTACCACGTACAAAAGACGATTCACAGAATTGTACCTATTGTGTCCGGGAGCGTTCGAAGATGAGGAAGAGAAGATCGACGCGTTTGTGAAAGGATTATCGGAAAGAATCCAAGAAGATATAAGTTCACACGAGCCCGCCTCCATACAACAGGCATGTAGAATGGCTCACAAACTAGTGAACCAGATTGAGGAAAGAATTAAAGAACAGACGGCTGAAGAGGCCAATGTGAAGCAAGTCAAAAGAAAGTGGGAGGAAAACGGTGATAAGAATCACCAATACAACAACAACAGCAATTACAATAATAATCGCAACAATTATCCCAACAATCGCAATATCAATCGCAACTACAACAAACGGCCCAACAACAACAACAACAATAACAAATACAACAACAACAACAACAACAACAACAACAACAACAACAGCAACTACAATAATCATCTCAACAACAATAACAACTGCAACAACAACAACAATCAGAAGCAGCTATGCCAAAGGTGTGAAAAGTATCACTCGGGGTTCTGCACCAAATTTTGCAACAAGTGTAAAAGAAATGGTCATAGCGCAGCGAAGTGTGAGGTCTACGGACCAGGGGTTAACAGAACGAAAGGAACAAATGGTGTCGGAACGAGTAATGGCGGAGCAAGTAGTGTCGGAGCAAGTTATGCCACTGTAGTTTGTTATAAATGTGGAAAACCAGGACACATTATTAGAAATTGCCCGAACCAGGAGAACACGAATGGACAAGGCCGTGGAAGAGTTTTCAATATTAATGCGGCCGAGGCACAGGAAGACCTGGAGCTTGTTACGGGTACGTTTCTTATTGACAATAAATCTGCTTACGTTTTATTTGATTCGGGTGCGGATAGAAGCTATATGAGTAGAGATTTTTGTGCTAAATTAAGTTGTTCATTGACGCCTTTGGATAGTAAATTTTTACTCGAATTAGCAAATGGTAAATTAATTTTAGCAGATAATATATGTCGGAATCAAGAAATTAAACTGGTTAGCGAAACATTTAAGATTGACTTGATACCAGTAGAGTTAGGGAGTTTTGATGTGATAATCGGTATGGACTGGTTGAAAGAAGTGAAAGCAGAGATCGTTTGTTACAAAAATGCAATTCGCATTATACGAGAAAAAGGAAAACCCTTAATGGTGTACGGAGAAAAGGGCAACACGAAGCTACATCTTATTAGTAATTTGAAGGCACAAAAACTAATAAGAAAAGGTTGCTATGCTGTTCTAGCACACGTCGAGAAAGTACAAACTGAAGAAAAGAGCATCAATAATGTTACCGTCGCAAAAGAATTTCCTGATGTATTTCCGAAAGAATTACCGGGATTACCCCCACATCGATCCGTTGAATTTCAAATAGATCTTGTACCAGGAGCTACACCAATAGCTCGTGCTCCTTACAGACTCGCACCCAACGAGATGAAAGAACTGCAAAGCCAATTACAAGAACTTTTAGAGCGTGGTTTCATTCGACCAAGCACATCACCGTGGGGAGCTCTTGTTTTGTTTGTCAAGAAGAAAGATGGTACATTCAGGTTGTGTATCGACTATCGAGAGTTGAACAAACTTACCATCAAGAACCGTTAACCACTACCGAGAATCGACGACTTATTTGATCAACTACAAGGCTCGTCTGTTTATTCAAAGATTGACTTACGTTCCGGGTATCATCAAATGCGGGTGAAAGAAGATGATATTCCAAAGACTGCTTTCAGAAAACGTTATGGTCATTACGAGTTTATGGTCATGCCGTTTGGTTTAAATAATGCACCAGCTGTGTTCATGGACCTTATAAACCGAGTGTGTGGACCATACCTTGACAAGTTTGTCATTGTTTTCATTGATGACATACTTGTTTACTCAAAGAATGTCCAAGAACACGGTGAACATTTGAGAAAGGTGTTAGAAGTATTGAGGAAGGAAGAATTGTACTGTAAGTTTTCAAAGTGTGCATTTTGATTGGAAGAAGTTCAATTCCTCGGTCACATAGTGAACAAAGAAGGTATTAAGGTGGATCCGGCAAAGATAGAAACTGTTGAAAAGTGGGAAATTTTGAAAACTCCGAAACACATACGCCAGTTTTTAGGACTAGCTGGTTACTACAGAAGGTTCATCCAAGACTTTTCCAGAATAGCAAAACCCTTGACTGCATTAACGCATAAAGGGAAGAAATTAGAATGGAAGGATGAACAAGAGAAAGCGTTTCAGTTATTGAAGAAAAAGCTAACTACGGCACCTATATTGTCATTGCCTGAAGGGAATGATGATTTTGTGATATATTGTGACGCCTCAAAGCAAGGTCTCGGTTGTGTATTAATGCAACGAACGAAGGTAATTGCTTATGCGTCTAGACAATTGAAGATTCACGAGCAAAATTATACGACGCATGATTTGGAATTAGGCGCAGTTGTTTTTGCATTAAAGACTTGGAGGCACTACTTATATGGGGTCAAAAGTATTATATATACCGACCACAAAAGTCTTCAACACATATTTAATCAGAAACAACTGAACATGAGGCAGCGTAGGTGGATTGAATTGTTGAATGATTACGACTTTGAGATTCGTTACCACCCGGAGAAGGCAAATGTGGTAGCCAATGCCTTGAGTAGAAAGGACAGAGAACCCATTCGAGTAAAATCTATGAATATAATGATTCACAATAACCTTACTACTCAAATAAAGGAGGCGCAACAAGGAGTTTTAAAAGAGGGAAATTTAAAGAATGAAATACCCAAAGGATCGGAGAAGCATCTTAATATTCGGGAAGATGGAAGCCGGTATAGGGCTGAAAGGATTTGGGTACCAAAATTTGGAGATATGAGAGAGGTGGTACTTAGAGAAGCTCATAAAACCAGATACTCAATACATCCTGGAACGGGGACGATGTACAAGGATCTCAAGAAACATTTTTGGTGGCCAGGTATGAAAGCCGATGTTGCTAAATACGTAGGGGAATGTTTGACGTGTTCTAAAGTCAAAGCTGAGCATCAGAAACCATCAGGTCTACTTCAACAACCTGAAATCCCGGAATGGAAATGGGAAAACATTACCATGGATTTCATCACTAAATTGCCAAGGACTGCAAGTGGTTTTGATACTATTTGGGTAATAGTTGATCGTCTCACCAAATCAGCTCACTTCCTGCCAATAAGAGAAGATGACAAGATGGAGAAGTTAGCACGACTGTATTTGAAGGAAGTCGTCTCCAGACATGGAATACCAATCTCTATTATCTCTGATAGGGATGGCAGATTTATTTCAAGATTCTGGCAGACATTACAGCAAGCATTGGGAACTCGTCTAAACATGAGTACTGCCTATCATCCATAAACTGATGGGCAGAGCGAAAGGACGATACAAACGCTTGAAGACATGCTACGAGCTTGTGTTATTGATTTCGAAAACAGTTGGGATCGACATCTACCGTTAGCATAATTTTCCTACAACAACAGCTACCATTCAAGCATTGAGATGGCGCCGTTTGAAGCACTTTATGGTAGAAAGTGCAGGTCTCCAATTTGTTGGAGTGAAGTGGGGGATAGATAGATTACGGGTCCGGAGATAATACAAGAAACTACCGAGAAAATCATCCAAATTCAACAAAGATTGAAAACCGCCCAGAGTCGACAAAAGAGCTACGCGGACTGTAAAAGAAAAGATACAGAGTTTGAAATTGGAGAAATGGTCATGCTTAAGGTTTCACCTTGGAAAGGCGTTGTTCGATTTGGTAAACGGGGGAAACTAAATCCAAGGTACATTGGACCATTCAAGATTATAGATCGTGTCGGACCAGTAGCTTACCAACTGGAGCTACCTCAACAACTCGCGGCTGTACATAACACTTTCCACGTCTCAAATTTGAAGAAATGTTTTGCTAAAGAAGATCTCACTATTCCGTTGGACGAAATCCAAATCAATGAAAAACTTCAATTCATTGAAGAACCCGTCGAAATAATGGATCGTGAGGTTAAGAGACTTAAACAAAACAAGATACTGATTGTTAAGGTTCGATGGAATGCTCGTAGAGGACCCAAGTTCACCTGAGAGCGTGAAGATTAGATGAAGAAGAAATACCCGCATTTATTTCCAGAAGATACATCAACACCTCCAACTGCTTAACATTTCGGGACCAAATTTATTTAACGGGTAGGTACTGTAGTGACCCGAACTTTTCCATGTTTATAAATATATTAAATGAAATTGTTATTTACATGATTAAGTGTTTCCACCATGTTAAGCAATCAAACTTGTTAAGACTTGATTAATTGAAAAAGGTTTCATATAGACAATTGACCACCCAAGTTGACCGGTGATTCACGAACGTTAAAACTTGTAAAAACTATACGATTACATATATATGGTTATATATATAGTTAAAATGATTTTATTATAAGTATGTATCTCATTAGGTATTTTAACAATGAGTTATATACATAAAAATGAGACTATTAATTTAAGAAACTTGAAAATGATATATATAACGATTATCGTTATAATAACGTCTTACTAGGTACATATGAATCATATTAAGATATATATACACTTGGTTAATTATGTTAAATTATAAGTAAATATATTATTAAGTGTATTAACAATGAAATACATATGTAAAAATAAGACTACTAACTTAATGATTTCGAAACGAGACATATATGTAACGATTATCGTTGTAACGAAATTTAACTGTATATATATCATACTAAGATATATTATATATCATAATATCATGATAATATAACAATTTGACATCTCATTTGTTATAATAAATAATGGGTTAACAACATTCAACAAGATCGTTAACCTAAAGGTTTCAAAAAAACATTTACATGTAATGACTAACGATGACTTAACGACTCAGTTAAAATGTATATACATGTAGTGTTTTAATATGTATTCATACACTTTTTAAAGACTTCAAGACACTTATCAAAATACTTTTACTTAACAAAAATGCTTACAATTACATCCTCGTTCAGTTTCATCAACAATTCTACTCGTATGCACCCGTATTCGTACTCGTACAATACACCGCTTTTAGATGTATGTACTATTGGTATATACACTCCAATGATCAGCTCTTAGCAGCCCATGTGAGTCACCTAACACATGTGGGAACCATCATTTGGCAACTAGCATAAAATATCTCATAAAATTACAAAAATATGAGTAATCATTCATGACTTATTTACATGAAAACAAAATTACATATCCTTTATATCTAATCCATACACCAACGACCAAAAACACCTACAAACACTTTCATTCTTCAATTTTCTTCATCTAATTGATCTCTCTCAAGTTCTATCTTCAAATTCTAAGTGTTCTTCATAAATTCCAAAAGTTCTAGTTTCATAAAATCAAGAATACTTCCAAGATTGCAAGTTTACTTCCAAGTTTTCTAAATCCATTCCAAGTAATCATCCAAGATCAAGAAACCTTTGTTACTTACAGTAGGTTATATTTCTAATAAAAGGTAATAATCATATTCAAACTTTAATTCAATTTCTATAACTATAACAATCTTATTTCGAGTGGAAATCTTACTTGAAATTGTTTTCGTGTCATGATTCTGCTTCAAGAACTTTCAAGCCATCCAAGGATCCTTTGAAGCTAGATCTATTTTTCTTATTTCTAGTAGGTTTATCCAAGGAACTTGAGGTAGTAATGATGTTCATAACATCATTCTATTCATACATATAAAGCTATCTTATTCGAAGGTTTAAACTTGTAATCACTAGAACATAGTTTAGTTAATTCTAAACTTGTTCGCAAATAAAAGTTAATCCTTCTAACTTGACTTTTAAAATCAACTAAACACATGTTCTATATCTATATGATATGCTAACTTAATGATTTAAAACCTGGAAACAGGAAAAACACCGTAAAACCGGATTTACGCCGTCGTAGTAACACCGCGGGCTGTTTTGGGTTAGTTAATTAAAAACTATGATAAACTTTGATTTAAAAGTTGTTATTCTGGGAAAATGATTTTTATTATGAACATGAAACTATATCCAAAAATTATGGTTAAAGTCAAAGTGGAAGTATGTTTTCTAAAATGGTCATCTAGACGTCGTTCTTTCGACTAAAATGACTACCTTTACAAAAACAACTTGTAACTTATTTTTCCTTCTATAAACCTATACTTTTTCTATTTAGATTCATAAAATAGAGTTCAATATGAAACCATAGCAATTTGATTCACTCAAAACGGATTTAAAATAAAGAAGTTATGGGTAAAACAAGATTGGATAATTTTTCTCATTTTAGCTACGTGAAAATTGGTAACAAATCTATTCCAACCATAACTTAATCAACTTGTATTGTACATTATGTAATTTTGAGATACCATAGACACATATACAATGTTTCGATCTATAATGTCGACACATCTGTATATATTTCGGAACAACCATAGACACTCTATATGTGAATGTTGAAGTTAGCTATACAGGGTTGAGGTTGATTCCAAAATATATATAGTTTGAGTTGTGATCAATACTGAGATACGTATACACTGGGTCATGGATTGATTTAAGATATTATTTATCGATTTATTTCTGTACATCTAACTGTGGACAACTAGTTGTAGGTTACTAACGAGGACAGCTGCCTTAATAAACTTAAAACATCAAAATATATTAAAAGTGTTGTAAATATATTTTGAACATACTTTGATATATATGTATATATTGTTATAGGTTCGTGAATCAACCAGTGGCCAAGTCTTACTTCCCGACGAAGTAAAAAATCTGTGAAAGTGAGTTATAGTCCCACTTTTAAAATCTAATATTTTTGGGATGAGAATACATGCAGGTTTTATAAATGATTTACAAAATAGACACAAGTACGTGAAACTACATTCTATGGTTGAATTATCGAAATCGAATATGCCCCTTTTTATTAAGTCTGGTAATCTAAGAATTAGGGAACAGACACCCTAATTGACGCGAATCCTAAAGATAGATCTATTGGGCCTAACAAACCCCATCCAAAGTATCGGATGCTTTAGTACTTCGAAATTTATATCATATCCGAAGGGTGTCCCGGAATGATGGGGATATTCTTATATATGCATCTTGTTAATGTCGGTTACCAGGTGTTCACCATATGAATGATTTTTATCTCTATGTATGGGATGTGTATTGAAATATGAAATCTTGTGGTCTATTGTTACGATTTGATATATATAGGTTAAACCTATAACTCACCAACATTTTTGTTGACGTTTAAAGCATGTTTATTCTCAGGTGAATACTAAGAGCTTCTGCTGTTGCATACTAAAATAAGGACAAGATTTGGAGTCCATGTTTGTATGATATTGTGTAAAAACTGCATTCAAGAAACTGATTTAGATGTAACATATTTGTAATGTAAACCATTATGTAATGGTCGTGTGTAAACAGGATATTTTAGATTATCATTATTTGATAATCTACGTAAAGCTTTTTAAACCTTTATTTATGAAATAAAGGTTATGGTTTGTTTTAAAAATGAATGCAGTCTTTGAAAAACGTCTCATATAGAGGTCAAAAACTCGCAACGAAATCAATTAATATGGAACGTTTTTAATCAATAAGAACGGGACATTTCAGACAAGATCATATTCACAAAATGCTGGATTCTTGATTGTTCATCAGGCACCCATTGTTGTACAAATCTCAACTTGTCCATATACTTCTCAATCACCTCATCAATTGACATCTGTGGCATCATCGGCATTTCAAGGAACTCTATCTTAATTCTGTTCATGTCAAACACGTTGCAATACTGCTCACATACCTTACCATAAAACTGTTCCCAAGTGATCATTCTAACTTGTTCTGGAGGAACACTAGCTATCACGGAATCCCACCACACCATGGCCCTATCTTTTAACAATCTGCTGGCATATGCCACTTTTAATTTCGGCTCACACTGACATGCCTCGAATGCCTTTTCAACCTTTTGTAACCAATAGAGAGTCACAGTTGGGTCAGAACTTCCCGAGAACGGAGACGGTCCATGTAGTGACCCGAACTTTTCCATGTTTATATATATTAAATGAAATTGATAATTACATGATTAAGTGTTTCCAACATGTTAAGAAATCAAACTTATTAAGACTTGATTAATTGAAATAGGTTTCATATAGACAATTGACCACCCAAGTTGACCGGTGATTCACGAACGTTAAAACTTGTAAAAACTATATGATGACATATATATGATTATATATAGTTAACATCATATTATGATAAGTAAGTATCTCATTAGGTATTTTAACAATGAGTTATATAAATAAATTTGAGTTTATTCTCGAAACGGTATATATAACGATTATTGTTATAACAACGTCTTACTAAATTCATATGAATCATATTAAGATATTGATACACTATTTTTAATCATGATAAATGATAAGTAAACATGTCATTAAGTGTATTAACAATGAACTACATATGTAAAAACAAGACTACTAACTTAATGACTTCGAAACGAGACATATATGTAACGATTATCGTTTTAACAACATTTAACTGTATATATATCATACTAAGATATATTAATATATCATAATATCATGATAATGTAATAATTTAACATCTCTTTAGATATAATAAACAATGGGTTAACAACATTTAACAAGATTGTTAACCTAAAGGTTTCAAAACAACATTTACATGTAACGACTAACGATGATTTAACGACTCAGTTAAAATGTATATACATGTAGTGTTTTAATATGTATTCATACACTTTTGAAAGACTTCAAGACACTTATCAAAATACTTCTACTTAACAAAAATACTTACAATTACATCCTCGTTCAGTTTCATCAACAATTTTACTCGTATGCACCCATATTCGTACTCGTACAATACACAGCTTTTAGATGTATGTACTATTAGTATATATACTCCAATGATCAGCTCTTAGCAGCTCATGTGAGTCACCTAACACATGTGGGAATCATCATTTGGCAACTAGCATGAAATATCTTATAAAATTACAAAAATATTAGTAATCATTCATGACTTATTTACAAGTAAACAAAATTACACATCCTTTATATCTAATCCATATACCAACGACCAAAAACACCTATAAACACTTTAATTCTTCAATTTTATTCATCTAATTGATCTCTCTCAAGTTCTATCTTCAATTTCTAAGTGTTCTTCATAAACTCTATAAGTTCTAGTTTCATAAAATCAAGAATACTTCCAAGTTTGCTAGCTTACTTCCAATCTTGTAAAGTGATCATCCAACCTCAAGAAATCTTACTTATTTACAGTAATATATCTTTCTAATACAAGGTAATACTCATATTTAAACTTTGATACAATTTCTATAACTATAACAATCTTATTTCGAGTGGAGATCTTACTTGAACTTGTTTTCGTGTCATGATTCTGCTTCAAGAACTTTCAAGCCATCCAAGGATCCTTTGAAGTGATATCTATTTTTCTCATTTCCAGTAGGTTTACCTACTAAAATTAAGGTAGTAATGATATTCATAACATCATTCGATTCATACATATAAAACTATCTTATTCGAAGATTTAAACTTGTAATCACTAGAACATAGTTTAGTTAATTCTAAACTTGTTCGCAAATAAAGTTAATCCTTCTAACTTGACTTTTAAAATCAACTAAACATATGTTCTATATCTATATGATATGCTAACTTAATGATTTAAAACCTGGAAACACAAAAAACACCATAAAACCGGACATACGCCGTCGTAGTAACACAGCGGGCTGTTTTGGGTTTGATAATTAAAAACTATGATAAACTTTGATTTAAAAGTTGTTCTTCTGGAAAAATGATTTTTCTTATGAACATCAAACTATATCCAAAAATCATGGTTAGACTCAAAGTGGAAGTATGTTTTTCAAAATGGTCATCAAGACGTCGTTCTTTCGACTGAAATGACTACCTCTTACAAAAATGACTTGTAACTTATATTTCCAACTATAAACCTATAATTTTTCTGTTTAGATTCATAAAATAGAGTTCAATATGAAACCATAGCAATTTGATTCACTCAAAACGGATTTAAAACAAAGAAGTTATGGGTAAAACAAGATTGTATATTTTTGATTGTTGTAGCTACAGGAAATATTGTAACAATTCTATACAAATCATAGCTAGCTAACTTGTATTATACATGTATTCTAATATATTATGTAATCTTGGGATACCATAGACACGTATGCAAATGTTTTGACATATCATATCGACCCATGTATATATATTATTTGGAACAACCATAAACACTCTATATGCAGTAATGTTGGAATTAGCTATACAGGGTTAAGGTTGATTACAAAAATATATATACTTTGAGTTGTGATCTAGCCTGAGACATGTATACACTGGGTCGTGGATTGATTCAAGATAATATATATATCAATTTATTTTTCTACATCTAATTGTGGACAACTAGTTGTAGGTTACTAACGAGGACAGCTGACTTAATAAACTTAAAACATTAAAACGTATTAAAAATGTTGTAAATATATTTTGAACATACTTTTATATATATGTACATATTTATTATAGGTTCGAGAATCGACCAGTGGCCAAGTCTTACTTCCCGACGAAGTAAAAATCTGTGAAAGTGAGTTATAGTCCCACTTTTAAAATCTAATATTTGGGATGAGAATACATGCAATTTTATAAATTTTTTACGAAATAGACACAAGTAAATGAAACCACGTTATATGGGTGAATGATCGAAGCTGAATATGCCCCTTTTTAGCTTGGTAGTCTAAGAATTTGGGAACAGACCCCCAAATTGACGCGAATCCTAAAGATAGATCTATCGGGCCCAACTAGTGTAAGAATCCGAAACTAATCCTCCCGGATGAAATCATCAACAGTTGGTCCCATCGCGTTGATCGACTCCAAGTAAGGTCCTTAACATGAGCTATTGCACCGCGGAAGACTTAATTCGTACCTGAGAATAACATGCTTTAAAACGTCAACATAAAGTTGGTGAGATATATAGGTTTGATGCTAGCAGCGTTATAACTATGGACCACAAGATTTCATATATAAAAATATAATACACTCGCAAGTGTATGAAAAGCAATTCCAAGCAGTGGGCACCCGGTAACTAGCCTTAACAAGAGTGTGTACCCCTGAGTTATAATAATATGTGCACCGAATCAAGTGCGTTCCGTTAACCTCGAAGTACTAAACACCCGTTCTTCTACTTTACTAGAACAACATCTGGGTGGGGGTGTAAAACCCGATAGATCTATCTTTAGGATTCGCGCCTACCAGTTCATAAACCAATAGTTAAAGTTACCAAGCCAGGGGATTTTTGATTCAAACCCATGTAGAACGTAATTTTAGTCACTTGTGTCCATAACGTAAATCATTTATAAAAACAGCGCATGTATTCTCAGCCCAAAATATTTAGAGTTTAAAAGGGACTATATACTCACCATACTGTATTTTGTAGTAAAAACACATATAACATCGTTGAACAAGTATAGGGTTGGCCTCGGATTCACGAACCTATATCAGGTGTATATCTATTAAAACATATAATCGAAATCGAATAAAAATATATATATTCTATTAAACTGTTATTTTATTAATTTATAAATTAATTAAATATATTTATTTTTATATATACTTTAAATAGATAACTAATATTTATTACAAAAATATTATTATAGTTATGTTTACGTCTTAAATATATTTTTATATAGAAAATCTTTATTTGATAATTAATAATACTAATTATAATAATGAAATAAAAAAAATGATAATTTTAATTATAATACTAACTTTAATAATAAATTATAATTTTAATAACAATAATAATAATAATAATAATAATAATATTTTATTTAAATTGTAACCTAGTTGTAATTTTTATCAATTTCGTATTAATATCCATATTTATAATCTATATATATTTATCTTCATAATAATAATAATAATAAAAATAATGGTAATATTAAATTTATACCTTTGTAGCATTAAAAAGGAGTAAGTTGCCCGAGACGGGACTCGAACCCAAGACCTCTCGCTTAACAACTACACATCCCACCACTGCTCCGGTAATTACTTTGTTTATGTACCCTTAAACGTTTACTTATATTCTACTCGGTTCTTGGCTAAATAACACCAACACATTCACGGCTCACAACAAAATTACGGCCCAAATGCAAAAACAGATGTGGCCTAGTAATCCGGCCCAAATAATAAAGGAAATCTCGTGGCCTGGTTTGGCAAATAAAAAAAAATCGAACAGTAAACATAAGCAACAAATTACGCCAGCCAAAAAAAATATAAAGTAAAATAAAGAAATTTGTTTAAATGATTAAATCATGAGCTGGTACCCACTCCATTTCCTTGAACGTGGCCCTCTTGCTTTTGTTGTCCCCTTTCACTTTTTATCTCTATATAATAAAAGTATGTGATATATAGTAGCCCAAGTTGGTGACGAAAGAAGAAGAAACTCAAAGAAAAAAAAATGGCGGTTGGGTAATGGTTCGAACCACATCAGAAACAGAAAAATAAATGATGTAGGGTGATTGAGCTGTTAGAAGATATGGAAGGTTTTATTTCCTTGAAGATGCATGTTTGAAGATGCAATATATACATCTTGTTTGAACTAAGAACACCAATATATGCCACAAGTGGGTTTGTAGCTTCGAGCAGCAACAATGAAAGAGGGTGGCTCGTTTTTGGTGATTCAAGGAGGCAGTTGGAAAAAGTGGTGGTTCGTGAGTCTTGGTTGGAGATGGTGATGATCGACATGGTGAGGGTGGCGGATGGTAGTGTTAGAGGGTGAAGTGGGTTTCTTACTAGGATCAAATACAGAAATGAAATATAGCCATTTAATGGTTCTTAATGGTTGATTTCATCCTTATCGTTTCTACCTTCGTCGGAGTTGATGAAGTAGCCGGAGTTGTGTCGTGTATTTTAGGATATTAAAAAGATTGTGATGTTTCATGGTTATTCTTGTGTGGTAAAGGTAGCGATTTTTAAACCGTAAAACAGACTCGTAGAAGTATATATCTCGAGTTGTGGATGGTGGTTTGTAGGTGTCGGTTTTGGAACTCAATTGGAAACGGGAAACGAGATTAACAAGGATAATGGTTGCAGTGGAGATAAAGGTTTGTGTCAAGTATATACATGATTACTAACAATCTGTATTATTACATTCTGAAAATCATTTGAACTTGAGCCTTGAAAAAAAAAATTCACAAACAGAGACGAACGGGGTTCCTGTTTTCATTATCTGTTTTCTTCGATTCGCAGTGAATGGATGTATAAAACGTGAGTATATAATGATCTTGAATTAATCAATTGATTTGGATGTGTAAAGAGATATCTAGACCGAATTCCACGGGTATACAGGAAGACATCAAATCAGATAGTAACGTAAATCTGATTATATAATGGATTTTAATTAATTGATATACATATTATTAATAATAATACAAATAAATAAGAATAATACATATTATATAAGTATATAACTATATATATAACTTATATCTGTATTTTGATAAGTTTGATATTAAATAAATTACTGATATCACTTTATTAATAACAAATAAATAATGATAATAAATATTAATGGTGATGTTCATGATAATATTAATAATAACTATATATCTGATAATATTATTTATATTAATAATAAGGATAATAATATTTATTAATAATACTGTTATTACTGATATTTTAGCAATAACTAATGACATCTATCTTACAATTAAATTATATTTTTAACCATTCTTATTTTTATAAAGTCTTTATTTTGATATTAAAAATTTTATAGTTATAATTATAATATTAATGACAATAATATTAATAATTTTAGTTAATAACAATAATAAGGAAAATAATAACGTTTCCAAGTTCATAAAATAGATCTCATAATTCATATATATATCAACTAATCAGATTAAATGTTTATCTCAATTTAATAAACACACATATGGGTATATGTGTGTATTTATTTACACATAATGATTCGTGAATCGTCGGGCATAGTCAAAAGGTAAATGATTATCTAAATATAGATTTCAAACTTTCTAGACTCAAAATTACAGATTTTGCTTATCGTGTCGGAAACATATAAAGATTTAGGTTTAAATTTGGTCGGAAATTTCCGGGTCGTTACAGTACCCACCTGTTAAAGAAATTTCGTCCCCGAAATTTGATAGAGGTCGTCATGGATAACAATAGGAATGTTTTCATGACGAATATGAGATAATAACGGAGTTTTATCAGTATTAAGAGATAAAACGATTCGATCATGTGAAGCGTACGAGTGAAGCTATTACAAAAGAGTGAAATGAGTAAATAAATATATTCATTTCAACCAATGGCGTAGCTATTATTGATTTCCAGAATTTAAGGGATTTAAAGAAAATCTTGGATATCTAAAAGATTTGATTCTTCGGCGAATATTAAAATTATGATCTTCTTTGATTTAATGCGCCAATCTGTTTCGATTTCTCGGTCGGATATTTCACTATAAATCCACTCCCTTTGTTTCTTTATTTCCACAGCTCACACCTTCTATTATTTCCCCCACACTCCATACTTTTAAACACTTGTCAATATGCTTTATCCCATTCTGACCCTTGACATACTTTTAAATTTTCACATCTGTCATTCTTCTTTTCATCTACCACCAGAAGAATCTATTTACTTCTACTATACTCTTATGTTTATAGTGTTTCTAACTTTCTCGTGTCTTTGTATTGCCATATGCATCGATATACACGATTTGTAGTTTCGTGGTTATTATCGGGCTTTATATTCTTCATTATTTTTCAAAGCTTCATGCTTCCGTTTTCCCTTCCCGTCTTCGAGTCGAGAGAGCAATGGTCCGGAATTCGTAGGTATGAAATTCAGAATGAACATAGCTAATGCTTTTAGAAGGAAATGGTGATGACAAAATTTTGATTTGTCAAATTACCAGAATATTCTGGAAAAGACTGAGTTATCAAGGAAACTATTTTCTTGATATATTTAGAGATTAGGTAGAAGGTAAGAACCGTGTAACATGGCACATGATGATGGTACAGTGAATCATCACATTCCATTAGAAACTTAACATGACTTACTGTAATATAATGAAGTTGATCAAGTTTCATTATATTATACTAATTCATGCATCAGTTCCCAACACTACTTCAAAACATTCATATTTTAAACTTGGAGGTTTCAGAATTTAGAAACTAACACAGTTTCTTTTATATTGTAATGCAGATATTACGGAGAGATAAATGATCTCAGAGAGGAATAGTTGTGGAAATATCTCCAGAAATATGGAGAATATTTATAACGGAAGATATGAAGATACCGTATAATATCTAAGATAAGGTGATGATGAAGAATATCATCTGGAAAGGTTTAGAATAAGGAGTAGGGTTCTTACTAACGGTTTTAGCAGGCACTGAATCATTTGGATTCTTTGAAGGCAGGTTCAGTCCTTGTATTTGTTCTTTGTTTCCTTCACGGTTAGCTCAATCCGTTTTTCAATACCAAATTTTCTATCGAGCGTTTCTAGCACTCCCTTCTTTATCATCAAACCTTTTGGCCATTTAGGCCATCTATAATTTTACTGTTTCCTCTGCATTTAATGCAGCCATATCTAAATCGTCGGTTATCAATCCGAGGTGTTTTCGGGAAAATTGTGTTTTTTTTTTTTTAGATAATTAAACGCTTATGGTAGTATGGTGGAATATAAAAGATTCCCCGGTAACAATGACGAAAGAGCATCGTATACATCGAGGTTATAATAAGACAAGTCCAACTAAAGTGTCGATGTTATCTTGGTGGAGCTGTGACAAAATTGGCTACTTTGAAAAGGGATCGTAAGATTGTTTTTGCTAATAAATGGTAAAGGATTCAACACGGTACGTGTTAAACTATGAATTTAAGTTCAAGAGTTTTTCAGGTGCATAAATCTTTTCTTCCATAGATGAAGTGCGGTTGGTTCAACTTCTCGGTTGAGGTGTTTTCAAGAATCATGAAAACATTTGAACGCGAATTGTAATTGTCGAGGTACAAGTAAGGTTTAAGAGAAAATCAAGTGGCAAACTTGAAGATTTGTTTAGTTTCATATGTTATAATCAATGTTTTAATTCATTTTAATCGTCCAAAGTTAGCAATCCAATAGTACGATTGTCCAATGGTTCAATAAATTCATATATAAATTAGATATATTATATTCGAATTACATAATATGTATCGTGACCCGTGTACCGGTCTCGGTGTCGATCACAACTCAAAGTATATATATATTTTGGAATCAACTCCGACCCTGTATAGCCAACTCCCACCTTCACATATAGAGTGTCTACGGTTGTTCCGAAATATATATATAGATGGGTCGATATGATAAGTCAAAACCTTGCATACGTGTCCCGTTATTTAGAGTGCGTAAAAGTAAATAACAGAAATTAAATGACGATAAATAAAATTGCGAGAATGTAAATTGCGATAATATAAATTGCGATAAATTAAATGTTAATCAGTTAGCTGGGAACAGTTAGCTGGGAACAGTTAGCGTGGAATCTTAACAATATTTCAATTAGTTAATACGTTTGTTTCTAACAAATTTTATTTTGTCTAATGTTTTCTTCTTTATGCCACTTGTTGGATTCCGATAGGTCAAAATCCGAGTATGAAATTTGAATGAAAATGGTTATTCCGGAGTGAGCGGATATGAATATCGGTGGTTGTAAGTAGGATAATAAATGACCGTTGAATCAGATTCGAAGAATGTACAATGTAACTTGTTAATGTGAATTTTAAATATTCCTTGGGTACTACCCACCCGTTAAAATATTTTCATCATTAACAGTTTGTACGAGAGAATTTTTAATTATAATCTTTATGAAAATATACTTGCATATATATTTTCGTCAAATGTAATTATGAATTTAATGAGTCAAAAACTCATTTGATTTACTGTTAATACTAGGTTACATAATCTCTAAAACTTTAGAAATTACATAATCACCATGTCGAACGAGGAAAAAAATGAGGTAGAATGATACGTAAAGCGAAGATAATCGATGTAGATCGATGTGTAGAACGAAGTTCATACTCGAAGTACAGATGGTGATATTGAGGCGTGTAATGTTGATATTCTAGGTACAGGTTACGATGTTGAGGTTTACAATGCGGTTGTGGTATAGGGGTGATAAGGATACCGTTGACATTGATGATGATGGTGTTGATTATGCTGCTGATACCGAAGCTTGTGATGTTGATGTTACTGGCGGTACTGGTTATGCTGCCGGTGCTGCTGCTGGTGTTTGTAACCTTCGCATCAGGACGCGAGCGCGAAGTTCGTTAACTTCCGCTAGTACACCGGGATAATTGACAGTTGGAGCGAGCGGATGAATAAGATTCGAAATATGGGATAGTATATAATCGTGACGAGACACTCTGGAAATGAGAGAGAAAATGGCTTCTCGAACAGGTTCGCCGGTAAGTGCTTCAGGTTCATCGCCGAGAGGGCAATTTGGTGGATGGAAGGGATCTTCGTCGTGAAATGATTTTCGAATATAGGATGATATTCTAACTTCATAGAATATCTATGTATATGATACTAAAGATTTTGTAGACTACGGAGGAATTTACGGCATATGTCAGGAAAATCTACAGATGCGCTAAGATAGGAATTATTAGATACGCTAAGATATGAATTTTGTCTATACACTATCGATGCACTAAATGCAGTAGGACGTGTCTAGACTTATGAATGATAAGCAGGCAATTTCCTAAGGATGATAAGCAGATGATTTCCGACTAGAAATGATAAGCAAAACTTTTTGACTTGTAAACACGGTCGAAGTCCAGACTCATTAATGTATCCTAACAACTACTAGTCAGACACACTAATGCAAGACCTGGTTCACTAGGACCAACGCTCTGATACCAACTGTAAGAATCCGAAACTAATCCTCCCGGACGAAATCATCAACAGTTGGTCCCATCGCGTTGATCGACTCCAAGTAAGGTCCTTAACATGAGCTATTGCACCGCAGAAGACTTAATTCGTACCTGAGAATAACATGCTTTAAAACGTCAACATAAAGTTGGTGAGATATATAGGTTTGATGCTAGCAGCGTTATAACTATGGACCACAAGATTTCATATATAAAAATATAATACACTCGCAAGTGTATGAAAAGCATTCCAAGCAGTGGGCACCCGGTAACTAGCCTTAACAAGAGTGTGTACCCCTAAGTTATAATAATATGTGCACCGAATCAAGTGCGTTCCGTTAACCTCGAAGTACTAAACACCCGTTCTTCTAGTTTACTAGAACAACATCTGGGTGGGGGTGTAAAACCCGATAGATCTATCTTTAGGATTCGCGCCTACCAGTTCATAAACTAATAGTTAAAGTTACCAAGCTAGGGGATTTTTGATTCAAACCCATGTAGAACGTAATTTTAGTCACTTTTGTCCATAACGTAAATCATTTATAAAAACAGCGCATGTATTCTCAGCCCAAAATATTTAGAGTTTAAAAGGGACTATATACTCACCATACTGTATTTTGTAGTAAAAACACATATAACATCGTTGAACAAGTATAGGGTTGGCCTCGGATTCACGAACCTATATCAGGTGTATATCTATTAAAACATATAATCGAAATCGAATAAAAATATATATATTCTATTAAACTGTTATTTTATTAATTTATAAATTAATTAAATATATTTATTTTTATATATACTTTAAATAGATAACTAATATTTATTACAAAAATATTATTATAGTTATGTTTACGTCTTAAATATATTTTTATATAGAAAATCTTTATTTGATAATTAATAATACTAATTATAATAATGAAATAAAAAAAATGATAATTTTAATTATAATACTAACTTTAATAATAAATTATAATTTTAATAACAATAATAATAATAATAATAATAATAATATTTTATTTAAATTGTAACCTAGTTGTAATTTTTATCAATTTCGTATTAATATCCATATTTATAATCTATATATATTTATCTTCATAATAATAATAATAATAATAAAAATAATGGTAATATTAAATTTATACCTTTGTAGCATTAAAAAGGAGTAAGTTGCCCGAGACGGGACTCGAACCCAAGACCTCTCGCTTAACAACTACACATCCCACCACTGCTCCGGTAATTACTTTGTTTATGTACCCTTAAACGTTTACTTATATTCTACTCGGTTCTCGGCTAAATAACACCAACACATTCACGGCTCACAACAAAATTACGGCCCAAATGCAAAAACAGATGTGGCCTAGTAATCCGGCCCAAATAATAAAGGAAATCTCGTGGCCTGGTTTGGCAAATAAAAAAAAATCGAACAGTAAACATAAGCAACAAATTACGCCAGCCAAAAAAAATATAAAGTAAAATAAAGAAATTTGTTTAAATGATTAAATCATGAGCTGGTACCCACTCCATTTCCTTGAACGTGGCCCTCTTGCTTTTGTTGTCCCCTTTCACTTTTTATCTCTATATAATAAAAGTATGTGATATATAGTAGCCCAAGTTGGTGACGAAAGAAGAAGAAACTCAAAGAAAAAAAAATGGCGGTTGGGTAATGGTTCGAACCACATCAGAAACAGAAAAATAAATGATGTAGGGTGATTGAGCTGTTAGAAGATATGGAAGGTTTTATTTCCTTGAAGATGCATGTTTGAAGATGCAATATATACATCTTGTTTGAACTAAGAACACCAATATATGCCACAAGTGGGTTTGTAGCTTCGAGCAGCAACAATGAAAGAGGGTGGCTCGTTTTTGGTGATTCAAGGAGGCAGTTGGAAAAAGTGGTGGTTCGTGAGTCTTGGTTGGAGATGGTGATGATCGACATGGTGAGGGTGGCGGATGGTAGTGTTAGAGGGTGAAGTGGGTTTCTTACTAGGATCAAATACAGAAATGAAATATAGCCGTTTAATGGTTCTTAATGGTTGATTTCATCCTTATCGTTTCTACCTTCGTCGGAGTTGATGAAGTAGCCGGAGTTGTGTCGTGTATTTTAGGATATTAAAAAGATTGTGATGTTTCATGGTTATTCTTGTGTGGTAAAGGTAGCGATTTTTAAACCGTAAAACAGACTCGTAGAAGTATATATCTCGAGTTGTGGATGGTGGTTTGTAGGGGTCGGTTTTGGAACTCAATTGGAAACGGGAAACGAGATTAACAAGGATAATGGTTGCAGTGGAGATAAAGGTTTGTGTCAAGTATATACATGATTACTAACAATCTGTATTATTACATTCTGAAAATCATTTGAACTTGAGCCTTGAAAAAAAAATCCACAAACAGAGACGAACGGGGTTCCTGTTTTCATTATCTGTTTTCTTCGATTCGCAGTGAATGGATGTATAAAACGTGAGTATATAATGATCTTGAATTAATCAATTGATTTGGATGTGTAAAGAGATATCTAGACCGAATTCCACGGGTATACAGGAAGACATCAAATCAGATAGTAACGTAAATCTGATTATATAATGGATTTTAATTAATAGATATACATATTATTAATAATAATACAAATAAATAAGAATAATACATATAATATAAGTATATAACTATATATATAACTTATATCTGTATTTTGATAAGTTTGATATTAAATAAATTACTGATATCACTTTATTAATAACAAATAAATAATGATAATAAATATTAATGGTGATGTTCATGATAATATTAATAATAACTATATATCTGATAATATTATTTATATTAATAATAAGGATAATAATATTTATTAATAATACTGTTATTACTGATATTTTAGCAATAACTAATGACATCTATCTTACAATTAAATTATATTTTTAACCATTCTTATTTTTATAAAGTCTTTATTTTGATATTAAAAATTTTATAGTTATAATTATAATATTAATGACAATAATATTAATAATTTTAGTTAATAACAATAATAAGGAAAATAATAACGTTTCCATGTTCATAAAATAGATCTCATAATTCATATATATATCAACTAATCAGATTAAATGTTTATCTCATTTTAATAAACACACATATGGGTATATGTGTGTATTTATTTACACATAATGATTCGTGAATCGTCGGGCATAGTCAAAAGGTAAATGATTATCTAAATATAGATTTCAAACTTTCTAGACTCAAAATTACAGATTTTGCTTATCGTGTCGGAAACATATAAAGATTTAGGTTTAAATTTGGTCGGAAATTTCCGGGTCGTTACAACTAGCCCCATTCTGGAATTTGGAATGCTTTAGTACTTAGAAATTATTATGTCCGATGGGTGTCCCGGAATGATGGGGATATTCTATATGCATCTTGTTAATGTCGGTTACCAGGTGTTCACCATATGAATGAATTTTATCTCTATGTATGGGATGTATATTGAAATATGAAATCTTGTGGTCTATTATTATGATTTGATAATATATAGGTTAAACCTATTGTGACAACCCGGAAATTTCCAACCAAATTTAAACTTTATCTTTATATTATCCCGACACGATAAGCAAAGTTTGTTAAGTTAAATCTCAAGAATTTTAAATTGTGTTCATACATTCATTATAACCTCGACCAAATTCCGACGATTCACAAACCGTTATATATAAATATATATGTATATATATGTATATATATATTATAACTTGAGAATATTAATAAAGTATTAAACGTATAATACTTTACACGAACGTATTTGTTTCAATATGTTTATCGATGGAATTAGAAGATAATATCAAATGATTGATTTATCAGATACATTGTGATATGATTATGGTTATATGTTATGAGGTCCACTGTGATTTAAGAATCTATCCTTTTTGAAAACATTCGGAAAATAGTAAAGTGATTTATAAGTAAGAACGTGGAGTGTAAATAACTTAGATGTTGGATATCGACAAGTTAAGTAACTCGTCATTTTTCATTAAGATGATTTCATACGTTTATTTAACCTTTGAAGTTTATCCCATGTTTCACCAACAGACTGTAATTTAAAAACTTGAAACCTATTATGAATATATATGATTTTACTTTTCTAAAACGTTTTATGATATAACGATTTCCATTATTTTAACCTTTAAATAAAATGATTCTTAAATATATTTAGTTTTGGAAAACAAAATTATCATATTTATTTGATTTAGTTTCAAACGTACAAAAACGTTTTCAGTTTAAAAAGAAATTTATTATTATTAAAACGTATATAACTTTTATAAATATCTAGAACCACTTTTGACAACTCATTACTTAACCAGTATGATAAAGATAACGATATTTATATTTTATTTTATTAAATATATATAACTATTTAAATTAATATTATATATATTTATACGCGTATTATACGTACATAGTTTTATACCTTTACTATACTTAAACTTTACCTTTATTTTTACTTTACTTTAACTTTAATAATTCATACTTTAATAATTCACTTTAATAATTCATACTTTAATAATTCACTTTAATAATTCATACTTTAATAATTCACTTTAATAATTCAAAAATCTATTATAAATAGAATTCATTAGGTTTCATTATTTCATAGAAATTTGAAAATATTTTTCTCTAAACTCTCTCAATCAATTTACATATATATATTTACTCCGTATTATTTCAAGATATTATTAGTATACATAAAATATTACGACGGAGTGCTGTCCGAGTGATTTCAAAATTTTTTCGAGTAGGATAGGGCTAAGGAAATTATGGGTTATAGCTATGGAGGTGATGGGTAATGTTCATGGGTATGCTCGTGAGGTCGACCTAGTTTTTATCATCTCTGTTGTGTTTACATATCTTTCCTGCAATATTGAATCTCAATACGTAAGCACTCATTACTTAACTTTTATATATTAATAGTGTATCCCTGACTAGTGCTCGAGTATATAGGATTAGGCATGCTTGTATTTTTGATATTGTCATTAGATAGGTTATGTTGAATCCTGAATTAGTTACATATGCGGTTGAGATAAGGTATAAGATATGCATGTCGTTGGAAAGCTAGCGAAAAATTAAGAACTTTTCATTTAGATATCGAATGGTTTCGATGAACAATTTGAAGTTATAGTCAATTGAAATTTGGTATTATTATTAAAAATGATTATTATTATTATCGTTGTTATTATCGTCGTTATAGTTTTAATCTAATTATTCTTATTATTATCATTATCAATAAAAAGTATTATCATTAAAAAAATTGTTATTATTACTATCGTTATTATTGTTAAAGTTATAATTAGTATTATCATTATCATAATATCTATTATCATTAGTATTATTATAATTAAAATTAATATTAGTAACACCTAATTATTATGATTACTATTATTATCATTAACACGAACGCGATATAAAACTCGATTAAAAGTTATTAAACAAACCGATTAGGAAATAATGACTATGAGTATCATGATAAAATTTAAATTATTGTAAAATATTTATTTAGATAAAATTATCGTTTTTCATTATTTTTATCACTATTATTATTAAAAGTATTATTAATATTAAAACTATCATTTTTACAAAATTATTATTTTAATAGGAATATCATTGTTAATATAAAATTTCATTATTTTTATTAATATGAATTACCATTTTATCATAATATCATTTTAGCAAATATAAATATTGTTATTATTATTAATAGAATAATAATAATAATTATTACAAAATAATATAACTTTTACTTACTATTATTATTATCGATATTATTTTATCAAATAAATATGTAATACAAAGATGTTTTACTACGTGTAACATAATTACATTAATACTACCTATCATATTATTTTTATGATGTTAAATGAACTTTATAAATTTCATTACTTAAGATATATAAAAGTATATTTTATATAAAATTTTATTTATTAATAAATGAATTATATTATTTACTCTAATAGATCTTTTAAAAATATTTAAAAATATAAAAACGATGATATTTAAAATATATATTAATTATGTATAGATTTTGGAAATCATTTTGAGTCAAATTGACTTTTGTTGACCTTTGCATATTAGTCTCGAGCATTAGGATTGTGATACACTATGACTTGACCTAATTTGCTAGACAAATATTGACCAACACACACACACACGTGCATATATATATATATATGTATATATATATATATATATATATATATATATATATATATATATATATATATAAAATTAATTTAGGTTCGTGAATTCGAGGTCAACCTTGCACTTGTTCAATGACGTTATATGTATTTTTACTACGAAATATAGTATGGTGAGTTTCATTTGCCTTTTTACCCTTTATATTTTTGGGCTGAGAATACATGCGCAATTTTTATAAATGTTTTACGAAATAGACACAAGTAATTGAAACTACATTATATGGGTGAATGATTGAAGCCGAATATGCCTCTTTTGCTTGGTAACCTAAGAATTAGTAAACCGATCTAGTAATTGACGCGAATCCCAAAGATAGATCTATTGGGCCTAACGAACCCCATCCAAAGTACCAGATGCTTTAGTACTTCGAATTCGTTTTTATCATGTCCGAAGGATTTCCTGGAATGATAGGGGATATTCTTATATGCAAATTGTTAATGTCGGTTACCAGGTGTTCACCATATGAATGATTTTTGTCTCTATGCATGGGACGTATATTTATGAGAACTGGAAATGAAATTCTTATGGTCTATTAAAATGATGGAAATGAATGATTATGATAAACTAATGAACTCACCAACCTTTTGGTTGACACTTTAAAGCATGTTTATTCTCAGGTATTAAAGAAATCTTCCGTTGTGCATTTGCTCATTTTAAAGATATTACTTGGAGTCTTTCATGGCATATTTCGAAGAACGTTGCATTCGAGTCATTGAGTTCATCAAAGATTATTATTAATTCAATTTATAGTTGGATAGTAGATATTATGAAATGGTATGCATGCCTGTCAATTTTCAATGTAAAGAAAGTTTGTCTTTTAAAAACGAATGCAATGTTTGTAAAATGTATCATATAGAGGTCAAATACCTTGCAATGTAATCAACTATTGTGAATTGTTTATAATGTATATGAACGGTTCCTTTCAATTGGTATCAAAGCGGTGCTCTTAGCGAACCAGGTCTGCATTAGTGTGTCTAACTGATAAGTCATTAGGATGCATTAGTGAGTCTGGACTTCGACCGTGTCTACATGTCAAAAGTTTTGCTTATCATTTCTAGTTAAAAATCATCTGCTTATCATCCTTAGGAAATTACCTGCTTATCATTATTAGTCTAGATACATCTTGCTACATTAATTGCATGAGTAGTGTATAGAAAAAAATTCATATCTTAGCGTATCTGCTAAATCATATCTTATCATATCTGTTATTTTAAACTTTTCCTGACATATCCCGCAAATTCCTCCGTAAACTACGAAATCTTTTGATCTATATATAGATATCCTATGTAAATAGAATACCACCCGATAGCCAGAAAAATCATTTTTATATCGAAAAATCCTTTATCCAATCGTACGAAATGGAATTCGTCGTTAGTTCAAGTCACTCAGATTCCGAAATGGAATCTCACTCAAGCTCTGAAAGCAGTGTGACCGAAATGGATCAACTAATCAGTCATCACTTATTCTGGATGAATTGGGGATGGGTTCGTAGCCTCCTCAATCATTGGAAACAAGAAGAAGGCGATCCTTTCCATCTACCACATTGCCCTCTTGAAGAAGAACCTGAAGCACTTACCGGCGAACCTGTCCGAAACACCATTTTCTCTCTCATTTCCAGAGTATCTCGTCACGATTATATACTACATAAAATTCTAGATTTTATTTATCCACTCGTCCGAACAGACAATCACCCCGGTGTAATAGAAGAAGTCAACGAGCTTCGCGCTCGGGTAGTGGCTTTGGAGAATATAGTGCAAAGATTACAAACACCAGCAACCAGTACCACCATCATCAACGCTAACAGTACCATTACCACCTCCAACCACAACCGCATCGTAAACCTCAAACTTCACAATCTGTCCCACGGGCATCAACGTCATACGCACCATAGATACCAAGGAGTACCAACAACAATAACTGATGAAGTATTAACTCATAACTTCATTGGAGAAACATTCTGCGGCGATTATGTAATCTATAAAGTCTTAGAGATTACCTAATCTAGCCCTAACCATAAATCAGTTAAACAAACCAAAATGATAGAAGGAAAAGTAGAAACCCTGACAAAAATGATGTGTGATTAACAAGTAAAGTTGTTTTACCAGCAACATCAATAGTATCGTCAGCGTCACCAGCATCGTCAGTACAGTCAACATCAGAATCAACAACACTTATAACATCACAAACTCCGTCAGTTCAAGAATCACTGTGGACATCATTACGAATCAATAACGCGTATATTGTATCAACGAGTTATGAAGAATTAACTCAGTCCCTCTGAAGAAATTATATGTATATTTTATATATATATATTTTGAGATAAAAATAAATCTTTCCGTGCTAAGCTATTGTGTGTGAATCTTAACTAGTCGGTTGATTCATATTACAAATATGCAATAATGTACATCCCTCGCCCGCGACTTAACCATCGTTAACTACAATCTCTGTCTCAATTCAACAAATTCCAATTTCCTAATAAATCAAGTATATATTTGATTTTACACTTCATCATTGATGTAACCGAAACTTTTCAGATAACATCATTCGTACTTTGCGAAGTTCACAAGAATTTAACAAAAACCAACATCACATCTCAACAAATAACGAAGTATTGATTCATAATTTCAATATTATTGAAGAAATACTAATGTAATCTCTAAAGCCTTCAAGGGATTATTCAATTCTGGTTTCAACCATAAATCGAATGAGTTTAATTTAGTATTGACTCATTGAAATCTATGTTACATCTTAAGAGAATATATATATATATATATATATATATATATATATATATATATATATATATATATATATATATATATATATATATATTTATAAAGACTGTAATAAAATTCTTTTGTACAAAATATTAATTGTGAATTTTTTTAACGGGTAGGTAATACCCGAGATATATATATATATATATATATATATATATATATATATATATATATATATATATATATATATATATATATATTCACAATTAATATGTTACATTCTTCGAATCTGATTAAGCAAATTATCAACTATACTTCCTACTTTCACAATAATATATATTTTTTCATAGCAATCAAAGCAACAATACTCATTCAAACCCAATTACATATTCTGATTTTGAAACCTCAGAATTCAATACGAAATATAACCGGTACCATCACTTTTAGATTCTTACATCTTTCAAAGCTATACTTTGACTTCAAAACTATGTTGAAACATCAAACGTATATTAACGATTACAATCTGTATTCAAACCCTTCGAAAATTTCTGAAGACACTTCATATAATGAGCAATTGAGATGATGATCCAACCTCATATTACCCACAATTATGTACTTAAAAAGCTCTCGAAACCAAAGTCATAATTCAACACATATCTGTGTCAGATCCTTTGGCATTTATCAGCAAAAATAACCTTGCAAATTCCTTTTCAAAGTAGCAAATTCTATCATAGCTCCAGCAAGACAACTTCGATTTTTTTTTCATTCGGAGTAGCCTTATCATAATCTTGATATATATGATTATACTTTTGTTACCGAAGAACCTTTCATGTTCCACCACATTAGCAATAAACTTATTCACAACTTCACTGATCTTTGACTTTCCGAAGAATCATTATATTTACCGAAACCCCAATATTTACCTATCTACATCTTGTAACGAGAATTGCCATACGAATCATTGGGAATTAGCAAATCAGTATTTTAAAATCTCGCATCATGTCGACGTCAACAGTTATACATATAACGTCTATCTCCTGGACTAACATACTGCGAATGTGAAGTTTCTAAAAAACACCCTAAACTGCGAACTAGTTCTCGAAATTTCGAAAAATGCTGATGAAGCAGCAAGAACTGTAAATGACCTTAACAGTAAAAAGTTTGATGATAAAGAATAGTGGGTTGGTAAATCTCAGAAAAAGAGAAGGTTTGGAACTGGAAAACGGATTGAGCAAAGTATGAAGGAGACTGTGGACAAATCACAAGGACGAAATCTACCTTCAAAGAATCCAAATGACTCGGTGTCGGCTGAAATCCTTAACAAATACCTTGCTCCTTGATCTAAAACCCTTGCGAACAATATTCTTCATCATCCTCTTATCTTAAATATTCTAAGATATCATCGTACCTTCCATTATAAATATCCTCCATATTTCTGAAGATATTTTCATAACCATTCTTATCTAAAATCATTTATCCCCTCGCATTATCTGTATCACATCATAAAGAAAACTGTTTTAGTTTCTAAATTCTGAAACCTTCGAGTATAAAGTATGAATGTTTTGAAGTAATGTTGGGAACTGAAGCATGAGTTAGTATAATATAATAACACTTGATCAACGTGATTATATTACAGTTGTGACGACCCGGGAATTTCTGACTAAATTTAAACTTAATATTTATATGATTTCGACATGATAAGCAAAGTCTATAAGGTTGAATCTCAAAAATCTCTACACTTATACACTTAAGTCTTTGACCATTCCCTACAATTCACGAACCATCGTGTGTATGTAAATGTATAAATAAATATATAAAAATAAAAGAGTATATATGATCTTTTGAGTTAATAAAATAAACCTTAATCAATTGGAATTAAATGTATAAAATAATAAACAATTATGTATTTATATATAAATATATACATGTTATTATTATGAACTTATATGCATATTTGTGATACCTATTAATACTTATTATTTGTATATTGTGATATATGTATATATATATATATAGGAAATTACTACTCAATATAAGTAGTATATTATATTGTAAAATATATTAAATGTATAAACATTAACTATTCAATAAATCATTACATAATATTAATAATAAGATTTAAGTACAAGTTATAATATTAAAGTTATATTATTAATATTACTTTCAATATATATGTTAATATTATGATTTGTATTAATTATTTTTAGTAGTAGTATATATATATTTAAACTACCATTATTCTTATTAATGTTAGCATAATATTAGTATCTTGATAAATATTATTATTACTATTATTAATGTCATTATTAACATTATTATTAATAATAATTTTAATTATTATTATGAATATCTTTTATTAGTACTAAACATTATTATTAAAAATTTTTATTATAATTATTATCTTTAGTATTATTATTAATATCATTAATAATATTATTAGTAATACTTAATATTATCATTATTATTATTCATATTTATTAATTTTAATAGAATTATTATTATACTTATATTTACTTATTAATAATAAAAATTAATAAACTAGTATATAATCACGATCTGTTTCGCGTCCCTTTCAATCCTTGTGTAATTTTTGTTTGTGTTATCAATTTGTAATATATCAGTTTCTGCGTACAGTTAGTTAAGTAGGAAATCAACATCAAATTTTATTCTTTATTTCTTTTTCTGTTCTCCTTGTTCTGCTCGTGATAAACCAGTCGACATACACTTTCCATAAAGCACAATCGATCATTCTGTACTAGTAATTAAATTTATTCGATTCCACTATCTATATCAGTTATCTGTTATCTGATTCATAACCCAGAACTTCAAGAACACGAAATTGATACCTCTGTTTTCATTTTTTTCTTCAAACTTCGAATTCGAGTTTTATCTAAAAATATAAAAATTCAGATAGGTTAGGAATCTTTATTGAAAACTAACTGTTAAGTTTCAAGATCAAATTTTTTATATCAAGGTCGAATTTTTGAGTCAAACCTTCGAGTTCAAAAGTCAACTGTTTTGGTTCATGAGAAAATTCAAATTTGTTTTCGTGTTTTATATTATATTGACAACTCCATCAGTTTCTAAGAGTGATTTTAAAACTTTTTCATGAAGGAATTAAGGTCTCAAAAAGTCCCCATCTCAAAAATCACATTTAAGTTCATTCATTTTTTTTCCCTCAAATACAGCGACGGGCTGCACAATTCCCTTTTGTATTTTTTTTTTTGTTATTCAGTAAATCATAATTATTGACTGTTATAATGACATCCAAAAGCAAGCTGATAAGTGTTGTTGGTTGTTAAACTTGATTTGGTCGATTGAATTTTTTTATATGAAGAAGATGAACGAAAGACAGAATTTTACGGGTTATATTTTATGTAAATGGGTTATATTCAAGAAAAGCAATATTGGATCAGATGGTTAGGCAGTGGGTTAGGGAACGAGAGGTCACGGGTTCAAGCCCCGTCGTGAGCAATTCTTTTTAGTAAGCTTGCAAAAACGGTATACACATTTGCATATACATTTATTATTATTATTATTATTAATATTATTATTATGATTATTAATATTGTTATAATTATTATTGTTATCATGATTAAAAGTAATATGAACATTATTATTATTATCTCTATTATTATTATTATTATTATTATTATTATTATTATTATTATTATTATTATTATTATTAATGTTATTATTATTATCATAATTATTATTGTTACCATTATTGATTATTGATATTATTATTATGCTTATGAATAAAATTAGAATTAGGATGTAAAAGTTAATAATAGAAAGATAACAAAATAAGATAATTACGAAACTATCAGTTTTATGATTTAAAGAAAAATGATAAAAATTATAAGAATAAGATAATATATAACTATGATTAAAATTGTTACCTTGATCATTATCGTTAACCTTATTATTAGCATTATTATCAAAATAGTTATTAGTCAAGGATATATACATTTACAGATTATAATACAAACATGATTATAAAAATGATTATACTTGTAATTGAATAATGAGTTAAAATGAAATATTTTATATTTAATATCATTATATTATTATTATTATCATTATATTAACAAATTAAAGTATCATTATATTTTAAAATTTTCAAAGTTATTACCTTTATTAAAACTATCATTAACAGTAGAATTAATATTTTTACAGTTATAATTATTAATATCATTATTATTATCGTTAATAGAATTATTAATATTATCATTTTATTAGTAACATTCAGTATTATAAATTATTAACATTTTTACCACAATTAATATTATTTTGACTTCTACTATAATTAATATACAAATGATACATATATATGTATATATATATATATATACATATATATATATATATATATATATATATATATATATATATATATATATATATATATATATATATATTAAAAATATATTTAACACATATAATATAACAAAGATCAATATTTTTATATAACAAAAATGAATATAAGAAACATATATATATTATTAATATAAAAAGGATATAACTATTAAATTTATATATATATATATATATTTGTTCGATTACAACTATGTATATTAATAAATATACATATGATATAGGTTCGTGAATCGAAGGCCAACCCTGCATTGTTCAATGTCGTCATATGTATTTTTACTACAAAATACAGTATTGTGAGTTTCATTTGCCCTTTTTACTCTTTACATTTTTGGGCTGAGAATACATACAAATGCTTTATTAACTGTTTTACAATATTTATATGCGTGAGTTTCATTTGCCCTTTTTACTCTTTACATTTTTGGGCTGAGAATACATGTAAATGCTTTATTAACTGTTTTACAATATTTATATGCGTGAGTTTCATTTGCCTTTTTACCCGTTATATTTTTTGGGCTGAGAATACATGCGCAACTTTTATAAATGTTTTACGAAATAGACACAAGTACATGAAACTACATTCTATGGTTGTATTATCGAAATCGAATATGCCCCTATTTATTAAGTCTGGTAATCTAATAATTAGGGAACAGACACCCTAATTGACGCGAATCCTAAAGGTAGATCTATTGGGCCTAACGAACCCCATTCAAAGTACCGGATGCTTTAGTACTTCGAAACTTATATCATACCCGAAGGGTGTCCCGGAATGATGGGGATATTCTTATATATGCATCTTGTTAATGTCGGTTACCAGGTGTTCACCATATGAATGAATTTTATCTCTATGTATGGGATGTATATTGAAATATGAAAATCTTGTGGTCTATTAAAATGATGGAAATGATTATTTATGTTAAACTAATGAACTCACCAACCTTTTGGTTGACACTTTAAAGCATGTTTATTCTCAGGTATGAAAGAAATCTTCCGCTGTGCATTTGCTCATTTTAGAGATATTACTTGAGTCATTCATGACATATCTCAAAAGACGTTGCATTCGAATCATTGAGTTCATCAAGATTATTATTAAGTCAATTATAGTTGAATATATTATGAAATGATATGCATGCCGTCAACTTTCGATGTAAAGCAAGTTTGTCTTTTAAAAACGAATGCAATGTTTGTAAAATGTATCATATAGAGGTCAAGTACCTCGCGATGTAATCAACTATTACGAATCGTCTATAATCAATATGGACTTCGTCCGGATGGATTAAGACGGGTCGCTTCAGTTGGTATCAGAGAGGTGGTCGTAGCGAACCAGGTCTTGCATTAGTGTGTCTAACTAGTAGTCGTTAGGATGCATTAGTGAGTCTGGACTTCGACCTGGTATGCATGTCAAAAAGTTTTGCTTATCATTTTGTGTCAAAAATTATCTGCTTATCATTCTTAGTCTAGACACGTCTTGCTGCATTGATTGCATGAATAGTGTATAGACAAAATTCATATCTTAGCGTATCTATTACTGTAAACCTTACCTGGCGTATCCCGTAAATTCCTCCATAATCTACGAAACCTTTTGTTCTATATATATGGATATTCTATGTAATTAGAATATCATCCGTTAGCCAGAAAATCATTTCATATCTAAAAATTCTTTATTCAATTGTACAAAATGGAATTCGTCATTAGTTCAAGTCACTCGGATTCCAAAATGGAATCCCACTCAAGCTCCGAAAGCAGTGTGACCGGAATGGATCAACCAATCAGTCATCATCTATTCTGGATGAATTAGGGATGGGTTCGTAGCCTCCTCAATCATTGGAAACAAGAAGAAGGTGATCCTTTCCATCCGCCACATTGCCCTATTGGCGAAGAACCTGAAGCACTTACCGGTGAACTTGTTCGAAACACCATCTTTTCTCTCATTTCTAGAGTATCTCGCCACGATTATATACTATACCAAATTCTAGATTATATTTATCCGCTAGTCCGAACCAAAAATCACCCCGGTGTAATAGAAGAAGTCAATGAGCTTCGCGCTCGGGTAGTGGCTTTAGAGAATATGGTGCGAAGGTTACAAACACCAGCAGCAGCACCAGCAGCATAACCAGTACCACCGCCAATGCCAACAGTACCATTACCAACACACAAAAAAACAACCGCATCACAAACCTCAACTTCATAATCTGTTACGCGAACATCAACGTCATACGCACCATGGATACCAAGGAGTACCAACAACAATGAACGATGAAGTATTAATTCATAACTTCATTGAAGAAATATTATGTGAAGAATATGTGGTTTCTAAAAGTTTTAGAGATTATTTATCTTAGCTCAAACCGAAAATTAAATAAGTTTAATATCAAATTGACTCATTAAATCCATAATTACATCTGAAGAAAATATATATGTATATATATTTTCATAAAGATTGTAATTAAAAATTCTTTCGTACAAACTGTTAATGGTGAAAATATTTTAACGGGTAGGTAATACCTGAGGAATATTTAGATTTCACATTAATAAGTTATACTGTACATTCTTCAAATCTGATTCAACAGTCATTTACTATCCTACCTACATCCACAGATAAATGAATCCGTTCACCACAAAATAACCATTTTCATTCAATTTCATATTTGGATTTTGACATACCAGAATCCAACAAGTGGCATAATGAAGAAAACATTTGACAAAATAAAATTTGTTAGAAACAGACTAATTAACTATGAGAAATTGTGTTAAGAATCCACGCTAGCTGTTCCTAGCTAATTGTTCCTAGCTAACTGATTACATTTTATTTATCGTAATTTACATTCTCGCAATTTACATTCTCGCAATTTACATTCTCGCAATTTTATTTATTGTCATTTAATTTCGGTATTTATTTTACGCACTTTAAATATCGGGACACGTATACAAAGTTTTGACATATCATATCGACGCATATATATATATATATATATATATATATATATATATATATATATATATATATATATATATATATATATATATATATATATATATATATATATGAATAACCATAGACAATCTATATGCAGTAATGTAACAACCCAACCCATTAACCAACCAATAACGCGGATAAATTTTTTTTTGCTGGAACAGCATATGGCGCGGCGCGCCATATGGCCGCGCGGCGCGCCAAAGTGGCCTGTCCAAAAAGTCATGAAATGCGAAAATGTTTGACCACTTCCCGACGTATTTAGACAAAACGATTTTAACCACACATTAATATATGTAGAACTAACACGTTCCATTAATAAAATTAGTTTTACGAAGACCGGGCCCACATCGGTCGTTTTAAGACTTTCGTACGAAAATACAAGTTTTCAACCACATGATTTGTAATACAAAATAAAGGCCGAGCATGGCGATTGGGGATACGCTACCCAATCCTAATCAATCTAAAAGCAAGCCTTCTAAAGCAACTACGCAAGTCCACTAGTCCCCGCTTACCCGAGCCTCCGCATCCATGCAATCTATATAAAAAAGTCAACAACGAGAGGGTAAGCTAACGCTTAGTGAATGATAACATACTACATGCATATATATGTATAAAATGGACACGCCACACAAATATCAAATGCCGCATACCGAAGCATCCAAGCATAAAGGCAAGATAGTCTAAGCATATCGTAACATCACTAAGCAACAAGCTAATAATAAATAAAGTGAGTTCACCAACGACGATGTGAACAACGCCAATAAGCCACACCCGGAGGGTTAGCTACATCACACCAATTCATTAATATAAACGACATTATACGTATACAATATATATATATATATATATATATATATATATATATATATATATATATATATATATATATATATATATATATAATATCTCGAATAGCATAATTGCTTACGCTTACATCACAATAACCATGGTTAACCAAATCTTCGCGAGGGAATGACTTCGCGAAATAAGTCATCGATGTTCATAACATTCTTTAGTATACTTAACACCTCGTATCACTAAACCCTAGGGTGGCACCTTAACACCTCGGTACTTCACCCCGAATGGCATCTTAACACCTCGATGCTTCACTCATTATTTTACGGAGTGGTGTCTTAACACCTCGACACTACACCCCTAGGTGGCATCTTAACACCTCGATGCTTCACCCCGAGTGGCATCTTAACACCTCGATGCTTCACCCGTCAATTACTTAGAGTGGCATCTTAACACCTCGATGCTTCACTCCGAGTGGCGTCTTAACACCTCGACACTTCACTCGTCACGTGATACGTGGTGTCTTAACACCTCGACACTACACATTTCACGCTACCACAAATAGATATATTATATACCTACACATATAATTATTCCAGTCACTATATTAACCCTTCGTCATTGGGGTTATATAGGTCCACATCACACGCCCATGTGATAACGTATACACAAAGTGTGAACCTCGCCAAAGTGGTCAACCAAAATGCACAAAAGTGCCAATTGGACCTATACACAAGTCCAACAATTCCACCTATACGAGAAGCGAGCTCTACAAGCGAGAACCCCTTCACCCGACCCGCACCCATCCTACACATACATATGCATATAGGATATTAATACTCACCTTGACGCCTTGAAGAATGCTACCGAATAATCCGCAATCGCCGATGGAATGTACCTAATCCATTTATCACATAACAAGTAACACAATTAGGGTGGATATACAAATCAACCCGAATTGACAACTAGTGCAATTTCGACCCAAATGCACTTTCAAGCACAAACCGCGCCCAAACTAACCAATAATCACTAACACAAGTGAGAATGGTCCTAATATGCCAATCAAACCCAATCATAGGTGTTAAACACCTATCTTGCCCAAAATGACACTTAAACCCTAATTTGACCCATAAGAAGTCAATATCACGCCATTAGCAAGTTTTGACACCAAAACATATTTAACTCGGTTCTATGCTTCAACTTAATCCATTTTAAGTTTATAAACCTTATTAAATCGACAATTAGGTTATAATCATCACCAAACCCTAATCTTTGACTCTAGTCAAAGTTAGTCAACCAAACATACCCAAAAGAGTTTCAACACTACTAGAATCACTAATACTAGAGATTACACACTACATACAAGCCTTTAACATGGTTAAATCATTAACCAACCCTAAACCCACCAACATCAACAATAACTAGTTACAATTACCCATTTCACCTCCTAAATGGGTTTTATAACTAACTAGTTCAAAACCCTAAACTTGAATATCAAATTACAAAGATGAAGTTCGGAGTTTGAACTTACCAATACCGCCAAAATGATGCTGTTGACGAGTAAAACAACTTTAATACCCGAGGTTTGACCCGAAACACCCTTCTTCTTCTCCAATTGGAGCTCTCTCTCTCTCTAAAACTCTCCTCTCACTCTAGGGTTTGAAGATGAGAGTGTTTGATGAGTGAAAATGAGCTCCAATGGAGTTCTAGATCAGTTTTGGTGACCCTAAACCGACCCTAAATGAACAGACCAAAGTACCCCTCATTTAAGCCTTTTAAAAAGGCTGAAAATTGCATCAGACGGGTTCGGCGCGCCGCGCCAAAAGGTGGAGCGCCGCTCCAACCTACAGGTCAGTTTTCAGAAACTTGTTTTGGCCATAACTTTTTGACCGTAGCTCCGTTTTCGATGAATCAAATATCGTTGGAAACGTAATAAGATTTCATTTCCAATGGTAAGGCTTTGAAACATCAACACAAAATTTATTTGGGGTTGAAATGATACGTACACACCTTGTCACTTCAGACAACGTCCAGTTTCCTTCGGCGTTCGAGCAAGCAACACGTACACTTCATATACGCATCGTACACCATAAATACATTATGTACAATAAATATTTGGGTCTTACAACTCTCCCCCACTTAAACTCGATCACGTTCTCGTGATCTTCTCCACTTAACCAATCCGGAACTACTCAACGACCCTCAATCCTAAGTTCCAATCCGAACTTTCCTAGACAATTCTTCCCAATGAATCACCTTTAACAACAAAATTGTCACCCGCGATTTATCAAAACCACTATCCGAGCACTAAAACCTGCTCTTTTCCCCATATCGGGAAAAACTCAACCAATATCGTACCGAGATATCAATTCCTTAGCGTACCTTTACCAAGGACAACGCTAAAAGTGACCAAGTCTCAACCTAAAATCAACGATCTGAACGTTGAAGATCGAACCACATGAATCCTTACGGATTACACTTACCACTAAACATCCTTTGTAGTGTGCAATACAACCAATATGCCACTATCCTAACATCATAAGCAACGGCTAAAACCAAAAGCACCTAAAACAACTATGGCAACGCTAAACCTAAGGTGTACAAAATCGACTATTGTCACACCCGTAACAACATGTGAGCGAAACACGGCTATCGCCTCACTAATCCCACGACATGGTCCCCACGACCCCACCATCGGCGTATAAAACTACCGTCAGTTCACACAACGTGGTCCTTACGACCCCACCATTGGCGTATAAAACAACCAATAGATCACATATCCAACAACATGAAGGCTGGCAGAAAACTACACGCGGCCCACTTCTCAAATCTCAACACCGGATGAAGTCAGCGGACCCCGTCAGCGGTCATGCTTCACCGATATAACACTACACCCATGATGAAGTCAGCGGACCCCGAAGGTCATGCTTCACCAATCAACGATCCCATGATGAAGTCAGCGGACCCTGAAGGTCATGCTTCATCAATCACCAATACCATGATGAAGTCAGCGGACCCCGAAGGTCATGCTTCATCAATCAACGCCCTTTTGGCCTCGAACGAAGAGTAGCGTAACATCGTGCTCTGCTACGCCATAGTGAATCCTAACGGATACCACTAACCATTCACACAATCAAGCAAGAACCACCTATATCAAACATAGGCACAAAACATTAATTCTCTAAAAGAGGATCCGATACGCACATCCCTTAACCGAGGGATTTTACCTTGCTCGCCATACCCGTCCATTATCTCTCAACGAGATTTACCACATTACCACCTTGGTGATAATTCAAATCCAAAATCATAAGTACAATTTAACCGAAATTGTACCCTACCACAATTTGACCAAAACTAGGTCCCAACACAATTTTCGGATCTTACTAAAACGTCATCCGAAATCTCACACTAGAACTTCCTCGGGCGGGAGTGTAACTCCCCCACTTGGAACTACGTCTCATAATCGCATCTCGTACAACCGTACCATGCTACCAAAGGTAGACTTTACCAACAATTGGGTTCACATGACCCATCACCATATCTTGCTCCCACCTTGAGCATACGAAGGATTTCAACCAATCCTTAAACACTTCGAACGAAAAGTGTACCGCAAATTACACCACTTTACTCTCGTAATCATCCAATTGCTTTAGTTTGTCAAATTTCACCCGATCACTCATGTACCTAAGGGTTTCACTTCGGTACCCTAAGTACAATGTAACCACAACATAATCGGAGTCGAACACCACGCTAGTAGGTATAAAAGAGGCACCTAATGTCGCGTCACGTAGACTCCTTTACCAACATACATTGAGATCCAACACTCGATTTCAAGAGTTTCAATCCACCCGATGAACCTCATGGTTCATCAACTTCAACACGAAAGCGAACACGCGCTTAACGACCGAACACCAAAACCGATTTCCATGGTTTGGTGAAACATTTCCCAAATACTAAGGAATGCTTGGTTACACCAAGTCTTACGCCCTTCGCCCGACAATCAAACGTCACCATAGGGTACTTCCATTCGGAACGTCACCCATATCAATAACATGCACAACACCATTGAGACTTTAAGGGTCTCACTCAAACGAGCTTAACGACCCGATACCAACCAAAATGCTTAAGCACCCAAGGATTCGCACCATAGGATCAAGGCACAACACACCACTTATACACTCTACTGAGAGCAAACCGGAACCATAAACGTAAACCACCCGCTTGCAACGAATTATCTCCAACGGAGAATAACGTTTAGCTAAGACTTACGCACATACCGCATGTTATTACAAACGAACAACATATAATTTCGTACTAAAAGTACCTGATGTAGCGTTGTTGGGCTTCCGTGCTCCACTACCCATCATGTAATCGCGCTCTAACCTCCTAACCCGATCGTCATGCGATTCGGAACACTCTGACTTCCGGTGTCCCTCTATCCGGCAAATGAAACACCTGATTGAGTCCAAAGGCACCACCGTACAATCTTGTGCCAAATGACCCCGTTCCCCACACTTAAAGCACGTGATCTTGTAACCCTTCTTACTCTTCTTCTTCACATTCCCGACGCCTTCAGGCGTACTTCGTGCCCTCTTACCATGAGCACCATGTAATCCTAACCTTGCAAGTACATCTTCATCATCGCTACCTCGAGGTTTGGGAAACCTCTTTTCAAACTCTTCCTTTACAACTTTAGTCACTTGGTCTCGGACCATTTCTGTCATTTGTCCTTCGACCAACTCCTTGGTTACCTCTCTAACTTTGCCGGTGAAAACCGAGACATATTGTTCAAACACGGCCTCAATCTTTAACGTTAACTCATCCTTCCCTTCGTGAATAGGCTCACTCGTTCCGCATCCATCTTCCGTTTTCATTCTAAGGAATGCAAACGATTAGATCACGAACGTATAAACCACAAGCACAACACCGCCCCATCTTGCTAAACACTCATCGTACATCACTTGTTAGACATGATTTGCACCCGTAATAAGGTTTGCAAGTCCTTATTACGCATACACGCCGTATCAACTTGTAAGTACAACGACCGCCTCGCTCGATGATATAAGCAAACACAAACAAAATTCTACGCGATAAAAACACACGCGAGAATTATTATCACAACACAATTAATATATTAATAATATCCGTATTACTAATATAAACGTTAGTCCACCTACAATTAAGGCACTAACTATAACCTATTCCGACCCGTAATCCCTACAAGTCTCGCAACAAATTAAGCACACACACAAGTCTAAGTCTAGGCACCTATCTCAAGTCACCTAAATCCCTTAGACCATGCTCTGATATCACTTGTAACAACCCAACCCATTAACCAACCAATAACGCGGATAAATTTTTTTTTGCTGGAACAGCATATGGCGCGGCGCGCCATATGGCCGCGCGGCGCGCCAAAGTGGCCTGTCCAAAAAGTCATGAAATGCGAAAATGTTTGACCACTTCCCGACTTATTTAGACAAAACGATTTTAACCATACATTAATATATGTAGAACTAACACGTTCCATTAATAAAATTAGTTTTACGAAGACCAGGCCCACATCGGCCGTTTTACGACTTTCGTACGAAAATACAAGTTTTCAACCACATGATTTTTAATACAAAATAAAGGCCGAGCATGGCGATTGGGGTACGCTACCCAATCCTAATCAATCCAAAAGCAAGCCTTCTAAAGCAACTACGCAAGTCCACTAGTCCCCGCTTACCCGAGCCTCCGCATCCATGCAATCTATATAAAAAAGTCAACAACGAGAGGGTAAGCTAACGCTTAGTGAATGATAACATACTACATGCATATATATGTACAAAATGGATACGCCACACAAATATCAAATACCGCATACCGAAGCATCCAAGCATAAAGGCAAGCTAGTCTAAGCATATCGTAACATCACTAAGCAACAAGCTAACAATAAATAAAGTGAGTTCACCAATGACGATGTGAACAACGCCAATAAGCCACACCCGAAGGGTTAGCTACATCACAATAATTCATTAATATAAACGACATTATACGTATACAATATATATATATATATATATATATATATATATATATATATATATATATATATATATATATATATATATATATATATATATATATATTTATATATATATATATATATATATAAATATCTCGAATAGCATAATTGCTTACGCTTACATCACAATAACCATGGTTAACCAAATCTTCGCGAGGGAATGACTTCGCGAAATAAGTCATCGATGTTCATAACATTCTTTAGTATACTTAACACCTCGTATCACTAAACCCTAGGGTGGCACCTTAACACCTCGGTACTTCACCCCGAATGGCATCTTAACACCTCGATGCTTCACTCATTATTTTACGGAGTGGTGTCTTAACACCTCGACACTACACCCCTAGGTGGCATCTTAACACCTCGATGCTTCACCCCGAGTGGCATCTTAACACCTCGATGCTTCACCCGTCAATTACTTAGAGTGGCATCTTAACACCTCGATGCTTCACTCCGAGTGGCGTCTTAACACCTCGACACTTCACTCGTCACGTGATACGTGGTGTCTTAACACCTCGACACTACACATTTCACGCTACCACAAATAGATATATTATATACCTACACATATAATTATTCCAGTCACTATATTAACCCTTCGTCATTGGGGTTATATAGGTCCACATCACACGCCCATGTGATAACATATACACAAAGTGTGAACCTCGCCAAAGTGGTCAACCAAAATGCACAAAAGTGCCAATTGGACCTATACACAAGTCCAACAATTCCACCTATACGAGAAGCGAGCTCTACAAGCGAGAACCCCTTCACCCGACCCGCACCCATCCTACACATACATATGCATATAGGATATTAATACTCACCTTGACGCCTTGAAGAATGCTACCGAATAATCCGCAATCGCCGATGGAATGTACCTAATCCATTTATCACATAACAAGTAACACAATTAGGGTGGATATACAAATCAACCCGAATTGACAACTAGTGCAATTTCGACCCAAATGCACTTTCAAGCACAAACCGCGCCCAAACTAACCAATAATCACTAACACAAGTGAGAATGGTCCTAATATGCCAATCAAACCCAATCATAGGTGTTAAACACCTATCTTGCCCAAAATGACACTTAAACCCTAATTTGACCCATAAGAAGTCAATATCACGCCATTAGCAAGTTTTGACACCAAAACATATTTAACTCGGTTCTATGCTTCAACTTAATCCATTTTAAGTTTATAAACCTTATTAAATTGACAATTGGGTTATAATCATCACCAAACCCTAATCTTTGACTCTAGTCAAAGTTAGTCAACCAAACATACCCAAAAGTGTTTCAACACTACTAGAATCACTAATACTAGAGATTACACACTACATACAAGCCTTAAACATGGTTAAATCATTAACGAACCCTAAACCCACCAACATCAACAATAACTAGTTACAATTACCCATTTCACCTCCTAAATGGGTTTTATAACTAACTAGTTCAAAACCCTAAACTTGAATATCAAATTACAAAGATGAAGTTCGGAGTTTGAACTTACCAATACCGCCAAAATGATGCCGTTGATGAGTAGAACAACTTTAATACCCGAGGTTTGACCCGAAACACCCTTCTTCTTCTCCAATTGGAGCTCTCTCTCTCTAAAACTCTCCTCTCACTCTAGGGTTTGAAGATGAGAGTGTTTAATGAGTGAAAATGAGCTCCAATGGAGTTCTAGATCAGTTTTGGTGACCCTAAACCGACCCTAAATGAACAGACCAAAGTACCCCTCATTTAAGCCTTTTAAAAAGGCTGAAAATTGCATCAGACGGGTTCGGCGCGCCGCGCCAAAAGGTGGAGCGCCGCTCCAACCTACAGGTCAATTTTCAGAAACTTGTTTTGGCCATAACTTTTTGACCGTAGCTCCGTTTTCGATGAATCAAATATCGTTGGAAACGTAATAAGATTTCCTTTCCAATGGTAAGGCTTTGAAACATCAACACAAAATTTATTTGGGGTTGAAATGATACGTACACACCTTGTCACTTCAGACAACGTCCAGTTTCCTTCGGCGTTCGAGCAAGCAACACGTACACTTCATACACGTATCCTACACCATAAATACATTATGTACAATAAATATTTGGGTCTTACAAGTAATGATCGAGTTTTCTATACAGGGTTGAGGTTGATTCTCTAATTATATATATACTTTAAGTTGTGATCGAGTCTGAGATGAATACGGGTCACGATATGTATTAATTAATTCGAATATTATATATTAAACTATATATGAATTATTGGACTGTCAACTATGAACTATCGACTGTGGACTAATGACATTGGACAATTAAAATGAATTAAAATATTGATGATAACATATGAAACTAAACAATTCTTCAAGTTTGCCACTTGATTTCATCTTAAACCTCATTTTTATCTCGACGATTACAATCTGCGTTCAAACCTTTCATGATTCTTGAAAACACCTTAATCTAGAGAATGAACCAACCACACTTCATCTACAGAAAGAAAAGACTGATGCGTATAGTTATGTACCTGAAAACTCTCGAAAACTGAATAAACATTTAACGCGTAGCTGTGCTAATTTCTTTAGCGTTATTATTACCGAAAATAACTTTGCAATCTCTTTCCAAATTAGCCAATTTTGTCACAGCTCCAACAAGTCAACTTCAATTTTTCATTCGAAACAACCTTATTATAACCTTGATATATATGTGTACTCTTTTATTGTTACCGGGGAATTTTTTATATTCCACCATATTACCAGCAGATGTACCAGCAACCTCATCGCTCCTTGGTTTAAATCTCTTCGAAAAATTCCTATATTTATCTATTGAAGTCTCATCATACTCATCTGTATCTTGTAACAAGAATTGCCACATCAATTACCGGGAATCAGCAAATCTGTATTGTGAGTCTCGCAAGGTTTCCACATCAACAGTTATATGTATCCATATAACATTTATCTCTTAGAACTATGATCTTCCATTCTGAAATTCTGAAAAGCACACAGTCTACGAAGTAATACTCTGAACTTTGAAAAAGCTGAATACCGCAGCAAAAACTGTACACGACCTTCACCGTCGAAAGTTTGATGATAAATAATGGAGTATTGGAAACACTCAATAGAAAATTTAGTACCGAAAAGCGGATTATTCGAAACTATGAAAGAAGCCATGGACAAATCATAAAGAATAAGTTTGACTTCAAAGAATCTAAATGATTCAATGCCTGCCGAAGTCTTTAGCGAATATCTTGCTCCTTACTCTAAACCCTTGCGGACAATAGTTTCTATCATCCTCTGATCTTAGATATTCAAAGATATTATCGTATCTTTCATTATAAATATCCTTGATATTTCTGAATATATTTTCATAACTCATCTTATCTGAAATCATTTATTTCTTTGAGCTATCAGTGTTACATCATATGAGAAACTATTAGTTTCTATATTCTGTAAACTTTCGAGCTTAAAATATGAATGTTATTGAAGTAATGTTAGGAACTGATGCATGAGTTAGTATAATATAATGACACTTGATCAACGTGATTATATTACAATAAGTCATGCTGAGTTTCTAATGGAACGTGAAGATTCACAGATCATAATGTCATCATGTGCCATGTTACATAACTCTTTCATTCTGCTTAACTTATAAACATATAAAAAAAAGTATATTTTTGATAGTGCTATTCTCAGTGATTCTGGTAATTTGACAAATCAAATCGTGCGATTACGTTCTTTCTTGTTTAGAACATTAAGTTCATTCGAAACTCCATATTTACGAATTCTGAACCATTACTCGCTTTACTAGAGGTCGAGAAGAAAATAAAAAGGCAAAGAGGTCCAAAGTATAAGAGAAAATATAAAGCCCAATAACAAGACGGAGGTTACAAAACATGGATATTAATACGAATAGCAATATAAAGACACGGTAGAATTAAGAATAGTATCACCCCAAGGTAATAATAGAAGTAAACAGATTTTCTAATGGAAGATTTAAAAGAAGGATGACAGAAATAATAATTAGGAAAATATCAAGGATTAGAACTGGATTAAGCATTTTCACAATTTTTTGGATGTATGAACTAAGAAAGAAAGTATTAGAATGGTGGGAATAATGGAACGGATGAGCTAAATTTATAATTGAAATATCAGACAAAGAAATCGAGGGAGATCACCGTATTTAATTATAGTGATCTTAATTTCTTTATTTGTCGAAGAATCAGATCTTATAAATTTCCAAAGATTTTCTTTTAAATGCCTTGAATTTCGGAATTCAATCAAGACAACGTCAAAAGCTAAGACGCACCTTATTTTCTAATTCAACCGTAACCACGTCAAAAGTTAGGACGAATCTTGATTTCCTAATTTCACTATTTGGCAATAGCTTCATTCGTACTCTTCGAATAATCGAATTATTTTATCTATATTACTCAATGATGATAATACTCTATTTATCAACTCATATTCATCATGAAAACATTCTTATTGTTAGCCATGACCACCTCACTCAAATTTCGGGACGAAATTTCTTTAACGGGTAGGTATTGTGACGACCCGGAAATTTCTGACTAAATTTAAACTTAATCTTTATATGATTTCGACATGATATGCAAAGTCTGTAAGGTTGAATCTCAAAAATCTCTACACTGATACACTTAAGTCTTTGACCATCCCCGACGATTCACGAATCATCGTGTGTATGTAAATGTATAAATAAATATATAAAAATAAAAGAGTATATATGATCTTTTCAGTTAATAAAATAAACCTTAATCAATTGGAATTAAACGTATAAAATAAAAAACAATTATGTATTTATATATAAATATATACATGTTATTATTATGAACTTATATGCATATTTGTGATACCTATTAATACTTATTATTTGTATATTGTGATATATGTATATATATAGGAAATTACTACTCAATATAAGTAGTATATTATATTATAAAATATATTAAATGTATAAACATTAACTATTCAATAAATCATTACATAATATTAATAATAAGATTGAAGTACAAGTTATAATATTAAAGTAATATTATTAATATTACTTTCAATATATATGTTAATATTATGATTTGTATTAATTATTTTTAGTAGTATATATATATTTAAAGTACCATTATTCTTATTAATGTTAACATAATATTAGTATCTTGATAAATATTATTATTACTATTATTAATGTCATTATTAACATTATTATTAATAATAATTTTAATTATTATTATGAATATCTATTATTAGTACTAAACATTATTATTAAAAATTATTATTATAATTAATTAGTATTATTATTATTAATATCATTAATAATATTATTAGTAATACTTAATATTATCATTATTATTATTCATATTTATTAATTTTAATAGAATTATTATTATACTTATATTTACTTATTAATAATAAAAATTAATAAACCAGTATATAATCACGATCTGTTTCGCGTCCCTCTCAATCCTTGTGTAATTTTTGTTTGTGTTATCAATTTTTAATATATCAGTTTCTGCGTACAGTTAGTTAAGTAGGAAATCAACGTCAAATTTTATTCTTTATTTCTTTTTCTGTTCTCCTTGTTCTGCTCGTGATAAACCAGTCGACATACACTTTCCATAAAGCACAATCGATCATTCTGTACTAGTAATTAAATTTATTCGATTCCACTATCTATATCAGTTATCTGTTATCTGATTCATAACCCAAAACTTCAAGAACACGAACTTGATACCTCTGTTTTCATTTTTTTTCTTTAAACTTCGAATTCGAGTTTTATCTAAAAATCTAAAAATGCAGATAGGTTAGGAATCTTTATTGAAAACTAACCGTTAATTTTCAAGATCAAATTATTTATATCAAGGTCAAATTTTTGAGTCAAACCTTCGAGTTCAAAAGTCAACTGTTTTGGTTCATGAGAAAATTCAAATTTGTTTTCGTGTTTTATATTAAATTGACAACTCCATCAGTTTCTAAGAGTGATTTTAAAACTTTTTCATGAAGGAATTAAGGTCTAAAAAAGTCCCCATCTCAAAAATCACATTTAAGTTCATTCATTTTTTTTTCTCAAATACAGCGATGGGCTGCATAATTCCCTTTTGTATTTTTTTTGTTATTCAGTAAATCATAATTATTGACTGTTATAATGACATCCTAAAGCAAGCTGATAAGTGTTGTTGGTTGTTAAACTTGATTTGGCCGATTGAATTTTTTTATATGAAGAAGATGAACGAAAGACAGAATTTTACGGGTTATATTTTATGTAAATGGGTTATATTCAAGAAAAGCAATATTGGATCAGATGGTTAGGCAGTGGGTTAGGGAATGAGAGATCGCGGGTTCAAGCTCCGTCGTGAGCAATTCTTTTTAGTAAACTTGCAAAAAGGGTATACACATTTTCATTTTCATATACATTTATTATTATTATTAATATTATTATTATGATTATTAATATTGTTATAATTATTATTGTTATCATGATTAAAAGTAATAAGAACATTATTATTATTATCTTTATTATTATTATTATTATTATTATTATTATTATTATTATTATTATTAATGTTATTATTATTATCATAATTATTATTGTTACCATTATTGATTATTGATATTATTATTATGCTTATGAATAAAATTAGAATTAGGATGTAAAAGTTAATAATAGAAAGATAACAAAATAAGATAATTACGAAACTATCTGTTTTATGATTTAAAGAAAAATGATAAAAAATTATAAGAATAAGATAATATATAACTATGATTAAAATTGTTACCTTGATCATTATCGTTAACCTTATTATTAGCATTATTATCAAAATAGTTATTAGTCAAGGATATATACATTTACAGATTATAATACAAACATGATTATAAAAATGATTATACTTGTAATTGAATAATTAGTTAAAATGAAATATTATTATATTTAATATCATTATATTATTATTATTATCATTATATTAACAAAGTAAAGTATCATTATATTTTAAAATTTTCAAAGTTATTACCTTTATTAAAACTATCATTAACAGTAGAATTAATATTTTTACAGTTATAATTATTAATATCATTATTATTATCGTTAATAGAATTATTAATATTATCATTTTATTAGTAACATTAAGTATTATAAATTATTATCATTTTTACCACAATTAATATTATTTTGACTACTACTATAATTAATATACAAATGATACATATATATATATGTATGTATATATATATATATATGTATGTATGTATGTATATATATATATATATATATATATATATATATATATATATATTAAAAATATATTTAACACATATAATATAACAAAGATTAATATTTTTATAAAACAAAAATGAATATAAGAAACATATATATATATATATATATATATATATATATATATATATATATATATATATATATATTATTAATATAAAAAGGATATAACTAGTAAATTTATATATATATATATATATATATTTGTTCGATTACAACTATGTATATTAATAAATATACAAATGATATAGGTTCGTGAATCGAAGGCCTACCCTGCATTGTTCAATGTCGTCATATGTATTTTTACTACAAAATACAGTATTGTGAGTTTCATTTACCCTTTTTACTCTTTACATTTTTGGGCTGAGAATACATGCAAATGCTTTATTAACTGTTTTACAAAATTTATATGCGTGAGTTTCATTTGCCCTTTTTACTCTTTACATTTTTGGGCTGAGAATACATGCAAATGCTTTATTAACTGTTTTACAATATTTATATGCGTGAGTTTCATTTGCCTTTTTACCCTTTATATTTTTTGGGCTGAGAATACATGCGCAACTTTTATAAATGTTTTACGAAATAGACACAAGTACATGAAACTACATTCTATGGTTGAATTATCGAAATCGAATATGCCCCTATTTATTAAGTCTGGTAATCTAAGAATTAGGGAACAGACACCCTAATTGACGCGAATCCTAAAGATAGATCTATTGGGCTAAACGAACCCCATCCAAAGTACTAGATGCTTTAGTACTTCAAAACTTATATCATATCCGAAGGGTGTCCCGGAATGATGGGGATATTCTTATATATGCATCTTGTTAATGTCGGTTACCAGGTGTTCACCATATGAATGAATTTTATCTCTATGTATGGGATGTATATTGAAATATGAAAATCTTGTGGTCTATTAAAATGATGGAAATGATTATTTATGTTAAACTAATGAACTCACCAACCTTTTGGTTGACACTTTAAAGCATGTTTATTCTCAGGTATGAAAGAAATCTTCCGCTGTGCATTTGCTCATTTTAGAGATATTACTTGGAGTCATTCATGACATATCTCAAAAGACGTTTCATCCGAATCATTGAGTTCATCAAGATTATTATTAAGTCAATTATAGTTAGATATATTATGAAATGATATGCATGCCGTCAACTTTCGATGTAAAGCAAGTTTGTCTTTTAAAAACAAATGCAATGTTTGTAAAATGTATCATATAGAGGTCAAGTACCTCGCGATGTAATCAACTATTACGAATCGTCTATAATCAATATGGACTTCGTCCGGATGGATTAGGACGGGTCACTTCATCAGTAAGTCATGCTGAGTTTTTAAATGGAACGTGATGATTCACAGATCATAACATCATCATGTGCCATGTTACACGACTCTTGTATTCTATTTAACCTCTAAAATATCAAGAAAATATTTCTTGATGATTCGGTCTTTTCCAGGGTATTCTGGTAATTTAACAAATCAAGACCGTGCCATTACCATTTCCTTCTTAGAACATTAACAATGTTCATTCAGAAATTTATATCTGTGAATTATGAACCATTACAAGCGATGCTTAATTGCAAGAAGAAGAAAAGAAAGGACAAAGCTCCAAAATAGAAATTGGAGTATAAATCGCAGCAAATAGGAGGGAGTATTAACTGTGGATGACAATGATTATAGAAGACAGAAGCAGGGACTTTGAAGTATAAGGGAAGATATAAAACCCAACAACAACCCAGAAATTACAAACCATATATATCGATGCATATAGCAATATAAAGAGACGGGAGAACTAAAAACACTATAAAACCAAGAGTATAGTAGAAATAAATAGATTCTTCTGGCGGCAGATGAAAAAAAAGAATGACAGATATGAAAGTTACGAGTATACCAAGAATCAGAACTGGATGGAGCATATTAGCGAATGCTATAAAGTATGAATTAAGGGAGAAAGAATAAAAGGTGTGAGTTATGGAAATAAGGAAACGAAGGGGGTGGATATATAGTAAAATATCCGACAGAACAATCAAAACAGATTGTCGCATTTAATCAAAGAGGATCCCAGCTTCCTTAATTACCGAAGAACCAAATCTTATTAGGAAGATTTTCTCTAAATTCCTTGAATTTCGAAAATCAACCGTGACTATGTCATTGGTTAAAAAGAACGTGCATTTACTCATTTCATTCTTTTGTGATAACTTCACTCGTACTCTTCACAAAAATCAAATTGCTTTATCTATATTACTTGATGATAATAAAACTCTAATTTCCAACTCGTATACGTCATGAAAATATACTTATTGTCAGCCATGACCATCCCATTCAAATTTCGGGACGAAATTTCTTTAACGGGTAGGTACTGTGACAACCCAGAAATTTCCAACCAAACTTAAACTTTATCTTTATATTATCCCGACACGATAAGCAAAGTTTGTTAAGTTAAATCTCAAGAATTTTAAATTGTGTTCATACATTCATTATAACCAAATTTCGATGATTCACGAACTGTTATATATAAATAGATATGTATATATATGTATATATATATTATAACTTGAGAATATTAATAAAGTATTATACGTATAATACTTTACACGAATGTATTTGTTTCAATATGTTTATCGATGGAATTAGAAGATAATATCAAATGATTGATTTATCAGATACATTGTGATATGATTACGAGTCTATGTTAATAGGTCCACTGTGATTTAAGAATCTATTCTTTTTGAAAACATTCGGAAAATGGTAAAGTGATTTATAAGTAAGAACGTGGAGTGTAAATAACTTAGATGTTGGATATCGACAAGTTAAGTAACTCGATATTTTTCATTAAGATGATTTCATACGTTTATTTAACCTTTGAACTTTATCCCATGTTTCACCAACAGACTGTTATTTAAAAACTTGAAACCTATTATGAATATATATGATTTTACTTTTCTAAAACGTTTTATGATATAACGATTTCCATTATTTTAACCTTTAAACAAAATGATTCTTAAATATATTTAGTTTTGGAAAACAAAATTATCATATTTATTTGATTTAGTTTCAAACGTACAAAAACGTTTTCAGTTTAAAAAGAACTTTATTATTATTAAAACATATATAACTTTTATAAATATCTAGAACCACTTTTGACAACTCATTACTTAACCAGTATAATAAAGATAACGATATTTATATTTTATTTATATTAAATATATATAACGATTTAAATTAATATTATATATATTTATACGTGTATTATACGTACATAGTTTTATACTTTTACTATACTTAAACTTTACCTTTACTTTATTTTTACTTTACTTTAACTTTAATAATTCACTTTAATAATTCATACTTTAATAATTTACTTTAATGATTCATACTTTAATAATTCACTTTAACAATTCATACTTTAATTATTCACTTTAATAATTCAAAAATCTATTATAAATAGAATTCATTAGGTTTCATTATTTTATAGAAACTTGAAAATATTTTTCTCTAAACTCTCTCAATCGATTTACATATATATATTTACTCCGTATTATTTCAAGATATTATTAGTATACATAAAATATTACGACGGAGTGCTGTCCGAGTGATTTCGAAATTGTTTTTCGAGTAGGATAGGGCTAAGAAAATTATGGGTTATAGCTATGGAGGTGATGGGTAATGTTCATGGGTATGCTCGTGAGGTCAACCTAGTGTTTATCATCTCTGTTGCGTCTACGTACCTTTCCTACAATATTGAATCTCAATATTGATACGTAAGCACTCATAACTTAACTTTTATATATTAATAGTGTATCCCTGACTAGTGCTCGAGTATATAGGATTAGGCATGCTTGTATTTTTGATATTGTCATTAGATAGGTTATGTTGAATCCTGAATTAGTTACATATGCGGTTGAGATAAGGTATAAGATATGCATGTCGTTGGAAAGATAGCGAAAAATTAAGAACTTTTCATTTAGATATCGAATGGTTTCGATGAACAATTTGAAGTTATAGGTAATTGAAATTTGGTATTATTATTAAAAATGATTATTATTATTGTTGTTATTATCGTCGTTATAGTTTTTATCTAATTATAATTATTATTATCATTATCAATAAAAATTATTATCATTAAAAAAATTGTTATTATTACTATCGTTACTATCATTAAAGTTATAATTAGTATTATCATTATCATAATATCTATTATCATTAGTATTATTATAATTAAAATTAATATTAGTCACACCTAATTATTATGATTACTATTATTATCATTAACACGAACGCGATATAAAAGATGATTAAAAGCTATTAAACAAACTGATTAGGAAATAATGAGTATGAGTATCATGATGAAATTTAAATTATTGTAAAATATTGATTTAGATAAAATTATCGTTTTTCATTATTTTTATCACTATTATTATTAAAAGTATTATTAATATTAAAACTATCATTTTTACAAAATTATTATTTTAATAGGAATATCATTGTTAATATAAAATTTCATTATTTTTATTAATATGAATTACCATTTTATCATAATATCATTTTATAAAATATAAATATTGTTATTATTATAAATAGAATAATAATAATTATTATTACAAAATAATATAACATTTACTTACTATTATTATTATCGATATTATTTTATCAAATAAATATGTAATACAAAGATGTTTTACTACGTGTAACATAATTACATTAATACTACCTATCATAATATTTTTATGATGTTAAATGAACTTTTTAAATTTCATTACTTAAGATATATAAAAGTATATTTTTTATAAAATTTTATTTATTAATAAATGAATTATATTATTTACTCTAATAGATCTTTTAAAAATATTTAAAAATATAAAAACGACGATATTTAAACTATATATTAATTATGTATAGATTTTGGAAATCATTTTGAGTCAAATTGACTTTTGTTGACCTTTGCATATTAGTCTCGAGCATTAGGATTGTGATACACTATGACTTGACCTAATTTGTTAGACAAATATTGACCAACACACACACACACATACACACACACACACACACTATATATATATATATATATATATATATATATATATATATATATATATATATATATATATATATATATATATATATATATATATATATATATATATATATATATATATATAAAATTTAGGTTCGTGAATCCGAGGTCAACCTTGCACTTGTTCAATGACGTTATATGTATTTTTACTATGAAATACAGTATGGTGAGTTTCATTTGCCTTTTTACCCTTTATATTTTTGGGCTGAGAATACATGCGCAATTTTTATAAATGTTTTACGAAATAGACACAAGTAATTGAAACTACATTATATGGGTGAATGATCGAAGCCGAATATGCCCCTTTTGCTTGGTAACCTAAGAATTAGTAAACCGATCTACTAATTGATGCGAATCCTAAAGATAGATCTATTGGGCCTAACGAACCCCATCCAAAGTACCGGATGCTTTAGTACTTCGAATTCGTTTTTATCATGTCCAAAGGATTTCCCGGAATGATAGGGGATATTCTTTTATGCATCTTGTTAATGTCGGTTATCAGGTGTTCACCATATGAATGATTTTTGTCTCTATGCATGGGACGTATATTTATGAGAACTGGAAATGAAATTCTTGTGGTCTATTAAAATGATGGAAATGAATGATTATGATAAACTAATGAACTCACCAACCTTTTGGTTGACACTTTAAAGCATGTTTATTCTCAGGTATTAAAGAAATATTCCGTTGTACATTTGCTCATTTTAAAGATATTACTTGGAGTCTTTCATGGCATATTTCGAAGAACATTGCATTCGAGTCATTGAGTTCATCAAAGATTATTATGAAGTCAATTTATAGTTAGATAGTGGATATTATGAAATGGTATGCATGCCTGTCAATTTTCGATGTAAAGAAAGTTTGTCTTTTAAAAACGAATGCAATGTTTGTAAAATGTATCATATAGAGGTCAAATACCTCGCAATGTAATCAACTATTGTGAATCGTTTATAATGTATATGAATGGGTCCTTTTACCTATAACTCACCAACATTTTTGTTGACGTTTTAAGCATGTTTATTCTCAAGTGATTATTAAGAGCTTCCGCTGTTGCATACTAAAATAAGGACAAGATTTGGAGTCCATGCTTGTATGATATTGTGTAAAAATTGCATTCAAGAAACTTATTTTTGATGTAATATATTCTTATTGTAAACCATTATGTAATGGTCGTGTGTAAACGGTATATTTTAGATTATCATTATTTGATAATCTACGCAATGCTTTTTAAACCTTTATCGATAAAATAAAGGTTATGGTTGTTTTAAAAATGAATGCAGTCTTTGAAAAATGTCTCATATAGAGGTCAAAAACAAAATCAATTAATATGGAACGTTTATAATCAATATGAACGGGACATTTCAGTCCACAATCTCTGAATTGTTTAAAGGTGCATCATTTTGGTGGCTGGTAATGTTGTTGGAATTGCTGTTGTGGGAATGATTGTTGATATATGGGTGGCTGAACTTGTTTCATCATCATTGGATTTGAGTATTAGTAGTTGATCTGTGGTGGCGTGATGTATTGAGGGAATTGATTCTGGAATGGTTATTGATACTGGTTCTGATTTATCTGTGGTACGGTATGCGACTGTGCAGTGGCAAAACCTGGCGGTGTATCTTCATTACCCGACTGCCTAGCTAACTCAAGCTCATCAATCTTTTCCTGAGCTTCCTTAAACTTACTTTCAAGCTCATCCACATAATCAGCATCGTTAACCTCTGCCTCATCCTCCACATCTAGAGCACTGAACGTTCCGTGGTGGATCGGGTTTGTAGCGTTCACATCCCTATTTCTGCCATCTGTGCTACAAAACACTCGCACAAAAGCTTAGTGGATAACTGTTAGTTTACTTAACACTAACATGTACAAACATCCTACATTCACTTAGCCCCCATCCCACTGACATATTTGACTTAACTCGGGGTTTAGGAACAATTATGTAGCGACCCGACAAAATCGTCATTGACGGCGCCGTCTACTTAGGTCCCGTTACGTGGTCATAAGTCTTTAAAACAACGTTTGACCAAAAGATATGTCGCATTCATTTCAAATGTAAAGATTGTTCAAAGTTTACAAGAATAGTTCCACCACAAGTTGCGTTACAAAGTTATAAGTACAAATGAAACTTATGCGACACAATTTAAAAGTAGCCAAAAGACGCTCCATGTATGCATATATACTCGACATCCAATGCAAGTATCAAAATAAAGAGCGGAAGCATGTATCATGTATCGTTCAAGGACCTGAGAAAAACATAGAAATCTGTCAACGAAAACGTTGGTGAAATCATAGGTTTGAGTAAGTAAGTACAAGTGAACCACAAGATTTGCAACAATGAGATAATAGTAATACATTCCAAAAGTTTGTTTCACGAGCACCCAATTATCAATGCTTAACATTCCTTCCATAGAACCCCATCACAATAGTGTTTGAACATACACTGTTTCTCGAAAATATATTCCATTCGTAAATGGTAGCGAACCGTTTGAATGAGGGTTTGTCAAACCCATATGGCCATATAACATAAGTTCCCGCTTACACCCGGCAAGTGTAACTAATGATAATCGAATTGAGGATTTTTGTTCAAACTCGTATGTAGAATGTTTGTTTTCCTGTACTTGTGTTCACTTAGTAAAACGAAACGTTTATGTTTTTCTCATCCCAAATGTAAGTGCAAAAGAGTAAAAGTGGGACTATGATCTCACCTTGAGTGCACGTACGAAAAGTACTTCACAAAATAACGTGTGCGAAGGATAGTGCTAGTCTTGACCTAAACAAATAGGTCGTATCAATAACGGTAAACACGATAGGTCAAAGATGTTCAATTAGTCATATGGCTCGTTACGACTCGATTATGTAGCATGTGAATCAAATTGTCAAGTTTCATGCAAGATACAAGTACAGAAACAAGTTAGGAAGGTTGCACAATCATTTGGTTAAGTTTGACAAAAAGTCAAACTTTGGTCGGTCAAAGTCAACGAAAGTCAACACGTTCGGGTCGGGTCTCGAATTATTTTTCTGAGGTTTTTATTCATATATAAGCATGTTAGAACAAGTCTCATGTGAATCGGAGGTCCATAGTGTGCCAAACATTTTTCGTATTTTGACCAAAGAGGTCAGAAACTGGACACGGCTTAGGCCGCGCCGCGGCCCCAAATTGTCGCGCCGCGACAATACACGGGAACTGGTACCTGGTCAGTCTCAAATGTCCAAGTCTCAATTCCAAACACTTTCAAGCATAACTCGCAAACCGCTAATACTTAGAACTCGTATCTTATATCGTTAGAAAGGTAATTTGACAAAGAACACATCTAAATACATTTCACCAACCAAAAATGTTATTTGTAACAATCGGCTTTCCAAAGTAAATGATCAATTAATGCACACATTTAATACACAAATTTGATAAGTGCACATTTATGATTCGGGCATTTAATGCATACATATAATATGTCGTTTTGTAGGTAATCGAGCATACAATCCAATTAAACACTTACCAATAATAATCCATGGCATTCAATGCATCAAAAGTCCATTTCAAGTTCATCAAACCCTAACCCAAATTCACCAAAATCAATAATCAAGTTCATGAAGTTTTCTAAAGCAACCTACACATCAAATTGAAGCTAGTGATGCTAGTAACACAATTAAAACATCAACTTTTAACATCTAACAACATATGATCATCCTAAATTCAAGAACAACACAACAAAATTCAAGTTCATGCTAGTTACACTAAAACAACGAGATCGAGCATATAAATCATATATTCATGTTAGACTTGAGCCATAGACACTAATTAACACTTTTATAAGTTAAAAACATCAAGAACACAAAATCTAGTGATTTTAGAAAGTTACCCAAATGTAATGAAATCGGTATGGAATCGAAGAGGAAGATGCAAGGATCACGAATTTGCAATTTGTTTTGTTGCTAGCTTCCTAATCCGAATTTAGATGATGGATTCTTGTTGGTGTTCTTGAGAGAAAAAGGGAGTAGAAGAAAGATGGAGATGTTGAAATGAGAGGAGGAGGTTGAAGGTTTGACTAGTTGACCTAGTCAAATCTTTGGCCTCTTGGCAAGTTTAGTCCCTCTAATTTGGATCGGGTGCGTGAATTACCTAAAAGAGATAATTTAAAACGCGTATTAACGGGAGATGTTATAAACATATAACGGAGTTTAAATTAGTATAACGGAAAAGTAAATGGAAAAAGGCGGGATGTTACATTACCTACTCCTTAAAAGAAATTTCGTCCCGAAATTTAAGTAGGCGTAGTAGTCGTTGTTTCTTCCTCGAGATCTTGCGTTTCTGAATTCACGAATAGATGAGGATACTTCCTTTGCATTTGATCTTGTCTTTCCCAAGTAAACTCGGGTCCCCTTTTGGCGTTCCAACGAACTTTAACAATCGGGATTCGGCTTTGTTTCAATGTCTTGACGGAGGTGTCCACAATTTCAACCGGTTCCTCCACAAAATGAAGTTTGTCATCAATAGTAAGTTCCTCGAGAGGGATGACAATATCGGGTTCGGCAAGACACTTTTTCAAGTTAGATACATGGAAGGTAGGATGAACGGAGTTCAATTGAGGCGGAAGATCTAAACGATAAGCAACGGTTCCAATACGCTCCAAGATTTCGAAAGGACCAATATACCGTGGATTTAGCTTCCCGCGTTTCCCAAAATGGATTACACCCTTCCAAGGCGCGACTTTTAACATTACTCGGTCACCGACTTGAAATTCAAGATCGTTGCGTCGTTTGTCGGTATAGCTCTTTTGACGACTTCGGGCCGTCCTAAGCCTATCTCGGATTTGAACGATTTTCTCGGTGGTTTCGTGAATGAGTTCGGGTCCAGTGATTTGCACGTCGCCTACCTCGGCCCAACAAAGAGGTGAACGACATTTACGGCCATATAGCGCTTCAAAAGGTGCGGCTTTAATACTCGCGTGATAACTATTGTTGTAAGAGAACTCGGCGAGAGGTAAGTGCTTGTCCCAAGCTTTTCCGAAATTAACCACGCAAGCTCGTAACATGTCCTCTAAGGTTTGAATTGTACGTTCGCTTTGTCCATCGGTTTGAGGATGATATGCGGTGCTCATGTCTAAACGCGTTCCCAACGCTTCTTGCAATGTACGCCAAAATCTAGAAACGAAACGGCCATCTCGGTCGGAGATAATCGATAAAGGTACACCGTGTCGGGCTACGATCTCCTTAATGTAAAGTTGTGCAAGTTTCTCCATTTTGTCCATTTCTTTCATGGCAAGGAAGTGTGCGGATTTGGTGAGACGGTCAACAATAACCCAAATGGTATCATAACCGCCCGTCGTTTTTGGTAGTTTGGTGATAAAATCCATCGTTATTCTTTCCCACTTCCATTGCGGGATCTCAGGTTGTTGAAGTAGTCCGGACGGTCTTTGGTGTTCGGCTTTGACTTAGGAACATGTCAAACACTTGGAAACATAAGTAGCTACGTCCCTTTTGATGTTCGGCCACCAATATAGTTGTTTAAGGTCGTGGTACATCTTATTGGCACCGGGGTGAATCGAATACCTTGACTTATGGGCTTCGTCTAAAATAAGGCTTCGCAAGTCCCCATAACTAGGTACCCAAATTGTAACGACCCGGATTTTTCCAATCGTTTTATACTTATGAGATTAATATTTATATAAATTAAACCTTAAGAACATGATAAGCAATTCAAATTGCTGAGACTTATGTTTTTGAAAAGAGTTTTACACAACGTTTGACCGTCCAATTTGACCGATGATATCACGAACTATATAACATACGATAATTATATGTTTGTGTATATATATGTATTTATATATATTAAACATGATCTAAGGATGGTTTAACATCTCATTGTATACTAATGACAATGAGTTATAAGTATATTTTGAAACTACTAACTTAAGTTTTCAAAACGATAACTATACGTAACATTCTTTGATATATATACTTATAACCTATAATGCTTATACATGTATTGTATATATAATGTATTTAATCACTTTTTAAGGACTTAAATACATAAAAAAATATAAGTATATTCACAAAAGATAGCTATATTTGAATTCTCATTCCGTTTCCTCAAGATTTCTATACGTATATCTAGGGTATATGTACCCGTATCATACCCAGCTTCTATATGTATTTACTATTGGTATATATACATCAAATCAACATCCTAATCAACATTATTACTGCCCTAGATATGAGGTAACTAGGATTTGTCAAGTAGCATGAATTATTAGTAAGAAAACAAAATTAGGAACCCTTTTCTTTCTTTATAAACTAAAAACGTTTTTATGAATGAACACCATTTCTTCACTCCATTTTCTCATACCTACACCCTCATTTCTCTTTCAAAATACTCCTAACTTCATACTTGATCATCTCCAAGCATTTTCCCCATCATTTAGCTTCAATTACAAGCCTTAAACACCATAAGAAAACTCTTTCAAGAACATATTAAAATAACCACCCATTTGAAGAAGTATACTTCCAACCTTTTGATCTAACTCCACCACTCTTTGATTCCAAGATTTTTTCTTATCTCTTACAGTAACTTTGTCCAAGTAACTTGAGGTAGTAACCTTGTTCATAATCTTGTTCGATTCATAATTATATAGCTATCTTATTTTATGTTGTAAAATTTTAACAACAAGAACATAGTTTGAATGATTTCAAACTAGTTTGCAAACTAAATAGATCCTTCTAACTTAACTTTTAAAACACTTAAAGACCTGTAATATATCATAATGATATGCTAACTTAACAAGATATAACTTGGTTTTACAAAGAACACCTTAAAAACTGAATCTACGTCGTCGGAGTGCAACCGGGGGCTGTTTTGGGTTGGATAATTAAAAACCATCTTGAACTTTGAATTGGAAGTTCATGTTCTGGAAAAATTATATTTCTTATGAATATGTTAACACATAAAAATTTCATGGTTTAACTCAAAGTGTAAGTATTTCTAGAAAAATGATCATTAAATGTTGTTTTTATGATGGAAAATGATCACTTTCATAAGTTTTACCAAAGTTTGACCTATAACCTGTGATTTTGAATACAAACTAAGTTATTTTCAGTTTATATTCTTAAAATTTGACTCGTTCCAAGGAAGTGGCAAGTTGAACCAACAAAAACGGAGTTGTAATGAAGAAACTACGACTAAAACAAGATTGGGTATCCGAAGCTAGTTTAGCTACGAAAATATTTGGAGATAAAGTAAATTAATCATATCTTTTTAATTAATATGATATTTTATATATAATTACTTATGATTTGATTTTATATATTTCAGGACCACCCGTAAACAACACGAGAAGATTAATCATAAGACCTCATGATTGTATGCAACACGTCATTTGACAACACGGTACTTTATATACGCAACACGTCATTTGACAACATGGTACCATGGGTCGACATTAATTCTGATCAATACGAATACGATGGGGTCTTTATTTATTTTATTGAGCAACTAATTGTGGACCACTAACATCGGACTGCTAACTACGGACTAAGAAAATATTAAAAGTATTATAAGTATATATATGTATATGTAACGATTACTTGAAAAGAAAATATGTTGATATATTATATATATATATATGGTTAGGTTCGTGATATCTATCGGAGACCAAGTCAAGTTAAATACCTTCAAGGCAAAAGTGAGTATATAGTCCCACTTTTAAACTCTAAATATTTCGGGATGAGAATACATGCATTTTATGATTTACGTTATGGACACAAGTGATAAAAAAATATATTCTACGTTGAGTTGTACCACTGGCATACTTCCCTGTAGCTTGGTAACTACTATTTACATGTGGTATTGTAAACGCGAATCCTGTTGATAGATCTATCGGGCCTGACAACCCCAACCGGACTGGACGACCAGTATTCAACGGTTGCACAGTAATTCTTTTCGGTGACTACACTTGGTACAGTGTAGTGAGATTTCATAATAAAGGGAATATGCGACGTTGATTAAATGTTAAGTATGGTTATCAAGTGCTCAACAACTTAGAATATTTTTATTAAAACGTTTATGTATATGAAATCTTGTGGTCTATATTTATAACGCTGCTAGCATTAAACCTATATCTCACCAACTTTATGTTGACGTTCAAAGCATGTTTATTCTCAGGTTCCTAGAAGTCTTCCACTGTTTGAATATATGTTAGAGAAACCATGTGCATGGAGTCATACATGTTTTATTCGAGGAAGCATTGCATTCACAAAATCATCACCGTGTATTTATTTTGACTGCATTGTCAACGGAAGTATTCTTGTAAACTGTTATTTACGGTGATTGTCTACATGTAGAAATCATCAGATGTCGAAAACATTGAATTTTAAATATTAATTTATGGTATATCTTTTCAAAATAATGCAATGTTTATAAAACGTATCATATAGAGGTCAAATGCCTCGCGATGTAATCATATGTTATTGTATTCGTCCCTATGGATTGGGTCGGGTCGTTTCATGTGGTATCAGAGCGGTGGTCTTAGCGAACCAGGTCTGCATTAGTGTGTCTAACTGATAAGTCGTTAGGTTGCATTAGTGAGTCTGGACTTCGACCGTGTCTGCATGTCAAAATTTTGCTTATCATTTTGTGTCAAAAATCATCTACTTATCATCTGTAGGAAATTACCTGCTTATCATCTTAAGTCTAAACGCGTCTTACTGCATTCATTGCATGAATGGTGTATACACAAAATTCATATCTTAGCGTATTTGCTAATTCATATCTACGCGTATCTGTTACTGTAAACTTTGTCTGACATATTCCGTAAATCCCTCCGTAATCTATGAGATCTTTTGTTCTATATATGTGGATATTCTATATAATTAGAATACCACCCGATAGCCGGAAAATTATTTCATATCGAAAAATCCTTTATTCAATCATACGAAATGGAACTCGTCACTAGTTGAAGTCCCTCGGATTCCGATATGGAATACCACTCAAGCTCCGAAAGCAGTGTGACCGGAATGGATCAACCAATCAGTCATCATTTATTTTGGATGGATTGGGGATGGGTTCGTAGCCTCCTCAATCATTGGAGACAAGAAGAAGGTGATCCCTTCCATCCACCAAATTGCCCTCTTGATGATGAACCTGAAGCACTTACCGGCGAACCTGTTCGAGAAACCATTTTCTCTCTCATTTCCAGAGTATCTCGTCACGATTATATACTACATCAAATTCTAGATTTTATTTATCCGCTCATCCGAACCGACAATCACCCCGGTGTAATAGAAGAAGTCAACGAGCTTTGCACTCGGGTAGTGGCTTTGGAGAATATGGTACGAAGGTTACAAACACCATCAGCAGCATCAGCAGCATAACCAGTACCGTCAATAACATCAACATCGCAAGCCTCAATACCCTAAGCACCAGCAGCATCACCAGCATCAACGTTATCACCATCATCAACATCAACAGGATCATTACCACCACCAACAATCACATCCGCATCACACGCCTCAATATCACCATCCGTACCTCGGATATCAACGTCACACGCACCATAGATACCAAGAAGTACCAACAACAACAAACGATGAAGTATTGATTCATAACTTCATCGGAGAAACATTCTATGGTGATAATGTAATCTCTAAAGACATAGAGATTACCTATTTCTGCCTTAACCATAAATCAGATGAGTGGACAGAAATGATAAAAGGAAGAGTAGAAACCCTGACAAGAATGATGCGTAAGGTACAAGCTAGACTTGTTTTACCAACAGCATCAGCAGTACCCTTAGCCTCACCAACACAGTCAGTGCTGTCAACATCGTTAGAATCGTCAGCAACTTTAACATCACAAGCTCCACCAGTTCAAGAATCACCGTGGACATCATCAATAACGCGTATATTGCATCAACGAGTTATGAAGTATTAACTCATTCTTCTGAATAATTTATATAAATATTTTATATATATGAATTCGGAAACCAAAATAAATCTTTTCGTACTAAGCTATTAAGTATGAATTAAAAAAGGTAGATACTACTCGTTTAAATTCATATTACAAATATGCAATGATGTACGTCCTTCGTCAGCAACTTAATCATCGTTAACTACAATCCCTGTTTCAATTCAATGAATTTCGTTTTATAATAAACCAAGTGTATTATTCAATAATATGTTTGATTTTACACTTTCATCTTCAATGTACTCGAAGCTTACTGGGAAACAACATTCATATCTTGCGAAGTTAGCAAGAGTTCAATGAGTATCAGCATGATTCAATAAGGAAATATATATAAGAATAAATAATGAAGTATTTATCCATAACTTCATTAATATTCTGTGAAGAATATGTGGTTCCTAATCGTTTTAGAGATTACTTATTCTAGTTCAAACCGAAAATCAAATGAGTCTAATATTATATTGACTTATTAAATTCATGATTACATCTGAAGAAGATATATATGTACATATATTTTCATAAAGATTGTAATAAAATTCTCTGGTACAAAACATTACTTGTGAAATTTTTTTTTAACGGGTAGGTAATACCCGAGAGATATATAAATTCACAATTAATATGATTATATTCTTCGACTCTGATTCAACAATCATCAACTATACTCACTACCTTCATAATAATATACATTCTTTCATAGAAATCAAAACAACCATTCTCATCCAAATTTGATTACGACAAAACGAAATCCAAGTCAAGACTTAACAGAAGACATCACTCTTAGGACTCTTACATCTTTCAAAACTATACTTTGACTTCAAAACTATGCTAGAACATCATTCGATTCTTGGAACCCAGAAAAATATTTGTATCATTCAAAGTCCTAAAACATCATATGTATATTAACAATTACAATCTATGATCAAACCCTTCGAAATTCCTGACGACACTACAAATAATGGACAATCGAGATGATGATCCAACCACACATTACCCGCAGTCTTGCACCTGAAAAGCTTTCGAAATTAAGGACATAATTTAACACGTATCCGTGTTAAATCTTTTAGCATTTATTTACAAAAATAACTTTGCGATTCTTTTTCAAAATAACAAATTTTGTCACAGTTTCAGCAAGTCAACCTCGACTTTCCATTCGAAGTAGCCTTATTATAACCTGTAATACATACGATTACCCTTTTGTTACCAGGGAACCTTTTATATTCCACGACATTATCAGCAGATGTACCAGCAACTCGTTACCCCTTTGGCGAAATCACCAATTGGTAATTTGAAATCTCGCAGCATTTCTATTTTGGCAGTTATATATATATATACAACGTCTATCCCCAAGAATTACATATTTCAAATGTGAAGTTCTGAAAAATGCTCCAGTCTACGAATTAGTGCTATTAAGTTTTGGAAAAGACTGATAAAGTGGTAAAGACAGTAGATAACAATTACGGTCAGAAGTTTGACAATAAAGAATAATAGATTGGAAAAGCTCGAACGAAAAATTTGGTACTGGAAAATGGATTGAGCAAAGTATAAAGGAGGTCGTGGACAAATCACAATGACGAAATCTACCTTCAAAGGATTCAAATGATTCAGTGTCTGCTGAAACCATTTGTAAGAACCTTACTCCTTATTCTAAACCTTCACAGACAGATTTTTTGCGTCATTCCCTGATCTTAGATATTCTAAGATATCATCGTATTTTTCATTATAAATATCTCCGATATTCCTGAAGATATATTCCCAACTATCCTCATCAAAAATCATTTATCTCTTCACAATATTTGCGTTACAACATAAAAGAAACTGTGTTAGTTTCTAAATTCTGAAAAATTCGAGTTTAAAATATGAATGTTTTGAAGTAGTGTTGGAAACTGAAGCATGAATTAGTATAATATAATGACACTTGATCAACGTGATTATATTACAGTAATTCATGCTGAGTTTCTAAATGGAACATAATGATTCACAGATCATAACATCATCATGTGCCATGTTACACAACTCTTACATTCTACCAAATCTCCAAACATATTAAGAACATATCTCCTTGATAATTCTATCTTTTCGGACATTCTGGTAACTTACCAAATCAAGATCGTGCAATTACTATTTCCTTCTTAGAACATTAACTATGTTTATTTCAAAATCCATACCTATGAATTCCGGACCATTATTCGCTTGACTCGAAGTCGGGAAGAGGAAACAGAAGTATGGAACTGTTGAATATAAAAGAAAATATAAAGCTCGACAACAACAAATAAATTACAAACCGTGTATATCAATACGTATTGCAACGTAAAGGCACGGGAGAATTAACAATACTATAACCCCAAGGTAATAGTAGAAATAAATAAAATCCTCCGGAGGTAGATGAAAAAGAAGAATGATAGAGATGAAAGTTAAGAGTATATCCAGGATCAGTACTGGATGAAGCATACTGATAAATGTTTTAAAGTATGAATTGAGGGAGGAAGAATAGAAGGTATGAGTTGTAAGGAAATGAAGGGAGGTGGATTTATAGTAAAAGATCCGACAGAGCAATCAAAATAGATGATCGCATTTAAAGCAGATTCTAATTTCCTTGATTATCGAAGAATCAAATCTCATTATGAAGATTTTACTCCAAATCTCTTGAACTTGGAAATCAATCTTATCTACGTCAAAAGATATGACGAATCTGTACCTACACATTTCACCCTTTGGTGATAGCCTCACTCGTACTCTTCACAAAAATCAAATTGCTTTATCAATATTACTTGATGATAATAAAACTCTAATTTCCAACTCGTATACGTCATGAAAACATACTTATTGTCAGCCATGACCATCCCATTCAAATTTCAGGACGAAATTTATTTAACGGGTAGGTACTGTAACGACCCAGATTTTTCCAATCGTTTTATACTTATGAGATTAATATTTATATAAATTAAACCTTACCAACATGATAAGCAATTCAAATTTTTGAGACTTATGTTTTTGAAAAGAGTTTTACACAACGTTTGACCGTCCAATTTGACCGATGATATCACGAACTATATAACATACGATAATTATATGTTTGTGTATATATATGTATTTATATATATTTAACATGATCTAAGGATGGTTTAACATCTCATTGTATACTAATGACAATGAGTTATAAGTATATTTTGAAACTACTAACTTAAGTTTTCAAAACGATAACTATACGTAACATTCTTTGATATATATACTTATAACCTATAATACTTATACATGTATCGTATATATAATGTATTTAATCACTTTTTAAGGACTTAAATACATAAAAAAATATAAGTATATTCACAAAAGATAGCTATATTTGAATTCTCATTCCGTTTCCTCAAGATTTCTATACGTATATCTAGGGTATATGTACCCGTATCATACCCAGCTTCTATAGGTATTTACTATTGGTATATACACATCAAATCAACATCCTAATCAACATTATTACTGCCCTAGATATGAGGTAACTAGGATTTGTCAAGTAGCATGAATTATTAGTAAGAAAACAAAATTAGGAACCCTTTTCTTTCTTTATAAACTAAAAACGTTTTTATGAATGAACACCATTTCTTCACTCCATTTTCTCATACCTACACCCTCATTTCTCTTTCAAAATACTCCTAACTTCATACTTGATCATCTCCAAGCATTTTCCCCATCATTTAGCTTCAATTACAAGCCTTAAACACCATAAGAAAACTCTTTCAAGAACATATTAAAATAACCACCCATTTGAAGAAGTATACTTCCAACCTTTTGATCTAACTCCACCACTCTTTGATTCCAAGATTTTTTCTTATCTCTTACAGTAACTTTGTCCAAGTAACTTGAGGTAGTAACCTTGTTCATAATCTTGTTCGATTCATAATTATATAGCTATCTTATTTTATGTTGTAAAATTTTAACAACAAGAACATAGTTTGAATGATTTCAAACTTGTTTGCAAACTAAATAGATCCTTCTAACTTAACTTTTAAAACACTTAAAGACCTGTAATATATCATAATGATATGCTAACTTAACAAGATATAACTTGATTTTACAAAGAACACCTTAAAAACTGAATCTACGTCGTCGGAGTGCAACCGGGGGCTGTTTTGGGTTGGATAATTAAAAACCATCTTGAACTTTGAATTGGAAGTTCATGTTCTGGAAAAATGATATTTCTTATGAATATGTTAACACATAAAAATTTCATGGTTTAACTCAAAGTGTAAGTATTTTTAGAAAAATGATCATTAAATGTTGTTTTTATGATGGAAAATGATCACTTTCATAAGTTTTACCAAAGTTTGACCTATAACATGTGATTTCGAATACAAACTAAGTTATTTTCAGTTCATATTCTTAAAATTTGACTCGATCCAAGGAAGTGGCAAGTTGAACCAACAAAAACGGAGTTGTAATGAAGAAACTACGACTAAAACAAGATTGGGTATCCGAAGCTAGTTTAGCTACGAAAATATTTGGAGATAAAGTAAATTAATCATATCTTTTTTAATTAATATGATATTTTATATATAATTACTTATGATTTGATTTTATATATTTCAGGACCACCCGTAAACAACACGAGAAGATTAATCATAAGACCTCATGATTGTACGCAACACGTCATTTGACAACACGGTACTTTATATACGCAACACGTCATTTGACAACATGGTACCATGGGTCGAGATTAATTCTGATCAATACGAATACGATGGGGTCTTTATTTATTTTATTGAGCAACTAATTGTGGACCACTAGCATCGGACTGCTAACTACGGACTAAGAAAATATTAAAAGTATTATAAGTATATATATGTATATGTAACGATTACTTGAAAAGAAAATATGTTGATATATTATATATATATATATGGTTAGGTTCGTGATATCTATCGGAGACCAAGTCGAGTTAAATACCTTCAAGGCAAAAGTGAGTATATAGTCCCACTTTTAAACTCTAAATATTTCGGGATGAGAATACATGAATTTTATGATTTACGTTATGGACACAAGTGATAAAAAAAAATATTCTACGTTGAGTTGTACCACTGGCATACTTCCCTGTAGCTTGGTAACTACTATTTACATGTGGTATTGTAAACGCGAATCCTGTTGATAGATCTATCGGGCCTGACAACCCCAACCGGACTGGACGACCAGTATTCAACGGTTGCACAGTACTTCGTTTCGGTGACTACACTTGGTACAGTGTAGTGAGATTTCATCATAAAGGGAATATGCGACGTTGATTAAATGTTAAGTATGGTTATCAAGTGCTCAACAACTTAGAATATTTTTATTAAAACGTTTATGTATATGAAATCTTGTGGTCTATATTTATAACGCTGCTAGCATTAAACCTATATCTCACCAACTTTATGTTGACGTTTAAAGCATGTTTATTCTCAAGTTCCTAGACGTCTTCCACTGTTTGAATATATGTTAGAGAAACCATGTGCATGGAGTCATACATGTTTTATTCGAGGAAGCATTGCATTCACAAAATCATCACCGTGTATTTATTTTGACTGCATTGTCAACGGAAGTATTCTTGTAAACTGTTATTTACGGTGATTGTCTACATGTAGAAATCATCAGATGTCGAAAACATTGAATTTTAAATATTCATTTATGGTATATCTTTTCAAAATAATGCAATGTTTATAAAACGTATCATATAGAGGTCAAATGCCTCGCGATGTAATCATATGTTATTGTATTCGTCCCTATGGATTGGGTCGGGTCGTTTCACAAATTCTTCCGGCGAAATATCGGAGTCCGGTTTCTTTAACTTCGAATCGAGAGGTGAGGACGTTCAAATGTTCGAGAGAGATGTTTTCATCCTTGAGAGCTTCGTCTTGGGCTACCCGAATTTGACTATTAAGGTTTGTGTGGATGGTGATGTTTAAGGCTCGGACACGAAGAGGCACCGCTCTTTCTTTTCGACTTAAGGCATCGGCTACTACGTTTGCCTTCCCGGGATGGTAATGAAGCTCGCAATCGTAATCGTTCAAAGTTTCAATCCACCGTCGTTGTCTCATGTTTAGTTGCTTTTGATCGAAAATGTGTTGGAGACTTTTGTGCTCGGTAAAGATAGTACTCTTGGTTCCATAAAGATAGTGTCTCCACATTTTAAGTGCAAAGACAACGGCTCCGAGTTTGAGATCATGCGTCGTGTAGTTTCGTTCATGAATTTTGAGTTGTCGAGAAGCATAAGCAATGACTTTCGTTCGTTGCATCAATACACACCCAAAACCATGTTTCGAGGCATCGCAATATACAACAAAGTCATCATTGCCTTCGGGAAGTGACAAGATAGGAGCGGTGGTTAGCTTCGTTTTCAAGATTTGAAACGCGGATTCTTGCTCGGTCGCCCAAATGAATTTCTTTCCCTTGTGAGTTAATGCGGTTAGAGGACGTGCAACCAAAGAGAAGTTTTCGATGAATCTACGATAGTACCCGGCGAGACCCAAGAATTGACGAATGTGAGTAGGAGTAGTAGGAGTCTCCCATTTACTAATGGCTTCGATTTTCGTGGGATCGACTTTAATACCTTGATCACTTACAACATGACCAAGAAATTGAACTTCCTTCACCCAAAATTCACACTTGGAGAATTTGGCATAAAGTCGTTCTTGTCTCAAGAGTTCGAGCACAAGTCGGAGATGTTGTTCGTGCTCTTCTTCATTTTTAGAATAGATCAATATATCATCGATGAACACAATAACGAATTTATCGAGATACGGTTTGCACACGCGGTTCATAAGATCCATGAACACCGCCGGTGCGTTAGTGAGACCAAATGGCATGACAAGGAATTCATAACTACCATAACGAGTCCGGAAAGTAGTTTTGGAGACATCTTCCCCCTTAACCCTTAATTGATGATAACCCGAGCGGAGATCGATTTTCGAATATACACAAGACCCTTGTAGTTGATCAAAGAGGTCATCGATGCGAGGAAGAGGATATCGGTTCTTAACCGTCAATTTATTTAGTTCACGATAATCAATGCACATTCGTAGGGATCCGTCTTTCTTTTTAACAAACAAAATCGGAGCGCCCCAAGGTGAATGGCTAGGTTGGATAAAACCACGGTCAAGTAGTTCTTGGATTTGACTTTGCAATTCTTGCATTTCGGATGGAGCAAGTCTATACGGTGCACGTGCTACGGGTGCGGCTCCCAGAATAAGATCGATTTGGAATTCAACCGGTCGATGAGGTGGAAGACCCGACAATTCGTCGGGAAATACATCGGAAAAGTCACTAACAATTGGCACATCATCGATATGCTTCTCATCGGACTCGACTTTCTTAACGTGGGCAAGGATCGTAAAACAACCCTTACGGATTAGTTTTCTAACCTTAAGGCACGAAACGAGGTTGAGTCTGGTGCAACTCTTATCGCCATAAACAATCAAAGGTTCACCATTCTCGATAGGAATTCGGATTGCGTTAAGATCACAAAGGATGTGAGATTTCGTTTTGACTAACCAATTCATACCGATTATTACATCAAAGCTTCCTAGTTCCATGGGTATCAAGTCAATTTCAAATTCCTTATCCAAAATGTTTAACGTACACCCCCGGTAATATGTGTCGGAACTTAATAGTTTCCCATTAGCCACTTCAATGGTATAAGTGGTATCTAATGGAAGAGGTGGAGTGTTAAAAGAATGAGTCAAAGTCTTGGATACAAAACTCTTATCGGCACCCGAATCAAATAAACAAGTAACATAAGTGTTGTTGAGAAGAAACGTACCCGTGACCAATTCATTATCATCTCGGGCTTCCTCGGTGTTGATGTTGAAAGCTCGGCCGCGCGTATTGGGGTTATCTTTCTTCTTTGGGCATGCATTTCTATAATGACCCGTTTGGCCTCATTCGTAACAAGTGCCCGTCTTTGGTGCATTGGGCCACTTTCGAGCGACGGGAGTGGCACTTTTACAATCGTTGGCCTTATGACCAACTCCTTGGCACCGGTGGCAAATTAACTTACTACATTCGCCAAAGTGATGTTTGTTGCATTTGTTGCAAAGAGGTAGGTTCCCGGCATAACCCTTCTTACCGTCGGAGGTGTAAGGCTTCTTAGCAAAGTTGTTGTTGTTTGATTGGGAGGGTTCCCACTTTCTTTTGTTGCCGCCCGATTTATCCTCGGCCTTAGGTGCTGGAACTACGATTTCGTCAACCGTTTCTATCAATTTGCGGGCCATGTTCAAAGCTTCTTGATGATTAGTGGGTTTGGATGACATTACTCCGTGTTTGATACTCTTTGGAAGACCATCCATGTAAAGTTCAACCCTTAAAGCTTCGGGGTTCACAAGATTTGGGCACATCAAGGCTAGTTCGGAAAATCGTTGATTGTAAGCCTTGAGATCATTTCCGATCACCTTTAAAGTTCTTAGCTCTTGTTCGAGCCTTCGGGTTTCTTCACGAGGGAAATATTCGACAATCATCTTTTCCCTCAAGTCGGCCCAAGAGAGGGCGTGAGCTTCATCGGTACCCACCGATTGTACATAAGTATTCCACCATGTAAGAGCGACACCGGCGAAGGTGTGAGTGGAGTATTTGACCTTGTCTTGGTCCCGACAACCGCTTATGCTAAAGACGGCTTCCGTTTGCTCAAACCATCGGGTGAGCACGACCGGTCCCCCGGTTCCATCAAAAGTGTGAGGGTTGCACCCCATGAAAGCTTTATAGGAGCATCCCTCGTTTGAGTTACCGGCTCCATTGTTGTTGTTGTTGTTGTGGTTGTTGTTATTATTGTTGTTGTTGTTGGATGAGTGACCGGCCATGGCCGCATCTACGGCGGTAGCTATCATCCGTTCGAGAGCTTGTTCGGGAGTTTCATTGCGGCGTACACGACGAGGAGCCATTGTTCCTTCAAGACACAAGAATATCATTGATTAGTATTCTCAATAATACTAACCGTGATATAGAATAAAGATAAAGAGAAGTTTTTCTTCGACTCGCCTTAAATTCTTTATGTCATAATGTCGGAACGTTCATATGAGTCACCGTAATATCATCCCGGAAATTATATTACCCTGATTCATATGTGCATTCGACATCATTTCATATAGTCAAGGTGGCGTGTCAATCAAATTAAACAACGTGAGATTAAGATGAACTAAGAGTAGATATGAGTAGAAGCGTTCGAGTATAAATGCACAAGTAGTCAAGTAATTCCTACTTGAAGTCTACATGCCGGTTGTAGTCTAGACTCACCAATGTACCCTATGACTCGGGGTCGACACCAATGAACTCTAAATCCCTACAACCAATGCTCTGATACCATCTGTAGCGACCCGACAAAATCGTCATTGACGGCGCCGTCTACTTAGGTCCCGTTACGTGGTCATAAGTCTTTAAAACAACGTTTGACCAAAAGATATGTCGCATTCATTTCAAATGTAAAGATTGTTCAAAGTTTACAAGAATAGTTCCACCACAAGTTGCGTTACAAAGTTATAAGTACAAATGAAACTTATGCGACACAATTTAAAAGTAGCCAAAAGACGCTCCATGTATGCATATATACTCAACATCCAATGCAAGTATCAAAATAAAGAGCGGAAGCATGTATCATGTATCGTTCAAGGACCTGAGAAAAACATAGAAATCTGTCAACGAAAACGTTGGTGAAATCATAGGTTTGAGTAAGTAAGTACAAGTGAACCACAAGATTTGCAACAATGAGATAATAGTAATACATTCCAAAAGTTTGTTTCACGAGCACCCAATTATCAATGCTTAACATTCCTTCCATAGAACCCCATCACAATAGTGTTTGAACATACACTGTTTCTCGAAAATATATTCCATTCGTAAACGGTAGCGAACCGTTTGAATGAGGGTTTGTCAAACCCATATGGCCATATAACAAAAGTCCTCGCTTACACCCGGCAAGTGTAACTAATGATAATCGAATTGAGGATTTTTTTTCAAACTCGTATGTAGAATGTTTGTTTTCCTGAACTTGTGTTCACTTAGTAAAATGAAACGTTTATGTTTTTCTCATCCCAAATGTAACTGCAAAAGAGTAAAAGTGGGACTATGATCTCACCTTGAGTGCACGTACGAAAAGTACTTCACAAAATAACGTGTGCGAAGGATAGTGCTAGTCTTGACCTAAACAAATAGGTCGTATCAATAACGGTAAACACGATAGGTCAAAGATGTTCAATTAGTCCTATGGCTCGTTACGACTCGATTATGTAGCATGTGAATCAAATCGTCAAGTTTCATGCAAGATACAAGTACAGAAACAAGTTAGGAAGGTTGCACAATCATTTGGTTAAGTTTGACAAAAAGTCAAACTTTGGTCGGTCAAAGTCAACGAAAGTCAACACGTTCGGGTCGGGTCCCGAACTATTTTTCTGAGGTTTTTATTCATATATAAGCATGTTAGAACAAGTCTCATGTGAATCGGAGGTCCATAGTGTGCCAAACATTTTTCGTATTTTGACCAAAGAGGTCAGAAACTGGACACGGCTTAGGCCGCGCCGCGGCCCCAAATTGTCGCGCCGCGACAATACACGGGAACTGGTACCTGGTCAGTCTCAAATGTCCAAGTCTCAATTCCAAACACTTTCAAGCATAACTCGCAAACCGCTAATACTTAGAACTCGTATCTTATATCGTTAGAAAGGTAATTTGACAAAGAACACATCTAAATACATTTCACCAACCAAAAATGTTATTTGTAACAATCGGCTTTCCAAAGTAAATGATCAATTAATGCACACATTTAATACACAAATTTGATAAGTGCACATTTATGATTCGGGCATTTAATGCATACATATAATATGCCGTTTTGTAGGTAATCGAGCATACAATCCAATTAAACACTTACCAATAATAATCCATGGCATTCAATGCATCAAAAGTCCATTTCAAGTTCATCAAACCCTAACCCAAATTCACCAAAATCAATAATCAAGTTCATGAAGTTTTCTAAGGCAACCTACACATCAAATTGAAGCTAGTGATGCTAGTAACATAATTAAAACATCAACTTTTAACATCTAACAACATATGATCATCCTAAATTCAAGAACAACACAACAAAATTCAAGTTCATGCTAGTTACACTAAAACAACGAGCTCGAGCATATAAATCATATATTCATGTTAGACTTGAGCCATAGACACTAATTAAGACTTTTATAAGTTAAAAACATCAAGAACACAAAATCTAGTGATTTTAGAAGGTTACCCAAATGTAATGAAATCGGTATGGAATCGAAGAGGAAGATGCAAGGATCACGAATTTGCAATTTGTTTTGTTGCTAGCTTCCTAATCCGAATTTAGATGATGGATTCGTGTTGGTGTTCTTGAGAGAAAAAGGGAGTAGAAGAAAGATGGAGATGTTGAAATGAGAGGAGGAGGTTGAAGGTTTGACTAGTTGACCTAGTCAAATCTTTGGCCTTTTGGCAAGTTTAGTCCCTCTAATTTGGATCGGGTGCGTGAATTACCTAAACGAGATAATTTAAAACGCGTATTAACGGGAGATGTTATAAACATATAACGGAGTTTAAATTAGTATAACGGAAAAGTAAATGGAAAAAGGCGGGATGTTACAAATTACGCGCACGTAGTTGCTGCTAAACCAAGCTCTGATGCCAAGTTGTAACACCCTGATTTTTTTTAAACACAACGAAAATACTAATAATTACAAAATCAGCCTTAGTTAACGTGTACATAACATTGTTTTCAAACCAACTTAATTAGCATTATAACAATGTTCCAAAACATCGGTGTTACGTGAAAACATCATTAAAATTGAAAACATCAGATTTAATCACATTTTCAAACATGTCTTCAAACTCATCCGCAACACCCGTCCTAATCAGCAGTACCTAAACCTGAAAGGTGTGGATATATGGGGGAATTAGCACAACTGCTAAGTGAATGGATACTATCTAACAGACCAAGCATAAGCAACTGAACATGCAAGGAGTCACAACTATGCTAACGTCCTGAACTAGCATACAACAACTGACAATATGAGGATCGGCGGCTTGTACGAGCATACGACTTAGCTGCTCAGGCTACAGTCTACTGATAGTCCGCTTTACTGACTCCACTGCATAACCGTCCAGACGCAAGACATGCGTCCTTCTATGCTATACTGAACAATCAGTAACATCATGACCCGACCAAGCTACCACGGTCGACCTCACACCATCCATACCTTGCCACCTCGGTGGGTTCCCAACCATGCCGTCTCGATTGGTGTCCAAATAACAGTGCACACATAAGATCACAGATAATCAGTCATGCAATCGTCCTAACTAGCATGGCGATATCTAACTACACATGGCAATCATACTGGATATAAACATAAGAGTAAAGAGTATGAACAAGTATCGTGTCAGCTACTTAATATTCTATATGAACAAGTATCGTGTCAGCTACTTAATATTCTATCCGGAGATAGACCCACTCACCAAATACCAGCAACTAGCTAAGATAATCTATCACTGAATGGCTTCCTTATCCTTATCACCTGAACATAAGGCGAATCAAGTTAGTTTATGTCCGTTAGCACGAAACAGCACAGTACAGTAAATCAGTAACAAAAGTGTCACTAAAAGTCCACCTAACACTTATGCATTTTCAGAATTTACATCCTGATTATCATAAGTCACACGGACAACATAACGGCTAGACATCAACACTTAGTAAAATATTCTGCCCACAAAGACACTTGGTCGACTGACTCACACAGTCGGTCGACTGTGTCAACACACACGATCGTGTGTCCTCTCACACGGTCGACTGACTAAGTTTAAATCATTTGGTCAGAACTGAGACACACTCGGTCAAGTGTGTCACTCGACACGTCGATCCTCTACACAGTCAGTCGAGTATCAAGAGACACTCGACCAAGTGTGTTCACCTGATGAAGAAGATGAACACAGCTACGGGTTTAATCCAAAATTCGCCATTTCTTGCTTTAGAACTCGTTTCTTACCTCAAAATTGACCAAATCAAGTACACTAAACATCATATGCATAAACCCACAAGATTTTTGACACAAACAACATCAAAATCCACCAATTTGACACTAAAACCCACTTTAACAAAACCTAACACAAAAATCTCATTTTCTCAAATATTAAAGCTTGATACACTTTGATTCTCACCTTAAAAGATTCAGTAAATCGTAAGGAACAACATAATACAAAAGATTTGAGCTCTAGAACACCAATTAAGAATCTAGGGTTTGATGGTGAAGATGAAGTAGGTACGGTTGGTTTGGGAATGATAGAGGTGGATAAAATGAGAGAATGAGCTGCACAATACACTTATTTTGGTTAAAATTCCATACCTCACAATACACGAGTATTTACCAGTTATCTGATATCTTTCGTACTTAATTTGACTGCCTAACGGAGTCCAAATTAAATAAACGAACCTGTTCTGTGACCCTTGTCACAAACTGGTCTTTACCAAATAATAAAATAACATTACCTATTTAAATAAAATAAAAGCATAAATAATCACATAATTACGCCTAAGGGCAAAATAGTCATCTTACACCTAAGCCCAGTCTAAGGATGTTACAAATCCAACCCCCTAAGAAGATTCCGTCCTCGAAATCTGGTCATGGTCAAACAAACGTGGATAACGAGCTTTCATCAGCTCTTCGGTCTCCCACGTAAGGTTCGATCCTAAACTATGCTTCCACTGAACAAGCACCATATGGATCTCCTTCTTTCTTAACTTTGTCACCTTTCGATCGACAATCCTAACAGGTTCTTCAACTAGCTTTTGATTTAAGTCAATCCTCAAATTGCATAACGAAACTAGTTGCATCTCATCATCAGCCTTACACTTTCTGAGGTAACACACATTGAAAGTGTTATGTATCCCTAAGTTTCAAAAACGTTTTAACTATAGGAAAAACCTAAAACCTAATTTTGTATAGTTTTCTCAAAACTTCAATTTTCAATCAAACAACCCTAAATTGTTCCAAAACTAATTTCTAAGCATACTAGATGAATCACTAAGCCTAAATGACCATGCAAAACATCAAATTTCCAAAAATTTCACCGATTTCTAACCTAAAACTCAAATTAACGAATCGAAAGCTAAAAGTGAACCAAAATGCCTCAATCGAACCTAAAACCTAACACATATCAATCATATTGTCTAACTAAGCATATAGGAAATCAAAATTGGGCATAAAACATGAATTTTCTCAAAAGTAAAATTTTTTTCTTCGAGTAAAAACTCGATTCTTAACCGTGAAAGATTACCTTTTGTGCGAAATTGATAGCGGAAACGTGTTTAGGAGGCACGAGAGACTTAGATTAGTGCTTTGATTTGTTAAAATTTATCAAGAACTGGTGATGGTTACACTCGTCAGCTGAAGCAAAGGGGAAGGAAGAAGAAGAGGAAAAAAAAAGAAAGGAAAAAAGAAAGGAAAGAAGAAAGAAAAAGGAGAAAAAGATGGGCCCGTGTGGCGCATGGGCTTATTTTCCCGACCTGACTCGCGAATTTTTATATATTAAATTTTATCAATAAATTAATAAAAGATTTATAAGATTTTGCTTCAGATTTTAATCCGGTTATTTTTACTAAAAATTAAAAGAAAAAGACAAATGAACGGAGTAAAATAATTTTTTTTATTTTATTAATAACAAAAGTTACATAGGTTCCACAACTAAGTTCCAGAAATGACGTGGAAAGAAAGATAAATTTAACGCATCTTTGACCATCCAGAGTAAATCAGTGGAGTGTATTGAAAATATTTCGAAATCACGTAGCATTTTACGCTCACACTTCTGTAAATCTCCGATGTCGTCCATAAGTTTAACCAAAGCCTTTCTAACTTTCTTAATGTTCAAAATTCCATTCCTAGGTCCAGTATCTCGATAATTAAGTTCGAAAAGAAGTTTTGACACCGTGTCTTGAAATAAAAGATCTTTCGCGCAGTCAGGATCACCTGTAGTAAATTTAAAATTTTCAGATATTTCCCGAATAACCTTTCTTTGCGGAGTTGTAAATGGAAATTTTGACATAGTGAGGATTTGCACGAGTTCAGAATATATTTCCTTTCTTTTTGTGAAGAAATTCTGATGTATTATTTCCTCGGTTGAATTTGGAAAAACTTCGATTAATCGTTTGATGAGAAATGAGGCTGGATCAAAGTAAACGAAATCTCGATCTCCATATTTTGAAATAGGGTTAGGTTTTTTACTTTCAATAAAAAATTCTAATTCAGAAATCATTGCGATGACATAAAGGTTGATATGAATTTGAGAAGATTCCTTATCACTTATGTGAGGTAAAAAACTGATGAATGACTCTAAATCGAATTTGCGGTTAATTTCTGCATCCTGATACTTGACAAAAATATCATCCCCACATTCTTTTAACAGATTTATTTGAAATGTTGAAAATGGGAAATCCAAGGAATAGAAGTTCCTAATGAATCCTCTATAGACGTCTAACCTTCTACTAGGATTTAACAGATTTCCAGTAAATGGAGCTTTTGACTTATCAACGTGTCGATTCTCTTTTGGATTAAATTAAAACAAGTCTGGATATTTGAAAACAGTTGGGTATTCTTCCCTTATTTCATCTTCCATAATGAGGAGTTCTTTAAGACTGAGCCTCCCTTTTGGATCGTGAAAGTCGAATCCTGGTTCATTTGAGTAAAACTTATCCAAAAGCAATGAAATCTCTAAGTCGGATGAAATTATCCGGCTTCTTGGACTACAAGGATCAAGAATTAATTCTTGATGAGATTCATCAGGGTTTAGATTCGTTTCGGTTTTAAATTTATAAAGAAAAACTTCTCTGGTTTTCGAAGTTGTGGGAGAGCAACTGCCTTTCGCACTTTCTTCCTAATCGGTTAAGTTTGAACTGGAATCTACAGAAATTAATACCATAATTAATATTTTGTTTTATAGTTTTAAAAGGGTTTACTATAATGGCCACTTTAAATCCTATACCAACAAACTCCCTGTTTGTTAAGCATGTGTGTCCCTTATCAATTTATCTTTGAAACAAGTGGCCAGGCTGACAACGGAGAGGCAGGATCCTTTTGGTTCTAATATAATTGGAGACTGTTCGAAAAATCCAACAACCAAGTCTGTGTATAATTGTCTTTCTTAGATACCACTCAAGAATCTTAGATATCTTGACAGAATCAACGATTACCTTAACAAACAGAAAATTTGATCCCCGACAGCGACGCCAAAAACTTGTTACTACTTATGATATGGCCAAAACAGACGATTTTATTTGTGCGGTGTCGTTAGGTCGAAATACGTCAGAATTAGCTACCAAAAGAGAGTAACAGTTTTACTATTTATATTTAGCTGGGGTTTCCTAGCTATAACTCAGCTACTTGTCTTCCTTTTAACGAGTAAGTAGTAAACATAACCCAGGTTCGTATTTTTGTATATTTGCTCAGTAACGTGGGACAAAAGTGCCTAAATAGTTAACCCTAGTGACAAGTGGTGATAGAATAAGATTAACTACTAATAATAATATAACTTCCTAGAATAAACACTAAACCTCAATCAACGGGGCTATGAACCTAACTGATTTGTCACTAAGAGTTTAGGCCTTAAAGATTCTGGCTAAGATGAATATTTCTACTCCCAATCTTAACCTTGAAGGGTTTAAATGACCTTATGGATAGAATCCTATGTACATCAACAAAGTGGTATATCCCTAAAGGAAAGTCTCAGCTTTTATTAATCCTACTTGGTCTAACTACAGTAATATTCCACCACTCAGTACTAAGCTATGCCTTAACATTAACAGATGTGTAATCTTAGATATTCTAATGTACTGCTAATTGGATTAGAAGTCTCTCCTTTGCGATCACTTACTCAACTCCGGATCATCTTACAACATCTCAAGAACGTTGCTTCTGACGCAAATCATGCTTTTGAGCAAACCAGTGTTCACTGAACTCTATGTTGCCTACTCTAATCACAACCCAAATGGGCAGCTCTTCTTTGACGTATAAATGATTATTCGTACGTAAGTAATATATCCTTATTGTGACGTTAAGCACACATAACTACTTACCTTGTACCCTAGGGTTGATCAAGTCCTAATACTATGTTATAGCACGTGAATAAGCGGAAAAGATGATCCATAAATTAAACTTCTAAACCGTCAAGGTGTCAGCATAACAATAGCATAAGTTTCAGATAAAGTATTCAATACATAATAAACATTTGCAACGGCTCGATAAGCATGTAGGATGAAAGCAACTTAAAGTAACAAAATTACTTTATTAAATTAAGGAAAGCATTCACCATTTAAAGACGAGATCCAGAACATTATAAGTGCTGACATCCTCTAGACCGCTCCTATTACAATCTCCGGCGTCCGCCTCCGGGTACTTAATTTCCCGCTCTGAGGTGAGAAGGCCTTGAAAGCTCTAGTAAGAGAAAGTGTATTGTAGTGAGAGAGTGAGGAGAGGTGTGTTGAAAATGGATGAGAAAAAGCCTTTAAATAGAAATGAAAATTGCTTGCAAACGGCTGGCAGGCCGTTTGGTGAGGCTATTTGGAAAGTCAGCCCGTTTGTCTGGGCCATATGGCAGGCCATTTCCCATAGTGGCAGGCCGTTTGGCAAGCCGTTTGGCCTGCCCTGGTCAGCCTATTTCTGGGATCGTAATTTGATTTCTTATCTTTCACCGTTTTCGCTCTAGAATCTTCGTTTTAGCTCCAATTTTCTTGATTCTTTTTGCATTGTCTTCATAAGTACTTAATCTACAAATTTAACCGAAAAAGCGATTATTTTGCCTACAAAGTTTGGAACTTTATGTTTTTGAGACTCAATATCGGGGCTAAAAACGTGACTTTTTGGCCGATATCATTCGTTAACCTTGAAGTTCCCTGTGGATATTTCTAATTCGATGGCTCCGTGCAGAAAGATGTGTATGACTTTAAATGGTCCACTCCATCATGATTTAAATTTACTAGAGAACCTATTTTGTCGTGAGTTGAAGAGAAGAACTTTATCACAAGCAGCAAACTTTGTAGGAATTAACTTTGAATCATGTAAGAGCTTAGTTCATTCCTTGTAGATATATGACATTTCATACACTTGGTCTCTCAAGTCTACAAGTTCTTTTAGTCGTATCTTACGATGCCAACCAGTTCCCGAAGGATCAAGGTTACAAGTCTTCAATGCCAAGTGAGCTTTGTATTGTGATTTTAGCGGAGGATGGTATGCCATGCCATAGATAATTCGGTATGGTGTAGTTCCAAGAGGATTCTTGTAGGCGGTGCCAAATTCCCACAGAGCATTTTCTAGCTTTTCAGCCTTATTATTTCCATGGTGGCCGATAGTGCATTCCAAAATGCGCTTGAGTGCTTTGTTCGTGACTGCTGCCTGTCCATTAGTCTTCGACTGGTTAACAGTTGACATCTTGTGGGTAAATTTATATTATTACATCACCTTCATGAATTGAGTATTGCAGAAGTGTGTGCCTCTATCACTTATAATAGCTTTGGGAGTTTCGAATCGGCAGAATAGTCTATTAAGTAAATTGGTGACAACTTTTGCATTATTTGTTGGAAAGGCTTGAGCTTCTACCCATATGGAGATGTAATCTACTGCTACGAGGATGTGTTATTTTCCATTCGATTTTGAAAAAGGTCCCATAAAATGTAATCCCCATATGTCGAAGATTTCACAAGCTTGGATGTTGGTGTGTGGTATCTCATTTCTGGTAGAGATAATCCCATGTAATTTACAAGCATCACATCTTTTCACAAGATCTTGTGCATCTCTAAAGATGGTCGGCTAATAGAAGCCTGACTCTTAGATCTTTCTTGTAGTTAGATTTCTCCGTGATAACCTCCAATTGGTCCGTGATGAAATTAGTAAAGGATTTGTATTGCTTGTTTCCCATCCACACATCTTCTGATTACTTGGTCTGAATAAACTTTAAACAAGTAATGGTCTTCCCAGTAATAGGATTTGACGTCCCTGAAGAACTTACGTCTTCGAGAAGTACTCATTCCTTTCGAACTACTCCGACAACTATGTAGTTGGCTATGTCAGCGTACCAAGTGGTATCACTAAATTGTGATCGTATTTCGGCTTGTCCTAAGCTCATTAGCTGTTCTTTCAGAAATCTATCTCTGATATCTTGTTCAGCAAGTTGTTCCATCGCCAGATTTTTTAAGCGACTAAGATTATCTGCTGTGACATTCTCTGCTCCTTTCTTATCTATCTCGATATCAAATTCTTGTCGGAGTATGATCTATCGTAGGAGTCTTGGTTTTTCGTCTTGCTTAGTGAACAGATACTTAAGGGCTGAATGATCTATGTAAACCGTAGTTTTTGATTGGATTAGATATCATTGGAATTTATCGAATGCGAATACTACTTCTAGTAGTTCCTTCTCTATTGCGGGGGAATTTTCTTGAGCTCCAGTTAAGGTTTTTCTAGCATAGTAGATTGGATGAAAATTTTTATCCCTTCTTTGTCCTAGCAATGCTCTAACAACAAAATCACTGGCGTCACACATGATCTCAAATGGTAGACTTCAATCGGGATCTATCATTATTGGTGCACGCATGAGCTGATTTTTGAGATAGTTGAAGGCTGAGACGACCCGTTCCAATCCATAAGGACGAATACAATAACATATGGTTACATTACGAGGTTTTGACCTCTATATGATACATTTTTACAAACATTGCATTCGTTTTCAAAAGACAACCGTTCATTACATCGAAAGTTGACAGGTATGCATACCACTTCATAATATCCAAACTATAAATGATCTAATCTGTCATTTAATTAATAATAATCTTTATTGAACTCAACAACTTGAATGCAACGTTTTTTGAAATATGCCATGAATGACTCCAAGTAATTTCTCTAAAATGAGCAAATGCACAACGAAAGATTTCTTTAATACCTGAGAATAAACTTGCTTTCATGTGTCAACCAAAAGGTTGGTGAGTTCATTAGTTTATCGTAATCAATCATTTTCATAATTTAAATAGACCACAAGATTTCATTTATTCAATAATCATACACTCGCAAGTATTTAAAATTCATTCATATGGATTGAATACCTGGTAACCGACCTTAACAGGATGCATATAGAATATCCCCATCATTCCGGGACTCTCATCGAACATGATAAATCGAAGTACTAAAGCATCCGTAACTCGGATGAGGATTCTTCGGCCAAATAGATCTATCTTTAGGATTCGCGTCAATTGGTGGCAATTATCATAAACACCAATTCTTAGGCTACCAAGCTAAAAACGGGCATATTCTGTTCGATAATCCAACCATAGAATATAGTTTCAATCACTTGTGTCTATTTTGTAAAGCATTTATAAAAGCAGCGCATGTATTCTCAGTCCCAAAATTATATATTGCAAAAGCATTTAAAAAGTGAGCAAATGAAACTCACAATACTGTATTTCGTAGTAAAAATACATATGTCGTCATTGAACAAGTGTAGGGTTGGCCTCAGATTCACGAACCTATATTAAGTATATATATTTATATGTTGGTCAATATCTGTCTAACAATTTAGGTCAGGTCATAGTGTATCACAATCTTAATGCTCGAGACTAATATGCAAAAGTCAACTTAACCCAAAATGACTTCCAAAATCTATACATGATTATTATATAACTTAAATATAGTCGTTTTATATATTTAAATATATTTAACAGATTTTATTAGAGTAAATAATATAAATCATTTATTAATAAATAAAAATTTATATTAAAATTTATATATAATAAAAATATAATTTTATATATCTTAACTAATAAAATTTTTAAAGTTCACTTAATATCATAAAAATATAATGGTATGTATTATTAATGCAATTATATTACATGTGGTGAAATATCTTTGTATCACATATTCATTTAATAAAATAATATTGATAATAATAATAATAAGTAAAAGTTGTATTATTGTGTAATAATAATAATAATTATTATTATTCTACTAATAATAACAATATTTATATTTACTAATGATGATATTAATTATGATAAAATGATAATTCTAATCATGATAATTTTAATAATAACGATGCTTTTTAATATTAACAGTAATAATAATAATATTTTATAAAAATAATAATTCTATTAAAAATAATAATTTTAATAATAATAATACTAGAATGATAATAATAATAATGATATTTTATAATAACAATGATATTTCTATTAAAAATGATCATTTTAATAAAAATGATAGTTTTAATATTAATAATACTTTTAATAATAATAATAATGATAAAAATACTGAAAATGATATTTTTTTTTAAATCAATGTCTTACATTATTTTAATTTCATCATGATACTTATACTCATTATTTCCTAATCGATTTGTTTAATAGCTTTTAGTCCTCTTTTATATCGCATTCATAATAATGATAATAATAGCAATCATAATAATTAGATGATACTAATATTAGTTTTAATGATAATGATACTAATAAGTATTATGATAATATTAATAATAATACTAAAAATAATAATAAAAATAATAATAATAATATTAATAATAACCTTAATGATAATAATGATAGTAATAATAATAACAATATTAATAATAATACTTATATTAATAATGATAATAATAATAATAATAATAATAATAATAATAATATTAATAATAATAATAATAATAATAATAATAATAATAATAATAATAATAATAATAATAATAATAATAATAATAATAATAGCGACGATAATAACGACGATAGTAATAATAATAATCATTTTAACAATAATAATACTAAAATTAAAAATAATTCAGTTGACCATATATTTTAATCCGTTCATTGAAACCATACGCTTTCTAAATGAAAAGTTATTAATTTTTCGCCAGCTTTCCAATGACATGCATATCATATACCTTATCTCAATCGCATATGTATCAAATTCGTGATTTATCATAAACTAGCTAACGAAAAAATTAAGCATACAAGTATGCATAATCCTATATACTCGAGCACTAGTCAGAGATGCACTATTAATATATAAAAGTTAAGTTATGAGTGCTCACGTATCAATATTGAGATTCAATATTGCAGGAAAGTACGTAGACGCAACGGAGATGATAAACGCTGGGTTGACTTCATGAGCATACCCTCAACCCATACCCATATCCTCCAAAGCAATAACCCATAATTTCCTTAGCTCTATCCCTCTCAAAAAACCCGTTTTGAAAATAACTTGCTCATGACCTCGTCGTAATATTTTATGTACATAATAATAATAATATAATAATACTCTTAATTATAAGATTAGTAATAACATTAATCTTATTATTGATAATAATAATAATAATAATAATAATAATAATAATAATAATAATAATTATATATATATATATATATATATATATATATATATATATATATATATATATATATATATATATATATATATATATATATATATATATATGCGAGAGATAGATGGATGGAATGCAATGGCCATGCGATCGCCTGGCCTAGCTGTACTGCACCCAACGTTTTGTTTTCATTCTGCCGACGGTTTATATAATAATATATATAATATATATAATTAATTATATATTATATTAAATTCACGTGCATAGTTGACTTGTAATTTTCATTCCGATGACTCCTACGTTGTCACTCGACTTATGTGCCAGTTCCGGTTTTTCTCGAACGCATTTTCGTATGATTAGAAAACTCGTACTTTACGTTACGCGACGTGTACCTTTATTAATAATTAGACTTAAATTAATGAACAACTAACCCATTCAAAGTGTAACCTAATCATTTGAGTGTTGTGGTCATTTGCTTCCATAAATCGACATCTCATTATATATACATATGCATATATATATAATAGTATTAATTTAAATAAAACGTTCTTATAAATAAAATTAATATTAAATCTTATTACGTTGTAATATATATATATATATATATATATATATATATATATATATATATATATATATATATATATATATATATATATATATATATATATACTTTCATTTCAAAATATAAATTTGAAATATTTATTTCATAATATAATATATAATTTTTCAAAACTAAATGTATTTCAAAGACCATTATATAATTTAAAACCATTTAAATATTTAACAATGGTTATGTCACATAACGTTTACATAATAGAAATTATTATATCATATAATGTTTTCATTTTTAAAACTTAACTAAGTATAGTTCATTTATGTACTAGCGTTTATTTTAACTTCTTAAACGTACTAGTTATCCTATCTACATATTAATTGAATCACTTAAGCGAGTGTTACTATCATTTACTTAACTAATTTAATATCCATAAACACGTTTTAAATACACGATGCAACTTATATTTAACAATTAACATTTCGAATTATTGTATATATTCAAATTCATTCTTTAAAAGGTTCCACCTATATCATAAATGTTTTCAATAATATAAAAACTAAATAATTATCTTATCAAAGACACGAGGCAATCATTGCATTGAAAGTTAAGCAGGAATCTCTACTAACCTTTGTCCAGTTATCGTTAATTGATATATTTGTTCTTACTTGTAATTCCCTTTACCATTTTAAGAATATTGTTAAAATGGAAAGATTTCTCAAATCAACGTGGACCTCACAACAGAGACTCGAATCCTATCACAATGTATCTGATAATTCACTCATTTGATATTATCTTTTAATTTCGTCGATATATATATTATGAAATGTCCCGTTCTTATTGATTAAAAACGTTCCATATTAATTGATTTCGTTGCGAGGTTTTGACCTCTATATGAGACGTTTTTCAAAGACTGCATTCATTTTAAAAGAAACCATAACCTTTATTTCATCAATAAAGGTTTAAAAAGCTTTAAGTAGATTATCAAATAATGATAATCTAAAATATCCTGTTTACACACGACCATTACATAATGGTTTACAATACAAATATGATACAACAAAATAAGTTTCTTGAATGCAGTTTTTACACAATATCATACAAGCATGGACTCCAAATCTCGTCCTTATTTAAGTATGCGACAGCGGAAGCTCTTAATAATCACCTGAGAATAAACATGCTTAAAACGTCAACAAAAATGTTGGTGAGTTATAGGTTTAACCTATATATATCAAATCATAATAATAGACCACAAGATTTCATATTTTAATACACATCCCATACATAGAGATAAAAATCATTCATATGGTGAACACCTGGTAACCGACATTAACAAGATGCATATATAAGAATATCCCCATCATTCCGGGACACCCTTCGGATATGATATAAATTTCGAAGTACTAAAGCATCCGGTACTTTGGATGGGGTTTGTTAGGCCCAATAGATCTATCTTTAGGATTCGCGTCAATTAGGGTGTCTGTTCCCTAATTCTCAGATTACCAGACTTAATAAAAAGGGGCATATTCGATTTCGATAATTCAACCATAGAATGTAGTTTCACGTACTTGTGTCTATTTTGTAAATCATTTATAAAACCTGCATGTATTCTCATCCCAAAAATATTAGATTTTAAAAGTGGGACTATAACTCACTTTCGCAGATTTTTACTTCGTCGGGAAGTAAGACTTGGCCACTGGTTGATTCACGAACCTATAACAATATATACATATATATCAAAGTATGTTCAAAATATATTTACAACACTTTTAATATATTTTGATGTTTTAAGTTTATTAAGTCAGCTGTCCTCGTTAGTAACCTACAACTAGTTGTCCACAGTTAGATGTACAGAAATAAATCGATAAATATTATCTTGAATCAATCCACGACCCAGTGTATACGTATCTCAGTATTGATCACAACTCAAACTATATATATTTTGGAATCAACCTCAACCCTGTATAGCTAACTCCAACATTCACATATAGAGTGTCTATGGTTGTTCCGAAATATATATAGATGTGTCGACATGATAGGTCGAAACATTGTATACGTGTCTATGGTATCTCAAGATTACATAATATACAATACAAGTTGATTAAGTTATGGTTGGAATAGATTTGTTACCAATTTTCACGTAGCTAAAATGAGAAAAATTATCCAATCTTGTTTTACCCATAACTTCTTCATTTTAAATCCGTTTTGAGTGAATAAAATTGTTATGGTTTCATATTGAACTCTATTTTATGAATCTAAACAGAAAAGGTATAGGTTTATAGTCGAAAAATAAGTTACAAGTCGTTTTTGTAAAGGTAGTCATTTCAGTCGAAAGAACGACGTCTAGATGACCATTTAGAAAACATACTTCCACTTTGAGTTTAACCATAATTTTTGGATATAGTTTCATGTTCATAATAAAAATCATTTTCTCAGAATAACAACTTTTAAATCAAAGTTTATCATAGTTTTTAATTAACTAACCCAAAACAGCCCGCGGTGTTACTACGACGGCGTAAATCCGATTTTACGGTGTTTTTCGTGTTTCCAGGTTTTAAATCATTAAGTTAGCATATCATATAGATATAGAACATGTGTTTAGTTGATTTTAAAAGTCAAGTTAGAAGGATTAACTTTTGTTTGCGAACAAGTTTAGAATTAACTAAACTATGTTCTAGTGATTACAAGTTTAAACCTTCGAATAAGATAGCTTTATATGTATGAATCGAATGATGTTATGAACATCATTACTACCTTAAGTTCCTTGGATGAACCTACTGGAAAAGAGAAAAATGGATCTAGCTTCAATGGATCCTTGGATGGCTCAAAGTTCTTGAAGCAAAATCATGACACGAAAACAAGTTCAAGTAAGATCATCACTTGAAATAAGATTGTTATAGTTATAGAAATTGAACCAAAGTTTGAATATGATTATTACCTTGTATTAGAATGATAACCTACTGTAAGAAACAAAGATTTCTTGAGGTTGGATGATCACCTTACAAGATTGGAAGTGAGCTAGCAATCTTGAAAGTATTCTTGATTTTATGAAACTAGAACTTTTGAAATTTATGAAGAACACTTAGAACTTGAAGATAGAACTTGAGAGAGATCAATTAGATGAAGAAAATTGAAGAATGAAAGTGTTTGTAGGTGTTTTTGGTCGTTGGTGTATGGATTAGATATAAAGGATATGTAATTTTGTTTTCATGTAAATAAGTCATGAATGATTACTCATATTTTTGTAATTTTATGAGATATTTCATGCTAGTTGCCAAATGATGGTTCCCACATGTGTTAGGTGACTCACATGGGCTACTAAGAGCTGATCATTGGAGTGTATATACCAATAGTACATACATCTAAAAGCTGTGTATTGTACGAGTACGAATACGGGTGCATACGAGTAGAATTGTTGATGAAACTGAACGAGGATGTAATTGTAAGCATTTTTGTTAAGTAGAAGTATTTTGATAAGTGTCTTGAAGTCTTTCAAAAGTGTATGAATACATATTAAAACACTACATGTATATACATTTTAACTGAGTCGTTAAGTCATCGTTAGTCGTTACATGTAAATGTTGTTTTGAAACCTTTAGGTTAACGATCTTGTTAAATGTTGTTAACCCAATGTTTATAATATCAAAAGAGATTTTAAATTATTATATTATCATGATATTATGATGTACGAATATCTCTTAATATGATATATATACATTAAATGTCGTTACAACGATAATCGTTACATATATGTCTCGTTTCAAAATCATTAAGTTAGTAGTCTTGTTTTTACATATGTAGTTCATTGTTAATATACTTAATGATATGTTTACATATAATAATATCATGTTAACTATATATATAACCATATATATGTCATCATATAGTTTTTACAAGTTTTAACGTTCGTGAATCACCGGTCAACTTGGGTGGTCAATTGTCTATATGAAACCTATTTCAATTAATCAAGTCTTAACAAGTTTGATTGCTTAACATGTTGGAAACATTTAATCATGTAAATATCAATCTCAATTAATATATATAAACATGGAAAAGTTCGGGTCACTACAGTACCTACCCGTTAAATAAATTTCGTCCCGAAATTTTAAGCTGTTGAAGGTGTTGACGAATCTTCTGGAAATAGATGCGGGTATTTCTTCTTCATCTGATCTTCACGCTCCCAGGTGAACTCGGGTCCTCTACGAGCATTCCATCGAACCTTAACAATTGGTATCTTGTTTTGCTTAAGTCTTTTAACCTCACGATCCATTATTTCGACGGGTTCTTCGATGAATTGAAGTTTTTCGTTGATTTGGATTTCATCTAACGGAATAGTGAGATCTTCTTTAGCAAAACATTTCTTCAAATTCGAGACGTGGAAAGTGTTATGTACAGCCACGAGTTGTTGAGGTAACTCAAGTCGGTAAGCTACTGGTCCGACACGATCAATAATCTTGAATGGTCCAATATACCTTGGATTTAATTTCCCTCGTTTACCAAATCGAACAACGCCTTTCCAAGGTGCAACTTTAAGCATGACCATCTCTCCAATTTCAAATTCTATATCTTTTCTTTTAATGTCAGCGTAGCTCTTTTGTCGACTTTGGGCGGTTTTCAACCGTTGTTGAATTTGGATGATCTTCTCGGTAGTTTCTTGTATAATCTCCGGACCCGTAATCTGTCTATCCCCCACTTCACTCCAACAAATCGGAGACCTGCACTTTCTACCATAAAGTGCTTCAAACGGCGCCATCTCAATGCTTGAATGGTAGCTGTTGTTGTAGGAAAATTCTGCTAACGGTAGATGTCGATCCCAACTGTTTCCGAAATCAATAACACATGCTCGTAGCATATCTTCAAGCGTTTGTATCGTCCTTTCACTCTGCCCATCAGTTTGTGGATGATAGGCAGTACTCATGTCTAGACGAGTTCCTAATGCTTGCTGTAATGTCTGCCAGAATCTTGAAATAAATCTGCCATCCCTATCAGAGATAATAGAGATTGGTATTCCATGTCTGGAGATGACTTCCTTCAAATACAGTCGTGCTAACTTCTCCATCTTGTCATCTTCTCTTATTGGCAGGAAGTGTGCTGATTTGGTGAGACGATCAACTATTACCCAAATAGTATCAAAACCACTTGCAGTCCTTGGCAATTTAGTGATGAAATCCATGGTAATGTTTTCCCATTTCCATTCTGGGATTTCGGGTTGTTGAAGTAGACCTGATGGTTTCTGATGCTCAGCTTTGACTTTAGAACACGTCAAACATTCTCCTACGTATTTAGCAACATCGGCTTTCATACCCGGCCACCAAAAATGTTTCTTGAGATCCTTGTACATCTTCCCCGTTCCAGGATGTATTGAGTATCTGGTTTTATGAGCTTCTCTAAGTACCATTTCTCTCATATCTCCAAATTTTGGTACCCAAATCCTTTCAGCCCTATACCGGGTTCCGTCTTCCCGAATATTAAGATGCTTCTCCGATCCTTTGGGTATTTCATCCTTTAAATTTCCCTCTTTTAAAACTCCTTGTTGCGCCTCCTTTATTTGAGTAGTAAGGTTATTATGAATCATTATATTCATAGATTTTACTCGAATGGGTTCTCTGTCCTTCCTGCTCAAGGCATCGGCTACCACATTTGCCTTCCCCGGGTGGTAACGAATCTCAAAGTCGTAATCATTCAATAATTCAATCCACCTACGCTGCCTCATATTCAGTTGTTTCTGATTAAATATGTGTTGAAGACTTTTGTGGTCGGTATATATAATACTTTTGACCCCATATAAGTAGTGCCTCCAAGTCTTTAATGCAAAAACAACCGCGCCTAATTCCAAATCATGCGTCGTATAATTTTGTTCGTGAATCTTCAATTGTCTAGACGCATAAGCAATCACCTTCGTTCGTTGCATTAATACACAACCGAGACCTTGCTTTGATGCGTCACAATAAATCACAAAATCATCATTCCCTTCAGGCAATGACAATATAGGTGCCGTAGTTAGCTTTTTCTTCAATAACTGAAACGCTTTCTCTTGTTCATCATTCCATTCAAATTTCTTCCCTTTATGCGTTAATGCAGTCAAGGGTTTTGCTATTCTGGAAAAGTCTTGGATGAACCTTCTGTAGTAACCAGCTAGTCCTAAAAACTGGCGTATGTGTTTCGGAGTTTTCGGGGTTTCCCACTTTTCAACAGTTTCTATCTTTGCCGGATCCACCTTAATACCTTCTTTGTTCACTATGTGACCGAGGAATTGAACTTCTTCCAACCAAAATGCACACTTTGAAAACTTAGCGTACAATTCTTCCTTCCTCAATACTTCTAACACCTTTGTCAAATGTTCACCGTGTTCTTGGTCATTCTTTGAGTAAATAAGTATGTCATCAATGAAAACAATGACAAACTTGTCAAGGTATGGTCCACACACTCGGTTCATAAGGTCCATGAACACAGCTGGTGCATTAGTTAAACCAAACGGCATGACCATAAACTCGTAATGACCGTAACGTGTTCTGAAAGCAGTCTTTGGAATATCATCTTCTTTCACCCGCATTTGATGATACCCGGAACGTAAGTCAATCTTTGAATAAACAGACGAGCCTTGTAGTTGATCAAATAAGTCATCGATTCTCGGTAGTGGGTAGCGGTTCTTGATGGTAAGTTTGTTCAACTCTCGGTAGTCGATACACAACCTGAATGTACCATCTTTCTTCTTGACAAACAAAACAGGAGCTCCCCACGGTGATGTGCTTAGTCGAATGAAACCACGCTCTAAAAGTTCTTGTAATTGGCTTTGTAGTTCTTTCATCTCGCTGGGTGCGAGTCTGTAAGGAGCACGAGCTATTGGTGCAGCTCCTGGTACAAGATCTATTTGAAATTCAACGGATCGATGTGGGGGTAATCCCGGTAATTCTTTCGGAAATACATCAGGAAATTCTTTTGCGACGGGAACATCATTGATGCTCTTTTCTTCAGTTTGTACTTTCTCGACGTGTGCTAGAACAGCATAGCAACCTTTTCTTATTAGTTTTTGTGCCTTCAAATTACTAATAAGATGTAGCTTCGTGTTGCCCTTTTCTCCGTACACCATTAAGGGTTTTCCTTTTTCTCGTATAATGCGAATTGCATTTTTGTAACAAACGATCTCCGCTTTCACTTCTTTCAACCAGTCCATACCGATTATCACATCAAAACTCCCTAACTCTACTGGTATCAAAACAATCTTAAATGTTTCGCTAACCAGTTTAATTTCTCGATTCCGACATATATTATCTGCTGAAATTAATTTACCATTTGCTAATTCGAGTAAAAATTTACTATCCAAAGGCGTCAATGGACAACTTAATTTAGCACAAAAATCTCTACTCATATAGCTTCTATCCGCACCCGAATCAAATAAAACGTAAGCAGATTTATTGTCAATAAGAAACGTACCCGTAACAAGCTCCGGGTCTTCCTGTGCCTCTGCCGCATTAATATTGAAAACTCTTCCACGGCCTTGTCCATTCGTGTTCTCCTGGTTCGGGCAATTTCTAATAATGTGGCCTGGTTTTCCACATTTATAACAAACTACATTGGCATAACTTGCTCCGACACTACTTGCTCCGCCATTACTCGTTCCGACACCATTTGTTCCTTTCGTTCTATTAACCCCTGGTCCGTAGACCTCACACTTCGCCGCGCTATGACCATTTCTTTTACACTTGTTGCAAAATTTGGTGCAGAACCCCGAGTGATTCTTTTCACACCTTTGGCATAGCTGCTTTTGATTGTTGTTGTTGTTGCGGTTATTATTGTTGTTGGGATGATTGTTGTAGTTGCTGTTGTTGTTGTTGTTGTTGTTGGGCCGTTTGTTGTAGTTTCGATTGATGTTGCGATTGTTGGGATAATTGTTGCGATTATTGTTGTAATTGTTGTTGTTGTTGTATTGGTGATTCTTATCACCGTTTTCCTCCCACTTTCTTTTGACTTGCTTCACATTGGCCTCTTCAGCAGTCTGTTCTTTAATTCTTTCTTCAATTTGGTTCACGAGTTTGTGAGCCATTCTAAATGCCTGTTGTATGGAGGCGGGCTCGTGTGAACTTATATCTTCTTGGATTCTTTCTGGTAATCCTTTCACAAACGCGTCAATCTTCTCTTCCTCATCTTCGAATGCTCCCGGACACAATAGGCACAATTCTGTGAATCGTCTTTCGTATGTGGTAATATCAAATCCTTGGGTTCTAACCCTCTAAGTTCTGTCTTGAGCTTATTGACCTCAGTTCTGGGACGGTACTTCTCGTTCATCAAGTGCTTGAATGCTGACCAAGGTAGTGCGTACGCATCATCTTGTCCCACTTGCTCTAGATAGGTATTCCACCATGTTAACGCAGAACCTGTGAAGGTATGCGTAGCGTACTTCACTTTGTCCTCTTCAGTACACTTACTTATGGCAAACACCGATTCGACCTTCTCGGTCCACCGTTTCAATCCGATCGGTCCTTCGGTTCCATCAAATTCCAAAGGTTTGCAGGCAGTGAATTCTTTGTAGGTGCATCCTACACGATTTCCTGTACTGCTAGATCCAAGGTTATTGTTGGTATGTAGCGCAGCCTGTACTGCGGCTATGTTTGAAGCTAGAAAAGTACGGAATTCCTCTTCATTCATATTCACGGTGTGTCGAGTAGTCGGTGCCATTTCCTTCAAAATAGTCAAATGGAACAAGTTAATCATACAGAATGTTAAGAGTAGTTAATAGTATTTCGTAGCATAATATGAACTCATTTATAAAAGCTTTTTCTTCATATTAGCGTTTTATAAGTTTAAATTCGGGTAGTACCTACCCGTTAAGTTCATACTTAGTAGCTAATATACAATTCAACTACTACAATTCTATATGAAAAACTGATTGTAATAATATTTCGCGTTCAAGCTTTTATACAATATTTTACAAACTTACAATACCGCTTATTTTACATAAAGCATGAAATATAGCACACAATAACTTTGATACAAGATAGTTGTGAAGATAATTCTAGCTAGTACACAAGTCGTTCAGCAAAGGCAATAAAGACACGTAATTCATACGTCCAGAAACAAGTCATGCATTCTGGTTTTACTAGGACTACTTCCCATCCTTGGTCTTGTGCAACATAACCGTTATGGCCGTTGATAAGACAGCGTGTTGTAACATCATCAAAGGGACGAGGGTTACGTAATGTCCAACAGTCCCGTAATAATCTAAAAACCTCATTTCTTACCCCAATTACCGACTCCGTCACTTGTGGAAACATTTTGTTTAATAGTTGTAGCCCGATGTTCTTGTTCTCACTTTGGTGAGAAGCGAACATTACTAATCCGTAAGCATAACATGCTTCTTTATGTTGCATGTTAGCCGCTTTTTCTAAATCACGAAGTCCAATATTCGGATATATTGAGTCAAAATAATTTCTTAACCCGTTGCGTAAAATAGCATTTGGGTTCCCCGCAATATATGCGTCAAAGTAAACACATCGTAACTTATGGGTTTCCCAATGTGATATCCCCCATCTTTCAAACGAAAGTCTCTTATAAACCAAGACATTCTTGGAACGTTCTTCGAATGTCTTACAAACTGATCTCGCCTTAAATAGTTGTGCCGAAGAATTCTGGCCGACTCTAGACAAGATTTCATCAATCATGTCTCCGGGTAGGTCTCTTAAAATATTGGGTTGTCTATCCATTTTGTGTTTTTAAATTGTAAAATAGACAAGAGTTAGATTCATAAAAAAAATTACTTATTAATACAAGCAATTTTTACATATATCATAAAGCATAAGCACACTATATTACATATATTACACCACACGAATACAACTATCTTATTCCGACTCGCTCGTTTCTTCTTGTTGGGTTTTGGTTCGTTTTGCCAAGTTTCTAGGGATATATGATGTTCCCCTAATACGAGCCGTCGTTGTCCACATTGGTTTAGAAAAACCTGGTGGTTTAGAGGTTCCCGGGTCATTGTTACAACTTAAGGACTTCGGGGGTTGACGATACATATAAAGTTCATCGGGGTTGGAATTAGATTTCTCTATTTTTATGCCCTTTCCCTTATTATTTTCTTTTGCCTTTTTAAATTCAGTTGGGGTTATTTCTATAACATCATCGGAATTCTCGTCGGAATCCGATTCATCGGAGAATTGGTAATCCTCCCAATATTTTGCTTCCTTGGCGGAAACACCATTGACCATAATTAACCTTGGTCGGTTGGTTGAGGATTCTCTTTTACTTAACCGTTTTATTATTTCCCCCACCGGTTCTATTTCTTCTTCCGGTTCCGATTCTTCTTCCGGTTCCGATTCTTCTTCCGGTTCCCACTCTTCTTCCGGTTCCTCTTCGGGAACTTGTGAATCAGTCCACGAATCATTCCAATTTACATTTGACTCTTCATTATTATTAGGTGAGTCAATGGGACTTGTTCTAGAGGTAGACATCTATCACATAATATCAAACACGTTAAGAGATTAATATATCACATAATATTCATATGTTAAAAATATATAGTTTCCAACAAAAATGTTAAGCAATCATTTTTAAAGAAAACACGGTCGAAGTCCAGACTCACTAATGCATCCTAACAAACTCGATAAGACACACTAATGCAATTTTCTGGTTCTCTAAGACCAACGCTCTGATACCAACTGAAATGTCCCGTTCTTATTGATTAAAAACGTTCCATATTAATTGATTTCGTTGCGAGGTTTTGACCTCTATATGAGACGTTTTTCAAAGACTGCATTCATTTTAAAACAAACCATAACCTTTATTTCATCAATAAAGGTTTAAAAAGCTTTAAGTAGATTATCAAATAATGATAATCTAAAATATCCTGTTTACACACGACCATTACATAATGGTTTACAATACAAATATGTTACAACAAAATAAGTTTCTTGAATGCAGTTTTTACACAATATCATACAAGCATGGACTCCAAATCTCGTCCTTATTTAAGTATGCGACAGCGGAAGCTCTTAATAATCACCTGAGAATAAACATGCTTAAAACGTCAACAAAAATGTTGGTGAGTTATAGGTTTAACCTATATATATCAAATCATAATAATAGACCACAAGATTTCATATTTCAATACACATCCCATACATAGAGATAAAAATCATTCATATGGTGAACACCTGGTAACCGACATTAACAAGATGCATATATAAGAATATCCCCATCATTCCGGGACACCCTTCGGATATGATATAAATTTCGAAGTACTAAAGCATCCGGTACTTTGGATGGGGTTTGTTAGGCCCAATAGATCTATCTTTAGGATTCGCGTCAATTAGGGTGTCTGTTCCCTAATTCTCAGATTACCAGACTTAATAAAAAGGGGCATATTCGATTTCGATAATTCAACCATAGAATGTAGTTTCACGTACTTGTGTCTATTTTGTAAATCATTTATAAAACCTGCATGTATTCTCATCCCAAAAATATTAGATTTTAAAAGTGGGACTATAACTCACTTTCACAGATTTTTACTTCGTCGGGAAGTAAGACTTGGCCACTGGTTGATTCACGAACCTATAACAATATATACATATATATCAAAGTATGTTCAAAATATATTTACAACACTTTTAATATATTTTGATGTTTTAAGTTTATTAAGTCAGCTGTCCTCGTTAGTAACCTACAACTAGTTGTCCACAGTTAGATGTACAGAAATAAATCGATAAATATTATCTTGAATCAATCCACGACCCAGTGTATACGTATCTCAGTATTGATCACAACTCAAACTATATATATTTTGGAATCAACCTCAACCCTGTATAGCTAACTCCAACATTCACATATAGAGTGTCTATGGTTGTTCCGAAATATATATAGATGTGTCGACATGATAGGTCGAAACATTGTATACGTGTCTATGGTATCTCAAGATTACATAATATACAATACAAGTTGATTAAGTTATGGTTGGAATAGATTTGTTACCAATTTTCACGTAGCTAAAATGAGAAAAATTATCCAATCTTGTTTTACCCATAACTTCTTCATTTTAAATCCGTTTTGAGTGAATCAAATTGCTATGGTTTCATATTGAACTCTATTTTATGAATCTAAACAGAAAAGGTATAGGTTTATAGTCGAAAAAATAAGTTACAAGTCGTTTTTGTAAAGGTAGTCATTTCAGTCGAAAGAACGACGTCTAGATGACCATTTAGAAAACATACTTCCACTTTGAGTTTAACCATAATTTTTGGATATAGTTTCATGTTCATAATAAAAATCATTTTCTCAGAATAACAACTTTTAAATCAAAGTTTATCATAGTTTTTAATTAACTAACCCAAAACAGCCCGCGGTGTTACTACGACGGCGTAAATCCGATTTTACGGTGTTTTTCGTGTTTCCAGGTTTTAAATCATTAAGTTAGCATATCATATAGATATAGAACATGTGTTTAGTTGATTTTAAAAGTCAAGTTAGAAGGATTAACTTTTGTTTGCGAACAAGTTTAGAATTAACTAAACTATGTTCTAGTGATTACAAGTTTAAACCTTCGAATAAGATAGCTTTATATGTATGAATCGAATGATGTTATGAACATCATTACTACCTTAAGTTCCTTGGATGAACCTACTGGAAAAGAGAAAAATGGATCTAGCTTCAATGGATCCTTGGATGGCTCAAAGTTCTTGAAGCAAAATCATGACACGAAAACAAGTTCAAGTAAGATCATCACTTGAAATAAGATTGTTATAGTTATAGAAATTGAACCAAAGTTTGAATATGATTATTACCTTGTATTAGAATGATAACCTACTGTAAGAAACAAAGATTTCTTGAGGTTGGATGATCACCTTACAAGATTGGAAGTGAGCTAGCAATCTTGAAAGTATTCTTGATTTTATGAAACTAGAACTTTTGAAATTTATGAAGAACACTTAGAACTTGAAGATAGAACTTGAGAGAGATCAATTAGATGAAGAAAACTGAAGAATGAAAGTGTTTGTAGGTGTTTTTGGTCGTTGGTGTATGGATTAGATATAAAGGATATGTAATTTTGTTTTCATGTAAATAAGTCATGAATGATTACTCATATTTTTGTAATTTTATGAGATATTTCATGCTAGTTGCCAAATGATGGTTCCCACATGTGTTAGGTGACTCACATGGGCTGCTAAGAGCTGATCATTGGAGTGTATATACCAATAGTACATACATCTAAAAGCTGTGTATTGTACGAGTACGAATACGGGTGCATACGAGTAGAATTGTTGAGGAAACTGAACGAGGATGTAATTGTAAGAATTTTTGTTAAGTAGAAGTATTTTGATAAGTGTCTTGAAGTCTTTCAAAAGTGTATGAATACATATTAAAACACTACATGTATATACATTTTAACTGAGTCGTTAAGTCATCGTTAGTCATTACATGTAAATGTTGTTTTGAAACCTTTAGGTTAACGATCTTGTTAAATGTTGTTAACCCAATGTTTATAATATCAAAAGAGATTTTAAATTATTATATTATCATGATATTATGATGTACGAATATCTCTTAATATGATATATATACATTAAATGTCGTTACAACGATAATCGTTACATATATGTCTCGTTTCAAAATCATTAAGTTAGTAGTCTTGTTTTTACATATGTAGTTCATTGTTAATATACTTAATGATATGTTTACATATAATAATATCATGTTAACTATATATATAACCATATATATGTCATCATATAGTTTTTACAAGTTTTAACGTTCGTGAATCACCGGTCAACTTGGGTGGTCAATTGTCTATATGAAACCTATTTCAATTAATCAAGTCTTAACAAGTTTGATTGCTTAACATGTTGGAAACATTTAATCATGTAAATATCAATCTCAATTAATATATATAAACATGGAAAAGTTCGGGTCACTACATATTAAACATATATTGAAACAAATATGTTCGTGTAGAATATTATACCTTCATTACTTTGTTAACGTTTTCAAGTCAATTTAATAATCACACATATGTATATATTCATACATATCTATTTACACATAATTATTCGTGAATCATCGAGAGCAGTGGAAGGGTAAATGAATACATGAACATAGTTCAAAGTTTTTGAGATTTCAACATTACAGACTTTGCTTATCGTGTCGAAAACATATAAAGATCAAGTTTAAATTTGGTTGGAAATATCCGGGTTGTCACAGTACCTACCCGTTAAAGAAATTTCGTCCTGAAATTTGATTGGGATGGTCATGGCTGACAATAATTATGTTTTCATGACACATTCAAGCTGAAAATTTGAGTTTTATCATCAGCGAGTAATTTGGATAAAACAATTCATTTATGTGAAGAGTACGAGTGAAGCTATCATAAAAGAGTGAAATGAATAAGTATAGATTCGTCATATCTTTTGACGTAGATAGAATTGATTTCCAGAGTTTAAGGGATTTGGAGAAACTCTTTGTAATGAGATTTTATTTATCGGTAACCAAGGAAATTAGGATCCGCTTTAAATGCGATCATCTGTTTTGATTGCTCTGTCAGATATTTCACTATAAATCCACCCTCTTCGTTTCCTTACAATTCACACCTTCTATTCTTTCTCCTTTAATTCATACTTTGACTCATTCGTCAATATGCTTCATCCAGTTCTGATTCTTGATATACTCCTAACTTTCATATCTATCATTCTTCCTTTTCATCTACCGCCGGAGGAATCTATTCACTTTTACTATACTCTTGGCTTTATAGTATTTTTAGTTCTCCCGTGTCTTTAGGTTGCAATACTTATTGATATACACAGTTTGTAATTTATGAGTTGTCGTCGGGCTTTATATCTTTCCTTATCTTTCAGAGTCCCTACTTCTGTTTTTCTATAATCATCGATATCTGATGGTTAAAGCTAAGGGGTATAAAATACTATTAAATTTTAGCAGGAAATACTATTAAATACGATACAATTTTACACAAGATATTTATTTATTTATAGAATGGATATACTTAAACCTTGCTACAACACTTATAGGCAGTGTACCTAATCGTACAGTAGTGTAGTTTTTAGTAAGTCCGGTTCGTTCCACAGGGAAAATCTTTTAATCAAAGCTTAACGCTATATTAGTTTAATTTATAAAAATACGAATATATATATATAAGTAATATTATTATTTTAAAGGGGGTTTTTACCGTTTAATGACCGGTTTGTCGATTTTAAAACTTTAGTCGCAGTTAAAACAAAATGTAAAATATTAAATAAATAAAAGACTTAATTTAAAGTGTAAAGTAAATAACGATAATGAAATTGCGATAAATAAAAGTGCGATAAAATAAACTTGCGATAATTAAAAAGTACGATAATTAAAATTGCAATTAAATACAATAACAATAAATAAAAGTGCGATAATTAGAAGTGCAATTAAATATAAAATAAAGGAAATTAAATATGAAATAAAATAATTATGCTTATTTAAACTTTCCGTAATCATGATGTTTGACGTGTTGATTTTAGTTTAATGCCCATGGGTTAATTGTCCTTTGTCCTGTATTATTTAATATGTCCGTCTGGTTTTTGTCCATAACAGTCCATCAGTCATAAATATAAAGTGCGAGTATCCTCGTCAAATTATCCTTATACCCGAAGTTTAAATATTCCAACTAATTGGGGACTTAAACTATAACAAGATTTTAATACTTTGTTTAATAATTACACCAGGATGTCGACTGAGTGTAACCCAAGGTTTTAATACTTTGTTATCAATTATGCCAAGTGTCCTTGTACATAATTTCACCCCTGTTTTAATAATTCTAGTGGCTATTAATCCATTCCTGTGTCCGGTTAAATGAACGATTATTCGTACATATAAATACCCCGCCCATCGTGTCCGATCGAGTGTAAATGGTTATTTATAGGGACGCCCAATTGTAAATCTTTATATTAACATTAACAAACTATCATTTAGTTAAACAAATATAAAGCCCATTAATAGCCCATAGTCTAATTTCCACAAGTGTCGTTCTTTTGTCCAAACCCCAATTATGGTACAAAGCCCAATTACCCAATTTTAATATTTTTAGCCCAACATCATGATTACTTCGGATTAAATAAGCATAATAATAACTTAGCTACGAGACATTAAATTAAAAAGGTTGAACATAACTTACAATGATTAAAAATAGCGTAGCGTTACACGGACAGAATTTCGACTTACACCCTTACAACATTCGCAAACATACCCTTATTATTAGAATTAAAATTAAAATTAAAATTAAAATATAAATATAAATATATACTACGTATATAGATAGAGAGATTGATATTATGGATGGATATTACGTTCACCAAACTGCGAATTTATAGGCCTGTGAACTGAAAAAGGAGCTCATGCGATCGCATGAGCTTTGCTCTTCAAGGCCATGCGATCGCATGGCCAGCTGGGGAGGCTCACATTTGGTTGTTTTCTTCTGCCGACGGTTTTATAATATAATATAATATATATATTAATTTTAAGAATTAATTATATATTATATTATATTCATGTGCATAGTTGACTTGTAATTTTTAGTCCGTTGCGTCAAGCGTTGAGAGTTGACTCTGGTCCCGGTTCCGGATTTTCGAACGTCCTTGCGTACAATTTAATATCTTGTACTTTGCTTTTTGAATCTTGTACTCTTGTAATTTTGAGACGTTTCTTATCAATAATTGGAACCTTATTGATTGTATTTTGTACTTTTGAGCTTTTTGGTCGTTTGCGTCTTCAATTCGTCGAATCTGTCTTTTGTCTTCACCTTTTATTATTTAAACGAATATCACTTGTAAATAGGACAATTGCAACTAAAAGCTTGTCTTTCTTGAGGAATAATGCTATGAAATATATGTTCGTTTTTAGCATTATCAAATATTCCTACACTTGAGCGTTGCTTGTCCTCAAGCAATATAGTCTTGAAATACTAGAATCACTTCTTTATTCTTCACACTTTGTACATCAGTGATTTCTTTACGGCGGTATAAACAATGGTAGTAACGATGTGGTTTACAGTCTCACATGACTTATGAAAATTTAGATCCTTTAGGAAATTGGATCTTTATGAAAATATTTGATTTTTTTTAAAATTAAATCTAGCTTTTACCCTAGATAAGTTTTCCGGAATAACCCTTCACCGGTGTTTGCAAAATATTTTTATGGGTTTGGTGGGTTTCAGATTTGAAAATTTTAGCTCAAAACTTGCGGTTTTGTGTCACCCACTTGCTAACCTTGTATTGGGAAAGCAACACGTCCAGTTTACTTGCTCCGAATATTACCTTTCAGTAAACTACCGTTCGGTTGTAAAGGAAAGCGTTGAACAAGCAACTGTTAAGGCAATGTCCCCTGACATGCTTTTAATTATGGTCTATAATGTGTCGGACGCAATTACTATCCTTGGTAGGAGCAATAGTAAAGCTCACCCTTATGATTTTTCGGTCTGGCACAAGGTCCTGTCTTCGACCATGCTATGCAACCACCGTTCTTACGGTTGACACTCGATTTAGTTCAGGTGACCTAATGAATTCCAGGTGAATTCCTAGGATTTTACGTTCAATGGTAATGAAGGCATTGAAAATGGGTTTTCAGAAAACAAATCGGTTTGTAATTTGATCAAAATATTTTCTCGTTCAAGCTCGAGTTTAGATATCATTGAATTCCATGAGTTTGTAATTCTCAATCTTTAAGGTCAATCTCTAGGATTGAGTAATATCAGTCTTAAAAGTAGATTTTTGATCTTTAAAGGAGATTATCCTTTCTGGGGATCTGATTTATTAGTCTTATCAAGCTAATTTGCACGGTGCCCCCATTATACGAGTTAAATCCTTCTCATGGTTAGGATAAATCTGACCACTTGGCGACCCTGTTTGATGCTGAGGTCCGTGGATTTCCTGCTGATTTTAGAGATGACTTTTCTAGATTTTTCATCAACCTACAGCTGGTCTGGACGACAACTTCATGACCTAAATCAAGAAGCGCGCGTCTTTTTCGGAAGACTTTACTTCCTTTTAATGATGGAATTGATTCATCGTGTAGATCCATCTTTTCTTTTCTTTTATCGGGTAAAACAGTTTAGTTTAGTCCAAAGCAAAAGTATCTTCAATTATTTGTTACAGAAATATGTGACATATGTTTAAGATAACTTGGTAATTTTTCCCACATTTGGCTTTTATTTTCCTTTTTATTGTCCTCTATTCCATTTTAAATGAATTTTAACATTTTGGGTTGTTTCTCAATTTATGTCCTTTCTGAGGTAACAATAATTTCGGTGTTAACACCTAGTTTTATCGTTCATAAATATGTATAAACATGATTTTGAGTTCATTTAATTGAAAATTTTGAAAATTTTTACTAGAATTGGGTAGTCAGTATATAAGACTAGGGCTGTTCTTTATTATCAGAGAGCAATAGATTCTAATACAACTACTACGTTACTAGTATTTTTAATGGTAACCAAGTGTTTAAGATAAAAATTTTAAAAATCCGAAAGAATTTAACCTCTTCCCACACTTAAGATCTTGCAATGCCCTCATTTGCAAGAAATCAGTAACAATTTAAATTATTGAGGGTGATTAGCGTAGAAAAATGATTAAATTTTACCAAAGTTTCCAAACATATTGGTGTTTGTTTGCTGAATGATAAATGATGCATATCATTTGTTCATTCCGTCTGTTGTTACATCACATTTATTTGTCATCTTGTCGTCAAAATTAGTAGCATTTACTGAACTTAATGCCAGTCTTTGAAAATGCGCTGTTTTACCATGTTTTGTGCAATTTATAATATACATACATACAAATATAAACATGCATGGCAATTTAAAATGGGACTTAATATCCCACTTTCAAATCCTAAATGTGAAATATTAGTACACAATAATAATAAAAATGATAAAGATTACATAAGTATATTCAATAACATAAGTTTAAACATGAATAAGTAAAAAGATAAAAACATAACAATCATATAAATAACCAAATGGAACCAAATCAGTCTGGATAGGGGTTCCAGTTTATCCCATCAGGTGGGTTCCATTGTTGGTTATAGGTGTTCTGATAGGCTTGGTTATAGTCATACCAGTTAAAGGGTGGTCGGATATCGGGGCTGTGTGGCGGAAAATGAGCAGGTCGAGTAGGTACATAGTTATTTGGTACCTGATATGATAGCTGGCTCATGATTTGGTGTTGATGAACTACCCAGCTATCGTGTTGGCGTCGCCTATAATCCTCGTATACTCGCTCGGAGTTCCACTGCTCATACATACTATGTCTGGCCGCGTTCGTCATTGCTTCCTCATCTATACGAACGTGGACGTCAAGAATAGCGTCTCGAAAGACATCCCTAATGTCTTCCGCCTCCTCCATTTCCTCCTCTGAGCCTCTCTCTACCTGAGGATGAGATCCCTCATAGGGTACTGCCTGGTTACGTCTACTTTTCAATACCTTAGCACCCACATAAACTTTCAATACTAAGGGCTCAACCTGTTCTCTACAAAGCTGTAATAGACCCCCTTGGTTCCTATCAACACCTAAATACTCTCCAATGAGAGTAACAAAAATACCTCCTCCTATTATACTCCCGTACTGCATTCCCTCTACCATTTTAGATAAATAAAAAGCAACACAGTAAGGGATATTGACAAAGCTTCTACGATCCCGAATACACTTTAGGTAGAATAAATCGTGTAAGGTAATTTTTTCTTTATTATGACCTCTCTGTGTAATCGAGTTAGCCAAAAATCTATGAATAATACGAAACTCGGCTCTGTCAATATGTGTATAGGAGTGTCCTCCTGCTCGTGTAAAAACATCAAAATGTGACATACGCCTCCAAATGGCGTCAGCGTCAAAGTTACTATCTACCCTTTCACCATAATGAATCAAATTTGTACAATCGGGTAATAGCAACTCACCAGGAGTATATATCTGTAAAGCCCTGGCCATGTCCAGCATGGACATTCTGTACATCCTACCGCCAAGGATAAACCTAAGAAATCTTCTATAATCTATTCTAACTATATTTGTATCAAGTGATACAGTACTCATCAACTCAACACACCATTCCTTATATACAGGTCTACGAATGGTGAAAAGACGTTCCCAATCTGTAAAAGAAGAACTGCCATACCTTTGTACCAAAAGCTGTCTAACACGGTCAGCTAGATGGACCGTTTCCAAAGGGGCCCAATCGATTACCCTTGGCACCTCTACATTTTTTGTTACCAATTTGAATTTGTTCCTTTGATATGTCTCGTAATCTCTCCATCTCCTATCAAATCTCAGATTAGGATGCAGAGTGTGCTCAGGAATCGTTGGGAATTCTACTGGCGGCCTCATTGGGAATATAATGAATTCATCAACAAACTGTACCGGATCATAATAAGGTATGTGCTGATCAGACTTTTGTTGTGGTTCTTGTTGTGGTTCTTGTTCGTGTTGCATTTCTGGTTCTGGTTCTGGTGCTGGTGCTGGTCATCTAGATGATGATGCTCCTGAACCTCCAGTATCGGCTTTCTGCAAAACACATTAAACACAAAATTTTTGCATCCAAATATGCATTAGTGTTAGCAAAATAACAACTTAAAACAATCACTATAACATGTTAAATCAAAATTAAACTTATACACATTTTCACAATTTTTCACAATTCTACACTTTTCAAATAAGCACATATGAAAGTATATACAAAATTCATAAGCATTTAACTCAAATAACATGTCAAAATAGTCATTACTAATAATTAAACAAGTCTCAAATGGCAATTACATCAAATTAATCAAGTTCATGAATTTTGGACTTAAAAAGTCCACTTTAATCTCTAAAAATCATGTTTAGGATCAATGTTTGGATCATTTAACTATCTAAACATGTTACACTACTCAATTTAGCAATAATTCATGATAAAAATCGACCATAACCTGTTTATATCAAAAAGCTCCAAATTGCTCAAGAACACAAACCCTAGATTTCTAAATTTTTTGAAGTTTTTGGCTTCAAATCATGTTAAATAGCATCAATCTAGGTTATACATGCATAAAATACTAACAATTTAACACTAATTACACTAGAAATTAACAAAATTGCATTAGGTAAAAAATTGGTAATTATCACAAAAACTAGGAATTTATAGAGTTTAGGGGTGTAATTTTTACCATTTTGCTGAAGAATGAGAATCTAGGCATGATTAGGGCAAGAAAAATGACGAATTACGGTGGAAAAATAATGAAATTTGGTGAGGTTTTGAGTGTTTTTCGTGTTTGTGTGTGTGTTGTGGTGAGAAAGACAGACTCGCTGTCTGTATGTATCAGGCCTGGAATTTGCCTCCATGCGATCGCATGGATGGATAGTGAGAATCCCATGCGATCGCATGGGTACCCGGCTACAGTGTTTTGCTCTTTTTTTTTTAAATTAAAAAGGTTTTATACTTTATAAAACTTATAATTAATTAAATTTTAAAAATTTGTTTTCCTTTAGGAGCGAGGGTGTTTCGGATCGATGTCCTAGTCCATCCCTCGACAAAATTTTAAAATTTGACAATTCAAAGCGCGGTTTTAAAAGTAAAGATTTTTGGGTTTTTTAATGTTTTTGGCATACTTTAATTCAATAAGATTAAAAATAATGATAATAAAAGTTCTCGTCCCTCCCTCGGGTAAAGCAATTTCGGTTCAATGACCTAGTCTTCAACTCGCGACGAATTTTAAAAATCAAATTTTTAACTTAACGAAATAAAGTAAATTTTTGTTTTTAAATTCACACCAAACTTAAATTTAAAATGCATAAAATTAAAAATTCATATAATAAAAATTAAAAATTCATATTATAAATTCACACCAAACTTAAATTTAAAATGCATAAAATTAAAAATTCATATAATAAAAATTAAAAATTCATATTATAAATTCACATCAAACTTATATTATATTTTTGTTTTTATGCATACAAACTTATATTAAAAAGATTAATTTTTCAAATATTTACAATTTTAAAAATATTAATTTTAAAAAGTTTACAATATTATTTTAATTTTTATATATTAATTTTAAAAACATGGTAAAAATAAAATTAAAAATCTTTTTGGCTTTTATCCCACTTTAATCAATCAAATATTATCAAAAATATACGCCCCTCTTTTCGGTAAAATAATTTCGGTTCCATGACCTAATTTAACTCATGACGAATTTTTGAAATATTTTGGGTTGATTGATTAAAGATATTTATACCTTAAGAATAAATGTTAAATTTCGCAGTGATGTAATAAATTTTTGTATGATATCAATAATTTCGGTCGCCAAACCTAATTTTATTCAATACCAATTTAATACTTTATAGCGAACAAATTAGCGTTTATTATCAAAAGGTTAAAAATAAAAATAAAAAAAATTAAAAACTGTACAGACTTACCTGTGAGATAGTATTCTTAGTTATATGATCTATCCCATTCATAAGATAGTCAGTTTAATTGGTTTTCTATAGCTACATAGGTGTAACCTCTAGCATTCAGTGTTTTTTCTTCTAAACATATGAATGGTCCGTCTCTGCATAAAATAACAAATTCGGTGTTTGAATAGGTTTTATTATTTGAACATTTACCTCCATGTGACCATTTTCCGCATTTGTAACATCTTTCTAGGTGTCGTGCTCTTTTTTTCGCTGCGGATTTTGATTTTCCTTTACCAAATTGTAACTTATTATCTTCGCATCTGGATTCTTTTCTTACTCCGTCCAATCTTTCTCTGATTACTGATACTATTTCACTCGAAAGTGTGTCATTATTATGTTTAGTGATCAAAGCGTGTAGCATTAGACCATGGTTTAGTTCACAGGAAGTCTTCATTTCGTAAAAACCTAAAAAAAATAAAAATTCAGAATGGGGGGAGAAGACTAGTTCTTTAGGGTCTCCTAGGGAAAGACCATTCGGGTTCCATTTTCAAGAACTACACGAAAACAGAAAATCTAACTCTAACAGAAATACATATTATCCTTTAAAGACTTGATTCTCCCCACACTTAGTTAGCTGTGGTATCGAAATTGTGATTAACTTCGTTGTCGACTTCCATCGGATTATCTATGTAATGTTTAACTCTGTGACCATTATCTTTAAATTCAATCCCATTTGAATTTATCAATTCTACTGTTCCGTATGGAAAAACTCTTTTGACTATGAATGGTCCAGACCATCTCGATTTCAATTTTCCAGGAAATAGCTTGAATCGTGAATTGAAAAGAAGAACTCTGTCTCCTTCTTTAAATTCTTTTGAACTTCTGATTCTTTTATCATGCCATTTCTTCGTTCTTTCCTTATAGATTAACGAATTTTCGTATGCTTCATGTCTTAATTCTTCTAATTCATTTAATTGACTTAATCGTCGACGTCTGGCTTCATGTAAATCAAGATTACATGTCTTCAAAGACCAAAATGCTTTGTGTTCAATTTCTACTGGAAGATGAGATGCTTTTCCATAAACGAGTCTAAAAGGTGTGGTTCCAATTGGAGTTTTGTAGGCTGTTCTAAAAGCCCAGAGTGCATCCTCCAATTTAATGGACCATTCCTTCGGATTTGATCCTACGGTTTTCTCTAGAATACGTTTTAAAGCTCGGTTGGTATTTTCAACTTGTCCACTTGTTTGTGGATGATATGCGGTGGAGATTTTATGAGTTACTCCATATCTTTTGAGAACTTTCTCAAGTTGATTATTACAGAAATGAGTACCCCGATCACTTAATAAAGCTTTCGGTGTTCCAAACCTTGCAAAAAGACGTTTTAAAAAGTTGACTACAACTCGTGCATCGTTAGTTGGGAGAGCTTGTGCTTCCGCCCATTTAGATACATAATCAATGGCTACGAGAATATAGAGATTATTATGAGATTTTAGAAATGGACCCATAAAGTCAATACCCCAAATGTCAAATACTTCACATACTTGAATGACATTTTGTGGCATTTCATCACGTTGACTTATTTTTCCCACTCTTTGACATGCATAACAGGATTTGCAAAGAAGGTGAGCGTCTTTGTAAATTGTAGGCCAATAGAATCCAGCATCATAAACTTTTCTTGCTGTTAGTTGAGGCCCATAATGCCCTCCTGTTGGTCCTGTGTGACAATGGTTTAAAATTTTACTAGCTTCATCTCCGAATACACATCGGCGTATTATTCCATCTGGACAACTTTTAAACAAATGTGGATCTTCCCAGAAATAGTGTTTTATATCACTGAAGAATTTCTTTCGTTTTTGGTACGATAATCCTTTTTCAAGGAATCCACATACTAAGTAGTTTGCATAGTCTGCAAACCATGGAATTTCATTATAATCTATCTTCAATAGATATTCATCAAGAAAGTTGTCTTGTATGGCCGATTCATTTAGAACTTCTAATTCAGGATTTTCAAGACGAGAAAGATGATCAGCGGCGAGATTTTCTGCTCCTCTTTTATCTCGGATTTCAATATCGAACTCTTGTAAGAGTAAGATCCAACGGATTAATCTTGGTTTGGCATCTTGTTTCGAAAATAGGTATCTAAGAGCAGAATGGTCGGTATAGACCACCGTTTTTGCTAGAACGAGATATGAACGAAATTTGTCAAAAGCAAAGACAATAGCAAGGAGTTCTTTTTCAGTAGTTGTATAATTTGTTTGTGCTCCTTGTAACGTCTTACTAGCATAATATATAGGTTGAAATTGTTTTTCAATCCTTTGTCCTAAAACAGCTCCCATTGCAAAATCACTTGCATCGCACGTTAGTTCAAAAGGCAAATTCCAATTTGGTGTTATCATGATCGGCGCATTAGTGAGTTTCTCTTTAAGAATATTAAAAGATTTGATGCATTCATCTGAAAAGATGAATGGAGCATCCTTTTCTAGGAGTTTATTCATAGGAGTGGCAATTTTAGAAAAATCTTTTATGAAACGTCGGTAAAAACCGGCATGTCCTAGAAAACTCCTAACTCCTCTAACATTGGTGGGATGTGGAAGTTTAGCAATTACATCTACTTTAGCTCTATCCACTTCAATTCCTTCTTTTGAAATTTTATGTCCAAGAACGATGCCTTCTTTAACCATGAAATGGCATTTCTCCCAATTAAGAACTAGATTTGATTGTTCGCATCTAATCAGCATTCGTTCAAGATTAACTAGACATGATTCAAATGTATCACCGAAGACTGAAAAGTCATCCATGAAAACTTCCATGCATTCTTCTATCATGTCGTGAAAAATCGCCATCATGCACCTTTGAAAGGTTGCAGGGGAGTTGCAAAGTCCAAATGGAATGCGTTTATAAGCAAAAGTACCATAAGGGCACGTGAATGTGGTTTTCTCTTGATCTTCAGGTGCTATTGGAATTTGAAAATATCCGGAAAATCCATCAAGAAAACAATAGTAACTGTTTCCGGCTAATCTTTCCAACATTTGATCAATAAAAGGTAAGGGAAAGTGATCTTTTCTGGTGGCGTCATTTAATTTTCTATAATCAATACAAACACGCCATCCTATTACAGTCCTTGTATGAATAAGCTCATTTTTTTCATTTGTAATGACAGTCATGCCACCCTTCTTAGGCACGCATTGAACTGGGCTTACCCATGGACTATCAGAGATTGGATAAATTAAACCTGCATCTAGCAGTTTAATAATTACTTTTTTAACTACATCTTGCATATTCGGATTTAATCTTCGTTGGCGTTGCACATACATTTTATGACCTTCTTCCATAAGGATTTTATGTGTGCAATACGAAGGACTTATTCCTTTAATATCATGAATCTTTCATGCAATGGCTGGTTTATGAGCTTTCAACACAGAAATGAGTTGTGATTTCTCATTTTCAGTAAGAGAAGACGATATTATTACAGGTAATTCAGATTCACCATGTTAATAAGCGTATTCCAAATGGTTTGGAAGTGGCTTTAACTCTATTTTCGGAGGTTCTTCTATCGATGATTTATATCGATATATGTCTTCTTCTTTTAGCATTTGAATTTCTTCTGTTGTTGGTTCATATCCATTAGCTATAAGTGTAGCTAACATTTCAGCTTCATCAATTTGTTCAGTTCCTTCTCCTAAAGAACATTCTCCTGTTCCTTGTAATTCTGGAAATTCTTCTAACAATTCTGCATGTGAATCTATAGTTTGAATATAATAACATGTATCATCTGCAGATTCCGATTGTTGCATTGCTCTATCAACAAAAAAGGTAACACTCTCGTCCTCTATACTTAGGGTCAATTTCTTACCGAACACGTCTATCATTGCTTTAGCCATGTTTAAGAATGGTCTTCCTAATATGAGAGGAACTTGAGAATCTTCTTCCATGTCCAGAACAACAAAATCTACTGGAAATACTAAAGTACCAACTTTAACTAGCATATTCTCCATTATCCCTCTAGGATATTTTATTGATCGATCGGCTAGTTGTATGCTTATTCTTGTTGGTTTCAATTCTCCAAGGTCTAGTTTAGTATATAGTGAAAACGGCATTAAATTTATACTAGCACCTAAGTCTGCTAATGCTTCTATTGAACTAAGACTACCCAGAAAACATGGAATTGTGAAACTTCCTGGATCAAATAATTTTTCTGGTATCTTATTCAACAGCACTGCTGAACAATTAGCATTCATAGTAACAGCCGAGAGTTCTTCCATTTTCTTTCTATTCGTGATCAGATCTTTCAATAATTTAGCATATCTAGGCATTCCTGAAATCACATCAATGAAAGGAAGATTTACATTTATCTGTTTAAACATATCCAAGAATTTGGATTGCTCGGCTTCAAGTTTCTCTTTCTTCATTTTACTTGGGTAAAGAAGTGGTGGTCGGTATGGTTTAACATAAGGTTTATCCTTAGCTATGTTATCTTCATTAACCTTTTTAACTACCGGTTCTTTTTCCTTATCTTGATCAGGTTGTGGTTCTTGTGGAGTAGGAATAGCTTCATCAGAAGTTACAGGTATTTCAGGTGGTTTAAGTGTTGTACCACTTCTTGTGGTGAGAACTTTAGCTGTTTCATTCCGGGGTTAGCATTTGTATCACTAGGTAGACTTCCCGGTTTTCTTTCACCTATTAACCTTGCTAGGTTACTTACTTCTTGTTCCAAGTTTTGAATAGAAGCTTGTTGATTTCTAAATGCTTGAGCATTTTGTTCATTGGTTTGTTTTTGAAATGTGAAAAACTGCGTTTGAGTTTCAACTAGCTTCGTCATCATATCTTCTAAATTCGGCTTTTTATCATCGGTTTGTGGTGGTTTGTTTTGAAAATTAGGTCTTTGCTGATTGTAAGTATTATTGGATACTTGTTGATTGCTAGGACCTTGTTGGTTGTTGTATGGAATATTTCGATTATAATTTTGGTTTTGATTGTAAATCGGTCTTGGCGGTTGATAATTATTTTGATAATTATTTCCAGGCCTTTGGTTTAGATTTGAAACATTCTCTCTTTGTTCCATTGTTAATTCAATACTGAGACAATATTTTGTCAAATGTGGTCCTCCACACTGCTCACAATTAATTCGTATTGAGTGGATATCTTTAGTCATCTTTTCCATTCGTCTCTCGACAGCATCTATCTTTGCAGAAATTGAATCTAAGTCATGGCTAGAATCGGCTCTAGCTGCTTTAGATGATCTAACGATATCTTTTTCTTGGTGCCACTCATGTGAGTGGGAAGCAGTGTTATCAATAATTTTATAAGCATCAGTTTCGGTTTTCTTCATAATAGAACCACCAGCTGCTATATCGATGTCTTTCCTTGTAGTGATGTCGCATCCTTGGTAGAATATTTGTACTATTTGACAGGTGTCTAAACCATGTTGCGGACATCCTCTTAATAACTTTCCAAATCTTGTCCACGCCTCATATAGAGTTTCATTCAGCTTCTGTGTGAACGTAACAATTTCTCCTTGAAGTCTTACAGCTTTAGATGCCGGAAAGAATTGTTTAAGAAATTTTTCAACAAAAACGTCCCATGTATCGATCGCCCCTTCAGGTAACGATTCCAACCAATCTTTGGCTTCTCCCTTTAAAGTCCAGGAAAATAACATGAGATATATCTGTTCATCCTCCACTTCTCGGATTTTAAATAGAGTGCAGATCCTATTAAAGGTACGAAGATGTTCATTTGGATCTTCCTTCGGTGCACCACTAAATTGGCATTGATTAGTTACCACGTGTAGAATTTGTCCTTTGATTTCATAATCTGGTGCATTAATGTCAGGCTGAGTAATTGCGTGACCTTGGCCAGTGCGTTTAGCTCTCATTCGGTCTTCCATACTTAAAGGTTCCAGATTCTCCATAATTGAATTTGTTGAATCGGAATCACTAGAGGATTCTGATTTAATGGTTCATTCCTCAACAATCTCTGTTTGAATGATTGGTGGTTCCGGAGGAAAATTTAATGGTTCAGGATCTATGAATCGTCCCTGAATATTCTCTGGATTCTCAATTGTGAGGTCGGGTTCAAAAAATGGATTATCAGAAATTTGAACTGGAGTACTTGGTTGACTGGATGACGATTCTAAAGAAAAATCAACGGAGGTAATATTTTCTAGATGTCTTGATCTAGTTACAGTTGGTGAACGTACAAAAGGTGGTGAACGTCTTGCTCGGTGCATTCCCTGAATATCCTATTAGTTTTTAAAAGGAAAGAAAAATTATATAAGTTATCCAATTAATAGACTTTTCTGATTTTGCCCACGTTTCGAATAGCCAAAAGATGCAGCAGAGGGGCAGGATTCGTTTGGTCTCAATATAATTGAGGACTGTTTGGCTCCAATAACTCGGTCCACGTACAAATCCAACTATTACTACGAACCAGAAAATTTTGATGTCTATCAATTTAACCACTTAAAATAAATTTTCGTAATTTTAAGAAATTTAGATAAGAGGTAGAATAAAAATCTATGTCCTAAAACTAGAATGGCGAGAAATAAGAAAGAAAAAGAGTGCGTCGAAAAAGGTCGAAAAAGAAAAAAAAAATTGAAAAAGGCGTCGAAAAATAAAAGAGTGACTTATAAAACTTAAAAATACTTGACTAACCCAACCTTATTACTATCACTAACTTAAAATTATAATCGCAAATTGAGATTACTAATTGGAATGATAATTGATACATAGGTAAAAGGCGTCTAAAAATATTAAAGCTTACAAGTAAATCTATATCCCAAATGGCAATATCTTAAAAAGGTACTAAAACTTAAAAAGGCGTCGCAAAATTCTAAATCACCTAAATCTTAGTCTAAAGAAAAAGCACTTAAGGGATTTTACGGCAAAGCCTAAAAATCTAGAAATAAAAATAACTATGGCAAAAACTATGAATTAAAACTAAATACGAGCGAAAAATACAAATATTACGCTAAAAACAAATAAAAAGGGACAAAATATAAAAATATACTAAAAGTTGTAAAAATTACAATTTTTTTAAAAATATTATTTTTATATTATTTATTTAATAAAACTATTAATTTTACAATTTAAATAAACAAATTAAACTAAAAATATAAATTAAATCTAAAAACTATTAACTAATTAAATAATAAAACCTAATTAGGGTTTTAAATTAAATAATAATTATAATAATTACTCCGTATTTAATGCTGTTTTAGGGCAACAGTGGCGTGTCAGGTGATCTCATGCGATCGCATGAGATATTGCTTTCGGGTTCATGCGATCGCATGAGCTGAGGATTTGGGCAAGGATACGGGCTGCTACATTATCAGGCCCGAGTGTTTTTTTTTTTATTTTGCTGTGTTGAATTTTCTGTTTTATATATTTATGTAATATATTTATATAAATTAAATAAAACTTGTATTTTTATAAAATAAAGATAAAGAAACTTTTATAGAACTTAAATATTTAACAAACTCTTAAAAATATTTATATTTTTGTTTTCTTTTTATATTTTCGAATATATTAAAACGTATTTTTTACAAAAGCGTATTTTAATAAAAGTAAACTAAAAATAATTTTTTTTTTCTATATTAGCGTTGCGCTTCCGGCTTTTAAGCAAGAAAGTTCCCCGGCAGCGCCGCCAAAAATACTTGATAGTTAAAGCTAAGGGGTATAAAATACTATTAAATTTTAGCAGGAAATACTATTAAATACGATACAATTTTACACAAGATATTTATTTATTTATAGAATGGATATATTTAAACCTTACTACAACACTTATAGGCAGTGTACCTAATCGTACAGTAGTGTAGTTTTTAGTAAGTCCGGTTCGTTCCACAGGGAAAATCTTTTAATCAAAGCTTAACGCTATATTAGTTTAATTTATAAAAATACGAATATATATATAAGTAATATTATTATTTTAAAGGAGGGTTTTTACCGTTTAATGACCGGTTTGTCAATTTTAAAACTTTAGTCGCAGTTAAAACAAAATGTAAAATATTAAATAAATAAAAGACTTAATTTAAAGCGTAAAGTAAATAACGATAATGAAATTTCGATAAATAAAAGTGCGATAAAATAAACTTGCGATAATTAAAAAGTACGATAATTAAAATTGCAATTAAATACAATAACAATAAATAAAAGTGGGATAATTAGAAGTGCAATTAAATATAAAATAAAGGAAATTAAATATGAAATAAAAGAATTATGCTTATTTAAACTTTCCGTAATCATGATGTTTGACGTGTTGATTTTAGTTTTATGCCCATGGGTTAATTGTCCTTTGTCCTGGATTATTTAATATGTCCGTCTGGTTTTTGTCCATAACAGTCCATCAGTCACAAATATAAAGTGCGAGTGTCCTCGTCAAATTATCCTTATACCCGAAGTTTAAATATTCCAACTAATTGGGGACTTAAACTGTAACAAAATTTTAATACTTTGTTTAATAATTACACCAGGATGTCGACTAAGTGTAACCCAAGGTTTTAATACTTTGTTATCAATTATGCCAAGTGTCCTTGTACATAATTTCACCCCTGTTTTAATAATTCTAGTGGCTATTAATCCATTCCCGTGTTCGGTTAAATGAACGATTATTCGTACATATAAATACACCGTCCATCGTGTCCGATCGAGTGTAAATGGTTATTTATAGGGACGCCCAATTGTAAATCTTTATATTAACATTAACAAACTATCATTTAGTTAAACAAATATAAAGCCCATTAATAGCCCATAGTCTAATTTCCACAAGTGTCGTTCTTTTGTCCAAACCCCAATTATGGTACAAAGCCCAATTACCCAATTTTAATATTTTTAGCCCAACATCATGATTACTTCGGATTAAATAAGCATAATAATAACTTAGCTACGAGACATTAAATTAAAAAGGTTGACCATAACTTACAATGATTAAAAATAGCGTAGCGTTACACGGACAAAATTTCGACTTACACCCTTACAACATTCGCTAACATACCCTTATTATTAGAATTAAAATTAAAATTAAAATTAAAATATAAATATAAATAGATACTACGTATATAGATAGAGAGATTGATATTATGGATGGATATTACGTTCACCAAACTGCGAATTTATAGGCATGTGAACTGAAAAAGGAGCTCATGTGATCGCATGAGCTTTGCTCTTCAAGGCCATGCGATCGCATGGCCAGCTCGGGAGGCTTACATTTGGTTGTTTTCTTCTGCCGACGGTTTTATAATATATATATATATATATATATATATATATATATATATATATATATATATATATATATATATATATATATATATATATATATATATATATTAATTTTAAGAATTAATTATATATTATATTATATTCATGTGCATAGTTGACTTGTAATTTTTAGTCCGTTGCGTCAAGCGTTGAGAGTTGACTCTGTTCCCGTTTCCGGATTTTCGAACGTCCTTGCGTACAATTTAATATCTTGTACTTTGCGTTTTGAATCTTGTACTCTTGTAATTTTGAGACGTTTCTTATCAATAATTGGAACCTTATTGATTGTATTTTGTACTTTTGAGCTTTTTGGTCGTTTGCGTCTTCAATTCGTCGAATCTGTCTTTTGTCTTCACCTTTTATTATTTAAACGAATATCACTTGTAAATAGGACAATTGCGACTAAAAGCTTGTCTTTCTTGAGGAATAATGCTATGAAATATATGTTCGTTTTTAGCATTATCAATATCCACAGTTAATGCTCTCTCCTATTTGCTGCAATTTATACCCCCATTTCTTTTTCGGGGCTTCATGCTCTGTTTTCTCTTCTATCCATTAAGCATAATGGTCCATAATTTGTAGATATGAATTTTGGAATCAACATAGTTAATGTTCTAAGAAGGAAATTGTATTGGCACGATCTTGATTTGTCAAATTACCAGAATATCCCGGAAAAGACCGAATCATCAAGAAAATATTTTCTTGATATGTTTAGAGTTTAAGAAGAATACAAGAGTCGTATAACATAGCACATGATGACGTTATGATCTGTGAATCATCACGTTCCATTTAGAAACTCATCATAACTTACTGTAATATAATCACGTTGATTAAGTGTCATTATATTATACTAACTCATGCTTCAGTTCCCAACACTACTTCAAAAACATTCATACTTTAAATTCGAAGGTTTCAAAAATTTAGAAAATAAAATAGTTTTCTTTATGATACAGATAACGCGAGGAGATAAATGATTTCAGATAAGAATAATTATGAAAATATCTTCAGAAATATGGAGGATATTTATAATGGAAGATACGATGATATCTTAGAATATTTAGGATAAGAGGATGATGAAGAATATTGTTCGCAATGGTTTTTAAGTAAGGAGCAAGGTATTCGCTAAAGACTTAAGCAGACACTGAATCATTTGGATTCTTTGAAGGTAGATTTCGTCTTTATAATTTGTCCACAGCCTCCTTCATAGTTTTCTGAATCCGTTTTCCAGTTCCAAACCTTCTCTTTTTCTGAGCTTTGCCAACACACTATTCTTTATCATCAAACTTTTGGCTGTTATGGTTATCTACAGTTTCTGCTGCTTCGTTCAGCTTTTCTAAAAATTCAGAGAACTAAATCGTAGATTGGGGTGTTTTTCAGAAACTTCACATTCGAAGTATGTAAGTCTAGGAGATAGACGTTATATGTACACATATAACTATTGGCGTAGACATGCTTCGAGATTTCAAAATACTGATTGCTGATTCCCAGTAATTGGCATGAAAATTCTTGCTACAAGATACGGATGAGTAAATGATGGGGTTTCGATAAATATAATGATTTTTCAGAAAGTCAAAGATCAGTGAAGTTGTTGGTAAGTTTATTGCTAATGTGGTGGAACATAAAAAGTTTCCCTGTAAAGATGGCGAAAGGGCAACGTATATATCAAGGTTTTAATAAGGCTGTTTCGACTGAAAAGTCGAAGTTGACTTGCTGGAGCTGTGACAAAACTGACTACTTTGGAAAGGGATAACAAGTTATTTTAGCTAATAAATGCCAAAGGGTCCGACACGGATACGTGTTAAACTATGACTTTGGTTTCGAGAGTTTTTCAGTTACAAGGCTGTGGGTAATATGTGGTTGGATCATCATCTCAATTGTTCATTATTTGAAGTGTCTTCAGGAATTTCGAAGGGTTTGAACACAGATTGTAATTGTTAATATTCATATGATGTTCTAGGATTTTGAATGATACAAATATTTTTTCTGGGTTCCATGAGTAGAAATGATGTTCTAGTACAGTTTTGAAGTCAAAATATAGTTTTGAAAGATGTAGGGATCTAAGAGTGATGATACCGGTTATACCTCAAATTGAATTCTGAGATTTCAAAATCAGAATATGTAATTGGATTTGAATGAGTATGGTTGTTTTGATTTCTATTAAAAGAATGTATACTGTTATGAAAGTAGGGAGTATAGTGGATGATTTGCTGAATCAGAATTGAAGAATGTAACATATAAATTGTGAATTTATATATCTCTCGGGTATTACCTACCCGTTAAAAAAAATTTCACAAATAATATTTTGTACAAATGAATTTTATTACAGTCTTTATGAAAACATATGTATATTTTCTTCAGATGTAATACAGATTTAATGAGTTAATATTAAATTAAACTCATTTGATTTTCAGCTGGAATTAGAAATGAATAATCTCTAGAACTTTAGAAATTACGGAATCTTAGTGGATTATTTATTCAACGTAAATGAAATTATGAATCAATACTTCATTATTAATTTTTAATGAATGATGTTGGTGCTCGTGGAATTCTTGTGAACTTCACAAGATATGAATGATGTTTTCTAGAAAGTTTCGAGTACGGTGAAAATGAAAGTGTAATATCAAACATGTATTTGAATAGTACACTTGGTTTATTATGACCTGGAATTTATTGAATTGAAATAGAGATTGTTGTTAATGATGGTTAAATCATTAAGGAAGGATGTACATTTTAGTAGTATGAATTTAATAGAGTAGTATCTACCCTTTATTTAATTCATTCATAAAAGCTTAGTACGGAAGATTTATTTTGATCTCAAAATTTATATATATATATATATATATATATATATATATATATATATATATATATATATATATATATATATATATATATATATATATATATATATATATATATATACATATATTTTCTTCAGAGACAATGAGTTAATACTTCATAACTCGTTGATACAATATACGCGTTATTGATTCGTAATGATGTCCACGGTGATTCTTGAACTGGCAGAGCTTGTGATGTTATAGGTGCTGCTAGTGCTGATGATGCTGATGGTGCTGTTGATGTTGCTGATAAAATAAGTCTAGCTTGTAAATCACGCACCATTCTTGTCAGGGTTGCTTTTATCATTTCGATCTACTCGTTTGACTTATGGTTAGGTCTAGAATAAGTAATCTCTAAAATTTTAGAGATTACATAATCACCGTAGAATATTTTGAAATGTCCCGTTCTTATTGATTAAAAACGTTCCATATTAATTGATTTCGTTGCGAGGTTTTGACCTCTATATGAGACGTTTTTCAAAGACTGCATTCATTTTTAAAACAAACCATAACCTTTATTTCATAAATAAAGGTTTAAAAAGCTTTACGTAGATTATCAAATAATGATAATCTAAAATATCCTGTTTACACACGACCATTACATAATGGTTTACAATACAAATATGTTACATCGAAATCAGTTTCTTGAATGCAGTTTTTACACAATATCATACAAACATGGACTCCAAATCTTGTCCTTATTTTAGTATGCAACAGCGGAAGCTCTTAGTATTCACCTGAGAATAAACATGCTTTAAACGTCAACAAAAATGTTGGTGAGTTATAGGTTTAACCTATATATATCAAATCGTAACAATAGACCACAAGATTTCATATTTCAATACACATCCCATACATAGAGATAAAAATCATTCATATGGTGAACACCTGGTAACCGACATTAACAAGATGCATATATAAGAATATCCCCATCATTCCGGGACACCCTTTGGATATGATATAAATTTCGAAGTACTAAAGCATCCGGTACTTTGGATGGGGTTTGTTAGGCCCAATAGATCTATCTTTAGGATTCGCGTCAATTAGGGTGTCTGTTCCCTAATTCTTAGATTACCAGACTTAATAAAAAGGGGCATATTCGATTTTGATAATTCAACCATAGAATGTAGTTTCACGTACTTGTGTCTATTTTGTAAATCATTTATAAAACCTGCATGTATTCTCATCCCAAAAATATTAGATTTTAAAAGTGGGACTATAACTCACTTTCACAGATTTTTACTTCGTCGGGAAGTAAGACTTGGCCACTGGTTGATTCACGAACCTATAACAATATATACATATATATCAAAGTATGTTCAAAATATATTTACAACACTTTTAATATATTTTGATGTTTTAAGTTTATTAAGTCAGCTGTCCTCGTTAGTAACCTACAACTAGTTGTCCACAGTTAGATGTACAGAAATAAATCGATAAATATTATCTTGAATCAATCCACGACCCAGTGTATACGTATCTCAGTATTGATCACAACTCAAACTATATATATATTTTGGAATCAACCTCAACCCTGTATAGCTAACTCCAACATTCACATATAGAGTGTCTATGGTTGTTCCGAAATATATATAGATGTGTCGACATGATAGGTCGAAACATTGTATACGTGTCTATGGTATCTCAAGATTACATAATATACAATACAAGTTGATTAAGTTATGGTTGAAATAGATTTGTTACCAATTTTCACGCAGCTAAAATGAGAAAAATTATCCAATCTTGTTTTACCCATAACTTCTTCATTTTAAATTCGTTTTGAGTGAATCAAATTGCTATGGTTTCATATTGAACTCGATTTTATGAAGTTAAACAGAAAAATTATAGGTTTATAGTCACAAAAATAAGTTACAAGTCGTTTTTGTAAACGTAGTCATTTCAGTCGAAAGAACGACGTCTAGATGACCATTTTAGAAAACATACTTCCACTTTGAGTTTAACCATAATTTTTGGATATAGTTTCATGTTCATAATAAAAATCATTTTCCCAGAATAACAACCTTTAAATTAAAGTTTATCATAGTTTTTAATTAACTAACCCAAAACAGCCCGCAGTGTTACTACGACGGCGTAAATCCGGTTTTACGGTGTTTTTCGTGTTTCCATGTTTTAAATCATTAAGTTAGCATATCATATAGATATAGAACATGTGTTTAGTTGATTTTAATAGTCAAGTTAGAAGGATTAACTTTTATTTGTGAACAAGTTTAGAATTAACTAAACTATGTTCTAGTGATTACAAGTTTAAACCTTCGAATAAGATAGCTTTATATGTATGAATCGAATGATGTTATGAACATCATTACTACCTCAAGTTCCTTGGATAAACCTACTAGAAATGAGAAAAATAGATCTAGCTTCAAAGGATCCTTGGATGGCTTGAAAGTTCTTGAAGCAGAATCATGACACGAAAACAATTTCAAGTAAGATTTCCACTCGAAATAAGATTGTTATAGTTACAGAAATTGAATTAAAGTTTGAATATGATTATTACCTTGTATTAGAAAGATAACCTACTGTAAGTAACAAAGGTTTCTTGATCTTGTATGATTACTTGGAATGGATTTAGAAAACTTGGAAGTAAACTTGCAATCTTGGAAGTATTCTTGATTTTATGAAACTAGAACTTTTGGAATTTATGAAGAACACTTAGAACTTGAAGATAGAACTTGAGAGAGATCAATTAGATGAAGAAAATTGAAGAATGAAAGTGTTTGTAGGTGTTTTTGGTCATTGGTGTATGGATTAGATATAAAGGATATGTAATTTTGTTTTCATGTAAATAAGTCATGAATGATTACTCATATTTTTGTAATTTTATGAGATATTTCATGCTAGTTGCCAAATGATGGTTCCCACATGTGTTAGGTGACTCACATGGGCTGCTAAGAGCTGATAATTGGAGTGTATATACCAATAGTACATACATCTAAAAGCTGTGTATTGTACGAGTACGAATACGGGTGCATACGAGTAGAATTGTTGATGAAACTGAACGAGGATGTAATTGTAAGCATTTTTGTTAAGTAGAAGTATTTTGATAAGTGTCTTGAAGTCTTTCAAAAGTGTATGAATACATATTAAAATACTACATGTATATACATTTTAACTGAGTCGTTAAGTCATCGTTAGTCGTTACATGTAAATGTTGTTTTGAAACCTTTAGGTTAACGATCATGTTGAATGTTGTTAACCCATTGTTTATTATAACAAATGAGATGTTAAATTGTTATATTGTAATTATATTATGATATATAATATATCTTAGTATGATATATATACAGTTAAATGTCGTTACAACGATAATCGTTACATATATGTCTCGTTTTGAAATCATTAAGTTAATAGTCTTATTTTTACATATGTATTTCATTGTTAATACACTTAATAATATATTTACTTATCATTTAACATAATTAACCAAGTGTATCAATATCTTAATATGATTCATATGTACCTAGTAAGACGTTGTTATAACGATAATCGTTATATATATCGTTTTCGAGTTTCTTAAATTAATAGTCTCATTTTGATGTATATAACTCATTGTTAAAATACCTAATGAGATACATACTTATAATAAAATCATGTTAACTATATATATAACCATATATATGTCATCGTATAGTTTTTACAAGTTTTAACGTTCGTGAATCACCGGTCAACTTGGGTGGTCAATTGTCTATATGAAACCTATTTCAATTAATCAAGTCTTAACAAGTTTGATTGCTTAACATGTTGGAAACACTTAATCATGTAAATAACAATTTCATTTAATATATATATATATAAACATGGAAAAGTTCGGTCACTACAGTACCTACCCGTTAAATAAATTTCGTCCCGAAATTTTAAGCAGTTGGAGGTGTTGACGTATCTTCTGGAAATAAATGTGGGTATTTCTTCTTCATCTGATCTTCACGCTCCCAGGTGAACTCGGGTCCTCTACGAGCATTCCATCGAACCTTAACAATCAGTATCTTGTTTTGTTTAAGTCTCTTAACCTCACGATCCATTATTTCGACGGGTTCTTCAATGAATTGAAGTTTTTCATTGATTTGGATTTCGTCCAACGGAATAGTGAGATCTTCTTTAGCAAAACATTTCTTCAAATTTGAGACGTGGAAAGTGTTATGTACAGCTGCGATTTGTTGAGGTAGCTCCAGTTGGTAAGCTACTGGTCCGACACGATCTATAATCTTGAATGGTCCAATGTACCTTGGATTTAGTTTCCCCCGTTTACCAAATCGAACAACGCCTTTCCAAGGTGAAACCTTAAGCATGACCATTTCTCCAATTTCAAACTCTATATCTTTTCTTTTACTGTCCGCGTAGCACTTTTGTCGACTCTGATCGGTTTTCAATCTTTGTTGAATTTGGATGATTTTCTCGGTAGTTTCTTGTATTATCTCCGGACCCGTAATCTGTCTATCCCCCACTTTACTCCAACAAATCAGAGACCTGCACTTTCTACCATAAAGTGCTTCAAACGGCGCCATCTCAATGCTTGAATGGTAGCTGTTGTTGTAGGAAAATTCTGCTAACGCTAGATGTCAATCCCAACTGTTTCCGAAATCAATAACACAAGCTCGTAGCATGTCTTCAAGCGTTTGTATCGTCCTTTCGCTCTGCCCATCAGTTTGTGGATGATAGGCAGTACTCATGTCTAGATGAGTTCCCAATGCTTGCTGTAATGTCTGCCAGAATCTTGAAATAAATCTGCCATCCCTATCAGAGAGATAATAGAGATTGGTATTCCATGTCTGGAGATGACTTCCTTCAAATACAGTCGTGCTAACTTCTCCATCTTGTCATCTTCTCTTATTGGCAGGAAGTGTGCTGACTTGGTGAGACGATCAACTATTACCCAAATAGTATCATAACCACTTGCAGTCCTTGGCAATTTAGTAATTAAATCCATGGTAATGTTTTCCCATTTCCATTTCGGGATTTCAGGTTGTTGTAGTAGACCTGATGGTTTCTGATGTTCAGCTTTGACCTTAGAACACGTCAAACATTCTCCTACATATTTAGCAATATCGGCTTTCATACCTGGCCACCAAAGCTATTTCTTAAGATCCTTGTACATCTTCCCCGTTCCAGGATGTATTGAGTATCTGGTTTTATGAGCTTCTCTAAGTACCATTTCTCTCATATCTCCAAATTTTGGTACCCAAATTCTTTCAGCCCTATACCGGGTTTTGTCTTCCCGAATATTAAGATGCTTCTCCGATCCTTTGGGTATTTCATCCTTTAAATTTCCCTCTTTTAAACTCCTTGTTGCGCCTCCTTTATTTGAGTAGTAAGGTTAGTGTGAATCATTATATTCATAGATTTTACTCGAATGGGTTCTCTGTCCTTTCTGCTCAAGGCGTCGGCTACCACATTTGCCTTCCCCGGGTGGTAACGAATCTCAAAGTCTTAATCAGTCAACAATTCAATCCACCTACGCTGCCTCATATTCAGTTGTTTTTGATTAAATATGTGTCGAAGACTTTTGTGGTCGGTATATATAATACTTTTGACCCCATATAAGTAGTGCCTCCAAGTCTTTAATGCAAAAACAACCGCGCCTAATTCCAAATCATGCGTCGTATAATTTTGCTCGTGAATCTTCAATTGTCTAGACGCATAAGCAATCACCTTCGTCCGTTGCATTAATACACAACCGAGACCTTGCTTTGATGCGTCACAATAAATCACAAAATCATCATTCCCTTCAGGCAATGACAATATAGGTGCCGTAGTTAGCTTTTTCTTCAATAATTGAAACGCCTTCTCTTGGTCATCCTTCCATTCAAATTTCTTCCCTTTATGCGTTAATGCAGTAAAGGGTTTTGCTATTTTGGAGAAATCTTGGATGAATCTTCTGTAGTAACCAACCAATCCTAAAAATTGACGTATATGCTTCGGAGTTTTTGGAGTTTCCCACTTTTTAACGGTTTCGATCTTTGCCGGGTCCACCTGGATACCTTCTTTGTTCACTATGTGACCGAGGAATTGAACTTCTTCCAACCAAAATGCACACTTTGAAAACTTAGCGTACAGTTTTTCTTTCCTCAATACTTCTAGCACTTTTCTCACATGTTCTTCGTGCTCTTGATCATTCTTTGAGTAAATAAGTATGTCATCGATGAAAACAATGACAAACTTGTCAAGATATGGCCCACACACTCGGTTCATAAGGTCCATGAACACAGCTGGTGCGTTAGTCAATCCAAACGGCATAACCATAAACTCTTAATGACCATAACGCGTCCTAAAAGCATTTTTTGGAATATCATCCTCCTTTACTCGCATTTGATGATATCCAGAACGTAAATCGATCTTCGAATAAACCGACGAGCCTTGTAGTTGATCAAATAAGTCATCAATTCTCGGTAGTGGATAACGGTTTTTGATGGTAAGTTTGTTCAACTCTCTGTAGTCAATACACAACCTAAATGTACCATCCTTCTTCTTGACAAACAAAATAGGAACTCCCCATGGTGATGTGCTTGGTCGAATGAAACCACGTTCTAATAGTTCTTGCAGTTGGCTTTGCAGTTCTTTCATCTCGCTGGGTGCGAGTCTATAAGGAGCACGAGCTATTGGTGCAGCTCCTGGTACAAGATCTATTTGAAATTCAACAGATCGATGTGGTGGTAGTCCCGGTAATTCTTTCGGAAATACATCGGGAAATTCTTTTGCGACGGGAACATCATTGATGCTCTTTTATTCAGTTTGTACTTTCTCGACGTGTGCTAGAACAGCATAGCAACCTTTTCTTATTAGTTTTTGTGCCTTTAAATTACTAATAAGATGTAGCTTCATGTTGCCCTTTTCTCCGTACACCATTAAGGGTTCTCCTTCTTCTCGTACAATGCGAATTGCATTTTTATAACATACGATCTCTGCTTTCACCTTCTTCAGCCAGTCCATGCCAATTATTACATCAAAACTCCCTAACTCTACTAGTATCAAATCAATCTTAAATATTTCGCTACCCAGTTTAATTTCTCGATTCCGGCATATATTATCTGCTGAAATTAATTTACCGTTTGCTAATTCGAGTAAAAATTTACTATCCAATGGCGTCAATGGACAACTTAATTTAGCACAAAAATCTCTACTCATATAGCTTCTATCCGCACCCGAATCAAATAAAACGTAAGCAGATTTATTGTCAATAAGAAACGTACCCGTAACAAGCTCCGGGTCTTCCTGTGCCTCTGCCGCATTAATATTGAAAACTCTTCCGCGGCCTTGTCCACTCGTGTTCTCCTTTTTCAGGCAATTTCTAATAATGTGGCCCGGTTTTCCACATTTATAACAAAAAACATTGGCATAACTTGCTCCGACACTACTTGCTCCGCCATTACTCGTTCTGACACCATTTGTTCCTTTCGTTCTGTTAACCCCTGGTCCGTAGACCTCCACTTTGCCGCGCTATGACCATTTCTTTTACACTTGTTGCAAAATTTGGTGCAGAACCCCGAGTGATACTTTTCACACCTTTTGCATAGCTGCTTCTGATTGTTGTTGTTGTTGCGGTTGTTATTGTTGTTGGGATGATTGTTGTAGTTGCTGTTGTTGTTGTAGTTGTTGTTGTTGTTGTTGTTGTTGTTGTTGTTGGGCCGTTTGTTGTAGTTGCGATTGATGTTGCGATTGTTGGGATAATTGTTGCGATTATTATTGTAATTTCTGTTGTTGTTGTATTGGTGATTCTTATCACCGTTTTCCTCCCACTTTCTTTTGACTTTCTTCACATTGGCCTCTTCAGCCGTCTGTTCTTTAATTCTTTCCTCAATCTGGTTCACTAGTTTGTGAGCCATTCTACATGCCTGTTGTATGGAGGCGGGCTCGTGTGAACTTATATCTTCTTGGATTCTTTCCAGTAATCCTTTCACAAACGCGTCGATCTTCTCTTCCTCATCTTCGAACGCTCCCGGACACAATAGGCACAATTCTGTGAATCGTCTTTCGTACGTGGTAATATCAAATCCTTGGGTTCGTAACCCTCTAAGTTCTATCTTGAGCTTATTGACCTCGGTTCTGGGACGGTACTTCTCGTTCATCAAGTGCTTGAATGCTGACCACGGTAGTGCGTACGCATCATCTTGTCCCACTTGCTCTAGATAGGTATTCCACCATGTTAACGCAGAACCTGTGAAGGTATGCATAGCGTACTTCACTTTGTCCTTTTCAGTACACTTACTTATGGCAAACACCGATTCGACCTTCTCGGTCCACCGTTTCAATCCAATCGGTCCTTCGGTTCCATCAAATTCCAAAGGTTTGCAGGTAGTGAATTCTTTGTAGGTGCATCCTACACGATTTCCTGTATTGCTAGATCCAAGGTTATTATTGGTATGTAGCGCAGCCTGTACTGCGGCTATGTTTGAAGCTAGAAAAGTACGGAATTCCTCTTCATTCATATTCATGGTGTGTCGAGTAGTCGGTGCCATTTCCTTCAAAATAGTCAAATGGAAAAGTTAATCATACAGAATATTAAGAGTAGTTAATAGTATTTCGTAGCATAATATGAACTCATTTATAAAAGCTTTTTCTTCATATTAGCGTTTTATAAGTTTAAATTCGGGTAGTACCTACCCGTTAAGTTCATACTTAGTAGCTAATATATAATTCAACTACTACAATTCTATATGAAAAAATGATTATAATAATATTTCGCGTTCAAACTTTTATACAATATTTTACAAACTTACAATACCGCTTATTTTACATAAAGCATGAAATATAGCACACAATAACTTTGATACAAGATAGTTGTGAAGATAATTCTAGCTAGTACACAAGTCGTTCAGTAAAGGCAATAAAGACACGTAATTCATACGTCCAGAAACAAGTCATGCATTCTGGTTTTACTAGGACTACTTCCCATCCTTGGTCTTGTGGAACATAACCGTTATGGCCGTTGATAAGACAGCGTGTTGTAACGTCGTCAAATGGACGAGGGTTACGTAATGACCAACAGTCTCGTAATAACCTAAAAACCTCATTTCTTACCCCAATTACCGACTCTGTCACTTGTGGGAATGTTTTGTTTAATAGTTGTAGCCCGATGTTCTTTTTCTCACTTTGGTGAGAAGTGAACATTACTAACCCGTAAGCATAGCATGCTTCTTTATGTTGCATGTTAGCCGCTTTTTTCTAAATCATGAAGTCCTATATTCGGATACATTGAGTCAAAATAATTTCTTAACCCGTTGCGTAAAATAGCATTTGGGTTCCCCGTAATATATGCGTCAAAGTAAACACATCGTAACTTATGGGTTTCCCAATGTGATATCCCCCATCTTTCAAACGAAAGTCTCTTATAAACCAAGACATTCTTGGAACGTTCTTCGAATGTCTTACAAACTGATTTCGCCGTAAATAGTTGTGCCGAAGAATTCTGACCGACTCTAGACAAGATTTCATCAATCATGTCTCTGGGTAGGTCTCTTAAAATATTGGGTTGTCTATCCATTTTGTGTTTTTATACTGTAAAATAGACAAGAGTTAGATTCATAAAAAAAAATACTTATTAATACAAGCAATTTTTACATATATCATAAAGCATAAGCACACTATATTACATATATTACACCACACGAATACAACTATCTTATACCGACTCGCTCGTTTCTTCTTCTTCGGTTTTGGTTCGTTTTGCCAAGTTTCTAGGGATATATGATGTTCCCCTAATACGAGCTGTCGTTTTCAACAACGGTTTAGAAAAACCTGGTGGTTTAGAGGTTCCCGGGTCATTGTTACAACTTAAGGGCTTCGGGGGGTTGACGATACATATAAAGTTCATCGGGGTTGGAATTAGATTTCTCTATTTTTATGCCCTTTCCCTTATTATTTTCTTTTGCCTTTTTAAATTCAGTTGGCGTAATTTCTATAACATCATCGGAATTCTCGTCGGAATCCGATTCATCGGAGAATTGGTAATCCTCCCAATATTTTGCTTCCTTGGTGGAAACACCATTGACCATAATTAACCTTGGTCGGTTGGTTGAGGATTTTCTTTTACTTAACCGTTTTATTATTTCCCCCACCGGTTCTATTTCCTCCTCCGGTTCCTCCTCTTCTGGTTCTGATTCTTCTTCCGGTTCTGATTCTTCTTCCGGTTCTTCTTCGGGAACTTGTGAATCAGTCCAATATATATTTGACTCTTCGTTATTATTAGGTGAGTCAATGGGATTTGTGCTAGAGGTAGACATCTATCACACAATATCAAACATGTTAAGAGATTAATATATCACATAATATATACATATTAATAATATATAGTTTCCAACAAAAATGTTAAGCAATCATTTTTAAAGAAAACACGGTCGAAGTCCAGACTCACTAATGCATCCTAACAAACTCGATAAGACACACTAATGCAAATTTTCTGGTTCTCTAAGACCAACGCTCGGATACCAACTGAAATGTCCCGTTCTTATTGATTAAAAACGTTCCATATTAATTGATTTCGTTGCGAGGTTTTGACCTCTATATGAGACGTTTTTCAAAGACTGCATTCATTTTTAAAACAAACCATAACCTTTATTTCATAAATAAAGGTTTAAAAAGCTTTACGTAGATTATCAAATAATGATAATCTAAAATATCTTGTTTACACACGACCATTACATAATGGTTTACAATACAAATATGTTACATCGAAATCAGTTTCTTGAATGCAGTTTTTACACAATATCATACAAACATGGACTCCAAATCTTGTCCTTATTTTAGTATGCAACAGCGGAAGCTCTTAGTATTCACCTGAGAATAAACATGCTTTAAACGTCAACAAAAATGTTGGTGAGTTATAGGTTTAACCTATATAAATCAAATCATAACAATAGACCACAAGATTTCATATTTCAATACACATCCCATACATAGAGATAAAAATCATTCATACGGTGAACACCTGGTAACCGACATTAGCAAGATGCATATATAAGAATATCCCCATCATTCCGGGACACCCTTCGGATATGATATAAATTTCGAAGTACTAAAGCATCCGGTACTTTGGATGGGGTTTGTTAGGCCCAATAGATCTATCTTTAGGATTCGCGTCAATTAGGGTGTCTGTTCCCTAATTCTTAGATTACCAGACTTAATAAAAAGGGGCATATTCGATTTCGATAATTAAACCATAGAATGTAGTTTTACGTACTTGTGTCTATTTTATAAATCATTTATAAAACCTGCATGTATTCTCATCCCAAAAATATTATATTTTAAAAGTGGGCCTATAACTCACTTTCACAGATTTTTACTTCGTCGGAAAGTAAGACTTGGCCACTGTTTGATTCACAAACCTATAACAATATATACATATATATCAAAGTATGTTCAAAATATATTTACAACACTTTTAATATATTTTAATGTTTTAAGTTTATTAAGTCAGCTGTCCTCGTTAGTAACCTACAACTAGTTGTCCACACTTAGATGTACAGAAATAAATCGATAAATATTATCTTGAATCAATCCACGACCCAGTGTATACATATCTCAGTATTGATCACAACTCAAACTATATATATATTTTGGAATCAACCTCAACCCTGTATAGCTAACTCCAACATTCACATATAGAGTGTCTATGGTTGTTCCGAAATATATATAGATGTGTCGACATGATAGGTCGAAACATTGTATACGTGTCTATGGTATCTCAATATTACATAATATACAATACAATTTGATTAAGTTATGGTTGGAATAGATTTGTTACCAATTTTCACGTAGCTAAAATGAGAAAAATTATCCAATCTTGTTTTACCCATAACTTCTTCATTTTAAATCCGTTTTGAGTGAATCAAATTTCTATGGTTTCATATTGAACTCTATTTTATGAATATAAACATAAAAAGTATAGGTTTATAGTAATAAAAATAAGTTACAAGTCATTTTTGTAAAGGTAGTCATTTCAGTCGAAAGAACAACGTCTAGATGACCATTTTAGAAAACATACTTCCACTTTGAGTTTAACCATAATTTTTGGATATAGTTTCATGTTCATAATAAAAATCATTTTCCCAGAATAACAACCTTTAAATCAAAGTTTATCATAGTTTTTAATTAACTAACCCAAAACAGCCCGCGGTGTTACTACGACGGCGTAAATCCGTTTTACGGTGTTTTTCGTGTTTCCAGGTTTTAAATCATTAAGTTAGCATATCATATAGATATAGAAAATGTGTTTAGTTGATTTTAAAAGTCAAGTTAGAAGTATTAACTTTTATTTGCGAACAAGTTTAGAATTAACTAAACTATGTTCTAGTGATTACAAGTTTAAACCTTCGAATAAGATAGCTTTATATGTATGAATCGTATGATGTTATGAACATCATTACTACCTCAAGTTCCTTGGATAAACCTACTGGAAATGAAAAAAATAGATCTAGCTTCAAAGGATCTTTGGATGGCTTGAAAGTTCTTGAAGCAGAATCATGACACGAAAACAATTTCTAGTAAGATTTCCACTCGAAATAAGATTGTTATAGTTATAGAAATTGAATAAAAGTTTGAATATGATTATTACCTTATATTAGAAAGATAACCTACTGTAAGTAACAAAGGTTTATTGATCTTGGATGATTACTTGGAATGGATTTAGAAAACTTAGAAGTAAACTTGCAATCTTGGAAGTATTCCTGATTTTATGAAAATAGAACTTTTGGAATTTATGAAGAACACTTAGAACTTGAAGATAGAACTTGAGAGAGATCAATTAGATGAAGAAAATTGAAGAATGAAAGTGTTTGTAGGTGTTTTTGGTCGTTGGTGAATGGATTAGATATAAAGGATATGTAATTTTGTTTTCATGTAAATAAGTCATGAATGATTACTCATATTTTTGTAATTTTAAGAGATATTTCATGCTAGTTGCCAAATGATGGTTCCCATATGTGTTAGGTGACTCACATGGGCTGCTAAGAGCTGATCATTTTTAGTGTATATACTAATAGTACATACATCTAAAAGCTGTGTATTGTACGAGTACGAATACGGGTGCATACGAGTAGAATTGTTGATGAAACTGAACGAGGATGTAATTGTAAGCATTTTTGTTAAGTAGAAGTATTTTGATAAGTGTCTTAAAGTCTTTCAAAAGTGTATGAATATATATTAAAACACTACATGTATATACATTTTAACTGAATCGTTAAGTCATCGTTAGTCGTTACATGTAAATGTTGTTTTGAAACCTTTAGGTTAACGATCTTGTTGAATGTTGTTAACCCATTGTTTATTATAACAAATGAGATATTAAATTGTTATATTATCATGATATTATGATATATAATATATTGTAGTATGATATATATACTGTTAAATGTCGTTACAACGATAATCGTTACATATATGTCTCGTTTCGAAATCATTAAGTTAGTAGTCTTATTTTTACATATGTATTTCATTGTTAATACACTTAATAATATATTTACTTATCATTTAACATAATTAACCAAGTGTATCAATATCTTAATATGATTCATATGTACCTAGTAAGACGTTGTTATAACGATAATCGTTATATATATCGTTTTCGAGTGTCTTAAATTACTAGTCTCATTTTTATGTATATAACTCATTGTTAAAATACCTAATGAGATACATACTTATAATAAAAGCATGTTAACTATATATATAACCATATATATGTCATCGTATAGTTTTTACAAGTTTTAACGTTCGTGAATCACCGGTCAACTTGGGTGGTCAATTGTCTATATGAAACCTATTTCAATTAATCAAGTCTTACAAGTTTGATTGCTTAACATGTTGGAAACACTTAATCATGTAAATAACAATTTCTTTTAATATATATATAAACATGGAAAATTTCGGGTCACTACATATTTCTCCGATGAAGTTATGAATCAATACTTCATCGTTTGTTGTTGTTGGTCTTCCTTGTTATCTATAGAGCTTATTACGTTGATGCTTGTGGAACAGATTGTGAAATTGAGGTTTGCGATGCAGTTGTTGTTGGTGGTGGTAATGATTCTGTTGGTGTTGATGATGGTGGTACTATTGTTGTCGGTGCTGCTGCTGGTGCTTGTAACCTTTGCACCATATTCTCCAAAGCCAGTACCCGAGCGCGAAGCTCGCTGACTTCTTCTATTACTCCGGGATGATTGGTGGTTCGGACGAGTGGGTGAATAAGATCTAGAATATGAGATAGTATATAATTATGATGAGATACTCTGGAAATGAGAGAGAAAATGGTGTCTCGAAGAGGTTCGTCGGTAAGTGCTTCAGGTTCATCGCCAAGAGGGCAATGTGGTGGATTGAAGGGATCACCTACTTCTTGTCTCCAGTGATTTAGTAGACTACAAACCCATCCCCAATTCATCCAGAATAGGTGATGGCTGATTGGTTGATCCATTCCGGTCACACTGCTTTCGGAGCTCGAGTGAAACTCCATATCGGAATCCGAGGAAGTGGCGAGTTCCATTTCGTATGATTGGATAAAGAATTTTTCGATATCAAATGATTTCTGGCTATCGGATGGTATTCTAATTACATAGAATATCTATATATAGACAAAATATTTCGTAGATTACAAGGGGATTTACGAAATATGCCAGGCAAAGTTTATAATAACAGATACGCTAAGATATGAATTAGCAGATACGGTAAGATATGAATTAGCAGATACGCTAAGATATGAATTTTGTCCATACACTATTCATGCAATCAATGCAGTAAGATGTGTCTAGACTAAGAATGATAAGCAGGTAATTTTATAAGGATGATAAGCAGGTAATTTTCGACAAAAATGATAAGCAAAACTTTTAATATGCAGACACGGTCGAATTCCAGACTCACTAATGCATCATAACAACTATCAGTTAGACATACTAATACAAGACCTGGTTCGCTAAGACGACCGCTCTGATACCACATGAGACGACCCGTTCCAATCCATAAGGACGAATACAATAACATATGGTTACATTGCGAGGTTTTGACCTCTATATGATACATTTTTACAAAGATTGCATTCGTTTTCAAAAGACAACCTTTCATTACATCGAAAGTTGACAGGTATGTATACCACTTCATAATATCCAAACAATAAATGACCTAATCTGTTATTTAATTAATAATAATCTTTATTGAACTCAACGACTTGAATGTAGCATTTTTTGAAATATGCCATGAATGACTCCAAGTAATTTCTCTAAAATGAGCAAATGCACAGTGGAAGATTTCTTTAATACCAGAGAATAAACATGCTTTCAAGTGTCAACCAAAAGGTTGGTGAGTTCATTAATTTATCGTAATCAATCATTTCCATAATTTTAATAGACCACAAGATTTCATTTATTCAATAATCATACACTCTCAAGTATTTAAAATTCATTCATATGGATTGAACACCTGGTAACCGACCTTAACATGATGCATATAGAATATCCCCATCATTCCGGGACTCTCATCGGACATGATAAATCGAAGTACTAAAGCATCCGTATCTCGGATGAGGCTTGTTGGGCCAAATAGATCTATCTTTAGGATTCGCGTCAATTGGAAGCAATTATCATAAACACTAATTCTTAGGCTACCAAGCTAAAAAGGGGCATTCTCTGGTTCGATAATCCAACCATAGAATGTAGTTTCGATCACTTGTGTCTATTTCGTAAAGCATTTATAAAAGCAGCGCATATATTCTCAGTCCCAAAATTATATATTGCAAAAGCATTTAATAAGGGAGTAAATGAAACTCACAATACTGTATTTCGTAGTAAAAATACATATGTCGTCATTGTACAAGTGTAGGGTTGGCCATGGATTCACGACCCTATATTAAGTATATATATTTATATGTTGGTCAATATCTGTCTAATAATTTAGGTCAGGATATAGTGTATCACAATCCTAATGCTCGAGACTAATATGCAAAAGTCAACAAAAGTCAACTTGACCCAAAATGACTTCCAAAATCTATACATGATTATTATATAACTTAAATATAGTCGTTTTATATATTTAAATATATTTAATAGATTTTATTAGAGTAAATAATATAAATCATTTATTAATAAATAAAAATTTATATTAAAATTTATATATAATAAAAATATACTTTTATATATCTTAAGTAATAAAATTTTTAAAGTTCACTTAATATCATAAAAATATAATGGTATGTATTATTAATGCAATTATATTACATGTGGTAAAATATCTTTGTATCACATATTCATTTAATAAAATAATATTGATAATAATAATAATAATAATAAGTAAAAGTTTTATTATTGTGTAATAATAATAATTATTATTATTTTACTAATAATAATAACAATATTTATATTAACTAATGATGATATTAATTATGATAAAATGATAATTCTAATCATAATAATTTTAATAATAACGATGCTTTTTAATATTAATAGTAATAATAATAATATTTTATAAAAATAATAATTCTATTCAAAATAATAATTTTAATAATAATAATACTAAAATGATAATAATAATGATATTTGATAATAACAATGATATTTCTAATAAAAATGATCATTTTAATAAAAGTGATAGTTTTAATATTAATAATACTTTTAATAATAATAATAATAATAATAATAATAAAAATACTAAAAATGATATTTTTTTTAAATCAATGTCTTACACTATTTTAATTTCATCATGATACTTATACTCATTATTTCCTAATCGATTTGTTTAATAGCTTTTAGTCCTCTTTTATATCGCATTCATAATAATGATAATAATAGCAATCATAATAATTAGATGATACTAATATTAGTTTTAATGATAATGATACTAATAAGTATTATGATAATATTAATAATAATAATAATAATAATAATAATAATAATAATAATAATAATAATAATAATAATAATAATAATAATAATATAATAATAATAATAATGATAATATTAATAATAACCTTAATGATAATAACGATAGTAATAATAATAACATTAATTTTAATAATAATACTTATATTAATGATAATAATAATAATAATAATAATAATAATAATAATAATAATAATAATAATAATAATAACGACGATAATAACGACGATAGTAATAATAATAATCATTTTAACAATAATAATACTAAAATTAATAATAATTCAGTTGACCATATCTTTTAATCCGTCCATTGAAACCATACGCTTTCTAAATGAAAAGTTATTAATTTTTCGCCAGCTTTCCAACGACATGCATATCATATACCTTATCTCAATCGCATATGTATCAAATTCGTGATTTATCATAAACTAGCTAACGATAATATTAAGCATACAAGCATGCATAATGCTATATACTTGAGCACTAGTCAGGGATGCACTATTAATATATAAAAGTTAAGTTATGAGTGCTCACGTATCAATATTGAGATTCAATATTGCAGGAAAGTACGTAAACGCAACGGAGATGATAAATGCTAGGTTGACTTCACGAGCATACCCTCAAACCATACCCATATCCTCCAAAGCAATAACCCATAATTTTCTTAGCTCTATCCCTCTCAAGAAAACCGTTTTGAAAATAACTCGCTCATGACCTCGTCGTAAAATTTTATTTACATAATAATAATAATACTCTTAATTATAAGATTAGTAATAATATTAATTTTATTATTGATAATAATGATAATAATAATAATTATAATATATATATATATTTAAATATATATATATATATATATAAAAATATATTTATAGATATGCGAGAGATAGATGGATGGAATGATTCACAGAACCATAAATCGATCGAGCTTTATACACCTCTCCTGACTCCACTACCATGCAATCGCATGGGTTAGGAGTGCAATGGCCATGCGATCGCATGGCCTAGCTGTACTGCACCCAACGTTTTGTTTTCATTCTGCCGACGGTTTATATAATATATATATATATATATATATATATATATATATATATATATATATATATATAATATTTAATTTATATAATTAAATATATATTATATTAAATTCACGTGCATAGTTGACTTGTAATTTTTGTTCCAATGACTCGTACGTTGTCACTCGACTTATGTACCAGTTCCGGTTTCTCGAACACATTTTCGTACGCTTAGAAAACTCTTACTTTACGTTACGCGACATGTACCTTTATTAATAATTAGACTTAAATTAATGAACAACTAACCCATTCAAAGTGTAACCTAATCATTCGAGTGTTGTGGTCATTTGCTTCCATAAATCGACATCTCATTATATATACATATGCACATATATATATATATATATATATATATATATATATATATATATATATATATATATATATATATATATATATAATAGTATTGATTTAAATAAAATGTTCTTATAAATAAAATTAATATTAAATCTTATTACGTTGCAAAATATATATATATATATATATATATATATATATATATATATATATATATATATATATATATATATATATATATATATATATATATATATATATATATATATATATATATATATATATATATATATATATATATATATATATATGGGGGCAGGATCAATGAGGAAGTAACCAATCGGGGGGAAGCAATTTTTTTTTTCATTTTTTAAATTTTTTTTTCCGGCATCAAGATCACACGAAAATATGAACATTTAGAAGAGACACTTTGTGATGAATGTTATTATTTAGGCGGGAAAACGATCGACTAAAATAACATTCAAGATAATATTGTTTGTGAAGAATATGAAGGTTTTTTTCTTCTTCATGTTTTGTGAAGTAAAATTTATCCCAATTTAGAGTTTAGGGTTTAGGGTTTAGGGTTTGGTGTTTTGGGTTTATGAATAAACCCAAAACACCAAACCCTAAACCCTAAACCCTAAACTACAAACCGTTTGTGTTAAAAACTCAATCTAAATCCTAAATCTAAACCCTAAATCTAAACCCTAAACCCTAAATTTCTAAACCCTAATATCTAAACCCTATAAACCCTAATATCTAAACTCCAATAGCTAAAACCTCAAAATACGTTCGAAAAATACGATAATTGTTATATATTACTTCTTCGAGCATTTTCCCGCCAAAATAAAAACATTTATCACAAAGTGTCTCTACTAAATGTTCATATTTTCATCTCATCTATAATGTTCGTGAACAAAGTTTTTTCAAAAAACAAAAAAAAAAAGTTTTTGCTTCCCCCCGCTTCCCCCCGAATGGTTACTTCCCTCTTGATCCTACCACTATATATATATATATATATATATATATATATATATATATATATATATATATATATATACTTTCATTTCGAAATATAAATTTGAAATATTTATTTCACAATATAATATATAAATTTTCAAAACTAAATGTATTTCAAAGACCATTATATAATTTAAAACCATTTAAATATTTAACAATGGTTATGTCACATAACGTTTACATAATAGAAATTATTATATCATATAACGTTTTCATTTTTAAAACTTAACTAAGTATAGTTCATTTATGTACTAGCGTTTATTTTAACTTCTTAAACGTACTAGTTATCCAATCTACATATTAATTGAATCACTTAAGCGAGTGTTACTATAGTTTACTTAACTAATTTAATATACATAAACACGTTTTAAATACACGATGCAAGTTATATTTAACAATTAACATTTCGACTTATTGTATATATTCAAATTAAATCGTTAAAAGGTTCCACCTATATCATAAATGTTTTCAATAATATAAAAACTAAATAATTATCTTATCAAAGACACGAGGCAATCATTGCATTGAAAGTTAAGCAGGAATCTCTACTAACCTTTGTCCAATTATCGTTAATTGATATATTTGTTCTTACTTGTAATTCCCTTTACCATTTTCCGAATATTGTTAAAATGGAAAGATTTCTCAAATCAACGTGGACCTCACAACAGAGACTCGAATCCTATCACAATGTATCTGATAATTCACTCATTTGATATTATCTTTTAATTTCATCGATAGATATATTAAACATATATTGAAACAAATATGTTCATGTAGAATATTATACCTTCAATACTTTGTTAACGTTTTCAAGTCAATTTAATAATCACACATATGTATATATTCATACATATCTATTTACACATAATTATTCGTGAATCATCGAGAGTAGTCGAAGGGTATATGAATACATGAACACAGTTCAAAGTTTTTAAGATTTCAACATTACAGACTTTGCTTATCGTGTCGAAAACATATAAAGATCAAGTTTAAATTTGGTTGGAAATTTCCGGGTTGTCACAGTACCTACCCGTTAAAGAAATTTCGTCCTGAAATTTAATTGGGATGTTCATGGCTGACAATAAGTATGTTTTCATGACACATTCAAGCTGAAAATTTGAGTTTTATCATCAGCGAATAATTTGGATAAAACCATTCATTTATGTGAAGAGTACGAGTGAAGCTATCATAAAAGAGTGAAATGAATAAGTATAGATTCCTCATATCTTTTGACGTAGATAGAATTGATTTCCAGAGTTTAAGGGATTTGGAGAAAATCATCGTAATGAGATTTGATTTATCGGTAACCAAGGAAATTAGGATCCGCTTTAAAAGTGATCATCTGTTTTGATTGCTCTGTCAGATATTTCACTATAAATCCACCCTCTTCGTTTCCTTACAATTCACACCTTCTATTCTTTCTCCTTTAATTCATACTTTGACTCATTCGTCAATATACTTCATCCAGTTCTGATTCTTGATATACTCCTAACTTTCATATCTATCATTCTTCCTTTTCATCTACCGCCGGAGGAATCTATTCACTTTTACTATACTCTTGGCTTTATAGTATTTTTAGTTCTCCCGCGTCTTTAGGTTGCAATACTTATTGATATACACAGTTTGTAATTTATGGGTTGTCGTCGGGGTTTATATCTTTCCTTATCTTTCAGAGTCCCTACTTCTGTTTTTCTATAATCATCGATATCCACAGTTAATGCTCTCTCCTATTTGCTACAATTTATACCCCCATTTCTTTTTCGGGGCTTCATGCTCTGTTTTCTCTTCTATCCATTAAGCATCGCATGTAATGGTCCATAATTTGTAGGTATGAATTTCGGAATCAACATATTAATGTTCTAAGAAGGAAATTGTATTGGCACGATCTGGATTTGTCAAATTACCAGAATATCCCGGAAAAGACCGAATCATCAAGAAAATATTTTCTTGATATGTTTAGAGTTTAAGAAGAATACAAGAGTCGTGTAACATAGCACATGATGACGTTATGATCTGTGAATCATCACGTTCCATTTAGAAACTCAGCATAACTTACTGTAATATAATCACGTTGATCAAGTGTCATTATATTATACTAATTCCTGCTTCAGTTCCCAACACTACTTCAAAAATATTCATACTTTAAATTCGAAGGTTTCAAAAATTTAGAAACTAAAATAGTTTTCTTTATGATGCAGATAATGCGAGGAGATAAATGATTTCAGATAAGAATAATTATGAAAATATCTTCAGAAATATGGAGAATATTTATAATGGAAGATACGATGATATCTTAGAATATTTAGGATAAGAGGATGATGAAGAATATTGGTCGCAATGGTTTTTGAGTAAGGAGCAAGGTATTCACTAAAGACTTCAGCCGACACTGAATCATTTGGATTATTTAAAGGTAGATTTTGTCTTTATAATTTGTCCACAGCCTCCTTCATAGTTTGCTCAATCCATTTTCCAGTTCCAAACCTTCTCTTTTTCTGAGCTTTGCCAACACACTATTCTTTAAAATACTTCATAGACATGCTTCGAGATTTCAAAATACTGATTGCTGATTCCCAGTAATTGGCATGAAAATTCTTGCTACAAGATACGGATGAGTAAATGATAGGGTTTCGATAAATATAATGATTTTTCGGAAAGTCAAAGATCAGTGAAGTTGTTGGTAAGTTTATTGCTAATGTGGTTGAACATAAACAGTTTCCCGGTAAAGATGGTGAAAGGGCAACGTATATATCAAGGTTTTAATAAGGCTGTTTCGACTGAAAAGTCGAAGTTGACTTGCTGGAGCTGTGACAAAACTGACTACTTTGGAAAGGGATAACAAGTTATTTTAGCTAATAAATGCCAAAGGGTCCGACACGGATACATGTTAAACTATGACTTTGGTTTCGAGAGTTTTTCAGTTACAAGGCTGTGGGTAATATGTGGTTGGATTATCATCTCAATTGTTCATTATTTGAAGTGTCTTCAGGAATTTCGAAGGGTTTGAACACAGATTGTAATTGTTAATATTCATATGATGTTCTAGGATTTTGAATGATACAAATATTTTTTCTGGGTTCCATGAGTAGAAATGATGTTCTAGTACAGTTTTGAAGTCAAAGTATAGTTTTGAAAGATGTAGGGATCTAAGAGTGATGATACCGGTTATACCTCAAATTGAATTCTGAGATTTCAAAATCAGAATATGTAATTGGATTTGAATGAGTATGGTTGTTTTGATTTCTATTAAAAGAATGTATACTGTTGTGAAAGTAGGGAGTATAGTGGATGATTTGCTAAATCAGAATTGAAGAATGTAACATATAAATTGTGAATTTATATGTCTCTCGGGTATTACCTTCCCGTTAAAAAAAATTTCACAAATAATATTTTGTACAAATGAATTTTATTACAGTCTTTATGAAAACATATGTATACTTTCTTCATATGTAATACAGATTTAATGAGTTAATATTAAATTAATCTCATTTGATTTTTAGCTGGAATTAGAAATGAATAATCTCTAAAACTTTAGAAATTACGTAATCTTAGTGGATTATTTCTTCAACGTAAATGAAATTATGAATCAATACTTCATTATTCATTTTTAATGAATGATGTTGGTGCTCGTGAAATTCTTGTGAACTTCACAAGATATGAATGATGTTTTCTAGAAAGTTTCGAGTACGGTGAAAATGAAAGTGTAATATCAAACATGTATTTGAATAGTACACTTGGTTTATTATGACCTGGAATTTATTGAATTGAAATAGAGATTGTAGTTAACGATGGTTAAATCATTAAGGAAGGATGTACATTTTAGTAGTATGAATTTAATCGAGTAGTATCTACCCTTATTTAATTCATTCATAATAGCTTAGTACGGAAGATTTATTTTGATCTCAAAATTTATATATATATATAAAATATACATATAATTTCTTCAGAGGGAATGAGTTAATACTTTAAAACTCGTTGATACAATATACGCGTTATTGATTCGTAATGATGTCCACGGTGATTCTTGAACTGGCGGAGTTTGTGATGTTATAGGTGCTGCTAGTGCTGATGATACTGACGGTGCTGTTGATGCTGCTGATAAAACAAGTCTAGCTTGTAAATCACGCACCATTCTTGTCAGGGTTGCTTTTATCATTTTGATCTACTCGTTTGACTTATGGTTAGGTCTAGAATAAGTAATCTCTAAAATTTTAGAGATTACATAATCACCGTAGAATATTTCTCCAATGTAGTTATGAATCAATACTTCATCGTTTGTTGTTGTTGGTCTTCCTTGTTATCTATAGAGCTTATTACGTTGATGCTTGTGGAACAGATTGTGAATTGAGGTTTGGGATGCGGTTGTTGTTGGTGGTGGTAATGATTCTGTTGGAGTTGATGATGGTGGTACTATTTTTATCGGTGCTGCTGCTGGTGCTTGTAACCTTTGCACCATATTCTCCAAAGCCAGTACCCGAGCGCGAAGCTCGCTGACTTCTTCTATTACTTCGGGATGATTGGTGGTTCGGACGAGTGGGTGAATAAGATCTAGAATGTGAGATAGTATATAATTATGATGAGATGCTCTGGAAATGAGAGAGAAAATGGTGTCTCGAAGAGGTTCGCCGGTAAGTGCTTCAGGTTCATCGCCAAGAGTGCAATGTGGTGGATGGAAGGGATCACCTACTTCTTGTCTCCAGTGATTTAGTAGACTACAAACCCATCCCCAATTCATCCAGAATAGGTGATGGCTGATTGGTTGATCCATTCCAGTCACACTGCTTTCGGAGCTCGAGTGAAACTCTGTAGTGACCCGAACTTTTCCATGTTCTTATATATTAAATGAAATTGATATTTACATGATTAAATGTTTCCAACATGTTAAGCAATCAAACTTGTTAAGACTTGATTAATTGAAATAGGTTTCATATAGACAATTGACCACCCAAGTTGACCGGCGATTCACGAACGTTAAAACTTGTAAAAACTATATGATGACATATATATGGATATATATATATATATATATAGTTAACATGATATTATGATAAGTAAACATATCATTAAGTATATTAACAATGAACTACATATGTAAAAACAAGACTACTAACTTAATGATTTTGAAACGAGACATATATGTAACGATTATCGTTGTAACGACATTTAATGTATATATATCATATTAAGATATATTAATACATCATGATATCATGATAATGTAATAATTTAACATCTCATTTGATTTAATAAATAATGGGTTAACAACATTTAACAAGATCGTTAACCTAAAGGTTTCAAAACAACACTTACATGTAACGACTAACGATGACTTAACGACTCAATTAAAATGTATATACATGTAGTGTTTTAATATGTATTCATACACTTTTGAAAGACTTCAAGACACTTATCAAAATACTTCTACTTAACAAAAATGTATACAATTACATCCTCGTTCAGTTTCATCAACAATACATCCTCGTATGCACCCGTATTCGTACTCGTACAATACACAGCTTTTAGATGTATGTACTATTGGTATATACACTCCAATGATCAGCTTTTAGCAGCCCATGTGAGTCACCTAACACATGTGGGAACCATCATTTGGCAACTAGCATGAAATATCTCATAAAATTACAAAAATATGAGTAATCATTCATGACTTATTTACATGTAAACAAAATTACACATCCTTTATATCTAATCCATATAACAACGACCAAAAACACCTAAAAACACTTTCATTCTTCAATTTTCTTCATCTAATTAATATCTCTCAAGTTCTATCTTCAAGTTCTAAGTGTTCTTCATAAATTCTACAAGTTTTAGTTTCATAAAATCAAGAATACTTCCAAGTTTGCTAGCTTACTTCCAATCTTGTAGAGTGATCATCCAACCTCAAGAAATATTTATTATTTATAGTAAGATATATTTCTAATACAAGGTAATACTCATATTCAAACTTTGATTCAATTTCTATAACTATAACAATCTTATTTCGAGTGGAAATCTTACTTGAACTTGTTTTCGTGTCATGATTCTGCTTCAAGAACTTTCAAGCCATTCAAGGATCCTTTGAAGCTAGATCCATTTTTCTCATTTCTAGTAGCTTTATCCAGAAAACTTGAGGTAGTAATGATGTTCATAACATCATTCGATTCATACATATAAAGCTATCTTATTCGAAGGTTTAAACTTGTAATCACTAGAACATAGTTTAGTTAATTCTAAACTTGTTCGCAAAAAAAAGTTAATCATTCTAACTTGACTTTTAAAATCAACTAAACACATGTTCTATATCTATATGATATGCTAACTTAATGATTTAAAACCTGAAAACACGAAGAACACTGTAAAACCGGACATACACCGTCGTAGTAACACCGCGAGCTGTTTTGGGTTAGTTAATTAAAAACTATGATAAACTTTGATTTAAAAGTTGTCCTTCTAGGAAAATGATTTTTCTTATGAACATGAAACTCTATCCAAAAATCATGGTTAAACTCAAAGTAGAAGTATGTTTTCTAAAATGGTCATCTAGACGTCGTTCTTTCGACTGAAATGACTACCTTTACAAAAACGACTTGTAACTTATATTTCCGACTATAAACCTATACTTTTTCTGTTTAGATTCATAAAATAGAGTTCAATATGAAACCATAGCAATTTGATTCACTCAAAACGGATTTAAAATGAAGAAGTTATGGGTAAAACAAGATTGGATAATTTTTCTTGTTGTAGCAACGTGAAAATTGGGAACAATTCTATATTAATCTTATCCTAGCTAACTTATATTATATTATACATGTATTCTAATATATTATGTAATCTTGGGATACCATAGACACGTATGCAAATGTTTTGACATATCATATCGACCCATGTGTATATATTATTTGGAACAACCATAGACACTCTATATGCAGTAATGTGGGAGTTAGCTATACAGGGTTGGGGTTGATTTCAAAAATATATATATACTTTGAGTTGTGATCTAGCCTGAGACGTGTATACACTGGGTCGTGGATTGATTCAAGATAATATATATCAATTTTTTCTGTACATCTAACGTTGGACAACTAGTTATAGGTTACTAACGAGGATAACTGACTTAATAAACTTAAAACATCAAAATGTATAAAAAGTGTTGTAAATATATTTTGAATATACTATGATATATATGTACATATTTGTTATAGGTTCGTGAATCGACCAGTGGCGAAGTCTTACTTCCTGACGAAGTAAAAATCTGTGAAAGTGAGTGATAGTCCCACTTTTAAAATCTAATATTTTTGGGATGAGAATACATGCAGGTTTTATAAATGATTTACAAAATAGACACAAGTACGTGAAACTACATTCTATGGTTGAATTATCGAAATCGAATATGCCCCTTTTTATTAAGTCTGGTAATCTAAGAATTAGGGAACAGGCACCCTAATTGACGCGAATCCTAAAGATAGATCTATTGGGCCTAACAAACACCATCCAAAGTACCAGATGCTTTAGTACTTCGAAATTTATATCATATCCGAAGGGTGTCCCGGAATGATGAGGATATTCTTATATATGCATCTTGTTAATGTCGGTTACCAGGTGTTCACCATATGAATGATTTTTATCTCTATGTATGGGATGTATATTGAAATATGAAATCTTGTGGTCTATTGTTACGATTTGATATATATAGGTTAAACCTATAACTCACCAACATTTTTGGTGACGTTTAAAGCATGTTTATTCTCAGGTGAATATTAAGAGCTTCCGCTATTGCATACTAAAATAAGGACAAGATTTGGAGTCCATGTTTGTATGATATTATGTAAAAACTGCATTCAAGAAACATATGTCGATGTAATATATTTCTATTGTAAACCATTATGTAATGGTCGTGTGTAAACAGTATATTTTAGATTATCATTATTTGATAATCTACGTAATGCTTTTAAAACCTTTAATGATAAAATAAAGGTTATGGTTATTTTAAAATGAATGCAGTCTTTGAAAAACGGGACATTTCAGTTGGTATCCGAGCGTTGGTCTTAGAGAACCAGAAAATTTTCATTAGTGTGTCTTATCGAGTTTGTTAGGATGCATTAGTGAGTCTGGACTTCGACCGTGTTTTCTTTAAAAATGATTGCTTAACATTTTTGTTGGAAACTATATATTTTTAACATGTGAATATTATGTGATATATTAATCTCTTAACGTGTTTGATACTATAGATGTCTACCTCTAGAACAAGTCCCATTGACTCACCTAATAATAGTGAAGAGTCAAATGTAAATTGGAATGATTCGTGGACTGATTCACAAGTTCTTGAAGAGGAACCGGAAGAAGAGTCGGAACCGGAAGAAGAATCGGAACCGGAAGAAGAAATAGAACCAGTGGGGGAAATAATAAAACGGTTAAGTAGAAGAAAATCCTCAACCAACCGACCAAAGTTAATTATGGTCAATGGTGTTTCTGCCAAGGAAGCAAAGTATTGGGAGGATTACCAATTCTCTGATGAATCGGATCCCGACAAGGATTTCGATGATGTTATAGAAATTACCCCAACACAATTTAATAAGGCAAAAGAGAACAATAAGGGAAATGGCATAAAAATAGAGAAATTTGATTCCAAACACGATGAACTTTATATGTATCGTCAACACCCGTATTTCTTAAGTTGTGACAATAACCCGGGAACCTCTAAACCACCAGGTTTTTCTAAACCAATGTGGAAAACGACGGCTCGTATTAGGGGAACATCATATATCCCTAGAAACTTGGCAAAACGAACTAAAACCGAAGAAGAAGAAATGAGCGAGTCGGAATAAGATAGTTGTATTCGTGTGGTTTAATATATGTAATATAGTGTGCTTATGCTTTATGATATATGTAAAAATTGCTTGTATTAATAAGTATTTTTTTATGAATCTAACTCTTGTCTATTTTACAGTATAAAAACACAAAATGGATAGACAACCCAATATTTTAAGAGACCTACCCGGAGACATGATTGATGAAATCTTGTCTAGAGTAGGTCAGAATTCCTCGGCACAACTATTTAAGGCGAGATCAGTTTGTAAGACATTCGAAGAACGTTCCAAGAATGCCTTAATTTATAAAAGGCTTTCGTTCGAAAGATGGGGGATATCACATTGGGAAATCCATAAGTTGCGATGTGTTTACTTTGACGCATATATTTCGGGGAACCCAAATGCTATTTTACGCAACGGGTTAAGAAATTATTTTGACTCAATATATCCGAATATAGGACTTCGTGATTTAGAAAAAGCGGCTAACATGCAACATAAAGACGCATGTTATGCTTACGGGTTAGTAATGTTCGCTTCTCACCAAAGTGAGAACAAGAACATCGGGCTACAACTATTAAACAAAACATTCCCACAAGTGACGGAGTCGGTAATTGGGGTAAGAAATGAGGTTTTTAGGTTATTACGAGACTGTTGGTCATTACGTAACCTTCATCCTTTTGACGACGTTACAACACATTGTCTTACTATCGGTCACAACGGTTATGTTCCACAAAACCAAGGATGGGAAGTGATATTAGTAAAACCAGAATGCATGACTTGTTTCTGGACGTATGAATTACGTGTCTTTATTGCCTTTGCTGAATGCCTTATTTATTAACTAGAATTATCTTCACAACTACTTTGTATCAATGTTTTATGTGCTATATTTCATGCTATATGTAAAAAAAAGCGGTATTGTAAGTTTGCAAGTTATTGTGTAAAGGTTTGAATATGATTTTTTTTTTTTTTTTTTGTGATTAGTTTTTCATATAGAATTGTAGTAGTTCAAATGGTATGTTAGCTACTAAGTATGAACTTAAAGGGTAGGTACTACCTGAATTAAAGAGTATAAAACGCTAATATGAAGAAAGAGCTTTTATAAATAAGTTCATATTACGCTACGAAATACTATTGACTACTCTTGATATTCTATATGATTAACTCTTTTCATTTGACTATTTTGAAGGAAATTGCACCGACTACTCGACACACCTTGAATATGAGCGAAGAGGAATTTCGGGCCTTTCTTGCTTCAAACATAGCCGCAGTACAGGCTGCGCTACATACCAACAACAACTCTGAATCTAGCAATGCAGCTAACGGCGCAAGAAATCGTGTAGGATGTACCTACAAAGAATTCACTGCCTGCAAATCTTTGGAATTTGATGGAACCGAAGGACCGATCGGATTGAAACAGTGGACCGAGAAGGTCGAATCGGTTTTTGCCATAAGTAAGTGTACTGAAGAGGACAAAGTAAAGTACGCTACGCATACCATCACAGGTACTGCGTTAACATGGTGGAATACCTATCTAGAGCAAGTGGGACAAGATGATGCTTACGCACTACCGTGGTCAGCATTCAAGCACTTGATGAACGAGAAGTACCATTCCAGAACCGAGGTCAATAAGCTCAAGATAGAACTTAGAGGGTTACGAACTCAAGGATTTGATATTACCATGTACGAAAGACGATTCACAGAATTGTGCCTATTGTGTCCGAGAGCGTTCAAAGATGAGGAAGAGAAGATCGACGCGTTTGTGAAAGGATTACCGGAAAGAATCCAAGAAGATATAAGTTCACACGAGCCCGCCTCCATACAACAGGCATGTAGAGTGGCTCACAAACTAGTGAACTACATTGAGGAAAGAATTAAAGAACAGGCGGCTGAAGAGGCCAATGTGAAGCAAGTCAAAAGAAAGTGGGAGGAAAACGGTGATAAGAATCACCAATACAACAACAACATCAATTACAACAATAATCGCAACAACTATCCCAACAATCGCAACATCAATCGCAACTACAACAAACGGCCCAACAACAACAACAACAACAACAACAGCAACTACAACAATCATCCCAACAACAATAACAACCGCAACAACAACAACAATCAGAAGCAGCTATGCCAAAGGTGTGAAAAGTATCACTCGGGGTTCTGCACCAAATTTTACAAAAAGTGTAAAAGAAATGGTCATAGCGCGGCGAAGTGTGAGGTCTACGGACCAGGGGTTAACAGAACGAAAGGAACAAATGGTGTCGGAACGAGTAATGGCGGAGCAAGTAGTGTGGGAGCAAGTTATGCCAATGTAGTTTGTTATAAATGTGGAAAACTGGGCCACATTATTAGAAATTTCCCGAACCACGAGAACACGAATGGACAAGACCGTGGAAGAGTTTTCAATATTAATGCGGCAGAGGCACAGGAAGACCCGGAGCTTGTTACAGGTACATTTCTTATTGACAATATATCTGCTTACGTTTTATTTGATTCGGGTGCGGATAGATGCTATATGAGTAGAGATTTTTGTGCTAAATTAAGTTTTCCATTGACGCCATTGGATAGTAAATTTTTACTCGAATTAGCAAACGGTAAATTAATTTCAGCAGATTATATATGCCGGAATCGAGAAATTAAACTGGGTAGCGAAATATTTAAGATTGATTTGATACCCATAGAGTTAGGGAGTTTTGATGTAATAGTTGGCATGGATTGGCTGAAGAAGGTGAAAGCAGAGATCGTATGTTATAAAAATGCAATTCGCATTGTACGAGAAGAAGGAGAACCCTTAATGGTGTACGGAGAAAAGGGCAACACGAAGCTACATCTTATTAGTAATTTAAAGGCACAAAAACTAATAAGAAAAGGTTGCTATGATGTTCTAGCACACGTCGAGAAAGTACAAACTGAAGAAAAGAGCATCAATGATGTTCCCGTCGCAAAAGAATTTCCCGATGTATTTCCGAAAGAATTACCGGGACTACCTCCACATCGATCTGTTTAATTTCAAATAGATCTTGTAACAGGAGCTGCACCAATAGCTCGTGCTCCTTATAGACTCACACCCAGCGAGATGAAAGAACTGCAAAGCCAACTGCAAGAACTATTAGAACGTGGTTTCATTTGACCAAGCACATCACCATGGGGAGCTCCTGTTTTGTTTGTCAAGAAGAAGGATAGTACATTTAGGTTGTGTATTGACTACAGAGAGTTGAACAAACTTACCATCAAAAACCGTTATCCACTGCCGAGAATTGACGACTTATTTGATCAACTACAAGGCTCGTCGGTTTATTCAAAGATCGATTTACGTTCTGGATATCATCAAATGCGAGTAAAGGAAGATGATATTCCAAAAACTACTTTTAGGACGCGTTATGGTCATTATGAGTTTATGGTTATGCCGTTTGTATTGACTAACGCACCAGCTGTGTTCATTGACCTTATGAACCGAGTGTGTGGGCCATATCTTGAGAAGTTTGTCATTGTTTTCATCGATGACATACTTATTTACTCAAAGAATGATCAAGAGCATGAAGAACATTTGAGAAAAGTGCTAGAAGTATTGAGGAAAGAAAAACTGTACGCTAAATTTTCAAAGTGTGCATTTTGGTTTGAAGAAGTTCAATTCCTCGGTCACATAGTGAACAAAGAAGGTATCCAGGTGGACCCGACAAAGATCAAAACCGATGAAAAGTGGGAAACCCCAAAAACTCTGAAGCATATACGTCAATTTTTAGGATTGGCTGGTTACTACAGAAGATTCATCCAAGATTTCTCCAAAATAGCAAAACCCTTGACCGCATTAACACATAAAGGGAAGAAATTTGAATGGAAGTATGAACAAGAGAAGGCGTTTCAATTATTGAAGAAAAAGCTAACTACGGCACCTATATCATAATTGCCTGAAGGGAATGATGATTTTGTGATTTATTGTGACGCATCAAAGCAAGGTCTCGGTTGTGTATTAATGCAACGGACGAAGGTGATTGCTTATGCGTCTAGACAATTGAAGATTCACGAGCAAAATTATACGACGCATGATTTGGAATTAGGCGCGGTTGTTTTTGTATTAAAGACTTGGAGGCACTACTTATATGGGGTCAAAAGTATTATATATACCGACCACAAAAGTCTTCAACACATATTTAATCAGAAACAACTGAATATAAGGCAGCGTAGGTGGATTGAATTGTTGAATGATTACGACTTTAAGATTCGTTACCACCTGGGGAAGGCAAATGTGGTAGCCGACGCCTTGAGCAGAAAGGACAGAGAACCCATTTGAGTAAAATCTATGAATATAATGATTCACACTAACCTTACTACTCAAATAAAGGAGGCGCAACAAGGAGTTTTAAATGAGAGAAATTTAAAGGATGAAATACCCAAAGGATCGGAGAAGCATCTTAATATTCGGGAAGATGGAACCCGGTATAGGGCTGAAAGAATTTGGGTACCAAAATTTGGAGATATGAGAGAAATGGTACTTAGAGAAGCTCATAAAACCAGATACTCAATACATCCTGGAACGGGGAAGATGTACAAGGATCTTAAGAAACATTTTTGGTTGCCAGGTATGAAAGCCGATATTGCTAAATATGTAGGAGAATGTTTGACGTTTTCTAAGGTCAAAGCTGAACATCAGAAACCATCAGGTCTATTACAACAACCTGAAATCCCGGAATGGAAATGGGAAAATATTACCATGGATTTCATTACTAAATTGCCAAGGACTGCAAGTGGTTATGATACTATTTGGGTAATAGTTGATCGTCTCACCAAGTCAGCACACTTTCTGCCAATAAGAAAAGATGACAAGATGTAGAAGTTAGCACGACTGTATTTGAAGGAAGTCGTCTCCAGACATGGAATACCAATCTCTATTATCTCTGATAGGGATGGCAGATTTATTTCAAGATTCTGGGAGACATTACAGAAGCATTAGGAACTCGTCTAGACATGAGTACTGCCTATCATCTACAAACTGATGGGCAGAGCAAAAGGACGATATAAATGCTTGAAGACATGCTACGAGCATGTGTTATTGATTTCGGAAACAGTTGGGATCGACATCTACCGTTAGCAGAATTTTTCTACAACAACAGCTATCATTCAAGCATTGAGATGGCGCCGTTTGAAGCACTTTATGGTAGAAAGTGCAGGTCTCTGATTTGTTGGAGTGAAGTGGGGGATAGACAGATCACGGATCCGGAGATAATACAAGAAACTACCGAGAAGATCATCCAAATTCAACAACGGTTGAAAACCGCCCAAAGTCGACAAAAGAGCTATGCCGACATTAAAAGAAAAGACATAGAATTTGAAATTGGAGAAATGGTCATGCTTAAGGTTGCACCTTGAAAAGGTGTTATTCGATTTGGTAAACGGGGGAAATTAAATCCAAGGTATATTGGACCATTCAAGATTATTGATCGTTTCGGACCAGTAGCTTACCGACTTGAGTTACCTCAACAACTTGCGAATGTACATAACACTTTCCACGTCTCGAATTTGAAGAAATGTTTTACTAAAGAAGATCTCACTATTCCGTTGGACGAAATCCAAATCAATGAAAAACTTCAATTCATTGAAGAACCCGTCGAAATAATGGATCGTGAGGTTAAGAGACTTAAACAAAACAAGATACCGATTGTTAAGGTTCGATGAAATGCTCGTAGAGGACCCGAGTTCAACTGGGAGCGTGAAGATCAGATGAAGAAGAAATACCCGCATCTATTTCCAGAAGATTCGTCAACACTTTCAATAGCTTAAAATTTCGGGACGAAATTTATTTAACGGGTAGGTACTGTAGTGACCCGAACTTTTCCATGTTCTTATATATTAAATGAAATTGATATTTACATTATTAAATATTTACAACATGTTAAGCAATCAAACTTGTTAAGACTTGATTAATTGAAATATGTTTCATATAGACAATTGACCACCCAAGTTGACCGGCGATTCACGAACGTTAAAACTTGTAAAAACTATATGATAACATATATATATATATATATATATATATATATATATATATATATATATATATATATATATATATATATATATATATATATATATATATATATATAGTTAACATGATATTATGATAAGTAAACATATCATTAAGTATATTAACAATGAACTACATATGTAAAAATAAGACTACTAACTTCATGATTTTGAAACGAGACATATATGTAACGATTATCGTTGTAACGACATTTAATGTATATATATCATATTAAGATATATTAATACATCATGATATCATGATAATGTAATAATTTAACATCTCATTTGATTTAATAAACAATCGGTTAACAACATTTAACAAGATCGTTAACCTAAAGGTTTCAAAACAACACTTACATGCAACGACTAACGATGACTTAACGACTCAGTTAAAATGTATATACATATAGTGTTTTAATATGTATTAATACACTTTTGAAAGACTTCAAGACACTTATCAAAATACTTCTACTTAACAAAAATGCTTACAATTACATCCTCATTCAGTTTCATCAACAATACATCCTCGTATGCACCCGTATTCGTACTCGTACAATACACAGCTTTTAGATGTATGTACTATTGGAATATACACTCCAATGATCAGCTCTTAGCAGCCCATGTGAGTCACCTAACACATGTGGGAACCATCATTTGGCAACTAGCATGAAATATCTCATAAAATTACAAAAATATGAGTAATCATTCATGACTTATTTACATGTAAACAAAATTACACATCCTTTATATCTAATCCATATAACAATGACCAAAAACACCTACAAACACTTTCATTCTTCAATTTTCTTCATCTAATTAATCTCTCTCAAGTTCTATCTTCAAGTTCTAAGGGTTCTTCATAAATTCTACAAGTTCTAGTTTCATAAAATCAAGAATACTTCCAAGTTTGCTAGCTTACTTCCAATCTTGTAGAGTGATCATCCAACCTCAAGAAATCTTTATTATTTACAGTAAGATATCTTTCTAATACAAGGTAAAACTCATATTCAAACTTTGATTCAATTTCTATAACTATAACAATCTTATTTCGAGTGGAAATCTTACTTGAACTTGTTTTCGTGTCATGATTCTGCTTCAAGAACTTTCAAGCCATCCAAGGATCCTTTGAAGCTAGATCTATTTTTCTCATTTCTAGTAGCTTTATTAAGAAAACTTAAGGTAGTAATGATGTTCATAACATCATTCGATTCATACATATAAAGCTATCTTATTCGAAGGTTTAAACTTGTAATCACTAGAACATAGTTTAGTTAATTCTAAACTTGTTCGCAAACAAAAGTTAATCCTTCTAACTTGACTTTTAAAATCAACTAAACACATGTTCTATATCTATATGATATGCTAACTTAATGATTTAAAACCTTGAAACACGAAGAACACTGTAAAACCGGACATACGCCGTCGTAGTAACACCGCGGGCTGTTTTGGGTTAGTTAATTAAAAACTATGATAAACTTTGATTTAAAAGTTGTTCTTCTAGGAAAATGATTTTTCTTATGAACATGAAACTCTATCCAAAAATCATGGTTAAACTCAAAGTGGAAGTATGTTTTCTAAAATGGTCATCTAGACGTCGTTCTTTCGACTGAAATGACTACCTTTACAAAAATGACTTGTAACTTATATTTCCGACTATAAACCTATACTTTTTCTGTTTATATTCATAGAATAGAGTTCAATATGAAACCATAGCAATTTGATTCACTCAAAACGGATTTAAAATGAAGAAGTTATGGGTAAAACAAGATTGGATAATTTTTCTTGTTGTAGCAACGTGAAAATTGGTAACAAATCTATATTAATCATATCCTAGCTAACTTATATTGTATTATACATGTATTCTAATATATTATGTAATCTTGGGATACCATAGACACGTATGCAAATGTTTTGACATATCATATCGACCCATGTATATATATTATTTGGAACAACCATAGACACTCTATATGCAGTAATGTTGGAGTTAGCTATACAGGGTTGAGGTTGATTCCAAAAATATATATACTTTGAGTTGTGATCTAGCCTGAGACATGTATACACTGGGTCGTGGATTGATTCAAGATAATATATATATCAATTTTTTTCTGTACATCTAACGTTGGACAACTACTTGTATGTTACTAACGAGGACAGCTGACTTAATAAACTTAAAACATCAAAATGTATTAAAAGTGTTTTAAATATATTTTGAATATACCTTGATATATATGTACATATTTGTTATAGGTTCGTGAATTGACCAGTGGCCAAGTCTTACTTCCCGACGAAGTAAAAATCTGTGAAAGTGAGTTATAGTCCCACTTTTAAAATCTAATATTTTTGGGATGAGAATACATGCAGGTTTTATAAATGATTTACAAAATATACACAAGTATGTGAAACTACATTCTATGATTGAATTATCGAAATCGAATATGCCCCTTTTTATTAAGTCTGGTAATCTAAGAATTAAGGAACCGACACCCTAATTGACGCGAATCCTAAAGATAGATCTATTGGGCCTAACAAACCCCATCCAAAGTACCGGATGCTTTAGTACTTCGAAATTTATATCATATCCGAAGGGTATTCCGGAATGACGGGGATATTCTTATATATGCATCTTGTTAATGTCGGTTACCAGGTGTTCACCATATGAATGATTTTTATCTCTATGTATGGGATGTATATTGAAATATGAAATCTTGTGGTCTATTGTTACGATTTGATATATATAGGTTAAACCTATAACTCACCAACATTTTTGTTGACATTTAAAGCATGTTTATTCTCAGGTGAATATTAAGAGCTTCCGCTGTTGCATACTAAAATAAGGACAAGATTTGGAGTCCATGTTTGTATGATATTATGTAAAAACTGCATTCAAGAAACATATGTCGATGTAATATATTTCTATTGTAAACCATTATGTAATGGTCGTGTGTAAACAGTATATTTTAGATTATCATTATTTGATAATCTACGTAATACTTTTGAAACCTTTATTGATAAAATAAAGGTTATGGTTGTTTTAAAATGAATGCAGTCTTTGAAAAACGTCTCATATAGAGGTCAAAACCTCGCAACGAAATCAATTAATATGGAACGTTTATAATCAATATGAACGGGACATTTCAAACTCCATATCGGAATCCGAGGATGTGGCGAGTTCCATTTCGTATGATTGGATAAAGGATTTTTTGATATGAAATGATTTCTGGCTATCGGATGGTATTCTAATTACATAGAATATCTATATATAGAGAAAAGATTTCGTAGATTACGGAGGGATTTACAGAATATGCCAGGCAAAGTTTATAATAACAGATACGCTAAGATATGAATTAGCAGATACCCTAAGATATGAATTAGCAGATACGCTAAGATATGAATTTTGTCCATACACTATTCATGCAATCAATGAAGTAAGATGTGTCTAGACTAAGAATGATAAGCAGGTAATTTTATAAGGATGATAAGCAGGTAATTTCCGACAAAAATTATAAGCAAAACTTTTGATATGCAGACACGGTCGAAGTCCAGACTCACTAATGCATCCTAACAACTATCAGTTAGACATACTAATACAAAACCTGGTTCGCTAAGACCACTGCTCTGATACCACATGAGATGACCCGTTCCAATCCATAAGGACGAATACAATAACATATGGTTACATTGCGAGGTTTTGACCTCTATATGATATATTTTTACAAACATTGCATTCGTTTTCAAAAGACAACCTTCCATTATATCGAAAGTTGACAGGTATGTATACCACTTCATAATATCCAATCAATAAATGACCTAATTTGTTATTTAATTAATAATAATCTTTATTGAATTCAACGACTTGAATGTAACGTTTTTTGAAATATGCCATGAATGACTCCAAGTAATTTCTCTAAAATGAGCAAATGCACAGCGGAAGATTTCTTTAATACCTGAGAATAAACACGCTTTCAAGTGTCAACCAAAAGGTTGGTGAGTTCATTAGTTTATCGTAATCAATCATTTCCATAATTTTAATAGACCACAAGATTTCATTTATTCAATAATCATACACTCGCAAGTATTTAAAATTCATTCGTATGGATTGAACACCTGGTAACCGACCTTAACATGATGCATATAGAATATCCCCATCATTCCGGGACTCTCATCGGACATGATAAATCGAAGTACTAAAGCATCCGTAACTCAGATGAGGCTAAACCCTAAACCCTAAACCCTAAACTCTAAACCGTTCGTGTTAAAAACTTAATCTAAATCCTAAATCTAAACCCTAAATCTAAACCCTAAACCCTAAATTTCTAAACCCTAATATCTAAACCCTATAAACCCTAATATCTAAACCCCAATAGCTAAAACCTCAAAATACGTTCGAAAAACACGATAATTGTTATATATTACTTCTTCGAGCGTTTTCCCGCCAAAATAAAAATATTTATCACAAAGTGTCTCTACTAAATGTTCATATTTTCATCTCATCTATAATGTTCGTGAACAAAGTTTTTTCAAAAAACAAAAAAAAAAGTTTTTGCTTCCCCCCGAATGGTTACTTCCCTCTTGATCCTACCACTATATATATATATATATATATATATATATATATATATATATATATATATATATATATATATATATATATATATACTTTCATTTTGAAATATTTATTTCACAATATAATATATAAATTTTCAAAACTAAATGTATTTCAAAGACCATTATATAATTTAAAACCATTTAAATATTTAACAATGGTTATGTCACATAACGTTTACATAATATAAATTATTATATCATATAATGTTTTCATTTTTAAAACTTAACTAAGTATAGTTCATTTATGTACTAGCGTTTATTTTAACTTCTTAAACGTACTAGTTATCCAATCTACATATTAATCGAATCACTTAAGCGAGTGTTACTATCGTTTACTTAACTAATTTAATATACATAAACATGTTTTAAATACATGATGCAAGTTATATTTAACAATTAACATTTCGACTTATTGTAAATATTCAAATTCATTCTTTAAAAGGTTTCACCTATATCATAAATATTTTCAATAATATAAAAACTAAATAATTATCTTATCAAAGATACGAGGCAATCATTGCATTGAAAGTTAAGCAGGAATCTCTACTAACCTTTGTCCAGTTATCGTTAATTGATATATTTGTTCTTTCATGTAATTCCCTTTACCATTTTCCGAATATTGTTAAAATGGAAAGATTTCTCAAATCAACGTGGACCTCACAACAGAGACTCGAATCCTATCACAATGTATCTGATAATTCACTCATTTGATATTATCTTTTAATTTCGTCGATAGATATATTAAACATATATTGAAACAAATACGTTCATGTAGAATATTATACCTTCAATACTTTGTTAATGTTTTCAAGTCATATAATAATTTCATAACCCATTTTCATATCAACCAAACTGGTAAATGTTTTTATTAGTATTTCTCAATTTAATAATCACACATATGTATATATTCATACATATCTATTTACACATAATTATTCATGAATCATCGAGAGCAGTCGAAGGGTAAATGAATACATGAACACAGTTCAAAGTTTTTGAGATTTCAACATTACAGACTTTACTTATCGTGTCAGAAATATATAAAGATTAAGTTTAAATTTGGTTGGAAATTTTCGGGTTGTCACAAAGGCTTTGACACATTCGTCGGTGAAGACGAATGGCACTTCTTTCTCTAGTAGATGAGTGATAGGTCGAGTGATTTTTGAGAAGTCTTTTATGAAGCGTCGGTAGAATCCAGTAGGTCTTAGGAAACTCCTAACGAATTTTATAGTGGCAGAACAAGTTAGCAGAAAATAAGTGAAGAAAACTGAAAAACCAGTAACTGAAGAACCAGCACACGTCCAGACAATGAGTGAATTTTTTTTTTTAAAAAAAAAAAATGGAGACGCCATGAAAATTATTGAATTAAATTTCTATGGGTTAAAATCATGCCTGAAATTCAATTAATGATCTGATATGACCGAAAAGGATGATTTTATTTATGCGGTGTCCTTTGGCCGCAAGGCGTCAGAATCAGCTATCGGGAGTTGAGAGAAATAGTTTTAAATTTATATTTAGCGGGGCCTAAATCGTACTACTCCTTATTATGGTGAGTAATGGAAGTATGTTACCAATTGAGACCACACTTTTCATTGACCACACTTGAGTGTACATGGTGGTTGTAGTGACCCTAACTTTTCCATGTTTATATATATTAATTGAGATTGATATTTACATGATTAAATGTTTCCAACATGTTAAGCAATCAAACTTGTTAAGACTTGATTAATTGAAATAGGTTTCATATAGACAATTGACCACCCAAGTTGACCGGTGATTCACGAACATTAAAACTTGTAAAAACTATATGATGACATATATATGGTTATATATATAGTTAACATGATATTATGATAAGTAAACATATTATTAATTATATTAACAATGAACTACATATGTAAAAACAAGACTACTAACTTAATGATTTTGAAACGAGACATATATGTAACGATTATCGTTGTAACGACATTTAATGTATATATATCATATTAAGAAATATTCGTACATCATAATATCATGATAATATAATAATTTAAAATCTCTTTTGATATTATAAACATTGGGTTAACAACATTTAACAAGATCGTTAACCTAAAGGTTTCAAAACAACATTTACATGTAACGACTAACGATGACTTAACGACTCAGTTAAAATGTATATACATGTAGTGTTTTAATATGTATTCATACACTTTTGAAAGACTTCAAGACACTTATCAAAATACTTCTACTTAACAAAAATGCTTACAATTACATCCTCATTCAGTTTCATCAACAATTCTACTCGTATGCACCCGTATTCGTACTCGTACAATACACAGCTTTTAGATGTATGTACTATTGGTATATACACTCCAATGATCAGCTCTTAGCAGCCCATTTGAGTCACCTAACACATGTGGAAACCATCATTTGGCAACTAGCATGAAATATCTTATAAAATTACAAAAATATGAGTAATCATTCATGACTTATTTACATGAAAACAAAATAACATATCCTTTATATCTAATCCATACACCAACGACCAAAAACACCTACAAACACTTTCATTCTTCAATTTTCTTCATCTAATTGATCTCTCTCAAGTTCTATCTTCAAGTTCTTAGTGTTCTTCATAAATTCCAAAAGTTCTAGTTTCATAAAATCAAGAATACTTTCAAGTTTGCTAGCTCACTTCCAATCTTGTAAGGTGATCATCCAACCTCAAGAAATCTTTGTTTCTTACAGTAGGTTATCATTCTAATACAAGGTAATAATCATATTCAAACTTTGGTTCAATTTCTATAACTATAACAATCTTATTTTAAGTGATGATCTTACTTGAACTTGTTTTCGTGTCATGATTCTGCTTCAAGAACTTCGAGCCATCCAAGGATCCATTGAAGCTAGATCTATTTTTCTCTTTTCCAGTAGGTTTATCCAAGGAACTTAAGGTAGTAATGATGTTCATAACATCATTCGATTCATACATATAAAGCTATCTTATTCGAAGGTTTAAACTTGTAATCACTAGAACATAGTTTAGTTAATTCTAAACTTGTTCGCAAACAAAAGTTAATCCTTCTAACTTGACTTTTAAAATAAACTAAACACATGTTCTATATCTATATGATATGCTAACTTAATGATTTAAAACCTGGAAACACGAAAAACACCGTAAAACCGGATTTACGCCGTCGTAGTAACACCGCGGGCTGTTTTGGGTTAGTTAATTAAAAACTACGATAAACTTTGATTTAAAAGTTGTTATTCTGAGAAAATGATTTTTATTATGAACATGAAACTATATCCAAAAATTATGGTTAAACTCAAAGTGGAAGTATGTTTTCTAAAATGGTCATCTAGACGTCGTTCTTTCGACTGAAATGACTACCTTTACAAAAACGACTTGTAACTTATTTTTCCGACAATAACCCAATACTTTTTCTGTTTAGATTCATAAAATAGGGTTCAATATGAAACCATAGCAATTTGATTCACTCAAAACGGATTTAAAATGAAGAAGTTATGGGTAAAACAAGATTGGATAATTTTTCTCATTTTAGCTACGTGAAAATTGGTAACAAATCTATTCCAACCATAACTTAATCAACTTGTATTGTATATTATGTAATCTTGAGATACCATAGACACGTATACAATGTTTCGACCTATCATGTCGACACATCTATATATATTTCGGAACAACCATAGACACTCTATATGTGAATGTTGGAGTTAGCTATACAGGGTTGAGGTTGATTCCAAAATATATATAGTTTGAGTTGTGATCAATACTGAGATACGTATACACTGGGTCGTGGATTGATTCAAGATAATATTTATCGATTTATTTCTGTACATCTAACTGTGGACAACTAGTTGTAGGTTACTAACGAGGACAACTGACTTAATAAACTTAAAACATCAAAATATATTAAAAGTGTTGTAAATATATTTTGAACATACTTTGATATATATGTATATATTGTTATAGGTTCGTGAATCAACCAGTAGCCAAGTCTTACTTCCCGACGAAGTAAAAATCTGTGAAAGTGAGTTATAGTCCCACTTTTAAAATCTAATATTTTTGGGATGAGAATACATGCAGGTTTTATAAATGATTTACAAAATAGACACAAGTACGTGAAACTACATTCTATGGTTGAATTATCGAAATCGAATATGCCCCTTTTTATTAAGTCTGGTAATCTAAGAATTAGGGAACAGACACCCTAATTGACGCGAATCCTAAAGATAGATCTATTGGGCTTAACAAACCCCATCCAAAGTACCGGATGCTTTAGTACTTCGAAATTTATATCATATCCGAAGGGTGTCCCGGAATGATGGGGATATTCTTATATATGCATCTTGTTAATGTCGGTTACCAGGTGTTCACCATATGAATGATTTTTATCTCTATGTATGGGATGTGTATTGAAATATGAAATCTTGTGGTCTATTATTATGATTTGATATATATAGGTTAAACCTATAACTCACCAACATTTTTGTTGACGTTTTAAGCATGTTTATTCTCAGGTGATTATTAAGAGCTTCCGCTGTCGCATACTTAAATAAGGACGAGATTTGGAGTCCATGCTTGTATGATATTGTGTAAAAACTGCATTCAAGAAACTTATTTTATTGTAACATATTTGTATTGTAAACCATTATGTAATGGTCGTGTGTAAACAGGATATTTTAGATTATCATTATTTGATAATCTACGTAAAGCTTTTTAAACCTTTATTGATGATATAAAGGTTATGGTTTGTTTTAAAATGAATGCAGTCTTTGAAAAACGTCTCATATAGAGGTCAAAACCTCGCAACGAAATCAATTAATATGGAACGTTTTTAATCAATAAGAACGGGACATTTCAGTTGGTATCCGAGCGTTGGTCTTAGAGAACCAGAATTTTGCATTAGTGTGTCTTATCGAGTTTGTTAGGATGCATTAGTGAGTCTGGACTTCGACCGTGTTTACTTGAAAAATGATTGCTTAACAAATTTTGTTGGAAACTATATATTTTTAACATGTGAATATTATGTGATATATTAATCTCTTAACGCGTTTGATATTATGTGATAGATGTCTACCTCTAGAACAAGTCCCATTGATTCACCTAATAATAATGAAGAGTCAAATGTAAATTGGAATGATTCATGGACTGATTCACAAGTTCCCGAAGAGGAACCGGAAGAAGAGTCGGAACCGGAAGAAGAATCAGAACCGGAAGAAGAATCGGAACCGGATGAAGAAATAGAACCGGTGGGGGAAATAATAAAACGGTTAAGTAAAAGAAAATCCTCAACCAACCGACCAAGGTTAATTATGGTCAATGGTGTTTCCGCCAAGGAAGCAAAATATTGGGAGGATTACCAATTCTCCGATGAATCGGATTCCGACGAGAATTCCGATGATGTTATAGAAATTACCCCAACTGAATTTAAAAAGGCAAAAGAAAATAAGGGAAAGGGCAGAAATCTAATTCCAACCCCGATGAACTTTATATGTATCGTCAACCCCCGAAGTCCTTAAGTTGTAACAATGACCCGGGAACCTCTAAACCACCAGGTTTTTCTAAACCAATGTGGAAAACGACGGCTCGTATTAGGGGAACATCATATATCCCTAGAAACTTGGCAAAACGATCCAAAACCAAAGAAGAAGAAACAAGCGAGTTGGAATAAGATAGTTGTATTCGTGTGGTGTAATATATGTAATATAGTGTGCTTATGCTTTATGATATATGTAAAAATTGCTTGTATTAATAAGTATTTTTTTTTATGAATCTAACTCTTGTCTATTTTACAGTATAAAAACACAAAATGGATAGGCAACCCAATATTTTAAGAGACCTACCCGGAGACATGATTGATGAAATCTTGTCTAGAGTCGGTCAGAATTCTTCGGCACAACTATTTAAGGCGAGATCAGTTTGCAAGACATTCGAAGAACGTTCCAAGAATGCCTTGGTTTATAAAAGGCTTTCGCTCGAAAGATGGGGGATATCACATTGGGAAATCCATAAGTTACGATGTGTTTACTTTGACGCATATATTGCGGGGAACCCAAATGCTATTTTACGCAATGGGTTAAGAAATTATTTTGACTCAATATATCCGAATATTGGACTTCTTGATTTAGAAAAAGCGGCTAACATGCAACATAAAGAAGCATGTTATGCTTACGGATTAGTAATGTTCGCTTCTCACCAAAGTGAGAACAAGAACATCGGGCTACAACTATTAAACAAAACGTTCCCACAAGTGACGGAGTCGGTAATTGGGGTAAGAAATGAGGTTTTTAGATTGTTACGGGACTGTTGGACATTACGTAACCCTCGTCCCTTTGACGACGTTACAACACGCTGTCTTATCAACGACCATAACGGTTATGTTCCACAAGACCAAGGATGGGAAGTAATCCTAGTAAAACCAGAATGCATGACTTGTTTCTAGACGTATGAATTACGTGTCTTTATTGCCTTTGCTGAACGACTTGTGTACTAGCTAGAATTATCTTCACAACCATATTGTATCAAATTTATTGTGTGCTATATTTCATGCTATATGTAAAATAAGCGGTATTGTAAGTTTGTAAAATATTGTGTAAAAGTTTGAACGCGAAATATTATTATAATCAGTTTTTCATATAGAATTATAGTAGTTGAATTGTATATTAGCTACTAAGTATGAACTTAACGGGTAGGTACTACCCGAATTTAAACTTATAAAACGCTAATATGAAGAAAAAGCTTTTATAAATGAGTTCATATTATGCTACGAAATACTATTAACTACTCTTAATATCCTGTATGATTAACTTGTTCCATTTGACTATTTTGAAGGAAATGGCACCGACTACTCGACACACAGTGAATATGAATGAAGAGGAATTCCGTACTTTTCTAGCTTCAAACATTGCCGCAGTACAGGCTGCGCTACATACCAACAATAACCTTGGATCTAGCAGTACAGGAAATCGTGTAGGATGCACCTACAAAGAATTTACTGCCTGCAAACCTTTGGAATTTGATGGAACCGAAGGACCGATCGGATTGAAACGGTGGACCGAGAAGGTCGAATCGGTGTTTGCCATAAGTAAGTGTACTGAAGAGGACAAAGTGAAGTACGCTACGCATACCTTCACAGGTTTTGCGTTAACATGGTGGAATACCTATCTAGAGCAAGTGGGACAAGACGATGCGTACGCACTACCGTGGTCAGCATTCAAGCACTTGATGAACGAGAAGTACCGTCCCAGAACCGAGGTCAATAAGCTCAAGACAGAACTTAGAGGGTTACGAACCCAAGGATTTGATATTACCACGTACGAAAGACGATTCACAGAATTGTGCCTATTGTGTCCGGGAGCATTCGAAGATGAGGAAGAGAAGATCGACGCGTTTGTGAAAGGATTACCGGAAAGAATCCAAGAAGATATAAGTTCACACGAGCCCGCCTCCATACAACAGGCATGTAGAATGGCTCACAAACTAGTGAACCAGATTGAAGAAAGAATTAAAGAACAGACTGCTGAAGAGGCCAATGTGAAGCAAGTCAAAAGAAAGTGGGAGGAAAATGGTGATAAGAATCACCAATACAACAACAACAACAATCGCAACAATTATCCCAACAATCGCAACATCAATCGCAACTACAACAAACAGCCCAACAACAACAACAACAACAACAACAACAGCAACTACAACAATCATCCCAACAACAATAATAACCGCAACAACAACAACAACAATCAGAAACAGCTATGCCAAAGGTGTGAAAAGTATCACTCGGGGTTCTCCACCAAATTTTACAACAAGTGTAAAAGAAATGGTCATAGCGCGGCGAAGTGTGAGGTCTACGGACCAGGGGTTAATAGAACGAAAGGAACAAATGGTGTCGGAACGAGTAATGGCGGAGCAAGTAGTGTCGGAGCAAGTTATGCCAATGTAGTTTGTTATAAATGTGGAAAACCGGGCCACATTATTAGAAATTGCCCGAACCAGGAGAACACGAATGGACAAGGCCGCGGAAGAGTTTTCAATATTAATGCGACAGAGGCACAGGAAGACCCGGAGCTTGTTACGGGTACGTTTCTTATTGACAATAAATCTGCTTACGTTTTATTTGATTCGGGTGCGGATAGAAGCTATATGAGTAGAGATTTTTGTGCTAAATTAAGTTGTCCATTGACGCCTTTGGATAGTAAATTTTTACTCGAATTAGCAAATGGTAAATTAATTTCAGCAGATAATATATGTCGGAATCGAGAAATTAAACTGGTTAGCGAAACATTTAAGATTGACTTGATACCAGTAGAGTTAGGGAGTTTTGATGTTTTAATCGGTATGGACTGGTTGAAAGAAGTGAAAGCAGAGATTGTTTGTTACAAAAATGCAATTCGCATTATACGAGAAAAAGGAAAACCCTTAATGGTGTACGGAGAAAAGAGCAACACGAAGCTACATCTTATTAGTAATTTGAAGGCACAAAAACTAATAAGAAAAGGTTGCTATGCTGTTCTAGCACACGTCGAGAAAGTACAAACTGAAGAAAAGAGCATCAATGATGTTCCCATTGCAAAAGAATTTCCCGATGTATTTCCGAAAGAATTACCGGGATTACCCCCACATCGATCCGTTGAATTTCAAATAGATCTTGTATCAGGAGCTGCACCAATAGCTCGTGCTCCTTACAGACTCGCACCCAGTGAGATGAAAGAACTGCAAAGCCAATTACAAGAACTTTTAGAGCGTGGTTTCATTCGACCAAGCACATCACCGTGGGGAGCTCCTGTTTTGTTTGTCAAGAAGAAAGATGGTACATTCAGGTTGTGTATCGACTACCGAGAGTTGAACAAACTTACCATCAAGAACCGCTACCCACTACTGAGAATCGACGACTTATTTGATCAACTACAAGGCTCGTCTGTTTATTCAAATATTGACTTACGTTCCGGGTATCATCAAATGCGGGTGAAAGAAGATGATATTCCAAAGACTGCTTTCAAAACACGTTACGGTCATTACGAGTTTATGGTCATGCCATTTGGTTTAACTAATGCACCAGCTGTGTTCATGGACCTTATGAACCGAGTGTGTGGACCATACCTTGACAAGTTTGTCATTGTTTTCATTGATGACATACTTATTTACTCATAGAATGACCAAGAACACGGTGAACATTTGAGAAAGGTGTTAGAAGTATTGAGGAAGGAAGAATTGTACCCTAAGTTTTCAAAGTGTGCATTTTGGTTGGAAGAAGTTCAATTCCTCGGTCACATAGTGAACAAAGAAGGTATTAAGGTGGATCCGGCAAAGATAGAAACTGTTGAAAAGTGGGAAACCCCGAAAACTCCGAAACACATACGCCAGTTTTTAGGACTAGCTGGTTACTACAGAAGGTTCATCCAAGACTTTTCCAGAATAGCAAAACCCTTGACTGCATTAACGCATAAAGGGAAGAAATTTGAATGGAATGATGAACAAGAGAAAGCGTTTCAGTTATTGAAGAAAAAGCTAACTACGGCACCTATATTGTCATTTCCTGAAGGGAATGATGATTTTGTGATTTATTGTGACGCATCAAAGCAAGGTCTCGGTTGTGTATTAATGCAACGAACGAAGGTGATTGCTTATGCGTCTAGACAATTGAAGATTCACGAACAAAATTATACGACGCATGATTTGGAATTAGGCGCAGTTGTTTTTGCATTAAAGACTTGGAGGCACTACTTATATGGGGTTAAAAGTATTATATATACCGACCACAAAAGTCTTCAACACATATTTAATCAGAAACAACTGAATATGAGGCAGCGTAGGTGGATTGAATTATTGAATGATTACGACTTTGAGATTCGTTACCACCCGGGGAAGGCAAATGTGGTAGCCGATGCCTTGAGCAGGAAGGACAGAGAACCCATTCGAGTAAAATCTATGAATATAATGATTCATAATAACCTTACTACTCAAATAAAGGAGGCACAACAAGGAGTTTTAAAAGAGGGAAATTTAAAGGATGAAATACCCAAAGGATCGGAGAAGCATCTTAATATTCAGGAAGACGGAACCCGGTATAGGGCTGAAAGGATTTGGGTACCAAAATTTGGAGATATGAGAGAAATGGTACTTAGAGAAGCTCATAAAACCAGATACTCAATACATCCTGGAACGGGGAAGATGTACAAGGATCTCAAGAAACATTTTTGGTGGCCGGGTATGAAAGCCGATGTTGCTAAATACGTAGGAGAATGTTTGACGTGTTCTAAGGTCAAAGCTGAGCATCAGAAACCATCAGGTCTACTTCAACAACCCGAAATCCCAGAATGGAAATGGGAAAACATTACCATGGATTTCATCACTAAATTGCCAAGGACTGCAAGTGGTTTTGATACTATTTGGGTAATAGTTGATCGTCTCACCAAATCAGCACACTTCCTGCCAATAAGAGAAGATGACAAGATGGAGAAGTTAGCACGACTGTATTTGAAGGAAGTCATCTCCAGACATGGAATACCAATCTCTATTATCTCTGATAGGGATGGCAGATTTATTTCAAGATTCTGGCAGACATTACAGCAAGCATTAGGAACTCGTCTAGACATGAGTACTGCCTATCATCCACAAACTGATGGGCAGAGTGAAAGGACGATACAAACGCTTGAAGACATGCTACGAGCATGTGTTATTGATTTCGGAAACAGTTGGGATCGACATCTACCGTTAGTAGAATTTTCCTACAACAACAGCTACCATTCAAGCATTGAGATGGCGCCGTTTGAAGCACTTTATGGTAGAAAGTGCAGGTCTCCGATTTGTTGGAGTGGAGTGGGGGATAGACAGATTACGGGTCCGGAGATTATACAAGAAACTACCGAGAAGATCATCCAAATTCAACAACGGTTGAAAACCGCCCAAAGTCGACAAAAGAGCTACGCTGACATTAAAAGAAAAGATATAGAATTTGAAATTGGAGAGATGGTCATGCTTAAAGTTGCACCTTGGAAAGGCGTTGTTCGATTTGGTAAACGAGGGAAATTAAATCCAAGGTATATTGGACCATTCAAGATTATTGATCGTGTCGGATCAGTAGCTTACCGACTTGAGTTACCTCAACAACTCGCGGCTGTACATAACACTTTCCACGTCTCGAATTTGAAGAAATGTTTTGCTAAAGAAGATCTCACTATTCCGTTAGATGAAAGCCGATGTTGCTAAATACGTAGGAGAATGTTTGACGTGTTCTAAGGTCAAAGCTGAGCATCAGAAACCATCAGGTCTACTTCAACAACCCGAAATCCCGGAATGGAAATGGAAAAACATTACCATGGATTTCATCACTAAATTGCCAAGGACTGCAAGTGGTTTTGATACTATTTGGGTAGTAGTTGATCGTCTCACCAAATCAGCACACTTCCTGCCAATAAGAGAAGATGACAAGATGGAGAAGTTAGCACGACTGTATTTGAAGGAAGTCATCTCCAGACATGGAATACCAATCTCTATTATCTCTGATAGGGATGGCAGATTTATTTCAAGATTCTGGCAGACATTACAGCAAGCATTAGGAACTCGTCTAGACATGAGTACTGCCTATCATCCACAAACTGACGGGCAGAGCGAAAGGACGATACAAACGCTTGAAGACATGCTACGAGCATGTGTTATTGATTTCGGAAACAGTTGGGATCGACATCTACCGTTAGTAGAATTTTCCTACAACAACAGCTACCATTCAAGCATTGAGATGGCGCCGTTTGAAGCACTTTATGGTAGAAAGTGCAGGTCTCCGATTTGTTGGAGTGAAGTGGGGGATAGACAGATTACGGGTCTGGAGATTATACAAGAAACTACCGAGAAGATCATCCAAATTCAACAACGGTTGAAAACCGCCCAAAGTCAACAAAAGAGCTACGCTGACATTAAAAGAAAAGATATAGAATTTGAAATTGGAGAGATGGTCATGCTTAAAGTTGCACCTTGGAAAGGCGTTGTTCGATTTGGTAAACGAGGGAAATTAAATCCAAGGTATATTGGACCATTCAAGATTATTGATCGTGTCGGATCAGTAGCTTACCGACTTGAGTTACCTCAACAACTCGCGGCTGTACATAACACTTTCCACGTCTCGAATTTGAAGAAATGTTTTGCTAAAGAAGATCTCACTATTCCGTTAGATGAAATCCAAATCAACGAAAAACTTCAATTCATCGAAGAACCCGTCGAAATAATGGATCGTGAGGTTAAAAGACTTAAGCAAAACAAGATACCAATTGTTAAGGTTCGATGGAATGCTCGTAGAGGACCCGAGTTCACCTGGGAGCATGAAGATCAGATGAAGAAGAAATACCCGCATCTATTTCCAGAAGATTCGTCAACACCTTCAACAGCTTAAAATTTCGGGACGAAATTTATTTAACGGGTAGGTACTGTAGTGACCCTAACTTTTCCATGTTTATATATATTAATTGAGATTGATATTTACATGATTAAATGTTTCCAACATGTTAAGCAATCAAACTTGTTAAGACTTGATTAATTGAAATAGGTTTCATATAGACAATTGACCACCCAAGTTGACCGGTGATTCACGAACGTTAAAACTTGTAAAAACTATATGATGACATATATATGGTTATATATATAGTTAACATGATATTATGATAAGTAAACATATCATTAATTATATTAACAATGAACTACATATGTAAAAACAAGACTACTAACTTAATGATTTTGAAACGAGACATATATGTAACGATTATCGTTGTAACGACATTTAATGTATATATATCATATTAGGAGATATTCGTACATCATAATATCATGATAATATAATAATTTAAAATCTCATTTGATATTATAAACATTGGGTTAACAACATTTAACAAGATCGTTAACCTAAAGGTTTCAAAACAACATTTACATGTAACGACTAACGATGACTTAACGACTCAGTTAAAATGTATATACATGTAGTGTTTTAATATGTATTCATACACTTTTGAAAGACTTCAAGACACTTATCAAAATACTTCTACTTAACAAAAATGCTTACAATTACATCCTCGTTCAGTTTCATCAAGAATTCTACTCGTATGCACCCGTATTCGTACTCGTACAATACACAGCTTTTAGATGTATGTACTATTGGTATATACACTCCAATGATCAGCTCTTAGCAGCCCATGTGAGTCACCTAACACATGTGGGAACCATCATTTGGCAACTAGCATGAAATATCTCATAAAATTACAAAAATATGAGTAATCATTCATGACTTATTTACATGAAAACAAAATAACATATCCTTTATATCTAATCCATACACCAACGACCAAAAACACCTACAAACACTTTCATTCTTCAATTTTCTTCATCTAATTGATCTCTCTCAAGTTCTATATTCAAGTTCTAAGTGTTCTTCATAAATTCCAAAAGTTCTAGTTTCATAAAATCAAGAATACTTTCAAGTTTGCTAGCTCACTTCCAATCTTGTAAGGTGATCATCCAACCTCAAGAAATCTTTTTTTCTTACAGTAGGTTATCATTCTAATACAAGGTAATAATCATATTCAAACTTTGGTTCAATTTCTATAACTATAACAATCTTATTTTAAGTGATGATCTTACTTGAACTTGTTTTCGTGTCATGATTCTGCTTCAAGAACTTCGAGCCATCCAAGGATCCATTGAAGCTAGATCTATTTTTCTCTTTTCTAGTAGGTTTATCCAAGGAACTTAAGGTAGTAATGATGTTCATAACATCATTCGATTCATACATATAAAGCTATCTTATTCGAAGGTTTAAACTTGTAATCACTAGAACATAGTTTAGTTAATTCTAAACTTGTTCGCAAACAAAAGTTAATCCTTCTAACTTGACTTTTAAAATAAACTAAACACATGTTCTATATCTATATGATATGCTAACTTAATGATTTAAAACCTGGAAACACGAAAAACACCGTAAAACCAGATTTACGCCGTCGTAGTAACACCGCGGGCTGTTTTGGGTTAGTTAATTAAAAACTATGATAAACTTTGATTTAAAAGTTGTTATTCTGAGAAAATGATTTTTATTATGAACATGAAACTATATCCAAAAATTATGGTTAAACTCAAAGTGGAAGTATGTTTTCTAAAATGGTCATCTAGACGTCGTTCTTTCGACTGAAATGACTACCTTTACAAAAATGACTTGTAACTTATTTTTCCGACTATAAACCTATACTTTTTCTGTTTAGATTCATAAAATAGGGTTCAATATGAAACCATAGCAATTTGATTCACTCAAAACGGATTTAAAATGAAGAAGTTATGGGTAAAACAAGATTGGATAATTTTTCTCATTTTAGCTACGTGAAAATTGGTAACAAATCTATTCCAACCATAACTTAATCAACTTGTATTGTATATTATGTAATCTTGAGATACCATAGACACGTATACAATGTTTCGACCTATCATGTCGACACATCTATATATATTTCGGAACAACCATAGACACTCTATATGTGAATGTTGGAGTTAGCTATACAGGGTTGAGGTTGATTCCAAAATATATATAGTTTGAGTTGTGATCAATACTGAGATACGTATACACTGGGTCGTGGATTGATTCAATATAATATTTATCGATTTATTTCTGTACATCTAACTGTGGACAACTAGTTGTAGGTTACTAACGAGGACAGCTGACTTAATAAACTTAAAACATTAAAATATATTAAAAGTGTTGTAAATATATTTTGAACATACTTTGATATATATGTATATATTGTTATAGGTTCGTGAATCAACCAGTGGCCAAGTCTTACTTCCCGACGAAGTAAAAATCTGTGAAAGTGAGTTATAGTCCCACTTTTAAAATCTAATATTTTTGGGATGAGAATACATGCAGGTTTTATAAATGATTTACAAAATAGACACAAGTACGTGAAACTACATTCTATGGTTGAATTATCGAAATCGAATATGCCCCTTTTTATTAAGTCTGGTAATCTAAGAATTAGGGAACAGACACCCTAATTGACGCGAATCCTAAAGATAGATCTATTGGGCTTAACAAACCCCATCCAAAGTACCGGATGCTTTAGTACTTCGAAATTTATATCATATCCGAAGGGTGTCCCGGAATGATGGGGATATTCTTATATATGCATCTTGTTAATGTCGGTTACCAGGTGTTCACCATATGAATGATTTTTATCTCTATGTATGGGATGTGTATTGAAATATGAAATCTTGTGGTCTATTATTATGATTTGATATATATAGGTTAAACCTATAACTCACCAACATTTTTGTTGACGTTTTAAGCATGTTTATTCTCAGGTGATTATTAAAAGCTTCCGCTGTCGCATACTTAAATAAGGACGAGATTTGGAGTCCATGCTTGTATGATATTGTGTAAAAACTGCATTCAAGAAACTTATTTTGTTGTAACATATTTGTATTGTAAACCATTATGTAATGGTCGTGTGTAAACAGGATATTTTAGATTATCATTATTTGATAATCTACGTAAAGCTTTTTAAACCTTTATTGATGAAATAAAGGTTATGGTTTGTTTTAAAATGAATGCAGTCTTTGAAAAACGTCTCATATAGAGGTCAAAACCTCGCAACGAAATCAATTAATATGGAACGTTTTTAATCAATAAGAACGGGACATTTCAGTGGTGCCATCCGGCAGGTACCTTCGTTGGCCATGTGCACGGGTTGTTGGTGCTATTCATTTAATGATTAGCACTTTTGGGAATGGTTAACCATTTTTGTGCTCGTATGTTGTATATTCGTAGTATAGCGTGTTATATTCTTGTTTATGCAATTAACATGCTAGCTTGTACTTAGTTGTGTATATTTGCGTTAGTGATACTATCTTGTATGCGGTTTGTGTAAGTTGCGCAATTAAGAGATTTATGTATGTATGCATATAAGTATTGCACTCACTAAGAATTGTAGCTTACTCCTTCATTGTTTACTTATTTTAGATTGTGGCACATCGAAGGACAAGGGTAAGAGTTTGGCCTAGCTTACTTGTGGAGGGTTTTGAGAAGGCGCATTTTGGTAATGGTCCCGATGTTCATGCTCATTAATATTTCATTTTGGTTAAACAATTTGTTAAATTTATGGGTCTTGTGTACCCGATGATGTAAACACTTAATTTGTTGTATTTTGAAACTTGTGGTGACGTGTGAACAAGTAATGTACTAAACATTGTGTTGTTGTGGTTAATGTCAATGCTTATAAAAAAATGATGTCTTATTTTTACAAGTTAATTGTTAATTCCGTTTGGGGATCGTTTCAACCGAAACGGACGATTTTATTTATGTGGTGACGTTAGGCCGCAAGGCGTCATAATCAGGTATGGGGAGGTGATAGCAATAGTTTTAAATTTATATTTAGCGCAACCTAAATCGTACTACTCCTTACTATGGTGAGTAAGGGAAGTATGACCTAGGGTTGTTTGTTTATGTGCTTTTGGTTAACATCAAGTGAGATGGTCGTTGTATTAAGGAGTTTGATAGGATGCACATGTGTATTAATGATTGGCCACCATTAGTACGGTTGCACATCTTGTCAAATGAATGAATTACGATGAGCGTAAAGCAAGATAGGGTTGTTAAGTGTTTTGGCGTATCTTTTATTGTGTTCTAATCTATTTTAAATTATAGAATGAGGACACGAAGTGTTGTGGATTGTGGGGGTCCAAGTAATGAGGAGGTGAACAATGATGATGATTTTACGGCCAAGATTGAGGCCGCGCTTGAAAACTATTCATCAGAGTTTATCGATAAAGTCAAAGAGGTTCTTCAAGAGACTATTGAGGAACAAATAACCGATCTCCTTTGAGATCAAGGTGGTGGTAAGGGAAGAGTTTGAAAAGAGGTTTCCAAAACCTCAAGGTGAAGAAGGTGTTGATGAGGGACTACTTAATCTAGGGGTTCCCGGCAATGGTGGGTTTAGTTACAAGGACTTTAAGTTCACTAAGCCGCCACTATTCGAAGGGAGTCCCGACCTTTTAAAAAGTACAAGATGGATTTCGGACGTTGAAGGTTGTTTTTGGGTATGTGAATGCCCACCCAACAAAAAGACAAGGCTTGCTACAAGCCTAATGAGGGGTGCGGCAAAGACTTGGTTATATGATAAAATCCTTGTGATGGGTGCAGAGCCATTTGTTAACTTGTCTTGGGATGATTTCAAGACCGACTTCTTCAAGGAGTGATATCGTGTAAAAAGTCATGTTTTTACCCCCGATATTGAGTCCCAAAAGCCTAAATTTTAAAATTTTGTCAGAAAAATAATCGCTTTTTCGGTTAAATTTGTAGATAAAGTAATTACGAAGACGATTCAAAAAGAATCAAGAGAAAAGGAGCGAAACGGTGAAAGACAGGAAATCAAGTTACGAACCAGGAAATCAGCAAGCAAACATTCTGCCAAACGGCTTGCCTGGCTCACAAATGGACTGCCACACGCCCAAGTTAAATGGCCCTTGCAAACGGCTTGGTCTAGCAAACGACCCCTATAAATGGCCTGCCAAACGGCCTGCCAGCCGTTTGCAGGGAAATTTCAAGTCTAATTAAAGGCTTTTTGTCATCCAATTTCAGCACACCTCTCCTCACTCTCTTACTACAATACACTTTCTCTCACTAGAGCTTTAAAGGCCTTCTCACCTCGGAGCGGGAAATTAAGTACCCGGAGGCGAACGCCAAAGATTGTAATAGGAGATGTCTAGAGGATGTCAGCACTTGTAATGGTCCAGATCTCGTCTGTAAACGGTGAACGATTCCCTTAATTTAATAAAGTTACCTTGTTATCTTAAGTTGCTTTCATCTTGCATGCCTATATATCTGTTTTAAATGTTTATTATATTTTGAATAATTTATCTGAAACTTATCCTACTATTATGCTAAAACCTTGACGGTTTAGAAGTTTAATTTACGGATCACCCTTTCCGCTTATTCACGTGGCTATAACTTAGTATTAGTACCTAACCAACCCTACGATACAAGGTAAGTAGTTATGTGTGCTTAACGTCACAATAGGGATATAGTACCTACATACGAATAACCATTTATTCGTCAAATAAGAGCTGCCAATTTAGGTTGTGATTAGAGTAGGCATTATAGAGTTCAGTGAACACTGGCTTGCTCAGAAGCATGATTTACGTCAGAAGTAATGTTCTAGAGATGTTGCAAGATGATCCGGGGTTGAGTAAGTGTTCACAAAGGAGAGACTTCTAATCCAATTAGCAGTACCTTAGAATATCTAAGATTGCACATCTGTTAATGATAAGGCATAGCTTAGGATTAAGAAAAGCTGAGACTTTCCTTTAGGGATATACCACTTTGTTAATGTACCTAGGATTCTATCCATAAGGTCGTTTAAACCCTTCAAGGTTAACGTTGGGAGTAGGGATATCCGTCTTAGCCAGAATCTTCAAGGCCTAAACTCTTAGTGACAAATCAGTTAGGTTCATAGCCTAGTTGATTGAGGTTTAGTGTTTATTCTAGGAAGTTGAACTCTTGCAATAGTTCCCCATCAGAATTCTATTTTCCATACCTATCTATCTTTATCTTTTCAGTTAAATTACCGTATTATTAGTTAATCTTAATTTATCACCTCTTGTCACTAGGATTAACTATATAGGCACTTTTTCCCCACATTACTGAGCAAACATACAAAAATACGAACCTGCGTTATATTTACCACTTACTCGTTAAAAGGAAGACAAGTAGGTGAGTTATAGCTAGGAAACCTCAGCTAAATATAAATGATAAAACCGTTACTCTCTTTTGGTAGCTAATTTTGACGTGTTGCGACCTAACGACACCGCATAATTAAAACCGTCCATTTTGGCCATATCATAAGAGGTAGTAAGTATTTGGTGCCGCTGTCGGGGACTTATTTTTTGTCTGTTAAGGTAATCGTTGATTCTGTCAAAATATCTGAGATTCTTGAGTGGTGTCTAAGAAAGACAATTATACACGCACTTGGTTGTTGGATTTTCCGAACAGTCTCCAATTATATTGGAACCAAAAGGATCCTGTCTCTCCGTTGTCAGCCTGGCCACTTATTTCAAAAATAAATTGATAAGAAACACACATGCTTAACAAACAGGGAGTTTGTCGGTATAGGATTTAAAGTCGCAAACCTTTTTAAAACTATGAAAACAAAATATTAATTATGGTATTGATTTCTATAGATTCCAGTTCAAACTTAACCGACTACGAAGAAAGTACGAAAGGCAGTTGCTCTCTCATGACTTCGAAAACCGGATAAGTTTTCCTTTATAAAACCAAAACAAATCTAAACCCTGATGAATCTCATTAAGAATTAGTTCTTAATCCTTGTAGTCCAAGAAGCCGGATAATTTCATCTGACTTAGAGATTTCATTGCTTTTGGATAAGTGTTACTCAAATGAACTAGGATTCGACCCTCTTCACAATCCAAAAGGGAGGCTCAGTCTTAAGGAACTCCTGATTATGGAAGATGAAATACGGGAAGAATATCCAACTATTTTCAATTATCCAGACTTGTTTGAATTTAATCCCAAAGTGAAACGACACATTGATAAAACAAAAGCTCCGTTTACTGGAAATCTGTTAAATCCTAGTAGAAGGTTAGACATCTATAGAGAATTAATTAGGAAACTCTATTCCCCAGACTTCCCATTCTCAACATTTCAAATCAATCTGTTAAAAGAGTTGCGTTCTCAAGTTCGTTCTCTTCACAAACTGTTAAAAGAATGTGGGGACGACATTTTTGTCAAGTATCGGGATGCAGAAATTGATTTCAAATTCGATTTAGAGTCATTCGTCAGTTTTCCACCTCACTTTAGTGATAAGGAATTTTCTCCAATTCATATAAACCGTTATGTCGCTACAATGATTTATGAATTAGCATTTTGTTTTGAAAGCAAAAAACCTAATCTTATTTCAAAATATGGAAACCGAGATTTCTTTTACTTTGATCCAGCCTCATTTCTCATCAAAAGCTTAATTGAAGTTTGTCCGGGTTCAACCGAGGAAAAAATACATCAGAATTTCTTCGTAAAAAGAAAGAAAATATATTCTAAACTCGTACAAATCCTCACTATGTCAAAATTTCCATTTACAACTCCGCAAAGAAAGATCATTAGGGAAATATCTGAAAACTTTAAATTTACTACCGGTGATCTTGACTGCGCGGAAGATCTTTTATTTCAAGACACAGTGTTAAAACTTCTTTTCGAGCTTAATTATCGAGATACTGGACCTAGAGATGGAATTTCAAACATTAAAAAAATTAGAAGGGCTTTGGTTAAACTTATGGACGATATCGGAGATTTACAAAAGCGCGAGCGCAAAATGTTAAGTGATTTTGAAATATTTTTAGTACACTCCGCTGATTTACTCTAGATGGTCAAAGAAGCTTTAAACTTATCTTTCTTTCCGCGTTATTTCTGGAACTTAGTTGTGGAACCTGTGTAATTTGTGTTTTTAATAAAATAAAATATTTTAATCCGTCCATTTGTCTTTTTCCTTTAAACTTTAGTTTAATTAATAAAAATAACCGGATTAAAATCCTAAGAAAAATTTTATTCATCATTTCTTAATCTAGTGAAAATTTTAAAATCTTAAAAAATATAAAAATTTGCGAGTCGGGTTGGGGAAATAAGCCCGTGAGCCGCACGGGCCCATCTTTTTCTTCTTCTTTTCTCCTCCTCCTCTCCTTTTCTTCTTTCTTTTTCTTTTCTCCTTCTTCTTCCCTTGTTCCTTCAGCCGCCGCATGACCCCATCACCACCACCATCAAATCTTAACCAAATTTAACGATTCAAAGCTCAAATCCGACTCTCTCGTGCCTCCTAAACGCGTTTCCATCATCAATTTTGCGTAAAAGGTACTCTTTCACGGTTAAAATTCGAGTTTTACCCAAAGTCAAAATTTTGACTCTTGAGAAAAATTGTGTTTTATGCCCAATTTTGAATTCCTTTATGCTTAGTTAGATAAAGTGATTGATGTGTGGTTCGATTGAAGCATTTTGGATAGTTTTTAGCTCTCGATTCGTTAGTTTAGGTTTTAGGCTAGGAATTGGTGCAATTTTTGGAAACTTGATGTTTTGCTAGCTCATTTTAGGCTTAGTGATTCATTTAGAGTGCTTAGAAATTAATTTTGAAACAATTTAGGCTTGTTTGCTTGAAAATTGATGTTTTGGTAAAACTACACTTAATTAGGCTTAGGGTGTTTTTCTATAGTTAAAACGTTTTTAAAACTTAGGATTACCTTAAAAACTAGCCTAAATGAAGATATCATTGACTTGCAAATGAAAATTTAGCCTAGTCTTTGACTTTCCTTATTTTGTACGTTTCAAGCAAAATGGTTATTTTTCGGCAAAAATGGTCTTATTCCTTGACTTAGGAATGTTATAGCCAAAGTTTGATGATTAAAAAATATTTAAGGTAATTAAAAATGGTAATTAGAATCATTATATGCTTAAAAATCATCATATTTTAATCAAAATTGCTTATTACGACTAACTCGCTATAATTATTATTTTTTAGCGTTATTTGTTGCAATCACGGGTACGCTTTGAATTTTGCTTGAAAATAAGTTTGTAGTGAGATTAGATATTGTTTGCGGTAATTTTGGCTATAATTGACTATAACAGGAATTTTGAAAAATGCCATTTTTAAAGCCCTCATTTCGATTTTTTTTTTCAAAAAGTATATGCATTTTTCAAGTTCTACGTGTTATTTTAAGTCTTATTATTTTGAAACATAACATACGTTACTTGACCTTAGCAGATGGCTAATTATTTACCAGAAGAGTATGAATTACCCCATTTCCTCATCGGGCAAGATAACCCAGCAGAAAATTAACCGTTTATGAGAAACTGGATTAATCGACAAAAAGGGGCCAAGAAATACATAAACTGGATAATAATGGAACAATGTGGTTGGGCCGATGAGCTAAGTCAAATTTTGAACTTTACAGCACATGGGAAAATCAACAGCGCATGGCAAAAGCTGTTTGAAATTCATGAAAAGGTGTATCAGGAGCCATACGCAGAATTCATGACAACTTGGAGATTCGAGTCAAATGTTAACCAGGAGGAGTACAACAGTCATGAGTGCATCCATTTCCGCCATCAGAATCAGATGTATCACCTAACTCTGTAGTGACCCGAACTTTTCCATGTTTATATATATATTAAATGAAATTGTTATTTACATGATTAAGTGTTTCCAACATGTTAAGCAATCAAAACTTGTTAAGACTTGATTAATTGAAATAGGTTTCATATAGACAATTGACCACCCAAGTTGACCGGTGATTTACGAACGTTAAAACTTGTAAAAACTATACGATGACATATATATGGTTATATATATAGTTAACATGATTTTATTATAAGTATGTATCTCATTAGGTATTTTAACAATGACTTATATACATAAAAATGAGACTATTAATTTAAGAAACTCGAAAACGATATATATAACGATTATCGTTATAACAACGTCTTACTAGGTACATATGAATCATATTAAGATATTGATACACTTGGTTAATTATGTTAAACGATAAGTAAATATATTATTAAGTGTATTAACAATGAAATACATATGTAAAAATAAGACTACTAACTTAATGATTTCGAAACGAGACATATATGTAATGATTATCGTTGTAACGACATTTAACTGTATATATATCATACTAAGATATATTATATATCATAACGACATTTACCCGTATTCGTACTCGTACAATACACAGCTTTTAGATGTATGTACTATTGGTATATACACTCCAATGATCAGCTCTTAGCAGCCCATGTGAGTCACCTAACACATGTGGGAACCATCATTTGGCAACTAGCATGAAATATCTCATAAAATTACAAAAATATGAGTAATCATTCATGACTTATTTACATGAAAACAAAATTACATATCCTTTATATCTAATCCATACACCAACGACCAAAAACACCTACAAACACTTTCATTCTTCAATTTTCTTCATCTAATTGATCTCTCTCAAGTTCTATCTTCAAGTTCTAAGTGTTCTTCATAAATTCCAAAAGTTCTAGTTTCATAAAATCAAGAATACTTCCAAGATTGCAAGTTACTTCCAAGTTTTCTAAATCCATTCCAAGTAATCATCCAAGATCAAGAAACCTTTGTTACTTATAGTAGGTTATATTTCTAATACAAGGTAATAATCATATTCAAACTTTAATTCAATTTCTATAACTATAACAATCTTATTTCGAGTGGAAATCTTACTTGAAATTGTTTTCGTGTCATGATTCTGCTTCAAGAACTTTCAAGCCATCCAAGGATCCTTTGAAGTTAGATCTATTTTTATCATTTCCAGTAGGTTTATCCAAGGAACTTGAGGTAGTAATGATCTTCATAACATCATTCGATTCATACATATAAAGCTATCTTATTCGAAGGTTTAAACTTGTAATCACTAGAACATAGTTTAGTTAATTCTAAACTTGTTCGCAAATAAAAGTTAATCCTTCTTACTTGACTTTTAAAATCAACTAAACACATGTTCTATATCTATATGATATGCTAACTTAATGATTTACAACCTGAAAACATGAAAAACATCGTAAAATCGGATTTACGCCGTCGTAGTAACACCGCGGGTTGTTTTGGGTTAGTTAATTAAAAACTATGATAAACTTTAATTTAAAAGTTGTTATTCTGAGAAAATGATTTTTATTATGAACATGAAACTATATCCAAAAATTATGGTTAAACTCAAAGTGGAAGTATGTTTTCTAAAATGGTCATCTAGACGTCGTTCTTTCGACTGAAATGACTACCTTTACAAAAACAACTTGTAACTTATTTTTCTGACTATAAACCAACACTTTTTCTGTTTATATTCATAAAATAGAGTTCAATATGAAACCATAGCAATTTGATTCACTCAAAACGGATTTAAAATGAAGAAGTTATGGGTAAAACAAGATTGGATAATTTTTCTCATTTTAGCTACGTGAAAATTGGTAACAAATCTATTCCAACCATAACTTAATCAACTTGTATTATATGTTTTGTAATCTTGAGATACCATAGACACGTATACAATGGTTCGACCTATCATGTCGACACATCTATATATATTTCGGAACAACCATAGACACTCTATATGTGAATGTTGGAGTTAGCTATACAGGGTTGAGGTTGATTCCAAAATATATATAGTTTGAGTTGTGATCAATACTGAGATACGTATACACTGGGTCATGGATTAATTCAAGATAATATTTATCGATTTATTTCTGTACATCTAACTGTGGACAACTAGTTGTAGGTTACTAACGAGGACAGCTGACTTAATAAACTTAAAACATCAAAATATATTAAAAGTATTGTAAATATATTTTGAACATACTTTGTTATATATGTATATATTGTTATAGGTTCGTGAATCAACCAGTGGCCAAGTCTTACTTCCCGACGAAGTAAAAATCTGTGAAAGTGAGTTATAGTCCACTTTTAAAATCTAATATTTTTGGGATGAGAATACATGCAGGTTTTATAAATGATTTACAAAATAGACACAAGTACGTGAAACTACATTCTATGGTTGAATTATCGAAATTGAATATGCCCCTTTTTATTAAGTTTGGTAATCTAAGAATTAGGGAACAGACACCCTAATTGACGCGAATCCTAAAGATAGATCTATTGGGCCTAACAAACCCCATCCAAAGTACCGGATGCTTTACTACTTCGAAATTTATATCATATCCGAAGGGTGTCCTGGAATGATGGGGATATTCTTATATATTCATCTTGTTAATGTCAGTTACCAGGTGTTCACCATATGAATGATTTTTATCTCTATGTATGGGATGTGTATTGAAATATGAAATCTTGTGGTCTATTGTTACGATTTGATATATATAGGTTAAACCTATAACTCACCAACATTTTTGTTGATGTTTAAAGCATGTTTATTCTCAGGTGAATACTAAGAGCTTCCGCTGTTGTATACTAAAATAAGGACAAGATTTGGAGTCCATGTTTGTATGATATTGTGTAAAAACTGCATTCAAGAAACTGATTTCGATGTAACATATTTGTATTGTAAACCATTATGTAATGGTCGTGTGTAAACAGGATATTTTAGATTATCATTATTTGATAATCTACGTAAAGATTTTTAAACCTTTATTTATGAAATAAAGGTTATGGTTTGTTTTAAAAATGAATGCAGTCTTTGAAAAACGTCTCATATAGAGGTCAAAACCTCGCAACGAAATCAATTAATATGGAACGTTTTTAATCAATAAGAACGGGACATTTCAGTTGGTATCCGAGCGTTGGTCTTAGAGAACCAGAAAATTTGCATTAGTGTGTCTTATCGAGTTTGTTAGGATGCATTAGTGAGTCTGGACTTCGACCGTGTTTTCTTTAAAAATGATTGCTTAACATTTTTGTTGGAAACTATATATTATTAACATGTATATATTATGTGATATATTAATCTCTTAACATGTTTCATATTGTGTGATAGATGTCTACCTCTAGTACAAATCCCATTGACTCACCTAATAATAACGAAGAGTCGAATATATATTGGACTGATTCACAAGTTCCCGAAGAAGAACCGGAAGAAGAATCAGAACCGGAAGAAGAATCAGAACCGGAAGAGGAGGAACCGGAGGAGGAAATAGAACCGGTGGGGGAAATAATAAAATGGTTAAGTAAAAGAAAATCTTCAACCAACCGACCAAGGTTAATTATGGTCAATGGTGTTTCCGCCAAGGAAGCAAAAAATTGGGAGGATTACCAATTCTCCGATGAATCGGATTCCGACGAGAATTCCGATGATGTTATAGAAATTACCCCAACTGAATTTAAAAAGGCAAAAGAAAATAATAATTGAAAGGGCATAAAAATAGAGAAATCTAATTCCAACCCCGATGAACTTTATATGTATCGTCAACCCCCGAAGCCCTTAAGTTGTAACAATGACCCGGGAACCTCTAAACCACCAGGTTTTTCTAAACCGTTGTGGAAAACGACAGCTCGTATTAGGGGAACATCATATATCCCTAGAAACTTGGCAAAACGAACCAAAACCGAAGAAGAAGAAACGAGCGAGTCAGAATAAGATAGTTGTATTCGTGTGGTGTAATATATGTAATATAGTGTGCTTATGCTTTATGATATATGTAAAAATTGCTTGTATTAATAAGTATTTTTTTTTATGAATCTAACTCTTGTCTATTTTACAGTATAAAAACACAAAATGGATAGACAACCCAATATTTTAAGAGACCTACCCGGAGACATGATTGATGAAATCTTGTCTAGAGTCGGTCAGATTTCTTCGGCACAACTATTTACGGCGAAATCAGTTTGTAAGACATTCGAAGAACGTTCCAAGAATGTCTTGGTTTATAAGAGACTTTCGTTTGAAAGATGGGGGATATCACATTGGGAAACCCATAAGTTACGATGTGTTTACTTTGACGCATATATTGCGGGGAACCCAAATGCTATTTTACGCAACGGGTTAAGAAATTATTTTGACTCAATTTATCCGAATATAGGACTTCTTGATTTAGAAAAAGCGGCTAACATGCAACATAAAGAAGCATGCTATGCTTACGGGTTAGTTATGTTCGCTTCTCACCAAAGTGAGAAAAAGAACATCGGGCAACAACTATTAAACAAAACGTTCCCACAAGTGACGGAGTCGGTAATTGGGGTAAGAAATGAGGTTTTTAGGTTATTACGAGACTGTTGGTCATTACGTAACCCTCGTCCCTTTGACGACGTTACAACACGCTGTCTTATCAACAGCCATAACGGTTATGTTCCACAAGTCCAAGGATGGGAAGTAGTCCTAGTAAAACCAGAATGCATGACTGGTTTCTGGACGTATGAATTACGTGTCTTTATTGCCTTTGCTGAACGACTTGTGTACTAGATAGAATTATCTTGACAACTATCTTGTATCAAAGTTATTGTGTGCTATATTTCATGCTTTATGTAAAATAAGCGATATTGTAAGTTTGTAAAATATTGTATAAAAGTTTGAACGCGAAATATTATTATAATCAGTTTTTCATATAGAATTGTAGTAGTTGAATTGTATATTAGCTACTAAGTATGAACTTAACGGGTAGGTACTACCCGAATTTAAACTTATAAAACGCTAATATGAAGAAAAAGCTTTTATAAATGAGTTCATATTATGCTACGAAATACTATTAACTACTCTTAATATTCTGTATGATTAACTTGTTCCATTTGACTATTTTGAAGGAAATGGCACCGACTACTCGACACACCGTGAATATGAATGAAGAGGAATTCCGTACTTTTCTAGCTTCAAACATAGCTGCAGTACAGGCTGCGCTACATACCAACAATAACCTTAGATCTAGCAGTACAGGAAATCGTGTAGGATGCACTTACAAAGAATTCACTGCCTGCAAACCTTTGGAATTTGATGGAACCGATGGACCGATCGGATTGAAACGGTGGACCGAGAAGGTTGAATTGGTGTTTGCCATAAGTAAGTGTACTGAAGAGGATAAAGTGAAGTACGCTACGCATACCTTCACAGGTTCTGCGTTAACATGGTGGAATACCTATCTAGAGCAAGTGGGACAAGATGATGCGTACGCACTACCGTGGTCAGCATTCAAGCACTTGATGAACAAGAAGTACCGTCCCAGAACCGAGGTCAATAAGCTCAAGACAGAACTTAGAGGGTTACGAACCCAAGGATTTGATATTACCACGTACAAAAGACGATTCACAGAATTGTGCCTATTGTGTCCGGGAGCGTTCGAAGATGAGGAAGAGAAGATCGACGCGTTTGTGAAAGGATTACCGGAAAGAATCCAAGAAGATATAAGTACACACGAGCCCGCCTCCATACAACAGGCATGTAGAATGGCTCACAAACTAGTGAACCAGATGGCTGAAGAGGCCAATGTGAAGCAAGTCAAAAGAAAGTGGGAGGAAAACGGTGATAAGAATCACCAATACAACAACAACAGCAATTACAATAATAATCGCAACAATTATCCCAACAATCGTAACATCAATCGCAACTACAAAAAATAGCCCAACAACAACAACAACAACAACAACAACAACAACAACAACAACAACTACAACTACAACAATCATCCCAACAACAATAACAACCGCAACAACAACAACAATCAGAAGCAGCTATGCCAAAGGTGTAAAAAGTATCACTCGGGGTTCTGCACCAAATTTTGCAACATGTGTAAAAGAAATGGTCATAGCGCGGCGAAGTGTGAGGTCTACGGACCAGGGGTTAACAGAACGAAAGGAACAAATGGTGTCGGAACGAGTAATGGCGGAGCAAGTAGTGTCGGAGCAAGTTATGCCAATGTAATTTGTTATAAATGTGGAAAACCGGGCCACATTATTAGAAATTGCCCGAACCAGGAGAACACGAATGGACAAGGCCGCGGAAGAGTTTTCAATATTAATGCGGCAGAGGCACAGGAAGACCCGGAGCTTGTTACGGGTACGTTTCTTATTGACAATAAATCTGCTTACGTTTTATTTGATTCGGGTGCGGATAGAAGCTATATGAGTAGAGATTTTTGTGCTAAATTAAGTTGTCCATTGACGCCATTGGATAGTAAATTTTTACTCGAATTAGCAAACGGTAAATTAATTTCAGCAGATAATATATGCCAGAATCGAGAAATTAAACTGGGTAGCGAAATATTTAAGATTGATTTGATACCAGTAGAGTTAGGGAGTTTTGATGTAATAGTTGGCATGGACTGGCTGAAGAAGGTGAAAGCAGAGATCGTATGTTATAAAAATGCAATTCGCATTGTACGAGAAGAAGGAGAACCCTTAATGGTGTACGGAGAATAGGGCAACATGAAGCTACATCTTATTAGTAATTTGAAGGCACAAAAACTAATAAGAAAAGGTTGCTATGCTGTTCTAGCACACGTCGAGAAAGTACAAACTGAAGAAAAGAGCATCAATGATGTTCCCGTTGCAAAAGAATTTCCCGATGTATTTTCGAAAGAATTACCGGGACTACCTCCACATCGATCTGTTGAATTTCAAATAGATCTTGTACCAGGAGCTGCACCAATAGCTCGTGCTCCTTATAGACTCGCACCCAGCGAGATGAAAGAACTGCAAAGCCAACTGCAAGAACTATTAGAACGTGATTTCATTTGACCAAGCACATCACCATGGGGAGCTCCTGTTTTGTTTGTCAAGAAGAAGGATGGTACATTTAGGTTGTGTATTGACTACAGAGAGTTGAACAAACTTACCATCAAAAACCGTTATCCACTGCCGAGAATTGATGACTTATTTGATCAACTACAAGGCTCGTCGGTTTATTCGAAGATTGATTTATGTTCTGGATATCATCAAATGCGAGTAAAGGAGGATGATATTCCAAAAACTACTTTTAGGACGCGTTATGGTCATTACGAGTTTATGGTTATGCCGTTTGGATTGACTAACGCACCAGCTGTGTTCATGGACCTTATGAACCGAGTGTGTGGGCTATATCTTGACAAGTTTGTCATTGTTTTCATCGATGACATACTTATTTACTCAAAGAATGATCAAGAGCACAAAGAACATTTGAGAAAAGTGCTAGAAGTATTGAGGAAAGAAAAAATGTACGCTAAGTTTTCAAAGTGTGCATTTTGGTTGGAAGAAGTTCAATTCCTCGGTCACATAGTGAACAAAGAAGGTATCCAGGTGGACCTGGAAAAGATCGAAACCGTTGAAAAGTGGGAAACCCCAAAAACTCCGAAGCATATACGTCAATTTTTAGGATTGGCTGGTTATTACAGAAGATTCATCCAAGATTTCTCCAAAATAGCAAAACCCTTGACTGCATTAACGCATAAAGGGAAGAAATTTGAATGGAAGGATGAACAAGAGGAGGCGTTTCAATTATTGAAGAAAAAGCTAACTACGGCACCTATATTGTCATTGCCTGAAGGGAATGATGATTTTGTGATTTATTGTGACGCATCAAAGCAAGGTCTTGGTTGTGTATTAATGCAACGAACGAAGGTGATTGCTTATGCGTCTAGACAATTGAAGATTCACGAGCAAAATTATACGACGCATGATTTGGAATTAGGCGCGGTTGTTTTTGCATTAAAGACTTGGAGGCACTACTTATATGGGGTCAAAAGTATTATATATACCGACCACAAAAGTCTTCAACACATATTTAATCAGAAACAACTGAATATGAGGCAGCGTAGGTGGATTGAATTGTTGAATGATTATGACTTTGAGATTCGTTACCACCCGGGGAAGGCAAATGTGGTAGTCGATGCCTTGAGCAAAAAGGACAGAGAACCCATTCGAGTAAAATCTATGAATATAATGATTTACACTAACCTTACTCCTCAAATAAAGGAGGCGCAACAAGGAGTTTTAAAAGAGTGAAATTTAAAGGATGAAATACCCAAAGGATCGGAGAAGCATCTTAATATTCGGGAAGACAGAACCCGGTATAGGGCTGAAAGAATTTGGGTACCAAAATTTGGAGATATGAGAGAAATGGTACTTAGAGAAGCTCATAAAACCAGATACTCAATACATCCTGGAACGGGGAAGATGTACAAGGATCTTAAGAAACATTTTTGGTGGCCAGGTATGAAAGCCGATATTGCTAAATATGTAGGAGCATGTTTGACGTGTTCTAAGGTCAAAGCTGAACATCAGAAACCATCAGGTCTACTACAACAACCTGAAATCCCGGAATGGAAATGGGAAAACATTACCATGGATTTCATTACTAAATTGCCAAGGACTGCAAGTGGTTATGATACTATTTGGGTAATAGTTGATAGTCTCACCAAGTCAGCACACTTCCTGCAAATAAGAGAGGATGACAAGATGGAGAAGTTAGCATGACTGTATTTGAAGGAAGTCGTCTCCAGACATGGAATACCAATCTCTATTATCTCTGATAGGGATGGCAGATTTATTTCAAGATTCTGGCAGACATTACAGCAAGCATTGGGAACTCGTCTAGACATGAGTACTGTCTATCATTTACAAACTGATGGACAGAGCGAAAGGACGATACAAACACTTGAAGATATGCTACGAGCTTGTGTTATTGATTTCGGAAACAGTTAGGATCGACATCTACCGTTAGCAGAATTTTCCTACAACAACAGCTACCATTCAAGCATTGAGATGACGCCGTTTGAAGCACTTTATGGTAGAAAGTGCAGGTCTCCAATTTGTTGGAGTGAAGTGGGGGATAGACAGATTACGGGTCCGGAGATAATACAAGAAACTACCGAGAAAATCATCCAAATTCAACAAAGATTGAAAACCGCCCAGAGTCGACAAAAGAGCTACGCGGACAGTAAAAGAAAAGATATAGAGTTTGAAATTGGAGAAATGGTCATGCTTAAGGTTTCGCCTTGGAAAGGCGTTGTTCGATTTGGTAAACGGGGGAAACTAAATCCAGGGTACATTGGACCATTCAAGATTATAGATCGTGTCGGACCAGTAGCTTACCAATTGGAGCTACCTCAATAACTCGTGGCTGTACATAACACTTTCCACGTCTCAAATTTGAAGAAATGTTTTGCTAAAGAAGATCTCACTATTCCGTTGGACGAAATCCAAATCAATGAAAAACTTCAATTCATTGAAAAACCCGTCGAAATAATGGATCGTGAGGTTAAGAGACTTAAACAAAATAAGATACCAATTGTTAAGGTTCGATGGAATGCTCGTAGAGGACTCGAGTTCACCTGGGAGCGTGAAGATCAGATGAAGAAGAAATACCCGCATTTATTTCCAGAAGATACGTCAACACCTCCAACTGCTTAAAATTTCGGGATGAAATTTATTTAACGGGTAGGTACTGTAGTGACCCGAACTTTTCCATGTTTATATATATATATTAAATAAAATAGTTATTTACATGATTAAGTGTTTCCAACATGTTAAGAAATCAAACTTGTTAAGACTTGATTAATTGAAATAGGTTTCATATAGACAATTGACCACCCAAGTTGACCGGTGATTCACGAACGTTAAAACTTGTAAAAACTATACGATGACATATATATGGTTATATATATAGTTAACATGATTTTATTATAAGTATGTATCTCATTAGGTATTTTAACAATGAGTTATATACATAAAAATGAGACTATTAATTTAAGAAACTCGAAAACGATATATATAATGATTATCGTTATAACAACGTCTTACTAGGTACATATGAATCATATTAAGATATTGATACACTTGGTTAATTATGTTAAATGATAAGTAAATATATTATTAAGTGTATTAACAATGAAATACATATGTAAAAATAAGACTACTAACTTAATGATTTCGAAACGAGACATATATGTAACGATTATCGTTGTAACGACATTTAACGGTATATATATCATACTAAGATATATTATATATCATAATATCATGATAATATAACAATTTAACATCTTATTTGTTATAATAAACAATGGGTTAACAACATTCAACAAGATCGTTAACCTAAAGGTTTCAAAACAACATTTACATGTAACGACTAACGATGACTTAACGACTCGGTTAAAATGTATATACATGTAGTGTTTTAATATGTATTCATACACTTTTGAAAGACTTCAAGACACTTATCAAAATACTTCTACTTAACAAAAATGCTTACAATTACATCCTCGTTCAGTTTCATCAACAATTCTACTCATATGCACCCGTATTCGTACTCGTACAATACACAGCTTTTAGATGTATGTACTATTGGTATATACACTCCAATGATCAGCTCTTAGTAGCCCATCTGAGTCACCTAACACATGTGGGAACCATCATTTGGAAACTAGCATGAAATATCTCATAAAATTACAAAAATATGAGTAATCATTCATGACTTATTTACATGAAAACAAAATTACATATCCTTTATATCTAATCCATACACCAACGACCAAAAACACCTACAAACACTTTCATTCTTCAATTTTCTTCATCTAATTGATCTCTCTCAAGTTCTATCTTCAAGTTCTAAGTGTTCTTCATAAATTCCAAAAGTTCTAGTTTCATAAAATCAAGAATACTTCCAAGATTGCAAGTTTACTTCCAAGTTTTCTAAATCCATTCCAAGTAATCATCCAAGATCAAGAAACCTTTGTTACTTACAGTAGTTTATCTTTCTAATACAAGGTAATAATCATATTTAAACTTTAATTAAATTTCTATAACTATAAAAATCTTATTTCGATTGGAAATCTTACTTGAAATTGTTTTCGTGTCATGATTCTGCTTCAAGAACTTTCGAGCCATCCAAGGATCCTTTGAAGCTAGATCTATTTTTCTCATTTCCAGTAGGTTTATAAAAGGGACTTGAGTTAGTAATGATGTTCATAACATCATTCGATTCATACATATAAAGCTATCTTATTCGAAGGTTTAAACTTGTAATCACTTGAACATAGTTTAGTTAATTCTAAACTTGTTCGCAAATAAAAATTAATCCTTCTAACTTGACTTTTAAAATCAACTAAACACATGTTCTATATCTATATGATATGCTAACTTAATGATTTAAAACCTGGAAACACGAAAAACACCGTAAAATCGGATTTACGCCGTCGTAGTAACACTGCGGGCTGTTTTGGGTTAGTTAATTAAAAACTATGATAAACTTTGATTTAAAAGTTGTTATTCTGGGAAAATGATTTTTATTATGAACATGAAACTATATCCAAAAATTATGGTTAAACTCAAAGTGGAAGTATGTTTTCTAAAATGGTCATCTAGACGTCGTTCTTTCGACTGAAATGACTACCTTTACAAAAATGACTTGTAACTTATTTTTCTGACTATAAACCTATACTTTTTCTGTTTAGATTCATAAAATAGAGTTCAATATGAAACCATAGCAATTTGATTCACTCAAAACGGATTTAAAATGAAGAAGTTATGGGTAAAACAAGATTGGATAATTTTTCTCATTTTAGCTACGTGAAAATTGGTAACAAATCTATTCCAACCATAACTTAATCAACTTGTATTGTATATTTTGTAATCTTGAGATACCATAGACACGTATACAATGGTTCGACCTATCATGTCGACACATCTATATATATTTCAGAACAACCATAGACACTCTATATGTGAATGTTGGAGTTAGCTATACAGGGTTGAGGTTGATTCGAAAATATATATAGTTTGAGTTGTGATCAATACTGAGATACGCATACACTGGGTCATGGATTGATTCAAGATAATATTTATTGATTTATTTCTGTACATCTAACTGTGGACAACTAGTTGTAGGTTACTAATGAGGACAGCTGACTTAATAAACTTAAAACATCAAAATATATTAAAAGTGTTGTAAATATATTTTGAACATACTTTGATATATATGTATATATTGTTATAGGTTCGTGAATCAACCAGTGGCCAAGTCTTACTTCCCGACGAAGTAAAAATCTGTGAAAGTGAGTTATAGTCCCACTTTTAAAATCTAATATTTTTGGGATGAGAATACATGCAGGGTTTATAAATGTTTTACAAAATAGACACAAGTACGTGAAACTACATTCTATGGTTGATTTATCGAAATCGAATATGCCCCTTTTTATTAAGTCTGGTAATCTAAGAATTAGGGAACAGACACTCTAATTGACGCGAATCCTAAAGATAGATCTATTGGGCCTAACAAACCCCATCCAAAGTACCGGATGCTTTAGTACTTCGAAATTTATATCATATCCGAAGGGTGTCCCGGAATGATGGGGATATTCTTATATATGCATCTTGTTAATGTCGGTTACCAGGTGTTCAACATATCAATAATTTTTATCTCTATGTATGGGATGTGTATTGAAATATGAAATCTTGTGGTCTATTGTTACGATTTGATATATATAGGTTAAACCTATAACTCACCAACATTTTTGTTGATGTTTAAAGCATGTTTATTCTCAGGTGAATACTAAGAGCTTCCGCTGTTGCATACTAAAATAAGGACAAGATTTGGAGTCCATGTTTGTATGATATTGTGCAAAAACTGCATTCAAGAAACTGATTTCGATGTAACATATTTGTATTGTAAACCATTATGTAATGGTCGTGTGTAAACAGGATATTTTAGATTATCATTATTTGATAATCTACGTAAAGCTTTTTAAACCTTTATTTATGAAATAAAGGTTATCGTTTGTTTTAAAAATGAATGCAGTCTTTGAAAAATGTCTCATATAGAGGTCAAAACCTCGCAACGAAATCAATTAATATGGAACGTTTTTAATCAATAATAACGGGACATTTCAAACTCTTTCACAGTTTGCAAAGCATCTAGAACTGTACAAGAAGTCACACCTTAAAAGGTATGTATTCAAAAGGTGGTACACCACCCTGGACAACATAGATCATCAAGCTTTCTGGCGCACCGACACCTTCGATAATGAAGCATGGAGGTTAAGTAAAAAGGCTTCAAACTTCACCAATCCTGTTCACCGCATTCTTCACCACCTCATCGCCAAAACCCTTCACCCGAAAACCCAACATGGTGGTGCCGTCACCATTAATGATATGCGCTTAATGCACACCTTCTAGCCCAGGCATTCACCAATGAAAGAAATGCCTCAAGAACAGTTGTGCCGATTTTGGGAGCCGTTGTCACCAAACTCCTTTGCAGGATGCATGTTTTAGGGAGTGTTGAGAGATTTAGGTATAGGACAGCAGCCGAGTCAGAAGAGATAGGGTACAAGATACTAAACACTTGGCAGTACATTCGGATTGAGGATGAACAGTTAATAGTGACAGGTAATCTGGCAATACCTGACTTAGAGGACTGGAAAGTGCCAGAGGTAAGAGTTACGGGATTTAGGCCTGATACGAGGATGAGAGATGGTCGGAGACGGCGAGGTTCACAGGAACCACGAGATGAGTATGACCCCACCACATAGGGTCCGTCCACTGATAACCGCCGACACTCATCAGTAGGAGAGAGGGATCGGCTGCGCTTTCCACCATACCATTATCATATAGGAGACCAGCCCGGATGTGAGAGTTGGTTTGCTTAGCACGCTATCTTTCAGAACCTGGATCACTTCACACATCACGCAGGCAGACATCTTAATGTCCCGCCATATCCTCATGAGTATCTAATGATGGTCACCCGTAGAGATCCTAGAGGTGCAGGCCTGAGCCACCAGTATTTAGAACCCCCATCTCCACCTCTGCATCATTACACGCAGCATACAGTCATCCCATCTCCTCCAAGGGAACAGAGCACAGGGGTGGTGGATTTTGTCAACAACCTATTTGACACATCCCATATGAGCACTCACAGAGATACATCCACCGACGCTCAGGCTTCCACATGGGATTGGGCTGCAAGCCGGTATATGACTGAGGGAGTCACGCAGGGTATAGACGGCATGGCTATAAACCCACATTGGGGTAGAGATCTGCAGGAAGGGTAGGGTTGGCGTACAAGGCCTATGATTCACACGAGCACCTCATCGCTCACAGGACTGATCGGACGATCAGATGAGATCCAGTTCAGGATATCCTCGGGAATGAGGAGATGACTGATGAAGGACAGTCTAATTTGAGGAACCAGACGAGGCCATGCATGAGTGTATCTTACTCTCTTCTGTATTATCCAGCTCAGCCATAACTTTCCTTATCTCTAAACTATTTTGATGATTACTTATGATACTTTATGTTTTTAAGTCTGTATGATATTTAGAATAAAATTGCATGAATAAACTGTCACAAACAAACAATGATCGAGATCATACGAGATGGAAGCACGACTTGGAGCAAGGACGCACTATACGAGGACGACGCCGACACGAGAATTGAAGAAACCATAATTGGCACACCATCCAACTGCATGCCTTGAAACCATAGGGGAGTACTACGTCTTCACCACTTTTTCAATAGAATATATGCAAACTACTATACAACTTTAAAAACTAAGTGTGGGATTGGCAACCCCATCAACATAAACTTTTAATAACAAAACGCCTCTTTCAAAACCTAAAATGTGGGATACGCCCTATCCTTAACATTGAGGAAAATGTTATTTTAAAGTGTGGGATAGCAAATGTTGCACATAATGATTCTTTTAAAACCCTCAAGTGTTTTTAAAACTAAATTTTTCACAAAATTTAAAACTTTCTGAACTATACAACACTAAGGATTATAAAATTCTATAAAAGATCAAAAAGTTTTTGCTACAAAATAGACAAAAGAGTAAAACAAGGTTAAAAACTTTTTGCGAAAATTAAACCAAATTTTCCAAAAGAGAATTGCATAACGAAAGGCGCAACTTGACCCATTATAATTGTTATGAGGCACCCCCAAATAAGGCTTTATAAGCACTCATTTTTAGTGCTTCACTATACTTCCATTGGGCGCGCCGATGTAAACATTTCGGAATCAGAACTTGCTCTTAATCTACATTTCAAAATCATACATTTTAACGGGGATGACTAAGTTAGAACCTCGGCTACTCGTGAAGAAAAAACACCACCATTACACACCTTCATTGCCATCTTCACTCCAAATCACCATAATTCCATCTACCACTACGTTCGCTTCATAAATAAAGAAATAAATCCTGACAAAATCATTCCTTCCGGGAAATCCTCTATAAAACCGCATTAGAAAATGCGAGCATCCAATGCAACTATCAAGGAGACCTCGAAGAGAAAAGCAAAAGATGCTTGCCAAAAAAAAAATACTTGTGATGAATAAAGTATGAAGCCCCGTACAAAATTAACGTGGACAGATCATCAAAAATAGGTCCATTACACGGTACAATACTATATGCTGTTTTAAAACAAGTTTTGCATTCATGAAAAGGTAACATTTTTACCAACGTCAAATGTTTTACAAGGATAACGTGCTTCTACAAAAAGAAAGCATTAACATAAGTACGTGACACAAAGTTCATTACAAAGCCATTGTTCAAATGTAACATAAGTTGTGAAAGCAAAGTAAAAGTTCCATGATTGAGACATCTCTAAGTAATGCAGCCGAAGTCTAACACAGTGAGTTTGTAACAGCAAGTCTATAGCACCAAGACTATAATAGAAAGTCTAACAGCGGAAGCAACAACGTCTAAGCACCTAAGAAATACATGCTTAAAAAGTCAACATGAATATTGGTGAGCTATAGTTTGTTTGTAATCAGTAATGTAATGTAGACTACGAGATTTCAGTGCTTCAACCAGCGTTTCAAATCAATATTTCAAATCAGTATGATAAAGTATATGCTTATCCGTGGGCACCCGGTAACTAACTTAACAAGTAATATATCACCCCCTAAAAGTACACTTGGCGAGTGTGTATGTTTACGAAGTATTAAACACCCGTTGAATGCTAGCGCGACTAGCCCGAGTGGGGATGTCAAACCCTATAGATCTATATCTAAGATTCGCGTTCACCGGTTCATAAACCAATGACTAAACGTTACCGAGCTAAGGGGAATCTTTGTACCGTTATATCACCCACACATATATAAAGTTTAAGTACTCGTGTCTAGTATGTAAAACATAAAAAGCGCATGTATTCTCAGTCCCAAAAATAGTTGAAGTAAAAAGGGAAGCTATAAATCACAATGAATAAGAAGTAAAAGTTTATATGAAAAGTATGCAAGTAGTAAGTCGGTCCGAAAGGTCGTCAACCTAAGTCAAAGGTCACTAAGTCAGTATATTGTCCCCAAAAGTTTAAAAGTGAATAAATTAAGTCTTAAGTTGTAGTAACCCGTCCTAATCCACCTGGACAAAGTCTTCAACAGATGGTCCCATTGCAAGGTTCTGACCTCTATATACTATGAATGACTCCATGTAATATCTCTAAAATGAGCAAATGCACAGTGGAAGATTTCTTTAATACCTGAGAATAAACATGCTTTAAAGTGTCAACCAAAAGGTCGGTGAGTTCATTAGTTTATCATAATCATTCATTTTTATCATTTTAATAGACCACAAGATTTCCAGATATTTAATTGTACACGTAACCTGAGTACAAAATAATACGCGTAACCCGCGAATTAAAAATCATTCATATGGTGAACGCTTGATAACCGAACTAACGGGATGCATATAGAATATCCCCATCATTCCGGGACTCTCATCGGATATGATAATCGAAGTACTAAAGCATTCATAACCCGAATGGGACGTGTCAAGGTCCATAGATCTATCTTTAGGATTCACGTCAATTAGGGGCCATTTCCCTAACTCTTAGGCTACCAAGCTAAAAAGGGGCATATTAAATTTCGATAATCCAACCATAGAATGTAGTTTGGATTACTTGTGTCTATTTCATCAATCATTTATAAAACAGCGCATGTATTCTCAGTCCCAAAAATATATATTGCAAAAGCATAATAAAAAGGGAGTAAATGAAACTCACAATACGATATTTTGTAGTAAAAATATGCATATGATAGAACTAAACAATGCAGGGTTGGCCTCGGATTCACGAACCTATAACAATTATATATATTAACACATGGTAATCGAACAAATTTATATACTATTATTATTAATGATATATTTGTTATTTTAATGAATTATATGTCATATTAATTAATTAACTATATTAATTTTATAAATACTTAATATATAATATCAATATAGTTAGGTTATATGTTTTAACTATATTTTTATAATATTTATTTGTTAAAATAATACCTATAGTAATACTACAATAATGAAAACAATAATAATATTAATAATGATAAAAATGATAAATTTAGTAATAATATTACCAAAAATGATAATTTGTCTAATAATAATAATAATAATAATAATAATAATAATAATAATAATAATAATAATAATAATAATAATAATAATAATAATAATAATAATAATAATAATAAAAATAATAAAAATAATAATAATAATAATAATAATAATAATAATAATAATAATAATAATAATAATAATAATAATAATAATAATTACTAATACTTTGTAATAATAATAATAATAATAATAGTAATAATAATAATAATAATAATAATAATAATAATAATAATAATAATAATAATAATAATAATAATAATAATAATAATAATAACAACAACAACAACAATAATAATAATAATAATAATAATAATAATAATAATAATAATAATAATAATAATAATAATAATAATAATAATAATAATAATAATAATAATAATAATAATAATAATAATAACAACAACAACAACAATAATAATAATAATGAAAATAAAGATAAAATACTACCTTAAAAGTAAAGCTTCAAAAAAATCATAAAGTGCCACTGCCCTGGCTCGAACCCAAGACCTCTCATTCCACACAAACTCCCCTAGCTGTTACTCTGTCTTTCTTTTTCTGATTATATATGCAGCCTAATCTATTTAACCCATCTCGACATCATCCTTAGTGATTTACAATTAAAAGTCCAAGGGAAGCCCATCTATGTAAAAGTGTTACTAGTCCATTAACATACTCCAATACTTGATAGACCCAAAAGACAATCTTGTACATTTTAGTTCCAAGAACTAAATCGATCCAAGTGTAAAAAAATTTTCGTGGCTTTGGTTTTTGGTAACAGAAATATAATCATCACACCGGTATTCCTTATCTCATCACCATTACCTCATCGTCCATTAATCAAATCACTAATATAATTATCCCACCATCGTTATCATGTATCACTTTATAAGGACAAGTGGGTATTGTTTTGGTGACTTTCGACCCAAAAGAAAAAGGCACCAGTATTTGTAAACGAATCATGGATAGGCAAAATCGAGAAATATTATAAAGAAGAACAGGATAGCATATGTGAATTTAGTTATGATAAAAGCCTTTTAAAGCTTATCTTTCTCGGGTATTACCTACCCGTTAAAAAAAAATTCACACGTCATAGCTGATATGAAAAGAATTTTATTACGATTTTGAGATATACATAAATATATATATACATATATCTTTTAATTGTGAACTGAAAGTAATGAATTAATATTTCATAATTCATCATTCCCGGTACTCTTCGGTGTATGTGGTGCCTACGGAACTTGTGGTGATTGCAGTGCTTGTGGTGCTGGAGAGGATGCTGGTACTGGTGGTGTTGATGTAGGTGTTGGTACTGCTTGTGGTACCTGCGTAGTAGATGAAAGCCTGGTTTCCAAATCGAACACCGTCACCTCCAGGGTTTCTACTTTACGCTCGAGTCTATGAATTAGTTCTACCCATTCTTCTAATAATCCTAGCCGATTAGAATTCGAGAGTAGAGGACGAATACTATCTTTAACTACATCGAGTTGACCTTCGAGGCGGAAAATCCTTGCAAAAAGAGTGAAAACGGTATTGTGAACAGGTTCGTCGGTAAGCGGATCGAGTACTCCGACGTTAGGTGGCAAGTTCGGCTTATGATATGGAGTACCTTCTTCATTTCTCCATAGGGCAAGTATTTCGCGAACCCATCCCCATTTTCTAAAGAAATCACGGTAGTTGATCGGTTGGTACGCTCCCGTCACGCTGTCTTCAGAGCTGGAGGAACTTGGTCTATTCGAGGAGGCCATCTTACGCGATCACAGAAAGTTAAGAAATGATTCTTGATATGAATTGAGGGTTGAATACTGGATGATATTTCCGTCTTCTTGAATACATATATATAGCAAAATGATTCCGTAATTTAGGGAGGAAATTTCGAAAAGTGCTAAATAAGATCCACTGAAAGGACCCGTTCATATACATTATAAACGATTCACAATAGTTGATTACATCGCGAGGTATTTGACCTCTATATGATACATTTTACAAACATTGCATTCGTTTTTAAAACACAAACTTTCTTTACAATGAAAGTTGACGGCATGCACACCATTTCATAATACATCCAACTATAATTTGGCTTAATAATAATCTTGATGAACTCAATGACTCGAATGCAACGTCTTTCAAAATATGCCATGAATGACTCCAAGTAATATCCTTAAAATGAGCTAATGCACAATGGAAGATTTCTTTAATACCTGAGAATAAACATGCTTTAAAGTGTCAACCAAAAGGTTGGTGAGTTCATAGGTTTATCATAACAATCATTCCAATATATTAATAGACCACAAGATTTCCGTTTATAAATATATGTACACTCGCAAGTGTATAAAAGTATTCTATAAGTTGTAGGCACCCGGTAATAAGCCTTAACGTTCATGTTTTACCCTCTGAAGTACACCAGATCAGGTGTGTTTAAAATAACCTCGAAGTACTAAAGCATCCCATAGTCAGGATGGGGTTTGTCAGACCCAATAGATCTATCTTTAGGATTCGTGCCTACTGTACATAGACAAGTAGTTTAATGTTACCAAGCTAAGGGTATATTTCTGGTTTAAACCCACATAGAATTAGTTTTAGTACTTGTGCCTATTTCGTAAAACATTTATAAAACAGCTCATGTATTCTCAGCCCAAAAATATATATATAAAAAGGGAGTAATGAAACTCACAATACTGTATTTCGTAGTAAAAATACATATAACATCATTTAACAAGTGCAAGGTTGGCCTCGGATTCACGAACGTATCAATATTGAGATTCAATATTGCAGGAAAGTACGTAGGCGCAACGGAGATGATAAACACTAGATTGACCTCACGAGCATACCCATGAACCATACCTATCACCTCCATAGCTATAACCCATAATTTCCTTAGCTTCGACTCATTCCATAAAACTATTTTGAAATCACTCGGACAGCACTCTGTCGTAATATTTTATGTATACTAATAATATCTTGAAATAATACAGAGCAAATATATATATTTATATATATAAATCGATTGAAAGAGTTTAGAGTAATATATTTTCAAGTTTCTATGAAATAATGAAACCTATTGAATTCTATTTATAATAGATTTTTGAAATATTAAAGTATGAATTATTAAAGTGATTTATTAAAGTATGAATTATTAAAGTGAATTATTAAAGTATGAATTATTAAAGTGAATTATTAAAGTATGAATTATTAAAGTGAATTATTAAAGTATGAATTATTAAAGTGAATTATTAAAGTATGAATTATTAAAGTGAATTATTAAAGTATGAATTATTAAAGTGAATTATTAAAGTTAAAGTAAAGTAAAAGTAAAGTAAAGGTAAAGTTAAAGTATAGTAAAAGTATAAAAACTATGTATGTATAATACGCGTATAAATATATATAATATTAATTTAAATTGTTATATATATTTAATGAAATAAAATATAAATATCGTTATATTTATTATACTGGTTAAGTAATGAGTTGTCAAAAGTGATTCTAGATATTTATAAAAGTTATATACGTTTTAATAATAAAGTTCTTTTTAAACTGAAAACGTCTTTGTACGTTTGAAAATAGATTAATAGAATATTATGGAAACCAATTCTCCACTAACTTTTGTCTAACTTTCGTAAATGACACTTTTTGTTTTTATTTATAAATAGCTTTACAAATTATTCTGAATATCGTTAAGAGGAATAGATTTTCTCAAATCATAGTGGACCTCTCAACAGAGACTTGTAATCATAATTCAATGTTTCTGATAATTCAATCAATTAATATTTTTTTTAATTTCGTCGAAAATCATATTGAAACAAATACGTTCGTGTAAAGTATTATACGTTTAATACTTTATTAATATTCTCAAGTTATAATATATATATATATATACATATACATATCTATTTATATATAACGGTTCGTGAATCGTCGGAATTTGGTCGAGGTTATAATGAATGTATGAACACAGTTTAAAATTCTTGAGATTTAACTTAACAAACTTTGCTTATCTTGTCGGAATAATATAAAGATTAAAGTTTAAATTTGGTCGAAAATTTCCGGGTCGTCACAATACCTACCCGTTAAAGAAATTTCGTCCCCGAAATTTGATAGAGGTCGTCATGACTAACAATGAGAATGTTATTATAACGATTATAGAGTTTTATCATGTTCAAGAAGAATGGATAAAATAATTCGATTACTCGAAGCGTGTTAGTGAAGTTATCGTAAATGAATGAAATAAGATAATAGTGATTCGTCGTATCTTTTGACGTCATCACGATTGATCTCTGAAAAGAAAATCTTTGTAATCTATATTGGATTTGATTATTCGGCGATTAAGGAAATTATGATCCTCTTCGAATTAATGCGATAATCCATTTTGATTTCTCTGTCGGATATTTCACTATAAATCCACCTCATTTGTTTTCTTACAACTCACACCTTCTCAACTCATATTTTAAAGTATTTGTCAATATGCTTCATCCAGTGCTGATTCTTGATATACTCCTCACTTTCATATCTGTCGCTCTTCTTTTTCATCTGCCTCCAGAAGAATCTATTTACTTCTACTATACTCTTGGTTTTATAGTGTTTTTAGTTCTCCCATGTCTTTATATTGCTATATGCATTGATATATATGGTTTGTGATTTCTGGGTTGTTGTTGGGTTTTATATCTTCCCTTATATTTCAAAGTCCTTGCTTCTTCTATAATCATTGTCATCCATAGTTAATGCTCTCTTCTATTTGCTATGATTTATACTCCTATTTCTAGTTCGGAGCTTTGTCCTTTCGTTTCTTCTTCTTACGATTAAGCACCGATTGTAATGGTCCAGAATTCACAGATATAAATTTCGAAATGAACATTGTTAATGTTCTAGGAAGGAAATTGTAATGGCACGATCTTGACTTGTCAAATTACCAGAATACCTCGGCAAAGGCCGAATCATCAAGAAATATTTTCTTGATATTTAGAGATCAAAGAGAATACAAGAGTCGTGTAACATAGCACATGATGACGTTATGATCTGTGAATCATCATGTTCCATTTAGAAACTCGGCATGAATTACTGTAATATAATCACGTTGATCAAGTGTCATTATATTATACTAACTCATGCTTCAGCTCCCAACACTTCTTCAAGAATATTCCTATTTTAAACTCGAATGTTTCAGAATTTAGAAACTAAAATAGTTTCTTTTATGATATAATACAGATAGCGCGAAGAGGTAAATGATTTTAGATAAGAATAATTATAAAAATATCTTCAGAAGTATGGATGATATTTATAATGAAAGATATGATGATATCTTAGAATGTCTAATATCAGAGGATGATGAAGGATATTGTCCGTAGGGGTTTAGAGTCAGGAGCAAGGTATTCGTTAATGACTTCAGCAAGTACTGAATCATTTGGATTCTTTGAAGGCAGGTTCAGCCTTTATGATTTGTCCACAGCCTCCTTCATACTTTGCTCAATCCGTTTTCCAATTTCAAAGCTTCTCTTTTTCTGAGCTTTGCCAATATACTATCCTTTATCATCCAACTTTTTACTGTTAAGGTCGTTTAGAATTTTTGCTGCTTCATCAGCATTTTTCAAAATTTCGAGAACTGGTTCCCAGTTTAGGGTGTTTTTCAGAAATTTCTCATTCAAAGAATGTAAGTCTTGGAGGTAGACGTTGTGTGTATATGTAATTGTTGATGTAGACATGCTGTGAGGTTTCAAAATACTGATTGCTGATTCTCAATAATTGGTATAAGGTACGAATGAGTATATGATAGGGTTTCAATAATTATAATGAATTTTTTTTTTTGGAAAGTCAAAGATCAGTGTAGTTGTTTGAAAGTTTATTGCTAATGTGGTGAATATAAACGATTCCCTGGTAACGTTGGCGAAAGGGCAACGTATCTATCGAGGTTATAATAAGACTGTTTTGATTGAGAAGTCGAAGTTGACTTGCTGGAGCTGTGACAAAACTGTCTATTTTGAAACGGAATTGAAAAGTTATTTTAGCTAGTAAATGCCAAAGGGTCTAACACGGATACGTGTCGAACTATGACTTGGGTTTTGAGAGTTTTTCAGGTGTATAACTGTGGGTAACATGTGGTTGGATCATCATCTCGATTGTTCCTTAGTTGAAGTGTCTTCAGGAATTTCGAAGGGTTTGAGCACATATTGTAATCGTTAATACATATGATGTTCTAACACAGTTTTGAAGTCAAAGTATAGCTTTGAAAGATATAGGAATCTAAGAGTGATGATACTGGTTATATTTCGAATTGAATTATGCAATTTCAAAATCAGAATATGTAATTGAATTTGAATGAGTATGATTGTTTTGATTTATATGAAAGAATGGATATTATTGTGAAAGTAGGGAGTATAGTTGATGATTGCTGAATCAGTTTCGAAAAATGTAATATATTAATTGTGAATTTATATATCTCTCGGGTATTACCTACCCGTTAAAAAAAATTTCACAATTAATATTTTGTACAAAAGAAGTTTATTACAGTCTTTATGAAAATATATGTGTATATTTTCTTTAGATGTAATATAGATTTAATGAGTTAATATTAAATTAAACTCATTTGTTTTATGGTTGGAACTAAAATTGAGTAATCCCTAAAACTTTATAAATTGCATAAGTATTTCTTCAATAATATTGAAATTATGAATCATTACTTTGTTATTTGTTGGTTTTCGTGAAATTCTTGTGAACTTCGCAAGGTACGAATGATGTTATTTGAAAAGTTTCGAGTATATCGATGATGAAAGTGTAAAATCAAACATATATTCGAATAATACACTTGATTTATTATGAATTGGAATTTTATTGAATTGAGACAGAGATTGTAATTAACGATGGTTAAGTTGCGGACGAAGGACATACATCATTGCATATTTGTACTATGAATTAACTGAGTAGTTAAGATTCACACATAATAGCTTAGTACGGGAAGATTTATTATGGTTTAAAAATTTATACATATAAAATATACATATAAATCTTTCGATTGGAAATGAGTTAATACTTCATAACTTGTTGATACAATATATTTGTTGTTGATTCGTAATGATGTCCACAATGATTCTTGAACTGACAGAGTTTGTGATGTTACAGGTGCTGTTGATTCTGACGATACTGACGGTACTGACTGTGTTGATGATGCTACGGTCCTGTTGATGATGTTGGTAAAACAATTCTAGCTTGTAAATCGTACACCATTTTCGATCAAAGTTTCTACTCTACCATCTCCGTTCACTCATCCGATTTACGGTCAGAATTAAATAATCTCTAAGATTTTGGAGATTACATAACTGCCGCAGAGATATATCTTCAATGAAGTTTATGAATTAATACTTCATCGTTTGTTGTTGTTGATAATCCTGGATATTTACAGGGCGTATGACGTTGATGTTTGAGATACAGATTGTGATGTTGTGGTGTGAGATGTGGATGTTGTTGTTGGTGGTTGTGATGGTACTGTTGGTGTTGCTGATGGTGGTACTATTTATGCTGCTGGTGCTGCTGCTGGTGTTTGTAACCTTTACACCATATTCTCCAAAGCCACTACCCGAGCGCGAAGCTCGTTGACTTCTTCTATTACACCGGGGTGATTGTCGGTTCGGACGAGCGGATAAATAAAATCTAGAATTTGGTGTAGTATGTAATCGTGACGAGATACTCTAGAAATAAGAGAGAAAATGGTGTTTCGGATAGGTTCGCCGGTAAGTGCTTCAGGTTCTTCGCCAAGAGGGCAATGTGGTGGATGGAAGGGATCACCTTCTTCTTATCTCCAATGATTAAGGAGGCTACGAACCCATCCCCAATTCATCCAGAATAGATGATGAATAATTGGTTGATCCATTCCGGTCACACTGCTTTCGGAACTTGAGTGGGATTCCATTTCGGAATCCGAGGGACTTGAACTAATGACGAATTCTATTTCGTACGATTGAATAAAGAATTTTTCGATATGAAATGATTTTCCAGCTATCTGGTGGTATTCTAATTATATAGAGCAAAAGGTTTCGTAGATTACGGAGGAATTTACGGAATATGTCAGGCAAAGTTTACAGTAACAGATACGCTAAGATATGAATTAGCAGATACGCTAAGATATGAATTTTGTCTATACACTATTCATGCAATCAATGCAATAAGATGTGTCTAGACTAAGAATGATAAGCAGGTAATTTCCGACAAAAATGATGAGCAAAACTTTTGACATGCAGACACGGTCGAAGTCCAGATTCATCAATGCATCCTAACGACTATCAGTTAGACACACTAATGCAGACCTGATTCGCTAAGACCACCGCTCTGATACCAACAGAAAGGACCCGTTCATATACATTATAAACGATTCACAATAGTTGATTACATCGCGAGGTATTTGACCTCTATATGATACATTTTACAAACATTGCATTCGTTTTTAAAACACAAACTTTATTTACAATTAAAGTTGACGGCATGCACACCATTTCATAATACATCCAACTATAATTTGGCTTAATAATAATCTTGATGAACTCAATGACTCGAATGCAACGTCTTTCAAAATATGCCATGAATGACTCCAAGTAATATCCTTAAAATGAGCTAATGCACAGCGGAAGATTTCTTTAATACCTGAGAATAACATGCTTTAAAGTGTCAACCAAAAGGTTGGTGAGTTCATAGGTTTATCATAACAATCATTTCAATATATTAATAGACTACAAGATTTCCGTTTATAAATATATGTACACTCGCAAGTGTATAAAAGTATTCTATAAGTTGTAGGCACCCGGTAACAAGCCTTAACGTTCATGTTTTACCCTCTGAAGTACACCAGATCAGGTGTGTTTAAAATAACCTCGAAGTACTAAAGCATCCCATAGTCAGGATGGGGTTTGTCAGACCCAATAGATCTATCTTTAGGATTCGCGCCTACTGTACATAGACAAGTAGTTTAATGTTACGAAGCTAAGGGTATATTTCTGGTTTAAACCCACATAGAATTAGTTTTAGTACTTGTGCCTATTTCGTAAAACATTTATAAAACAGCGCATGTATACTCAGCCCAAAAATATATATAAAAAGGGAGTAATGAAACTCACAATACTGTATTTCGTAGTAAAAATACATATAACGTCATTTAACAAGTGCAAGGTTGGCCTCGGATTCACGAACGTATCAATATTGAGATTCAATATTGCAGGAAAGTACGTAGACGCAACGGAGATGATAAACACTAGATTGACCTCACGAGCATACCCATGAACCATACCCATCACCTCCATAGCTATAACCCATAATTTCCTTAGCTTCGACTCATTCAAAAAAACTATTTTGAAATCACTCGGACAGCACTCCGTCGTAATATTTTATGTATACTAATAATATCTTGAAATAATACAGAGAAAATATATATATTTATATATATAAATCGATTGAAAGAGTTTAGAGAAATATATTTTCAAGTTTTTATGAAATAATGAAACCTACTGAATTCTATTTATAATAGATTTTTGAATTATTAAAGTGAATTATTAAAGTATGAATTATTAAAGTGAATTATTAAAGTATGAATTATTAAAGTGAATTATTAAAGTATGAATTATTAAAGTGAATTATTAAAGTATGAATTATTAAAGTGAATTATTAAAGTATGAATTATTAAAGTGAATTATTAAAGTATGAATTATTAAAGTGAATTATTAAAGTTAAAGCAAAGTAAAAGTAAAGTAAAGGTAAAGTTAAAGTATAGTAAAAGTATAAAAACTATGTATGTATAATACGCGTATAAATATATATAATATTAATTTAAATTGTTATATATATTTAATGAAATAAAATATAAATATCGTTATATTTATTATACTGGTTAAGTAATGAGTTGTCAAAAGTGATTCTAGATATTTATAAAAGTTATATACATTTTAATAATAAAGTTCTTTTTAAACTGAAAACGTCTTTGTACGTTTGAAATAGATTAATAGAATATTATGGAAACCAATTCTCCACTAACTTTTGTCTAACTTTCATAAATGACACTTTTTGTTTTTATTTATAAATAGCTTTACAAATTATTCTGAATATCGTTAAGAGGAATAGATTTTCTCAAATCATAGTGGACCTCTCAACAGATACTTGTAATCATAATTCAATGTTTCTGATAATTCAATCAATTAATATTTTTTTTAATTTCGTCGAAAATCATATTGAAACAAATACGTTCGTGTAAAGTATTATACGTTTAATACTTTATTAATATTCTCAAGTTATAATATATATATATATACATATACATATCTATTTATATATAACGGTTCGTGAATCGTCGGAATTTGGTCGAGGTTATAATGAATGTATGAACACAGTTTAAAATTCTTGAGATTTAACTTAACAAACTTTGCTTATCGTGTCGGAATAATATAAAGATTAAAGTTAAAATTTGGTCGAAAATTTTCGGGTTGTCACATCCACGGTAATAGATATGATAGGATATGATTCGTCTATACACCATGTATGTAATAAATGAAAAAAAACACGTGTCAAGACTTAGGAATGATAAACAGGTAATTTTCCACTAGGAATGATAAACAAAACATATAATATGCAGCTAAGGTCGAAGTCCAGACTCACTAATGCATCCTAACAACTATCAGTTAAACACACTAATGCAAGAACTGGTTCGCTACGACCACCGCTCTGATACCACCTGTAGTAACCGGTCCTAATCCACCTGGACAAAGTCTTCAACAGATGGTCCCATTGAAAGGTTCTGACCTCTATATACCATGAATGACTCCATGTAATATCTCTAAAATGAGCAAATGCACAACGGAAGATTTCTTTAATATTGAGAATAAACATGCTTTAAAGTGTCAACCAAAAGGTTGGTGAGTCCATTAGTTTATCATAATCATTCATTTTTATCATTTTAATAGACCACAAGATTTCAAGATATTTAATTGTACACGTAACCCGAGTACAAAATAATATGCGTAACCCGCGAATTAAAAATCATTCATATGGTGAACGCTTGATAACTGAACTAACATGATGCATATAGAATATCCCCATCATTCCAGGACTCTCATCGGATATGATAATCGAAGTACTAAAGCATTCGTAACCCGAATGGGAAGTGTCATAAGTATCATCATCATCATCATCATATTCGTAAAAGCTAATGTAAGTTTTCAACAAGAATAGAGATCAAAACAAAAGACTGACTTCGGACAGCTGCTACGACCTCTATACAAACCGAAAAGACAATTGGTCAGTGGCTAAGGCTCCGTATGTGAGTCCTCTAACGGTTCTCCAATTTTCAGATCCTAACTCGAGGTTGTTTGACCGTGGCGACGGTTCAAGTGCGAGTAGGTCAGAATTTTCAGCACGTCGTTACAAAGGCGTAGTGACTTTCGGAAGGCTATAAATCCTAAACCGTATATCGGATTTAGGCGAGTCCTAAACTAAAAGTCATAAACTCGAGATGAACTATCTGAAAATCTATTTTCCAGAAGTCCCAGGAGTCTGATCAGACCCCGAAAAACAGAAAACAAGTGCTCCAATGGGTTTCTTGGTGCTTGATGCTCATCACGGTTCTCATCCTTGATGCGTGTTAGCTTCAAGTGTACAACTCTTTAATATTTTAGCATCACTTTGACCAAGTTTCAACCATCAACACAAAATGTCAAGACTAAGCAAGAATACAACTCACTTAAGAGTTTTAGAAGGATGATGAACCAAGGTTACATCATGTTCTTAGTTTTAACACAAATACAAGTTCTATCTACAACTAAAGCTACAAACTTTCATTCAATCAAACAAATAAGAACATAAATTTGATCAAACAAAGTAATGGAACCCTAAGCTAGAGAGCTTGGATCCTTTTAACAAAAGTAATGAGATTTCAAAGCTAGAAAGCTTGAATCTTTTATGTTCTTGAAGATCTTCAAAGCAAAAGGCTAGAACTTCAAGTTCCATGAAGATCATAAACACAAGTTTTAATCTTTTAATAAAATAAAAGAGATCATAAGTTAGAAAACTTAGATCCAACAAAAGTAATGAAGATTCAAAGCTAGAAAGCTTGAATCTTGAATGTTCTTGAAGATCCTTAAAGCATGAAGCTAGATCTTCAAGTTTCATGAAGATCATAAACACAAGTTTTGATCTTTTAACAAAAATAAAGTGATCTTAAGCTATAAAGCTTAGATCCATCAAAGTAATGAAGATTCAAAGCTAGAAAGCTTGAATCTTTAATCTTCTTGAAAGATTCAAGTCAAAGTTTGAATCAACAAGATATAACAAGATCAATAAGCTAACAAGCTTGTTCTTATAAAGATGATGATGATGTCGTGATTTAGAGAAGAAGAAGAAGTAGAAGAAGAAAATTTAAAACTTACCATTTTAGTGTGAGAAATACTAGAGAGAAAATTAGAGAGTAAGTGTGTGTAAAATGAGAATGAAATCAAGTGTGAAATGGGTGAATGAGGCTTGATATTTATAGTGGTGGAGGTGGTGCTTGGTGTATCAAAACCTTAGGGACATGGGGGGAAAAGGGGACAACCTTTTTGCTTTTTGTATGGTGGTGGTCTAAAGGTGGTGCTTATTGTTGGGATCCCATGCAACATGTATGGTAATGGTTAACAAAAATGCTAGTATGTTGGCTCATATTAATGGATTTTTGTCCTACTTCTTAATGGGTCATAATCCATTTAAAATTGGGCTAACTTAAAAGTCCAATAATTAAAGTAGGGTGGGCTTAGGTCCATTAAGGTAAAAAGTCCATTAAGACTAACTAGTATGCATTAGTAAATTACTAAACGTAATTAAGCAACCAATAAGCCAAGTAATTGTCATTAGAAAATAACAATTAGTATTACGTAGTCATAATATTTCAATTATGAAAAAAGTTAATCATGTACAGGGTACATAGCTCGTTCAAAACGTCCAGTGACACCAACGGTCATAAAAGCATTCGAGGATCAAGTTAAGTAACTACGTACTTAATAACACGTTTTAAAATATAAACGAAAGTAATTTTTTTGAATAAAGATCCCAGAGCATAAACTAGCTCAGTACGCACAAATACAAAGTTTCGTGAAAGTATAGAGCACAAAAATATAAGTCAAAAAAGTCGGGTCGTTACATTACCCACCTGTTAAAGAAAATTTCGTCCCAAAATTTTGAGGAGTGACCTACAACGGTACCGAATTTGAAGAAGAAGGAGCGTATCAAAGTTCCGAGAGACTCGTGGGCTCAGAAGTGAGCGATTTACCTTTAAAGGTACTTGGGTGTATAAAAGTAAGAATAGGTTTATGCCATTAATTAAGTCTCTCGACCTTAAGATCAACAAATTGATTTCGTTTCTTGTTAACATGAATATGTCATCTGAATATATACCCACAAAAGGAAAGATGATGTTTTTAGTCTTACAGGCATCTTTAGTAAGCTGGATGCATGAAATGCATCATGGATGTTACCAACTCATCTAAAACATTGAGCGCTTATGTCGCAATACAAAGCTGACGATTAGAATGGAAAACATGGTGATCACGACCATGCGATTTGATTTCTGGATAGTGTTAGCCACGGATTTTACTAACCCTTTAATTTCGGAAGGAGACCATAGGCATAAAGAACCCGATATTTAATAAACGTTTCATTTGAATAAATGAATTGAAATTTTAGCTGAGAGTGGCTAATCAGACTTACATGTAATGTAAGCCATAATTATTTATATTGTCTTCAGGACGGTCTGAACGAACAATGAAAGATATCACCCGGTTTAACATACTGCATGTGAACTTATCCTGGGATGGAATGAAAGCATAGTTCCATGATGTAACTATATCCTTTCAGTTACATGTTGAAGTTTTGGTTAACATCGACTAGAACAACATATAGTTGCAACTAACGAAGGAAGAAATATATAGAGTAACCACCTCAGTGTTATAGATGTTTAAGCAGTCCCTTCCAAGAGGATAACATGATTCATAGATTTTTAAAGTAATTTACATTACATTTCTGAAAGAAAATTGCACGAAAGGTGTGACCTTTGAACGAGAGTGAATCTTCGTACAACGAGCGAGTTGATCTAAATTTATCCTTATACTTAAGGGGATGCGCGAATGAGAAGATACGTGAACCCTTGGTCATTAAGAATGGTTTAATGCAAGTGAAAAGAACCTCAAAAATGATTTCTTGTACCTCAACATACTGATTCACAGAGATGATGTTTACGAGGGTGTTGCGATTAGCCGTGAAATATTTATAGTAGAAATCCACCTAGTGCCTTTCCTACAATGGGGTGACCACTGAGCGTACCTCAGAAAACTGATTTATCGGCCCGCGATTTTACCATGTCTAACCTTAAAAGGAACATTTTATGAGCGCAAAGACCTCCTAAATTTTTTTATAAAACTGCCATCCAAAGTGGCTCAAGAGTTTTTAACAAAGATCTTAATCGTAAGCTTTATCCTTAACGGAGGATGAGAAGAAGTGTGATCCATACATGGTGTAGACTAATACGAAAACCTTTAATAAAATCAACCAAGGAAGTTTTGAAAAACCTTTAAACGTTTGATGTGACAACATAAACGGAACGAAGTTCTTAATAAATTTAGAAGTGTGTACAACGTGTACCATTTTGCACAAAACTATTTGACTTAAGTTAAACAACTCAATATAGGAGCGATTTTTAAGTAATTTGAAGGTATAACCTAACCGAAATAAGTAAAGGTAAATTTATTAACTTAATTATATACATGCATATATGATTTTATAAATCGCATAACCGACAGAAAATTTTTATTAATTTCATTTGTCCATAAATCTTGTGAGGACCGCACAAATAAACAACGTGTAAAAATTTTGATAAATATAGTTTTTCGTATTTCAGAGGTTACGTGTTGAAAAAGATCGAGTGAAAAATATTTGATATCGGGTGACATGTTACTAGGTAATGAAAACTAATGGATTAAATATAGTTTTGATAATTATTAGGACATAAGTCTTTGGGCCAAAAATGTTCATGTGCGAAGCCGTTGCTAAAAAGTGAGGTATGAAGGATAGAGCATGAGGACGAGAAGTTAACGCTTCTTGACTTTGCAAAACGCCAAAAAGGTTATGACTAATATTAAAGTCGGAATACTAATGGTGTTAACATCACTAAATGAGAATATCTGGATTTCGACGGTTGTAAAATCTTCATGATGACTTGGATACGAATAACACTAAAAATTTTATATAACAAGCAACGAAAATTTTATAGAAATCGTTTTAGGTGACAATGTAAGAAAAGAAACGAAGTTCTTAGTAAACTAGAGTTATGTACAACATGTACCATTCTAAGTAAAATATCTTTTGAATAAAAGAATTGATTTGTAAAAGTGAAAGTAAAATTTCATATGTACTAGTCAAAAATAAGTAATTATTTACTTTATTTTATATAACATATACGATTTCAAAAATTTGCACGAATGGCAAATGAAATAAATTTATTTTTATAAAACTTTGTGAGTATCGCACAGTAAAATAGTGTGTGTAAAATTTTGGCAAACAAAATTTTCATATTTCGGAGGTTACAGGTTGGAAAAAGATTGATGAGGATCGAGTAAAAGATGTTTGAAAATTTTAGGTGATATTTGAGCAACAATGTCACGAGGTAATGAAAACTATTGAATTTAAATGTGGTTGATGACTATTAGTAGGGCATAAGTCCTTTAATCAAAAATGCTTAAGTGTGAAGCTGTTGCTTATAAGTAAGATACTCATAGGAGAGTATGAGGATGAGAATTTACCACCCATTGATTCTGGAAAATTTTGATCTGGTATGACTAATATTGAAGTAAGAAGGATGATGGTGTGATTATCATTAAATAAGAAATCTCTCGGAATAAGTTAGGATTTAAAGTCGCGTAAGAATGAGTATCAATTAAGATTCTTGGGTAGTCTTTAATATAGAATTTGAATCGCTGAAGTGACGGGATACAATTTCCTTCATGTATCGTTGTGCAAGTTTGTACATTGTATCGGTTTCTTTCATGGCTAGAAAGTGAGTAGTTTTGGTGATGCGGTCAATAATAACCCAGATAGTGTCATAACCGCCTACCATTTTCGGTAGCTTCATGATGAAATCCATTGTAATTCATTCCCATTTCCATTGTGGGGTTTCGGGTTGTTGAAGTAACCCAGATGGCTTTTGGCTCACCACTCTCGCAAGGTATACGAATAATCTTCTCATTATAAATAACTTTCGCTTTCATCCTTGAAAGCCAGTCTGTTCCAACTATTACATCAAAGCTTCCTAACTTGATGAGTATTAGGTTAATCCTAAAGTCCATTCCAACTATTACATCAAAGCTTCCCAAATTGATGGGTGTTAGGTTAATCTTAAGGTCCATTCTTTAATGATCCATCCTAATCCATCTGGACGAATACATTACATTTGGTTACATCGCGAGGTACTTAACCTCTATATGATACATTTTACAAACATTGCATTCATTTTTAAAAAGACAAACTTTCATTACATCGAAAGTTGATGGCATGCATAACATTTCATAATATATCCAACTATAATTGACTTAATAATAATCTTGATGAACTCAACGACTCGAATGCAACGTCCTTTTGAAATATGTCATGAATGATTCCAAGTAATATCTCTAAAATGAGCAAATGCACAGTGGAAGATTTCTTTCATACCTGAGAAAAAACATGCTTTCAAATGTCAACCAAAAGGTTGGTGAGTTCATAAGTTTATCATAATCATTCATTTTCATCATTTTAGTAGACCACAAGATTTTTATATTTCCATTTCTCATAAACATCATGCAAGCATATAGCCATCTGCATAAAAATCATTCATATGGATTGAACACCTGGTAACCGACAATAACAAATGCACTTAGAATATCCCCAAATATACAGGTACACTCATCTGTATATAAAATCGAAGTACTAAAGCATCCATAACCTGGATGGGGTTTGTTAGGCCCGATAGATATATCTTTAGGATTCGCGTCAATTTGGGGGTCTGTTCCCAAATTCTTAGGCTACTAAGCTAAAAAGGGTGATATCCGGTATAATAATTCAACCATAGAATGTAGTTTCAGTACTTGTGTCAATTTCGTAAAACAGTTATAAAAGCAGCGCATGTATTCTCAGTCCCAAAAATATATATAAAAAGGGAGTAATTAAACTCATAATACGATATTTTATAGTAAAAATAAGCATACGACGGAACTGAACAATGCAGGGTTGGCCTCGGATTCATGAACCTATATCATTTATATATATTTATTAACACATATAATCGTAATCAAACAAATTGGTATATTATATCTTATGTTATATATTTTATTTATTTAATTTGTATATATATTTAAAATGATTAATATTTATATAGTTATTTTAATATCTATATATGATTAGTATTATATTAAAAATAACTAATTTGTTATATATGAATATTTATATAAAAATGTTAATATTAATAATACATTCTTATATGTAATATTATTGAAAGTATATTTTTATATACAAAATATTTATTTGGTAACATAATATCAATAATAGTAATAAAAGTTGTATTCGCTTATAATGATAATATTAATAATACTAATACTAATACTTATGTTATTAATGATAATGTTAATAATAATATTTATTTGTCATGAAAATAATAATAATGATAATAATAGTAATAATAATAATATTTATAATACTTAGTAATAATAATACTAATAATACTAATAATAATACTAATAATAAAAATGATAAAAATAATAATGATACTTATTTTATTAATTCATAAAATGATAATATTAATAATAATAATACTTATATTAATACTAATAATGATACGATAATAATAATAGTAATGGTAATACAAATACTACCTCAAAGAAGTAGCCTTTAAAAAAAATGCCCAAATCCGGGTTTGAACCCACGACGTCCCGCTAACCCGTTAACGCCTTATCATTACTCTTTTATTATAATATTGCTATAACCTCATCATTCATTATTACAACACGACATCTTGTTATCATTATCATCTATAACATTTTTCGATTCATTTTATCTCGAATCGTTATCCCTGTATCGTTTTTATTATCATAATATCTTAATCATCTACTTATTTCATCAAAGATATCATTATATCATGATCATCATCTCTATATCAAATACCACCTTCGTCACCCCCATCGTCCTATCATCATTCATTCTATCAACTCGTCACCTTCATCATTCATCATCACCTAACCTACTAATCAACATCATATCATCGCCTCTTAATCTTGTTACCTTTATGTTTTATCTCGGTACAACTATCACCATCGCGATGGCAGTTTACAAGCAAAAGTCCAAGAGAAGCCCAATAGTATAAATGTGTTACTAGGCCATTTTCATAGCCCAAAACTTGGTAAGCCTAACAGACTGTTAACCCTACCCATTCGGTTTAATATTTATTGATCGAAACATAATTTAAACAATACTCCAAATATGGTATCAATTTATTAGTGGAGTAGTGGAAACAAAGTAAAGCCGCCACCTAGTCACCTCACGCTATCACTTTCACTTATTCTTTTTCTTTTAAAAACGTCACCAAATCACAACCCATAATTGATATGATACATTGCATTTGGCAATTCATTATTTTATGTGATAGTGGATAATAGTGTCGCCACTTTATTTGGTGTATAAGCCTTTCCCAAAACTTTAATCAATTTCTTTCCTTAAGTGGGTCTAGTTCGTGAACTTTTGGTGCAAAGGAAAACAACAGACTTATATATATTGGTTAGAGAAAAGTAAGTTTAGTATTAAACTCAAACGAAGGTTTCTAAGGATTCTGTTCTTGAAGTGTTTGTTCGAAAGACAAAACAAAGAAAATGGTGTTTTGGTTGTTGTTAACTCGTTCAAAACAGAAAATAAATTGGATAGCAGCGATTTGCAGTTGGGATGATGTGGTGATTTGATGATTTACAAAGAAGAAGAAGAAAAGAGAAAAAATATATATAAAAAGGTGACGAGTTAAGGTGATGGTTGTTATTGTATTCACAACAGGAGACAAAATTTAATAGTGTTGAGATGGGTTGAGTCCCGGTGGTGGATGAAAGTGGTGATCGAAGATCAATACCCGAAGTAGAAACATTAATCGGGTTCATTGGTATTTTAAATAAACAATATTAGTTGAAACCGAAGAGAAAGCGAGTAGTAGAGAACAAGGATAGAAATCTACGTACAGTAGCAAGCAATCAAGCATTAAACAAGATCAACAACTCAGCTCTTAAATATTTGCAGCGAGTAACACGTAGAAGTAGAGGTGATCGGGTTGGTGTTCTTGTAGAAGAAAACGATATTTGGGTTGATGGTATGTGGGTATATAGTGATCGTAGTGATAGTAGTAACAGTGGTGATGGTGGTTTACGGTTATAGTGGGTTGGAGAATGGTGGCGGTGGTAGTGTGTACCAAAGGAGGATGGTGATGGTTTGTGATAGTCATGGTGGTTGTACATGGTAACAGAAGTGAAACAAGGTGATTGAGGGTGGTGATTGACGGTAGTTCAATGTTGATGGTGGCGGTTGGACTGAATAGCATATATGATGATGGTTCGTGGGTTGTGGTTTTGGGTAATGTTTGAGCTACAAAACAGAAGACAAATGGCAACAACAAAAAAAAAAACAAATAGTCCAGTTTAGTTAGAGATTAAATAGAAACGGAAGTTAATAATATGAAGGGTTTCGGTTGAGGTTGGAGGTGGTTCAAGGGTTGTTTTAAGTGGCAACTGTAGCATCAGTAGAATAGCAATAGTAACAATTGTGATAGTTTGAAAAAGAAAGAAAAAGGCGACAGTTAATTGTAAGCATGTAGGTGTTTTAATATTCGTTGAAAGTGGTTTTGAGTTGTAGTGGTGTTCTCGGATAAAATAAAACGATGATGATAGTGGTTTTAGTGTGACGTGTGGTGGTGATTGGAGATCATGGTGTTCTTGAGTGGTTCTGAAAGGACCCGTTCATATACATTATAAACGATTCACAATAGTTGATTACATCGCGAGGTATTTGACCTCTATATGATACATTTTACAAACATTGCATTCGTTTTTAAAAGACAAACTTTCTTTACAACGAAAGTTGACGGCATGCACACCATTTCATAATACATCCAACTATAATTGACATAATAATAATCTTGATGAACTCAATGACTCGAATGCAACGTCTTTCAAAATATGCCATGAATGACTCCAAGTAATATCCTTAAAATGAGCTAATGCACAGCGGAAGATTTCTTTAATACCTGAGAATAAACATGCTTTAAAGTGTCAACCAAAAGGTTGGTGAGTTCATAGGTTTATCATAACAATCATTTCAATATATTAATAGACCACAAGATTTCCGTTTATAAATATATGTACACTCGCAAGTGTATAAAAGTATTCTATAAGTTGTAGGCACCCGGTAACAAGCCTTAACATTCATGTTTTACCCTCTAAAGTACACCAGATCAGGTGTGTTTAATATAACTTCGAAGTACTAAAGCATCCCATAGTCAGGATGGGGTTTGTCAGGCCCAATAGATCTATCTTTAGGATTCGCGCCTACCGTACATAGACAAGTAGTTTAATGTTACCAAGCTAAGGGTATATTTCTGGTTTAAACCCACATAGAATTTGTTTTAGTACTTGTGCCTATTTCGTAAAACATTTATAAAACAGCGCATGTATTCTCAGTCCAAAAATATATATTGCAAAAGCAATTAAAAAGGGAGCAAATGAAACTCACCATACTGTATTTCGTAGTAAAAATACATATAACGTCATTTAACAAGTGCAAGGTTGGCCTCGGATTCACGAACCTATGTTAATTATATATATTTATATGTTGGTCAATATTTGTCTAACAATTTTTGGTCAAGTCATAGTGTACCACAATCCTAATGCTCGAGACTAATATGCAAAAGTCAACAAAAGTCAACTTGACCCAAAATGACTTCTAAAATTTATACGTGTTTATTATATAACTTAACTATAGTCGTTTTATATATTTAAATATATTTATTAGATTTTATAATAATAAAAGTCATTTATTAATAAAAATTTATATTAACGTTTATATATGATAAAATATACTTTTATATATCTTAAGTAGTAAAATTTATAAAGTTCACTTAATATCGTAAAACTATAGTGGTAAGTATTATTAATGTAATTATATTACGCGTGGTGAAAAATATCTTTGTATCCCCTATTTATTTGATAAAATAATATTGATCATAATAATAAGTAAAAGTTGTATTATTTTGTAATAATAATTATTATTATTCTATAAAAAATAACAATATCTATATTTACTAAAAATGGTATTATGATAAAATGATAATACTAACATAATAATAATAATGATATTTTATAATAACAATGATATTTCTATTAAAATAATAACGACGATAGTAATAATAATCATTTTAACAATAATACTAAAATTCAGTTGACTATAACTTCTAATCCTTTCATCGAAACCATTCGATATCTAAATAAAAAGTTCTTAATTTTTCGCTAGCTTTCCAATGACATGCATATCATATACCCTATCTCAGTAGCATACGTATGTAATTCAGGATTCAACAAACCTATCTAAGGACAATATCGAATGTACAAGCATGCATAATCCTATATACTCGAGCACTAGTCAGGGATACACTATTGATATATAAAAGTTAAGTTATGAGTTCTCACGTATCAATATTGAGATTCAATATTGCAGGAAAGTACGTAGACGCAATGGAGATGATAAACACTAGTTTGACCTCACGAGCATACCCATGAACCATACCCATCACCTCCATAGCTATAACCCATAATTTCCTTAGCTTCGACTCATTCAAAAAAAACAATTTTGAAATCATTCTGTCGTAATATTTTATGTTTACTAATAATATCTTGAAATAATACAGAGCAAATATATATATATGTAAATCGATTGAGAGAGTTTAGAGAAATATATTTTCAAGTTTATATGAAATAATGAAACCTATTGAATTCTATTTATAATAGATTTTTGAATTATTAAAGTGAATTATTAAAGTATGAATTATTAAAGTGAATTATTAAAGTATGAATTATTAAAGTGAATTATTAAAGTTAAAGTAAAGTAAAAGTAAAGTAAAGGTAAAGTTAAAGTATAGTAAAAGTATAAAAACTATGTATGTATAATACGCGTATAAATATATATAATATTAATTTAAATTGTTATATATATTTAATGAAATAAAATATAAATATCGTTATATTTATTATACTGGTTAAGTAATGAGTTGTCAAAAGTGATTCTAGATATTTATAAAAGTTATATACGTTTTAATAATAAAGTTCTTTTTAAACTGAAAATGTTTTTGTACGTTTGAAAATAGATTAATAGAATATTATGGAAACCAATTCTCCACTAGCTTTTGTCTAACTTTCGTAAATGACACTTTTTATTTTTATTTATAAATAGCTTTACAAATTATTCCGAATATCGTTAAGAGGAATAGATTTTCTCAAATCATATTGGACCTCTCAAAAGAGACTTGTAATCATAATTCAATGTTTCTGATAATTCAATCATTTAATATATATTTTTTTAATTTCGTCGATAATCATATTGAAACAAATACGTTCATATAAAGCATTATACGTTTAAATACTTTGTTGACATTTTCAATTTATAACATATACACATATACATACATATTCATATATGTTTATTTAATGGTTCGTGAATCATTGGAATTTGGTCGAGGTTTAAATGAATGTATATACATAGTTTAAAATTCTTGAGATTTAACTTAACAAACATTGCTTATCGTGTCAGAATAATATAAAGATAAAGTTTAAATTTAGTTGGAAATTTCCGGGTCGTCACAGGTTCTCAATGGTGCTGCAAAACGGAGGTGAAAAGGGACGGTGGTGGAGAATGGTTATGGTAGTGTGGTGAGATGGTTGTTCACGAAGAAGAAATAGAATGGAGAAGAAATGATATGTGATTATGTCTATATATATATGCTTATGAATATCTATCTATATAGAGGAAGAGTTAAAACAAAAAGTTTCTACTTGCAATTTTAAAAGCAATAAGTTAACAACCCGTGAAACTAAATTGTATGATTCCTACCGACACAATTTCTCGGAATACTATCGTGTCCATTGCTAAACAGTTAACGTATAAAAGTGTTCCTAAAAATTCCAAATTTTCAAATTAAGTTCAATTATTTATTTCAGTCATTAACTGTTTGAAACCTGATCAATAATGTTCGTTCATTATTTATTTCTGTTCTAATTAATATATACGGAGTACTAATATTTAAACTAAAAAGGTAAAACTATTATTAACAAATCTAAAATCTTCGTAATCAATTTACAGTCAAACTTTTATCTTAATCCTTCTTATATTCGTATTAGATCTATATGAACACTAACGAAAAGCCAACTGAGTGTTTCTGACATTTACTAATTAAGCTCGAAATCATTTATTTTTAATATATTCTCTTTCTATTAAAAAACTGTTTTAAATAGCAAGTTTAACTACTAAAATAAATATATTATATATTTTTAAACAAACATATTTAATATTATTTTATATATTTACAAGTAGTATTTATATATATATCTATATATATATATATATATATATATATATATATATATATATATATATATATATATATATATATATATATATATATTAGTTTTCATTAGATCGCATATTATTTTACATATTTATTTTCAACAATTAACTCATATATTAATTCATATAATACTTCAAATTATATATATATATATATATATATATATATATATATATATATATATATATATATGTATTTAAATATATATGTATCTATTTACAATTAATTGTTCGTGAATCGTGAGAACAGTCGAAGGACAATTGAATATATGAAATAGTTCAAAAAATTTGAGACTCAGTATTACAGACTTTGCTTATCGTGTCGAAATCATAATAAGAATGAAGTTTAAATTTGGTCGAAAATTTCCGGGTAGTCACACATTCCAACCAAATCTTATTATACTACCGTGAAAAATTCTATCAATCTTCTCAAATAACATCTGCTTGTGCGTAGGTAACTAATCCTATCCAACTATTACTTTAAAACTTCCAAGTTTTGTTGACATGAGGTCTTCTCCAAATGACCCACCTGTTAATTTTAAGGTATTACCTTAAATTATTCCTCTATCTCTGCCAGCTTACCATTAGCTTGTCCTATAGAATACTTAACTCTCATGGTTATTAATGGCTTATTAGTCATAATACTAGGGTCCTTAGATATAAGGTTTCTATCACTCTAGTATTAAACAACTTCGAGACAATAAAACATTGTGACGAATCGTACCCTAACTATAATCAGGATCCATGCGAGTCTCCATAGCTGAGATAACGATTGCTCTACTGCAAGTAAGTCCAAAGTTTTTCTTATTTGAGAACTTTTTCCTTAAGTGTCCAAGGTGTCTATATATATAACAAATTTTCGGGTTAACAATTCTGCAATCAAGACCCTTCTTATACGGTATCTGGGCTATGTGGTTATTCTTTCCCTACCTCTAACAGACCATAATGTGTATACTCAAGTGGTTCCTACCAAAATTTTCTTTGAATCACTTCATATTCCTTATGTAGTAACATTGAAACTTCTGCATGATTTACTTCAATATAATCACGCTGGCCTGGCGTTATTATATTGTACTAAATCGTACGTTCATTCCAATATCATTCCATATGGTCAATGTAACGTGATCACTTGAAGTTCTACTCAATTTCATCTAACGGTGCTTTATCTATGCTATCTTAAAACAAAATCTGCATAATTAATCTCAGGCTTCTCGGTGTGGGTGCGTAGGTTCTATAGATCATGCATCAATTCCTAAATATCCCGAAATTTTCTTCAAAATTTTCGGGTTCAGGTAATGTCGTTAGGTTCCTTTCTAAAAATTTAATCTAGATCTCGTGTCAAGTTGTACGTGTAGCAAGTAGTAATATGATATGTCTTGAGGCGACTCCCAAGTCTTTAGGTATGACTGAGCATCAGTAGGAGACACTCTGACCTTGTGAAAGGAGATGCCTTCCTGACTTCTCCCATGCCTAAGAGTGTTAGGGACCTAAGTCCAGAAGTGTCATTAGATCGTCGAGCAGTGGTGAAGGATGAAAGAGATAAGTGATGGTCATGAAAGCGTACGGGTTACGGGTCAACTTGCGGAAATTGAACAACCTTCTAATGTTCATACGTTGTACGTGGCTAATTAGGGTGAGCTCTGGGGGTGGGGCGAGTTGTGGTTACTCCGACAAGTCCTCACATATCTCCTCCTTCGAGAATCAACTTTAGTGGGCGTGCAATCCGAGGGGTACTCTTCCTAGATTGCGTGAAGTAATGTTTCAATCTCTAGGATGGTGGAACGGTAGTAACAGGTGGATTTCAATACTAGTTCTTAGGGTTAGACGAGTAGGAAGAGGGTTCTGAAAAACATCTGAACTAGGAAAGATAAATTTTCCAAGTCGGTACAACGAATAATAGACATGTAGCAAGTACGTAATCAGGCATACTAACTACAGCAGACTAGATTGTCTACAACAGTACATAGCATGGCAATAATAACAGTCTCAAATAGAAGTATCATGCAAAAAGCAGATAGTAGCATGCCGTAGCGAGAATAAGTAGTAGCATACAGCAAGATCATATAGCAGTAAAAGTAAGTAGTAGCATGCAGCAGTTTCGCAAAAATAAGTAAACGAGCAAGTTGTAGATTTGTCCTTTAGTGAATCCTACTCGACTCGGTCAAGACACACTAATGCAACCTAATTCCCTACAACCAATGCATTGATACCAAATGTGACTCCCCGTACAAAATCAACGTGTACAGATCATCAACAACAGGTCCATTACACGGTGCAATACTACATGCTGTTTTAAAACAAGTTTTGCATTCATGAAAAGGGTTTTTACCAACGTCAAATGTTTTACAAGGATAACGTGCTTCTACGAAAATAAAGCATTAACATAAGTACGTGACACAAAGGTCATTACAAAGCCATTATTCAAATGTAACATAAGTTGTGAATGCAAAGTAAAAGTTCCATGAATGAGACATCTCTAAGTAATGCAGCGGAAGTCTAACACAGCGAGTTTGTAACAGCAAGTCTATAGCACCAAGACTATTATAGCAAGTCTAACAGCTGAAGCAATAACGTATAAGCACCTAAGAAATACATGCTTAAAAAGTCAACACGAAGGTTGGTGAGCTATAGTTTGTTTGTAATCAGTAATGTAATGTAGACCACGAGATTTCAGTGCTTCAACCAGCGTTTTAAATCAATATTTCAAATCAGTATGATAAAGTATATGCTTATCCGTGGGCACCCGGTAACTAACTTAACAAGTAATATATCACCCCCAAAAAGTACACTTGGCGAGTGTGTATGTTTACGAAGTATTAAACACCCGTTGAATGCTAGCGCGACTAGCCCGAGTGGGGATGTCAAACCCTATGGATCCATATCTAAGATTCGCGTTCACCGGTTCATAAACCAATGACTAACGTTACCAAGCTAAGGGGAATCTTTGTGCCGTAATGTCACCCACACATATATAAAGTTTAAGTACTCGTGTCTAGTATGTAAAACATAAAAAGCGCATGTATTCTCAGTCCCAAAAATAGTTGAAGTAACTCATAGTGAATAAGCAGTAAAAGTTGATTTGAAAAGTATGCAAGTAGTAAGTCGGTCCGAAAGGTCGTCAACCTAAGTCAAAGGTCACTAAGTCAGTATATTGTACCCAAAAGTTTAAAAGTGAATAAATTAAGTCTTAAGTATCTGAAGGTATTTCGAATGCCCGAGAGACATATTAAATTAATGTGGCTAATGTGTTATGATCCAAGTCGGGTCATACCCAATAACAAGCTTACCGACACTTTATATGTATTTAATCATAACGATTGGGTCGTCAAATAAATACGCGACACTTGGATTTTAGAAAATCGGTTTTCTAAAATGTTATCACTTGAGATAAATTATTTGGATAATTTATATATAATTGTTTATAAGTTTAAATGATTATATTGTGTTATATTTTATAAAAGGTTTATAAAATGTGAAAGTAACAAACAAATACATGTTTTATATACATATATATATATATATATATATATATATATATATATATATATATATATATATATATATATATATATATATATATATATATATATATATATATATATATATATATATATATATATATATATATATAACATATTTATATATACATGTTAAAAACATTGTTTTATAAAAAAAGGATGGGCAGATTTTGGGGACTCCCATGCTCTCCCATGCTTGTTTTAATTGTTATTTTTAAGATACACATGTCCATATATGCATGTGAAAACTCTTAGACCAATGCAAGACTCATTGACTCAAGTGAGAGGGTGATAATACAAGTAAAATAAGCAACAAAAATTCTGCTGCAGTCCACATTTCTGGCCGAACTATTTAGGGGTAGTAGGAGAGTTCTTTGCTTGCTATTTTAACACATTAAAGTGTCTAAAGTCCTAACAATTTAAAGGTTGTGTTGGTGCATCAAAAGCTTAGGGTATTACACACTTGAGGCTTCAAGTTAGAAGCTATATTCTCCATCATCTTCCTCATCATATTGCTGTCCAAATTCAGCTCACTACGTATCTTAGAGGAGGTATAAACACTCTTCTAATCTTGTTATATTTGTAAGCATATGATTCATGACTTGATATTAATGTGGAATTTAACAAAATGGCTTTACAATACACTTGTTCTATTAATGCTTCCGCTTGTATTAACTATCTTAAAATTGGTTTTATGATTGTGTAAACTAAATGAACATGTTGTTTTGAAACTTGTTAAATTCCATCAATGGTATCTAGAGCCGAAGTCTATGGATTATGTTTCTTTTATGGTCTTTAAACCCACTATATTTGCATTCCATGCACATGCATGAATATGGAATGTAAAAATGTTCGGGTTTGGGTGGGTTTGATATGGTGGCCGAATTCTTGGAGGTTCCAAGAGGGTTTGGTACTTGCAAATTGGTTATATTTGTTGTATGTAGTGTTCACAATCAATGCCTTGACCTTTTGATTGAATGCATGTGTGTTTGAATGATTTGTATTTATTCATTTGGTATGTAATAATTAATTCATTCATTTGGTTGTAATATTCATTAATTTTGGTTATGTAATTTATTTTATATTTGGTATGTAAAATAGATTAGGTTGTATTTTCATTTTTTTTAGAAAAATGTATTAGGATATATTTTTTGTAAAAATGAAGATGAAAAGATGGAGTCAAAGGAAGAACACGAGAAGAATCTACTTGGATGCAAGATTAAGTGGGAGTGGTAAAATCTCCTACTTTGTGTTATGACCCATTACCCCGTGGCATTTTGTTTTCGGCTAAAAAAAATGCTTACCAAAAGGCTTGATTGTAAACATAATTGTTTTGCATGCATGGTTGTGTTGTTTGATTATAGTTTGTATGTTTGATTACTACAAGTTATCACACATGCTAACAACAAGCTAAACTACATTTAATTGGTTAAATTAAAAATAGTTAACAACATGCAAAATGACAAATTTAATTGGTTAAATTAAATGTGGCAAAAGACCTTAATAAATGGTTATTAAGAACAAGAAAATGATCACATATAAAATGGTTTATATCAAGTAATTTGCTAAATTACATGACATGAAAATGGATTTCAAATGAACCATACACTAAATGCATGTTGGTGTATGGCATAAAAGTTTTCTCAAACTAGAAATAATGGAAACTTAAAATCCCTTATACAAGGTAAACAAGTTAAACGCCATCCTTTTTTGTGACACTTAGACATATTAGGGAACTCATGATGGGATAAAGGTCACCTAACCGTCATGAACAAACTAATATGATTAAGGTGAACTTCACATGCTTGTGGGATAAAGGTCACCTAACCACTTGTATGTTAAGTTTGCACGTTTACACAAGTAGGACGACTTGATTTGGAAATCATGAACTTAGGGTCACCGAAGCATGATGAACAAATAGGCGTTGATGGGATAATATGGCATGCAAAAGGATTTCATGATCCCATAACTTAGAAGTTGCAAAAGGATTGCAATTGTCATATAATGACTACCTAGCTAAATCAAATGACGGGATAAAGGTCACCTAACCGAAATTTGGTTTACCGTTGGATTCTAAAATTTAATAAATATCAATTGGATTTAAAGGGAATTGATTGTTAAATTAAAAATAATACTTAAACAACTTTGTTAAATTTTGTAGATGGCCACCAATAACAACAACATTCCAAATGCACCTATCAACTTTAACAACCTATCGTTGAGGTCAATTCTCGAAAAGGAAGAACTCAACCATACGAACTTCATGGATTGGTTCCGCAATCTAAGAATAGTCCTCAAACTAGAGGATAGGGCGTATGTGTTGGAAGACCCCATTCCCGATCAACCGGACGAGGATGATACGGAAGGCATGGCTTATTGGGAGAAATATTGCACCGATTCGTTGCAAGTTTCTTTCCTCATGCTTGGGACTATGATACTCGAACTCCAAAAGGATTTCGAGCATCATAGTGCATACGACATGATCACACAGTTGAAGGAGATGTTCCTTCAACAAGCTCGTGTCGAGCGCTTTGAAACGGTCCGAGCGCTACATGCATATCGGATGGATGACTCCCAATCCGTTTCATCTTATGTCCTTAAGATGAAAAGCCTTATTGATCGAGCAAACCGTCTAAATTGCAACGTGTCTAATGAATTAGCCATGGACCTTATTCTCAACTAATTGTCAAAAAGGTTTGACACATTTGTAATGAATTACAACATGAATGGTTGGAATAAAAGCATTGGCGAATTACATGCCATGCTTAAGACGGCAGAAGCAAGCATGGGTAAAAGGGCTTCACCCGTGTTTACGATCAATGAAGGCGGGTCAAAAACAATAACACTTCTAAGCCAAAGGCGGCTAAGTGGAAAGGACCCGCCTGCCAAGGCAAGGGCAAGGGAAAGGGGAAGATGGTTTCCCCAACCAACAACAAGAAGCAAAAGGTTGTCGAAAAGGTTAACCCCAAGGAAGATCCGTGCTTTGGTTGCGGTGAAATGGGTCACTGGAAACGCAACTGCCCGGTCTACCTTAAGGAGTTGAAGGAAAAGAGGGATGCAGGGAAAACCTCAGGTAATGTATATATGGTATACATTGAGCTTAGTATTACTTCTTCTAATACATGGGTATTAGACACAGGATGTGGAACTCACATTTGCAATTCTTTGCAGGGGTTCAAAAGAAGTGATCAGAATACGGGAACAACAAGTCTCTTCATGGGAAATGGAGCAAGGGTGCAAGTGAAAGCTCAAGGAGAGTTTGTTTTAAAGCTTCCAAGTGGTTTGGGGCTTATTTTGAAAAATGTTTTGTATGCACCCGATTTATCACGAAACATTATTTCTGTATCCCGTTTGAAACAATGTGGTTTTAATCTTAATTTCATTAATGATGATATCCATGTTTCTTTAAATAATGTGTTCTATTTTAAGGCTTCACCTTCGAATGGTATTTATGAATTGGTTCATGATAACACAACATACAATAGCTCAATATACCATGCAAACACCAAGAAACTCAAAAGGGATTTGAGTGATTCTTACTTATGGCATTATCTCCTTGGTCACATAAACAAGAACCGAATGCATACACTTCAAAAGAATGGACTTTTGAAATCAAATGAACTAGACTCGTTTGATGTATGTGAGTCTTGTTTACAAGGCAAAATGACTAAAGCACCTTTCAAAGGGACCTATGAAAGGGCTAAGGACTTATTGGGATTAATACATTCGGATGTATGTGGACCCTTTAAGCCCATAACTAGGAATGGTGAAAGATACTTCGTTACCTTCATTGATGACTTCAGTCGTTTCGGATATGTCTACTTGTTAAGACATAAGGACGAAACTTTTGAAGCATTCAAAGAGTATCAAAACAAAGTACAAAATCAACTCAATAAGACAATCAAGGTACTTCGTACCGATAGAGGAGGTGAATACCTAAGCGATGCTTTCCAAGATCATCTTAGAAGTTGTGGGATTATCTCGCAACTCACTCCTCCTGGAACACCCCAACTGAATGGAGTTTCCGAAAGGAGGAACCGAACCCTAATGGATATAGTTCGATCTATGATGGCTAGAAGCTCGTTACCTCTAACATTTTGGGGTTATTGTCTATGCTCCGTGGCTCGTATTTTAAATATGGCCCCAACCAAGAAAGTGGAACGAACTCCTCATGAGATGTGGTTTGGAAAACCTCCATCTCTATCGTACTTAAAGGTATGGGGATGTGAAGCTTATCCTAAGCGTTACATCCCTAATAAGTTAAATGCTCGATCCACGAAGTGTATCTTCATAGGATATCCCAAGGATAATATGGGTTATTATTTATATGATCCTTCCGAGCAGAATGTATTTGTTTCTCGGAAGGCAGAATTCCTTGAAACTAAGTTCTTAATGGAAGGCGAAAGTGAAAGGAAAATAAATCTTGAAGAGATTCAAGATCAAGTAGATGATACACAATTGGTTGACACTAGCACTCAACATGAAAATGTTGAGATTGATCAAATGGATGATCAAAATACACAAGACGTTCGCAGATCTGGTAGGATTAGTAATCCTCCTGAGAGATATGGGTTTCTCATGGATGGTTGCTATGTGGTTGATTTGGATGAACCAGCAAACTACCAAGATTCTTTATCAAGGATTGATAAGGATAAATGGTAGGAAGCCATGAACTCTGAGATGTAATCCATGTATGACAACCAAGTTTGGGAACTTGTTGCACAACCTGCTGGCTCAAGGCTAGTTGATTGTAAATGGCTTTTCAAAATGAAAACCGACATACATGGAAACTTGGATACATATAAAGCTAGACTTGTAGCAAAAGGTTTCACTCAAACTCAAGGGGTTGACTATGATGAAACTTTTTCGCCTGTGGCAATGCTAAAGTCTATTAGGATATTATTAGCCATTGCTGCTCATTATAATTATGAAATATGGCAAATGGATGTCAAGACCGCTTTCCTAAATGGATATCTTATGGAAGATGTCTATATGGTTCAGCCTGAAGGTTTTGTTGATCCGAAATATCCTAAAAAGGTATGCAAGTTAAAGAAGTCAATCTACAGATTGAAACAAGCATCTAAAATGTGGAATCATCGTTTTAATGAGGAAGCCGAGAAATTTGGCTTCATTAAAAATGGTGATGAAGCTTGTGTATATAAGAAAGCTAGTGGGAGCACTATCATGTTCCTTGTACTATATGTGGATGATATATTGTTATTTGGAAATGATATTCTGGCAATGCAAGGAGTTAAAACTTGGCTAAGTAAATGCTTCTCCATTAAGGATCTTGGAGAAGCACAATACGTTTTGGGAATTGGGATCTACAGGAATAGATCCAAGAAACTGATAGGTTTGAATCAAAATGCATACATTGAAAAGGTCTTGAAAAGGTTCAAGATGGAGAACTCTAAGAGTGGTTTGGTACCTATTCAAAGAGGAACGCCTCTCGGTTCATCTCAGTGCCCTACCACGAAAGATGAACAAGAGAGAATGAAGAGAGTCCCTTATGCATCTGCTATTGGGTCAATCATGTATGCAATGATATGCACTAGACCGGATGTGTCATGCGCCCTAAGCTTGACAAGTAGATACCAGAATAACCCAGGAAACAGTCATTGGATTGCGGTTAAAAGTATATTGAAATACCTTAGGAGGACTAAGGATATGTTTCTAATATATGGATCTGGTGAGGAGGAACTTGCTGTAAAGGGTTACGTGGACGCGAGTTTCCAAACTGATCGAGATGATTCTCGATCACAGTCCGGTTATGTCTTCACGTTAAATGGAGGTGCGGTATCATGGAAGAGTTCAAAACAGGATGTTGTTGCATTATCCACTACAGAGTCGGAGTACATTGCCGCCTCATTGGCAACTCAGGAAGCTGCATGGATGAAGAAATTCATCGACGACTTAGGAGTAGTCCCTTCCATTCAGGACCCTCTTGAGATCTTTTGTGACTACGAGGGTGCGATTGCTCAAATCAAAGAACCTCGTGCTCACCAAAAGACCTGTCACACTGAGTGGAAATTCAACTACATAAGGGATGAAGTTGAAAAGGGAAAGATATGTATTCGCAAAGTTCACACAGATCTTAATATAGCGGATCCTCTCACGAAGCTCTTACATGGATCAAAACATACAGGACATGTTTGTGCATTAGGGCTTCGATATTCTAGTGATTGGTCATGATCTGTTTTAAGTATTGTAACGGAACGAAATTGTTCAAACTCATTAATATAATTATGGTATTAATTTATTTTGAGTCATGTTCCTATTTTGCATATTTTATCCATGAATAAGAAATTATTCTAAATTCCGTAGTCGATCACATTTGTGGGAACAAGTGTGAGGTTTAGACTATTATGAACTTGGATTGGTAAACATTCACGGGATGCATGTGGGGCAAGGTTGCAACCAAGGTTCATAGATATTTTTGGAATACAAATATTGGAAGACCCGCCCTCAAGATTTACTAAATGGAGCCTTTGTGGTTGATCACATGTAATCTTGAGTAAAGGTGAATATCATTGTATCATCTGACCTGAGATACATATTGGGTTCGGATATTTACCAAGTATTGTGCCTTGATTCTTTCCTTCGCTATTCTGAAAAATGGTAGTTCATAAGGAAGAGCTCAGGTAAAATGCAAGGTATATATTTAGGACGTGTGTAGTCAAGATGGAATTTGTCCCTCTTATTCATTAAGAGTCAGATGTCTAAGGCCTGATAAAGTTAAATCTAGAAGAGAGTGATCACTCTGTGTCTCTTGGATTTAACATGACATCTAGGACGAAAGGATAAAATGAAAAGATTCACCTATTGATGGGAACTCGAAAAGGATGATGTTATTGAATGGCACAAAGTCAGAACATATTGGGGGTGATGGACGGTCGTTAGGTGGTATCCATCACTTGCATTAATTTCTTATGTTTCTCGTGCAAGTGGGAGATTGAAGGTATTTCGAATGCCCGAGAGACATATTAAATTAATGTGGCTAATGTGTTATGTTCCAAGTCGGGTCATACCCAATAACAAGCTTACCGACACTTTATATGTCTTTAATCTTAACGATTGGGTCGTTAAATAAATACGCGACACTTGGATTTTAGAAAATCGGTTTTCTAAAATGTTATCACTTGAGATAAATTATTTGGATAATTTATATATAATTGTTTATAAGTTTAAATGATTATATTTTGTTATATTTTATAAAAGGTTTATAAAATGTGAAAGTAACAAACAAATACATGTATATATATATATATATATATATATATATATATATATATATATATATATATATATATATATATATATATATATATATATGTGTGTGTGTTAAAAACATTATTTTATAAAAAAGGATGGGCAGATTTTGGGGACTCCCATGCTCTCCCATGCTTGTTTTAATTGTTACTTTTAAGATACACATGTCCATATATGCATGTGAAAACTCTTAGACTAATGCAAGACTCATTGACTCAAGTGAGAGGGTGATAATACAAGTAAAATATGCAACAAAAATTCTGCTGCAGTCCACATTTTTGGCCGAACTGTTTAGGGGTAGTAGGAGAGTTCTTTGCTTGCTATTTTAACACATTCAAGTGTCTAGAGTCCTAACAATTCAAAGGTTGTGTTGGTGCATCAAAAGCTTGGGGTATTACACACTTGAGGCTTCAAGTTAGAAGCTATATTCTCCATCATCTTCCTCATCATATTGCTGTCCAAATTCAGTTCACTACCTATCTTAGAGGAGGTATAAACACTCTTCTAATCTTGTTATATTTGTAAGCATATGATTCATGACTTGATATTAATGTGGAATTTAACAAAATGGCTTTACAATACACTTGTTCTATTAATGCTTCCGCTTGTATTAACTATCTTAAAATTGGTTTTATGATTGTGTAAACTAAATGAACATGTTGTTTTGAAACTTGTTAAATTCCATCAGTATCATCATCATCATCATCATCATATTCGTAAAAGCTAAAGTAAGTTTTCAACAAGAATAGAGATCGAAACAAAAGGCTGACTTCGGACAGCTGCTACGACATCTATACAAACCGAAATGATGCGTGGTTAGTGGACAAGGCTCCGTATGTGAGTCCTCTAACCGCTCTCCAATTTTCAGATCCTAACTCTATATCGTTTGACCGTGGTGATGGTTCAAGCGCGAGTAGGTCAGAATTTTCAGCACGTCGTTACAAAGGCGTAGTGACTTTCGGAAGGCTATAAATCCTAAACCGTATATCGGATTTTGGCGAGACCTAAATGAAAAGTCATAAAATCGGGACGAACTATCTGAAAATAAATTTTCCAGAAGTCCCAGGAGTTTGATCAGATCCTAAAAAGCAGAAAACAAGTGCTCCGGTGGGTTTCTTGGTGCTTGATGCTCATCACGGTTCTCATCCTTTATGCGTGTAAGCTTCAAGCGTACAACTCTTTGATGTTTTAGCATCACTTTGACCAAGTTTCAACCATCAACACACAATGTCAAGACTAAGCAAGAATACAACTCACTTAAGAGTTTTAGAAGTATGATGAACCAAGGTTACATCATGTTCTTAGTCTTAACACAAATACAAGTTCTATCTACAACTAAAGCTACAAACTTTCATTCAATCAAACAAATAAGAACATAAATTTTATCAAACAAAGTAATGGAACCCTAACCTAGAGAGCTTGGATCCTTTTAACAAAAGTTATGAGGTTTCAAAGCTTGAAAGCTTGAATCTTTTATGTTCTTGAAGATCTTCAAAGCAAAAGGCTAGATCTTCAAGTTCCATGAAGATCATAAACAGAAGTTTTGATCTTTTAACAAAATAAAAGAGATCATAAGTTAGAAAATTTAGATCCAACAAAAGTAATGAAGATTAAAAGCTAGAAAGCTTGAATCTTGAATGTTCTTGAAGATCCTTAAAGCATGAAGCTAGATCTTCAAGTTTCATGAAGATCATAAACACAAGTTTTGATCTTTTAACAAAAATAAAGTGATCTTAAGCTATAAAGCTTAGATCCATCAAAGTAATGAAGATTCAAAGCTAGAAAGCTTGAATCTTTAATGTTCTTGAAGGATTCAAATCAAAGTTTGAATCTACAAGATATAACAAGATCAAAAAGCTAACATGCTTGATCTTATAAAGATGATGGTGATGTCGTGAGAAGAAGAAGAAGAAGAAGAAGAAGAAGAAGAAGAAGAAGAAGAAGAAGAAGAAGAAGAAGAAGAAAATTTAAAACTTACCATTTCAGTGTGAGAAAGACTAGAGAGAAAATTGGAGAGTAAGTGTGTGTAAAATGAGAATGAAATCAAGTGTGAATGGGTGAATGAGGCTTGATATTTATAGTGGCGGAGGTGGTGCTTGGTGTATCAAAACCTTAGGGACATGGGGGGATAAGGGGACAACCTTTTTGCTTTTTGTATGGTGGTGGTCTAAAGGTGGTGCCTATTGTTGGGATCTCATGCAACATGTGTGGTAATGGTTAACAAAAATACTAGTATGTTGGCTCATATTAATGGATTTTTGTCCTATTTATTAATGGGTCATAATCCATTTAAAATTAGGCTAACTTAAAAGTCCAATAACTAAAGTAGGGTGGGCTTAGGTCCATTAAGGTAAAAAGTCCATTAAGACTAACTAGTGTGCATTAGTAAATTACTAAGCGTAATTAAGCAACCAATAAGCCAAGTAATTTTCATTAGAAAATAACAATTAGTATTACGTAGTCATAATATTTCAATTATGACAAAAGTTAATCGTGTACAGGGTACATAGCTCGTTCTAAACGTCCAGTGACACCAACGGTCATAAAAGCATTCGAGGATCAAGTTAAGTAACTACGTACTTAATAACACATTTTAAAATATAAACGAAAGTAATTTTTTAGAATAAAGATCCCAGAGCATAAACTGCCTCAGTACGCACAAATACGCAGTTTCGTGAAAGTATAGAGCACAAAAATATAAGTCAAAAAATTCGGGTCGTTACATAAAGGTTCTGAAAAAAGGAGCAAAACCAGAAAAGACTCGAGAAAAGAACTCCTGGCGGTCAAAAAGAAGGATGCTCATCCTGAAATTCCTGATAAAAAGCTGAAAGGATCACCAAAAATCGATCTTTCAAAGAAACTCCTATCTATCAAACCCTTCGCACCCCAGAAACCTCCAAATTACCATCTCTTCATGATACAAGCTGAGTCCATAACTGAAAGTTCTCTCAAATATGTGATGGAGATTTGAGTCTTGATCAAGCCTATGATGAAGAATGCGAGCATGATTGGCTAAGAGCAATTTCATTTCTTAGAACTATAGGATACCTTAAACACTTTAGTGAAATGAGTGACCCGAGCGAGATAGCCTCAGTTTTGTAACCTCCTCTCATGCTTGCGGAAAAGGGCGTGAGAATAACGAAAAGAATAAAACTAAGTTTTCGCTCCTCTGTCTTGCAAAACAAAGACCACTTAATCACTACAAATAAAAGTCTTCAGTGTTTAAAGCTCGAAAGCTTGGTTGAGGACAAGCAAAGTCTAAGCGTGGGATATTTGATATCGGCTAAAAAGTCATATTTTTACCCCCGATGTTGAGTCCCAAAAGCCTAAATTTCAAAAATTTGTTGGCAAAATAATCGAACTTTTGGTTAAATTTGTAGATAAAGTAATTACGAAGACAATGCAAAAAGAATCAAGAGAAACAGAGCTAAAACAGAGATTCTAGAGCGAAAACGGTGAAAGACAAGAAATCAAGTTACGAACCAGGAAATCAGCAAGCCAAACGGCCTGCCAAATGGCTTGCCAAATGGCTTGCCTGGCTCACAAACAGTTTGACATGCCCAAGTTAAACGGCCCTTACAAACGGCTTGGTCTGGCAAATGGCCCCTGCAAACGGCCTGCCAAACAGCCTGCCAGCCGTTTGCAGGGAAATTCCAAATCTATTTAAAGGCTTTTTGTCATCCAATTTCAACACACCTCTCCTCACTCTCTCACTACAATACACTTTCTCTCACTAGAGCTTTCAAGGCCTTCTCACCTCCGAGCAGGAAATTACCCGGAGGTGAACACTGAAGTTTGTAATAGGATCGGTCTAGGGGATGTCAGCACTTGTAATGGTCTAGATCTCATCTGTAAACGGTGAATGCTTTCCTTAATTTAATAAAGTTACCTTTTTATCTTAAGTTGATTTCATCTTGCATGCCTATCTATCTGTTACAAATGTTTATTATATGTTGAATAATTTATCTGAAACTTATCCTACTGTTTTGCTGAAACCTTGACGGTTTAGAAGTTTAATTTACGGATCACCCTTTCCGCTTATTCACGTGGCTATAACCTAGTATTAGGACCTGATCAACCCTAGGATACAAGGTAAGTAGTTATGTGTGCTTAACGTCACAATAGGGATATAGTACCTACGTACGGATAACCATTTATTCGTCGAAGAAGAGCTGCCCATTTAGGTTGTGATTAGAGTAGTCATTATAGCGGTCAGTGAACACTGGCTTGCTCGGAAGCATGATTCACGTCAGAAGTAATGTTCTAGAGATGTTGTAAGATGATCCAGGGTTGAGTAAGTGATCGCAAAGGAGAGACTTCTAATCCAATTAGCAGTACCTTAAAATATCTAAGATTACACATCTGTTAATGTTAAGGCATAGCATAATATTAAGTAATGGAATATTGTTTTAGTTAGACCAATCGGGATTAAGAAAAACTAAGAATTTCCTTTAGGGATATACCACTTTTTTCATGTACCTAGGATTCTATCCATAAGGTCATTTAAACTCTCTAAGGTTAACGTTAGGAGTAGGGATATTCGTCTTAGCCAGAATCTTCAAAGTCTAAATTCTTAGTGACAAATCAGTTAGGTTCATAGCCCAGTTGATTGAGGTTTAATGTTTGTTCTAGGAAGTTGAACTCTTGTAATAGTACCCCATCAGAATTCTATTCTCCATACCTATCTATCTTTATCTTTCAGTTAAATTACAATATTATTAGTTAATCTTAATTTATCACCTCTTGTCACTAGGGTTAACTATATATATATATACTTTTGTCCCACATTCCTGAGCAAACATACAAAAATACGAACCTGATTTATATTTATCACTTACTCGTTAAAAGGAAGATAAGTAGGTGAGTTATAGCTAGGAAACCCCAGCGAAATATAAATGATAAAACCGTTACTCTCTTTTGGTAGCTAATTTTAACGTGTTACAACGTAACGACACCGCATAATTAAAACCGTACGTTGTGGCCATATCAAGGAGTATCGCACTCAAGCCGATCTAACTCGAATTCAGAGGGAGTTGCAAAACTTGCGTCAAGGGTCTATGGACCTAAACACTTTTAAGGCTACGTTTATTGCATAGGGAATGACCGAATGTTGATGGAGGAATTTCATAAGGCTTTGAACGGTGATCTACGGTCAAAGAATAGTCTTGATCATGTTAAGACCTTTGCCGAGTTGTTTGATGTGGTGAAAGGTTTTGAACCCGATGATCCAAAAGTTAATGATGTTACTACAAATAAAAGGAAGTTCATGGCAAGTAGTGCCCCGAGTAAGAAGGCTAAGAGTGGGGCTGAAAGTGTGGGTAGTGTGAAGAAGGGAGGTTCCAGGGGTTTTGTTCCTACTTGCTATACTTGTGGGCAAAAGGGTCACATGTCCCGGGATTTCCTAAACCCGTCCTCTAAAAGTAAGATCACTTGTTTTAACTAAAACAAGGAGGGTCACCAGAAGTCCGAGTGTCCCGAATTAATGACGGGTGATAAAAGCTACGATAATGCCAAGTGGTTAAAAAAGGTGGCGAGGACCGCGAGAGGCCAAAATTTCTTGATAACTACCAATGATACTAAAAAGTCCAACTAAGTGGTTTCAGGTACTTTCATGGTTAATTCTAAATCCACAAAGGTGTTATTTGATAGTGGATTCAATATGTCCTATGTTTCTTTAAAATATGCGGCTACTTTAGATTGTCCTTTATGTGATCTAGACTCTCCTTTACAAGTCAAGATCACCGATGGTAGGTTCTCGGTGGCTAATGGGGTGTATAAAAATTGTGTTACTGATTTTCAAACAGAAAACTTTGATATTAACTGGGTTCCTATTACTTTGGGTGAATTTGATGTCCTTGTGGGTATGGATTGGCTTGATCATAATAGGGCTAATCTTGATTGACATGACAAATTTGTAAGGTTAAGACCCCCAAGTGGGGGAGAGCTAATCGTATATGGTGAAGCTCGAAAATGTCCCATGCATATTTGTACTTATGCTCGGGTGCGTCGACTTGTGTCTGATGGAGGTATGGCTTATCTAGCCCATGTGGTTGATACTCGAGATGATCCACTTTCCATTAAAACTATTCCCATTGTTAATGAATTTGGAGATGTTTTTCCTGATGAATTACCTGGTGTTCCGCCGGCAAGACAAGTGGAGTTTCGCTTCTAGTTCCGGGGGCGAATCCCATTGCCAAAACTCCCTATCGTTTGGCACCAAACAAGATGCATGAATTGTTGAACCAAACCCACGAGTTGTTAGAGAATGGTTTTATTCGACCGAGTAGCTCACCATGGGGGGCTCCGGTCTTGTTCGTGAAGAAGAAGGACGGTAGTATGCGTATGTGCATTGATTAACGTGAGCTTAATAAAGTGACGATCAAGAATCGTTATCCGTTACCTAGGATTGACTATTTGTTTGATCAACTTGAAGGTGTGTGGTATTTCTCTAAGATTGACTTGCGATCCGGTTATCATCAAATGCGTATCCGAGAAGAAGATATTTAGAATACGGTGTTTTGGACGCGTTATGGGCATTTGGAGTTCGTTGTGATGCCTTTTAGTCTTACGAATGCGCCTGAGGCATTCATGGACCTTATGAGCCGAGTGTGCCAACCTATGTTGGATTAGTCAGTAATTATGTTCATTGACGACATACTCATTTATTCAAAGAGTATGAAGGAACATGAACATCATTTGCGTGAGTTGTTGAAGACGTTGCGTAAGGAGAAGTTGTATGTAAAATTCTCCAAGTGTGAATTTTGGTTAAGGGAAGTGCAATTCCTTGGCCATATTGTGAATCACGAGGGATTAAAGTGGATTCGGGGAAGATTGCGGCGGTTAAAGCTTGGGAATGCCCGACTACACCTACTGAAGTCCGAAGTTTTCTCGGATTGGCCGGTTATTATTGTCGGTTTATTCAAGATTTTTCCAAGATTGCTTCGTCCTTAATGAAGCTTGCTCGAAAGAATGTGAAGTTTGAATGGGGTGATGTGCAAGAGAATGCTTTTCAACTATTGAAGAGCAAATTGTAAAAGCTGAAATGTCCCGTTCATATTGATTATAAATGTTCTGTATTAATTGATTTCGTCGCGAGGTTTTGACCTCTATATGAGACGTTTTTCAAAGACTGCATTTATTTTTAAAGCAGCCATAACCTTTATTTTATCGATAAAGGTTTAAAAAGTATTACGTAGATTATCAAATAATGATAATCTAAAATATACCGTTTACACACGACCATTACATAATGGTTTACAATATGAATATATTACATCAAAAATAAGTTTCTTGAATGCAGTTTTACATAATATCATACAAGCATGGACTCCAAATCTTGTCCTTATTTTAGTATGCAACAGCGGAAGCTCTTGATATTCACCTGAGAATAAACATGCTTAAAACGTCAACAAAAATGTTGGTGAGTTATAGGTTTAACCTATATATAATCAAATCATAATAATAGACCACAAGATTTCATATTTCAATACATCCCATACATAGAGATAAAAATCACTCATACGATGAAATCCTGGTAACCGACATTAACAAGATGCATATAAGAATATCCACATCATTCCGGGACATCCATCGGACATGATATAAAAACTCGAAGTACTAAAGCATCCGATACAACGGGTGGGGTTTGTTGGGCCCAATAGATCTATCTTTAGGATTCGCGTCAATTAGTAGACTGGTTTACTAATTCTTAGGTTATCAAGTAAAAGGGGCATATTCAGCTTCGATCGTTCAACCATAGAAAGTAGTTTCATGTACTTGTGTCTATTTTGTAAAACATTTATAAAGCTGCATGTATTCTCATCCTAAAAATATAAGATTTTAAAAGTGGGACTATAACTCACTTTCACATATTTTTACTTCGTCGGGAAGTAAGACTTGGCCACTGGTCGATTCACGAACCTATAACAAATATGTACATATATATCAAAGTATGTTCAAAATATATTTACAACAACTAGTTGTCCATAGTTAGATGTACAGAAATAAATTGATATATATTATCTTGAGCCAATCCATGACCCAGTGTATACACGTCTCAGGCTAGATCACAACTCAAAGTATATATATTTTTGGAATCAACCTCAACCCTGTATAGCTAACTCAAACATTACTGCATATAGAGTGTCTATGGTTGTTTCAAATAATATATATACATGGGTCGATATGATATGTCAAAACATTTGCATACGTGTCTATGGTATCCCAAGATTACATAATATATTAGAATACATGTATAATACAATATAAGTTAGCTAGGATATGATTTGTATAGAATTGTTACACTATTTCCCGTAGCTACAACAAACAAAAAATATCCAATCTTGTTTTACTCATAACTTCTTCGTTTTAAATCCATTTTGAGTGAATCAAATTGCTATGGTTTCATATTGAACTCTATTTTATGAATATAAATAGAAAATGTATAGGTTTATAGTCAGAAATATAAGTTACAAGTCATTTTTGTAAGAGGTAGTCATTTCAGTCGAAAGAACGACGTCTTGATGACCATTTTGAAAAACATACTTCCACTTTGAGTTTAACCATGATTTTTGGATATAGTTTCATGTTCATAAGAAAAATGATTTTCCCAGAAGAACAACTTTTAAATCAAATTTTATTTTAGTTTTTAATTATCAAACCCAAAACAGCCCGCGGTGTTACTACGACGGCGTATGTCCGGTTTTACGGTGTTTTTCGTGTTTCCAAGTTTTAAATCATTAAGTTAGCATATCATATAGATATAGAACATGTGTTTAGTTGATTTTAAAAGTCAAGTTAGAAGGATTAACTTTTGTTTGCGAACAAGTTTAGAAATAACTAAACTATGTTCTAGTGATTTCAAGTTTAAACCTTCGAATAAGGTAGTTTTATATATATGAATCGAATGATGTTATGAACATCATTACTACCTCAGGTTTTGTGGATAAACCTACTAGAAATGAGAAAAATAGATCTAGCTTCAAAGAATCCTTGGATGGCTTGAACGTTCTTGAAGCAGAATCATGACACGAAAACAAGTTCAAGTAAGATTTCCACTCCAAATAAGATTGTTATAGTTATAGAAATTGAATCAAAGTTTGAATATGAGTATTATCTTGTATTATAAATATATCTTACTATAAATAAGAAAGATTTCTTGAGGTTGGATGATCACTTTACAAGATTGGAAGTAAGCTAGCAAACCTGGAGTATTCTTGATTTTATGAAACTAGAACTTATAGAATTTAAGAAGAACACTTAGAACTCGAAGATAGAACTTGAGAGAGATCAATTAGATGAAAAAAATTGAAGAATTAAAGTGTTTTTAGGTGTTTTTGGTCGTTGGTATATGGATTAGATATAAAGATGTGTAATTTTGTTTACATGTAAATAAGTCATGAATGATTACTAATATTTTTGTAATTTTATGAGATATTTCATGCTAGTTGTCAAATGATGGTTCCCACATGTGTTAGGTGACTCACATGGGCTGCTAAGAGCTGATCATTGGAGTGTATATACCAATAGTACATACATCTAAAAGAAGTGTATTGTACGAGTATGAATACGGGTGCATACGAGTAGAATTGTTGATGAAAATGAATGAGGTTGTAATTGTAAGCATTTTTGTTAAGTAGAAGTACACTGATAAGTGTCTTGAAGTCTTTCAAAAGTTTATGAATACATATTAAAACACTACATGTATATACATTTTAACTGAGTCATTAAGTCATCGTTAGTCGTTACATGTAAATGTTGTTTTGAAACCTTTAGGTTAACGATCTTGTTAAATGTTGTTAACCCATTGTTTATTATATCTAAAGAGATGTTAAATTATTACATTATCATGATATTATGATATATTAATATATCTTAGTATGATATATATACAGTTAAATGTTGTTACAACGATAATCGTTACATATATGTCTCGTTCCGAGTTTATTAATTCGATAAACTCAGTTTTATGTATATAACTCATTGTTAAAATACCTAATGAGATACTTACTTATCATAATATCATGTTAAATATATATATAATCATATATATGTCATCATATAGTTCTTACAAGTTTTAACGTTCGTGAATCACCGGTCAACTTGGGTGGTCAATTGTTTATATGAAACCTATTTAAATTAATCAAGCCTTAATAATTTTGATTGCTTAACATGTTGGAAACACTTAATCATGTAAATAACAATTTCATTTAATATATATAAACATGGAAAAGTTCGGGTCACTACAGTAACTACTCGTTAAATAAATTTCGTCCCGAAATTTTAAGCAGTTGGAGGTGTTGACGTATCTTCTAGAAAAAAGTGCGGATATTTCTTCTTCATCTGATCTTCTCATTCCCAGGTGAACTTGGGTCCTCTACGAGCATTCCATTGAACTTTAATAATTGGTATCTTGTTTTGCTTCAGTCTTTTAACCTCACGATCCATTATTTCGACGGGTTCTTCGACGAATTGACGCTTTTCATTGATTTGGATTTCGTCTAATGGAATAGTGAGATATTCTTTAGCAAAACATTTCTTCAAATTTGAGACATGAAAAGAGTGTTATGTACAGCCGCGAGTTGTTGTGGTAATTCAAGTCGGTAAGCTACTGGTCCGACACGATCAATAATTTTGAATGGTCTTATATACCTTGGATTTAATTTCCCTCGTTTACCAAATCGAACAACGCCTTTTCAAGGTGCAACCTTAAGCATGACCATCTCTCCAATTTCAAATTCTATATCTTTTCTTTTAATGTCGGAGTATCTCTTTTGTCGACTTTGGGCGGTTTTCAACCGTTGTTAAATTTGGATGATCTTATCGGTAGTTTCTTGTATTATCTCCGGACCCGTAATCTGTCTATCCCCCACTACACTCTAACAAATCGGAGACTTGCACTTTCTACCATAAAGTGCTTCAAATGGCGCCATCTCAATGCTTGAATGGTAGCTGTTGTTGTAGGAAAATTCTGCTAACGGTAGATGTCGATCCCAACTGTTTTCGAAATCAATAACACATGCTCGTAGCATGTCTTCAAGCGTTTATATCTTTCTTTCGCTCTGCCCATCAGTTTGTGGATGATAGGCAGTACTCATGTCTAGATGAGTTCCTAATGCTTGCTCTAATGTCTGCCAGAATCTTGAAATAAATCTGCCATCCCTATCAGAGATAATAGAGATTGGTATTCCATGTCTGGAGACGACTTCCTTCAAATACAGTCGTGCTAACTTCTCCATATTGTCATCTTCTCTTATTGGTAGGAAGTGTGCTAATTTGGTGAGACGATCAAGTATTACCCAAATAGTATCAAAACCACTTGCAGTCCTTGGCAATTTAGTGATGAAATCCATGGTAATGTTTTCCCATTTCCATTCCGGAAGTTCGGGCTGTTGAAGTAGACCTGATGGTTTATGATGCTCAGCTTTGACTTTAGAACACGTCAAACTTTCCCCTACATATTTAGCAACATCGGTTTTCATTCCTGGCCACCAAAAATATTTCTTGAGATCTTTGTACATCTTCCCCGTTCTAGGATGTATTTAGTATCTGGTTTTATGAGCTTCTCTAAGTACCATTTCTCTCATATCTCCAAATTTTGGTACCCAAATTCTTTCAGCCCTATACCGGGTTCCGTCTTCCCAAATATTAAGATGCTTCTCCGATCCTTTGGGTATTTCATCCTTTAAATTTCCTTCTTTTAAAACACCTAGCTGCGCCTCCCTTATTTGAGTAGTAAGGTTATTGTGAATCATTATATTCATAGCTTTTACTCGAATGGGTTCTCTGTCCTTTCTACTCAAAGCGTCGGCTACCACATTCGCCTTCCCCGGGTGGTAACGAATCTCAAAGTCGTAATCATTCAACAATTCAATCCACCTGCGCTGTCTCATGTTCAGTTGTTTCTGATTAAATATGTGTTGAAGACTTTTGTGGTCGGTATATATAATACTTTGACCCCATATAAGTAGTTCCTTCAAGTCTTTAATGCAAAAAAAACCGCGCCTAATTCCAAATCATGCGTCGTATATTTCTGCTCGTGAATCTTCAATTGTCTAGACGCATAAGCAATTACCTTCGTTCGTTGCATTAATACACAACCGAGACCTTGCTTTAAAGCATCACAATATATCACAAAATCATCATTCCCTTCAGGTAATGATAATATAGGTGCCGTAGTTAACTTTTTCTTTAACAATTAAAACGCTTTCTCTTGTTCATCCTTCCATTCAAATTTCCTCCCTTTATGCGTAAATGCAGTCAAGGATTTTGCTATTCTGGAAAAATCTTGGATAAACCTTCTGTAGTAACCAGCTAGTCCTAAAAATTGGCGTATATGCTTCGAAGTTTTCGGGGTTTCCCATTTTTCAACGGTTTCAATCTTTGCTGGATCTACCTGAATACCTTCTTTGTTCACTATGTGACCGAGGAATTGAACTTCTTCCAACCAAAATGCACACTTTGAAAACTTAGCGTACAGTTTTTCTTTTCTCAGTAACTCTAACAATTTTCTTACATGTTCTTCATGCTCTTGATCATTCTTCGAGTAAATAAGTATGTCATCGATGAAAATAATGACAAACTTGTCAAGATATGGCCCACACACTCGGTTCATGAGGTCCATGAACACAGCTGGTGCATTCGTCAATCCAAACGGCATAACCATAAACTCGTAATGACTGTAACGCGTCCTAAAAGCAGTCTTTGGAATATCATCCTCCTTCACCCGCATTTGATGATACCCAGAACGTAAATCAATCTTCGAATAAATCGACGAGCCTTGTAGTTGATCAAATAAGTCATCGATTCTCTGTAGTGGGTAGCGGTTCTTGATGGTAAGTTTGTTCAACTCTCGGTAGTCGATATACAACCTAAATGTACCATCTTTCTTCTTGACAAACAAAACAGGAGCTCCCCAAGGTGATGTGCTTGGTCGAATGAAACCACGCTCTAAAAGTTCTTGTAATTGGCTCTGAAGTTCCTTCATTTCGCTAGGTGCGAGTCTGTATGGAGCACGAGCTATTGGTGCAGCTCCCGGTACAAGGTCTATTTGAAATTCAACAGATCGGTGTGGAGGTAGTCCCGGTAATTCTTTCGGAAATACATCGGGAAATTCTTTTGCGACGGGAACATCATTCTTGTTCTTTTCTTCAAAATTGACTTTCTCGACGTGTGCTAGCACAGCATAGCAACCTTTTCTTATTAGTTTTTGTGCCTTCAGGTTACTAATAAGATTTAACTTCGCGTTGCTCTTTTCTCCGTACACCATTAAGGGTTTTCCTTTTTCTCGTATAATGCAAATTGCATTTTTGTAATAAACGATCTCTGCTTTTACTTCTTTCAACCAGTCCATACCGATTATCACATCAAAAATCCCTAACTCTACTGGTATCAAGTCAATCTTAAATGTTTCGCTAACCAGTTTAATTTCTCGATTCCGACATATATTATCTGCTGTAATTAATTTACCGTTTGCTAATTCGAGTAAAAATTTATTATCCAAGGGCGTCGGTGAACAACTTAGTTTAGCACAAAAATCTCTACTCATATAGCTTCTATCCGCACCCGAATCAAATAAAACATAAGCAGATTTATTGTCAATGTGAAAAGTACGTGTAACAAGCTCCGGGTCTTCCTGCGCTTCTGCCGTATTAATATTGAAAACTATTCCGCGGCCCTGCCCATTAGTATTCCCCTGATTCGGGCAATTTCTACTAAAGTGGCCCGGTTTTCCACATCCGAAACAAACTATGGCGGTGTTATTCGTTCCGACATTATTTGTTCCTTTAGTTCTGTTATGCATTGATCTGTAGTTTTCGCACTTCTTCGCACTATGACCATTTCTTTTACACCTGTTGCAAAATGTCTTGCAGAACCCCAGGTGATGCTCTTCACATATTTGGCATGGCTGTTTTTGGTTTTTGTTGCCATTGTTGTTATTGAGATTGTTGTTGGGATTGTTATTGTTGTTGTTGTTGTTGTTGTTATTTTTATTGTTGTTGGAACGGTTATTGTAGTTGTTGTTGGGACGTTTGTTGAAGTTGTTGTTGCGATTGATGTTGCGGTTATTGAGATAGTTATTGCGATTTTGGTTGTGATTGTTGTTGTTGTATTGGTGACTCTTGTCATTGGTTTCTTCCCACTTTCTCTTGACTTGTTTCATGTTAGCTTCTTCGGTCGCCTGCTCTTTAATCCTTCCTTAGTTCTGGTTCACTAATTTGTGAGCCATTCAACTTGCCTTTTGTATGGAGGCGGGCTCGTGTGAACTCACTTCTTCTTGAATTCTTTCCGGTAACCCTTTTACAAATGCGTCAATCTTCTCTTCTTCGTCTTCAAACGTTCTGGGACATAATAGGCACAATTCTGTGAATCGTCGTTCGTACGTGGTGATATTGAAACCTTTCGTTCATAATCATCTAAGCTCTACCTTGAGCTTATTGACCTCGTTCCTGGGATGATGCTGCTCGTTCATCAATTACTTGAATGCTGCCATGGTAGTGCGTAAGCAGCATCTTGTCCTACCTGCTCGAGATAGGTATTCCACCATGGTAACGCCGTACCTGTGAAGGTATGTGTAACGTACTTAACTTTGTCCTCTTCAGTACACTTACTTATGGAAAACACCGACTCGACCTTCTCGGTCCACCGTTTCAATCCAATTGGTCCTTCGGTTCCATCAAATTCCAAAGGTTTGCAGGCAGTGAATTCTTTATAGGAGCATCCTACACGATTTCTTGAGGAATTAGTTCCACTGCTAGATCCAGAGTTATTGTTATTTTGCATTGCAGCCTGCACTGCGGCTATATTCACAGCAAGGAAAACACGGAAGTCTTCCTCACTCGTGTTCAAGTTCTGACGAGTCGCCGGTGCCATTTCCTTCAAAATAGCCAAAAGAATTGAGTTAATCATATAGAATTTAAGAGTAGTCAATAGTATTTCTTAGCATAATATGAACTTATTTATAAAAGTTTTTTCTTCATATTAGCATTTTATAGTTTTAATTCGGGTAGTACCTACCCGTTAAGTTCATACTTAGCAGCTATTATACAATTCAACTACTACGATTCTATATGAAAAACTTATTACAATAATATTTCGCGTTCAAACTTTATACAATATTTTACAAACTTACAATACCGCTATAATATATATAGGATGAAATATAGCACATAATAACTTTGCTACTCGGTAGCTATAAAGGCAATTCTAGTTAATACGCAAGTTGTTCAGCAAAAGAAATAAAGACACGTAATTCATAAGTCCAGAAACAAGTCATGCATTCAGGTTTTACTAAGATGACTTCCCATCCTTGATCTTGTGGAAAATAACCGTTATGACCATTGGCTAGGCAGCATGTTGTAATGTCATCAAAAGGACGAGGGTTTCGTAATGTCCAACAGCCCCGTAATAATCTAAAAACCTTGTTTCTCACCCCAACTACTGAATCCGTCACTTGTGGGAAGGTTTTATTTAAAAGCTGCAATCCGATGTTCTTTTTCTCACTTGGGTAAGAAGCGAACATCACTAACCCGTAAGCATAACATGCTTCTTTATGTTGCATGTTAGAAGCTCTTTCTAATTCACGAAATCCTATGTTGGGATATGTTGAGTCAAAATAGTTTCTTAACCCGTAGCGTAAAATTGCATTTGGGTTCCCCGCATTTAACGCTTTAAGAAAACACGGCGTAACTTACGGTCTCCCCAATGTGATATACCCTACCTATCAAAGGAAAGCCTTTTATAAACTAAGGCATTTCTGAAAAGTCTTTCAAATGTTTGACAAGTTAATTTCGCCATAACTAAATGTGCTGATGAATTCTGACCGACTCTAGAGAATATTTCCTCAATCATATCCTCTGGTAGGTCTTCTAAAATATTCGGTTGTCTACCCTTAACGTCCATTTTGTTTTTATACTGTAAAATAGACAAGGATTAGATTCGTAAAAGATAATTAACAAACAATACAAGCAATTTTTACATAGAACATAAAAGTACAAGCACACTACAATACATGTAATACACAACATGATTACAACCCTCTAATCTGAATCACTAGTTTCTTCTTCTTCGGACTTGGTTCGTTTTCCTAATTTTCTAGGAATATATGGTGTTCCTCTAATACGAGCCATGGTTTTCCACAATGGTTTAGAAAAAGCTGGTGGTTTAGAGGTTCCCAGGTCATTGTTACATTTTAGGAAATACGGATGTTGCCGATACATATAAAGTTCATCGGGGTTGGAATCGGGTTTCTCTATTTTTATATATTTTCCCTTATTATTTTCTTCCGCTTTATTAATTTGGATTGAGGTAATTTCTATAACATCATCGGAATCCTCATCGGGATCCGATTCATCGAAAAATTGGTAATCTTCCCAATATTTTGCTTCCTCGGCGGAAACACCATTGACCATTATTGACTTTGGTCCATTGATTGAGGATTTTATTTTATTTAATCGATTTACAGTAGGTATTAATATTTCTTCCTCCGAAACCTCTTCTTCTTCCTGTTCCTCCTCTTCCGGTTCCTCCTCTTCCGGTTCCTCCTCTTCCGATTCCTCCTCTTCCGGTTCCTCGTCTGGAATTTGTGAATCTTCCCAAAGTATATTCGACTCTTCATTATTATTAGGTGAGTCGATGGGATTTCTACTAGTGGTAGACATCTATCACACAATATCAAACACATTAAGAGGTTAATATATCACATAATATTCACATGCTAATAATATATAGTTTCCAACAAAAGTGTTAAGCAATCGTTTTTAAAGAAAACACGGTCGAAGTCCAGACTCACTAATGTATCCTAACAAACTCGATAAGACACACTAATGCAAATTTCTGGTTCTCTAAGACCAACGCTCGGATACCAACTGAAATGTCCCGTTCATATTGATTATAAACGTTCCATATTAATTGATTTCGTCGCGAGATTTTGACCTCTATATGAGACGTTATTCAAAGACTGCATTCATTTTTAAAACAATCATAACCTTTATTTTATCGATAAAGGTTTAAAAAGCATTACGTAGATTATCAAATAATGATAATCTAAAATATACCGTTTACACACGACCATTACATAATAGTTTACAATATGAATATATTACATCAAAAATAAGTTTCTTGAATGCAGTTTTAGATAATATCATACAAGCATGGACTCCAAATCTTGTCCTTATTTTAGTATGCAACAGCGGAAGCTCTTAATAATCACCTGAGAATAAACATGCTTAAAACGTCAACAAAAATGTTGGTGAGTTATAGGTTTAACCTATATATTATCAAATCATAATAATAGACCACAAGATTTCATATTTCAATACATCCCATACATAGAGATAAAAATCATTCATACGGTGAACACCTGGTAACCGACATTAACAAGATGCATATAAGACTATCCCCATCATTCCGGGACATCCATCGGACATGATATAAAAACTCGAAATACTAAAGCATCCGCTACAACGGATGGGGTTTGTTGGGCCCAATAGATCTATCTTTAGGATTCGCGTCAATTAGTAGACTTGTTTACTAATTCTTAGGTTACCAAGTAAAAGGGGCATATTCGGCTTCGATCGTTCAACCATAGAAAGTAGTTTCATGTACTTGTGTCTATTTTATAAAACATTTATAAAGCTGCATGTATTCTCATCCCAAAAATATTAGATTTTAAAAGTGGGACTATAACTCACTTTCACAGATTTTTACTTCGTCGGGAAGTAAGACTTGGCCACTGGTCGATTCACGAACCTATAAAAAATATTTACATATATATCAAAGTATGTTCAAAATATATTTACAACATTTTTAATACGTTTTAATGTTTTAAGTTTTTTAAGTCAGTTGTCCTCGTTAGTAACCTACAACTAGTTGTCCATAGTTAGATGTACAGAAATAAATTGATATATATATTATATTGACCCAAACCACGACCCAGTGTATACATGTCTTAGGCTAGATCACAACTCAAGGTATATATATTTTTGGAATCAACCTCAACCCTGTATAGCTAACTCAAACATTACTGCATATAGAGTGTCTATGGTTGTTCCAAATAATATATATACATGGGTCCATATGATATGTCAAAACATTTGCATACGTGTCTATGGTATCCCAAGATTATATAATATATTAGAATACATGTATAATATAATATAAGTTATCTAGGATATGATTTGTATAGAATTATTACAATATTTCTCGTAGCTACAACAATCAAAAAATATTCAATCTTGTTTTACTCATAACTTCTTCGTTTTAAATCTGTTTTGAGTGAATCAAATTGCTATGGTTTCATATTGAACTCTATTTTATGAATATAAACATAAAACATTTAGGTTTAAAGTCAGAAATATAAGTTACAAGTTGTTTTTGTAAGAGGTAATCATTTTAGTCGAAAGAACGACGTCTTGATGACCATTTTGAAAAATATACTTCCACTTTGAGTTTAACCATGAATTTTGGATATAGTTTCATGTTCATAAGAAAAATCATTTTCCCAGAAGAACAACTTTTAAATCAAATTTTATCATAGTTTTTAATTATCAAACCCAAAACAGCTCGCGGTGTTACTACGACGGCGTATGTCCGGTTTTACGGTGTTTTTCGTGTTTCCAGGTTTTAAATCATTAAGTTAGCATATCATATAGATATAGAACATGTGTTTAGTTGATTTTAAAAGTCAAGTTAGAAGGATTAACTTTTGTTTGCGAACAAGTTTAGAATTAACTAAACTATGTTCTAGTAATTTCAAGTTTAAACCTTCGAATAAGGTAGTTTTATATATTTGAATCGAATGATGTTATGAACATCATTACTACCTCAGGTTTTGTGGATAAACCTACAGAAAATGAGAAAAATAGATCTAGCTTCAAAGGATCCTTGGATGGCTTGAAAGTTCTTGAAGCAGAATCATGACACGAAAACAAGTTCAAGTAAGATTTCCACTCGAAATAAGATTGTTATAGTTATAGAAATTGAATCAAAGTTTGAATATGAGTATTACATTGTATTAGAAAGATATCTTAATGTAAATAAGAAATATTTCTTGAGGTTGGATGATCACTTTACAAGATTGGAAGTAAGCTAGCAAACTTGGAAGTATTCTTGATTTTATGAAACTAGAACTTATAGAATTTATGAAGAACACTTAGAACTTGAAGATAGAACTTGAGAGAGATCAATTAGATGAAGAAAATTGAAAAATGAAAGTGTTTCTAGGTGTTTTTGGTCGTTAGTATATGGATTAGATATAAAGGATGTGTAATTTTGTTTACATGTAAATAAGTCATGAATGATTACTAATATTTTTGTAATTTTATGAGATATTTCATGCTAGTTGCCAAATGATGGTTCCCACATGTGTTAGGTGACTCACATGGGCTTCTAAAAGCTAATCATTGGAGTGTATATACCAATAGTACATACATCTAAAAGCTGTGTATTGTACGAGTACGAATACGGGTGCATACGCGTAGAATTGTTGATGAAAATGAATGAGGATGTAATTATAAGCATTTTTGTTAAGTACAAGTACTTTGATAAGTGTCTTGAAGTCTTTCAAAAGTTTATGAATACATATTAAAACACTACATGTATATACATTTTAACTGAGTCGTTAAGTCATCGTTAGTCGTTACATGTAAATGTTGTTTTGAAACATTTAGGTTAACGATCTTGTTAAATGTTGTTAACCCATTGTTTATTATATCTAAAGAGATGTTAAATTATTACATTATCATGATATTATGATATATTAATATATCTTAGTATGATATATATACAGTTAAATGTTGTTACAACGATAATCGTTACATATATGTCTCGTTCCGAGTTTCTTAATTCAATAAACTCAATTTTATGTATATAACTCATTGTTAAAATACCTAATGAGATACTTACTTATCATAATATCATGTTAACTATATATATATAATCATATATATGTCATCATATAGTTCTTACAAGTTTTAACATTCGTGAATCACCGGTCAACTTGGGTGGTCAATTGTTTATATGAAACCTATTAAAATTAATTAAGTATTAACAAGTTTGATTGGTTAACATGTTGGAAAAACTTAATCATGTAAATAATAATTTCATTTAATATATATAAACATGGAAAAGTTCGGGTCACTACACAAGCTCCAGTGTTAATATTACCAGAAGGGGTGGAAGACATGGTGGTGTATTGTGATGCCTCGATTAGTGGGATTGGTTAGCTCTTATGCAAAGGGGTAAAGAGATAGCTTATGCCTCGAGATAATTAAAAGAGCACGAGAAGAACTACTCGTGCATGATCTTGAGTTGGTGCCGGTGGTTGATGCGTTGAAAATTTGGTACCATTATCTTTATGGTGTTAAGTGTACGGTTTATTCGGATCATAAGAATTTAAAGTACTTTCTTGATCAACGTGATTTAAAAAAACGTCAGTGACGATGGTTAGATTTGTTGAAGGATTATGATCTCGAGATACTTTACCACCTGGGTAAGGCAAATGTGGTTGCAGATGCATTAAGTCGGAAGAACCAAGTTCCGAGTTTGCAAGTAAAATCATTGCGAACGATTCTTTTAAATAATTTTATCGATAAACTCGGTGAGGTTCAAATTGAGGTGTTTGTTAATCATAAGCGTGAAGAGCGAATTCAGGACAAACGGAGTCGATTGTCCTAGGCACGCATAGGTTGTTGTGTATTCAAAGTCGGGTGTGGGTGCCAAAATTGGGGCCACCGTACGGTGTTACTCGATGACGCGCACAAATAGAATTATTCTATTCATCCTAATGCTACAAAGATGTATCTTGATTTGAAGAAAGAATATTGGTGGCCGGGTATGAAGCGTGATGTGCTCAGGTATGTTGAGCAATGTATTACTTGCTTGCAAGTTAAGGCCGAGCATCAAAAACCTAATGGTATGGTGCAACTGTTAGAGATCCCAAAGTGGAAGTGGGAGCATCTTACCATGGTTTTTATTACGAAGTTGTCAAAAAAGGCGAGAACCCAATATGATACAATTTGGGTAATCCTCGATCGGTTAACGAAAAGTGACTTGTTTCTTCCTATACACGAGGCGATTTTGTCGGAGGTGTTGGCTAGATTGTTCATAAAAGAGGTGATTTTGAGACACGGGGTACCAGTATCTATTGTTTCGGATCGAGATACGCGTTTTACTTATCGATTTTGGAGTAAGTTTCATATCGAAATGGGTACTCAAGTGAAATTGATCACTGCTTTTCATCCTCAAACGGACGATCAAAGCGAAAGGACCATCCAAACTTTAGAGGATATGCTTCGGGTATGTGTAATTGACTTTGGTGGAAGTTGGGATGAGCATTTACCATTAGTGTAATTCTCGTATAATAATAGCTATTATGCTAGTATTGGAATGCCACCGTATGAGATGCGTTATGGGTGACGATACCGAACCCCGATGTGTTGGGGCGAGGTGGATCAAAAGGAAGTTGGTGGTACCGAAATGGTTCTTGAGATAAACCAAAAGAGATGATGTGGTTCTTGCTCGCCTCAAGGCGGCACAAGACCGACAAAAGTCCTATACGGACAAGCGTAGGCGACCGATTCAATTTAATGAAGGTGATATGTTGATGCTCAAGGTGTCGCCATGGAAGGGGGTCATTAGGTTCCAAAAGCGAGGGAAGCTTTCTCCTTAGTTTATTAGACCTTTTAAAGTGTTGGCACGTGTTGGTGAAGTTGCTTATAGTTTGGAATTACCCGAAGAGCTTGCGGGAATTCATAACACATTCCATGTTTCCTATCTTGGCAAGTGTCTTTATGATGACTTGATGTGGGTACCGTTGAATGAGATTTCTCTAAATAACAAACTATAGTATGTGGAAGAGCCGGTTGCTATTCTTGATGTGAAGGTTAAAGAGATTTAGAATAAGAGAATACAGACTTATAAGGTGCAATGGCGTCACCGAAAGGACCCTAGTGTACTTGTGAATCCGAGGAATTTGTGATGGAGCATTTACCTTCATTACATGATGCGTGGATCATGGGGACGCGATCGGGTTCAAGTGGGGGAGAGTTGTAACACCCCAAAATTCATATTCAGTGGGAGACACGCTGCAGGAACCTTGGCCGCACCGCGGGTTTGCACTATACCTGATGATAAGCTTGTCTGGAAGATTCTGATGACAGAATGCACGTAGAACCACACCGCGGGAAGATGGTTCCGTGCTACGGGTAGCTGCTATATCTGATTGTTTTGTTTTTGGCAAGTTCTGGAATCAGATTACACATTGAACCGCGCCGTGGTCTTGGGGAGCCGCGACATGGCTGTACGCGTATCAGGATGCCCTTTTAATAATTATTAAGGGTTTTAAGTGGGGGCAAATGGGTCTTTTCACATATGAACGGCCATTTAGCTAATGGATCAGTTTTAAACCCACTTCAATTTCATTTCCAACTCACTCAAACACTCTCAAACACTCTAGTGAGGTAAACCCATTTTCTTGAGAGAGAAAGCTTGATTTGGAGAAGAAGGAGGTTGAATCTCACTAAAGTGCAAGTGTAAACCTTGTTCTTCTCGTTTCTATCTATCTTTTGATACTAGTGGTAAGTCCTAAATCCAATTTTCTTTCAATTTGGTGTTAGGGTTTGAGATTGCATGTTCTTGATTAAGCCTATCTAGCTCACAAAAGGGTGTTTGAAGCTAGTTGTGGGTGTTGTTGACCCTTGTTGATGGGTTTTGGGTTGGAAAATGTTTTGGTCATGTGTAAACTTGCAATTTGGGTATAATCACAAGTATTAGTGATTTTGTTGGTGAATGGAGAACAAATGGGTGTCTTTGGAAGTTGATTTTAGGTGTAAACCCGATTTGGGTCAAAATGGGTCATTTGGTTAATTTGGGTCATGAAGTGCTCCTAGCACTTGACCATAAGTTATATTTGGATGAGTTTTGGACCAAATCAAAAATTTTTAGTGATTTGGTGAGTTTGGGTCTTGTCTGACCTAGTTGGTGTTTTGGGTGCAATTTGGGTCAAATTGGCACTTGTGTGAAATGTCCCGTTCATATCGATTATAAACGTTCCATATTAATTGATTTCGTTGCGAGGTTTTGACCTCTATATGAGACATTTTTCAAAGACTGCATTCGATTTTAAAACAAACCATAACCTTTATTTTATCGATAAAGGTTTAAAAATATTACGACGATTATCAAATAATGTTAATCTAAAATATAGCGTTTTCACACGACTATTACATAATGGTTTACAATAATATTACACATCAACTTAAGTCTTCGAATTCAGTTTTTAAACAATATTATACAAGCATGCTGACTCCAACTCTTGTCCATACATAAGCAAGCAATAACGGAAGCTCTTAATAATCACCTGAGAATAAACGTGCTTAAAACGTCAACAAAAATGTTGGTGAGTTATAGGTTTAACCTATATATTTATCAATTTGTAACAATAGACCACAAGATTTCATTTTTTTCCATAAATATACATCTCATATCAGGCATTTCGCAAACTGCATAGAGATAAAATTCATTCATATGTTGAACACCTGGTAACCGATCTTAACAAGATGCATATAGAATATCCCCATCATTCCGGAACTCTCATCGGATATGATAAATCGAAGTACTAAAGCATCCGTAACTCGGATGAGGCTTGTTGGGCCAAATAGATCTATCTTTAGGATTCGTGTCAATTAGGGGCCATTTCCCTAATTCTTAGGCTACCAAGCTAAAAAAGGGGCATATTCGGTTCGATAATCCAACATAGAAAGTATTTTCGAATACTTTTGTCTATTTTGTAAAACATTTATAAAACTGCATGTATTCTCATCACAAAAATAATATATTTTTAAAAGTGGGACTATAACTCACTTTCACAGATTTTTACTTCGTCGGAAATTTAAGACTTGGCCACGGATCGATTCACGAACCTATAACAAATATATACATATATATCAAAGTATGATCGAAATATATTCACAACATTTTTTTATTATGTTTTAATGATTTAAGTTTATTAAGTTAGCAGTCCAATGTTAGTAATCTACAACTAATTTTCCACTGTTAGATGTACAGAAATAAATCAATATATGAGTTTATCAAGTATTACTGCATATAGAGTGTCTATGGTTGTTCCAAATAATATATATAGATGGGTCGATATGATATGTCAAAACATGGGTCGATATGGGTCGATATAGAGTGTCTATGGTTGTTCCAAATGATATGTCTATGGTATCCCAAGATTACATAATATATGTTAGAATACAAGTATAATACAATATAAGTTAGTTAAGTTATGGTTACTCTAGATTTGTTACAAAATTTTCGTAGCTAAAACTAGCAAATTTATCCAATTTTATTTTTCCCGTCATTTCTTCGTTTCAAATCCGTTTTGAGTGATTTAAGTTGCTATGGTTTCATAATAAACTGAAATTTATGAAACTAAACAGAAAAAGTATAAGTTTATAGTCAGAAATACAGGTTACAAGTCATTTTTTAAAGAGGTAGTCATTTCCGTCGAAAAAACGACATCTTGATGACCATTTTGAAAAACATACTTCAACTTTGTGTTTAACCATGATTTTTGGAGATAGTATCATATTCATATAAAATATTATTTTTCCAGAAAACAAACTTTCAATTCAAAGATTAAGATAGTTTTTATTTTTCTAACCCAAAACAGCCCCCGATTTCACTACGACGGCGTATGTCAGTTTTACGGTATTTTTCGTGTTTCCAGGTTTTAAATCATTAAGTTATCATATCATATAGATATATAACATGTATTTAGTTGATTTTAAAAGTTAAGTTAGAAGGATTAACTTTGTTTGCAAACAAGTTTAGAATTAACTAAACTATGTTCTAGTGATTACAAGTTTAAATCTTCGAATATGATAGTTATATATATATGAATAGAATGATGTTATGAACATCATTATTAGCTCAAGTGTAGTAGGTAAACCTACTGGAAATGATGAAAAATAAATTTGAGCTTCAAAGGATCTTCGATGGCTTGGAAGTTCTTGAAGAAGAATCATGACACGAAAAAAGTTCAAGTAAGATTACTACTTGAATTAAGATAGTTATGTTTATAGAAATTGAACCAAAGCTTGAATATGATTCTTACCTTTGATTTAGAATGAAAACCTACTGAGATTAACAAAAGTTTCTTGATCTTGGATGATTACTTGGAATGGATTTGAAAGCTTGGAAGTAATCTAGCAAGTTTGAAAGATTTATGGAAGTGTTCTTGAATGGTTGTTTTTATGATGATTAAAGCTTGTAATTGAAGATAAAAGATGGTGAAAATGCTTGGAGATGATTAAGTATGATGTTAGGAGTATTTTGAGAGAGAATTTGGAGTGTAAGTATGAGAAAATAGAATGGAAAAATGAGGTGAAATCATAAGAACATTTTTACTCATTATAAAGAAAGAAAAGATTCTTAAGTTTGTTTTCTTGCTAAATAATTAATGCTAGTTGACAAATGGTTGGTTCCACATGTTCCTTAATCATTTAAGGCTGCTAACAAGCATATTTTTATGTGTATATACCAATAGTGTGTACATCTAGGAGCTGGGTATTGTACGAGTATGAATACGGTTGCATATGAGTAGAATTGTTGATGAAAATGAATGCGGATGTAATTGTAAGCATTTTTGTTAAGTAGAAGTACTTTGATATGTGTTTTGAAGTCTATCAAAAGTTTACTAATACATCTAAATACACTACATGTATATACATTTTAACTGAGTCGTTAAGTCATCGTTAGTCGTTACATGTAAGTGTTGTTTTGAAGCCTTTAAGTTAACGATCTTGTTAAATGTAATTAATTCATTGTTATTATACTTAAATGAGATGTTAAATTTTTATGTTAATATGATAACATGGTGTATGAATATATCTTAACATCATATATATATATATATATATATATATATATATATATATATATATATATATATATATATATATATATATATATATATATATATATATATATATATATATATATTAAAATACTATTACAACGATAATCGTTACATATATATATATTGTTTTGAAATCCTTAAGTTAGTAGTCTCATCTTACTTGTATAGTTCATTGTTAATACACTCAATGATATACTTAATTATCATTTTATCATGTTAAATATAGTATATCAATATCTTAATACAATACATATGTATTTAGTAAGATGTTGTTATAACGATAATGGTTATGTATATCGTTTCGAGCTTCATAATTCAATATTCTCATTTTTTATGTATATCACACATTTTTAATATACTTAGTGAGATACTTACTTATCATAATCTCATGTTAACCATATATATGTCCATATATATATCATCATGTCGTTTTTACAAGTTTTAACGTTCGTGAATCGCCGGTCAACTTGGGTGGTCAATTGTCTACATGAAACTCATTTCAAATAATCAAGTCTTAACAAGTTTGATTGCTTAACATGTTGGAATCATTTAATCATGCAAATATAGTTTTCATTTAATATATAATCATGGAAAAGTTCGGGTCACTACAGTACCTACCCGTTAAATAAATTTCGTCCCGAAATTTCAAGCTGTTGGAAGTGTTGACGCATCTTCTGGAAATATGTGCGGGTATTTCTTCTTCATCTGATCTTCACGTTCCCAGGTGAACTCGGGTCCTCTACGAGCATTCCATCAAACTTTAACAATTGGTATTTTATTTTGCTTAAGTCTTTTAACCTCACGATCCATTATTTTGACGGGTTCTTCGATGAATTGAAGTTTTTCATTGATTTGGATTTCGTCTAACGGAAGAGTGAGATCTTCTTTAGCAAAACATTTCTTCAGATTCGAGACATGAAAGGTATTATGTACCCGGGCGAGTTGTGGTGGTAAGTCAAGTTGGTAAGCTACTGATCCAACACGATCTATAATCTTGAATGGCCCAATGTACCTTGGATTTAGTTTCCCCCATTTACCAAATCGAACAATGCCTTTCCAAGGTGAAACCTTAAGCATGACCATCTCCCCAATTTCAAATTCTATATCCTTTCTTTTAATGTCCGCGTAACTCTTTTGTCGACTTTGGGCAGTTTTCAACCGTTGTTGAATCTGGATGATCTTCTCGGTAGTTTCTTGAATTATCTCCAGACCCATAATTTGTCTATCCCCAACTTCACTCCAACAAATCGGAGACCTACACTTTCTACCATAAAGTGCCTCAAACGTTGCCATCTCGATACTTGAGTGATAACTGTTGTTGTAGGAAAATTCTGCTAACGGTAGGTGTCGATCCCAACTGTTTCCAAAGTCAATAACACATGCTCGTAGCATGTCTTCAAGAGTTTGTATAGTCCTCTCACTTTGCCCATCGATTTGTGGATGATAGGCAGTACTCATGTCTAGACAAGTTCCCAATGCTTGTTGCAACGTCTGCCAGAATCTTGAAACAAATCTGCCATCCTTATCAGAGATAATAGAGATTGGTATTCCATGTCTGGAGACAACTTCTTTCAAGTATAATCGTGCTAACTTCTCCATTTTATCATCTTCTCTCATTGGCAGAAAGTGTGCTGACTTGGTGAGACGATCGACTATTACCCAAATAGTATCATAACCACTTACAGTTCTTGGCAATTTAGTAATGAAATCCATGGTAATGTTTTCCCATTTCCATTCCGGGATTTCACGTTGTTGAAGTAGACCTGATGGTTTCTGATGTTCAGCTTTGACCTTAGAACACGTCAAACATTCTCCTACAGATTTAGCAATATCGGCTTTCATACCCGGCCACCAAAAGTGTTTCTTGAGATCTTTGTACATCTTCCCTGCTCTGGGATGTATCGAATATCTGTTTTTATGTGCTTCATTAAGTACCATTTCTCTCAAATCTCCAAATTTTGGTACCCAAATTCTTTCAGCCCTATACCGGGTTCCGTCTTCCTGAATATTAAGATGTTTTTCTGATCCTTTGGGTATTTCATTCTTCAAATTTCCCTCCTTTAAAACTCCCTATTGCGCCTCCTTTATTTGAGTAGTAAGGTTAGTACGAATAATTATATTCATAGCTTTTACCCGCATAGGTTCTCTGTCTTTTCTACTCAAAGCGTCGACTACCACATTCGCCTTTCCTGGGTGATAACGAATCTCAAAATCGTAATCATTTAACAATTTAATCCACCTACGCTGCCTCATGTTCAGTTGTTTCTGATTAAATATATGTTGGAGACTTTTGTGGTCGATATATATAATACTTTTGACCCCATATAAGTAGTGCCTCCAAGTCTTTAATGCAAAAACAACAGCGCCCAATTCCAAATCGTGAGTCGTATAATTTTGCTCATGAATCTTCAATTGTCTGGACGCATAAGCAATTACCTTCGATCGTTGCATTAATACGCAACCGAGACCTTGTTTTGAGGCGTCACAATATATTACAAAATCATCATTCCCTTCAGGCAATGACAATATAGGTGTCGTAGTTAACTTTTTCTTCAACAATTGAAATGCTTTCTCTTGTTCATCTTTCTATTCAAATTTCTTCTCTTTATGCGTTAATGCTGTCATACCCCGTCCTAATCCATCTGGACGAAGTCACCAACATCTGGTCCCATTGCGATGATCGACTCCAAATAATATCTTTAAAATGAGCAAATGCACAGCGGAAGGTTTCTTTCATACCTGAGAATAAACTTGCTTTCAAGTGTCAACCAAAAGGTTGGTGAGTTCATAAGTTTATCATAAAATGATAAAATTTATCATTTTGATAGACCACAAGATTTAAATCCTGCATGGTACAAATGGGCCCGAATCCTATACCCACCTGTAATGTACATGCGATAACTTTTAAATAAGTACACATATCTCGTGTACGAAATCATCTTTCATAAATCTTAGTAACCGTACACATATCTCGTGCACAAAAATAACATACACATAATCTGTGTATAAAAATCATTCTCTCGATACATAACATTCACTTTTCATTTCTTTCATAGCTTGGCTTGGTAACCGACCTTAACATATAATGCGCATAATAATATCGCCAAAACAGAACCTCTCGTCTGTATAATAATCATATAAACTTCGAAGTACTAAACACCACGCCCACTAGCCCTTCCGTCTAGTGAACATTCTGGGTGGGGGTGTTAAACCCGGTAGCTACCTTTAGGATTCGCATGAATTAGGCGTGCACTAATTCTCAAAATTAGTGATGTTCCAAGCAATAATAATCAGGGGAAAAATATTCATATCAATTGTGGCAATTATCACGTCCACATAATTCAATGGTGGCAATTATCACGTCCACATAATTCATTCGAGGAATGTTTTGCTTGTGTCTATCTCGTCAAACATTTATAAAAGCATTTCATGTATTCGCAGTTCAAAATGTATTTCAAAAGCATTTAATAAAGCAGTTGTAAAAGTAGCGCATGTATTCTCAGTCCCAAAAATGTAAAAGAGTAAAAGGGAATTAAATGAACTCAATTTACTGTATTTTGTAGTAAAAATACATATGACGACATAGAACAACTGAACAATGCAGGGTTGGCCTCGGATTCACTTACCTATATCAAGTATGTATATTAACACATATAATAATATTCAAATAAATGTATATACTTTGATATTAAATTTAATATTAAGGATTACTTAAATATTTTTATTTTATATATATATCTTATTAAATTATCAAATAATATATTATATACCTTATTATTATATTTTGAATAAATACATAGTATTAACATTTTTAAATACTATTAATTTTTAATATGATAGTATTTTTTTTCTAATAAATTCAAATTATATTAAAACGTAAATGAACAAAAAAATATTTTATTAGTAAAAGTAGTATACTTATTAAATATACTTTTATATATATAATGTTTGAATCTATCTTATGATATCTATCTTTTTAGTTTAAGATCATAAAAATATAGTTATATTTTATATACAAAATACATTTAAAAATAAAGTTATAGTTAGTAATGTTATTAATAATAATAATAATGATATTAGTAGTAAAAATAATAATGATAATGATAATAATATTGATATTAGTAATAATAATTCTTATGATAATAATAATAATAATAATAATAATAATAATAATAATAATAATAATAATAATAATAATAATAATAATAATAATAATAATAATAATAATAATAATAATAATAATAAATATACTACCTTAACGAAATAGTAAAAAGATAAAGTCGCAGCCCGGATTCGAACCCACGACCTCCCGTTCAACACCCACACACTTAACCAATGCTCTGCATCATATTTTCCTAAAATAATCCCTGAGTAAATCCATATAAGTCTCCTATCCGTCTGTTCTTCTTCTTCCGCTTATTCTAAAAAAAAAATGCCACCTTCCGGACTCGAACCCGAGACCTCTCGCTCAAGGCCAACACACTTAACCATCCATATGCTCCTCCATTTCTGTTTTATTTATCTCCTAAATTCCTGTTAACCTTTAATTGTTTTCATTTCTATAATCCAATCATCATCATACCACAATCATGATTATAACCTAATCATAACCATCTAAATACACGGCATCATCAAGAACATCGAACAATCCATCAATAACGACATCACAGTGATATCATCATTATCTTCACGAATCATCATCATTATTATCATCATAAACCACTGTTATCATGATCTATTACATCATCAACATATTTTCCTTTCACCATCTGATCTTATTATTACTCATCATTTAATCATTTATATCATATTAATCATCTTCACATAAAATCATATCATACTCATAACCATTATCTTTAATCATCATCGAATTCATTAACATTACCACATCATCTTCATTATGATCATGTACTCATATTATCGTCATACAATCATTATGCCATAATCACCATTTTCGTTACTCATCAAGAAAAAGAAAGAAAAAAAAATTATAGATGAAGCGTGATAGTTTGCTGACTTGGTCGAATTAAACAGAAATTGATTTGCAACATTTTGGCTCATGTTTTCATACGAGCCCAATGAACAATCAGTTGGAAATGTCCCAAGATTTCAGAAGTATGGCCGTTCAATAGATAAATCACAAGCCCGAACCAATTAAAAGGATATATCTAAGTTGATAGAGAATGTGGGGTTTCCTTCTTTATGCTTATCGACCACTAAAAGATTATATAATGGCAATGAGTTTATTTGACTAAATATCATGTGGTAAAGTGGGGTTTAGCTTTTCACATGTCGGCCATAGAAAAATAAATAAATAAATAAAATGCCAAGGTGACTCAATTCAATCATTCTCGTGTTTCATTATCTAATACAAAATAATACACATACAGCAACATGTTTATGAAGGCTGAGAGGTGGAATTAAGTTGATTTTATGGTATCATATAAGAGAGAAAGGAATAGATAGAGAGAAAGAAATGATTATAGTTATGGTGGTGTTTTGGGTGGATTTAGGGTGGCGGTCTGAAACAGAAGAAGATCAACGTTGCAGATAGGTTGTTATCGATTGTTATTGAAAAGAAAATTTTACGCAGCAAAGGTAAGTGATGGTTTGATGGTAGTTTCTGAAAAAAAATAAGAGAGATGGGTAGAGGAAGAGAGATGATGAGAGGAAAAGAGAGGAAAGTGGGTTTCGGTTATTATGGTGGTGCTCTATAATGGATTACTGTGGTGATGTGATCGAAGGATAACCAAAAGGAAGTAGTAAATAGGGTGGTGCCGGCTTGGTGGTGCAAGTGACTTCGAGCAGCTGTAAACAGGAAGGATTAATAGCAGCGAATCATTAATAGTAGCGGATTTTGTATGGTGGTTTTTGGATGGTGTTGGAAGATTGTAGTGATAGTGCTTGATCAAGGAATGTAAAGAGAGATGGGGAAATGGTAGTGGTTGGTACCGTAGGTGGTTATACACGAAAACAAAAAGATAAAATGAGGTGGTGGACAGTGAGTTACCATGGTTGTGGTTTATCTTGTGATGATCGTGATTTGAGTTTAATTGAATGACATAAGGTAATTTCGTGTTTGTACTCTTGTGTTCTTGTGTTGAACTTTAAAGCGAACAAGGAGAAGTAACAATTTTAATTCTATATGGAAGTGATTGTGATCATAAAGATGGTTTTGGGTCTTGTTCATGGCAGGAAACCAATAGTGATGGAATGGTAATATAATGGATTGGCCATGTAGATCTAGAAGAATGGTAGTTTTTGATGGTGAGTCGAATAGCAAAACAATTAGAGAGATAAGATAATGGAATGATATGCATGTATGTGTATGTAGTAATATATAAAATTGAGATATTCACTAGCAACTAATCGTGATTAGTTAAGAAAACGATTTCTTATATTTGAAAAGAGGAAAGATGCCAAATAATGCAGATATTAAGTCCGTGACTTTTGATTATTATGAAAAGGATATATTGATTGATTAGTAGCCACAACCAAAAAGGAAAAATAATGATAAGGATAATGTTGATTTAACAGATTCATACATATGTATCTATATATTTTTACCTTATATTATATATAATAATAATAATATTAATAAATATAATAATAATATTAATTTATTAATGATAATAATAATAACAATAACAACATTATTAATATAACAATTAAATTTTTATCTTATAGATATTTACATTGAAATATGGTAAATTTTTCATATAGTATTTATAAGTTATATATTATAATATACATATTTGTAGTTATATATACCTATTTATTTACAATTAATTGTTCGTGAATCGTCGGAAATAGTCATAGATTAAATGAATTCATGTAAACATTTCAATTATGTTGAAATTCAACATAACATACTTTTCTTATCGTATCGAAACCATATAAAGATCAAGTTAAATTTGGTCAGAAATTTCCGGGTCGTCACAGTACCTACCCGTTAATGAAATTTCGTCCTGAAATTTGAGTGAGGTCGTCATGACTAATAAAAAGAATGTTTTTATGACGAATATGAGTCGATAAATAGAGTTTTATCATTATTGGTTAATTTGGATAAACAATTCGATTACTCGAAGCGTACGACTGAAGCTATCACAAAAGAGTGAAATGAAGTAAATAGAGGTTCATCTTAACTTTTGACATAGTCACTGTTGAATTCCGGAATTCAAGGGATTTAAGAAAATCTTCGAAATCTAAAAGATCTGATTCTTCGGGATTTAAGGAAATTAGGATCCCTTTAGTTAAATGCGGTGATCTACCTTGATTACTCTGTCTGATATTCCCATTATAAATTAAACTCTTTCGATCTATTATTCTCACCATTCCTATACTTTCTTTCTTAGTTCATACATCCAAAAGATTGTGAAAATGCTTAATCCGGTTCTAATCCTTATCCTTATCCTTACTATCGCAACAATCATTCTCCTTTTCCAACTTTCACTGGAGGAATCTGCTTTCTTCTACTTCGCCCTTGGGGTTATAGTGTTCTTAATTCTCCCGTGTCTTTACGTTGCGATAAACATTGATATACACGGTTTGTAATTTATGTGTTGTTATCGGGCTTTATATTCTCCCTTATATTTCGAAGCTTTATGCTTTTGTTTTCTCTCCCCAACTTCAAGTCAAGCAAATAATGGTCCAGAATTCGTAGGTATGAAGTTTCGATTGATCATCATGTTCTAAGCAAAAAGGAACGTAATAACACGATTTGATTTGGTAAATTACCAGAATTCACGGAAAAGATAGAACTATCAAGAAATACTTTCTTGATATACTTAGAGGTTAAATAGAATGAAAGAGTTATGTAACATGGCACATGATGAGGGTGAAATCTGTGAATCATCATCACGTTCCATTAGAAACTCAGCATGACTTACTGTAATATAACCACGTTGGCCTGACGTCATTATATTATACTAACTCATGCTTCAATTCCCAACACTTCTCTAGAAACCATTCATAATTCAAACTCGAATTTTAAAGAAATTTAGAAACTATGATAGTTTCCTTTATGACGTAACATGGATAGCACGAAGAGATAGATAATTTCGAATAAAGATATTTATGAAGGTATCTTCAGAAATATCTAAGATATTTATAACAAAAGATACGATGATATCTTTAGAATTTAAAATATTTTAGATCAGAAGATGATGAAGAAATTCGTCCGCAAGGATTTAGATTAAGGAGCAATGTATTCACTAAAGATTTCATCAGCTTTTTCAAAACTCAGAAAACTGATTCATAGACTAAAGCGCTTTTCAGAAATTCAGAATTGAAGTTTTATAAATCCAGGAGGTAGAATATATATATATATATATATATATATATATATATATATATATATATATATATATATATATATATATATATATATATATATATATATATATATATATATATATATATAGAATCGCTGAGGAAATCGAGATTATCGATTGATGCCTCCCTGTATTTGGTATGGTAATTATCGTTACAAGATGCCTATGACTTCATGAAAAGACTTCAATAGATAAATATAGTGATTTGTCAGAGAGATTTAAACCAAGGAGCAACGAGGTTTCTTGTACATCTGCTGGTAATATGGGGGAGTATAAAAAGTTCTCTAGCAACAATAAAAGAGCACACATATATATATCAAGGTTATAATAAGATTGTTTCGAACGAAAAGTCGAAGTTGACTTGTTGGAGCTGTGAAATTTACTACCTTGAAAAAGGATTGCAAAGTTATTCTGGGTAATAATAATGCTAAAGGATCTAACACAGATACATGTTAAACGTTTACTCGGGTTCTGAGTGTTTTCAGGTGCATAGCTATATGCATCACTCTTTCCTTCCGTAGATGATGTGCGGTTGGTTCATCCTCTCGATTGAGATGTTTTCAAGAATCATGAAAGGTTTGGATGCAGACTGTAATCGTCAAGATACAAATGAGGTTTAAGATGAAATCAAGTGGCAAACTTGAAGAATTGTTTAGTTGCATATGTTATAATCAATATTTTAATTCATTTTAATTGTCCAATGTTATTAGTCCACAGTTGACAGTCCAATAATTCATATATAGTTTAATATATAATATTCGAATTAATTAATACGTATCGTGACCCATGTACATGTCTCAGACTCGATCACAACTCAAAGTATATATGTTATTATAGAATCAACCTCAACCCTGTATAGCGAACTCTAGCATTACAGCATATAGAGTGTCTATGGTGATTCCAAATAATATATATATATATATATATATATATATATATATATATATATATATATATATATATATATATATATATATATGCGTCGATATGATATGTCAAAACCTTATATACGTGTCTCGATATTTAAAGTGCGTAAAATAAATAACAGAAATTTAATGACGATAAATAAAATTGCGAGAATATAAAATGCGATAAATAAATTGCGATAAATAAAATATAATCAGTTAGCTAGGAACAGTTAGCTAGGAACATTTAGCGTGGATTCTTTACAAAATTTTTCTCATAGTTTATTTGTTTGTTTCTAACAAATTTTATTTTGTCCAATGTTTTCTTCATTATGCCACTTGTTGGATTCTGATAGATCAAAATCCAAGTATGAAATTGAATGGAACTGGTTATTCTGCGGTGAACGGATACGTATATCTGTGGATGTAAGTAGGGTAGTAAATGACCGTTGAATCAGATTCGAAGAATGTACAGTGTAACTTATTAATGTGAAATCTTAAATATTCCTCGGGTATTACCTACCCGTTAAAATATTTTCACCATTAACAGTTTGTACGAAAGAATTTTTAATTACAATCTTTATGAAAATATACTTACATATATATTTTCTTCAGATGTAATCATAGATTTAATGAGTTAATATAATATTAATCTCATTTGATTTACCGTTAGAACTAGAATACATAATCTCTAAAACATTAGAGATTACATAATCTCCATGAAGAACGAAGATAATTGATGTAGAACGATGATTATACTCGAGGTACAGAATGAATTGTTGAGGCATGGATTGTTGATGGTACTGGTGCTGTTATTGATGGTACTGTTGGTGCTGGTGATGTTGCTGAAGCTGGTAAATTTTGCACCATATTCTCCAAATTGATTACTCGAGCGCGAAGTTCGTTGACTTCTTCTATTATTCCGGGATGATTGTCGGTCAGAACGAGCGGATGAATAAGGTTTAGAATTGTGGATAGAATATAATCGTGTCGAGCTACTCTGGAAATGAGGCTGAAAATAGTGTTTTGGATAGGTTCGCCGGTAAGTGTTTCAGGTTCTTCACCAAGAGGTGAATTCGGTTAGTGGAAAGGATCGCCTTCTTCTCGTCTCCATTGATTAAGTCGACTACGAACCCATCAGATGAGTTGGGGATGGCTGATTGATTGATTCATTCTAATGACACTGCTTTCAGAGCTTAGGTGAATATCCATGTCAGAATAGCTGTCGGAATAACTATTGGAATATCTATCGAAATCTGAGGGACTCGAACTGGTTGAGGGATTCATCTCGTACGATCAGATGAAGGATTTTTGATAGAAAAATAGATTATAGGATGTAGATTAGTACCCTGCAGTACATAATTTACATATGCATATATAATACTAAAATCCCATAAGTTACGGAGGAATCTACGGAAGCTGTCAGGCAAAGGTAACAATAACAGATACGCTAAGATATGAATTTTGTCTATACACTATTCATGCAATCAATGCATTAGGATGTGTCTAGACTAGGAATGATAAGAAGGTAATTTCCTAAGGATAATAAGTAGATGATTTTCGACAAGAAATGATAACAAAAACTTTTTGACATGCAGACACGGTCGAAGTCCAGACCCACTAATGCATCTAAACAACTATCAGTTAGACACACTAATACAAGACCTGGTTCGCTAAGACCACCGCTCTGATACCAACTGTCATACCCCGTCCTAATCTATCTGGATGAAGTCACCAACATCTGGTCCCATTACGATGATCGACTCCAAATAATGTTTTTAAAATGAGAAAATGCACAGCGGAAGGTTTCTTTCATACCTGAGAATAAACATGCTTTCAAGTGTCAACCAAAAGATTGGTGAGTTCATAAGTTTATCATAAAACAATAAAATTCATTATTTTAATATACCACAAGATTTAAATCCTGCATGGTACAAATGGGCCCGAATCCTATACCCACCTGTAATGTACATGCGATAACTTTTAAATACAGTACACATTTCTCGTGTACGAAATCATCTTTCATAAATCTTAGTAACCGTACACATATCTCGTGCACAAAAATAACATACACATAATCTGTGTATAAAAATCATTCTCTCGATACATAACATTCACTTTTCATTTCTTTCATAGCTTGGCTTAGTAACCGAACTTAACATATAATGCGCATAATAATATCTCCAAAACAGAACATCTCGTCTGCATAATAATCATATAAACTTCGAAGTACTAAACACCACGCCCACTAGCCCTTCCGTCTAGTGAACATTCTGGATGGGGGTGTTAAACCCGGTATCTACCTTTAGGATTCGCGTGAATTAGGCATGCACTAATTCTTAAAATTAGTGATGTTCCCTAATTCTTAGGTTACCAAGCAATAATAATCTGGGGAAAAATATTCATATCAATTGTGGCAATTATCACGTCCACATAATTCAATGGTGGCAATTATCACGTCCACATAATTCATTCGAGGAATGTTTTTCTTGTGTCTATCTCGTCAAACATTTATAAAAGAATTTCATGTATTCGCAGTTCAAAATGTATTTCAAAAGCATTTAATAAAGCAGTTGTAAAAGTAGCACATGTATTCTCAGTCCCAAAAATGTAAAGAGTAAAAGAGAATCAAATGAACTCACTTTACTGTATTTTGTAGTAAAAATACATAGGACGACATAGAACAACTGAACAATGCAGGATTGGCCTCGGATTCACGAACCTATATCAAGTATGTATATTAACACATATAATAATATTCAAATAAATATATATACTTTGATATTAAATTTAATATTAATGATTACTTAAATATTTTTATTTTATATATATATATATCTTATTAAATTATCAAATAATATATTATATACCTTATTATTATATTTTGAATAAATACATAGTATTAACATTTTTAAATACTTTTAATTTTTAATATGATAGTATTTTTTTCTAATAAATTCAAATTATATTAAAACGTAAAGGAACAAAAAAAATATTTTATTAGTAAAAGTAGTATACTTATTATATATACTTTTATATATATAATGTTTGAATCTATCTTATGATATCTATCTTTTTAGTTTAAGATCATAAAAATATAGTTATATTTTATATACAACATACATTTAAAACTAAAGTTATAGTTAGTAATGTTATTAATAATAATAATAATGATATTAGTAGTAAAAATAATAATGATAATGATAATAATATTGATATTAGTAATAATAATTCTTATGATAATAATAATAATAATAATAATAATAATAATAATAATAATAATAATAATAATAATAATAATAATAATAATAATAATAATAATAATAAATATACTACCTTAACGAAATAGTAAAAAGATAAAGTCGCAGCCCGGATTCGAACCCACGACCTCCTGTTCAACACCCACACACTTAACCAATGCTCTACATCATATTTTTCTAAAATAATCCCTGAGTAAAACCATATAAGTCTCCTATCCGTCTGTTCTTCTTCTTCCTCTTATTCTAAATAAAAAATGCCACCTTCCGGACTCGAACCCGAGACCTCTCGCTCAAGGCCAACACACTTAACCATCCATCTGCTCCTCCATTTCTATTTTATTTATCTCCTATATTCCTTTTAACCTTTAACTATTTTCATTTCTATAATCCAATCATCATCATACCACAATCATGATTATAACCTAATCATGACCATCTAAATACACGGCATCATCAAGAACATCGAACAATCCATCAATTACGACATCACAGTGATATCATCATTATCTTCATGAATCATCATCATTATTATCATCATAAACCACTGTTATCATGATCTATTACATCATCAACATATTTTCCTTTCACCATCTGATCTTATTATTACTCATCATTTAATCATTTATATCATATTAATCATCTTCACATAAAATCATATCATACTCATAACCATTATCTTTAATCATCATCGAATTCATTAACATTACCACATCATCTTCATTATGATCATGTACTCATATTATCGTCATACAATCATTATGCCATAATCACCATTTTCGTTACTCATCAAGAAAAAGAAAGAAAAAAATCTATAGATGAAGCGTGATAGTTTGCTGACTTGGTCGAATTAAACAGAAATTGATTTGCAACATTTTGGCTCATGTTTTCATACGAGCCCAATAAACACTCAGTGAGAATGTGGGGTTTCCTTCTTTATGCTTGTCGACCACTAAAAGATTATATAATAGCAATGAGTTTATTGACTAAATATCATGTGGTAAAGTGGGGTTTAGCTTTTCACATGTCGGCCATAGAAAAATAAATAAATAAATAAATAAAATGCCAAGGTGACTCAATTCAATCATTATCGCGTTTCATTATTTAATACAAAATACTACACATACAGCAACACGTTTATGAAGGCTGAGTGGTGGAATTAAGTTGATTTTACGATATCATATAAGAGAGAAAGGAATAGATAGAGAGAAAGAAATGATTATAGTTATGGTGGTGTTTTGGGTTGATTTAGGGTGGCGGTCTGAAACAAAAGAAGATCAACGTTGCAGATAGGTTGTTATTGATTGTTATTCGAATATGAAAAGAAAATTTTACGCAACGGAGGTAAGTGATGGTTTGGTGGTAGTTTCTGAACAAAAATAAGAGAGATGGGTAGAGGAAGAGAGATGATGAGAGGAAAAGAGAGGAAAGTGGGTTTCGGTTATTATGGTGGTGCTCTATAATGGATTACGGTGGTGATGTGATCGAAGGATAACCAAAAGGAAGTAGTAAATTGGGTGGTGCCGGCTTGGTGGTGCTAGTGACTTCGAGCAGCTGTAAACAGGAAGGATTAATAGCAGCGAATCATTAATAGTAGTGAATTTTGTATGGTGGTTTTTGGATGGTGTTGGAAGATTGTAGTGATAGTTCTTGATCAAGGAATGTAAAGAGAGATGGGGAAATGGTGGTGGTTGGTACCGTAGGTGGTTGTACGCGAAAACAAAAAGATAAAATGAGGTGGTGGACAGTGAGTTACCATGGTTGTGGTTTATCTTGTGATGATCGTGATTTGAGTTTAATTGAATGACATAAGGTAATTTCGTGTTTGTACTCTTGTGTTCTTGTGTTGAACTTGAAAGCGAACAAGGAGAAGTAACAATTGTAATTCTATATGGAAGTGATTGTGATCATAAAGATGGTTTTGGGTCTTGTTCATGGCAGGAAACCAATAGTGATGGAATGGTAATATAATGGATCGGCCATGTAGATCTAGAAGAATGGTAGTTTTTGATGGTGAGTCGAATAGCAAAACAATTAGAGAGATAATATAATAGAGTGATATGCATGTATGTGTATGTAGTAATATATAAAATTGAGATATTCACTAGCAACAAATCGTGATTAGTTAAGAAAACGATTTCTTATATTTGAAAAGAGGAAAGATGCCAAATAATGCAGATATTAAGTCCGTGACTTTTGATTATTATGAAAAGGATATATTGATTGATTAGTAGCCACAGCCAAAAAGGAAAAATAATGATAAGGATAATGTTGATTTAACAGATTCATACATATGTATCTATATATTTTTACCTTATATTATATATAATAATAATAATATTAATAAATATAATAATATTAATTTATTAATGATAATAATAACAATAACAACATTATTAATATAACAATTAAATTTTTATCTTATAGATATTTACATTGAAATATGGTAAATTTTTCATATAGTATTTATAAGTTATATATTATAATATACATATTTGTATTTATATATACCTATTTCTTTATAATTAATTGTTCGTGAATCGTCAGAAATAGTCATAGTTAAAATGAATTCATGTAAACATTTCAATTATGTTGAAATTCAACATAACAGACTTTTCTTATCGTGTCGAAACCATATAAAGATCAAGTTTAAATTTGGTCAGAAATTTCTGGATCGTCACAAATGCAGTCAAGGGTTTTGCTATTTTGGAAAAATCTTAGATGAACCTTCTGTAGTAACCAGCCAATCCTAAAAATTGGCGTATATGCTTCGGAGTATTCGGGGTTTCCCACTTTTCAATGGTTTCAATCTTTGCCGGATCCACCTGAATACCCTCTTTGTTTACTATGTGACCGAGGAATTGAACTTCTTCCAACCAAAATGCACACTTTGAAAACTTAGCGTACAGTTTTTCTTTCCGCAGCAACTCTAGCACTTTTCTTAAATGTTCTTCGTGCTCTTGATCATTCTTTGAGTAAATGAGTATGCCATCGATGAAAACAATGACAAACTTGTTAAGGTATGGTCCACACACTCGGTTCACGAGGTCCATGAACACAACTGGTGCGTTAGTCAATCCAAACGGCATAACCATAAACTCGTAATGACTGTAACGCATTCTGAAAGCAGTCTTCGAAATATCATCCTCCTTCACCCGCATTTGATGATACCCAGAACGTAAATCAATCTTCGAATAAACTGACGAGCCTTGTAGTTGATCAAATAAGTCATCGATTCTCGGTAGTGGGTTCTTGATAGTAAGTTTGTTCAACTCTCGGTATTCGATACACAACCTGAATGTACCATCCTTCTTTTTGACAAACAAAATAGGAGCTCCCCATGGTGATGTACTTGGTCGTATGAAACCACGCTCTAATAGTTCTTGTAGTTGGCTTTGGAGTTCCTTCATTTTACTGGGTGTAAGTCTGTATGGAGCATGAGCTATTGGTGCAGATCCTGGTACAAGATCTATTTGAAATTCAACGGATCGGTGTGGAGGAAGTCCCAGTAATTCTTTCAAAAATACATCAGGAAATTCTTTTGTGACTGGAACATCATTGATGTTCTTTTCTTCAGTTTGTACTTTCTCGACATGTGTTAGCACAGCATAGCAACCTTTTCTTATTAGCTTTTGCGCCTTTAAATTACTAATAAGATTTGGCTTCGCGTTGCTCTTTTCTCCGTACACCATTAAGTGTTTTCCTTCTTCTCGTACAATTCGAATTGCATTTTCGTAACATACGATCTCTGCTCTCTCCTTTTTCAACCAGTCCATGCCAATTATCACATCAAAACTCCCTAACTCTACTGGTATCAAATCAATCTTAAATGTTTTTCTAACCAGTTTAATTTCTCGATTCCGACATATTTTATCTGCCGAAATTAATTTACCGTTTGCTAATTCGAGTAAAAATTTATTATTCATAGGCGTCAATGGACCACTTAATTTAGCACAAAAATCTCTACTCATATAGCTTCTATTCGCACCCGAATCAAATAAAACATAAGCAGGTTTTTCATTGATAAGAAACGTACCCGTAACAAGCTCCGGGTCTTCCTGCGCATCTTCTGCATTAATGTTAAAAACTCTCCCACGTCTTTGCCCATTATTATTTCCCTGGTTTGGGCACGTAGTTTTGTAATGGCCCTTCTTCCCGAATCCATAACAAATAATGTGGGCATTACTTGTTCCTTTACCCACTGGTCCATAAATTTCACACTTCGTTGCATCATGCCCCTTTCTATTACATTTGATACATGATGACGAACAAAAAGTAGTTGTATGGTACCCTTCACACCTTAGGTACGGAATTTTCTGGTTTTGATTGCTAGTATTGTTATTGAGATTGTTGTTGGGATTGTTGTTGTTGCGGTTGGTATTGTTGTTGGGACGATTATTGTAGTTGTTGTTGTTGGGATGGGTTTTGTTGCATTTGTTGTTGCGAAAAATGGTGCGATTGTAGTTGTGATTGTTGTGTTGATTGTTGACGCGATAGTTACTGTTGTTGTGTTGGTGACCCTTGTCACTATTTTCTTCCCACTTTCTCTTGACTTGTTTCATTTTGGCCCCCTCGGCCGCCTGCTCTTTAATCCTTCCCTCGATCTGGTTTATAAGTTTGTGAGCCATTCAACTTTCCTTTTGTATTGAAGTGGGCGCACTTGCACTCACATCCTCCTGAATTCTCTCTGGTAACCCCTTTACAAACGCATCGATCTGCTCTTCTTCATCTTCGAACACTCTTGGGCATAATAAATACAACTCGGTGAATCGTCGTTCGTATGTGGTGATATCGAATCCCTTTATTCGTAATTCTCTAAGCTCTGTCTTGATCTTATTGACTTCGTTTCTGGGATGGTACTGCTGGTTCATCAGGTGTTTGAATGCTGACCACGGTAGTGCGTAAGCAGCATCTTGTCCCACTTGTTCGAGATAGGTGTTCCACCAAGTTAACGCAGTACTTGTAAAGGTATGCGTGGCGTAATTTACCTTATCTTTTTCAGCACATTTGCTTATAGCAAACACAGATTCGACCTTCTCGGTCTATCGTTTCAGTCCAACTGGTCCTTCAGTTCCATCGAATTCCATAGGTTTACAGGCAGTGAAAGCCTTGTAGGAGCATCCTACACGGTTTCCTGTGGAGTTAACTCCACTGCTAGTCTAACGACCCGTCCTAATCCATCTGGACGAATACATTACATTTGGTTACATCGCGAGGTACTTGACCTCTATATGATACATTTTACAAACATTGCATTCATTTTTAAAAGACAAACTTTCATCACATCAAAAGTTGACGGCATGCATACCATTTCATAGTATATCCCACTATAAACGACTTAATAATATTCTTGATGAACTCGACGACTCGAATGCAACGTCTTTTGAAATATGTCATGAATGACTCCAAATAATATCTCTAATATGAGCAAATGCACAGCGGAAGATTTCTTTCATACCTTAGAATAAACATGCTTTAAAGTGTCAACCAAAAGGTTGGTGAGTTCATTAGTTTATCATAATCGATCATTTTCATCATTTTAATAGACCACAAGATTTTCTTTTCCATTTCTCATAAAAATACGTCTCATGCATAGAGACAAAAATAATCATTCATATGAATTGAACACCTGGTAATCGACATTAACAAGATGCATATAAGAATATCCCCTATCATTCCGGGAAATCCATCAGACATGATAAAAAACAACATCGAAGTACTAAAGCATCCGGTACTTTGGATGGGGTTTGTTAGGCCCAATAGATCTATCTTTAGGATTCGCTTCAATTAGTAGATCGGTTTACTAATTCTTAGGCTACCAAACAAAAGGGGCATATTCGGCTTCGATCATTCAACCATATAATGTAGTTTCGATTACTTGTGTCTATTTCGTAAAACATTTATAAAAGCGCATGTATTCTCAGTCCCAAAAATATATATTGCAAAAGCATTTAAAAAAGGAGTAATGAAACTCACAATAATGTATTTTGTAGTAAAAATACATATGACGACACTGAACAATGCAGAGTTGGCCTCGGATTCACGAACCTATATCATTTATATATATATTAATACATTGAAATCGAACAAATTTATATATTATTGGTGATATATTTGTTATTTTAATAAATTATATGTTTCATCAATAAGTAATTTAAATATTTCTATTTTCTGTACTTTAACTAAATAATTAGTATTTATTATATAATGTTAATATAGATATGTTATATGTATTAACTATAGTGTTGTATAACTAAAAATCATTTGATAAAATAATATTAATAATAATAAATAAAAAGTTGTATTATTTTACAATAATAATATTAGTAATTATACTTAATAATGATGATAATAATAATAGTAATAATTATATTGATAATAATATTAGTAGGAATATTGATGATAATATTAATGATAGTTTTAATGATAATAATACTTATAATAATAATGAAATTGAAAGTTTTAATATAAATAATTTTGTTAATAATAATAATAATTTTAAAAATGATAATACTAATAATGGTATTAATAATAATAATAATAATAGTAATGATAATCCTAATATTCATTTTAATTATAATAATAATGATAGTAAGTATAATATTTATATTAGTATAGCAATAATAATAATAATAATAATAATAATAATAATAATAATAATAATAATAATAATAATAATAATAATAATAATAATAATAATAATAATAATAATAATAATAATAATAATAATAATAATAAGTTACATATATTTATACTTAATATTTTTAATGATCATGACCATAATTATAATTATCCTAATATCTTAATAATATTAATATATCTTTATTTTTATTATAATAGCTATAGCCATATTTTATCGTTCTAAATTCATATCATTAATTCATTTTGTATTATATCTATCATGTTATTGTATTAGTAAGTATATTAACCATAATTTTAATGCTTTAATAATATTTAATCAATATAATAATAATAATTAAATAAGAATAATACTAATAATAGAAAGGATTATACCCTTAATAACATCATCATTATCGATGGCATACTTATCATCATCATCAAAATCATAATCATGATCATAATCATCCTACATGATCATCATCGATCATCATTATCATCGTTATTTTTATATTATGATCAACAAATCAGGATCACCATCATTATCATGCTCACGGCATCATCATCATCTCTCTGATCGTCCACAGAATTAGAAACATGATACAACATTAGCAAGGAGTCCATAACATCATGATCCTTACTCATCATCGTTATACAGCCCATTCATAACATAAACCGAACCTGACCCACTCATAAAACATAAAGGAAACCTCAGCCCAAGTTGCATGTCATCCTAAAACTACAGGGCCCAAAAGTCAAATTCATATTGCAAGTCCACTTAAACTTAAATGATCTCACAGCAGCCCGATCCAAAACAAAGCTTGACAAGCCGTCTAATCCCTCAATTAAAAACCCTCAAGCCTATTTGTTCACTTTTATTCTAACTGGGACTAGGAACAGAAGACGTTCAGCTGTAACAATCAAAGGGTTACGATCCCTTTTCCTTTTGATATTCGCCAAGTGGGTTTACCCGTCTTAAGGTTTGTTGGCCACCAAGGTAAAAGAAAAAAGAAAAGAAGCGTGCAATCCTCCTAATTATTATTTTGTACATATCATCATTATTCAATATTTATCACCATCATTGTAATTGGTGTTTATCAGGAAGAGAAACAGAAAAACACAGCTGCAACTGTAGTTTAATGTTGTGTGGGGTGTTTGAAGTGCAAACAGAAGAAAACAACAGTATTGTCTGATGATAGTGGTTCGATGGTGGTTTAATTTAATGGTTGTCTAACTGAACCAGAAATAGTTCGCTGAAACGGAACAGCTGCAACAGTAGTTTTAGGTGGCGGTTTATTGTGTTTTTGTGATGATAATCGAAAAGAAAAAACAGGAACAGTAAGTGGCGGTGTTCATGGGTTTGCAAGGTGATTGTTAGTGGTGATTCTAACGGTGGTGGTTTAAGGTTTTAATGGTGATGAAAAGTTAAAGAAGTGTGCCTAGGAAGGTAATGGTGGTTCAAGTATAGAAGGTGGTGGTGATTGTGGTTGATCTTTATTATATACACTCGAATAGTAATAGAAGAAGATGTATATAGGTTCACGAAGGATTACAACAGAAAAATAGCTGCAGCAGTAGAAGCTGCGAGACAAAAGTCAACAGCAGCCTGTGGGTTTTAATTCGTGGTGTTCCAGTTATCGACTGAATAGAAAACAGGAATATAACAGCTGAAACAGTGGTGGTGTTGTGATGGTTGCAGCTGCATAGAATTTAACGAGTAATAGCAGTTTATCGGAGGTCTTTGGTGATGTGGTTTCAAGGTTAGAAGAGCAAGAGAGATGATGATTGTAGGGTGGTTTACGGATAAAAGAGAGAGTTTAAGGATGATGACTAAGATGATTCTCGGTTTGGGTTGTCGATTAATAAACGGAAATACATAGTGGTGAAGGAGTTCAAAAGTGATGGCGTTTGAGAGTGGTGAAGATGATGGTGATTATTCTCGGTTTGAAGGTGGTGGCGGATGATGGTAGCCTAATGGCGGTTGGTGACCAGTGAAGTGGTGATGGCGGGTGTGGATGTGGTGTCGAGGTTGAAGGTGTTCATGGTTGATTCATGAAATTGAATATATGGCATGTATATATAGATAGAATATAACAATTAAATATAGATAACACCATACACAAAAATTGATTATCAAAATATCACGGACATACAAACTATTATACTGCCGACACTTAGCTCGGGTATTATATCGTGTCCATTGCTAAACAGGTATGGATAATTTAATTCAGAAAGATCTCATATTTTAAAATTAAGTCCATTTATTTATTCCAGTCATTAACTGTTTAAAACCTGAACAATAACGTTCAATAATTATTTACTTTCTGTTCCAAATAATATGTACGGAGTACTAATATTTAAATTTAAAAAGGTAAAAATATTTTTAACAAGTCTAGAATCTTCGTAATCAATTTACAGTCCAACTTTTATCTAAATCCTTCATGAACATGTACTATATCTATATTAAAACTAACAAAACGTCAACCGAGTGTTACTGACGTTTATTAATTAAGCTCAAAATCATTTATTTTTAATATATTCTCTTTCTATAAATAAACAGTTTTAAATAACAAGTTTAACTACTAAAATGAATATATTATATATTCTTAAACAAATAGATTTAGTATAAATTATATATTTATAAGTAATATTTATATATATATATATATATATATATATATATATATATATATATATATATATATGTATATATATATATATATAAATAGTTTTTATTACATCACATATTATTTTACATATTTATTTCTAACAAATAAATCATATATCATTTCAAATAATATTTCAAATTATATATATATATATATATATATATATATATATATATATATATATATATATATACAATTAGTTGTTCGTGAATCGTTGAGACTGGTCGAAGGTCAAATGATTTCATAAAATAGTTCAAAAATTTTAAAATTCAATTTAATAGACTTTGCTTATCATGTCGAAACCATATAAAGATTAAGTTTAAATTTGGTCAAAAATTTATGGGTCGTCACAGCTAGACCCTGAGTTATTGTTGTTGTTTTGCATTGCAGCCTGTAAAGCGGCTATATTTGCTGCAAGGAAAGCACAGAAGTCTTCCTCACTCATGTTCAAATTCTGACGAGTAGGCGGTGCCGTTTCCTTCAAAAATAGGCAAAAGAATTAAGTTAATCATATAGAATATTAAGAGTAGTCAATAGTATTCCGTAGCATAATAAGAACTCATTTATAAAAGCTTTTTCTTCATATTAGCATTTTATAAGTTTTAATTCGGGTAATACCTACCCGTTAAGTTCATACTTAGTAGCTAACATACAATTCAACTACTACAATTCTATATGAAAAACTGATTATAATAATATTTCACGTTCAAACTTTTATACAATATTTTACACACTTACAATACCGCTATTTTACATATAGCATGAAATATAGCACACAATAACTTTGATACAAAGTAGTTTCGAAGACAATCCTAGTTAATACGCAAGTCGTTCAACAAAGGCAATAAAGACACATAATTCATAAGTCTAGAAACAAGTCATGCATTCTGGTTGTACTAATATTATTTCCCATCCTTGGTTATGTGGCAGATAATGTGACGACCCGAAAATTTCTGACCAAATTTAAACTTAATCTTTATATAATTTCGACTTGATAAGCAGTGAATTTTAATAAATCTTGAACCTCCGAAAAGAGTTTTACACAAGCTTTTGGTCACCATTTTATTCCGACAATTCACGAACGTCATAACTTGATTTAATTGTTTAATTATTGTGTATATATATGGATTTATATATATTTAACTTGAAAATATGATAATTAAATATCTCATTAATTATATTAACAAAGTATTATATATATATTTTTTCATACTACTAATTTAAAGAGTTTTCAAAAAATTTATATATTACTATTTAAACGACGTAATTAACTTATGTTAAAATGTATTTACATATAATGTATTACGAGTGTAAATACATCCTTACAAGTATTGAATACACTTTATAATATACCAATACATATAAAGGATAGCTATACTCGTATTTCCGTTCAATTTCCTCAAAGAATTCTACTCGCATTCATACGGTATTTTTAACCGTATTATACACAGCTTCTAGAAGTATTTACTATTGGTATATACCAATAGAAATCTGCAATTATTTGTGTAATATATCATCCATGACCTAATCAATTTAATATGTCATGCATGACTTAATACAATTTAACTTATGTCAAAACCCGTCCTTAACCATAAGAACGAGTTAGATAACGTATGATTTCATTGCGAGGTATTGACCTCTATATGCGACATTTTTAAAAGAACAACTACATTTATTTTACATTACAAACCATAACTCTTATGTTAATACAAGCTTTAGACAATATAAAGATGATTTATCGTTTAGCGATAATCTTAGACTTACAAACTTTACATGTGATGATAACAATACGATTTCTAGCATATTTTACATTACAATTCCTCGGATATGCAGTTTTATTTTTTACACAAATATGCATACTCAAGATCTTGCTTAAATTCAACATGTTGCAGCGGAAGCTTTTAGTTTTCACCTGAGAATAGACATGTTTAAAACGTCAACATAAAGTTGGTGAGATATAGGTTTAATGCCGGCAGCGATATAAATATAGACCACAAGATTTCATATGTAAACATTTTAATAAAAATATTCTAAGTGGTTGAGCACTTGGTAACCATACTTAACATTTAATCACGTCGCATATTCCCTTTATTATGAAATCTTACTACACCGTACCAAGTGTAGTCACGAAACGAAGTACTGTGCAACCGTTGAATACTGGTCGTTGATGTGTGCAGCGGGATGTACGAAATAGTATTAATTTTTACTACAAAATGCGACGAAATATTACACAAGTTTTATTTATTTATTTATCGAGTGGATATACCTAAACCTTGCTACAACACTTATAGGCAGTGTACCTAATCGTAGAGTAGTGTAGTTTTTAGTAAGTCCGGTTCGTTCCACAGGGAGCTGGTGAAGTTAACGCTATATTATTAAGTTTATTTGTAAAAATATATATATAAATAAGTAGTAGTATTATTATAAAATGGGGGTTTTACCGTTTAATGACCGGTTTGTCGATTCTATATTTTAAGCGTAAAGATAAATGACGATAATTAAAGTGCGTAAAATAATGACAATAAATAAAATGACAGTAAATAAAATTGCGAGTAATAAAATGACAGTAAATAAAGATACGATGAGAAATATAATAAAAGAATTATGCTTATTTAAACTTCCGTAATCATGATGTTTGACGTGTTGATTTTAATTTATTACCATGGGTTAATTGTCCTTTGTCCTGGTTTATTTGATACGTCTATCTGGTTTTTGTCCATAATAGTCCATCGGTCATAAAAAATAAAGTGCGAGTATCCTCGTCAAATTACCCTTATACCCGAAGTCAAATATTCCAACTGATTAAGGATTTAAACTGTGACGCAGTTATCACTTCTGTCAACAATTACACCAGTTATCACTGTATGTAATCCACCCCTGTTTTAATTAGTTTATGAATATTAATTCATCCACTTGATCATAATGAATAATCAATTACCCAACCCAATTGATTAATTAAATGATTATAACAGATTCCATATGAACATCACTAAATAGGACAACCATAATCATTATTAATTATTAGGTTAATTAATTTGAAGATAGGTTCGACAGACTCCAATGAGTTGTCACTCAATTAGACAATACCCCCCATCTATTAATAGTCAATAGTTCAATTTCCACAAGTGTCGGTCTTTTGCCCAAACCTTAATTATGGTCCAAAGTTCAATAACCCCTTCTTAATATTTTAGCCCAACATCACGATTACTTCGGCTTAAATAAGCATAATAATAACTTAGTTACGATACATTAATGTAAAAAGGTTGAACATAACTTACAATGATTAAAAATAGCGTAGCGTTACACGGACAGAATTTCGACTTACACACTCAAACGATCTCTATCATAAATCTTATTATTATCATAATTTAAAATTAAAATTAAGATTATTGTTATATCTTATTAAGTTAACATTATGATAGAGATATAGAATATAGATATTGATAATTGATATTGATAAATAAGAAAAAGATAGAAAAAGGTGTGTTTTTACATTACGATTACAAAGCCTTTTATAGGCGAATTTAGAAATTGAATTTTCACTTATGACCCCTGAACTATGCTCAATTAACAACTTTTTATTATTTAATATTATTCTTATTATGAATTATTTAAATATTATATTTTATTCTTGTGCATAGTTGACTCGTAATTTTTACACCGTTGCGTCGAGCGTTGAGAGTTGATTTTGGTCCCGGTTCCGGATTTTCGAACGTCCTTGCGTACAATTTTATATTTTGTACTTTGCGTTTTGTAACTTGTACTCTTGTCATTTTTAGACGTTCCTCATCAATAATTTGAACCTTTTTTATTGTATCTTGTACTTTTGAGCTTTTTGGACCTTTGTGTCTTCAATTCGTCGTTTTCGCCTTTTGTCTTCGCACTTATTTAAAATAAACGAATATTACTTGAAAATGGAACAATTGCAACTAAAATCTTGTCTTTCTTGGGGGATTTTGCTATGAAATATATGTTCCTTTTTAGCCTTATCAATATCCCCACACTTGAGCGTTGCTTGTCCTCAAGCAATACAGTCTTGAAATAATATAATACATCACACGAATCACTTCTTTATTCTTCACACTTTGTACATCAGTGATTTTGATAGAGCGGTATAAACAATGATAGTAACGATATGGTTAAAGGTGGGTGTGTCATCCACAGTTGCCTTGGGTTTAGGACAACGACACTTGCAATCAAATAGCCGATTTACTTTCGGTTTCCAAAGCAAAGTGCACATTTGAAAGGCGGTTTACAGTCCCACATGACTATAAAAATTTAGATCCTTTAAGGAAATTGGATCTTTATGAAAACATTTGATCTTTTGAAAATTCAAGCTAGATTTTACCCTAGACAAGTTTTCTGATTTGATCCATTATCGGTGTTGCAAAATATATTTGTGGATCAATATTTTGGCTAAAACTTTTAGGTTCGTGTAATCCACTGCTATCCCGGTATCGGAAAGTACACATCCAGTTTACTTGTTCCGTATATTATCTTTCGGTAAACTACCGTCCGGTTGTAAAGGAAAGCGATGAACAAGAAACTGTTAAGGCAATGTCCCGTGACATGCATTTGATTATGGTCTAAAAACGTGTCGGATGCTAGTACTATCCTTGGTAGGAGCAATAGTAAAGATCATCCTTTAATTTTTCGGTCTGGCACAAGGTCCTGTCTCCGACCATGCTATGCAACCACCGTTCTTACGGTTGACACCCGATTTTGTTCAGGTGACCTAATGAATTCCAGGTGAATTCCTAGGATTTTACGTTCAATGGTAATGAACGCATTGAAAATGGGTTTTCAGAAAACAAATCGGTTTGTATTTTTGATCAAAATATTTTCTCGTTCAAGCTCGAGTTTAGATATCATTGAATTCCATGAGTTTGAATTCTCAATCTTTAAGGTCAATCTCTAGGATTGAGTAATATCAGTCTTAAAAGCTGATTTTTAATCTTTAAGGAGATTATCCTTTTCTGGGGATCTGATTCATTAGTCTTATCAAGCTAATTTGCACGGTGCCTCCCCATTGTACGAGATAAATCCTTCTCATGGTTAGGATAAATCTGACCACTTGGCGACCCTGTTTGATGCTGAGGTCCGTGGATTTCCTGCTGATTTTAGAGATGACTTTTCTAGATTTTTCGTCAACCTACAGCTGGTCTGGACGACAACTTCATGACCTAAATCAAGAAGCGCGTTTCTTTTTCGGAAGACTTTACTTCCTTTTAATGATGGAATTGATTCATCGTGTAGATCCATCTTTTCTTTCAAATATATTACAGTAAATCGGGTAAAACAGTTAATTTAGTCCAAAACAAAAGCACCTGCAATAACTTTACAGAAACATGTGATATATAGTTTTTAATTGAATAACTTGGTACATTCTCCCCACACTTAGTTTCTTTCTTTGCCTTTTTATTCTCCTTGATTCCATTTTAAATGAATTCAATCGTTTTAGGGTGTTTCTCAATTTATGTCCTTTCCGAGGTAACGATAATTTCGGTATTAACACCTAGTTTTCACCGTTCATAAATATGTATAAACATGATTTTGAATTCATTTAGTTGAAGTTTTTTTCAAATTTTCACAAAATTTGGCAATTAAAACAAGTGTAAACCCGAAAGAATTTATAACCCTTCCCCACACTTGAGATCATGCAATGCCCTCATTTGCATGAAATCAGACTATAATTTAAATTCATGAGGGTGATTAGCGTAGAAAAGTGATTAAAAATACCGAGTTTGTAATTACAAAGCTCGTCGAATGATAATGGCGCCTCATCGTTCATTCCTTCATTTGTTATATCATATTTGTTGTTTTGCGTCTTGTTGTCAAAATTAGTACCTTTTGCTGAACTTTAATGACAGTCTTTGAAAGTGCATTGTTTTACCCTGTTTTGTACATAAGATAAAATACAAACATATATATACATATTTTTGAAGTTTGGTACATAACCCCACGTTCAAAAATTTATAATATATAATATTTTTGGCATCCTTTAGATCAATAAAATTAAAAATAATGATAACAAAATTTGTCGCCCCGCCCTCGGGTAAAGCAATTTCGGTTCAATGACCTAGTGTTCAACTTACGACGAATTTTAAAAATCATATTTTTAACTTAAAGAAATAAAGTAAATTTTGTTTTTTAAAATCACAATAAAACATAAATTAAAATGCATATTAATTTCAAATAAAACCTAAAAAAATAAAAATTCAGAATGGAGGGAGAAAACTAGTTCTTTAGTGTCTGCTAGCGGAAAAGACCAATCGGATTCCATTCTCGGAACTACACGAGAACAGAACAAATAACTTTAGACAGCATTATCTTTTTATAACATTCGAATCTCCCCACACTTAGGTAGCTGTGGTGTCGAAATTGTGATTAAATTTATCGTCAATTTCTCTTGGTCCATAATCAACTTGCATATCCGTGACTTTTTCTTTAAGCCATTGGTCGGATTCCTGTGTAATATCCATAATTTCAACTAGTTTCTCCTTTTGTTTAGGTGATAGATTGGATACTAACCGGTTACATAACTTAAAGTTCCCCTTGGTTTTAGCATCGCGAATCCGTTTAATAAGTTTCTTCATTGAACTATTAATAACGGGATCATTTAATTTCGTATCAACAACGGGGTTCTTTGTTATCATGTCATCATTAGGTGTTACTTCATTTTCCCCATACTTAGGCGTTTTATTATTGTTAAGCACTACCGTTGGAGTTGGTAAAACAACATGGTTATTACCAATTGTTTTTACTGGTTCAACGGTTTTGGTTGGTGGAGATTTAGACTTTCGAATCATAAAGGTGATCGATTTGTCACCACTTTTAAGTGTCATTCTTCCATTTCCTACATCAAATAACGCCCCGGTGGACGCAAAGAATGGTCGACCTAAAATTAGAGGAATGTTTGGGTCCTCTTCTATGTCAATGATAATGAATTCGACTAGAAAGGTTAAATTACCTACTTGAATGGGTAGGTTGTCAGCAATTCCAACTGGGTGCTTAATGGTTTGATCAAAGAGTCGAACACTCATATCCGTTGGAGTTAACTTACCTACACCTAATCTCTTATATAATGAAAGAGGCATAACACTTACACTCGCACCTAAATCTGCTAGTGCATCATACATGACACAATTGCTAAGTAGACAAGGAACAATAAATTCACCCGGATCACCTACCCTAGGTGGAGGTTTTGGTGGAACTGTCTTTACCGGGTTTACTTCTATGATTTTTGTTTCTTGCACTTTCTTATTCTTCTTCTTCTTCTTCTTCTTTCCAGAGGTATCACAAACTTTATTACCTATTACTTGCTCATACTCAACTCCTTTTCTTGGAAACGGGATGGGTGGTTTATATGGTTTCACCACTGGCTTTACATACTCGGGTGGTGGTGGTGTTGTAAATTCTTCATTGTTACTCTCATCTAAAACCTTCCCATCTTCTGGAGCAGGTTTTTCAGAATTTGTTGAAACCATGTTAACATTCTCATTCCGAGGATTTACTTCAGGATTACTCGGTAGCTTTCCTTGTTCCCTCTCACTTATCATGCTAGCAAGAGTACCTACGTGTTTTTCTAGATTCAAAATGGAAGCTTGTTGAGTTCTTAATGACTGATCAAATCTCTCGTTCGTTTGGGTTTGAGTTTCAATAAATTGTGTTTGAGATTCAACTAGCTTGAATACCACGTCTTCCATATTTGACTTTTTCTCTTCGGTTTGTTGTTGTGGTTTATATAAGCCAGGTCTTTGTTGATTGAAAGTGTTGTTTTGAGTTGGTTGGTTATTCGGACCTTGTTGGTTATACCAGTTATTTTCGGGTCCTTTTGGATTGTAAAGAATGTTTTGATTTCGATTGAAGTTTAGCTTTGGCGGTTGATAATTATTTTGATAATTATTTCCCGGCCTTTGGTTCATATAGGAAACATTCTCTCGTTGTTCCAATGTTGGTTCAATGTGACAATCTTTCAATAAGTGTGGTCCACCGCATAGCTCACAACTGATTCGTATTGCGTGAATATCTTTATTCATCTTTTCCATTCGTCTTTCGAAAGCATCTATTTTTGCTGAAACAGAATCAAAGTCATGGATAGAATCGGCTCTAGCCACTTTAGATGAACGAAAAATATCTTTTTCTTGGTGCCACTCATGTGAGTGGGAGGCTGTGTTATCAATGATTTTGTAAGCTTCAGTTGCGGTTTTCTTCATAATGGAACCACCAGCTGTTATGTCTATGTCTTTTCGTGTAGCAACGTTGACACCTTGGTAGAATATTTGTACTATTTGGTAAATGTCTAAACCGTGTTGAGGACATCCTCTCAACATCCTTCCGAATCTTGTCCACGCCTCATATAATGTTTCATTTGGCTTTTGCGCGAATGTAACAATTTCTCCTTGAAGTCTTACGGCTTTAGATGCTGGAAAGAATTGTTTAAGAAATTTTTCAACTAAATCATCCCATGTAGTAATCGCCCCTTCAGGTAACGATTCTAACCAATCTTTGGCTTCTCCCTTTAAAGTCCAGGGAAATAACATGAGATAAATTTGTTCGTCTTCCACTTCTCGGATTTTGAATAGTGTACAGATCCTATTAAACGTACGAAGATGTTCGTTTGGGTCTTCTTTTGGCGTACCACTATATTGGCACTGATTAGTTACCATATGTAGAATTTGTCCTTTGATTTCATAATCTGGAGCATTAACTTCTGGCTTAATAATGGCGTGACCTTGGCCCGTGCGTTTAGCTCTCATTCGATCTTCCATACTTAGAGGTTCCGTTACTTCCATAATTGAATTCGTTGAATCGGTATCACTAGATGATTCTGATTTAATGGTTCGTTCCTCAACAATCTCTGTTTGAATGATTGGTGGCTCCGGAGGAAAGTTTAGTGGTTCAGGATCTACGAACCGTTCCTGAATATTCTCTGGATTCTCAATTGTGAGGTTGGGTTCAAAAAATGGATTATCGGAAATTTGAACTGAAGTACTTGGTCGACTAGATGACGATTCTAAAGAAAAATCAACGGCGGTTATATTTGCTAAATGTCTTGATCTAGTTACAGGTGGTGAACGTACAAAAGGTGGTGAACGTCTTGCTCGGTGCATTCACTGAATATCCTATTAGTTTTTAAAAGGAAAGAAAAATTATAATAAGTTATCCAATTAATAGACTTTTCTGATTTTGCCCACGTTTTGAATAGCCAAAAGATGCAGCAGAGGGGCAGGATTCGTTTAGTCTCAATATAATTGAGTACTGTTTGGCTCCAATAACCCGGTCCACGTACAAATCCAACTATTACTACGAACCAGAAAATTTTGATGTCTATCAATTTAACCACTTAAAATAAATTTTCGTAATTTTAAGAAATTTAGAGAAGAAGTAGAAAAAATTCTAAGTCCTAAAAACTAGAATGGCGAGAAATAAGAAAGAAATAGATTGCGCGTCGAAAAATGTCGAAAAATAAAAGGTCGAAAAATAGGCGTCGAAAAATAAAAATAAGAAAGTAGCGCGAAAAACGGCGTCGCAAAATTCTAAAGCACCTAAATCTTAGTCTAAGGAATAAGCACTTAAGGGATTTTACGGCAAAGCCTAAAAATTCTAGAAATAAAAATAACTATGGCAAAACTAAACTTAATACTAAAAATTGTAACTATAGTCTAAAAATATAAAGGTAATAAAACTTAAAAAAAAAAATTATAATTTATTATATTTTTAAAATTTTTTTTTTTTTTTTTTAAAAACGAATTTTTTTTTTCTTAAAAAAAAACGTTTTTTTTTTACAATTTTTTTTTTTTTTTTTTTTAAATTTTTTTTTTTTTAAAACGAATTTTTTTTTTCTTAAAAAAAACGTTTTTTTTACAATTTTTTTTTTTTAAAAAAAAAACGAATTTTTTTTTTACAAATTAATACTTTTTTTTTATAATTATTATTTTTTTTTCAAAACTTTTTTTTTTAATTCATTTACTATTCATGAATAGTAAATGAAAAGAAATTAATTAATTTACTATTCACATGAAAGCGACATGATAGAAATTATTAATTACAAGTTACATAATATACCCCTGAAGTATTTAATAAATACGACTTTTTAAAACTTTTACGATTCAAAATATAGTCTAAAATATTATTATATTATTATATTCTATTTCAATATTATTATATTATTATATTCTATTTCAATATTATTATATTATTATATTTTATTTCAATATTATTATATTATTATATTATTATATTTATTAAATTATTATTATAATTAAAAATATAGCGTTTTAGCGCTCCCCGGCAGCGGCGCCAAAAACTTGATGTGTGCAGCGGGATGTACGAAATAGTATTAATTTTTACTACAAAATGCGACGAAATATTACACAAGTTTTATTTATTTATTTATCGAGTGGATATACCTAAACCTTGCTACAACACTTATAGGCAGTGTACCTAATCGTAGAGTAGTGTAGTTTTTAGTAAGTCCGGTTCGTTCCACAGGGAGCTGGTGAAGTTAACGCTATATTATTAAGTTTATTTGTAAAAATATATATATAAATAAGTAGTAGTATTATTATAAAATGGGGGTTTTACCGTTTAATGACCGGTTTGTCGATTCTATATTTTAAGCGTAAAGATAAATGACGATAATTAAAGTGCGTAAAATAATGACAATAAATAAAATGACAGTAAATAAAATTGCGAGTAATAAAATGACAGTAAATAAAGATACGATGAGAAATATAATAAAAGAATTATGCTTATTTAAACTTCCGTAATCATGATGTTTGACGTGTTGATTTTAATTTATTACCATGGGTTAATTGTCCTTTGTCCTGGTTTATTTGATACGTCTATCTGGTTTTTGTCCATAATAGTCCATCGGTCATAAAAAATAAAGTGCGAGTATCCTCGTCAAATTACCCTTATACCCGAAGTCAAATATTCCAACTGATTAAGGATTTAAACTGTGACGCAGTTATCACTTCTGTCAACAATTACACCAGTTATCACTGTATGTAATCCACCCCTGTTTTAATTAGTTTATGAATATTAATTCATCCACTTGATCAGAATGAATAATCAATTACCCAACCCAATTGATTAATTAAATGATTATAACAGATTCCATATGAACATCACTAAATAGGACAACCATAATCATTATTAATTATTAGGTTAATTAATTTGAAGATAGGTTCGACAGACTCCAATGAGTTGTCACTCAATTAGACAATACCCCCCATCTATTAATAGTCAATAGTTCAATTTCCACAAGTGTCGGTCTTTTGCCCAAACCTTAATTATGGTCCAAAGTTCAATAACCCCTTCTTAATATTTTAGCCCAACATCACGATTACTTCGGCTTAAATAAGCATAATAATAACTTAGTTACGATACATTAATGTAAAAAGGTTGAACATAACTTACAATGATTAAAAATAGCGTAGCGTTACACGGACAGAATTTCGACTTACACACTCAAACGATCTCTATCATAAATCTTATTATTATCATAATTTAAAATTAAAATTAAGATTATTGTTATATCTTATTAAGTTAACATTATGATAGAGATATAGAATATAGATATTGATAATTGATATTGATAAATAAGAAAAAGATAGAAAAAGGTGTGTTTTTACATTACGATTACAAAGCCTTTTATAGGCGAATTTAGAAATTGAATTTTCACTTATGACCCCTGAACTATGCTCAATTAACAACTTTTTATTATTTAATATTATTCTTATTATGAATTATTTAAATATTATATTTTATTCTTGTGCATAGTTGACTCGTAATTTTTACACCGTTGCGTCGAGCGTTGAGAGTTGACTTTGGTCCCGGTTCCGGATTTTCGAACGTCCTTGCGTACAATTTTATATTTTGTACTTTGCGTTTTGTAACTTGTACTCTTGTCATTTTTAGACGTTCCTCATCAATAATTTGAACCTTTTTGATTGTATCTTGTACTTTTGAGCTTTTTGGACCTTTGTGTCTTCAATTCGTCGTTTTCGCCTTTTGTCTTCGCACTTATTTAAAATAAACGAATATTACTTGAAAATGGAACAATTGCAACTAAAATCTTGTCTTTCTTGGGGGATTTTGCTATGAAATATATGTTCCTTTTTAGCCTTATCAGTCGTCCAGTCCGGTTGGGGTTGTCAGGCCCGATTGATCTATCAACAGGATTCGCGTTTACAATACCGCTGTAAATATTAGTTACCAAGCTACAGGGAAGTATGCCAGTGGTACAACTCAACGTAGAATATATTTTTCAGCTACTTGTGTCCATAACGTAAAACATAAAATACATGTATTCTCATCCCGAAATACTTAGAGTTTAAAAGTGGGACTATATACTCACTTTTGCCTTGAAGATATATATATTTTGACTTGGTCTCCGGTTGATATCACGAACCTATCCATATATAATTTATCAATATATTTTCATTTTAAACAACCGTCACATATATATACTTATAATACTTTTAATGTCTTCTTAGTCCGTAGTTAGCAATTCAATTTTAATGGTTCATATTTAGGTGTTTAATAAATAAATAAAACCCCCATCGAAATAAATAAAACCCCATCGTATTCGTATTGGTCGGGATTAATCTTGACCCAGGGTACCGTGTTGTCAAATGACGTGTTGCGTACATAAAGTACCGGTGTTGTCAAATGACGTGTTGCGTACGTACATGAGGTCTTATGATTAATCTTCTCGTGTTGTTTACGGGTGGTCCTGAAATATATAAAATTAAATTATGAGTACATATATATAAAATATCATGTTATTTTAGAAAGATGTGATTCATTTAATTTTTCTCCAACTATTTTCGTGGCTAAACTAGTTTTGGATATCCGATCTTGTTTTGGTCATAGTTTCTTCGTTACAACTCCGTTTTCGTTGGTTCAACTTGCCACTTCCTTGGATCGAGTCCTTCTTTAAGAATATGAACTGTAAATACCTTAGTTTGTATTCGAAATCACAGGTCATAGGTCAAACTTTGGTAAAACTTATGAAGTTAATCATTTTCCCTTATGTAAACAACATTAAATGATTATTTTTCTAAAAATACTTATACTTTGAGTTAAATCATGAAATTTTTATGTGTTATCATATTCATAGTAAATATCATTTTTCCAGAAAATAAACCTCCAATTCAAGGTTCAAAATAGTTTTTAATTATCCAACCCAAAACCGCCCCCGGTTGCACTCCGACGTCGTAAAAATAGTTTTTAAGGTGTTCTTTGAAAAACCAAGTTATACCTTGTTAAATTAGCATATATTTATGATATATTACATGTCTTGAAGTATTTTAAAAGTTAAGTTAGAAGGATCTATTTAGTTTGCAAACAAGTTTGAAAACATTCAAACTATGTTCTTGTTGTTAAAATTTTATACCATAAAATAAGATAGCTATATATATATGAATTGAATAAGGTTATGAACAAAGTTACTACCTCAAGTTACTTGGACAAGATTGCTGTAAAATAAGAGTAAAAACCTAGAACCAAAAGAGTGGTGGAGTTGGATGAAAGATTGGAAGTAAACTTGTGTTCTTGGAAGGATTCTTGAAGTGTTTTTGTAAGGGTTTTCTTATGATGATTAAGTGATGTTTTTGGAACTAGATCTTCATGGTTGTGAGCTGAGATGATAAAGGGTTTAAGGCTTCTAAGTATGTGTGTGTTTAGTTTAAGAAATGGTTGTAAAAATTGAATCAAAATGATGATCCCCCATCCCCATTTAAAACGTGAATCAAGGGGACAAGAACAAGATTTTCAAGTTTGTAATTTTATGTAATTAGTCAAGCATTCTTCCAAATTGTAATTACCTTATACCTAGGGCATGAACAAGGTAGTTACCTTATACATAAGGCATGAACAAGGGCTGGTTGGTGGTGATTTGATGTGTATATACTAATAGTAAATACATATAGAAGCTAGGTATGATACGGGTACATATACTCTAGATATACGTATAGAATTCTTGTGAAAACGGAACGAGGATTCAAATATAGCTATCTTTTGTGAATACACTTATATTGTTTTATGTATTTAAGTCCATAAAAAGTGATTAAATACATTACATATACGATATATGTATAAACATTATAGGTCATAAGTATTTATGTCAAATAACGTTACGTATGGTTATCGTTTTGAAAACTTAAGTTAGTAGTTTCAAAATATACTTATAACTTATTGTTATTAATACAAAATGAGATATTAAAACATCCATAAATCATGTTAAATATGTATATATACATATATATACACAAACGTATAATTATCATATATTATATAGTTCGTGATATCATCGGTCAAACTAGACGGTCAAACGTTGTGTAAAACTCTTTTCGAAAACATAAGTTTCAATAATTTGGATTGCTTATCATGTTGGTAAGGTTTAATTTATGTAAATATTAATCTTATAAGTATAAATTGATCGAAAAAGTCCGGGTCATTACAGTACCTACCCGTTAAATAAATTTCGTCCCGAAATTTTAAAATTTTACCTATTTTGCGTCATCGGGAAACAAATGTGGATATTTTTGTTTCATCTGATCCTCCCATTCCCATGTAAACTCAGGACCCCTTCGAGCATTCCAATGAACCTTAACAATCGGTATATTGCTCTGCTTGAGCCGTTTAACTTCACGATCCATGATTTCGATTGGTTCTTCGATGAATTGTAGTTTCTCGTCGACATGGATTTCTTTAAGAGGAATGGTGAGATCTTCCTTTGCAAGACACTTCTTAAGGTTTGAGACGTGAAATGTATTATGTACTCCAGCGAGTTGTTGTGGTAACTCGAGTCGATAAGCTACCCGTCCAATGCGTTCGATAATCTTGAACGGGCCTACATATCTTGGGTTCAGTTTACCCCTTTTTCCGAAGCGTATTACACCTTTCCACGGTGACACCTTTAACATAACCATGTCCCCGATCTGAAACTCTAATGGTTTTCTTCGGACATCGGCGTAGCTCTTTTGGCGACTACGGGCTGTTTTCAATCTCTCCTTGATTTGTACTATCTTCTCAGTCGTTTCGTGTATGATCTCGGGACCAGTTAATTGTCGATCTCCTACTTCGTTCCAACAGATAGGGGATCTACACTTCCTTCCATACAGTGCTTCGAATGGTGCAGCTTTAATGCTCGCATGATAACTATTATTATACGAGAATTCTGCTAATGGTAGATATTTATCCCATCCGTTTCCAAAATCAATCACACATGCCCTAAGCATGTCTTCAAGAGTCTGAATTGTTCTTTCACTCTGCCCGTCAGTTTGCGGATGATATGCGGTACTCATATCCAAACGAGTTCCTAGGGCCTCCTGTAGTGATTGCCAGAACTTTGATGTAAATCTGCTATCACGATCGGATATAATGGAAATAGGTATTCCATGCCTTGAAACAATTTCCTTTATGTATAATCGTAATAGTTTCTCCATTCTATCCGTTTCCTTTATAGGCAAGAAATGTGCAGATTTGGTGAGACGATCAACTATTACCCAAATGGTGTCATAACCCCAGGCAGTCTTAGGTAATTTTGTGATGAAATCCATGGTAATACCATCCCATTTCCATTCTGGGATTTCTGGTTGTTGAAGTAATCCTGACGGCTTCTGGTGTTCTGCTTTGACTTTGGAACAAGTTAAACATTCTCCAACATATGTTGCAACGTCTGTCTTCAAATTAGGCCACCAATAATGCGTCTTAAGATCTTGATACATTTTTCCAACTCCAGGATGTATCGAGTATCTTGTCTTATGTGCCTCATTCAATATTAACTTCCTTAATCCACCCAACTTTGGTACCCAAATACGGTTTGCAAAATATCGAATTCCATCTTCCCGCATAATGAGTTGTTTCCCATACTTCTACATTATTTCATTTCCTATGTTTTCTTTAGTAAGAGCTTCTCGTTGAGCCTCTTTGATTTGTGAGTTGAGATTCATGCGAATTTTTATGTTCATTGCTCGTACTCGAATTGGTTCTCGTTCCTTTCTGCTTAGAGCATCGGCCACCACATTCGCCTTCCCTGGATGATAACGAATTTCACAATCATAGTCGTTTATCAGCTCAACCCACCTACGTTGCCTCATGTTCAGCTGTTTCTGATCAAAAATATGTTGAAGACTTTTATGATCAGTGAACACAGTGCATTTAACCCCATACAAGTAGTGTCTCCATATCTTCAATGCAAACACGACTGCTCCCAGTTCTAAATCATGCGTCGTATAATTCCGCTCGTGAATCTTCAATTGTCGGGATGCGTATGCAATAACTTTCTTCCGTTGCATAAGAACGCAACCAAAACCTTGTCGCGAAGCGTCACAATATATTTCAAAATCATCGTTCCCTTCTGGTAACGATAAAATAGGCGCCGTAGTTAACTTCTTCTTTAGTAATTGAAATGCACTCTCCTGCTCAGATGTCCATTCATATTTCTTCCCTTTTTGCGTTAACGCTGTCAACGGCTTAGCTATTCGGGAAAAATCTTGAATAAACCTTCTATAATAACCGGCTAAACCCAAAAATTGGCGTATCTGCATTGGTGTTTTAGGAGTCTCCCATTTTTCAATGGCTTCAATTTTTGCTGTATAAACCTGAATTCCTTTGCTACTAACAACGTGGCCAAGAAATTGCACTTCTTTCAACAAGAAAGCACATTTAGAAAATTTAGCATATAGCTGTTCTTTTCTCAACAACTCTAATATTAACCTTAAATGCTGCTCATGCTCTTACTCAATCTTGGAATAGATAAGAATGTCATCAATGAAAACGATAACAAACTTATCTAAATACGGACTACAAACTCGATTTATAAGGTCCATGAATACAGCTGGCGCATTTGTCAACCCAAACGGCATGACCAAAAATTCGTAATGACCATAACGTGTCCGAAAAGCAGTTTTCGGTATATCTTCTTCTTTGACGCGTAATTGATGATAGCCGGATCTTAGGTCAATTTTCGAGTACACACATGATCCTTGGAGTTGATCAAATAAGTCGTCAATTCTCGGTAGTGGATACCGATTTTTGATAGTTAACTTATTTAATTCACGATAATCTATACACATCCTAAAAGATCCATCTTTCTTTTTAACAAATAGAATCGGAGCTCCCCACGGTGAGGTACTTGGTCGTATGAATCCACGATCCAGTAATTCTTTTTACTGACTCTGAAGTTCTTTTAACTCGGACGGTGCAAGTCTATATGGAGCACGGGCAACTGGTGCAGCTCCTGGTACTAAATCTATTTGAAATTCTACAGATCTAAATGGAGGTAATCCCGGCAACTCTTCCGGAAAAACTTCAGGAAAATCTCTTGCCACAGGCACGTCGTTGATGCACTTCTCTTTTTCTTTCTTTTCGACTTTATTAACATGTGCTAAAATAGCATAACATCCCTTTTCTAAACACTTCTTGGCTTTCAAACAGCTAATGAGTTTTAGCTTTGAGTTACCCTTCTCTCCATAAATCATCACCGTCATTTTATCCTTACAAGGAATGCGAATTGCCTTCTTGGCACACACAACTTCAGCTCCTACTTTGGACATCCAGTCCATGCCGACTATTACATCAAAACTTCCTAATTCTACGGGTATCAAGTCAATTTTAAACGTTTCTCCGGCTAAATTTATTTTACAATCACGACAAATTTTATCGGCTTTAATTAGTTTACCATTAGCTAACTCAATCATGTACTTAGCATCTAGAGGTAATGATGAACAATTCAATTTAGCGTAAAAGCCTCTACTCACGTAACTTCTATCGGCACCAGTATCAAATATAATAGATGCGGATAAGTTATTAATGGTAAACGTACCCGTAACAAGCTCCGGGTCTTCACACGCCTCTCTAGCATTAATAACAAATGCTCTTCCACATGCAGATCCATTATTCTTCTCTGGATTCGGACACTGGCTCTTATAGTGACCTTGTTTTCCACACCCATAACAAGTAATGGTAGCCAAAGCAGTTCTATTTGCATTGGTGGCAGGAGTCTTGGTACCATTTGTATTTGTAACGAGAGCCCTACAATCTTCAGCAAGATGACCCTTTCGATTACATTTGTTGCATACCACATTACAGTAGCCAGAGTGATGTTTGTGGCATCGGTTACATAAAGGATTTTGTCCTTTGTAACCAAAGCTTAAACCACTACCCGCACCTTGCGTGATTTCTTGTTTCTTAAAAGATTGTTGTTGGTTACCTCGATCATAATTACCATTCCACTTTCTTTTGTTACCTGATACCTTCACATCAGTATTGGATACTTTCTTATCCATGATGACCTGATCCATTAACTCGTTTGCCATGGTTATAGCTTCATGAATTGTCTTAGGTTTCGATGCTGTAACATTTGCCTTGACCTTTTTGGGCAAACCATCTTTGTACATTTCAATCTTCCGTTCTTCGGTTGGAACCAATTCAGGACATAGCAAAACTAATTCCATGAATCACTGATTGTAGTTGGTGATTTCAGTACCAACAACCTTCAGGCTTCATAATTCATCTTCCAACTTCCTAACCTCGTTCCTTGGACAATACTCATTGATTAACATTATTTTGAATTCTTCCCATGGGGTATCATAAGCTACATCTCCTCCTACTGCCTTCACATAATTTTTCCACCACGTGAGTGCACTATATTGTAAAGTGCACGATGCATACTTGGTCATGTCCTTTTCAACACAACCACTGATTTTAAACACAGTCTCCATCTTTTCTATCTACCGGGTTAAACCGATCGGTCCTTCTGTTCCACTGAATGATGAGGGCTTGCAAGCTTGAAAAGTCTTATAGGTGCATCCTACACGAGGATTTGGGTTAACTGCAACAGCTCTTGCAGCTTCGACCCATAACATTCTGTCGTTCACTTGCTGGTTGATGAATTCCTCGACTTCTTGTTCCGTCATTCGATTCAATCGCGCCATTTCCTAATGAAAGAAAATAATTATTCACATAGAATATTATAGATGTAGTGTATATTTATAGTACATTATAGCTTGTTAACAATATGAACCAGGTATTATTATAAAAGCCTTTTCTTCTTATTAGCATTTTATAATTATATCTAGGGTAGTACCTACCCGTTAATGTTCATACTTAATAGCTTAGTACAGAACCAATTACTACCATCTAAATAATACTTAACCATGGAAAATTATTGCATTTCATACTTCACTATTTTACATATGCTTATCTTACATCGAACATTAAGCAAACCACACTAATAATATTATACAAAACATTATATAATCCCATGGTTTAATACGGCAGCGCATCGTTTGGTCTATTTTCTAGGACGTTTAGGTTCAAAGAATCGCTTAACGCTTATCCTGGCTGTCTGCCTATATTTTGGCGGTGTCTCCCTATATTTTGGCTGTGGGGCTGAAGAACTGGATGCCGGGATAGAACGAATAGGAATAGCGGGAATAGGGGTGGTAGTGTCTAGTGGAGTTGTTGCCACATCATCCTCACTAAACTCGGGATTTGAATTTTCTAATTCATTAGCCTTTCGTTTCTTTCCTAGTTCGAACTTGTCTTTTGTAATTTCCTGTATTTCTTCCTCGGGTTCACTTTCCTCCTCGGGTTTACTTTCCTCCTCGGGTTCACTTTCCGGGTTCCCTATAGTTGGTTCATCCGGAATTTGTGAGTCTTCCCCAAAGATATTATTTTCGTCATCGGATAGGTTAATGACTGGAACACCATCTGAAGATTCTGGTTCGGAGTCGCTGAATGTGATAACAAGTTTTGAGCCCGACATCTATCACACAACAACTAACCCATTAGTACTACATAATATTTACATATAAATTTTAACCAACAATGATAAGCAATGGTTTTTAAATCAGACCCGGTCAAAGTCCAGACTTACTAATGTATCCTAACGACTTATCAGTTAGACACACTAATGCAAACCTGGTTCGCTAAGACCACCGCTCTGATACCACATGTCAAAACCCGTCCTTAACCATAAGAACGAGTTAGATAACGTATGATTTCATTGCGAGGTATTGACCTCTATATGCGACATTTTTAAAAGAACAACTGCATTTATTTTACATTACAAACCATAACTCTTATGTTAATACAAGCTTTAGACAATATAAAGATGATTTATCGTTTAGCGATAATCTTAGACTTAAAAACTTTACATGTGATGATAACAATACGATTTCTAGCATATTTTACATTACAATTCCTCGGTTATGCAGTTTTATTTTTGACACAAATATGCATACTTAAGATCTTGCTTAAATTCAACATGTTGCAGCGGAAGCTTTTAGTTTTCACCTGAGAATAGACATGTTTAAAATGTCAACATAAAGTTGGTGAGATATAGGTTTAATGCCGGCAGCGATATAAATATAGACCACAAGATTTCATATGTAAACATTTTAATAAAAATATTCTAAGTGGTTGAGCACTTGGTAACCATACTTAACATTTAATCACGTCGCATATTCCCTTTATTATGAAATCTTACTACACCGTACCAAGTGTAGTCACGAAACGAAGTACTGTGCAACCGTTGAATACTGGTCGTCCAGTCCGGTTGGGGTTGTCAGACCCGATAGATCTATCAACAGGATTCGCGTTTACAATACCGCTGTAAATATTAGTTACCAAGCTACAGGGAAGTATGCCAGTGGTACAACTCAACGTAGAATATATTTTTCAGTTACTTGTGTCCATAACGTAAAACATAAAATACATGTATTCTCATCCCGAAATACTTAGAGTTTAAAAGTGGGACTATATACTCACTTTTGCCTTGAAGATATATATATTTTGACTTGGTCTCTGGTTGATATCACGAACCTATCCATATATAATTTATCAATATATTTTCATTTTAAACAACCGTCACATATATATACTTATAATACTTTTAATGTCTTCTTAGTCCGTAGTTAGCAATTCAATTTTAATGGTTCATATTTAGGTGTTTAATAAATAAATAAAACCCCCATCGAAATAAATAAAACCCCATCGTATTCGTATTGGTCGGGATTAATCTTGACCCACGGTACCGTGTTGTCAAATGACGTGTTGCGTACATAAAGTACCGGTGTTGTCAAATGACGTGTTGCATACGTACATGAGGTCTTATGATTAATCTTCTCGTGTTGTTTACGGGTGGTCCTGAAATATATAAAATTAAATTATGAGTACATATATATAAAATATCATGTTATTTTAGAAAGATGTGATTCATTTAATTTTTCTCCAACTATTTTCGTGGCTAAACTAGTTTTGGATATCCGATCTTGTTTTGGTCATAGTTTCTTCGTTACAACTCCGTTTCCGTTGGTTCAACTTGCCACTTCCTTGGATCGAGTCCTTCTTTAAGAATATGAACTGTAAATACCTTAGTTTGTATTCGAAATCACAGGTCATAGGTCAAACTTTGGTGAAACTTATGAAGTTAATCATTTTCCCTTATGTAAACAACATTAAATGATTATTTTTCTAAAAATACTTATACTTTGAGTTAAATCATGAAATTTTTATGTGTTATCATATTTATAGTAAATATCATTTTTCCAGAAAATAAACCTCCAATTCAAGGTTCAAAATAGTTTTTAATTATCCAACCCAAAACCGCCCCCGGTTGCACTCCGACGTCGTAAAAACAGTTTTTAAGGTGTTCTTTGAAAAACCAAGTTATACCTTGTTAAATTAGCATATATTTATGATATATTACATGTCTTGAAGTATTTTAAAAGTTAAGTTAGAAGGATCTATTTAGTTTGCAAACAAGTTTGAAAACATTCAAACTATGTTCTTGTTGTTAAAATTTTATACCATAAAATAAGATAGCTATATATATATGAATTGAATAAGGTTATGAACAAAGTTACTACCTCAAGTTACTTGGACAAGATTGCTGTAAAAGAGGAGTAAAAAACTAGAACCAAAAGAGTGGTGGAGTTGGATGAAAGATTGGAAGTAAACTTGTGTTCTTGGAAGGATTCTTGAAGTGTTTTTGTAAGGGTTTTCTTATGATGATTAAGTGATGTTTTTGGAACTAGATCTTCATGGTTGTGAGCTGAGATGATAAAGGGTTTAAGGCTTCTAAGTATGTATGTGTTTAGTTTAAGAAATGGTTGTAAAAATTGAATCAAAATGATGATCCCCCATCCCCATTTAAAACGTGAATCAAGGGGACAAGAACAAGATTTTCAAGTTTGTAATTTTATGTAATTAGTCAAGCATTCTTCCAAATTGTAATTACCTTATACCTAGGGCATGAACAAGGTAGTTACCTTATACATAAGGCATGAACAAGGGCTGGTTGGTGGTGATTTGATGTGTATATACTAATAGTAAATACGTATAGAAGCTAGGTATGATATTGGTACATATACTCTAGATATACGTATAGAATTCTTGTGAAAACGGAACGAAGATTCAAATATAGCTATCTTTTGTGAATACAATTATATTGTTTTATGTATTTAAGTCCATAAAAAGTGATTAAATACATTACATATACGATATATGTATAAACATTATAGGTCATAAGTATTTATGTCAAATAACGTTACGTATGGTTATCGTTTTGAAAACTTAAGTTAGTAGTTTCAAAATATACTTATAACTTATTGTTATTAATACAAAATGAGATATTAAAACATCCATAAATCATGTTAAATATGTATATATACATATATATACACAAACGTATAATTATCATATATTATATAGTTCGTGATATCATCGGTCAAACTAGACGGTCAAACGTTGTGTAAAACTCTTTTCGAAAACATAAGTTTCAATAATTTGGATTTCTTATCATGTTGGTAAGGTTTAATTTATGTAAATATTAATCTTATAAGTATAAATTGATCAAAAAAGTCCGGGACATTACAACTTATCTTAGATAGGTTCACTAAAATCCAAAATTATAAGCTTATAAATAAGGACCATTTTAGCTCATTTTTACTCCACATTTTCTTAAACTAAAAACACACACTTGAATGCTATCATATCATACTTTAATCTCAGCAAATTTCTTCTTCATAATCAAGGTAAAATACTTCTCAAAATCCTTGTTCAATTCCTTGTATAGTTGCTATCTTATTATACTTATAAAACTTGTAAAAACTAGAACTTGTTTTGGTGAACACCAAGCTTGTTTGAAAAACTAATCTAATCTTTCTAACATAACTCTAATAACACTTATTTATATGTATTATGATGGTATATTAAGTTAATATAAGAACTTATAACTTGTACATGTGAAGAACACCTTGAAACTTAACATATATCCTTTAATCTCCATTCGGTAAAAAGCGGGCTGTTTTGGGTTGGGAATTAAAAACCTATCTTAGACTTTGAGTTCAAGGCTAAGACTTTGGAAATATGTTAATATATGTAAATAAGACTTCCAGTATTTTTTTCATAATTTTAGACAAAGTGAAAGTATTTTATCAAAAATTATATATTGGGTGGATGCCGAGATTTTTCCAAATCTGTCCACCGACACAAAAAGAGGGTAAAGCTCTAAAAATTACTACTTGGGATGAACTTTTTGAATTGGTTTTGTAAAATTTACTTCTTAAGGAATCCATAGCAATTTGATTCACTTTAAACGGAGTTGTAATGAATATTTGGCGAGCAAAACAAAATCTGCTAAAATTAACGTTGTATGGACGAAATTTATATTATAAAAACTATATTAACCATATCCTTGTTAAATTTTCCTATATCCTATATATGTATTTGGACATGTTATCAGTAGTATAACAAAATATTATAATCTTGGTTAATTCTGTGATTGTATATATGTATAATAATATTCTTGGTACGTCCTAACACAATAAGTATACAATACGTTTTGATAAATCCTAAGACAATACATACACAATACGTCTTAGTTAATTCTAAGACAATACGTATACAATACGTCGTGGGGTAATTCTAAGATTATATATATATATATATATATATATATATATATATATATATATATATATATATATATATATATATATATATATATATATATATATACCGATTATTGGACTGTTGGACTTTTTGGACTATTTTGGACTACTAACAATGGACTACTAACATAAAATGTTAAAAATTATTATATAAGTATTCTATGAACTTGTTTTATTTTATTCATATGTCGTATTATTATCTGAATCGTTATTATTGTTATAGGTTCGTGAATCCAAGGATGACGGTCATATTTTTAATAAGTTGAAAACTTATTATTAATATACTTTTACTACTGTGAGTATATAGTCCCATTTTTAAACTCTAAAAATATTTTGGGATGAGAATACATGCATTTTATGTTTTACGCCATGGACACAAGTACTTAAAATATATTCTACATTGAGTTGTACCACATTGCATATCTTCCCTAATAGCTTGGTAACTAATATTTACATGTTGTAAGAACATGTAAGCGCGAATCCTACTGATAGATCTATCGAGTTTGACAACCCCAACCGGGCTAGTCGCTCTAGTATCGTAAACGGTTACATAGTACTTCGTTTTTACTACACTTGGTACAGTGTAGGGAGATTTCATAATAAAGGGAATATGCCACATTAATGGTTAAGTATGGTTACCGAAGCGCTCAATAACTTATAGAATACTTTTATACACTTGCGAGTGTACATATATTTATAACTATGAAATCTTGTGGTCTATATTTATATCGATGCTAAACCTATATATCTCACCAACCTTTGTGTTGACTGTTTAAGCATGTTTATTCTCAGGTCCTTAAGAAAGTCTTCCGCTGTTGCATTATTTGAGCAAGCTGTGCATAGAGTCTCATGTTTTTGTTTAAATGAAGTGTTGCATTCAATAAAACCTTCGTCGTGTATTATATTTAACTTTTATGTCACGTGTGTAGTATTTGGAAACTGATGTATTATGGGGATTTTTTCTTAAATAATCGCCTACTTGTTTAAAACATGCATTATGTATAATAATGGTGTGCTTTTTATGAAACGAATGCAATAATTTCTAAAACATATCATATAGAGGTCAAATACCTCGCTATGGGACCAATGAATAACGTACTGCGTTTATAGTGATATGAACGGGTCGTTTCAATTGGTACCAGAGCGGTGGTCTTAGCGAACCATGTCTTGCATTAGTGTGTCTAACGGATAGTTATTAAGATGCATTAGTGAGTCTGGACTTCGAACTTAACTGCATGTCAAAAGTTTTGCTTATCATTTCTAGTCGGAAATCATCTGCTTATCACCCTTAGAAAATTACATGCTTATCATTCTTTGTCTAGACACATCTTACTGCATTGATTACATGAATAGTGTATAGATGAAATTTATATCTTAGCGTATCTGCTAATTCATATCTTAGCGTATCTGTTACTGTAAACTTTTCCTAACATATTCCATAAATTTCTCCGTAATCTATGAAATCTTTTGCTCTATATATATATATATATATATATATATATATATATATATATATATATATATATATATATATATATATATATATATATATATATATATATATATATATATATATATATATATATATAGATATTCTATGTAATTGGAATACCATCCGATAGCCTGAAATCATTTCATATCGAAAAATCCTTTATTCAATCGTACGAAATGGAACACTCCACTAGTTCAAGTCCCTCGAATTCCGATATGGAGTTTCACTCGATCTCCGAAAGTAGTTTGATCGGAATGGATCAACCAATTAGCCATCATCTATTTTGGATAAATTGGGGATGAGTTCGTAGTCTACTTAATCATTGGAGACAAGAAGAAGGTGATCCCTTCCATCCACCACATTGCCCTCTTGGTGAAGAACATGAGGCACTTACCGGCGAACCCGTTCGTAACACTATTTTCCCTCTCCTTTCCAGGATATGCCGCAACGAGTATAATATTACTAATATTATTGAGGCTATCTGACCTTTACTCCGCATCTTGCATGGTGAATTATTTAGTAAAAAAAAAAAATTACTGTCATGAAAAGCAAAACTTCATTAGCAAGTGCATCCTACATCATTTCATTCCCTTTATAAAGCTCTTGACCTCTCTTTTTATTCAAGAAACTTTAAATATCTTCTTTCACAATACAAAACAAAACAAATTCTCATCATCTATACTCACATCAAACCACTACCAGCACCAGCAGCAGCAGTACCGACAACATCACCAGTACCAGCAGCACCTTCAACATCAGAAGCTCCGTCAGTTCCATAATCACCGACATCATCACAAATCAACAATGAGCATATTGTATCAACGAGTTATGAAGTATTAACTCATTCCCTCTGAAAAATTTATATGTATATATATATATATATATATATATATATATATATATATATATATATATATATATATATATATATATGAGTTTTTAAACCACAATATATTTTTTCGTACTAAGCTATTACGTGTGAATGTTAAAGGGTAGATACTACTCGGTTAATTTATATTACTAATATGCTATGATGTACATCCTTCGCTAATGACTTAACAATCATTAATTATAATCTCTGCTTCAAATCAATAGATTCCATTTCATAATAAACCAAGTGTATTGTTCGAGTATGTGTTAGATTTCACACTTTCATTTTCGATGTACTCGAAACTTTCTAGAAAACGTCATTCGTATCTTGCAAAGTTCACAAGAATTCTACGAACACCAACATCAATCACCGAGGAAATATCAATAAAAATGAATAATGAATTATTGATTCATAATTTCATTTACGTTGAAGAAATACTCCACAAAAATTATGTAATCTCTAAAGTTTTAGGGGTTATTCATTCTAGCTCCAGCAAAAAAAAAAAAAATCAAATGTGTTTAATAGTATATTAACTTATTAAATCTATATTACATCTGCAGAAAATATAAAAATATATATTTTCATAAAGACTGTAATAAAAATTCTCTTGTACAAAATATTACTTGTGAAACTTTAACGGGTAGGTAATACCCGAGAATTATACAAATTCACAATTAATATGCTATACTGTACATTCTTCAATTCTGATTCAATAATCATTAACCATACTCACTACTTTCACAACAATATACATTCTTTCATAGAAACCAGAACAACCATTCTCATTCAAATTCAATTACATATTCTGGTTTTGACAGATCAGAATCCAAGTCAAGATTAAACAGATGACATCACTCTTAGATTCCTACATTCTTCAAAATCATACTTTAAATTCAAACTATACTAGAACATCACTTTCATTCACAGAACTCATAAAGATATTCGTATCATTGAAGATTCACGACGAATTCATTATACGGATATTGACGATGACAACCTGCGTCTAAACCCTTCAAAATTCTTGAAAACACCTCAACTAAGGAACAATCAAGAGAATGAACCAATCACACGATACATACGAAGAATATATGCATATAAATATGCATTATGAGGACACTTGAACCTAAGCAAAGGTTCAACACGTATCCGTGTCAGATCCTTTAGCATTATTATTACCCAAAATAACTTACAATCCCTTTTCAAAATAGCGAATTTTTCACAGCTCTCCAAAAAGACAACTTCGAGTTTTCATCCGGAGTAGCCTTATTATAACCTTGGTATATACGTTGTCTTTTCGCTATCGTTACCAGGGAACCTTTTATATTCCACCACATTAGTAGTAAGCTTACCAGCAACTTTATTGCTCTTTGACTTAAATCTCTCTGAAAGATCACTATAAAACCTTGTCATGTACCCATCTATATCTTGTAACAATAATTGTCATACCAAACCCCAGGGAGCATCAATAATTATTCTTGAATCTCACATTATTTCTGCATATACATATAACGTTATTTCCTGGAATTATAATTCTGAAATCCGGAATAGCACTTCTGCCTACGAATCAGTACTATGAAGTTTTGAAAAAAGCTGAATGTAGCAGCAGAAACTGTAGACAACCGTAACAGTCAAAAGTTGATGATAAAGAATATTGTGTTAGCAAAGCACAGAAAAAGATAAGGTTTGGAACTGAAAAATGGATTGAGCAAACCTGAAGGAGGCTGTGGACAAATCACAAGGACTAAATCTGCCTTCAAAGTATCCAAATGATTCAGTGTCTGCTGAAGTCTTTAGTGAATACCTTGCTCCTTAATCTAAACCCTTGTGGACAATATTCTTCATCATCCTCTGATCTTAGATATTCTAAGATATCATCGTATCTTTCATTATAAATATCCTCCATATTTCTAAAGATATTTTCATAACTATTCTTATCTGGAATAATTCATCTTTTCGCACTATCTATGTTACATCATAAAAGAAACTATTTTAGTTTCTAAATTCTGGAACCTTCTAGTTTAAAATATGAATGTTTTGAAATAGTGTTAGGAACTGAAGCATGAGTTAGTATAATATAATGACACTTGATCAACGTGATTATATTACAGTAAGTCATGCTGAGTTTCTAAATTGAACGTAATGATTCACAGATCATAACGTCATCATGTGCCATGTTACATGACTCTTACATTAAATCTAATCTCTATACATATCAAGAACATATTCTATTGATAGTTCTATCTTTTCCTTTGGATTCTGGTAATTTTACAAGTCAAATTGTGCTATTACAATTTCTCTCTTAGAGCATTAGCTATGTTCATTCCGAATTTCATATCAATGAATTCTAGACCATTATTCGCTTGACTTGAAGTCGGGAAAAGAAGACGAAAGCATGAAACTCCAAAATATAAGGAAAAATATAAGCACGAAGACAACGCAAAAATTACAAACTGTATATATCGATGCGTATAGCAATATAAAGACACGGAAAAACTAAGAATACTATAAACCCAAGAGCATAGTAGAAATTAACGGATTCCTCCGGTGGAAGATGAAAAAGAAGAATGACAGATGTGATAGTCAAGAATATATCAAGAATTAAAACTGGATGGAGCATATTGACGAATGTTTTGGAAGTACGAAGAAAGGAAGAAAGTATAAAAGATGGGAGATGTGAAAATAAGGAAACGTAGGAGGTTGATTTATAGTAAAATATCCGACAGAGAAATCGAGACAGATTATTGCATTAAATCGAAGAGGATCATAATTTCCTTAATCGCCGAAGAATCAAATCTTATATAGATTACAAAGACTTTCTTTAATTCGAAGATCAACCGTGATGACGTCAAAAGATAAGAGGAATCCCTATTTTCCCATTTCACTCTTTTACGATAGCTTCACTCATACGTTTCGTGTAATCGAATTATTTTATCCATATTTCTCAATCATGATAAAACTCTATGAATTAACTTATATTCGTCATAATAACATTCTTATTGTTAGCCATGACAACCTCGATCAAATTTCGGGATGAAATTTCTTTAACGGGTAGGTACTGTGACGACCCGAAAATTTCTGACCATATTTAAACTTTATCTTTATATAATTCTGACTTGATAAGCAATGAATTTTAATAATTATTGATCCTCCGAAAAGAGTTTTACACAAGCTTTTGGTCACCCTTTTATTCTGACGATACACGAACGTCATAACTTGATTTAATTATTTAATTGCTTAATTATTGTGTATATATATGGATTTATATATATTTAACTTGAAAATATGATAATTAAATATCTCATTAAGTATATTAACAAAGTATTATATATATATATATATATATATTTTTTCATACTACTAATTTAAAGAGTTTTCAAACAATATATATTACTATTTAAACGACGTAATTAACTTATGTTAAAATGTATTTACATATAATGTATTACGAGTGTAAATACATCCTTATAAGTATTGAATACAATTTATAATATACCATTACATATAAAGGATAGGTATACTCGTATTTCCGTTCAATTTCCTCAAAGAATTCTACTCGCATTCATACGGTAATTTTACCCGTATTATACACAGCTTCTAGAAGTATTTACTATTGGTATATACCAATAGAAATCTGCAATTATTTTTGTAATATGTCATTCATGACCAAATCAATTTAATATGTCATAAATGACTTAATACAATTTAACTTATCTTAGATATTTTCACAAAAAGCCAAAATTATAAGCTTATAAATAAGGACCATTTTAGCTCATTTTTACTCCACATTTTCTTAAACTAAAAAGACACACTTGAATGCTCTCATATTATACTTTAATCTTAGAAACTTTACTCTTCATAATCAAGGTAAAATACTCTTCAAAATCCTTGTTCAATTCCTTGTATAGTTGTTATCTTATTATACTTATAAAACTTGTAAAAACTAGAACTTGTTTTGGTGAACACCAAGCTTGTTTGAAAAACTAATCTAATCTTTCTAACATAACTCTAATAATACTTATTTATATGTATTATGACATTATATTAAGTTAATATAAGAACTTATAACTTGTACATATGAAGAACACCTTGAAACTTAACATATATCCTTTAATCTCCATTCGGTAAAAAGCGGGCTGTTTTGGGTTGGGAATTAAAAACCTATCTTAGACTTTAAGTTCGAGGCTAAGACATTGGAAATATGTTAATATATGTAAATAAGACTTCCAGTATTTTTTTCATGATTTTAGACAAAGTGAAAGTATTTTATCAAAAATCATATATTGGGTGGATGCCGGGATTTTTCCAAATCTGTCCACCGACACAAAAAGAAGGTAAAACTCTAAAAATTACTACTTGGGATGAACTTTTTGAATTATTTTTATAAAATTTACTTCTTAAGGAATCCATAGCAATTTAATTCACTTTAAACGGAGTTGTAACGAATATTTGGCGAGCAAAACAAAATCTGCTAAAATTAACGTTGTATGGACGAAATTTATATTATAAAAACTATATTAACCATATCCTTGTTAACTTTTCCTATATCCTATATATATATTTGGACATGTTATCAGTAGTATAACAAAATATTATAATATTGGTTAATTCTGTGATTGTATATACGTATAATAATATTCTTGGTACGTCCTAACACAATAAGTATACAATACGTTTTGATAAATCCTAAGACAATACGTACACAATACGTCTTACTTAATTCTAAGACAATACGTATACAATACGTCTCTGGGTTGATGCAAAGACAATACGTATACAATACATCGTGGGGTAATTCTAAGATTATATATATATAAATATATATATATATATATATATATATATATATATATATATATATATATATATATATATATATATATATATATATATTATATACTGATTATTGGACTGTTGGACTTTTCGGACTATTTTGGGCTACTAACAAAGGAATACTAACAATGGACTACTAACATAAAATGTTAAAAATTATTATATAAGTATTCTATGAACTTGCTTTATTTTATTCATATGTCGTATTATTATCTGAATCGTTATTATTGTTATAGGTTCGTGAATCCAAGGACGACGGTCATATTTTTAATAAGTTGAAAACTTATTATTAATATACTTTTACTACTGTGAGTATATAATCCCATTTTTAAACTCAAAAAATATTTTGGGATGAGAATATATGCATTTTATGTTTTACTCCATGGACACAAGTACTTAAAATATATTCTACGTTGATTTGTACCACATTGCATATCTTCCTTAATTGCTTGGTAACTAATATTTACATGTTGTAAGAACATGTAAGCGCGAATCCTATTGATAGATCTATCAGGTTTGACAACCCCAACCGGGCTAGTCTCTCTAGTATCGTAAACGGTTGCATAGTACTTCATTTTAACTACACTTGGTACAGTGTAGGGAGATTTCATAATAACGGGAATATGCCATATTAATGGTTAAGTATGGTTACCGAAGCGCTCAACAACTTATAGAATAATTTTATACACTTGCGAGTGTACATATATTTATAACTATGAAATCTTGTGGTCTATATTTATATGATGCTAAACCTATATATATCACCAACCTTTGTGTTGACTGTTTAAGCATGTTTATTCTCAGGTCCTTAAGAAAGTCTTCCGCTGTTGCATTATCTGAGCAAGCTGTGCATGGAGTCTCATGTTTTTGTTTAAATGAAGTGTTGCATTCAATAAAACCTTCGTCATGTATTATATTTGACTTTTATGTCACGTGTGTAGTTTTTGGAAACCGATGTATTATGGGGATTATTTCTTAAATAATCGCTTACTTGTTTAAAACATGCATTATGTATAATAATGGTGTGCTCTTTATGAAACGAATGGAATAATTTCTAAAACGTATCATATAGAGGTCAAATACATCGCTATGGGACCAATGAATCACGTACTATGTTTATAGTGATATGAACGGGTCCTTTCAGATAACCATTGTGACCGTTAGCTAGGCAGCATGTTGTAACGTCATCAAAAGGACGAGGGTTTCATAATGCCCAACAGCCCCGTAACAATCTAAAAACTATGTTTCTCACCCCAACTACCGAATCCGTCACTTGTGGGAAGGTTTTATTTAAAAGTTATAATCCGATGTTCTTTTTCTCACTTTGGTGAGAAGCGAACATCACTAACCCGTAAGCATAACATGATTCTTTATGTTGCATGTTAGAAGCTCTTTCTAAAGCACGAAGTCCTATGTTGGGATATGTTGAGTCAAAATAGGTTCTTAACCCGTAGCGTAAAATTACACTTGGGTTCCCCGCATTTAACGCTTTAAAGAAAACACGGCGTAACTTAAGGCCTCCCCAATGTGATATACCCCATCTTTCAAAAGAAAGCCTTTTATAAACTAAGGCATGCCTGGAACGTTCTTCAAATGTTCTACAAACTAATTTTACCGTAAACAATTGTGCCGACGAATTTTGACCGACTCCAGACAAGATTTCATCAATCATGTCCCCGGGTAGGTCTTCTAAAATTTTTGGTTGTCTATCCTTAACATCCATTTTGTGTTTATATATATATATATATATATATATATATATATATATATATATATATATATATATATATATATATATATATATTACACATCATGGTTACTACTCCTCATTCTGACTCACTTGTTTCTTCCTCTTCGGACTTGGTTCGTTTCGCTAATTTCCTAGGGATATATGGTGCTCCCCTAATACGAGTCGTTCTTTTCTCAAATGGTCTAAAAAAACCTGGTGGTTTAGATGTTCCCTGGTTATAGTGAAAGTTTAAGAAATACAAGTGTTTACGGTACACCCCATCAGGGTACTTCATGTTAACATAAAGTTCATCGGTTTTGGGCTCGGGCTATTCTATTTTGATGCCTTTTCCCTTATTGTTTTCTTTTGCTTTTTCAAATTGGGTCAAAATAATATCTATAACATCATCGGAATCCTCATCGGGATCCGATTCATCAGAAAACTGGTAATTTTCCCAATATTTTGCTTCCTTGGCGGAAACTCCATTGACCATTATTAACTTTGGTCCATTGGTTAAGGATTTTCTTTTATTTATCTGTTTTTCTGTGGTTCCTAATATTTCCCCCTCCAGAATCTCTTCTTCCGGTTCCTCTTCTTCCGGTTCCTCCTCTTCCGGTTCCTCCCCTTCCGGTTCCTCTTCGGGAATTTGTGAATCTTCCCAATATATATTCGACTCTTCATTTTTATTAGGTGAGTCGATGGGATTTGTACTAGAGGTAGACATCTATCACACAATATCAAACACGTTAAAAGATTAATATATCACATAATATTTACATATTAACAATATATAGTTTCCAACAAAAAAATGTTAAGCAATCATTTTTCAAGTAAACACGGTCGAAGTCCAGACTCACTAATGTATCCTAACGAACTCGATAAGACACACTAATGCAAATTTCTGATTCTCTAAGACCAACGCTCGGATACCAACTGAAATGTCCCGTTCATATCGATTATAAACGTTCCATATTAATTCAGTCCGTTGCGAGGTTTTGACCTCTATATGAGACGTTTTTTAAAGACTGCATTCGATTTTAAAACAAACCATAACCTTTATTTTATCGATAAAGGTTTAAAAATATTACGACGATTATCAAATAATGATAATCTAAAATATAGCGTTTTCACACGACTATTACATAATGGTTTACAATAATATTACACATCAACTTAAGTCTTCGAATGCAGTTTTTAAATAATATTATACAAGCATGCTGACTCCAACTCTTGTCCATACATTAGCAAGCAATAGCGGAAGCTCTTAATAATCACCTGAGAATAAACATGCTTAAAACATCAACAAAAATGTTGGTGAGTTATAGGTTTAACCTATAAATTTATCAAATTGTAACAATAGACCACAAGATTTCATTTTTTTTTCCATAAATATACATCTCATATCAGGCATTTCACAAACTGCATAGAGATAAAATTCATTCATATGTTGAACACCTGGTAACCGACCTTAACAAGATGCATATAGAATACCTTCATCATTCCTGGACTCTCATCGGATATGATAAATTGAAGTACTAAAGCATCCGTAACTTGGATAAGGCTTGTTGGGTCAAATAGATCTATCTTTAGAATTCGCGTCAATTAGGGGCCATTTCCCTAATTCTTAGGCTACCAAGCTAAAAAAGGGCATATGATAACTCCTAAATTATACAGTTTTTTGATAACATTTTGAGGAGTTATCTTAGTATTTTTGAGTCATTTTGATACCAAAACACACTAAAATGGGTAAAAATGAGAAAAAGGTATTTCTAATGATTATGTCCAAGTTATGTATTAAACAGGATCAAAAATGAAGAAAATTGCAGATCGGCTGTATGAAGCCGCCGGCATGGTTCTAAGGAAGCCGCCGGCTTTGAAGGAAAAATACTAGAATGTTCCAGAATAGATAATAATTGAAAGAACTTGTTGATCAAGAAAAAGGCAAAGGAAGCCGCCGGCTTCCCAATGAAGCCGCCGACCTGGATTACACATTTTCTCAACTTATTGATCAAGTTCAAGTAAAAATGGAAACAAAATCAAGATAAAATCAGAAAGATCCGGCGAATCAAGTGAAGCCGCTGACATGGCTATGAAGCCGCCAGCTTCAGTATGACGGTTATAAGGATTAACTTGCTAATCAAGTTTAACTTGCACGAGGAGTCACCGACTCAAGGTAAGCCGCCGGTTTCCCAATGAAGCCGCCGGCTTGGCAAACCGCCCCAGAATACTATAAATTGAAGCCCCTGGTCTCAATTTTCATATGTTCCAAAATTTAGAAGTTTTTAGAAGTAGATAGTTCATTTTTTAGGGGTTTTCTCTAAACCCTTAGGTTAGATTTACTCTTTTGTAATCGAGATTTAAGATTTTATTCAAGTAATTTTACATCTACCTTCTTTACAAGGTATGATTCTATCTTTAATTTATTGTTTTGTCTATTTTATTCTCTGTAATTGTTTCTGTTCGTCTTTTATCATGAATTAAATGTTCATAGTGATTACGTGGACGAAATTCAAACTTCATCTGGAATTCAGATGAAGCCGTGGGTTCACACTCAAGCTACCGGCTTGGTGTGAAGGAAGCCGCCGGCTTCGTGCTTCATCCTTAGCAGTTTATGGTTCTTTTCCAGATCTGTATGGTTGAGTTTCTGTGATGATCTTTAAACTGTTTTGAATCTGTTTTGCTTGATTACACTTGTTTGCCATGCTTAATGTTTAAATAACATGATTTTAAGGTTGATTAGTCCTTGAACTGATAAATCTATTATTTGATTCATGCTACTTATTTATATCTAGTCCATCAAACTTGTTAAATTGAATTGCATGCAACTAAGTTAAAGAGTTTAATAGTGATAAACTTATTTGATTTGAATTACGCTTATATAATAGAGGTTGATATTGTTAGGTTTAATCGAAGATCCTTTGTTTGGATTTGTTTAATTAATGATTTCATGAAAACTTAGTAGTAATTAGCTTTCAGCTAGTAACTTGAGTTGATCTACTTGGTGTTTTATAGCTTATATAATTTGTCAGTCTATTTGCATATTGATCCTCATCTCAAGATTGGTATGTATCATATAATTGAATTGAACATGAAGAATTAAGATGTTAGTTATGCACATCACATATCTAGCATATGCTATAAATCCTACTTATTGATTGATATGCAACACTTAGTTTAACCTATTAAGGGATAATAATTGGTCTATGATTGTTATTCTACTTTGTGTTAATATAAGTCATGAAACTTATTTAATATGAATCCCGTATGAATTGATTGTCCATGTAATCACTTGTATACTTATTTGTATCTTTATCTTTATTTTTAAATCTTCAATTCCTTATGTTATTATGTTTATCTTTTAAAAAGCAAACTCTTTCCTAAGATAAATCTATCCTATAAAAGACATAAAAATATATCTTTAATTCTTTAATAAGAATTAAATAATAAAAACAACTCTTATCAACACCACCCGTCTCATGGGATGATAACTTTACATACTACCTCTGATTGGGTTTTGTTGCTCGTTAGAGTGTTAAAGTGTAATAATTAAAAGGTTTTATAAATTTAAAAGTTGAAGATTAAGCTAAGCACTACTGCACACACTTTCAACACATCAACTTTATTGGCGCCGCTGCCGGGGATTGGCGTGGTAAATACGGAAATTGGATATACTTTGTTTATTGATATTTCTTGAAAACAGGGGATGACTGTCTTCCTTTAGGAGAGGGTTGCCGGGGTTCCGATTTAAAGGCTCCTGCCCAAACCTAGACGCTGACGGGTCACTTAAGTATTGAAAAATTCAATAGGCCGTGTATGTTTGATGATTCGTTGTTATGCGATAAAAGTTGTTATTTAATATTTATATTATTAATTACATCTCTAATATTTAATATATTTAATAATTTAAAATCTACTTATACTCTAAGATACTTCTTAAATAGAAAATCTAAATATATGAATCCTTTAAGGCTTAAAAGATTTTCTCCTAAAACATTTCTTTTCATGATTCTAGATCAAATGATTACTCGATCCAAGAAACCGGTGTTACAAAGAACGTTGTCAAATCCTGATATATTATTTAAACTTTCTAAGGATTCGAAAATAGTTAAGAAATTAGATTTCCAAGAAGGAACTACTTCTAGTGATGATTCGTTATCTAGCCCTCCTTCTAGTCCTGATTCTAATTTGGGATGTCTTTTTTGTTCAAAAATTGAAATGACTGATTCAATGGAAGCGTTAATGAAAGCTGGTCGGGAAGGATTTGGTCATGCTATTACTCAGCCCGAAATTAAAGAGAATTTTGATATTAAGGGTCATATTTTTCATTTGCTAAAAGATAGTCAATTTAGGGGTACGGAGAAGGAAGATGCTAATGCCCACATTCGAAATTTTAAAGATATATGTAATATGTTTAACATTAATAATGTGGAGAGTAATATTATTTATCTTCGTCTCTTCCCATGGTCACTAAAGGATGAAGCTAGGGAATGGTTGAACTCTTTACCTGAAGGAGATATTACTAGTTGGGATACAATGGTTGAGAAGTTTCTCACTCGATTCTTTCCTGCGTCTAAAACTGTCACCCTTCAAACTGAAATTGCTAATTTTCGTCAGAAAACTAACGAGTCTCTTTATTCTACATGGGTTCGATTTGGTCAAATGCTTAGAGGTTGTCCGCAACATGGTTTGGATAAGTTTAAAAAGGTAACTACTTTCTATAAGGGTTGTGATATTGCTACAAGAAGAGAAATTGATACATCTGCTGGAGGAAACATTATGAGCAAAACTGCCGAAGAAGCCGAAACTCTTATTAATAAGTTGGCTGCTCATTCCCATGAATGGCACCAAGACTTAGGTATTTCTTGTTCGGTGAAATCTGTTAGTTATGATTATGAAGATATGGTTAAAGCTATGAATGTGCAATTGGGTAATTTAGGAAGACAGATTGAAAAGCTTACTAAGGAAATGCATATGATTAAGGTAGGTTGTGAAAAATGCCAAGGTCCTCATGCTACTAAAGAATGTGTTGCTAGTCTTACCATGAAGCAAGTCGAGAATGTTTCGTATGTTAATCAATTTCAAGGAAACCCCGAATTACCGAAATAATTATAATACGCCTTATCCTGCTAATAATAATAAAAATCCACCTGGTTTCTTTTCTGTTAGAGCACCCTTCATTCCAAATTCTTCTAATGCTCAAAAATCTAATCTTGAAGAAAGCATCCTCACTTTTATCAAAAATCAAAATGAAGCTAATGATAACATAAAAGCTCAACTTTCCCAAATACAAAATAATCATCAAGCGTCCATTCAAAACTTAGAACGCAATGTTACTAAGTTATTCAAACTTGTCAAGGGAAAAGTTCCAGTTGAATCTGAAGTTTCTAAGGAAGTTCGTTTTGAGAGGGTGAATGTTATTAGGGAAGTAAATAGGGTTGATGTTTATGAACCTGGTTTGAAGTATTTATGGGAGTATGATATGGTTGAGGAAGAATATGATCAGGAAATAAAGAAGTTAACTGCTACCGAAGAAGATAAGTCAAAAGATGATAAGGTTCGAGGTCTTGATCGTGATGAGGTAATTTTCATGCATGAGTTGTTTGATGAGAAGGAAGAAGAAGTTAATAAAAAGGTTTATGAAAATAATGAAGTTAATAGTGAAAAATCTGAAAAATCGGAATGTGAAGATAAAGATGATTGGTTAGCTAATACTATGAGACAGTTGGAAGAAAGGAAAAAGGAAGGTTTCCACCCTCTTTATTCCTTCACAATTAATCCGGTAGATCCATATTCATCACCTGACGTTCTTATTGCTATGTGCACTGATCCTGGGGAATTTCAAATCCCTTGTTTAATTCGTGGTCCAATACCAGTTATGGGATTAGCTGATACTGGTTCTAGCATTAATGTTATGCCATTTTCTTTCTATAATCGTTTAGGATTACCGTCGTTGGAACCAATCAAAGGAAATGTTTGTTTTGCTGATAGTCGTCTACATGAGCCGTTGGGGATTGTTAAAAAAGTTGAAGTTATTGTTGGTTATGCTTTCTACAAAATTGATTTTGTTGTGATGGATATGAAAGAAGATCCGATAACTCCTTTAATCTTAGGATCCCCGTTTTTAGCTATCGCTCGTGATACCATTAACTATGCTGATAATTCATTAACTATTAGTTATGGTGTAATATTTGAGTCTATTCCATTAGTTCCAAGATCCAAAGTTATTCGCTCTAATGTTAAAATGGTTAAGGTTGATAAAGAGGATGATGGTGACTTTACCGTGGATAAAATTGTTACTGAATTCATAAAAGATCAATATAAACTTAGCACTGAAGTGAGAAAACATATCCATGAGTTAAGTGTTTCATTCGAAATGTCTTTTCGTAGGGGTCTTGACATCCCATTGAATTTCTTGCAACAAATTAAAGCGTTGAATGAGTATGAAAAAAGTAAGTGTGAAGAGAATAAGCCTAAGGAGTAATTTCGTGAGAAGAAAAGAGACGCGCAAACGACTCTATAATCAAAACTACCTATCTCTATATGTTTGTTTATTAGGACTATATTATATCCAAGTGTTTTAATTGTTTTATTACTTTATTATGAATGTAAGAGCAATATAGCTCCTAAGTGTTTAAATGTTTAAGTGAGGAAGAATTATTAATAAAATATTATGTTCGTATTATGTTTGTGTTATTTAATATTCTTGTCAAGTTATTTAATCAATTCAAAAGAAGTCCGCAAAAGTGCTCGCAAATCATATTATGATCCTATAAATCGAGTAACATCACTCTTTTCCTTATTTTTTATTATGTCCTTTGTTTATTTATTTCATTCTTTTATTTATAAATGCAATGAGGACATTGCATAATCTAAGTGTGGGGAGGGAAGTGATTAATCACTTGAAAAAGTATAAAAGATACTATCAAATTTTCCCGAAAAGGTTGAAAAATGGGTATAATTTTAAAAAAAAAAATTTCAATTTTTTGAAAGTATAAATTCTTAGTCAAACTTATGCCTTTATACTAACTTAATCTTAATGCTAATAAAAGAACTACTCTCAATTTCGAGATCGGATTACTTGTTTAAGATAAGAAAGTTAAAAGCCAAAAATTGTGAAACGAATGCAAGCTTATAGCCACTACCATATGACATAAGAAGCATGGACCACTGAGGCAGCAAAAGAGTCCCAAATAGGGCCAATTTAGAAAATTGCCAAATGTAAAGCAAATGCTAAGCATGAAAGCAAAAAAAATGAAAAGGAAAAAGAGCCCAATAAGGCTAACAAAAGAAAAGAGTTCCAATGAGAAACATATATTTATAAAAGTTAGAAAACAAAAGAGTCCAATGATGACCAAACTGTATAAATCTGACTTAATAAACCTTTAGGACTACTTGTAATCCTTGGTCTGGTTCAGACTAGTTCTTATGAATAATAAATACTAACTTCTTATTAAGACATACTTTTATCTTTGCAATTTTACTTTAATACCCATGATATAATTTATAAGGTTTACTTGAGGACAAGTAAAGGTTTAAGTGTGGGGAATTTGATAACTCCTAAATTATACAGTTTTTTGATAACATTTTGAGGAGTTATCTTAGTATTTTTGAGTCATTTTGATACCAAAACACACTAAAATGGGTAAAAATGGGAAAAAGATATTTCTAATGATTATGTCCAAGTTATGTATTAAACAGGATCAAAAATGAAGAAAATTGCAGATCGGCTGTATGAAGCCTCCGGCATGGTTCTAAGGAAGCTGCTGGCTTTGAAGGAAAAATACCAGAATGTTCCAGAATCGATAATAATTGAAAGAACTTGTTGATCAAGAAAAAGGCAAAGGAAGCCGCTGTTAAGACCCGTCCTAATCCATCCGGACGAAATCCATATCGATTATAAACGATTCACAACAGTTGATTACATCGCGAGGTATTTGACCTCTATATGATACATTTTATAAACATTGATTTCGTTTTTGAAGATACAATCTTTCATTACATCGAAAGTTGACGGCATGCATACCATTTCATAATATATCTAACTATAATTGACTTAATAATAATTCTGATGAAATTGACGACTCGAATGCAACGTCTTTTGAAATATGACATGAATGACTCCAAGTAATATCTCTAAAATGAGCAAATGCACAGCGGAAGATTTCTTTCGTACCTGAGAATAAACATGCTTTCAAGTGTTAACCAAAAGGTTGGTGAGTTCATTAGTTTAACATAAATAATCATTTCATAATTTTAATAGACCACAAGATTTCATATTTCCATTTCTCATAAACATACGTCCCATGCATAGAGACAAAATTATCATTCATATGGATTGAACACCTGGTAACCGACATTCAAAATATACATATAAGAATATCCCCATCATTCTGGGATCCTCCTTCGGACATGATATAATTTTCGAAGTACTAAAGCATCCGGTACTTTGGATGGGGCTTGTTGGGCCCGATAGATCTATCTTTAGGATTCGCGTCAATTAGGGTGTCTGTTCCCTAATTTTTAGATTACCAGACTTAATAAAAATGGGCATATTCGATTTCGATCATTCAACCATATAATGTAGTTTCGATTACTTGTGTCTATTTCGTAAAACATTTATAAAAGTTGCGCATGTATTCTCATCCCAAAAATATAAAGGGTAAAAAGGCAAATGAAACTCACCTAATGTATTTTGTAGTAAAAATACATACGACTAAATTGAACAATGCAGGGTTGGACTCGGATTCACGAACCTATATCAATTGTATACCTATTAATACATATAGTGTAAATCACAAAATTTTATTTATTATGTATTATTTGTATATTTATAGTTATATAGGATTTATAGCAACTTTCATTTTGAAACATGTACCTATAGTATGTTTTATACTGTATTGTATATATATTGATTTTGTGTATATAATATTATAATAATGGTTAATATTTAGTTATAATAATATACCTATTTACTTATATATGTGATTAGTATTGTATTCATGAAATATCATTTGTTATATAAAATATTAATGTAATCCTAGTATATGTAATAAATATATATGATATACAAAAGATTTATTTGTTAAAATGATAGTTTCACCAGCAATTATAAAGTAATAATGATAGTTTTAGTAAAAAATAATATTTTTAATAATAGTAGTAAGTTTAATAACAATTTTAATCTTAGTAGATATTTTAAATGATCATTTTAATAATAAATAAATAAAAGTAAAAATGATAAGATTATGACGATAACAATGTTAGTAGCAACATTAATAATGATATTAGTCATATTTGTAATGATTATTACGATAATACAATGAATGATAACTAGTACTTACTTAGTAATAATAATAATAATAATTTTAATACTTGTACTAGTAACACTAACAATCTTTAATAATAACAATAATAATAGTAATACTAGTAACAATAATAATAATAAAAATGAGGATAATAATAGTAAATAAAAAAAATATTAAAGGTTTATACCCCTTTAAAGCTGCTGTAAAAAGAGTTGCACGAGATGGGACTCGAACCCATGACCTCCCGCTTAATCGCTAAGACCCTTAACCAGCTGATCAAGTTTTGCTTTTCTTGAATATAACCCATTTACATTAAATATATCCTGTATTATTCTGCCTTTCATTCATCTTCTTCATATAAAAATTCAATCGATCCAAAAAAAGTTTAACAACCAGCAACACTTATCAGTTTGCTTTAGGATGTTGTTATAACAATCCCAAATATGATTTACAGGATAAAAAAAATATAAAAAAAAGAGCTGTGCAGCCCGTCGTTTAAAAAAAATTGAATGAACTTAAATGTGATTTTTGAGATTGGGACTTTTTGAGACCTTAATTCCTTCATGAAAAAGTTTTAAAATCACTCCTAGAAACTGATGGAATCGTCAATTTAATATAAAACACGAAAACAAATTCGAATTTTCTCATGAACCAAAACAGTTGACTTTTGTATTTAGAGGTTTGACTCCAAAATTAGAATTCAATTCAAGGAATTAAATTCTGAAACTTTACAGGTAGTTTGAATGGACGATTTCTAACTCTTCTACATTTCCAGATTTTTCTAATTCATTTGAAATTGATCTTTTGTAGTTTGAGTTCAAGGACAGAGGAAAAAAAATGAAATAAAATGGGTTGCTATCAATTCCATCTGAAGATGATGATCAATATAATGAACGAATTTTATGTTTGATATAGACCGGTAACAACTTAAAGACAGGAACAAAATTGTAAAAAAAGTATGATGGTTACCCTTAACAAATTCGTACGGGAGTAGATATAAAGAAAATAAAATCGCTGTAGATAGATCACGAGATAAAGCAGATTCAATTATCTGTTTTTTTTATATATAATTAATAAACATTAATAATTAATATATATACATTAATATTATTAATTAATAATTAATAATAATACTAAATAGCAATAATTTCATTTATAAAAATGATACACTTTTATTAGTACTAATAATATATATATATATATATATATATATATATATATATATATATATATATATTTATTTATTTATTTATTTATTTATAATAAAAGTGATAATAATATTATGATAATATTGATAATAACAATAATAATAATAATACTAATATGAATAAGAATTATAATAAAGTAATAATAATAATAATAATGTTATGTAAGAATGATAATTATGTTATTATTAATGATAGATACTTTGATAGAGATAATAATAATATTTAATAATAATACAAGTATTAATTAAGATACAACAAGTCACATGTATCAAATTTCATAATAGTAACAATAATATTAATAATACCGATGTTAATACTGATATTAATATTAATATTAATATTAATGTTGATAATACTAATGAATGTAATAATATTAATAACAATTTGTATTATAACTTGCAACATATTATAAATTACGTATCATTTAATAATTATATCTGTAAAACATATAATATTTATATCTTTTATATGTAATACAATATATATATCATAATAGTTATTTATAGAATTCATACATTTTTATATGTAGCGTTATTTTAATAACCAATTTATTATTTTGTATATTATTTTTCATAATTAACCTAACGGATCTATCGTACTTTATTATTTACATTTATTCTACATACTTTTATTTATTTGTATATATATATTTATTTATTTACCAACATTTGTTCGTGAATTGTCGAGGAGGGTCAAAGGTCAAATCTTTTCCATATCAACAGTTCAAAGATTTTGCGACTTTAGCATTACAGACTTTGTTTATCCTATCAAAATCAAATAAGATTCAAGTTTAAATTTGGTCGGAAATTCCCGGGTCATCACAGTACCTACCCGTTAAAGAAATTTCGTCCCGAAATTTGAGCGAGGTGGTCATGGCTTACAATAAAAATGTTTTCATGACCAATATGAGTTAATAATTAGAGATTTATCATCATTGAATAATAATGATAAAATAATTCGATTATTCGAAGAGTACAATTGAAGTTATCGCCAAAGAGTGAAATTTGGAATTCAAGATTCGTCCTAACTTTTGACGTAGTTACGGTTGAATTAGAAAATAAGGTGCATCTTAGCTTATGACGTTGCCTTGGTTGAATTCCGGAATTCAAGGGATTTAAAGAAAATCTTCGAAATCTAAAAGATTTGATTCATCGGTGAATAAGGAGATTAAGATCTCTATAAATAAATACGGTGATCTGCCTCAATTACTCTGTCTGATATTTTCACTATAAATTAATCTTTTCCGTTCCATTATTCTCACCATTCATATACTTTCTTTCTTAGTTCATACATCCAAAAGATTGTGAAAATACTTAATCCAGTTCTAATCCTTGATATTTTTCTAATTATCATTTCTGTCATCCTTCTTTTCAATCTTCCATCAGAAGAATCTGTTTACTTCTACTATTACCTTGGGGTGATACTATTCTTAATTATACCGTATCTTTATATTGCTATCTGTATTAATATCCACGGTTTGTAATCTCCGTGTTGTTATCGGGCTTTATATTTTCTCTTATATTTTGGAGCTCTTTGTCTTTTTATTATCTTCTCGATCTCTAGTAAAGCGAGTAATGGTCCAGAATTTGTAAGTATGAAATTTCGAATGAACTTAATGTTCTAAACAAGAAAGAACGTAATAGCATGATTTGATTTGTCAAATTTCCTGTATCACTGAGAATAGAACTATCAAGAATATATTTTCTTGATATGTTCAGAAGTTAAGCAGAATGAAAGAGTTATGTAACATGGCACATGATGACGTTATAATCTGTGAATCATCATGTTCCATTTAGAAACTCAGCATGACTTACTGTAATGTAATCACGTTGATCAAGTGTCATTATATTATACTAACTCATGCATCAATTCTCAACATTACTTCAATAACATTCATATTTTAAGCTCGAAAGTTTACAGAATATAGAAACTAACAGTTTCTATATGATTGAATACTGATAGCACGAAGAGATTAATGATTTCAGATAAGAATAGTTATAAAATATCTCCAGAAATATGGAGGATATTTATAATGAAAGATACGATAATATCTCGGAATATCTAAGATCAGAGGATGATAGAAACTATTGTCTGTAAGGGTTTAGAGTAAGGAGCAAGATATTCACTAAAGACTTTAGCAGACATTGAATCATTTAGATTCTTTGAAGTCAAACTTATTCTTTGTGATTTGTCCACGGCTTTCTTCATAGTTTCGCATAATCTGCTTTTCGGTACTAAATTTTCTGTTGAATGTTTCCAATATAATGATACACAGGAAGCACAAAGAGGTATATAATTTCGGATGAATATATTTATGAAAATATCCTCAGAAATATCGAAGATATTGATGATGATATTTTGGAATTTCTAAGTTCGATGGTTGATGAAGAAAGATTTTCCGCAAGATTTTAACATGACTTCGGAGCAAGATATTCTCTAAAGATTTCATCGGATCCAGAATTACCTGGATTCTTTGAATATAGGGTTTGGTCCTTGTATTTGTCCTTGGTCTCCTTCACGGTTAGCTCAATCCATTTTTTAATACCAAATTTTCTATCGAGCGTTCCCAACACTCCATTCTTTATCATCAAACTCTTAGCCATTTAGGCCATCTACAATTTTACTGTTTTCTCTGCATTTAATGCAGCCATATTTGTATCGTCGGTTATCAATCCGAGGTGGTTTCAGAAGAATGGTGTTTTTAGATGATTAAACACTGATGGTAATATGGTGGAATATAAAAGGTTCCCCGGTAACAATAAAGAGCACACATATGAATATCAAGGTTATAATAAGGTTGTTTCGAATGAAAAGTCGAAGTTGACTTACTCGAGCTGTGACAAAATTGGCTAATTTGAAAAGAAATTGCGTTGTTATTTTCGGAAATAACAATGCCAAAGAAGCTAGCACAGATACGTGTTAAACATTTATACAGGTTCTGAGAATTTTCAGGTGCATAACTATACGCATCAATCTTTTCTTCCGTAGATGAAGTGCGGTTGGTTCATCCTATCGATTGAGGTGTTTTCAAGAATCATGAAACGTTTGAACGCAGATTGTAATCGTCAAGATACAAATGAGGTTTAGGGTGAAATCAAGTGGCAAACTTGAAGAATTGTTTAGTTTCATATGTTATAATCCTTATGCATTTTTAATTGTCCAATCTTGATAGTCCACAGTTAACAGTCCAATAATTCATATATAGTTATATATATAATATTCGAATTAATTAATAAATATCGTGACCCGTGTACATGTCTCAGACTCGATCACAACTCAAAGTATATATATTATTTGAGAATCAACCTCAACCCTGTATATAGAACTCGATCATTACTGCATATAGAGTGTCTATGGTGATTCCAAATAATATATATAGATGCGTCGATATGATATGTCAAAACCTTGTATACGTGTCCCGATATTTATAGTGCGTAAAATAAATAACAGAAATTAAATGACGATAAATTAAATTGCGATAATTAAATTGCGATAAATAAACTGCTATAAATAAAATGTAATCAGTTAGCTAGGAACAGTTAGCTAGGATCTTGTTAGCGTGGTTTCTTAACAAAATTTCATATTGTTAACTAGTCTGTTTCTAATCAATTTTTATTGTGTTCAATATTTCTTCATTATGCCACTTGTTGGATTCTGGTAAGTCAAAATCCAAATATGAAATTGAATTTGAATGAAAATGGTTATTCTGTGGTGACCGGATTCGTATATCGGTAGATGTAAGTAGGATAGTAAATGACTGTTGAATCAGATTTGAAGAATGTACAGTGTATCTTATTAATGTGAAATCTAAATATTTCTCGAGTATTACCTACCGTTAAAATATTTTCACCATTAATTGTTTATACAAAAGAATTTTTAATTACAATCTTTATGAAAAGGTACTTACATATATATTCTCTTCGGATGTAATCATAGATTTAATGAGTTAATATGATATTAAACTCATTTGATTTTCGGTTTGAGCTAGAATAAATAATCTCTAAAACTTTTAGAAACCACATATTCTTCGTAGAATATTTCTTCAATGAAGTTATAAATTAGTACTTCATCGTTCATTGTTGTTGGTACTCCTTGATATCTATGGTGCGTATGACGTTGATGTTCGTGTGACTGATGGTGAAGTTGAGATTTTCGATGCGGTTGTTGTTGGTGGTGGTAATGGTACTGTTGGTGTAGATGATGGTGGTACTGGTTATGCTGCTGGTGCTGCGGCTGGTGTTTGTAACCTTCGCACCATATTCTCTAAAGCCGTTACCCGAGCGCGAAGCTCGTTGACTTCTTCTATTACACCGGGGTGATTGTCGGTTTGGACGAGCGGATAAATATAATCTAGAATTTGGTATAGTATATAATCATGACGAGATACTCTGGAAATGAGAGAGAAAATTGTGTTTCGGACAGGTTCGCCGATAAGTGCTTCAGGTTCTTCGCCAAGAGGGCAATGTGGGGGATGGAAAGGATCTTCTTCTTCTTGTCTCCAGTGATTGAGGAGGCTATGAACCCATCCCCAATTCATCCAGAATAGATGATGACTGATTCGTTGATCCATTCCGGTCACACTACTTTCGGAGCTTGAGTGGGATTCCATTTCGGAATCAGAGTGACTTGAACTGGTGACGAATTCCATTTCGTACGATTGGATAAAGGATTTTTGATATGAAAAGATTTTCGGCTATCGGATGGTATTCTAATTATATAGAATATCCATATATATAGAATAAAAGTTTCATAGATTACGGAGGAATTTATGGGATACGTCAGGTAAAGTTTACAGTAATAAATACGATAAGATATGATTCAGCAGATACGCTAAGATATGAATTTTGTCTATACACTACTCATGCAATCAATGCAGAAAGACGTGTCTAGACTAGGAATGATAAGCAGGTAATGTTTCGACACAAAATGTTAAGCAAAACTTTTGACATGCAGACACGGTCGAAGTCCAGACTCACTAATGTATCCTAACGACTTATCAGTTAGACACACTAATGCAGATCTAGTTCGCTAAGACTACCGCTCTGATACCAACTGTGAAGACCTGTCCTAATCCATCCGGACGAAGTCCACATCGATTATAAATGATTCACAACAGTTGATTACATCGCGAGGTATTTAACCTCTATATGATACATTTTACAAACATTGCATTCGTTTTTGAAGATACAATCTTTCATTACATCGAAAGTTGACGGCATGCATACCATTTCATAATATATCTAACTCTAATTGACTTAATAATAATTCTGATGAACTTGACGACTCAAATGCAACGTCTTTTGAAATATGACATGAATGACTCCAAGTAATATCTCTAAAATGAGCAAATGCACAGCGGAAGATTTCTTTCGTACCTGAGAATAAACATGCTTTCAAGTGTCAACCAAAAGGTTGGTGAGTTCATTAGTTTAACATAAATAATCATTTCATAATTTTAATAGACCACCAGATTTCATATTTCCATTTCTCATAAACATACGTCCCATGCATAGAGACAAAATTATCATTCATATGGATTGAACACCTGGTAACCGACATTCACAATATACATATAAGAATATCCCCATCATTCCGGGATCCTCCTTCGGACATGATATAATTTTTGAAGTACTAAAGCATCCAGTACTTTGGATGGGGCTTGTTGGGCCCGATAGATCTATCTTTAGGATTCGCGTCAATTAGGGTGTCTGTTCCCTAATTTTTAGATTACCAGACTTAATAAAAAGGGGCATATTCGATTTCGATCATTCAACCATATAATGTAGTTTCGATTACTTGTGTCTATTTCGTAAAACATTTATAAAAGTTGAGCATGTATTCTCAGCCCAAAAATATAAAGGGTAAAAAGGCAAATGAAACTCACCTAATGTATTTTGTAGTAAAAATAATACGACTAAATTGAACAATGCAGGGTTGGCCTCGGATTCACGAACCTATATCAATTGTATACCTATTAATACATATAGTGTAAATCACAAAATTTTATTTATTATGTATTATTTGTATATTTATAGTTATATAGGATTTATAGCAACTTTCATTCTGAAACATGTACCTATAGTATGTTTTATACTGTATTGTATATATATTGATTTTGTGTATATAATATTATAATAATGGTTAATATTTAGTTATAATAATATACCTATTTACTTATATATGTGATTAATATTGTGTTCATGAAATATCATTTGTTATATAAAATATTAATGTAATCCTAGTATATGTAATAAATATATATGATATATAAAAGATTTATTTGTTTAAATAATAGTTTCACCAGCAATTATAAAGTAATAATGATAGTTTTAGTAAAAAATAATATTTTTAATAATAGTAGTAAGTTTAATAACAATTTTAATCTTAGTAGATATTTTAAATGATCATTTTAATAATAAATAAAATAATTAAAAAAATGATAAGATTATGACGATAACAATGTTAGTAGCAACATTAATAATGATATTAGTCATATTTGTAATGATTATTACGATAATACAATGAATGATAACTAGTACTTACTTAGTAATAATAATAATAATAATTTTAATACTTGTACTAGTAACACTACCAATCTTTAATAATAACAATAATAATAGTAATACAAGTAACAATAATAATAAAAATGAGGATAATAATAGTAAATAAAAAAATATATTAAAGGTTTATACCCCTTTAAAGTTGCTGTAAAAAGAATTGCACGAGATGGGACTCGAACCCATGACCTCCTACTTAATCGCTAAGACCCTTAACCAGCTGATCAAGTTTTGCTTTTCTTGAATATAACCCATTTACATTAAATATATCCCGTATTATTCTGCCTTTCATTCATCTTCTTCATATAAAAATTCAATAGATCCAAAACAAGTTTAACAACCAACAACACTTATCAGTTTGCTTTAGGATGTTGTTATAACAATCACAAATATGATTTATGGGATAAAAAAAATATAAGAAAAAAGAGCTGTGCAGCCCGTCGTTTAAAAAAAATTGAATGAACTTAAATGTGATTTTTGAGATTGGGACTTTTTGAGACCTTAATTCCTTCATGAAAAAGGTTTAAAATCACTCCTAGAAACTGATGGAATCATCAATTTAATATAAAACACGAAAACAAATTCGAATTTTCTCATGAACCAAAACAGTTGACTTTTGTATTTAGAGGTTTGACTCCAAAATTAGAATTCAATTCAAGGAATTGAATTCTGAAACTTTACAGGTAGTTTGAATGGACGATTTCTAACTCTTCTACATTTCCAGATTTTTCTAATTCATTTGAAATTGATCTTTTGTAGTTTGAGTTCAAGGACAGAGGAAAAAAAAATGAAATAAAATGGGTTGCTATCAATTCCATCTGAAGATGATGATCAATATAATGAACGAATTTTATGTTTGATATAGACCGGTAACAACTTAAAGACAGAAACAAAATTGGAAAAAAAGTATGATGGTTACCCTTAACAAATTCGTACGGGAGTAGATATAAAGAAAAGAAAATCGCTGTAGATAGATCACGAGATAAAGCAGATTCAATTATCTGTTTTTTTTATATATAATTAATAAACATTAATAATTAATATATATACATTAATATTATTAATTAATAATTAATAATAATACTAAACAGCAATATTTTTATTTATAAAAATGATACACTTTTATTAGTACTAATAATATATATATATATATATATATATATATATATATATATATATATTTATTTATAATAAAAGTGATAATAATATTATGATAATATTGATAATAACAATAATAATAATAATACTAATATGAATAAGAATTATAATAAAGTAATAATAATAATAATAATGTTATGTAAGAATGATAATTATGTTATTATTAATGATAGATACTTTGATAGAGATAATAATAATATTTAATAATAATACAAGTATTAATTAAGATACAACAAGTCACATGTATCAAATTTCATAATAGTAACAATAATATTAATAATACCGATGTTAATACTAATATTAATATTAATATTGATAATACTATTGAATGTAATAATATTAATAACAATTTGTATTATAACTTGCAACATATTATAAATTACGTATAATTTAATAATTATATCTGTAATACATATAATATTTATATCTTTTATATGTAATACAATATATAGCATAATAGTTATTTATAGAATTCATACATTTTTATATGTAGCTTTATTTTAATAACCAATTTATTATTTTGTATATTATTTTTCATAATTAACCTAACGGATCTATCGTACTTTATTATTTACATTTATTCTACATACTTTTATTTATTTGTATATATATATTTATTTATTTACCAACATTTGTTCGTGAATCGTCGAGGAGGGTCAAAGGTCAAATCTTTTCCATATCAACAGTTCAAAGATTTTGCGACTTCAGCATTACAGACTTTGTTTATCCTATCGAAATCAAATAAGATTCAAGTTTAAATTTGGTCAGAAATTCCCGGGTCATCACAGCCGCTGGCTTCCCAATAAAGCTGTCGGCCTGGTTTACACGTTTTCTCAACTTATTGATCAAGTTCAAGTAAAAATGGAAACAAAATTAAGATAAAATCAGAAAGATCCGGCGAATCAAGTGAAGCCGCCGGCATGGCTATGAAGCCGCCGGCTTCAGTATGACGGTTATAAGAATTGACTTGCTAATCAAGTTTAACTTGCACGAGGAGTCACCGACTCAAGGCAAGCCTCCGGCTTCCCAATGAAGCCGTCGGCTTAGCAAACCGCCCCAGAATAATATAAATTGAAGCCCCTAGTCTCAGTTTTCAAATGTTCAAAAATTCAGAAGTTTGTAGAAGTAGATAGTTCATTTTTTAGGGGTTTTCTCTAAACCCTTAGGTTAGATTTGCTATTTTATAATCAAGATTCAAGATTTTATTCAAGTAATTTTACATCTACCTTCTTTACAAGCTATGATTCTATCTTTAATTTATTGTTTTGTCTATTTTATTTTCTGTAATTGTTTCTGTTCGTCTTTTATCATGAACTAAATGTTCATAGCAATTACGTGGAGGAAAGTTAAACTTCATTTGGAATTCAGATAAAGCCGTCGGCTTCACACTCAAGCCGCCGGCTTGGTGTGAAGGAAGCCGCCGGCTTCGTGCTTCTTCCTGTGCAGTTTCTGGTTCTTTTCCAGATCTGTATGGTTGAGTTTCTATGATGATCTTTAAACTGTTTTGAATCTGTTTTGCTTGATTACACTTGTTTGCCATGCTTAATGTTTAAATAACATGATTTTAAGGTTGATTAGTCCTTGATCTGATAAATCTATTATTTGATTCATGCTACTTGTTTAGATCTAGTCCATCAAACTTGTTAAATTGAATTGCATGCAACTAAGTTAAAGAGTTTAATAGTGATAAACTTATTTGATTTAAATTACGCTTATATAATAGAGGTTGATATTGTTAGGTCTAATCGAAGATCCTTTGTTTGGATTTGTTTAATTAATGATTACATGAAAACTTAGTAGTAATTGGCTTTCAACTAGTAACTTGAGTTGATCTACTTGGTGTTTAATAGCTTATATAATTTGTCAGTCTATTTGCATATTGATCCTCATCACAAGATTGGTATGTATCATGTAATTGAATTGAACATGAAGAATTAAGATGTTAGTTATGCACATCACATATCTAGCATATGCTTTAAATCCTACTTATTGATTGATATGCAACACTTAGTTTAACCTATTAAGGGATAATAATTGGTCTATGATTATTATTCTACTTTGTGTTAATATAAGTCATGAAACTTATTTAATATGAATCCCGCATGAATTGATTGTCCATGTAATCACTTGTATAATCACTTGTATACTTATTTGTATCTTTATCTTTATTTTTGAATCTTCAATTCCTTGTGTTATTATGTTTATCTTTTAAAAAGCAAACTCTTTCCTAAGAGAAATCTATCCTATAAAAGACATAAAAATATATCTTTAATTATTTAATAAGAATTAAATAGTAAAAAAACTCTTATCGACACCACCCGTCTCATGGGACGATAACCTTACATACTACCTCTGATCGGGTTTTATTGCTTGTTAGGGTGTTAAAGTGTAATAATTAAAAGGTTTTATAAATTTAAAAGTTGAAGATTAAGCTAAGCACTACTGCACACACTTTCAACACATCAACTTTTTTGGTGCCGCTTCTGGGGATTGGCGTGGTAAATACGGAAATTGGATATACTTTGGTTATTGATATTTCTTGAAAACGGGGGATGACTGTCTTCCTTTAGGAGAGGGTTGCTGGGGTTCCGATTTAAAGGCTCCTGCCCAAACTTAGACGCTGACGTGTCACTTAAGTATTGAAAGATTCAATAGGCCGAGTATGTTTGATTATTCATTGTTATGCGATAAAAGTTGTTATTTAATATTTATATTATTAATTACGTCTCTAATATTTAATATATTTAATAATTTAAAATCTACTTATACTCTAAGATACTTCTTAAATAGAAAATCTAAATATATGAATCATTTAAGGCTTAAAAGATTTTCTCCTAAAACATTTCTTTTCATGATTCTAGATCAAATGATTACTCGATCCAAGAAACCGGCCTTACAAAGAACGTTGTCAAATCCTGATATATTATTTAAACTTTCTAAGGATTCGAAAATAGTTAAGAAATTAGATTTCCAAGAAGGAACTACTTCTAGTGATGATTCGTTATCTAGCCCTCCATTTAGTCCTGATTCTAATTTGGGATGTCTTTTTGGTTCAGAAAATGAAATGACTGATTCAGTGGAAGCGTTAATGAAAGCTGGTCAGGAAGGATTAGGTCATGCTATTACTCAACCCGAAATTAAAGAGAATTTTGATATTAAGGGTCCTATTTTTCATTTGCTAAAAGATAATCAATTTTGAGGTACGGATAAGGAAGATGCTAATGCCCACATTCGGAATTTTAAATATACCTGTAATCTCTTTAACATTAATAATGTGGAGAGTAATATTATTTATCTTCGTCTCTTCACATGGTCACTAAAGGATGAAGCTAGGGAATGATTGAACTCGTTACCTGAAGGAGATATTACTAGTTGGGATACAATGGTTGAGAAGTTTCTCACTCGATTCTTTCCTGCGTCTAAAACTGTCACCCTTCAAACTAAAATTGCTAATTTTCGTTAGAAAACTAACGAGTCTCTTTATTCTGCATGGGTTCGATTTGGTCAAATGCTTAGAGGTTGTCCGCAACATGGTTTGGATAAGTTTAAAAAGGTAACTACTTTCTATAAGGGTTGTGATATTGCTACAAGAAGAGAAATTGATACATCTGCTGGAGGAAACATTATGAGCAAAATTATAAGTTTACAGTCAGAAATACAGGTTACAAGTCATTTTTTAAAGAGGTAGTCATTTCTGTCGAAAAAACGACATCTTGATGACCATTTTGAAAAACATACTTCAAGTTTGTGTTTAACCATGATTTTTGGATATAGTATCATATTCATATTAAATATTATTTTTCCAGAAAACAAACTTCCAATTCAAAGATTAAGATAGTTTTTATTTTTCTAACCCAAAACAGCCCCCGATTTCACTACGATGACGTATGTCCGATTTTACGGTGTTTTTCTAGTTTTCAGGTTTTAAATCATTAAGTTATCATACCATATATATAGAACATGTGTTTAGTTGATTTTAAAAGTTAAGTTAGAAGGATGAACTTTGTTTGCGAACAAGTTTAGAATTAACTAAACTATGTTCAAGTGATTAAAAGTTTAAATCTTCGAATATGATATATATATATAATATATATATATATATATATATATATATATATATATATATATATATATATATATATATATATATATATATATGAATCGAATGATGTTATGAACATCATTACTACCTCAAGTGTAGTAGGTAAACCTACTGGAAATGATGAAATATAAACTTGAGCTTCAAAGGATCTTCGATGGCTTGGAAGTTCTTGAAGTATAATCATGACACGAAAACAAGTTCAAGTAAGATTACTACTTGAATTAAGATAGTTAGGTTTATAGAAATTGAACCAAAGCTAGAATATGATTCTTACCTTTGATTTAGAATGAAAACTACTGAGATTAACAAAAGTTTCTTGATCTTGGATGATTACTTGAAATGGATTTGAAAGCTTGGAAGTAATCTAGCAAGTTTGAAAGATTTATTGAAGTAATCTTGAATGGTTGTTTTTATGATGATTAAAGCTTGTAATTGAAGATAAAAGATGGTGAAAATGCTTGAAGATGATTATGTATGATGTTAGGAGTATTTTGAGAGAGAATTTGGAGTGTAAGTATGAGAAAATGGAATGGAAAAATGAGGTGAAATCATAAAAACGTTTTTACTCATTATAAAGAAAGAAAAGATTCTTAAGTTTGTTTTCTTGCTAAATAATTCATGCTAGTTGACAAATGGTTGGTTCCACATGTTCCTTAATCATTTAAGGCTGCTAAGGAGTAGATTTTTATGTGTATATACCAATAGTGTGTACATCTAGGAGCTGGGTATTGTACGAGTACGAATATGGTTGCATATGAGTAGAATTGTTGATGAAAATGAATGAGGATGTAATTGTAAGCATTTTTGTTAAGTAGAAGTACTTTGATATGTGTCTTGAAGTCTTTCAAAAGTATACTAATACATCTAAATACACTACATGTATATACATTTTAACTGAGTCGTTAAGTCGTCGTTAGTCGTTACATGTAAGTGTTGTTTTGAAACCTTTAAGTTAACGATCTTGTTAAATGTAATTAATTCATTGTTATTATACTTAAATGAGATGTTAAATTGTTATGTTAACATGATAACATGGTGTATGAATATATCTTAACATCATATATATATATGTTAAAATACTATTACAACGATAATCGTTACATATATATATTATTTCGAAATCCTTAAGTTAGTAGTCTCATCTTACTTGTATAGTTCATTATTAATACACTCAATGATATACTTAATTATCATTTATTATGTTAAATATAGTATATCAATATCTTAATACAATACATATTTATTTAGTAAGACGTTGTTATAACGATAATCGTTATGTATATCGTTTCGAGCTTCATAATTCGATATTCACATTTTTTATGTATATCACACATTGTTAATATACTTAGTGAGATACTTACTTATCATAATCTCATGTTAAACATATATATGTCCATATATGTATCATCATGTCATTTTTATAAGTTTTAACGTTCGTGAATCGCCGATCAACTTGGGTGGTCAATTGTCTACATGAAACTCATTTCAAATAATCAAGTCTTAACAAGTTTGATTGTTTAACATGTTAGAAACATTTAATCATGCAAATATAGTTTTCATTTAATATATAATAATGGAATAATCATGGAAAAGTTCGGGTCACTACATTGTGGGTTTGGGTCAAGCTATTAGTGTTATAGCTTGATGTTGTATTTGTGATAGGTGACTTGCTCTTGGATCAAGCTTAAAGTCCTAGAGAAGTTGTGACTCGCCTAATTGCTCAAGGTGAATGGTGTATTTATATGTGTGTGTATATAAATTGTTTGCTTGCAAGTTAGTGGCGAGTATATCCGATTGTGAAGGATTTTACTCTTCGTTTACCATTTGGTGCATTGTGGTGAGTGATGTCTCGAATATAATACTTGCTCTTCGTTGGCCACATTACGTTTGGGGAAAGTGGTGAGTGCGATAACTTTGAATTCCACTCTTCGTTAGCCACTTGTGAGGATGTGGGAAGTGTTACCAATTGAGACCACACTTTTCATTGACCACATTCGGGTGTACATGGTGGTGCAATCCGGGAGGTACCTTCGGTTGACATGTGCACGGGTTGTTGGTGCTATTCATTTGATGATTAACACGTTTGGGAATGGTTAACCATTTTTGCGCTCGTATGTTGTATATTGGTAGTATAGCGCGTTATATTCTTTTTTATGCAATTAACATGCTAGCTTGTACTTGGTTGTGTATATTTGCGTTGGTGATGCTATTTTGTATGTGGTTTGTGTAAGTTGCGCAAGTAAGTGATTTATGTATGTATGCATATAAGTATTGCACTCACTAAGTATTGTAGCTTACTCCTTCATTGTTTACTTTTTTTAGATTGTGGCACATCGAAGCACAAGGGTAAGAGTTTGGCCTAGCTTGCTTGTGGCGGGTTTTGAGAAGGCACTTTTTGGTAATGGTCCCGACGGTCATGCTCATTAATGTGTCGTTTTGATTAAACAATTGGTTAAATTTATGGGTCTTGTGTACCCGATGATGTAAACACTTAATTTATTGTATTTTGAAACTTATGGTAACATGTAAACACTTAATTTATTGTGTTTTGAAACTTGTGGTAACATGTGAACAAGTAATGTACTAAACAATGTGTTGTTGTGGTTAATACCAACGCTTCAAAAAAATTGATGTCTTATGTTTACAAGTTAATTGTTAATTCGGTTTAGGGATCGTTTCAACCGAAACGGACGGTTTTATTTATGCGGTGTCGTTAGGCCGCAAGGCGCCATAATCAGGTATCGAGAGGTGGGAGCAATATTTTTAAATTTATATTTAGCGGGGCCTAAATCGTACTACTCCTTATTATGGTGAGTAAGGGAAGTATGTCCTAGGGTCGTATTTTTAAGATATCAGTAGAATCGAACCTATAACTAAAGCTTAAGATAATCCTAAAGTGAAAAAGTAGTGGTTTATTACAAGGTTTTGGGTTTTCTAGTTTATAATAGAAAGTAAAGTAAATGCGATAAAATTTGTACTTCAAATAAGGTTAAAGCAAGTGCATACTATGATTTCATTAGTTACTTTGCTGAGATTATGGAATGCTTGCTCATGAATAGGTAGTGACCTTGTATTCATTAATCTAGTCCTAACGCACCTGTTGCAAGACATGTCACTGGGTAATGCGTTAGGCTTGAAGATTCTGAAAAGACAGCAACTTCCCTTACCCCAAACGCCCGTGCAGTCTGACTACAGGCATACACGTTCAAACGGCTCATCCAATTAAGTGACTCGGTTGGGTGACGTATTAACATTCCACAAAGATCTAAACTTTCTTAAGCACAATGAAATATAAGGTATGCCATATCCGAGATACGTGATGTGTTTTGATGTTTTCGTTAATGATTGGGTTTAAAAATATAGTTAGACCCTTAAAAAGAGTTCAACCATAAAGAACACCATGGCCAAGTCAGTTTGACTTCCATGAACACATTCGGTTATCCTAATGGTCCAATCCTTTATGTACTTAAACAAACAGTTTCTTAATTAACTAAGAATCCCTCAAGCGGGGTGCAATGGTTGAGACCGCGTTATGGTGAAGTGTACTAATCAGCATTCACTGGGTTCCATGGCCTTACTTAGAATAGGTACAGCTTACAACAACTGTCATGCTTCAACATGCACATACGAAGTTTATATGCTTAGTGACTACACTAGCATGGTCTGGGACTGGCAATGTACTATGGGCCTAGTTATATGTTTCACTATGAAAGAGTCCTCAGTCATAATCCAAGGCTCCGTGGACTTACTACAACCGGTGTGCTCAGTCAAACTTACATTGTATTCGATAGACTTCTCTTACCCAGGGGTGACACATATAGTGTACTCTGAATCGGGGTTCGGGACTTCCCAATAACAGAGCCGATAACTACGTTCTATTAGTTAGAAAAGCGATTGAGTTTAAAGCATAATCGGAATGTATTTCGACAACATACACAAACTATAATATTATTTCAACATTATAACTGACTACATCATAGCATACACTAAAGATAACTACTCGTTAATCATGGTAACAACATCAAAAATCATAATAATGAAAGTCATTATGAAAGGACCCGTTCATATACATTATAAACGATTCACAATAGTTGATTACATCGCGAGGTATTTGACCTCTATATGATACGTTTTACAAACATTGCATTCGTTTTTAAAAGACAAACTTTCTTTACATCAAAAATTGACAGCATGCATACCATTTCATATTACATCCAACTATAATTGACTTAATATTAATCTTGATGAACTCAACGACTCGAATGCAACGTCTTTCAAAGTATGTCTTGAATGACTCCAAGTAATATCCTTAAAATGAGCTAATGCACAGCGGAAGATTTCTTTAATACCTGAGAATAAACATGCTTTAAAGTGTCAACTAAAAGGTTGGTGAGTTCATTAGTTTATCATAATCCATCATTTCTGTAATAGTAATAGACCACAAGATTTCAGTTTCTATAAATATCCGTACACTCGCAAGTGTATAAAAGTATTCTATAAGTTGTAGGCACCCGGTAACAAGCCTTAACGTTCATGTTTTACCCTCTGAAGTACACCAGATCAGGTGTGTTTAAAATAACCTCGAAGTACTAAAGCATCCCATAGTCAGGATGGGGTTTGTCAGGCCCAATAGATCTATCTTTAGGATTCGCACCTACCGTACATAGACAAGTAGTTTAATGTTACCAAGCTAAGGGTATATTTCTGGTTTAAACCCACATGGAATTAGTTTTAGTACTTGTGCCTATTTCGTAAAACATTTATAAAACAGCGCATGTAATCTCAGCCCAAAAATATATATAAAAAGGGAGTAATGAAACTCACAATACTGTATTTTGTAGCAATTATGTATATGACGGCACTGAACAAGTGCAGGGTTTGTCTCAGATTCACGAACCTATATTAAGTATATATATTTATATGTTGGTCAATATCTATCTAACAATTTAGGTCAAATCGTAGTGTATCACAATCCTAATGCTCGAGACCGACATGCAAAAGTCAACAAAAGTCAACTTGACCCAAAATGACTTTCAAAATCTATACATGTTTATTATATAACTTATATATAGTAGTTTTATATATTTAAATATATTTATCAGATCTTATTATACTAAATAATACAAGTCATTTATTAATAAATAAAAATTTATATTAAAATTCATATATGATAAAAATATACTTTTATATATCTCAAGTAATAAAATTTATAAAATTCACTTAATATCATAAAAATATAGTGGTATGTATTATTAATGTAATTACATTACGTGTGGTAAAAATATCTTTGTACGCATATTTATTTGATAAAATAATATTGATAATAATAATAATGATAAAAATAATAAAATGATAGTTTCAATAAAAATATTAATTTTTAGTAATAAAGATAATTTTAGTAATAACATCAACTGATAACAGTTATAATAATCGTTTTAATAATAATATTAAAATTAATGATAATTCAGTTGACCATATCTTTTAATCCGTTCATAGAAATCACACGATTTCTAAATGAAAAGTTATTAATTTTTTTCTTCAGCTTTTCAACGACATGCATATCATATAACTTATCTCAGTAGCATATGTATTAAATTCATGATTTATCATAAACTATTTAACGACGAAACTAAGCATACAAACATGCATAATCATATATACTCGAGCACTAGTCAGGGATACACTATTAATATATAAAAGATAAGATATGAATGCTCGCGTATCAATATTGTGATTCAATATTGCAGGAAAGTACGTAGACGCAATGAAAATGATAAACGTTAGGTTGACCTCACGAGCAATACCCTCGATCAATACCCATAACCTTCATAGCTATAACCCATAATTTCCTTAGCTATATCCCATTTGAAAACTTATTTTGAAATCATCTGAATATAACACCGTTGTAGTATTTTATGTATACTAATAATATCTTGAAATAGTACTAAGTAAATATATATATATATATGTAATTCGATTGAGAGAGTTTAGAGAAATATATTTTCAAGTTTCTATGAAATAATGAAACCTATTGAATTCTATTTATAATAGATTTTTGAATTATTAAAGTGAATTATTAAAGTATGAATTATTAAAGTGAATTATTAAAGTATGAATTATTAAAGTGAATTATTAAAGTATGAATTATTAAAGTGAATTATTAAAGTATGAATTATTAAAGTGAATTATTAAAGTATGAATTATTAAAGTGAATTATTAAAGTATGAATTATTAAAGTTAAAGTAAAGTAAAAGTAAAGTTAAAGTATAGTAAAAGTATAAAACTATGTACGTATAATACGCGTATAAAATATATAATATTAATTTAAATCGTTATATATATTTAATAAAATAAAATATAAATATCGTTATCTTTATCATACTGGTTAAGTAATGAGTTGTCAAAAAGAATAGATTTCTTAAATCACAGTGGACCTCATAACATAGGCCCGTAATCATATCATAATGTATCTGATAATTCAATCATTTGATATTATCTCTTAATTCTGTCGATAAATATATCGAAACAAATATGTTCATGTAAAGTATCATATATCTAATACTTTGTTAATGTTTTCAGTTAATATTATATATTATATATACATATCTATATACACATAATTGTTCGTGAATCGTCGAACACGGTCAAAGGGTAATTGATTACATGAATGTAGTTCCAAACTTTTTAAGATTCAACATTACAAATTCTGCTTATCGTGTCGGAAACATATAAAGGTTAAGTTTAAATTTAGTCGGAAATTTTCGGGGCGTCACAGTACCTACCTGTTAAAGAAATTTCGTCCCGAAATTTGATCGAGGTCGTCATGGCTAACTATAAAAATGTTTTCATGATGAATATGAGTTGATAAATAGAGTTTTATCATCATTGAGTAATATAGATAAAATAATTTGATTACACGAAGAGTATAAGTGAAGCTATCGCAAGAGAGTGAAATGAGTAAACGTATATTCGTTTTAACCGATGACGTAGTTATGATTGATTTTCAGAATTCATGGGATTTAAAGAAAATCTTTGCAATAAGATTTGGTTCTTCGGCGATTAAGGAAATCAGGATCTTCTTTGATTAAATGCGATAATCTGTCTTGATTTCTCTGTCTGATATTTTACTATAATTCCACCCCCTTCGTTTCTTTATTTCCACATCTCACACCTTCTAGTCTTTCTCCCCAATTCATACTTTAAAGCATTCGTTAATATGCTTCATCCAGTATTGATTCTTGATATACTCTTAACTTTCATATATGTTATTCTTCTTTTTCATCTACCACCGGAGGAAGTTATTTTCTTCTACCATTACCTTGGGGTTATTATGTTTTTCATTCTCCCGTGTCTTTATATTGCTATACGCATTGATATACACGGTTTGTAATTTCGGGGTTGTTATCGGGCTTTATATTCTCCATTATATTTCGGAGCTTCATGCTTTCGTTTTCTCTTTCCGACCTTAAGTCAAGCGGGTAATGGTCCAGAATTCGTAGATATGAATTTTTGGATGAACATAGTTAATGTTCCAAGAAGAAAATCGTAATGGCACGATCTTGATTTGGCAAATTACCAGAATATCCGAAAATATAGAGTTATCAAGATGATATGTTCATAATATGTTTGGAAATTGGGTAGAATGTAAGAGTCGTGTAAACAGTACATGATGACAGTATGTTCTGTGAATCATCACGTTCCATTAGAAACTCAGCATGACTTACTGTAATATAATCACGTTGATCAAGTGTCATTATATTATACTAACTCATGCTTCAGTTCCCAACACTACTTCAAAAACATTCCTATTTTAAATTCAAATTTTTTTTTTTTTTTAGAATTTAGAAACAAACACAGTTTCTTTTTATGTTGTAACGCAGATATTGCGAAGAGATAAAAGATTTCAGATAAGAATAGTTGTGAAAATATCTGCAGGAATATCGAAGATATTATAATAAAAGATACGATAATATGGATGATGAAGAAGATTTGTCTGTGAAGGTTTAGAATAAGAAGTAAGTTGTTTGCTAACGATTTCAGTAGACACTGAATCATTTGGATCCTTTGAAGGTAGGTTTAGTCTTTGTGATTTGTCCACAGCCTCCTTCATGGTCTGCTCAATCCGTTTTCCAGTTTCAACCTTCTCTTTTTCTCAGCTTTACCACCATACTATTCTTTATCATTAAACTTTTGACTGTTAAAGTCGTTTACAATTTGTGCTGCTTCATCAGCATTTTTCCAATTTCGGAGAACTAGTTCATGGTTTGGGATGTTTTTCAAAAAATTCACATTAGAAGTATGTAAGTCTAGGAGATAAACGTTATATGTATAACTTTTGACGTAAAATTGTCGCGAAATTTAAAATACTGATGGCTAATTCCCAGTAGTTGGTGTGACAATTATTGTTACAGGATGTAGGTGAGTACATGATGGGGTTTTAATGAATAAGTATAGTGGCTTTTCGGAGAGGCTTAAGTCGAAGGTTAATGAAGTTGTTGATAAGTTTACTGCTAATGTGGCGAGATATGAAAGGTTCCCCGGTAACAATGATGAAGGGGTAATTGTTATAATAAGGTTTATTCGTATAAACAAATGAAGGTGATTTGCTGGAGCTGTGACAATACTGTCTATTTTGGAAAGAGATTGAAAAATTATATTTGGTAATAAATATCAAAGGATCTGACATGGATACATGTTAAACTATAACTTTGGTTTCGAGAGCTTTTCAGATGCATGACAGTGGGTAATATGTGGTTGGATCATCATCTCGCATGTCTTTAGGAATTTCGAAGTGTTTGAACACATATTGTAATTGTTAATATACATATGATGTTCTAAGATTTTGAATGATACAAATATTTTTGTGAGTTCCATGAATAGAAATGAGGTTCTAGGACAGTTTTGAAGTCAAAGTATAGTTTTGAAAGATGTAGGAATCTAAGAGTGACGATTTCTGTTATATCTTGAATCGAATTCTGAGATTTCAAAATCAGAATATGTAATTAGATTTTGAATGAGTATGGTTGTTTTGATTTTTATAAAAGAATGTATATTGTTGTGAAAGTAGGGAGTATAATGGATGATTTGCTGAATCAGATTCGAAGAATGTAACATATTAATTGTGAATTTATATATCTCTCGGGTATTACCTACCCGTTAAAAAAAATTCACAATTAATATTTTGTACAAAAGAATTTTATTACAGTCTTTATGGAAATATATATGTTTATATTTCTTCAGATGTAATATTGATTTAATGAGTTAATATTAAATTAAACTCATTTGATATATGGTTAAGGCGAGGATAGATAATTTCTAAACTTTAGAAATTACTTAATCGCCGTAGAATGTTTCCCCAATGAAGTTATGAATCAATACTTCATCGTTGTGGTATTCCTTGGTATCTACATGGCGTATGACGTCGATGCTCGTGGGACAGATTGTGAAGTTGAGGTTTGCGATGCGGTTGTTGTTGGTGGTGGTAATGGTACTGTTGATGGTGGTACTGGTTATGCTGTTGGTGCTGCTGCTGGTGTTTGTAACCTTTGCACCATATTCTCCAAAGCCACTACCCGAACGCGAAGCTCGTTGACTTCTTCTATTACACCGGGGTAATTGTCGGTTCAGACGAGCGGATAAATAAGATCTAGAATTTGGTGTAGTATACAATCATGACTAGATACTCTGGAAATGAGAGAGAAAATGGTGTTTCGGACAGGTTCGTCGGTAAGTGCTTCAGGTTCCTTGCCAAGAGGGCAATGTGGTGGATGAAAGGGATCGCCTTCTTCTTGTCTCCAATGGTTAAGTAGATTACGAACCCATCCCCAATTCATCCAGAATAGATGATGGCTAATTGGTTGATTCATTCTGGTCACGCTGCTTTCGGAGCTCATGTGAAAATCCATATCGGCATAGCTGTCGGAATCCGAGGAACTCGAACTGGTTGAGGGATCCATCTTGTATGATCAGGGAAAAAATTTTTGGTATGAAATAGATTGTAGAATTTAGATTTGGTATTCTTCAATACATAATTTACATATGTATATATAATACCAAAATCCCATAAATTACGGAGGAATCTTTGAAAGATGTCAGTCAAAGTTCACAGTAACAGATATGCTAAGATAAGAATTCGTCTATACACTATTATGTAATAAATGTAGGAAAACGCGTCTAGACTTAAGAATGATAAGTAGGTAATTTCCTAAGGATGGTAAGTAGATGATTTCCGACTAAAAATGATAAGAAAAATTTTGACATGCAGACACGGTCGAAGTCCAGACTCACTAATGCATCTTAACAACTATCAGTTAGACACACTAATGCAAGACCTGGTTCGCTAAGACCACCGCTCTGATACCAACTGAAAGGACCCGTTCATATACATTATAAATGATTCACAATAGTTGATTACATTGCGAGGTATTTGACCTCTATATGATACGTTTTACAAACATTGCATTCGATTTTAAAAGACAAACTTTCTTTACATCAAAAATTGACGGCATGCATACCATTTCATATTACATCCAACTATAATTGACTTAATATTAATCTTGATGAACTCAACGACTCGAATGCAACGTCTTTCAAAGTATGTCTTGAATGACTCCAAGTAATATCCTTAAAATGAGCTAATGCACAGCGGAAGATTTCTTTAATACCTGAGAATAAACATGCTTTAAAGTGTCAACCAAAAGGTTGGTGAGTTCATTAGTTTATCATAATCCATCATTTCTGTAATAGCAATAGACCACAAGATTTCAGTTTCTATAAATATCCGTACACTCGCAAGTGTATAAAAGTATTCTATAAGTTGTAGGCACCCGGTAACAAGCCTTAACGTTCATGTTTTACCCTCTGAAGTACACCAGATCAGGTGTGTTTAAAATAACCTCGAAGTACTAAAGCATCCCATAGTCAGGATGGGGTTTGTCAGGCCCAATAGATCTATCTTTAGGATTCGCGCCTACCGTACATAGACAAGTAGTTTAATGTTACCAAGCTAAGGGTATATTTCTGGTTTAAACCCACATAGAATTAGTTTTAGTACTTGTGCCTATTTCGTAAAACATTTATAAAACAGCACATGTATTCTCAGCCCAAAAATATATATAAAAAGGGAGTAATGAAACTCACAATACTGTATTTTGTAGCAATTATGTATATGACGGCACTGAACAAGTGCAGGGTTTGTCTCGGATTCACGAACCTATATTAAGTATATATATTTATATGTTGGTCAATATCTGTCTAACAATTTAGGTCAAATCGTAGTGTATCACAATCCTAATGCTCGAGACCGACATGCAAAAGTCAACAAAAGTCAACTTGACCCAAAATGACTTTCAAAATCTATACATGTTTATTATATAACTTATATATAGTAGTTTTATATATTTAAATATATTTATCAGATCTTATTATACTAAATAATACAAGTCATTTATTAATAAATAAAAATTTATATTAAAATTCATATATGATAAAAATATACTTTTATATATCTCAAGTAATAAAATTTATAAAATTCACTTAATATCATAAAAATATAGTGGTATGTATTATTAATGTAATTACATTACGTGTGGTAAAAATATCTTTGTACGCATATTTATTTGATAAAATAATATTGATAATAATAATAATGATAAAAATAATAAAATGATAGTTTCAATAAAAATATTAATTTTTAGTAATAAAGATAATTTTAGTAATAACATCAACTGATAACAGTTATAATAATCGTTTTAATAATAATATTAAAATTAATGATAATTCAGTTGACCATATCTTTTAATCCGTTCATAGAAACCACACGATTTCTAAATGAAAAGTTATTAATTTTTTTCTTCAGCTTTTCAACTACATGCATATCATATAACTTATCTCAGTAGCATATGTATCAAATTCATGATTTATCATAAACTATTTAACGACGAAACTAAGCATACAAACATGCATAATCATATATACTCGAGCACTAGTCAGGGATACACTATTAATATATAAAAGATAAGATATGAATGCTCACGTATCAATATTGTGATTCAATATTGCAGGAAAGTACGTAGACGCAATGAAAATGATAAACGTTAGGTTGACCTCACGAGCAATACCCTCAATCAATACCCATAACCTTCATAGCTATAACCCATAATTTCCTTAGCTATATCCCATTTGAAAACTTATTTTGAAATCGTCTGAATATAACTCCGTCGTAGTATTTTATGTATACTAATAATATCTTGAAATAGTACTAAGTAAATATATATATATGTAATTCGATTGAGAGAGTTTAGAGAAATATATTTTTAAGTTTCTATGAAATAATGAAACCTATTGAATTCTATTTATAATAGATTTTTGAATTATTAAAGTGAATTATTAAAGTATGAATTATTAAAGTGAATTATTAAAGTATGAATTATTAAAGTGAATTATTAAAGTATGAATTATTAAAGTGAATTATTAAAGTATGAATTATTAAAGTAAATTATTAAAGTATGAATTATTAAAGTGAATTATTAAAGTATGAATTATTAAAGTTAAAGTAAAGTAAAAGTAAAGTAAAGATAAAGTTAAAGTATAGTAAAAGTATAAAACTATGTACGTATAATACGCGTATAAAATATATAATATTAATTTAAATCGTTATATATATTTAATAAAATAAAATATAAATATCGTTATCTTTATCATACTGGTTAAGTAATGAGTTGTCAAAAAGAATAGATTTCTTAAATCACAGTGGACCTCATAACATAGGCCCGTAATCATATCATAATGTATCTGATAATTCAATCATTTGATATTATCTCTTAATTCTATCGATAAATATATCGAAACAAATATGTTCATGTAAAGTATCATATATCTAATACTTTGTTAATGTTTTTAGTTAATATTATATATTATATATACATATCTATATACACATAATTGTTCGTGAATCGTCGAACACGGTCAAAGGGTAATTGATTACATGAATGTAGTTCCAAACTTTTTAAGATTCAACATTACAAATTCTGCTTATCATGTCGGAAACATATAAAGGTTAAGTTTAAATTTAGTCGGAAATTTCCGGGTCGTCACACATTATATATAGATAAAGGATAGAAGCACCAGTATATTAAACGAGTTCCGAATACAAAAGTGACAACTTCAAACTCCAGACCGCTCCTAATACAATCTTCGGCGTTCTTCTAAGGGTACTAGGTTTCTCACACAGAGTCAACGACCTTGAAAGTATGAGTAATATTGTAGAAAGAAGGAGAGAGAGAGAGAGATAGAGAGAGAGAGAGAAGTGAATTGAAGTGTGTTTAAAAATGGATGACAAATGCCCTTTAAATAGAAAATGGTTTTGCTGTCATACGGCTGGCAGGCCGTATGGCAAGCCGTATCCCATCTAGAAAGCCGGATGGCAGCCCTAAATTTGTTGTTTTAGCTGGATCATTTTGCTTGCTCCTATGATCGTAACTTGGTTTTCGGGTCGTAACTTGTCTTTCATCATTTTCGCTCTAGAATCTTCATTTTAGCTCCGATTCTCTTGATTCTTTTTGCACCGGCTTCGTAATAATTTGATCTTCACTTTTAAATGACAAAGCAAGTATTTTGGTGATAAATCTTGGAACTTTATTGTTTTTGGGCCTCAATACTGGGGTGAAAATGTGACTTTTTAGCCGATATCATAAATCGATGCATGATATTGACTCAAATAATAGAGCATGCTATTGACTCAATAATCGATGCATGCTGTTAGATCTAAGCAGTAGTCAAGTCGCAAATAAATCGATGCATGCAGTTCACTCAAATAATAGAGCCGATATATATATATATATATATATATATATATATATATATATATATATATATATATATATATATATATATATATATATATATATAGCGAGGGTCAAGAGATAACTTACAGATTGAATGCACATGCAGCTACCATATGCATCTATTCTTCAATCTGTAATCACAAAGTGAAAAATATAAAAAAAAATTTATATTTTTTTATATAAAAAATGATTTTTTTATATAAAAAATTCCACGTAGGTCTTACTGACTGACTATCATGTAAGATAGACTGACTTTTCATGTAGGCCAGACTGACTTCCATGTAGGACATACTGACCTGCCACGTAGAGTAGACCGAAGTCATTCTATGCAACACAGACTGACAGACTGATGAGGAAAATAAGTGTTTGTTATACAATTTCAGTTGGGTGTAAAATTAATAAATTTTTGGTTAAAAAGCAAGTCAAATGCACATTTTTCAGAGTTTTAAACATTTCATAATCATATGAACCAATAATATATTAGTTCTATACACAAATAGGTTTGTAGCAGCTTCATATTCGTTTAACTATATATGTATATATATGTTGAGTCCCCTACAGAATTAATGATTTAATTATGACATAACACAAGTATGAACACTAGTTGTAAAGTGCATGCCAGCTAAGTTTATTTATTTGAAACAGCTTGTATGCTGTGTTTAAGTGTTTAGTGTACTGCCTTCACTATCATCACATGATAGTTCAAGATTTAAGGTCACTTCATGACCAGTATAGGATGTATGCAGAACCAACTAGAAGATCAAGTGAAGAAATAGTAACTAAAGAACAAGCAGAGGCTGGACCAACACACAACACTAAGGCAAATCATGCTTCATTACAAGCATGATGGTTTCCTGTGTTGTCTACTTCAATTGAAACTATTTACCTAACATCAAAGATGAAGTTGAACAGAGAAAGACATGTGTCGGAGGCTGACAAGTGACCTTTCAAGAGAACAATGGAATGCAGAAGCTTAACCCATGCACAGTTCATGGTTAATGCTTTGTCAACGCCTAGGGAACTCAACATTCTATTTGTTTAATCAATTCGAATGACCAAAGAGGTGTTGATACAATTAGCTACTGAATAAGGAAAGGGCAGTCACGTGCTTCCTATTACAATTTTTGGCTAAGTACAAACATCCTTTATACCAGTGGACAATGGATCAATTACACTGTTATTAGCGCTCCTATAAATAGTTGAAACCACAATTGTATTAATTGGTGGTGTGGGTATTAAATCGATAGAATCCAGACCTTGTATAAGCTTCATTCGTTCGAAAGATATCTTGGTGTATTTATTATCAACCGATTATATATGCCGTCAAAGGATAATCGTGATTCTTTGAGATATTATCAATATATGAATATCGTTGAAAATTACATATGACTCTTATTTAAATGTTTGTTAATTATAAATTTAAACTGATTGATTAACTTAATAGACAAAAAAATAATTGTATTAACCCCCCACCCACTACAAACTTTCTGTTGTTAAGTCGGGACCAACGACCGGTTTAAAAACGTGTATAATTTGGGCATTATCAGTCAACAATGTTGATGCATACTCGTAAACTAAAATACAAAGGCAAAGCAGCAATCAACAATAATTATGGTACTGGTTCTAAATAGAAAGTTTCCCTTATTCCAAAAGTTAAAATGACCAAGAGTGAGGAGTCATATGGTGAGCATCTATCGCTAAGATACTGACTCTGAAGCTAGACCAAATACTACTGGTTGTTACTCATATCAACCAGCAGCAAAACCAGACTCCCAGCTCATCTACTCCTAACCAGTTACCAAAATCAAAGGTGAGGAAATGCTACAACATTAGTAGCTAGCAAAACTCACTTTTCCAATCAATGTCCAAAGTACAAAGAGCCGCAAAAGGCATATCGTGAAAAGATAACCAAAATTCCATACATATATGCTGCTCAAATCCTGACCACATCCGCTATTGCATCTTCAAGCAAACCAGCAGAAAAGAAGAGATAATCTAAAATGACTCTTTCAGAACCCATCCTCGGATGGGTTCCCAAAAAGAACTAACCTCATTGTTACTATGCAGGGCATTCAAAGCAAGCAAATCTGGTATCTTGATAATGGTTGTTCGAGACATATGACTGGATGTAAGTCCCTACTGATGGAATATCAAGGAAAAGATGCTCTAGTTGCCACATTTAGAGATAATTCATGTGGTTACACTAAGGGTTTTGATACACCGACAACTGGAAATGTTACATTCTCCAATGTAGCATATGTAGTTGGGCTTAAACATAATCTTCTCAGCATAAGCCAAGTAACAAACAAGAGGGAGATAGTGCAATTTAGAAGAGAATTTGGTACTACTTTTGACAAGACAAGGAAGCCTTTGTTGACTGCAAAAAGATATGAGAACATATATTAAAGTGACATGAACACAATAGTCACAACAACTAATACTTGTTATTATTCAAAGTTAGCAGATAACCTCAAGTGGTTATGGTACAAGAGACTCTTACATCTCAAATTTAAAGATATTCACAAACTCTCAAGAAAAAGTTTAGTGCCTGGGCTACCCACCATATCTTATGTAAAGGATAAATTGTGTCCTGGTTATGAAAAAGGAAAACATCACCATGCTTCATTCAAGTCAAAACAAATCCCATCTGTTGAGAATCATTTCACTTACTTCATATGGATATGTTTGGTCCTGTCAGTATTGCCAGTTACAGTGGGAAAGGATATACACTAGTCATTGTTGATGAATATTCTAGATACACATGCGTATTCTTTTTGAAGCAAGAGTGAAGCAGCTGATGAAATTATCAATTTTATCAAAATAATGGAGTAATTGAATGAGCAACTGGTGAAGCAGCTTAGAAGTGATCATGGTACAAAATTTAGAAACTCTACAAGTGAAGAATTTGGTGGTGACAAAGGCTTTTCACAAAAGTTTTCTGCTGTGAGAACACCCCAACAAAATGGTATTGTAGAAAGAAGAAATAGAACTCTCACTGAAGCAGCAAGATGTATGTTAGCTGAGTCTGGACTGAAAAGTTCATACTGGGAAGAAGCTGTAAATACTGCATGTTTTATTCAGAATAGATCTTTAATTTTGAAAAGACATCAGAAGACTGACTGCTTATGAAGTTCTTACAGGAAGAAGACCCTCCATTGCATTCTTACATGTATTTGGAACTCTTTGTTTCATATTAAACAATAGAGACCATCTAGGCAAATTTGATGCCAAAGTTGATGAAGGAATATTTCTTGGATATTTCAACATGACAAAGGCATATAGGATCTACAACAAGAGAAGAGGATGTTTTGAAGAATAAATATATGTTACTTTTGATGAAAATATTCAAACCTTATCTTCTGGTGTCTAGAAGATGAGGAGTTAATCTTTGAAGAGCATTCTTAGCAAACTCTTGATGAAGAAGAACTAGTAGCATTACCCTCACCAATCCATGCTATTGGGTTCTATGAAGATGAGATGGAAGTTTCAACTCCATGTGTGTCTAAACTAATTGGACCTACTGGCTCTATTGATGTATTACAAAATGAGCAGAGGTATACTGGTTCTGAAGGATCACAGTTCGGTACTGGTTCCATTGTTGTGCACACTATTGTGCCTACCGGTGATCCTGATGCTTTCTGTTCTGTAACTAGCTCACCAGTTCAAAACACTAAATGGACTAATGAGCATCTTATTGAGCAGATCATTAGAAATCTGGATAGTGGTGTAAATATAAGAAAGCATGCAACCAGTAACTTATATATATATGCATGTGAGCTTTTTGTCTACCATTGAACCCATTAATGCTGAAGAAGCATTAAATGATTTTAGACGGGTAGGAACTTTGCAGGATGAGCTTACCTAGTTTAATAAGAACAAAGTATGGAAGCTGGTACCTGAACCTGATAATGGTGAGAAGAAAATCATTGATACCAAGTAGGTGTTCAGAAACAAGATGGATGAAGATGGGGTTCTGATCAGAAACAAGGCTAGATTGGTAGCCTAAGGGTATAGGAAAGAAAAAGGATTGGATTATGGAGAGACATATGCACCAGTAGCAAGGATGGAAGCAATCAGAATATTCTTAGCCTTTGCTGCTCATATTAATTTTAAAGTGTTCAAGAAGGATGTCAAATCTGCCTTTCTTAATGAGAAGCTGCAAGAAGAAGTCTATGTCAAGTAACCTCCTAGTTTTGTAAGCAGTAAATATCCAAACCATGTCTATAAGGTGGAGAAAGCACTTTACGGCCTGAAATAGGCACCTAGAACATGATATGAGACACTTCATGTGTATCTCAATGGTTTATATTATAAAGTTGGAACAATTGATACCACTCTATTATCAAAATTAAGGAGATAGATGGTGATCGTACGAATACAGGTGGATGATATTATTTATGGCTCTACAAATGATTAAGCATATTTTCACGAGGTCAAGGTGACCCTACGCTTGAGTGCATGATAGGGTTTAAGGACTAACAATAATCGAACCTCCGAGACTTAGTCGTGGATAACCCACATTGGTATCATTTCAATTCTAACAGGGTGGTTGATTTGAGAGTCCACCAATAACCCATCATACGGGGTTGAGTGGCCCAAAGACATGAAGTTTTTATAGTTCAAGACACACCTGAAAGTCTTTACGTATTAGATCGTATGAAGTTTTGTTCGTACGATGATGATGTGTATGATTTTCGTTACGTATGAGTAACCGAATATGTTTTTAGGGTTTATGAGCTATGTATTTATAGGCTCACGATTTAGGGTTTCGATAGAATCTCTTCCCTAATTAAATGTGATCTCATCCTAACTAACTTTCGTTATTTAAGGAAAAGTGAAAGGACCCGTCCTAATCCACCTGGATGAAGTCATCTACATTTGGTCCCATTGCGATGATCGACTCCAAGTAATGTCTTTAAAATGAGAAAATGCACAGCGAAAGACTTAAATCGTACCTGAGAATAAATATGCTTAAAAGTGTCAACCAAAAGGTTGGTGAGTTCATAGGTTTATCATAACAATCATTTCAATATCTTAATAGACCACAAGATTTCATAATCATAAACATAATACACTCGCAAGTGTATGTAAAGCATTCTAAGTGGTTGAGCACTTGGTAACCATACTTAACATTTAATCAACATCGCATATTCCCTTTACTATGAAATCTCACTACACCGTACCAAGTGTAGTCACCAAAACGAAGTATTGTGCAACCGTTGAATGCTGGTCGTCCAGCCCGGTTGGGGTTGTCAGGCCCAATAGATCTATCAACAGGATTCGCGTTTACAATACCCATGTAAATAGTAGTTACCAAGCTACAGGGAAGTATGCCAGTGGTACAACTCAATGTAGAATATATTTTAAGTACTTGTGTCTATTTCGTAAACATTTATAAAAGCAGCGCATGTATTCTCAGCCCAAAAATATATATTGCAAAAGCAATTAAAAAGGGAGCAAGTGAAACTCACCATACTGTATTTTGTAGTAAAAATACATATGACGTCATTGAACAAATATAGGGTTGGTCTCGTATTCACAAACCTATATCATTCATATATATATTAATACATATACTTGTAATCGAACAACCATGTATATTATTAGTAATATAAGTTTTAATATCAATAACTTATATGTTTCATTATATTCATTTTATTTAATTTAATAAATAAGATATTAGTAAAGTTTACTTTTGTGTATAAAATATATTGTTATATGAGTATCATTTGTTAATTAATTTAATAAAAATATTAAGATATGGGTAATAATACTATTAGATTTATTGATAATAATAATAATAATAATTATAATAAAGGAAATGATAATAATAATAATAATAATAATAATAATAATAATAATAATAATAATAAAAATGAGCTACCTTCAATGAAAAGGTTGTAAAAAAAACAAATGCTCCATTAGGGACTCGAACCCGTGACCTCTAGCTAAACCCGAAACACCTTAAACTAATGAGCTGTTGTTCCTTTTACTAATTTAATCTAATCCTATGTTTATTTAACTCTTATACTGTATTCATCTCCTTCCCCAAATTCAATCATCGACCAGAGACCAAATCAGTCATAACAACGAATAGATTTTTGAGTTTGGGCATTAAACTGGAATCAGACACGTTCGTTCACGTTTTGAATCAAAGAAAAAAATAAAACAAACTGAAACTGCAGTTGCTGTTGTCGTGAAAACATTCTTTTAACTTTATTATGATTTTAAATTCTGGATACCTATAGATTATAATTACAACACGAAATAAGTTCTAAATCCATCCTCTAAACTTTTGCAAACCTCAATTTAATTTGAAACATCACATAAAACTCGAATTTTGATGAAGAACATTCAGTTGACTTTTGAATTCTTATTGTTTGACTCTTAAATTCGAACTTGATAAATGGAATTGAACTTTGAAATTTTACAGATAATTCGAATAAAAGATTTCTAACCCAACTGTGTTTTTAGATTTTTAAAACTCATTCAAAATTGAGTGTTTAAATAAATCGAAATAGGAACAGAGTGGAAGCTTTGTTCTTGAGTTTTCTATTTAAATTCACAATTTGAATTAACTGTAAATGGGTATTTGATAAAGAAAATAGAAAAATTGAATAACACTTATCTGGTAACATGATTTAATTGCTTGTTATATAACCACTGATGAACGACATAAATAATTAATCAGACAGAAATGAAATAAAAAAATAAAAATAAAATAGAGGTGAGGTCCATTGCTAACAGAATTGTACAATTCACTGTTATTGATTGTTGACAAAATCCGATAGGAAACAAAAATCTAATCAGATTTGAAAGTAACATGATACTGACTTCCGTTTTATTCTTGATTTTATATAAAAATTAAATTTTAATTTTAATAATAATAATTCTATTAATAATAAATAATAAAATACCGAATTTTATAATAATATCATAATAATAATTCTATTAATAATAATTAGTCTAATAATAACAATTTAGAATAATATCACTAATAATTTTAATGATGTTATAATAATGTTCATAATAATTTTATTAATAATAATATTAATAATTTGTATTATTTTTATGATAACAATAATAATAATAATTATATTAGTATGTTATAATAATGACTCTTGTTAATTTAAATGACAATATTAATAATTTAAATGATGTTAAAGTTGGTGATAATACTGTAGATACAATAGTTTACATGTTTCTATAGTAGTATTAATATTACTTGTACTTATCAAATTTCATATATTTATATATATTTTATATCAAAAATATTAGTACAAATATTAATATTAATATTAATAGTTTTAATGAAAGTAGTAATAACTTTATTAATATAATGTTTATGTTTTAACTAATAATTACATTTAATATTACAATTTATTGATTATGTAATCATAAAATTAATATTTAATATTTATACATTACACTATGTATACATATAAATAATTTAAAAAAAAAATAATTTACTATTCAAATAAATATATATTAAATAATTAAATTTAATATAAAAGTATATATATATATACAAGAAATATACATATGTTATATATAAAATAATAGTTTTTATTACAATGTATTTTATTTTACATATTTATTTATAACAATAAATGTATATAATAGTTTATTAATGTTCATGTTATTATATATATTATACATATATTTATATTTACACATATTTATATATATATCCACATTTTACAAGCAATGGTTCGTGAATCGTCGAGCATAGTCAAAAGGTAATTGATTACAGGAATATAGATTTCAAAACTTTTGAGACTCAACATTACAGATTTTGCTTATCGTGTCGAAGACATATAAAGATTAAAGTTTAAATTTGATCAAAAATTTCTGGGTCATCACAAAAAGAATCTGAATTAATTATACCGTACATTCTTCTAGAATGTACTGGACCCTTATGTAAGTATACGAAACTCACATCAGATGGTATAGGCGCATAGAGTGCGACTATACCCATGCCATATGTCTTTTCATGGCAATTAGTGTGCGGTTCAGGGCGTTGGATGCGTAATCCGCATAGTCATGCGGATATGCGTATCATTAAGTCCCCCCAGTTCGATGTTATATACAATGCCAATGAGTGTATAGCATCGAACTAAATTTTAAATAAAATAGTACCACAAAATAATGCCCAATGATTTCACCATATCGTAAAATTGCTTATTTTAATATATTAATAATACACATAGGACAGTATATGCGTGTATGTGTAACCAACCGTCGTTTGCATTTAATGCAATATATTCGTATAGTTGAAAAATTGTCCTTTCGACTGTAATTCCTATACTCGAGGTGACAACTGTCGAATTTATCTTAAAGATAATGATGAAAACATGTGCAACTGCCTAAAGTTGCTATCGTACGCCGACTGTCAATCATCTTTAGATTGATACACGTGTATGCTCAGAAATTGACTGTGTCATTTTCAATTTCCCTTGCCTATAAATAGTTAAGTTACCCTTTGATGTCGTAGCATGGGGGTACGTGATAGTACTATATTTTACTACGAAATACGTTACAAATTACACAAGTTTTATTTATTTATTTACAGATGGGATATACCTAAACCTTGCTACAACACTATAGGCAGTGTACCTAATCGTAGAGTAGTATAGTTTTTAGTAAGTCCGGTTCGTTCCACAGGGAGCGGGCTTATTGCACACTATATTTTTAAACAACTATATTTGTACAAAATATAAATAATTATATATAATAATATATAAAAGGGGGGTTTACCGTTTAATGACCGGTTTGTCGATTTATATTTTAAGCGAAGCGTATAGTAAATGACGATATTTAAATAACAATATAAAATAAATAACAATAATTAAAATGACAATAAATAAAAGTACGAGGAAATATGAAATAAAATATATTATGCTTATTTACGCTTCCGTAACCATGATGTTTGACGTGTTGATTTTAAGTTTTATGCCCATGGGTTAATTTTCCTTTATCCTGGATTATTTAATATGTCCGTCTGGTTTTTGTCCATAACATTCCATCAGTCATAAATATAAAGTGCGAGTGTCCTCGTCAAATTATCCTTATACCCGAAGTTAAATATTCCAACTAATTGGGGACTTAAACTGTAACAAGGTTTTAATACTTTGTTTAATAATTACACCAGGATATCGACTGCGTGTAACCCAAGCTTTTAATACTTTGTTATCAATTATGCCAAGTGCCCTTGTACATAATTTCACCACTGTTTTAATAATTCCATAGACTATTAATCCATACTCGTGTTCGGTTAAATGAACGATTATTCGTACATATAAATACCTCGCCCATCGTGTTCGATCGAGTGTATATGGTTATTTATAGGGACGTCCAATTGTAAATCTTTATATTAAAATTAACAAACTATCATTTAGTTAAACAAATATAAAGCCCATTAATAGCCCATAGTCTAATTTCCACAAGTGTCGTTCTTTTGTCCAAACCCTAATTAAGGTACAAAGCCCAATTACCCCGTCTTTAATATTTAGTCCAATATCATGATTACTTTGGCTCAAATAAGCATAAAAATAACTTAAGTACGAGACATTAATTTAAAAAGGAGAACATAGCTTACATTGATTATTTATCGCGTAGTGTTACACGGACAGAGCTTCGACTTTAAAACCCGTAAAATAACCTTTACATAACCCGAACTAATATAATATAAAACTACCCTATACTATATATATTATATATATATTTATTTATTTATTACAGAGTATTATTATTATCATTTTTTTATATTTACTCGCAGAATTCGTGACCTTTTATAGGCATTTTGGAATTTGGCAGCTCCGCGAGTCGTGGATTTTTTGGCCTTCAAACTCCGCGAGTCGTGGACTTTGAAAATCCAGCTCACAAACTTTTGGCTCCTAGCTTGTCGACATAATAAATATATAAATATAAAATATAAATAAATAATATAATTATTTATATATTATATTATATTCTTGTGCATAACTGACTTGTAATTTTTGGTCCGTTGCGTCGGGCGTTGATAGTTGACTCATGTCCCGGTTTCGGATTTTCGAACGTCCTTGCGTACAATTTAATATCTTGTACTTTGCGTTCCGCAACTTGTACTTTTGTCATTTTTAGACGTTTCTTATCAATAAATTGAACCACTTGGATTGTATCTTGTACATTTGAGCTTTTTGGTCATTTGCGTCTTCAAATCATCGTTTTCGCCTTTTGTCTTCGCACTTATTTAATATAAACGATTACAACTTAAAATAGGAAAATTACAACTAAATAATTTACATGTTGGGAGGATATTGCTACTAAATATATGTTCATTTGGAGCACTATCAAATATCCCCACACTTAAACGTTGCTTGTCCTCAAGCAATACAGAACTTGAAATATAATACATCACACGAATCACTTCTTTATTCTTCACACTTTATACATTAGTGATTTTGAGATGGCGGTATGAACAATGGTAGTAACGATAGAAACATGGTTAAAGGTGGGTGTGTCATCCACAGTTTCCTCGGGTTTAGGTCAACGACACTTGCAATCAAATAGCCGATTTACTTTCGGTTTCCAAAGCAAAGTGCACATTTGAAAGGCGCTTTACAGTCCCACATGACTATAAAAATTTAGATTCGTTAGGAAATTGGATCTTTATGAAAACATTTGATCTTTTGAAAATTCAAGCTAGATTTTACCCTATACAAGTTTTCCGAAATAACCCTTCACCGGTGTTTGCAAAATATTTTTGTGGGTTTTGTGGGTTTCAGATTTGAAAATTTTAGCTCAAAACTTATGATTTTGTGTCACCCACTTGCTAACCTTGTATTAGGAAAGCAACACGTCCAGTTTACTTGTCCCGTATATTACCTTTCGGCAAACTACCGTCCGGTTGTAAAGGAAAGCGTTGAACAAGCAACTGTTAAGGCAATGTCTAATGACATGCTATTGATTATGGTCTATAAACGTGTCGGATGCTAGTACTATCCTTTGTAGGAGCAATAGTAAAGCTCACCCTATAGTTTTTCGGTCTGGCACAAGGTCCTATCTCCGACCATGCTATGCAACCACCGTTCTTACGGTTGACACCCGATTTGGTTCAGGTGACCTAATGAATTCCAGGTGAATTCCTAGGATTTTACGTTCAATGGTAATGAACACATTTAAAATGGTTTTTCAGAAAACAAATCGGTTTATAATTTTGATCAAGATATTTTCTCGTTCAAGCTCGAGTTTAGATATCATCGAATTCCATGAGTTTGTAATTCTCAATCTTTAAGGTCAATCTCAAGGATTGAGTAATATCAGTCTTAAAAGCTGATTTTTAATCTTTAAGGAGATTATCCTTTCTGGGGATCTAATTCATTAGTCTTATCAAGCTAATTTGCACGGCGCCCTCCCCATTTTACGAGACAGATCCTCTCATGGTTAGGATAAGTCTGACCACTTGGCGACCCTGTTTTATGCTGAGGTCCGTGGATTTCCTGCTGATTTTAGTGTTGACTTTTCTAGATTTTTCGTCAACCTACAGCTGGTCTGGACGACAACTTCTTGACCTAAATCAAGAAGCGCGTTTCTTTTTTGGAAGACTTTACTTCCTTTAAATGATGGAATTGATTCATCGTGTAGATCCATCTTTCATTACAATAAATCGGGTAAAATAGTTAATTTAGTCCAAAACAAAAGCACCTGCAATAAACTTTACAGAAACATGTGATAGATAGTTTTTAATTGAATAACTTGGTACATTTTCCCCACACTTAGTTTCTTTCTTTTCCTTTTTATTCTCCTTTATTCCATTTTAAATGAATTCAAGCATTTTAGGGTGTTTCTCAATTTATGTCCTTTCCGAGGTAACGATAATTTCGGTATTAACACCTAGTTTTCACCGTTCATAAATATATATAAACATGATTTTAAATTCATTTAGTTGAAAATTTTTCAAATTTTCATAAAATTTGGCAAATAAACCAAGTATAAACCCGAGAGAATTTATAACCCTTCCCCACACTAGAGATCATGCAATTCCCTCATTTGCATGAAATCAGACTATAATTATAAATTCATGAGGGTGATTAGTGTAGAAAAGTAATTAAAAATACCCAGTTTGTAATTACAAAGCTCGTCGAATGATAGATGGTGCGCCTCATCGTTCATTCCTTCTTTTGTTATTTCACACATGTTTTTCTTCAAAAACGGTTGCTTTTCTGAACTGTTTGCTAATATTTGAAAATGCGTCTTTTACCCTAATTGTGCATTTTTATTAACGAGTTATGCACTAACCCGAACCCCTAATTTAACGTTAACTGGGGTTAGACTTCCCCACACTTAGCTGACGACATGTGAAGTCAGTAGAATGAGTTCCACGAATTAGAGTAGTGAGCCAGTTATTTACATTTCGGGTGGTGTATAATATATTAATGGGTTTAAAGTTTAGACTCACCAGATCGTCACTACTTAATTCTTTTTTAAGTGTAGCTTTTAGTAAATGGATATGTCTCTTTTTTGGTTCTTGGTCAAATGGATCGATATACACCGACATACTTATTTCTATAGGGTGGACAATTCCTAATATTTCCTTCCTTTTATTCTCAGGATCAAAGTTTTCACCTCTATTACCCAATTGGGTGAAATTCGAGGTGTCATTATCTATTACAGCTCGTAGTTCATTTCCGGTGGATGACTCGTCTATTGAGAATATTGGGTTGGAAGGTTGTGGAATGGTGAAGTTCGGTTTGGCCTCGGGGGTAAAATTTTCAACGTTATCGTATCCCAAGAGTACCAATTTGTCACTCTTACTTCTTCTTTATCCATTGATGGATCGATGATTTCGTCGGTAGAGGCTAATGTGTCGATATGTTGTGAAATTGGTAAGACTGAATAAAAAGTATCATCGGGATAATTGGTGATTTCGGAGCTCTCGAATTCATCAAAATTTGATGATATGAGATTTTCTTGCACAATACTCCTCAGATCAACAGGTGTGTAGTCTGATAGAGTTTCAGCTTGCCGGTTTACAAACTCTCTCATTTGTTCATTTTGAGCATTGAGTTCTTCGAGTTTGATTTTCATATTGTCTAATAAATTTTCAGACACGTAATTTTCCTCGTCTACTGGTTATTGAGTTTGGAAATATTCTTGGGAATAATCCCAATTTGAATTATATTCTTCATAATATTCATTCAGGTTCTGTGGGTGCGTAATTTTCCATAGGAACGTAATAATAACATTCTCATGTTGAGTGATAATCTCCACAGATTTCACAACCAGTTATTGTTTCATCATTCGTGATCCAAGATTGACCGAACGAATTGTCATCAACACTCGTTTGAGAGTATTGATTTAATTGATTTTGGATATCAAAAAGAGTTTCCATAGCCTTGTTTTCAAAATTTTCCATTTTATTGCGATGGCCAAATTTTAGCTACAATGTGGTGCATTTACTAATTATCCTATTAGTTATAAAAATAGAAAAACTTACATAACTTGTCCAATTAATAGACTTTTCTGCTTTTGCCCACGTTTCGAATAGCCAAAAGATGCAGCAGGGAGCCAGAACCCTTTAAATCGGAAGCTCACAACTCAGCCACTAACAAATCCAACTATTACTACGAAGCAGAAAATTGTCAACGTCCATTAATTTAACCACTTAAATAATTTTTCTTTCCGTTTGAGATAGTAGATAAGAAATAGAGAAAATTTCTAAGTCCTAAAAAACTAAAGCGTTGAGAAATAAGAAAGAAAAAGAATGCGCGTCGAAAAATGTCGAAAAATAAAAATAAGAAAGTAGCGAGTCGTGACTTAAAAGGCACTAAAATTTTAAAATCGTCGCAAAATTCTAAAGCACCTAAATCTTAGTCTAAAGAAATAGCACTTAAGGGATTTTACGGCAAAGCCTAAGAATCTAGAAATAAAAATAAGCTACGACAAAATACTAAGCTTAAAACTAGATATGAACGATAAAAATACAAATATTACGATTAAATAATTAAAAAGATACAAAAATGATAAAATTACTAATTTTATAAAAAATATTATTTTTATATTTATTTTATAAAAGTATTAATTTTTATATATAATAAAACTAATTATAATTAAAATACAATTTAATTAAAAATTAAAACTAATTATATTAAACTAATAAAGTAATTAGGGTTTAAAAATAATAATAAATAATATTACTCCGTAATTAAAGCGAAAATAGGGTTTCTGTCAGCGCGTCAGGGCGGCTCCGCGAGTCGTGGAGTTTTAAGCCTGTAAACTCCGCGAGTCGTGGAGTTTAAAAAAAACGTTTTTTTTTTTGTTATTCTAAAAATATATAAAAATATATTTATACAAAAATAAATTAAAAATATAGCGTTTCGCTGAGTCCCCGGCAGTGGCACCAAAAACTTGATGTCGTAGCGTGGGGTACGTGATAGTACTATATTTTACTACGAAATACGTTACAAATTACACAAGTTTTATTTATTTATTTACATATGGGATATACCTAAACCTTGCTACAACACTATAGGCAGTGTACCTAATCGTAGAGTAGTATAGTTTTTAGTAAGTCCGGTTCGTTCCACAGGGAGCGGGCTTATTGCACACTATATTTTTAAACAACTATATTTGTACAAAATATAAATAATTATATATAATAATATATAAAAGGGGGGTTTACCGTTTAATGACCGGTTTGTCGATTTATATTTTAAGTGAAGCGTATAGTAAATGACGATATTTAAATAACAATATAAAATAAATAACAATAATTAAAATGACAATAAATAAAAGTACGAGGAAATATGAAATAAAATATATTATACTTATTTAAGCTTCCGTAACCATGATGTTTGATGTGTTGATTTTAAGTTTTATGCCCATGGGTTAATTTTCCTTTATCCTGGATTATTTAATATGTCCGTCTGGTTTTTGTCCATAACAGTCCATCAGTGATAAATATAAAGTGCGAGTGTCCTTGTCAAATTATTCTTTTACCCGAAGTTAAATATTCCAACTAATTGGGGACTTAAACTGTAACAAGGTTTTAATACTTTGTTTAATAATTACACCAGGATATCGACTGCGTGTAACCCAAGCTTTTAATACTTTGTTATCAATTATGCCAAGTGCCCTTGTACATAATTTCACCCATGTTTTAATAATTCCATAGACTATTAATCCATTCTCGTGTCCGGTTAAATGAACGATTATTCGTACATATAAATACCCCGCCCATCGTGTCCGATCGAGTGTATATGGTTATTTATAGGGACGTCCAATTGTAAATTTTTATATTAAAATTAACAAACTATCATTTAGTTAAACAAATATAAAGCCCATTAATAGCCCATAGTCTAATTTCCACAAGTGTCGTTCTTTTTTCCAAACCCCAATTAAGGTACAAAGCCCAATTACCCCGTCTTTAATATTTAGTCCAACATCATGATTACTTTGGCTCAAATAAGCTTAATAATAACTTAAGTACGAGATATTAATTTAAAAAGGATAACATAGCTTACATTGATTATTTATCGCGTAGTGTTACACGGACGGAGCTCCGACTTTAAAACCCGTAAAATAACTTTACATAACCCGAACTAATCTAATATAAAACTACCCTATACTATATATATTATATATATATATATATATATTTATTTATTTATTACAGAGTATTATTATTATTATTTTTTTATATTTACTCGCAGAATTCGTGACCTTTTATAGGCATTTTGGAATTTGGCAGCTCCGCGAGTCGTGGAGTTTTTGGCCTTCAAACTCCGCGAGTTGTGGAGTTTGAAAATCCAGCTCACAAACTTTTGGCTCCTAGCTTGTCGACATAATAAATATATAAATATAAAATATAAATAATTAATATAATTATTTATATATTATATTATATTCTTGTGCATAACTGACTTGTAATTTTTGGTCCGTTGCGTCGGGCGTTGATAGTTGACTCATGTCCCGGTTTCGGATTTTCGAACGTCCTTGCGTACAATTCAATATCTTGTACTTTGCGTTCCGCAACTTGTACTTTTGTCATTTTTAGACGTTTCTTATCAATAAATTGAACCACTTGGATTGTATCTTGTACATTTGAGCTTTTTGGTCATTTGCGTCTTCAAATCATCGTTTTCGCCTTTTGTCTTCGCACTTATTTAATATAAACGATTACAACTTAAAATAGGACAATTACAACTAAATAATTTACATGTTGGGAGGATATTGCTACTAAATATATGTTCATTTGAAGCACTATCACCCTTTTTGGGTTTTACACGCTCCTCCCTCATTTCAAATTTTGTTCTTTTTCATGTAGCCATTTGCTTTTTCGTTCGTATTTGTTTATTCGAAGGTCCGTGTTTTCTTTCCTTCATTCTTTTATTTACATTTTAAATCTTGCATCGATCAACCATGTCTTCTGATAAGAAAGTGAAAGATATAGAATATTCTATTACTGAAACAGAGATTCGCCGAATCGTCGATCAATATCCCCCCATCAAAAAATATTCTCAGATCGCCCCTTTAGGCGGCCAATGGGCTAACAAGCTACCGGAGCATATGATTGCTGTTTATGACAAGGTTATGGAGCTCGGGAATACCCGTATTCCTCCTACCCCTTTTTTCATGGAGGTTCTTCGTCATTATTCAATCGGTATTAGCCAACTGCACCCTTATGGTGCCAATCGTATTTCTATCTTTTAAATGTGGTGTCGTGCGAATAGTCGCAAACCCTCTTTATCTATTTTTACTAATCTGTTTTGTGCTTCGATGAGTGATGAGAGTTGGTATTCTTTCGATAATAACTGCAAGTTTTGTGTTACCCCTAAACAGGGTGTGAAGGGAATGTGGAAAAAATCTTTTTTCTTTGTTAAAGCTACCTGTGCTCTGAAGAATACAATAACATTCTTATCTGGTATTCAGGCAAAAAAGGAGAGAAAAACAAACCTCTGCCAATTCTTCCAGAGGAAGATAAATTTTACAAGTCTTGCCTTGATCTACTTCTTCCATCTCGCATCTATCCTAATGTCCCACTAGTTCTTGGCTGCATTTCAACCCACTGGACGTATTCTAATAAGCGTCCCGTTATCATTAGAAACAAGAAGGGTATATCCCTTTTTTACTTGTATTACCTTAGGCGTGTATTTAACTCCTTTTTTCTTATACTTGAACTTCAGCTTATATTGCAGAAATGGATTTGAATGAGTTTATGATGTTGAAGGCTTCTGATAGTGTTATGTTTGGATAAAAAGATCTACATGATACCGACCCCGATGTTCAACCAGAGATTATTAAGGTTCCAACCAATCCAGCTGCCCCTGCAACTTCGAAGCGCAGGACAACTAGCCTGCGTCAAGAAAGAGAAATTGATGTCTCTTCTTTTGTTGAAATTCAGCGCTCTCTCGTTGTGGAAACATCGAAGGCAGTCGGAAAGAGGCCAATTATCGGTAAGCATTTGTTATGCACTATTTAGCATTCATTCTACATGCAAAGCTATTTGTATTTTGTTAAACGATTGATTCTCGATACCTGTAGATGGTATCAAGCCAATTGAAATTAACCACGAGGTTGTGTCTAACAATCGTGCCCTTGCTCCGGAGAACCAGGCATCCCAGACATGGGAGGATACTGCCCCCAATTCTCCTGTCTGCCGTCGATCAATCGTTGATCTGAATCTTTCCGGTAGGCTTCCACCATTCCAAAGGCACACTAATTTGTATGTTGATACCCCTTCATTGGATACCAGCCGCAATAAGCGGGCTCGACTTAACATCCCTACTAGCTTTTCTTTGTCTCCTGACATGAATCTGGACTATTTTGATGAGTTTTTTAAGACATATGTGCCTACGTTACTGCGCATGTGCTCCTTCCAACCTTACTGCAAAGTTTGAGCATCTGTCCCCTGAGCAAGACCTTCTTATTGACACGCAGGCCACAATGTTCAATCTTACTAAAGATATTAGCCGCTTAAAACAAAAATCTAATTCCATAATTCTTGGTCACAAACATCTGTCACGTGAACAAAGGGAGTTTGCCAAACTTGATGCTGAAAAGAAACAGTTATCTGAACAACTTCACCAGTCTGTTGCAGCTCGTTTGAAGGCGGATGAGAGGAATTCTCATCTTGAGGGTGAATGTCAGCGTTTGATGAATGAAATTTGGCATTCGAAAACTATTCGAGCCGATCTTGAGACTCAAGTGAATGACCTGTCTTTGCAACTTGGTACTGCGACATCGAATAATTGCCAGCTTAAAAAAGCAACTTAATGAACAGGACGCGAAGCACAAAGCAGTTGTTAGTGAGCGTGACAATCTTAAGGCTGAATGCTCAAGCCTTCAATCTGAATACTCAATTTTAAGATCTGGTCTTCCTAAAATTACTAAACATAGCATGGCCTGTCCGAGTGTTCGCGTTCCTTTTGATCATGCCATACTTGCTGCACGTGCCTATGAGCGATCCCTTTTCTGGGATGTTGTTAAATCAAACCTTGCTATACCGGACATTAATCCGGTCCCCATTTTGAATGAGCTGGTGGAAGATGCCGCTAAGAAATGCAATGAGTCCTGTGCGGCTTTAGCGAACTTGAGAATTCCTCGTTCGGAGGAATTAGCTGAGAACAGGGATTTTACGTCCCGCCAGGTGGTTGATGGCATGCTAGCGTAGGCTTGCATGCAGCTTGGATTGGAGGGACAATGGTTGTCCGCTTCCAAGTTGTTATTTTTATTCAGCGAGGGATGGGCCCAGCAGTTTAAGGGTTTCGCATCCCTATATCTATATTTATTTATTTCCTTTTTCGTTTGAAAAAGCAGGGTATGCGTCTGATCGCTGCTGGCAAGGATTGTATATTCTCCTTAGTGTAGGGCACCGTTCCAATTAAGCCACCCCTAGTATATTAGTATGTTTGTAGGAAATAATTATCTTGACCGTTTTGCGCAAGAGTAGAATTCTATCTTCTTAGGTATCTGCTTTTTCTCTCATGCCGTCGCAGTATAAGATATTTTCCTTTAATAGAGGCATTTTATTTAAGTATTCTTGTGCTTAGCGTTAGGCGTATGTAACCTTTCTTTATAGATATTTTATTACATTTGTGCTACATGCTTTCATACTTATTGCAAATTTATAAGTGGTTTTCTTTACATACTTGCACTTGCATGCGCATTATAACATATGAATAAATGTTATTTGCATATGAAGGGAGCGACCCCTCTATACACGTATAATCTTTTTATTCTTGCGTCTTAGCAAACTAATACTGAGCATTAAAAAGCAAACCAATGCTTATACATATTATACTCTTGATATTTAAAAATTGTTTGCACGTATTGATAATCCAATATCGAATCCGTCTATATAAGCAACTCAATGCTTATCTCAAGAGTCTTCTGGACAATCCAATGTCCGTGTTATTAACAAGTAACCAAACTTGTATTTTATAGTCAAGACTTTGCAAGTCTCCGTCTTGCGCGGTGTACAAGTGTTTGAAACAATCCAATGTTTTACTACTGTCACCATTGAAAATAGTACTAGTAACTAAACTAAACTATGCCCCTTGGGATTCGGAGTGCATTCCTGTGCAGCCTGGGGCTTCATAATTAAATTTAAATGCAAGCATTATTGGCTTAAATTAATTGATTCAATTTATTAAAAATAATTCAAATGACAAAAGTCTTTATTAAAACATAGCAAGTATAACAAAATTTCAACAGATGTCTGGGTGATCAATCCTACTGTTGATATCTTTTGCTTTTTTATGCCTTCTAGATTTATGCATGCAAGGCGCATCCTGCCAAATTATTTTCAAGCCACCGTACCCCCTTTGTTCTTTTTCCCAGTAACCATATTATCTGGGTTATCCACAGTGCAGTAACTTTTGGGCTTTTTTATTGTTTACTGCCTTTACCGCCATTAATCTGGGTTATCCATCGTGCAGTAACCATATTATCTGGGTTATCCACCATCATTTTAATTGGTGACAAGTCTCCTAACTCTAATCTCTTGTAGAGAGAGTAGGGGATTAGGTTGATACTCGCTCCTAAATCTGCTAACGCATGAATGGTTCCATATTGGTAGATTGCACACGGGAAAATGAATCAGCCCGTATTTCCTAGCTTCGGTGGTAGAGAGTTTCTGAGTAATGCAGAGCATTCTTCACCCAGTGGAATTTTGTTAGAGTCTGGTATCCTCTCCTTTGTAGAGAGAAGCCTTCGGATGTATCTCTTCTGGTTGAGAACTTTAGACATAGTGTCCAGGAATCTTCCATCAAGTTTGAAGGAATCAAGCTTGGATGTTTCTTCTTGTAGCCTTCCAGGATAGGGTACACGAACTGGAGTTTCCAGGGTCAGCTTCTGAGTATATGTTGATTTGTTCTTGAGCTTGATTGACCTTCTCCGTGGTTCTTCCTCTGGGATTACGGAATCCATTTGTTTTGCTTCTTCTATGTGGGGATTTTTGATAGTATTACTTGGCAATCTTCCCTGCGGTCGGGTTTCAAGGCGTTGTGATAACTGTCCGAGCTGCGTTTCTAGACTTTTGAGCAGAGCCAATTGGTTTCTCATTAGTGTCTCTGTCTGATCTTGCCTGGCCGTAGTTCTCTGATTTAGCTGTTGTTGTCCTTGAATGAACTGAGTCAACTGATCATCTGCTCCGAGAGTGGGGTAAGTTGCTTTTGTAATCTGGGTGGTAGGGGAATTTTCCTCAACTTGGGTACCAGTGAGTGGAAGTGGTTGATCGTAGGTCAATTGAGATTGTTGGGCTGAATAAGGTGGATAGCGATAGCGAAAAGGCTGGTTGCTTCGTTGAAATTGATTAACCCTATGTTGTTGATTGAAGCCAGGGTTTGATTGGCGGGCTGGGTATTGAACGTAACAGACTGAACCATCGGGGTTTTCGTACTCAACTTGATATTCTTTAGTGGATTGTGGGTTGGTACAATTAACACAAGCCTGAGCTTGGTTGACCTGCTGCGACTGCGTCTTCATTTCTCCGAGTTGTTTAGCGAGAGATTCCATCTTATCTGTGAGCGATTTGATGGCCTCCGTTTGATTGTTGAGTGCAGAGAGTGGGGCAGATGATGAAGTTGTTTCACCACTGTTCCAGTCATGATGATGCATTGTCATGTTCTCGAGTAACTCCTATGCTTCGTCTACGGTTTGTTTCATCAGATTCCCTTGAGCCGCTGCATCGATCGTCGTCCTATGATTCACCGTAATACCATTGTAGAAGGTACATATTTGGGCTGACCATTCTAGCTGGTGATTAGGGCATTTCTTCAGCAGGATTTTAAATCGCTCCCATGCAGTGTAAAGAGATTCATCATAACTTTGTTTAAAGTTAATGATGTCATTCTTAAGCTTGGTTTGTTTAGAAGGAGGGAAATATTTGGTTAGGAATTTAGTAGCCATCTCCGTCCATGATGTGATAGAATCCCTTTCCAATCCTTCGAACCAAGTTTGAGCATGATGAGTGAGAGAATATGGAAACAAGTATAGCCGGACTATATCTTGTCCTATCCCTGGCTGTTTGTAAGAGTTCGAAAGAGATATGAATTTATCAAGGTGAGAATTAGGATCGTCATTCTGTAATCCATGAAACTGACAGCTGTTCTAGATGAGCTGGATGATGTGATGTTTTAACTCGAACGAGTGTCCATGAATTTCTAGAAATCTGATTGGTCTTCCTCGACCTTCAATCGAGGGTTTGGTATTTTCTGCTAAAGTAACGCGTAATGCCATTTAATTTCTAATTCGTGCTTTCTTGCGTGCTTTAGAGATTATCGCGTCTGGATCAGGTACGAATAACAACGGCCCTGGTCTAGATCGGGTTTGGGTCATAAAATGGCTATGCCTTTTTTGTTTTTAATTTTCAGCAAATAAACTAAATTTCTAAAGTAATCTAAAGTAAGCTAAACTAGTCTAAGGTAGTCTAATTCTAAGGTAATCTAATGTAATCTAATTTAATCTAAGGTAGTCTAAAGTAATCTAAATTAAGGTAATCTAATTTAATTAACTAACTAGCCTTATGGTTGAATATGCTTTTGGTTCTGGCTACTGATTCCCTGGTATTTCGGTAACAGAGCTCCGTACAAACTATTCAACAAACCAAGTGGCCAGGTCGACTACGGAGAGGTAGGATCCTTTTGGTCCCAATATAATTGGCGACTGTTCGAAAAATCCAACAACCAAGTCCGTGTATAATTGTCTTTCTTAGACACCACTAAATGCTTGTGAATAAGTTTGATAGAGAGATGTATTGCCTGATACCAGTTCCCCAGCAGCGGTGCAAAAAACTTATACTCCCCCATGATATGGCTGAAACGGACAGTTTTTATTCGTGCGGTGTTGTCAGCAGCCACCCAGGAGGAAGGTACTGTTTTAAATTTATATTTAGCGGGGCCTAAATCGTACTACTGTTTAGTATGAGTAAGGGAAGTATGACCTAGAGTCGTATTTTTGAGATATCAATAGAATCGAACCTATATTTAAGCCTAAGATAGTTAGGAAGTAGTAGTGGTTACTTAATTTTGGGATTTTCTAATTTATAAGACAGATAAAGTAAATGCGATAAAATTCGTAATTCAGATAAGGTTAAAGTGAGTGCATACTATGACTTCATCAGTTATTCTGCCGAGATTATGGAATGCTAGCTCATGAATAGGCGGAGGCCTTGTATTCATTACACTGGTCCTAAACGCCCCTGTCATAAGACATGTTAATGGGTACTGCGTTATGCTTGAAGATTCTGAATAGACAGCAACGTCCCTTACCCCCGACGCCCGTGCGGTCTGACTACAGGCATACACGTTCAGACGGCTCATCCAGTTAAGCGACTTGGTTGGGTGACGTATTAACATTCCACAATGGTCTAAAATTTCTTAAGTATAATAGAATACATGGTTTACCATATCCGAGAGACGTGATGTGTTTTAATGCTTTCGTTAATGATTGGTTTTAAAAGATAGTTAGGCCCTTAAAAAGAGTTCAACCATAAAGAACACCATGGCCAAGTCAAGCTGACCTCCATGAACACGTTCGGTTATCCTAACGGTCCAGTCCTTTATGTCTCTAAACAAACAATTCCTTAATTAACTAAGAATCCCTCAAGCGGGGTGCAATGCTTGAGACCGCGTTATGGTGTAGTGTACTAATCAGAACTGACCGGGTTCCATGGCCTTACTTATCAGAGGTAAAGCTTACAACAACAGCTGTACTTCAGCGTGCACGTACGAAGTTTATATGCTTGGTGACTACACTAGCATGGTCTGGGACCGACAATGTACTAAGGTTCTAGTTAGATGTTTCACTACGAAAGAGTGCTCGGTCGGAATCCAAAGCTTGATAGACTTACTACAACCAGTGTGCCTCAGTCAATCTTACGTTGTATTCGATAGACTTCTCTTACCAAGGGGTGACACATATAGTGTACTCTGAATCGGGGTTCGCGACTTCCCAATAACAGAGCCAATAACTACGTTCTATTAGTTGGAAAAGCAATTGAGTTTAAAGTATAATCGGAAAGCATTTCAACAGCATACACAAACCATAATATTATTTCGGTAGTATAACTGTTTACATCATAGCATACACTAAAGATAACTACTCGCTAATCATGGCAACAATATCACATAACATAATGATAGAAGACATTATATAAAGATAAGGGATAGAAGTACCAATAGATTAAATGAGTTCCGAATACAAAAGTGACAACTTCAAGACTCCAGACCACTCCTAATACAATCTTCTGCGTTCTTCTCCGGGTACTAGGTTTCCCGCACGAAGTCGAAAGCCTTGAGAGTATGACTAATATTGTACAAGAGAGAGAAAGAAGTGAATTGAAGTGTGTGTCAGAATGAATGACAAAGACCCTTTAAATAAACAATATTTTTTCCTGCAAACGGCTGGCAAGTCATTTGGCAGGCCGTTTTTGGAGGTCGTTTTGCTAAGGCAAGCCGTTTATCGAGCTCGTTTAATCTGACCGATTGGCAGGCCGTTTGCCATACTGGCAGGCCATATGGAAAGCTGTATGGCAACCCGTATGGCAGGCTGTTTGCTGGCCTGGTCAGCCTGATTTTCCTGGATCGTAACTTGATTTCTTGTCTTTCACCATTTTCACTCTAGAATCTTCGTTTTAGCTCCGATTCTCTTGATTCTTTTTGCACCGTCTTCGTAATTACTTGTTCTTCAATTCTAACCGACGAAGTGGGTATTTTGTTGACAAAGTTTAAATCTTTCTTGTTTTTGGGCCTTAATACCGGGGTGAAAACGTGACTTTTTAGCCGATATCACCCGCATATAATCATGCGCTTCTTTTATTACTTTCGCGAATGTTTGTGGTACTTTCCTCCACAACCTCTACCATAACGACAAGTCCTTGTCTGTATCAAGGTAATGAATAAATCCTGACACCTTCTGGCTCTCTAGTAGATCTGGTATTTTAGCTACTTCCTTTGTATATCTATCAATGATCTCACCCAAAGATTCTTTGGGATTTTGTTTGATATCATGGCATTCTACGTGCGTTCTTCTTCGTGCGCATAAACTAGGTAAGCTAAGTAGGAACTGAGATCTTAAGTCCGCATAACTTGTTATGCTCCTAGGAGTTAGATTGGTGAACCACTCCCGTGCTACTCCTTGAAACACAATTGGTAACATATGACATGCTACTACATCTCCCCAATTGTGGGTTCTTGCAGTTCCTTCAAATCTTTGTAGAAAGTCATCGGGGTCAGATAACCCGTCATAGCTTCCTAATGTTAATGGTATTATTGGTGCTTCTGGAAACGGATGATTCGCTATGTGTGCGGCAAATTTTTCTGTAGTGGGGGCCACTTCCAGAGATTGTCTTACTTTATACCCTTGCATCACTGCAAACCAATTTCGCATGAACTCCTAGATCTGCGCTGGTTCATTAAGCTCTTGCGTTAGGTGCGGAGGTGCAACTTGCTGTAGTTATGATATAAAGTTACTTGAACTACTTGGCTTTACAGGGTCTTAAGGCGCACTTTCCTGGTCACCCTGATGTTGGGTTTGCCTTAACTCTCATACGTTTGGTTGCGGTGATATATAAGTCATTCTGATGTATGAACCGTCTAGGTTTCTCAAACCCATTCTCCTAATTTCTTCATGTGCGCTTGCCGGGGTAACCCTTAAAGTTTGAGTTCTCGGTTCTATCGTTGTGATAATTAGGATTGTTCCTACATAAGTAGTTTTTGCCATTAACTTGACATTACCTAGAGGGGATTCATACTGGGCATCTGCTTCTTTAGAACGTATATAGCTAGTGTTCGCTGGAGATCCGAAACTTATTTTTTCTGGAGACTTCATGCGCCGAGTTTCTGTTTCTTTGATACGGATGCAGCTAGTTTCTACTCATGGGGGTGATTCATCCCCAGCGCTCTGTAGCCGCTCGCTTTCTTCCTCATCCAAGGTTGGAGGAACCGTTTTCGTGATTTCAGTGCTTGTCGGCCCCGTTAGGATAGCCTCTATTGATGGGGGTTTTGACACCTTTTTCCCTTCTACCGTAGATGCCTGTTTTGACGTATGTATAGGTGTTCGTTGACATGGGAATGTCGAAAAAAAGATGGCCTTGAACCTTTGTTGCCCGCCATTAATTTTAATTAGGCGAATAACCTGAAATTGACCGATTAATTTAAACAAAAACATTTTATGGAAAAGACAGATAACGAATTACATATTCAATATGAATTTCCATCTTTTTTGTTCACATAACCGGTTCCACGAATGGCTCCAAATGATCAAGCATATTTTCACGAGGTCAAGGTGAACCTATGCTTGAGTGCATGATAGGGTTTAAGGACTAATAATATTTGAACCTCCGACACTTAGTCATGGATAACCCACATCGGTATTGTTTCGATTCCGACAGGGTGGCCGATTTGAGACTCCACCAACAACCCATCATACGGGGTTGAATGGCCCAAAGACATGAAGGTTTTATAGTTCAAGACATACCTGAAAGTCTTTACATATTAGATCGTATGAAGTTTTGTTCGTACGATGATGATTTTTATGCTTTTCGTTACGTATGAGTAACCGAATATGTTTTTAGGGTTTATGAGCTATGTATTAGAGGCTCACGAATTAGGGTTTCGATGGAATCTCTTCCCTAATTAAATGCGATCTCATCCTAACTAACTTTCATTATTTAAGGAAAAGAATCCGAATTAGTTATACCGTACATTCTTCTAGAATGTACTGGACCCTTATGCAAGTATACGAAACTCACATCAGATGGTATAGGCGCATAGAGTGCGACTATACCCGTGCCATATGTCTTTTCATGGCAATTAGTGTGCGGTTCGGGGTGTTGGATGCGTAATCCGCATAGTCATGAGGATATGCGTATCATAAACAAATAAAAAAGATTGTCAAGATTTTTCAAAACTTATATCTGACACATATGAAATGAGTCTACAAAGAGATTTAATATTTTTTTGGATTACAAATCAAACAGCTTAATGATGACATTTTTATAAGTCAAGATAAATATATCAATGATATGATAAAGAAAATTTATATATCATGTTTAAAAGATATACGGACTCCCATGTCAGCAGCTATCAAAATGAATGCCGATTAAACAGGTAAATCAGTCAATATAACTGAATATAGAGGCATGATTGGTTCCCTATTATATCTTACAGCCAGCAGACCACATATCATGTTTGCCACATGTCTGTGTGCTACATATCAAGATGATCCTAAAAAGTCACACATGTTAGAAGTTAAAAGGATATTTAGGTATCTAAAGGGTACTCCTAAACGTGGTCTTTGGTATCCCAAAGACCAAGATTTCGATCTAGTGGGTTATTAAGATGCAGATGCAGGTTGTAAAATAGACTGGAAAAATACAACTGGTGGTTGCTAGTGTCATTTTCATCACCAACAATTCTGTTATGCACTCAAGGACCAAGCACATTGATATACAGTATCATTTCATCGGAGATCATGTACAAAAGGGAGATGTTGAGCTACCCCTCATTTCAATAGATCAACAATTAGCAGATCTATTATGCTTGAACTCTAACAGTAAAAAGACAACTTTATTGTCATGCTGGCTCTAAAATATACAAGGCAAACCGGTAGTACATACTTGATTGTCTACTGATTATATATATATATATATATATATATATATATATATATATATATATATATATATATATATATATATATATATATATATATATATATATATATATATATATATATATATACACGTGCCATATATCTTTTCATGGTAATTAGTGTGCGGTTCGGGGCGTTGGATGCGTAATCCGCATAGTCATGCGGATATGTGTATAATTAACAAATAAAAAAGATTGTCAAGATTTTTTAAAACTTATATCTGATACATATGAAATGAGTCTACAAAGAGATTTACTATTTTCTTGGGTTACAAATCAAACAACTTAATGATGACATTTTTATAAGTCAAGATAAATATATCAATGATATGATAAAGAAATTTTATATATCATGTTTAAAAGATATACGGACTCCCATGTCAGCAGCCACCAAATGAATGCCGATTCAATTGGTAAATCAGTCAATATAACTGAATATAGAGGCATGATTGGTTCCCTATTATATCTTACAGCCAGCAGACCAAATATCATGTTTGCCACATGTCTGTGTGCTACATATCAAGTTGATCCTAAAGAGTCACACATGTTAGAAGTTAAAAGATATTTAGGTATCTAAAGGGTACTCCTAAACATGGTATTTGGTATCCCAAAGACCAAGATTTCGATCTAGTGGGTTATTAAGATGCAGATGCGGGTTGTAAAATAGATAGGAAAAGTACAACTGGTGGTTGCTAGTGTCATTTTCATCACCAACAATTATGTTATTCACTCAAGGACCAAGCACATATACAGTATCATTTCATCAGAGATCATGTATAAAAGGGAGATGTTGAGCTACCCCTCATTTCAATAGATCAACAATTAGCATATCTATTCACCAAGCCGTTGGATGAGAAACGTTTCAACACTTATCTCTGAGTTAGGTATGCTTGAACTCTAACAGTAAAAAGACAACTTTATTATCGTGCTGGCTCTAAAATATACAAGGCAAACCAGTAGTACATACTTGATTGTCTACTAATTATATATATATATATATATATATATATATATATATATATATATATATATATATATATATATATAATTAGTAGACAATCAAGTATGTACTACTGGTTTGCCTTGTATATTTTAGAGCCAGCACGATAATATATATATATATATATATATATATATATATATATATATATATATATATATATATATATATTGTGGACAACCAGCACCACAAGGTCTTTTACTAAGTAAAATTTGATAAAGTATAAATAAATAGCTGACACAATCACAAATGATCTGAAAATTAAATCAATCTTATTTATTCCCAATGATTTAAATTTAATACAAAACAAATTACATGTAACGAATGTTTGGTATTTATTATAGAAAACATCTTATGTTTTTGTTTAAAATCAATTTGAATTAAAATATCTAATGCATTTGATGCATAATGGGAAAATGAGTGTTTTCGCCAATTATAAGTCGATCAACCGTCTGCACAACTGTCACATCTGCTCACACGCCTGCAGTTGTCTGACTATATTCTCTCTCCTACATTTTTGTAACCAATCCATATTGATTCAATAAAATATTTCTTTTTTCTTTTAAATTTTCACTTTTTGAAACCCTTACTTTCTTATTTTTCTCTCAAATCTTCAAATCTCAAAATCTCTTATCTTCATCTTCAAGCATCGTCAATTGCAGAACAAAATCAACCTGAACAACAAAATCCACAACACTAGGAAGAACAATCTCAGGCACCGGCATAACTATTTGCTCTTCGTGATCATCTCATCCAGGCTCCTAGTGCCCCTGAATACCACCTGATTCATCTTTCCAAAGGAAATACTCCTCATGTGTGACGACCCAGAAATTTCCGATCAAATTTAAACTTTATCTTTAAATGATTTCGATACGATAAGCAAAGTCTGTAATGTTGAGTCTTAAAATTTTTGAACTGTTTATATGGATTCAGTTAATCTTTGACTATGCCCAACGATTCACGAACAACTATTTGTAAATAAATACATATATATTTAAATATATAGATATATATACTAATCTGAAATATAATTGAAAGTAACATATGATATGAATATTAGAAATAAATATGTAAAATATCAGACGATATAATATCACTATTACAACTGTCGGTAACTAAATTACAAAGTTTGGAGACTACTTTACCAATTCTTAATGTATCTTTCCAATCTGCACGTTTAACATATAACTATTACTAACTGATATTTCTTGAATTATTGTGATTATTTTTCATTTGATTTATTAAATTATTAAAAGATTACTGTGCTTGTTTGTTTTGATTCATCATAGCTCTCCTATATATATATACACATATAGATATAGATGGATAGTTATAGAATATACAAATATTTGTACAAGTCGAAAACAATTTCCTATCTCTTCTTTCTATCTCTGTCAACCCACACACACCACACCTCTCTTTGTCACCAAAAATTGTCACTCACTCCCCATTAATGTAACAAGAACCCTAACTAAAACGTATTCTAATTTTATGATAAAATGATTATAAAAAATACACTCCATATTATGAATTTGATTACATGCAATACTTTATTTATAATAAACGCGTAACTAGCTAGTACAAACTAATTTATATGCGTTGAGCATACTCTTGTTCCAAAATAGTTCGATTATTTTAACTTATAATCCCAATGATTGTTTTCTCATATCAACTTTACATTACATCTCAATGAATAATTAAAGGGGACCATATTTCAATTAAACATACATAAATTATTATTATTATTATTATTTTTTATTTTATTTTTTTGCACATTAAGTGTCGACATATGTTAAAAGATTCCAAAGGTGGCTGCTAAATGTTGATTCACATTCCACTTACTTCAATTATGAGTAGTATACATATAACACACATACATAATGAAATACATTGAACTAATACAACCGTAATCACCATCAATTCGTTTCTCTCTCTATAACTCCTTCTGTTTTTGCTTCAAGTTCATCATCATCTCTTGTATATTGCTCCGGTCATGTCTTCTGTACAGTTACGAACCCACACTCAAAAAAATCCATCAAAACCACCTGTAACCACCACCACGTACTATTGTTTACGGCTATTTTTCATGTTTTGTTTAAGATGTAAAACGCCATTCATTCATCACTGTTTATTGATGCAACTACTTTTCTGTGTTAATCTTAATCGAACCACAAAGTTTCTATTTTTAGATTCGAAATCACACCACTCTCATCACCCTCTCCCTCATGCTCTATCTCTTCATCTCTCTTCTTGTACAACCACCACCTACAGCACCATCAACCACCATCGTGTAATACTTCTGTCATAAAGTCGAAGACCTAAAACACCTATGTAAACCGTTACATCATTGTTCACTGCCTGCTATTTCTCTTGTAATTCCCAGAAGAAAGCCAACCAATCACTAACACGATCACCAACAATTGTTAAACTACTACAGATCAAAACAAAAGCTAATCCATTGATCCCTTTTATGCTGCAACAGTTTGACAAACATTCACCATATAAAACCTATTCACTGTTGCAACTGGTGCACCGTTTTGTTCTTGGTCTCGACCCATAACAAACTTAAATCACCACCACTAACCAAATCATCACCACATCACTCTCTCTCTAAATCTCCTTCATAAGGCACTATGAACAACCAAACAAGATCAAACCTCTACAACCATTCTTGTGTGTTGTCACAGTTCGGCCTGGAACCCAAAAACCCAAACCTTCGGTTACATATCACTGCTCGCTGCAGAAAGCTTCCTGCTTTATTTTTGACTTTAAAACAGAAACTCACAAAACCAGGTCTACTGCTACTAAACTTCTTTTTTCTTTTATTATTTTCAAAATCATGAAAACACTTGTAATTCCTACTTCTGGTTACTACTACCATGAATCAAAAACCACAGGCCAAGCCAAACACTTCTGATATTCGATCAGACTGTCATATTATATTTTTTTTCTGTATCAGTCTGATACAACCCAAACATAACTGCAACTCCTTCTATTTCTCTATATTTTTTTCTTTCTTTCTTCTGTTAATCGAAACCCACAAGAAGGATGATGAAAACCGTAATAATCCAATGATAAATAAGATAATACTGTAGGCTGCTGCAACTTGCTTTTACTGCAATTGACTAATGAAATTAATTGGCAATGATGATGAACGATTACCAATCAAACCAAAAACAGTCTTTGTTGTATTTTGTCATTGTTGTCGGCTAAAAGGAAAAAGGGTTAAAGTGAAAGAAAACCCTTTATTTTCTTCTCGTGACTGCTTTATTCACCCAACAAATTTAACGGGCCACAAAACCCAATTTTGGTTTGGAAGTTGGGCCGTACTCCTGCTATTGGGCCGTGTATTAGTTTGGTTGTTGGGCCGATGGAATGGGGCCACGGTTAATGAAAGGACCAGTTCATATACATTATAAATGATTCACAATAGTTGATTACATCGCGAGGTATTTGACCTCTATATGATACGTTTTACAAACATTGCATTCGTTTTTAAAAGACAAACTTTCTTTACATATAAAATTGACGGCATGCATACCATTTCATATTACATCCAACTATAATTGACTTAATATTAATCTTGATGAACTCAATGACTCGAATGCAACGTCTTTCAAAGTATGTCATGAATGACTCCAAGTAATATCCTAAAAATGAGCTAATGCACAGCGGAAGATTTCTTTAATACCTGAGAATAAACATGCTTTAAAGTGTCAACCAAAATGGTTGGTGAGTTCATTAGTTTATCATAATCAATCATTTCCCTAATAGTAATAGACCACAAGATTTCTGTTTATAAATATATGTACACTCGCAAGTGTATAAAAGTATTCTATAAGTTGTAGGCACCCGGTAACAAGCCTTAACATTCATGTTTTACCCTCTGAAGTACACCAGATCAGGTGTGTTTAATATAACCTCGAAGTACTAAAGCATCCCATAGTCAGGATGGGGTTTGTCAGGCCCAATAGATCTATCTTTAGGATTCGCGCCTACCATACATAGACAAGTAGTTTAATGTTACCAAGCTAAGGGTATATTTCTGGTTTAAACCCACGTAGAATTAGTTTTAATACTTGTGTCTATTTCGTAAAACATTTATAAAACAGCGCATGTATTCTCAGCCCAAAAATATATATTGCAAAAGCAATTAAAAAGGGAGCAAATGAAACTCACAATACTGTATTTCGTAGCAATTATGTATATGACGGCACTGAACAAGTGAAGAGTTTGTCTCGGATTCACGAACGTATCAATATTGTGATTCAATATTGCAGGAAAGTACGTAGACGCAACGAAAATGATAAACGTTAGGTTGACCTTACGAGCAATACCCTCGAACAATACCCATAACCTCCATAGCTATAACCCATAATTTCCTTAGCTCTATCATGTTTGAAAACTTATTTTGAAATCGTCTGAATGTAACTCCGTCGTAGTATTTTATGTATACTAATAATATCTTGAAATAATACTAAGTAAATATATATATGTAATTCGATTAAGAGAGTTTAGAGAAATATGTTTTCAAGTTTCTATAAAATAATGAAATCTATTGAATTCTATTTATAATAGATTTTTGAATTATTAAAGTGAATTATTAAAGTATGAATTATTAAAGTGATTTATTAAAGTATGAATTATTAAAGTGAATTATTAAAGTATGAGTTATTAAAGTATGAATTATTAAAGTATGAATTATTAAAGTGAATTATTAAAGTATGAATTATTAAAGTAAATTATTAAAGTATGAATTTATTAAAGTGAATTATTAAAGTGAATTATTAAAGTGAATTATTAAAGTTAAAGTAAAGTAAAAGTAAAGTTAAAGTAAAGTAAATGTAAAGTTAAAGTATAGTAAAAGTATAAAACTATGTACGTATAATACGCGTATAAATATATTTAATATTAATTTAAATCGTTATATCATAAAACATTTTAGAAAAGTAGAATTATATATATTCATAATAGGTTTCAAGTTTTTAAATTACAGTCTGTTGGTGAAGCATGAGATAAAGTCCAAAGGTTTAATAAACGTATGAAATCATCTTAATGAAAAATGTCGAGTTACTTAACTTGTCGATATCTAACATCTAAGTTTTTTACACTCCACGTCCTTACTTATAGATCACTTTACCATTTTCCAAATATTGTCAAAAAGAATAGATTTCTTAAATCACAGTGGACCTCATAACATTGGCCCGTAATCATATCATAATGTATCTGATAATTCAATAATTTGATATTATCTCTTATTTCTGTCAATAAGTATATCGAAACAAATACGTTCATGTAAAGTATCATATATATCAAATACTTTGTTAATGTTTTCAGTTATTATATATTATATATACATGTCTATATACACATAATTGTTCGTGAATCGTCGAACACGGTCAAAGGGTAATTGATTACATGAATGTAGTTCCAAAATTTTTGAGATTCAACATTACAAATTCTGCTTATCGTGTCGAAAACATATAAAGGTTAGGTTTAAATTTGGTAGGAAATTTCCGGGTCGTCACAGTACCTACCCGTTAAAGAAATTTCGTCCCGAAATTTGATCGAGGTCGTCATGGCTAACTTTAAAAATGTTTTCATGACGAATATGAGTTGATAAATAGAGTTTTATCATCATTGAGTAATATAGATAAAATAATTTAATTACGCGAAGAGTATAAGTGAAGCTATCGCAAGAGAGTGAAATGAGTAAACGTATATTCGTTTTAACCGATGACGTAGTTATGATTGATTTTCGGAATTCATGGAATTTAAAGAAAAATCTTTGCAATAAGATTTGGTTCTTCGGTGATTAAGAAAATCAGGATCTTATTTGATTAAATGCGATAATCTGTCTCGATTTCTCTGTCTGATATTTTACTATAAATCCACCCCCTTCGTTTCTTTATTTCCACAGCTCACACCTTCTAGTCTTTCTCCCCAATTCATACTTTAAAGCATTCGTTAATATGCTTCATCCAGTATTGATTCTTGATATACTCTTAACTTTCATATCTGTCATTCTTCTTTTTCATCTACCACCGGAGGAAGTTATTTTCTTCTACCATTACCTTGGGGTTATTGTGTTTTTCATTCTCCCGTGTCTTTATATTGCTATACGCATTGATATACAAGGTTTGTAATTTCGGGATTGTTATCGGGCTTTATATTCTCCATTATATTTCGGAGCTTCATGCTTTCGTTTTCTTTTCCCGACCTTAAGTCAAGCGGATAATGGTCCAGAATTTGTGGATATGAATTTTTGGATGAACATAGTTAATGTTCCAAGAAGAAAATCGTAATGGCACGATCTTGATTTGGCAAATTACCAGAATATCCGAAAATATAGAGCTATCAAGATGATATGTTATTAATATGTTTGGAAATTGGGTAGAATGTAAGAGTCGTGTAAATAGTACATGATGACGGTATGTTCTGTGAATCATCACCTTCCATTAGAAACTCAGTATGACTTACTGTAATATAATCACATTGATCAAGTGTCATTATAATATACTAACTCATGCTTCAGTTCCCAACACTACTTCAAAAACATTCCTATTTTAAATTCGAAATTTTTTTTTTCTTTTCAGAATTTAGAAACTAACACAGTTTCTTTTTATGTTGTAACGCAGATATTGCGAATAGATGGAAGATTTTGGATAAGAATAGTTTTGAAAATATCTTCAGGAATATCGAAGATATTTATAATAAAAGATACGATGATATCTTAGAATTCTTAACATAGATGGATGATGAAGAAGATTTGTCTGTGAAGGTTTAGAATAAGAAGTAAGGTGTTTGCTAATGATTTCAGTAGACACTGAATCATTTGGATCCTTTGAAGGCAGGTTTAGTCTTTGTGATTTGTCCACAGCCTCCTTCATGGTCTGCTCAACCTGTTTTCCAGTTTCAAACCTTCTCTTTTTCTCAGCTTTACCACCATACTATTCTTTATCATCAAACTTTTGACTGTTAAAGTCGTTTACAGTTTTTGCTGCTTCATCAGCATTTTTCCAATTTCGGAGAACTAGTTCATAGTTTGGGATGTTTTTCAGAAAATTCACATTCGAAGTATGTAAGTCTAGGAGATAGACGTTATATGCATACATATAACTTTTGACGTAAAATTGTTGCGAAATTCAAAATACTGATTTCTAATTCCCAGTAGTTGGTGTGACAATTATTGTTACAGGATGTAGGTGAGTACATGATGGAGTTTTAATGAATAAGTATAGTGGCTTTTCGGAGAGGCTTAAGTCGAAGGTTAATGACGTTGTTGATAAGTTTACTGCTAATGTGGCGAGATATGAAAGGTTCCCCGGTAACAATGATGAAGGGGTAATTGTTATAATAAGGTTTATTCGTATAAACAAATGAAGGTGATTTGTTGAAGCTATGACAAAACTGTCTATTTTGAAAAGAGATTGAAAAATTATATTTGGTAATAAATATCAAAGGATCTGACACGGATATGTGTTAAACTATAACTTTGGTTTCGAGAGCTTTTCAGGTGCATGACAGTGGGTAATGTGTGGTTGGATCATCATCTCGCATGTCTTTAAGAATTTCAAAGTGTTTGAACACATATTGTAATTGTTAATATACATATGATGTTCTAAGATTTTGAATGATACAAATATTTTTGTGAGTTCCATGAATAGAAATGAGGTTCTAGGACAGTTTTGAAGTCAAAGTATAGTTTTGAAAGATGTAGAAATCTAAGAGTGATGATTTCGATTATATCTTGAATGGAATTCTGAAATTTCAAAATCAGAATATGTAATTAGATTTTGAATGAGTATGGTTGTTTTGATTTCTATAAAAGAATGTATATTGTTGTGAAAGTAGGGAGTATAATGGATGATTTGCTGAATCAGATTCGAAGAATGTAACATATTAATTATGAATTTATATATCTCTCGGGTATTACCTACCCGTTAAAAAAAAAAATTCACAATTAATATTTTGTACAAAAGAATTTTATTACAGTCTTTATGGAAATATATATGTGTATATTTCTTCAGATGTAATATAGATTTAATGAGTTAATATTAAATTAAACTCATTTGATTTATGGTTAAGGCTAGGATAGATAATTTCTAAACTTTAGAAATTACATAATCGTCGTAGAATGTTTCCCCAATGAAGTTATGAATCAATACTTCATCGTTATGGTGTTCCTTGGTATCTACATGGCGTATGACGTCGATGCTCGTGGGACAGATTGTGAAGTTGAGGTTTGCGATGCGGTTATTGTTGGTGGTGGTAATGGTACTGTTGATGTTGTTGATGGTGGTACTGGTTATGCTGCTGGTGCTGCTACTGGTGTGTTTGTAACCTTTGCACCATATTCTCCAAAGCCACTACCCGAGCGCGAGGCTCGTTGACTTCTTCTATTACACCGGGGTGATTGTCAGTTCGGACGAGCAGATAGATAAGATCTAGAATTTGGTGTAGTATATAATCATGACGAGACACTCTGGAAATGAGAGAGAAAATGGTGTTTCGGACAGGTTCGCCGGTAAGTGCTTCAGGTTCATTGCCAAGAGGACAATGTGGTGGATGAAATGGATCACCTTCTTCTTGTATCCAATGGTTAAGTAGATTACGAACCCATCCCCAATTCATCCAAAATAGATGATGGCTAATTGGTTGATCCATTCCGGTCATGCTGCTTTCGGAGCTCATGTGGAAATCCATATCAGCATAGCTATCGGAATCCGAGGAACTCGAACTGGTTGAGGGATCCATCTTGTATGATCAGGGAAAGAATTTTTGGTATGAAATAGATTGTAGAATTTAGATTTGGTATTCTTCAATACATAATTTACATATGTATATATAATACCAAAATCCCATAAATTACGGAGGAATCTTTGAAAGATGTCAATCAAAGTTCACAGTAACAGATATGCTAAGATAAGAATTCGTCTATACATTATTATACAATAAATGTAGGAAAACGCGTCTAGACTTAAGAATGATAAGCAGGTAATTTCCTAAGGATGGTAAGTAGATGATTTCCGACTAAAAATGATAAGCAAAACTTTTGACATGCAGACACGGTCGAAGTCCAGACTCACTAATGCATCTTAACAACTATCAGTTAGACACACTAATGCAAGACCTGGTTCGCTAAGACCACCGCTCTGATACCAACTGAAAGGACCCGTTCATATACATTATAAACGATTCACAATAGTTGATTACATCGCGAGGTATTTGACCTCTATATGATACGTTTTACAAACATTGCATTCGTTTTTAAAAGACAAACTTTCTTTACATCTAAAATTGACGGCATGCATACCATTTCAAATTACATCCAACTATAATTGACTTAATATTAATCTTTATGAACTCAACGACTCGAATGTAACGTCTTTCAAAGTATGTCATGAATGACTCCAAGTAATATCCTTAAAATGAGCTAATGCACAGCGGAAGATTTCTTTAATACCTGAGAATAAACATGCTTTAAAGTGTCAACCAAAAGGGTTGGTGAGTTCATTAGTTTATCATAATCAATCATTTCTGTAATAGTAATAGACCACAAGATTTCTGTTTATAAATATATGTACACTCGCAAGTGTATAAAAGTATTCTATAAGTTGTAGGCACCCGGTAACAAGCCTTAACATTCATGTTTTACCCTCTGAAGTACACCAGATCAGGTGTGTTTAATATAACCTCGAAGTACTAAAGCATCCCATAGTCAGGATGGAGTTTGTTAGGCCCAATAGATCTATCTTTAGGATTCGCGCCTACCGTACATAGACAAGTAGTTTAATGTTACCAAGCTAAGGGTATATTTCTGGTTTAAACCCACGTAGAATTAGTTTTAATACTTGTGTCTATTTCGTAAAATATTTATAAAACAGCACATGTATTCTCAGCTCAAAAATATATATTGCAAAAGCAATTAAAAAGGGAGCAAATGAAACTCACAATACTGTATTTTGTAGCAATTATGTATATGACGGCACTGAACAAGTGCAGGGTTGTCTCGGATTCACGAACGTATCAATATTGTGATTCAATATTGCAGGAAAGTACGTAGACGCAACGAAAATGATAAACATTAGGTTGACCTTACGAGTAATACCCTCGAACAATACCCATAACCTCCATAGCTATAACCCATAATTTCCTTAGCTCTATCCTGTTTGAAAACTTATTTTGAAATCGTCTGAATGTAACTCCGTCGTAGTATTATATGTATACTGATAATATCTTGAAATAATACTAAGTAAATATATATATATGTAATTCGATTGAGAGAGTTTAGAGAAATATATTTTTAAGTTTCTATGAAATAATGAAACCTATTGAATTTTATTTATAATAGATTTTTGAATTATTAAAGTGAATTATTAAAGTATGAATTATTAAAGTATGAATTATTAAAGTGAATTATTAAAGTATGAATTATTAAAGTATGAATTATTAAAGTATGAATTATTAAAGTGAATTATTAAAGTATGAATTATTAAAGTGAATTATTAAAGTATGAATTTATTAAAGTGAATTATTAAAGTGAATTATTAAAGGGAATTATTAAAGTTAAAGTAAAGTAAAAGTAAAGTAAAAGTAAAGTAAAGATAAAGTTAAAGTATAGTAAAAGTATAAAACTATGTACGTATAATACGCGTACAAATATATTTAATATTAATTTAAATCGTTATATCATAAAACATTTTAGAAAAGTAGAATTATATATATTCATAATAGGTTTCAAGTTTTTAAATTACAGTCTGTTGGTGAAGCATGAGATAAAGTCCAAAGGTTTAATAAACGTATGAAATCATCTTAATGAAAAATGTCGAGTTACTTAACTTGTCGATATCCAACATCTAAAGTTATTTACACTCCACGTTCTTACTTATAGATCACTTTACCATTTTCCAAATATTGTCAAAAAGAATAGATTTCTTAAATCACAGTGGACCTCATAACATTGGCCCGTAATCATATCATAATGTATCTGATAATTCAATCATTTGATATTATCTCTTAATTCTGTCAATAAATATATCGAAACAAATACGTTCATGTAAAGTATCATATATATCAAATACTTTGTTAATATTTTCAGTTATTATATATTATATATACATATCTATATACACATAATTGTTCGTGAACGATCAAAGGGTAATTGATTACATGAATGTAGTTCCAAAATTTTTGAGATTCAACATTACAAATTCTGCTTATCGTGTCAAAAACATATAAAGGTTAGGTTTAAATTTGGTCGGAAATTTTCGGGTCATCACAGTTAATGTTTTTCAATTTTGCCTAGTTCCTTAGATTGTTGATATGAAATCGAGTTATATATAGAATTTGGGCATAATTAAAATCAGAAAAACACACATGTCTTGTTAGTCTGAGGGTGTGTTGGGTGAATGGGAGGTTGCGGGTTCGATCCCAGTTCGGAGCATTTTTTTTGGAAAAGCTTTTAGAGGTAGTTTTCAATATCAATATTAATATTATTATTATTATTATTATTATTATTATTATTAGTTATTATTACTAGTATTATAATTATTACCATTATTATTATTACTAATATATGTATTATTATTATTATATTGATTATGATTATCATTATTATTACCATTCAATTGTTAGGAATAAATATTATTATTAATTGAAATGATCATTTTAGTAAAAATAACATTGTTAGCTAAATTATCATTTTTATCATTATTTTTATTATTATTATCATAATTATTATTATTTTAATCATTATTAGTATTAGGTATTATTATCATTGTTATTGTTTTTAGTCTAAAAATAAAATAACTTATTATTATTATTATTAATATTAGCATTATCAATATTTTTATATGTTATTATCATTTTTACTATCAATACTATTATTTATTATTACTATTATTATTAGTATCATTATTATTATAAAAATATTACAACTTTCTATTATTAATATTATTTTACCAAGTAAAGTAGTAGTTATATAAAAATATATTTTAATATAATTATAAATATATAAATTTTAATACATTATAATTGATTTACTCTAATAAGAATCTGATATTAAAATATTAATTATTTTATTTAAAATATAGACATAATTAATCTATTTATTAAAATAGCATATAAATTATTAAGATAACAAGTATATTAATATAACTAAATAAACTTAGTTGATTAATATTATATGTGTTAATATATATATATATATATATATATATATATATATATATATATATATATATATATATATATATATATATATATATATATATATATATATATATATATATATATATATATTTGATATAGGTTCATGAATCCGAGGCCAACCCTGCACTTGTTCAGTGCCGTCATATGCATAATTACTATGAAATACAGTATTGTGAGTTTCATTACTCCCTTTTTAAATGCTTTTGCAATATATATTTTTGGGACTGAGAATACATGCGCTGCTTTTATAAAAATTTTACGAAATAGACACAATTAATCGAAACTACATTCTATGGTTGAATTGTTATACCGGATATCGCCCTTGTTGAAATTGGTAGCCTAAGAATTGGTGTTTATTATAATTGCCACCAATTAACGCGAATCCTAAAGATAGATCTATGGGCTTTGACACGCCCCAGTCAGAGAATTTGAACTGCTTTAGTACTTCGATGTTTATATGTTTGGGGATATTCTTGATGCATTTTGTTAATGTCGGTTACTAGGTGTTCAATCCATATGAATGAATTTTAAATACTTATGAGTGTATGATTATTGAATAAATGAAATCTTGTGGTCTATTAAAATTATGGAAATGATGTATTACGATAAACCAATGAACTCACCAACATTTTGGTTGACACTTGAAAGCATGTTTATTCACAGGTTTGAAAGAAATCTTCCGTTGTACATTTACTCATTTTAGAGATATTACTTGGAATCATTCATGGCATATATCAAAAGATGTTGCATTCAATTCGTTGAGTTCAATAGAGATTATTATTAATTAAATGACGGATTAGGTCATTTATAGGTTGGATATTATGAAATGGTATGAATGCCTGTCAATTTTCGATGAAATGAAAGGTTGTCTTTTAAAAATGAATGCAATGTTTGTAAAATGTATCATATAGAGGTCAAATACCTCGCGATGTAATCATATGTTATCGTATTCGTCCTTATGGATTGGGACGGGTCGCTTCATCATGTTCTCTCCATACCTGCTAACTGAGCTGATTATTGCTATGCACCGATGGTTAACTAATTTTGACACTCACCCATTACTTATGCAATCTCTGGCATATCGTCTTCAGTTCATCCGGCTTGTCTAGGGCATTTCTGGTACACATGCACACTCAATAAAATGTCAACAGGAAAATAATGTATCATCGGTATGGTCACTGAAGAGTACGACTGCATGATTACTCCTGGCATTCTCATGGCTACTTATCGCCTTCCCATAAGACCTTTTGTCAATTCATATAATAGTGCTCGGTACAAGAAAGAATATTTGGAATATGTTGGTTATGGCGGTCCAGTTACACACCACAGTCCTCAATGGAAAAAAATATGTCTAATTTTTGGAGTTACATCTTTAGTGTTCTAACTCAAAGCATGAGTTTAAAAGCTGGAAGTTAAGCTGGAATTTTCTATCAGTTCTCGGATTTCGAGCTTAAACTTGCCCATGGTCTTATCTTTAATTGAAACATAGATTATGCACATTATATCTATATCAAATTGGAAGAAATGGTGACCAAAACTAAACGAAGAGAAATAATTCCTTTTCCTAGATTTTTGAACCTATGTTTTGAATATAATCTGGAGGCTAATTATTGCAATATCGTTGATCCAGTCCAGCCATTTGTGGCAAAAGGAAGGAGGGATGTTTAGTGATTTGCTACTAACGGAAGGTTTTATTTGTGCGGTGTCGTTAGGTCGCAAGATGTCCGATTCGGTAGCACACAGTGTCTTCGTTTATTTATATTTTGTGGGGCCTAAATTTACTTTTACTTTCTAAGGTGTAGAAGGTGTAAGTTAACCTAGTATCGTATTTTTTTACTGACTAACGAATTGAAGATCAAGTAGATAATTGTCTTTTAGTTAAATTACCTGGATAAAAGATAGTAGTTGATTTTAGCTAAAAGTCCTAAGTGCGGAAAAGTAAATAAAGTGGAAGGATATCCGGAGTATGCAGATCAGGGAAATGTTGATCAAGATATTAGTATTGGGTTAGGGGAAGGTAATTATGCTTATCTTAAGACTATTCTTGGAATGATGTAGATCTGGTTGGATGAGCCAATTACACAGACCTACTTATCTCTGAACTCTCGGATTCTCTTTGAGCAGTGAGAAGTATGTCACTTTGTCGTATAATTGAAAGCTAACAATACCTCGGAGGTTATCCTCAGTAAAGCACTAGGTTTATTAGTGAGTTAAGCTCTAATCCTAACCCTTGTTATCAGTTCAGGTAACTGAATAACAATGTGTCGTGTTGATTGAACACTGATCACAAACGGAAGGAATTCGTCAGTTTAAGTTAGCAAAACCTTAAATGAAAACTAACAACCATTCCATCATACTAATGAGATCATATCAATTCAAACATTATACAGTATCACAGTCAACATACTGATAGTAAAGCAGATAGAAACCTAATGAATACCTAAACAGTTGATATGAATAAGACCTAACGCAACAATCAAACAAGAACATGCAATAGGCTTGGGTCACATAGTGAAGGCACTAACTAGATCTTAACATCTCCTAAGAGGTCTCTTCAGAATAGTCAATAGCCATACTAGGTCATTCATGTCTCAATTCCTAAGTTCCGTTTCCTAAAAGCGCATTAAATTCCTCTCGGGAACTCCGGCCATAGCGAGTTCATAGAATCTTCAGATACAGTATAACCAGGGGTCTTAATCCTATGAAGTAGCTAATTTAATATAGGTGCACAAGTCCTGATCACAACCTAGGTTGGTCAATCCTTAAGATGCTAGCATACAAATCTATCAGACTTCCTAGTTCAGTATTATAACAGTAATCGTACTAAATTAACATAATTACGCTAACCTAAACTTCTATCATGGCAAAATACAGATTAATTAAGCTATAATGGTAATATCGGAACACATTATTAAACATAAAAAGTAAGAACACATGTTTAATACAAAAGACAAGCGTTTCGGATAAAAACCTGAAAAGACCGAAGAAATCTGCCCGAGATCGCAAGGACTCACCAGGATATCCTCCGGAAAATAAAAGCTAAGTTAACTACTACTAAAGACTAACTAAAAGCTTGAAAATATTAAATGAATTACAAATTAAGTGTGTCTTGGAAAGGATGGAGAGAGCCATTTAAATAGACTTGATTTTTGCCTGCAAACGGCTGGCAGGCCGTTTGGCAGGCCGTTTTTGGAGGTCGTTTGCTAAGGCAAGCCGTTTATCGAGCCCATTTTCTCTGACCATTTGGCAGGCCGTTTGCCATACTGGCAGGCCATTTGGCAAGCTGTATACCAGGCCGTTTGCTGTCCTGGTCAGCCTGATTTCACTGAATCGTAACTTGATTTCTAGTCTTTCACCGTTTTCGCTCTAGAATCTTCGTTTTAGCTCCGTTTTACTTGATTCTTTTTGCACCGCTTTTGTAATTAACAATAATTTGCCGACAATGTTTAAATCTTTATTGTTCTAGGGCTTAATATTGGGGATAAAAATGTGACATTTTGCCCGATATCAAATACCCCACACTTGGCTTTGCTTGTCCTCAAGCAAAAAGCGGGAATATAAGTATCTTTCTAATAGACTCTACCTTGCCCCACCCGTAGATCTTTTTATTATGCCTTCATCAGAAGTCAGCACATCTTTTGAAAGTATTAGAAAAAGTTTCGAGCTTCGATGGTTTGGTCGCTAGATTTCAATTGTGTCCATAGTGAAAAAGGCGTACTTTCCAACTCTCAGATGTAGAGTATACATCATCAGGCTCCTCACTAGCAGATCACTCATATCACTCAAGTGTTTAGGGCATCCTATTCTAATTGTATTGTTGCTCAGAAGCCAGACGTGTAACAGTTCTCATCATAGTCTTGGTAAAGCATTGATATCTCCACCGGTTAAGTAAGGACGGCACTGATCTTCTTCCTAAGCATTCTTTCAAGTGGAAGACGGGTTATAGGGTTTGGTTGGGAATTTATGGATCGGTGAAAGGTATCCATATCTTTTGAATTTTGAGAGAATTGATAGACTTTGATTCTTCAGAGTATCCATTTTGGATAGAGAATGGCCTAGAATTCCGTAAAAGTTTTCTTCGGAAGAGGCGGATTTTGCTAAGACTTTGTCTAGAATTTTCTTTTGCTCTTCCGGCATTCTTCTTCTGGGCATCTTTTCGGGTTTTTTCTGCATACCCTTTCTTCATAACTTTTGTCTTTCGTTCCTGGTGCCCAGAGAGGAAGTGATAATCCACTGAAAATAGGTCTTTGACCTACAAAAACAATCAGGGGTTCAAAATCTTTCAACAAGTGCTTTTGAAGCGAATTTTGATCGATCTATTTCTTTATAAATTTGTGAATCTTTTGATGAATGGAAAGGGGGGTGAATGTGAATGGTGTATTTTAGGAGTGAATTTGGGGTGAACATTTCTGATTCATCAACTCTTTATATGAGTTGGCCAGTTTAAATTGCGTGGAGGGGAAACGGAAATGGATGGCTATTTGTCTTCTCTATTCAGAATGATTTCGAAAGAAGTATCTCACCTGCACCACGTATGGCACTCACTAACCATTGGTCTTGAAACGTATGTATGAACCAAGTTCTAACTTGAACCGTACACCGGCACGCTCATCAAATGAAATAATAAAGTACTTATAGATTTGATGGGTCATACAGATACTTTGGGTCCAATATTCCTTACCTTTTGGGGAGTAGGGGTCGTGCTTGATCATGCGTAGCCTTTTACATATTTTCTTAAAAGAAATCTTTTGACACAAAACATAAGTTTCAGCTTAATCGTTCCGTTCTAATAAATGTTTCGAAAACCGATTTCTAGCAATTTTATTTGATCTTTTGGGCAAAAACAGGGTAAGAATTTTTCAAAATTACCCAATATCCATTACTTAATTACTTTTTGGACAAAAGAATTTTTCAAAACTTGGCGTTTTATGGTTACTCGACTTTTAAAACCTTTACCCATTACCCCACACTTAGAAGAACATTGTCCCTAATGTTCTCTAGAAAGAATATTTTAATACTTTATAAATTAAGGACATTGACTTCTAAAATTCTAAGTTAGTTGCGGGGGTTACCCTACACTTAGAGATTTTAGTGCGTAATAATCGAAATAGGTTCGAGGAAGGATTACGTCCCTATGGTCGTGTTACTTTCCTAGTGCTGGGCCTTCCTACGGTCAATCTCCTAGGACCAGTCTCTTTTAATAATATTTCTGCATGAAGAACAAAAAGAGAAAGGCAGCATTTCCAATATATATAACTTTTTTAGTACAATGCTTCAAAATGATAAAAGTAAATAAAGTAGTCGATACTATCCTGGTCAATGTGCTGAGTCGGCGCTGCAAAGTATCTGATGATATCATCATCATCCTCTAGTCTTGGTAAATACTCAAGAGGTTTTCCTATATCCAACTCAGGGGCTAGTAGTGAATCCAGACATAGGTCTGACGGTAACTCTAGGTGGGATAGGTTCGAGAAAGGCTCCTCGTCAGGTGTGCTCCCAGTGATCTCAAATGCCTGGGCCGTTGGTGGCTCAACTGAAAAGGAAATAGTGACTAAGTGACAACCCTCAGGTAGCTCAGTGATTGGAACTGGTTCGGTGACTGGAGCAGGTGGCGTGATCGGAATAGGAATAGTGTGTGCATGTATGGCAATTGAGGCAACTGAGTGATTTGAGGCCGGTGTGGAACGCCTGGGCGTAGCTTGTCGTGTCGGCTAAACATGGCGTGCTAGCCTAAATGAAGACAGGCCTAGAGTACAGCGCGGCATCCCCTCGCGCTGAAGGTATGCTCTACGAGCTCGGTAGAGCCTCTGCAGGTCTCTGAGTAGTGCCCATGCAACATCAGGGTCACTTAAAGTTGCTCCATAGTGTATCACTGTCTGTGGCTCATGTGTCTCTGGCAGCTGTGTGTGCTCGGTTGGTCTCCTAACTAAACGTCTAGATCGTCGAAAGAGAGGAGCTGGCGGTGTTATGCCAATATCCTCCTCAACGCTCTCCAATATCAATCGCCTTGGGCCTAATTGCCCTGTTTATGGCCTGTTCTGATCAGCACTGCTTCCGGATGAGTAAACTCTAGGAGTCCTCCTCCTTCGAACTGGGATGTAAACTGAAGCTCCTAAACTTGGCATTTTTGCCTGAACACATTCAACAAACTTGTAAGTACTAAGCGCAAGAACGGCACTTAGTTATTAGTACACAGAGATAATATCTTAAGACTGAAAATAATCGAAATAAAAATAATAAAAGGATAAGCAAGGGGTGCCTCCTATGAGCGCTTTTTTTATCAAGTCGTTACAGCTCGACTTTTCTTTGCCAGATCTTCAGAATGGATCAAAGGAGAAGAGGTGCTCCTCCTTATCGTGGTCTTCTAGATAAGCTTTAAACCGGTGGTCGTTGACTTTGAAGTTGCAAGTAGGTCCTTCCAATTCCACGGCTCCGTGTGGAAAAGCTTGTACAACTTTGTATGGGCCACTCCATCTTGATCTAAATTTTCCAGCGAACTTCTTGAACTGAGAATTGAAGAGCAGAACTTTATCTCCAGGGGTGAACTTTGTAGGAATCAATTTTGCGTCATGCGTAAGCTTTGTTCGTTCCTTGTAGATGTATGACGTTTCGTATGCTTGGTCTCTTAATTCAGCGAGCTCATTCATTTGCATTTTCTGATGTTTTGCTATAACTGAGGGATCGAGGTTGCAGGTCTTTGGCGCCCAGAGAGATTTATATTCAAGTTCCAGCAGAAGGTGACAGGCTTTTCCATAGATCATGCGGTAGGGTGCAGTTCCTAGAGGATTCTTGTAAGCAGTCCGGAATGCCCACAGAGCATCATCTAGTTTTTTGGCCCATTTATTTCCATGATGGCCGACAGTTCGTTCTAAGATTCTTTTGAGTGCTCTGTTCGTGACCTCTGCTTGTCCATTGGTCTGCGGATGATAGGCAGTGGACATCTTGTGGGTAACTCCGTATTGTTACATCACCTTCATAAATTGAGTATTACAGAAGTGTGTGCCTCTATCACTTATTATAGCACGGGGAACTCCAAATCTACAGAAGAGTCACTTTAGGAAGTTGGTGACAACTTTGGCATCATTATTCAGAAATTCTTGGGCTTCGACCCATCTGGAGACGTAATCTACTACTACGAGGACATATTCTTTCCCATTAGACTTTGAGAATGGGCCCATGAAGTCTAATCCCCATATATTGAAGATCTCGAAAGCTTGGATATTAGTCCGAGGCAACTCATTCTTCATAGAGATAATACCTTGCCTTCGGAATGCGTCGCAATGCTTTACAAGCTCTTGCGCATCTCGGAATATAGACGGCCAATAGAATCCTGATTCATAGACTTTTCTTGCGATTAAATTTGCTCTATGATGACCTCCAGTTGGTCCATGGTGACATTGGTGACGAACCCTGCTGCTTGTTTTTTGTCAACGCACCTCCTGATTGTCTGATCAGTGCAAATTCTAAACAGGTAAGGATCTTCCCAGTAGTAGTACTTAGCATCCCTGAAGAACTTCCTTCTTCGGGAGGTGCTCATTCCCTTCTGTACTACTCCAGAAACTAGGTAGTTGGCCATGTCGGTATACTATGGAGTGTCGGTAAATTGTAATCCTATGTGAGTTTGTCCTAAACTCATAAGCTGTTCTTCCAGAAATTTATCTCTGATATCTCGTTCATCAAGTTGTTCCATCGCTGGTTTCTCCAAACGACGAAGATGGTCTGCTGCAACGTTCTCTGCTCCTTTCTTATCTATAATCTCAAAATTGAATTCCTGAAGGAGTAAGATCCATCGTAGGAGTCTTGGTTTCGCGTCTTGCTTAGTGAATAGATATTTGAAGGCTGAATGATCTGTATAGACTGTAGTTTTGGATAGGATGAGATAGGAACGGAATTTGTCGAAGGCGAATACTACAGATAGTAGTTCCTTTTCCGTGGTAGTGTAATTCTCTTGAGCTCCGGTTAAGGTTTTGCTTGCATAATAGATTGGATGAATGTGCTTATCTGCCTGTTGTCCAAGCACAGATCCAACTGCGAAGTCACTCGCATCACACATGATTTCAAATGGTAGACTCCAATCAGGAGCTATCATGATGGGCGCATGTGTTAGCTGTTCTTTCAGATAGTTGAATGCTTTTCGACATTCTTAATCGAAGATAAACGGGACTTCCTTTCCTAGGAGATGAGTGAGAGGTCGTGTGACCTTTGAAAAATCCTAAATGAAAGGTCGGTAGAAATCGGGGTCCTAGGAAACTCCTTACTGTTCTTACTGTGGTAGGTTCTGGAAGCTTAGTAATGGTCTCAATCATAGCCTTATCAACTTATATTCCTGCTTTTGAAATCTTATGTCCTAAAACTATCTCTTCTTTAACCATGAAGTGACATTTTTCCTAATTCAGAACTAAATTTAACTCTTCACACTGGGTGAGCATCTTATCAAGGTCTGATAGGCACGAATCAAAGGTACTACCAAAGACTGAGAAGTCATCTATGAAGACTTCCATACAACGTTTAATCATGTCGTGGAATATTGCCACCATGCGTCGCTGGAATGTAGCTGGTTCATTGCATAACACAAAGGGCATGCGTCGATAAGCAAATGTTCCATAAGGACAGGTAAAGGTTTTTTTCTCTTGGTCCTTTGGATCGAGGGGACTTTGAATGTAGCCGGAAAAACCGTCAAGGAAATAGTAGTATTCATTTCCTGATAGACGTTCCAACATTTGATCGATGAAAGGTAATGGAAAATGATCCTTTCGGGTTGCATCGTTTAGTTTACGATAATCTATGCAAACCCTCCAACCGATGACTTCCCGAGTTGGAATAAGTTCATTATTCTCATTTTAAATTACGGTTGTCCATCCCTTTTTGGGTACCACTTGAACATGACTAACCCATGGTGAATCAGAGATAGGATAGATCATACCATTGTCCAGAAGTTTGGTTACTTCATTCTTGACGACTTCTTGAATCATAGCGTTGACCCTTCTTTGCCTCTGAACAGAAGGTTTGAAATCATCTTCCATGAAGATCTTCTGGGTGCAATAGTTGGGGCTGATCCCTTTGATGTCGGAGATCTTCCAAGTAATTGCTGTAGTGACCCGAACTTTTCCATATTTATATATATTAATTGAGATTGATATTTACATGATTAAATGTTTCCAACATGTTAAGCAATCAAACTTGTTAAGACTTGATTAATTGAAATATGTTTCATATAGACAATTGACCACCAAAGTTGACCGGCGATTCACGAATGTTAAAACTTGTAAAAATGACATGACGATATATATATGGATATACATATGGTTAACATGAGATTATGATAAGTAAGTATCTCCATAAGTATATTAACAATGAGTTATATACATATAAACAAGACTACTAACTTAAGGATTTCGAAACGAGACATATATGTAACGATTATCGTTGTAACGACATTTAAATGTATATATATCATATTAAGATATATTAATATATCATAATATCATGATAATATAATAATTTAACATCTCATTAGATATAATAAACAATGGGTTAACAACATTAATTGAGATCGTTAACTTAAAGGTTTCAAAACAACACTTACATGTAACGACTAACGATGACTTAACGACTCAGTTAAAATGTATATACATGTAGTGTATTTATATGTATTAAAATACTTTTGGAAGACTTCAAGACATATATCAAAACACTCATACTTAACGAAAATGGTTACAGTTACTTTCCCATTCTTTTCTTTCATCAAGAATTCTAGTCGTATTCTTACCCGTATTATACACAGCTTCAAAACGTACTTACTATAGGTATATACCAATAGGAACTAGCATGGGATTCCACTCTTGATTATGTCATGTATGACTAATCAATTTTAACTTCTACCATGAGCTAGTCAACTAACTAGAACTCCTTTTAACCCCACTCACCACTCACCATTTACCACTCATCATTCACTCCATTTCACTTCCAATTCTCTTTCTAATTCTCTCTCAATACACACAAACTATTATGAACGTATTTTTCCAGTAGTTAATCATCATCTTCATCAAAAATCACTTCAAAAATCAAGCTATAATCATCATAGGAAGAACACTTCAAGAACACTTCAAAAATCCCTTCAAGTTTACTAATTTACTTCCAAGCTTTCTAATCCATTCCAAGTAATCATCTAAGATCAAGAAACCTTTGTTATATACAGTAGGTTATCTTTCTTATTCAAGATAATATTCATATTCAAACTTTGATTCAATTTCTATAACTATAAACTATCTTAATTCGAGTAAAAATCTTACTTGAACTTGTTTTTGTGTCATGATCCTACTTCAAGAACTTTCAAGCCATCCAAGATCCTTTGAAGCTAGATCATTTCTTGTCACTTCCAGTAGGTTTACCTACTAAACTTGAGGTAGTAATGATGTTCATAACATCATTCGATTCATATATATAAAACTATCTTATTGGAAGGTTTAAACTCGTAATCACTAGAACATAGTTTAGTTAATTCTTAACTTGTTCGCAAACAAAAGTTAATCTTTCTAACTTGACTTTTAAAATTAACTAAACACATGTTCTATATCTATATGATATGCTAACTTAATGATTTAAAACCTGGAAACACGAAAAACACCGTAAAACCGGATTTACGCCGTCGTAGTAACACCGCGGGCTGTTTTGGGTTAGTTAATTAAAAACTATGATAAACTTTGATTTAAAAGTTGTTATTCTGAGAAAAAAATTTTTATTATGAACATGAAACTATATCCAAAAATTATGGTTAAACTCAAAGTGGAAGTATGTTTTCTAAAATGGTCATCTAGACGTCGTTCTTTCGACTGAAATGACTACCTTTACAAAAACGACTTGTAACTTATTTTTCTGACTATAAACCTATACTTTTTCTGTTTAGATTCATAAAATAGAGTTCAATATGAAACCATAGCAATTTGATTCACTCAAAACGGATTTAAAATGAAGAAGTTATGGGTAAAACAAGATTGGATAATTTTTCTCATTTTAGCTACGTGAAAATTGGTAACAAATCTATTCCAACCATAACTTAATCAACTTGTATTGTATATTATGTAATCTTGAGATACCATAGACACGTATACAATGTTTCGACCTATCATGTCGACACATCTATATATATTTCGGAACAACCATAGACACTCTATATGTGAATGTTGGAGTTAGCTATACAGGGTTGAGGTTGATTCCAAAATATATATAGTTTGAGTTGTGATCAATACTGAGATACGTATACACTGGGTCGTGGATTGATTCAAGATAATATTTATCGATTTGTTTCTGTACATCTAACTGTGGACAACTAGTTGTAGGTTACTAACGAGGACAGCTGACTTAATAAACTTAAAACATCAAAAAAATATTAAAAGTGTTGTAAATATATTTTGAACATACTTTAATATATATGTATATATTGTTATAGGTTCGTGAATCAACAGTGGCCAAGTCTTACTTCTCGACGAAGTAAAAAAAATATGTGAAAGTGAGTTATAGTCCCACTTTTAAAATCTAATATTTTTGGGATGAGAATACATGCAGGTTTTATAAATGATTTACAAAATAGACACAAGTACGTGAAACTACATTCTATGGTTGAATTATCAAAATCGAATATGCCCCTTTTTATTAAGTCTGGTAATTTAAGAATTAGGGAACAGACACACTAATTGACGCGAATCCTAAAGATAGATCTATTGGGCCTAACAAACCCCATCCAAAGTACCGGATGCTTTAGTACTTCGAAATTTATATCATATCCGAAGGGTGTCCCGGAATGATGGGGATATTCTTATATATGCATCTTGTTAATGTCGGTTACCAGGTGTTCACCATATGAATAATTTTTATCTCTATGTATGGGATGTGTATTGAAATTTGAAATCTTGTGGTCTATTGTTACGATTAGATATATATAGGTTAAACCTATAACTCACCAACATTTTTGTTGACGTTTAAAGCATGTTTATTCTCAGGTGAATATTAAGAGCTTCCGCTATTGCATACTAAAATAAGGACAAGATTTGGAGTCCATGTTTGTATGATATTGTGTAAAAACTGCATTCAAGAAACTGATTTCGATGTAACATATTTGTATTGTAAACCATTATGTAATGGTCGTGTGTAAACAGGATATTTTAGATTATCATTATTTGATAATCTACGTAAAGCTTTTTAAACCTTCATTTATAAAATAAAGGTTATGGTTTGTTTTAAAAATGAATGCAGTCTTTGAAAAACGTCTCATATAGAGGTCAAAACCTTGCAACGAAATCAATTAATATGGAACGTTTTTAATCAATAAGAACGGGACATTTCAGTTGGTATCCGAGCGTTGGTCTTAGAGAACCAGAATTTTGGATTAGTGTATCTTATCGAGTTTGTTAGGATGCATTAGTGAGTCTGGACTTCGATCGTGTTTACTTGAAAAATGATTGCTTAATAAATTTTGTTGGAAACTATATATTTTTAACATGTGAATATTATGTGATATATTAATCTCTTAACGCGTTTGATATTATGTGATAGATGTCTACCTCTAGAACAAGTCCCATTGACTCACCTAATAATAATGAAGAGTCAAATGTAAATTGGAATGATTCGTGGACTGATTCACAAGTTCCCGAAGAGGAACCGGAAGAAGAGTCGGAACCAGAAGAAGAATCGAAACCGGAAGAAGAATCGGAACCGGATGAAGAAATAGAACCGGTGGGGGAAATAATAAAACGGTTAAGTAAAAAAAAATCCTCAACCAACCGACCAAGGTTAATTATGGTCAATGGTGTTTCCGCTAAGGAAGCAAAATATTGGGAGGATTACCAATTCTCCGATGAATCGGATTCTGATGAGAATTCCGATGATGTTATAGAAATTACCCCAACTGAATTTAAAAAGGCAAAAGAAAATAATAAGGGAAAGGGCATAAAAATAGAGAAATCTAATTCCAACCCCGATGAACTTTATATGTATCGTCAACCCCCGAAGTCCTTAAGTTGTAACAATGACCCGGGAACCTCTAAACCACCAGGTTTTTCTAAACCAATGTGGAAAACGACCGCTCGTATTAGGGGAACATCATATATCCCAAGAAACTTGACAAAACGAACCAAAACCGAAGAAGAAGAAACAAGCGAGTCGGAATAAGATAGTTGTATTCGTGTGGTGTAATATATGTAATATAGTGTGCTTATGCTTTATGATATATGTAAAAATTGCTTGTATTAATAAGTATTTTTTTTTATGAATCTAACTCTTGTCTATTTTACAGTATAAAAACACAAAATGGATAGACAACCCAATATTTTAAGAGACCTACCCGGAGACATGATTGATGAAATCTTGTCTAGAGTCGGTCAGAATTCTTTGGCACAACTATTTAAGGCGAGATCAGTTTGTAAGACATTCGAAGAACATTTCAAGAATGCCTTAGTTTATAAAAGGCTTTCGTTTGAAAGATGGGGGATATCACATTGGGAAATCCATAAGTTACGATGTGTTTAATTTGATGCATATATTGCGGGGAACCCAAATGCTATTTTACGCAATGGGTTAAGAAATTATTTTTACTCAATATATCCAAATATTGGACTTCGTGATTTAGAAAAAGCAGCTAACATGCAACATAAAGAAGCATGTTATGCTTACGGATTAGTAATGTTCGCTTCTCACCAAAGTGAGAACAAGAACATCGGCCTACAACTATTAAACAAAACGTTCCCACAAGTGACGGAGTCGGTAATTGGGGTAAGAAATGAGGTTTTTAGATTGTTACGGGACTGTTGGACATTACGTAACCCTCGTCCCTTTGACGACGTTACAACACGCTGTCTTATCAACGGCCATAAAGGTTATGTTCCACAAGACCAAGGATGGGAAGTAGTCCTAGTAAAACCAGAATGCATGACTTGTTTCTGGACGTATGAATTACGTGTCTTTATTGCCTTTGCTGAACGACTTGTGTACTAGCTAGAATTATCTTCACAACTATCTTGTATCAAAGTTATTGTGTGCTATATTTCATGCATTATGTAAAATAAGCGGTATTGTAAGTTTGTAAAATATTGTATAAAAGTTTGAACGCGAAATATTATTATAATCAGTTTTTCATATAGAATTGTAGTAGTTGAATTGTATATTAGCTACTAAGTATGAACTTAACGGGTAGGTACTACCCGAATTTAAACTTATAAAACGCTAATATGAAGAAAAAACTTTTATAAATGAGTTCATATTATGCTACGAAATACTATTAACTACTCTTAATATTCTGTATGATTAACTTGTTCCATTTGACTATTTTGAAGGAAATGGCACCGACTACTCGACACACCGTGAATATGAATGAAGAGGAATTCCGTACTTTTCTAGCTTCAAACATAGCCGCAGTACAGGCTGCGCTACATACCAACAATAACCTTGGATCTAGCAGTACAGGAAACCGTGTAGGATGCACCTACAAAGAATTCACTGCCTGCAAACCTTTGGAATTTGATGGAACCGAAGGACCGATCGGATTGAAACGGTGGACCGAGAAGGTCGAATCGGTGTTTGCCATAAGTAAGTGTACGGAAGAGGACAAAGTAAAGTACGCTACGCATACCTTCACAGGTTCTGCGTTAACATGGTGGAATACCTATCTAGAGCAAGTGGGACAAGACGATGCGTACGCACTACCGTGGTCAGCATTCAAGCACTTGATGAACGAGAAGTACCGTCCCAGAACCGAGGTCAATAAGCTCAAGACAGAACTTAGAGGGTTACGAACCCAAGGATTTGATATTACCACGTACGAAAGACGATTCACAGAATTATGCCTATTGTGTTCGGGAGCATTCGAAGATGAGGAAGAGAAGATCGACGCGTTTGTGAAAGGATTACCGGAAAGAATCCAAGAAGATATAAGTTCACACGAGCCCGCCTCCATACAACAGGCATGTAGAATGGCTCACAAACTAGTGAACCAGATTGAAGAAAGAATTAAAGAACAGACTGCTGAAGAGGCCAATGTGAAGCAAGTCAAAAGAAAGTGGGAGGAAAACGGTGATAAGAATCACCAATACAACAACAACCGCAATTACAACAATAATCGCAACAATTATCCCAACAATCGCAACATCAATCGCAACTACAACAAACGGCCCAACAACAACAGCAACAACAACAACAACAACAACAACAGCAACTACAACAATCATCCCAACAACAATAATAACCGCAACAACAACAACAACAATCAGAAGCAGCTATGCCAAAGGTGTGAAAAGTATCACTCGGGGTTCTGCACCAAATTTTGCAACAAGTGTAAAAGAAACGGTCATAGCGCGGCGAAGTGTGAGGTCTACGGACCAGGGGTTAATAGAACGAAAGGAACAAATGGTGTCGGAACGAGTAATGGCGGAGCAAGTAGTGTCGGAGCAAGTTATGCCAATGTAGTTTGTTATAAATGTGGAAAATCGGGCCACATTATTAGAAATTGCCCAAACCAGGAGAACACGAATGGACAAGGCCGCGGAAGAGTTTTCAATATTAATGCGGCAGAGGCACAGGAAGACCCGGAGCTTGTTACGGGTACGTTTCTTATTGACAATAAATCTGCTTACGTTTTATTTGATTCGGGTGCGGATAGAAGCTATATGAGTAGAGATTTTTGTGCTAAATTAAGTTGTCCATTGACGCCTTTGGATAGTAAATTTTTACTCGAATTAGCAAATGGTAAATTAATTTCAGCAGATAATATATGTCGGAATCGAGAAATTAAACTGGTTAGCGAAACATTTAAGATTGACTTGATACCAGTAGAGTTAGGGAGTTTTGATTTGATAATCGGTATGGACTGGTTGAAAGAAGTGAAAGCAGAGATCGTTTGTTACAAAAATGCAATTCGCATTATACGAGAAAAAGGAAAACCCTTAATGGTGTACGGAGAAAAGGGCAACACGAAGCTACATCTTATTAGTAATTTGAAGGCACAAAAACTAATAAGAAAAGGTTGCTATGCTATTCTAGCACACGTCGAGAAAGTACAAACTGAATAAAAGAGCATCAATGATGTTCCCGTCGCAAAAGAATTTCCCGATGTATTTCCGAAAGAATTACCGGGATTACCCCCACATCGATCCGTTGAATTTCAAATAAATCTTGTACCAGGAGCTGCACCAATAGCTCGTGCTCCTTACAGACTCGCACCCAGCGAGATGAAAGAACTGCAAAGCCAATTACAAGAACTTTTAGAGCGTGGTTTCATTCGACCAAGCACATCACCGTGGGGAGCTCCTGTTTTGTTTGTCAAGAAGAAAGATGGTACATTCAGGTTGTGTATCGACTACCGAGAGTTGAACAAACTTACCATCAAGAATCGCTACCCACTACCGAGAATCGATGACTTATTTGATCAACTACAAGGCTCGTCTGTTTATTCAAGGATTGACTTACGTTCCGGGTATCATCAAATGCGGGTGAAAGAAGATGATATTCCAAAGACTGCTTTCAGAACACGTTACGGTCATTACGAGTTTATGGTCATGCCATTTGGTTTAACTAATGCACCAGCTGTGTTCATGGACCTTATGAACCGAGTGTGTGGACCATACCTTGACAAGTTTGTCATTGTTTTCATTGATGACATACTTATTTACTCAAAGAATGACCAAGAACACGGTGAACATTTGAGAAAGGTGTTAGAAGTATTGAGGAAGGAAGAATTGTACGCTAAGTTTTCAAAGTGTGCATTTTGGTTGGAAGAAGTTCAATTCCTCGGTCACATAGTGAACAAAGAAGGTATTAAGGTGGATCCGGCAAAGATAGAAATAGTTGAAAAGTGAGAAACCCCGAAAACTCCGAAACACATACGCCAGTTTTTAGGACTAGCTGGTTACTACAGAAGGTTCATCCAAGACTTTTCCAGAATAGCAAAACCCTTGACTGCATTAACGCATAAAGGGAAGAAATTTGAATGGAATGATGAACAAGAGAAAGCGTTTCAGTTATTGAAGAAAAAGCTAACTACGGCACCTATATTGTCATTGCCTGAAGGGAATGATGATTTTGTGATTTATTGTGACGCATCAAAGCAAGGTCTCGGTTGTGTATTAATGCAACGAACGAAGGTGATTGCTTATGCGTCTAGACAATTGAAGATTCACGAACCAAATTATACGACACATGATTTGGAATTAGGCGCGGTTGTTTTTGCATTAAAGACTTGGAGGCACTACTTATATGGGATCAAAAGTATTATATATACCGACCACAAAAGTCTTCAACACATATTTAATCAGAAACAACTGTATTTGAGGCAGCGTAGGTGGATTGAATTGTTGAATGATTACGACTTTGAGATTCGTTACCACCCGGGGAAGGCAAATGTGGTAGCCGATGCCTTGAGCAGGAAGGACAGAGAACCCATTCGAGTAAAATCTATGAATATAATGATTCATAATAACATTACTACTCAAATAAAGGAGGCGCAACAAGGAGTTTTAAAATAGGAAAATTTAAAGGATGAAATACCCAAAGGATCGGAGAAGCATCTTAATATTCAGGAAGATGGAACCCGGTATAGGGCTGAAAGGATTTGGGTACCAAAATTTGGAGATATGAGAGAAATGGTACTTAGAGAAGCTCATAAAACCAGATACTCAATACATCCTAGAACGGGGAAGATGTACAAGGATCTCAAGAAATATTTTTGGTGGCCGGGTATGAAAGCCGATGTTGCTAAATACGTAGTGAAATGTCCCGTTCTTATTGATTAAAAATGTTCCATATTAATTGATTTCGTTGCGAGGTTTTGACCTCTATATGAGATGTTTTTCAAAGACTGCATTCATTTTAAAACAAACCATAACCTTTATTTCATCAATAAAGGTTTAAAAAGCTTTATGTAGATTATCAAATAATGATAATCTAAAATATCCTGTTTACACACGACCATTACATAATGGTTTACAATACAAATATGTTACAACAAAATAAGTTTCTTGAATGCAGTTTTTACACAATATCATACAAGCATGGACTCCAAATCTTGTCCTTATTTAAGTATGCGACAGCGGAAGCTCTTAATAATCACCTGAGAATAGACATGCTTAAAACGTCAACAAAAATGTTGGTGAGTTATAGGTTTAACCTATATATATCAAATCGTAACAATAGACCACAAGATTTCATATTTCAATACACATCCCATACATAGAGATAAAAATCATTCATATGGTGAACACCTGGTAACCGACATTAACAAGATGCATATATAAGAATATCCCCATCATTCCGGGACACCCTTCGGATATGATATAAATTTCGAAGTACTAAAGCATCCGGTACTTTGGATGGGGTTTGTTAGACCCAATAGATCTATCTTTAGGATTCGCGTCAATTAGGGTGTCTGTTCCCTAATTCTTAGATTACCAGACTTAATAAAAAGGGGCATATTCGATTTCGATAATTCAACCATAGAATGTAGTTTCACGTACTTGTGTCTATTTTGTAAATCATTTATAAAACCTGCATGTATTCTCATCCCAAAAATATTAGATTTTAAAAGTGGGACTATAACTCACCTTTACAGATTTTTACTTCGTCGGGAAGTAAGACTTGGCCACTGGTTGATTCACGAACCTATAACAATATATACATATATATCAAAGTATATTCAAGATATATTTAAATATATTTACAACACTTTTAATATATTTTGATGTTTTAAGTTTATTAAGTCAGCTGTCCTCGTTAGTAACCTACAACTAGTTGTCCACAGTTAGATGTACAGAAATAAATCGATAAATATTATCTTGAATCAATCCACGACCCAGTGTATACGTATCTCAGTATTGATCACAACTCAAACTATATATATTTTGGAATCAACCTCAACCCTGTATAGCTAACTCCAACATTCACATATAGAGTGTCTATGGTTGTTCCGAAATATATATAGATGTGTCGACATGATAGGTCGAAACATTGTATACGTGTCTATGGTATCTCAAGATTACATAATATACAATACAAGTTGATTAAGTTATGGTTGGAATAGATTTGTTACCAATTTTCACGTAGCTAAAATGAGAAAAATTATCCAATCTTGTTTTACCCATAACTTCTTCATTTTAAATCCGTTTTGAGTGAATCAAATTGCTATGGTTTCATATTGAACTCTATTTTATGAATCTAAACAAAAAAAGTATAGGTTTCTAGTCGGAAAAATAAGTTACAAGTCATTTTTGTAAAGGTAGCCATTTCAGTCGAAAGAACGACGTCTAGATGACCATTTTAGAAAACATACTTCCACTTTGAGTTTAACCATAATTTTTGGATATAGTTTCATGTTCATAATAAAAATCATTTTCTCAGAATAACAACTTTTAAATCAAAGTTTATCATAGTTTTTAATTAACTAACCCAAAACAGCCCGCGGTGTTACTACGACGGCGTAAATCCGGTTTTACGGTGTTTTTCGTGTTTCCAGATTTTAAATCATTAAGTTAGCATATCATATAGATATAGAACATGTGTTTAGTTGATTTTAAAAGTCAAGTTAGAAGGATTAACTTTTGTTTGTGAACAAGTTTAGAATTAACTAAACTATGTTCTAGTGATTACAAGTTTAAACCTTCGAATAAGATAGCTTTATATGTATGAATCGAATGATGTTATGAACATCATTACTACCTTAAGTTCCTTGGATGAACCTACTGGAAAAGAGAAAAATGGATCTAGCTTCAATGGATCCTTGGATGGCTCAAAGTTCTTGAAGCAAAATCATGACACGAAAACAAGTTCAAGTAAGATCATCACTTGAAATAAGATTGTTATAGTTATAGAAATTGAACCAAAGTTTGAATATGATTATTACCTTGTATTAGAATGATAACCTACTGTAAGAAACAAAGATTTCTTGAGGTTGGATGATCACCTTACAAGATTGGAAGTGAGCTAGCAAACTTGAAAGTATTCTTGATTTTATGTAACTAGAACTTTTGGAATTTATGAAGAACACTTAGAACTTGAAGATAGAACTTGAGAGAGTTCAATTAGATGAAGAAAATTGAAGAATGAAAGTGTTTGTAGGTGTTTTTGGTCGTTGGTGTATGGATTAGATATAAAGGATATGTAATTTTGTTTTCATGTAAATAAGTCATGAATGATTACTCATATTTTTGTAATCTTATGAGATATTTCATGCTAGTTGCCAAATGATGGTTCCCACATGTGTTAGGTGACTCACATGGGCTGCTAAGAGCTGATCATTGGAGTGTATATACCAATAGTACATACATCTAAAAGCTGTGTATTGTACGAGTACGAATACGGGTGCATACGAGTAGAATTGTTGATGAAACTGAACGAGAATGTAATTGTAAGCATTTTTGTTAAGTAGAAGTATTTTGATAAGTGTATTGAAGTCTTTCAAAAGTGTATAAATACATATTAAAACACTACATGTATATACATTTTAACTGAGTCGTTAAGTCATCGTTAGTCGTTACATGTAAGTGTTGTTTTGAAACCTTTAGGTTAACGATCTTGTTAAATGTTGTTAACCCAATGTTTATAATATCAAAAGAGATTTTAAATTATTATATTATCATGATATTATGATGTACGAATATCTCTTAATATGATATATATATTAAATGTTGTTACAACGATAAACGTTACATATATGTCTCGTTTCAAAATCATTAAGTTAGTAGTCTTGTTTTTACATATGTAGTTCATTGTTAATATAATTAATGATATGTTTACTTATCATAATATCATGTTAACTATATATATAACCATATATTTGTCATCATATAGTTTTTTTACAAGTTTTAACGTTCGTGAATCACCGGTCAACTTGGGTGGTCAATTGTCTATATGAAACCTATTTCAATTAATCAAGTCTTAACAAGTTTGATTGCTTAACATGTTGGAAACATTTAATCATGTAAATATCAATCTCAATTAATATATTTAAACATGGAAAAGTTCGGGTCACTACAGTACCTACCCGTTAAATAAATTTCGTCCCGAAATTTTAAGCTGTTGAAGGTGTTAACGAATCTTCTGGAAATAGATGCGGGTATTTCTTCTTCATCTGATCTTCATGCTCCCAGGTGAACTCGGGTCCTCTACGAGCATTCCATCGAACCTTAACAATTGGTATCTTGTTTTGCTTAAGTCTTTTAACCTCACGATCCATTATTTCGACGGGTTCTTCGATGAATTGAAGTTTTTCGTTGATTTGGATTTCATCTAACGGAATAGTGAGATCTTCTTTAGCAAAACATTTCTTCAAATTCGAGACGTGGAAAGTGTTATGTACAGCCGCGAGTTGTTGAGGTAACTCAAGTCGGTAAGCTACTGGTCCGACACGATCAATAATCTTGAATGGTCCAATATACCTTGGATTTAATTTCCCTCGTTTACCAAATCGAACAACGCCTTTCCAAGGTGCAACTTTAAGCATGACCATCTCTCCAATTTCAAATTCTATATCTTTTCTTTTAATGTCAGCGTAGCTCTTTTGTCGACTTTGGGCGGTTTTCAACCGTTGTTGAATTTGGATGATCTTCTCGGTAGTTTCTTGTATAATCTCCGGACCCGTAATCTGTCTATCCCCCACTTCACTCCAACAAATCGGAGACCTGCACTTTCTACCATAAAGTGCTTCAAACGGCGCCATCTCAATGCTTGAATGGTAGCTGTTGTTGTAAGAAAATTCTGCTAACGGTAGATGTCGATCCCAACTGTTTCCGAAATCAATAACACATGCTCGTAGCATGTCTTCAAGCGTTTGTATCGTCCTTTCGCTCTGCCCATCAGTTTGTGGATGATAGGCAGTACTCATGTCCAGACGAGTTCCTAATGCTTGCTGTAATGTCTGCCAGAATCTTGAAATAAATCTGCCATCCCTATCAGAGATAATAGAGATTGGTATTCCATGTCTGGAGACGACTTCCTTCAAATACAGTCGTGCTAACTTCTCCATCTTGTCATCTTCTCTTATTGGCAGGAAGTGTGCTGATTTGGTGAGACGATCAACTATTACCCAAATAGTATCAAAACCACTTGCAGTCCTTGGCAATTTAGTGATGAAATCCATGGTAATGTTTTCCCATTTCCATTCCGGGATTTCGGGTTGTTGAAGTAGACCTGATGGTTTCTGATGCTCAGCTTTGACCTTAGAACACGTCAAACATTCTCCTACGTATTTAGCAACATCGGCTTTCATACCCGGCCACCAAAAATGTTTCTTGAGATCCTTGTACATCTTCCCCGTTCCAGGATGTATTGAGTATCTGGTTTTATGAGCTTCTCTAAGTACCATTTCTCTCATATCTCCAAATTTTGGTACCCAAATCCTTTCAGCCCTATACCGGGTTCCGTCTTCCCGAATATTAAGATGCTTCTCCGATCCTTTGGGTATTTCATCCTTTAAATTTCCCTCTTTTAAAACTCCTTGTTGCGCCTCCTTTATTTGAGTAGTAATGTTATTATGAATCATTATATTCATAGATTTTACTCGAATGGGTTCTCTATCCTTCCTGCTCAAGGCATCGGCTACCACATTTGCCTTCCCCGGGTGGTAACGAATCTCAAAATCGTAATCATTCAATAATTCAATCCACCTACGCTGCCTCATATTCAGTTGTTTCTGATTAAATATGTGTTGAAGACTTTTGTGGTCGGTATATATAATACTTTTGACCCCATATAAGTAGTGCCTCCAAGTCTTTAATGCAAAAACAACCGCGCCTAATTCCAAATCATGCGTCGTATAATTTTGTTCGTGAATCTTCAATTGTCTAGACGCATAAGCAATCACCTTCGTTCGTTGCATTAATACACAACCGAGACCTTGCTTTGATGCATCACAATAAATCACAAAATCATCATTCCCTTCAGGCAATGACAATATAGGTGCCGTAGTTAGCTTTTTCTTCAATAACTGAAACGCTTTCTCTTGTTCATCATTCCATTCAAATTTCTTCCCTTTATGCGTTAATGCAGTCAAGGGTTTTGCTATTCTAGAAAAGTCTTGGATGAACCTTCTGTAGTAACCAGCTAGTCCTAAAAACTGGCGTATGTGTTTCGGAGTTTTCGGGGTTTCCCACTTTTCAACAGTTTCTATCTTTGCCGGATCCACCTTAATACCTTCTTTGTTCACTATGTGACCGAGGAATTGAACTTCTTCCAACCAAAATGCACACTTTGAAAACTTAGCGTACAATTCTTCCTTCCTCAATACTTCTAACACCTTTCTCAAATGTTCACCGTGTTCTTGGTCATTCTTTGAGTAAATAAGTATGTCATCAATGAAAACAATGACAAACTTGTCAAGGTATGGTCCACACACTCGGTTCATAAGGTCCATGAACACAGCTGGTGCATTAGTTAAACCAAACGGCATGACCATAAACTCGTAATGACCGTAACGTGTTCTGAAAGCAGTCTTTGGAATATCATCTTCTTTCACCCGCATTTGATGATACCCGGAACGTAAGTCAATCTTTGAATAAACAGACGAGCCTTGTAGTTGATCAAATAAGTCATCGATTCTCGGTAGTGGGTAGCGGTTCTTGATGGTAAGTTTGTTCAACTCTCGGTAGTCGATACACAACCTGAATGTACCATCTTTCTTCTTGACAAACAAAACAGGAGCTCCCCACGGTGATGTGCTTGGTCGAATGAAACCACGCTCTAAAAGTTCTTGTAATTGGCTTTGCAGTTCTTTCATCTCGCTGGGTGCGAGTCTGTAAGGAGCACGAGCTATTGGTGCAGCTCCTGGTACAAGATCTATTTGAAATTCAACGGATCGATGTGGGGGTAATCCCGGTAATTCTTTCGGAAATACATCGGGAAATTCTTTTGCAATGGGAACATCATTGATGCTCTTTTCTTCAGTTTGTACTTTCTCGACGTGTGCTAGAACAGCATAGCAACCTTTTATTATTAGTTTTTGTGCCTTCAAATTACTAATAAGATGTAGCTTCGTGTTGCCCTTTTCTCCGTACACCATTAAGGGTTTTCCTTTTTCTCGTATAATGCGAATTGCATTTTTGTAACAAACGATCTCTGCTTTCACTTCTTTCAACCAGTCCATACCGATTATCACATCAAAACTCCCTAACTCTACCGGTATCAAGTCAATCTTAAATGTTTCGCTAACCAGTTTAATTTCTCGATTCCGACATATATTATCTGCTGAAATTAATTTACCATTTGCTAATTCGAGTAAAAATTTACTATCCAAAGGCGTCAATGGACAACTTAATTTAGCACAAAAATCTCTACTCATATAGCTTCTATCCGCACCCGAATCAAATAAAACGTAAGCAGATTTATTGTCAATAAGAAACGTACCCGTAACAAGCTCCGGGTCTTCCTGTGCCTCTGCCGCATTAATATTGAAAACTCTTCCACGGCCTTGTCCATTCGTGTTCTCCTGGTTCGGGCAATTTCTAATAATGTGGCCTGGTTTTCCACATTTATAACAAACTACATTGGCATAACTTGCTCCGACACTACTTGCTCCGCCATTACTCGTTCCGACACCATTTGTTCCTTTCGTTCTATTAACCCCTGGTCCGTAGACCTCACACTTCGCCGCGCTATGACCATTTCTTTTACACTTGTTGCAAAATTTGGTGCAGAACCCCGAGTGATTCTTTTCACACCTTTGGCATAGTTGCTTCTGATTGTTGTTGTTGTTGCGGTTATTATTGTTGTTGGGATGATTGTTGTAGTTGCTGTTGTTGTTGTTGTTGTTGTTGGGCCGTTTGTTGTAGTTGCGATTGATGTTGCGATTGTTGGGATAATTGTTGCGATTATTGTTGTAATTGTTGTTGTTGTTGTATTGGTGATTCATATCACCGTTTTCCTCCCACTTTCTTTTGACTTGCTTCACATTGGCCTCTTCAGCAGTCTGTTCTTTAATTCTTTCTTCAATCTGGTTCACGAGTTTGTGAGCCATTCTACATGCCTGTTGTATGGAGGCGGGCTCGTGTGAACTTATATCTTCTTGGATTCTTTCCGGTAATCCTTTCACAAACGCGTCGATCTTCACTTCCTCATCTTCGAATGCTCCCGGACACAATAGGCACAATTCTGTGAATCGTCTTTCGTACGTGGTAATATCAAATCCTTGGGTTCGTAACCCTCTAAGTTCTGTCTTGAGCTTATTGACCTCGGTTCTGGGACGGTACTTCTCGTTCATCAAGTGCTTGAATGCTGACCACGGTAGTTCGTACGCATCGTCTTGTCCCACTTGCTCTAGATAGGTATTCCACCATGTTAACGCAGAACCTGTGAAGGTATGCGTAGCGTACTTTACTTTGTCCTCTTCAGTACACTTACTTATGGCAAACACCGATTCGACCTTCTCGGTCCACCGTTTCAATCCGATCGGTCCTTCGGTTCCATCAAATTCCAAAGGTTTGCAGGCAGTGAATTCTTTGTAGGTGCATCCTACACGATTTCCTGTACTGCTAGATCCAAGGTTATTGTTGGTATGTAGCGCAGCCTGTACTGCGGCTATGTTTGAAGCTAGAAAAGTACGGAATTCCTCTTCATTCATATTCACGGTGTGTCGAGTAGTCGGTGCCATTTCCTTCAAAATAGTTAAATGGAACAAGTTAATCATACAGAATATTAAGAGTAGTTAATAGTATTTCGTAGCATAATATGAACTCATTTATAAAAGCTTTTTCTTCATATTAGCGTTTTATAAGTTTAAATTCGGGTAGTACCTACCCGTTAAGTTCATACTTAGTAGCTAATATACAATTCAACTACTACAATTCTATATGAAAAACTGATTATAATAATATTTCGCGTTCAAACTTTTACACAACATTTTACAAACTTACAATACCGCTTATTTTACATATAGCATGAAATATAGCACACAATAAATTTGATACAAGATGGTTGTGAAAATAATTCTAGCTAGTACACAAGTCGTTCAGCAAAGGCAATAAAGACACGTAATTCATACGTCCAGAAACAAGTCATGCATTCTGGTTTTACTAGGACTACTTCCCATCCTTGGTCTTGTGGAACATAACCGTTATGGCCGTTGATAAGACAGCGTGTTGTAACGTCGTCAAAGGGACGAGGGTTACGTAATGTCCAACAGTCCCGTAACAATCTAAAAACCTCATTTCTTACCCCAATTACCGACTCCGTCACTTGTGGGAACGTTTTGTTTAATAGTTGTAGCCCGATGTTCTTGTTCTCACTTTGGTGAGAAGCGAACATTACTAATCCGTAAGCATAACATGCTTCTTTATGTTGCATGTTAGCCGCTTTTTCTAAATCACGAAGTCCAATATTCGGATATATTGAGTCAAAATAATTTCTTAACCCATTGCGTAAAATAGCATTTGGGTTCCCCGCAATATATGCGTCAAAGTAAACACATCGTAACTTATGGATTTCCCAATGTGATATCCCCCATCTTTCGAACGAAAGCCTTTTATAAACCAAGGCATTCTTGGAACGTTCTTCGAATGTCTTACATACTGATCTCGCCTTAAATAGTTGTGTCGAAGAATTCTGACCGACTCTAGACAAGATTTCATCAATCATGTCTCCGGGTAGGTCTCTTAAAATATTGGGTTGTCTATCCATTTTGTGTTTTTATACTGTAAAATAGACAAGAGTTAGATTCATAAAAAAAATCCTTATTAATACAAGCAATTTTTACATATATCATAAAGCATAAGCACACTATATTACATATATTACACCACACGAATACAACTATCTTATTCTTACTCGCTTGTTTCTTCTTCTTCGGTTTTGGTTCGTTTTGCCAAGTTTCTAGGGATATATGATGTTCCCCTAATACGAGCCGTCGTTTTCCACATTGGTTTAGAAAAACCTGGTGGTTTAGAGGTTCCCGGGTCATTGTTACAACTTAAGGACTTCGGGGGTTGACGATACATATAAAGTTCATCGGGGTTGGAATTAGATTTCTCTATTTTTATGCCCTTTCCCTTATTATTTTCTTTTGCCTTTTTAAATTCAGTTGGGGTAATTTCTATAACATCATCGGAATTCTCGTCGGAATCCGATTCATCGGAGAATTGGTAATCCTCCCAATATTTTGCTTCCTTGGCGGAAACACCATTGACCATAATTAACCTTGGTCGGTTGGTTGAGGATTTTCTTTTACTTAACCGTTTTATTATTTCCCCCACTGGTTCTATTTCTTCATCCGGTTCCGATTCTTCTTCCGGTTCCGATTCTTCTTCCGGTTCCGACTCTTCTTCCGGTTCCTCTTCGAGAACTTGTGAATCAGTCCACGAATCATTCCAATTTACATTTGACTCTTCATTATTATTAGGTGAGTCAATGGGACTTGTTCTAGAGGTAGACATCTATCACATAATATCAAACACGTTAAGAGATTAATATATCACATAATATTCATATGTTAAAAATATATAGTTTCCAACAAAAATGTTAAGCAATCATTTTTAAAGAAAACACGGTCGAAGTCCAGACTCACTAATGCATCCTAACAAACTCGATAAGACACACTAATGCAAATTTTCTGGTTCTCTAAGACCAACGCTCGGATACCAACTGAAATGTCCCGTTCTTATTGATTAAAAACTTTCCATATTAATTGATTTCGTTGCGAGGTTTTGACCTCTATATGAGACGTTTTTCAAAGACTGCATTCATTTTAAAACAAACCATAACCTTTATTTCATCAATAAAGGTTTAAAAAGCTTTATGTAGATTATCAAATAATGATAATCTAAAATATCCTGTTTACACACGACCATTACATAATGGTTTACAATACAAATATGTTACAACAAAATAAGTTTCTTGAATGCAGTTTTTACACAATATCATACAAGCATGGACTCCAAATCTTGTCCTTATTTAAGTATGCGACAGTGGAAGCTCTTAATAATCACCTGAGAATAGACATGCTTAAAACGTCAACAAAAATGTTGGTGAGTTATAGGTTTAACCTATATATATCAAATCGTAACAATAGACCACAAGATTTCATATTTCAATACGCATCCCATACATAGAGATAAAAATCATTCATATGGTGAACACCTGGTAACCGACATTAACAAGATGCATATATAAGAATATCCCCATCATTCCGGGACACCCTTCGGATATGATATAAATTTCGAAGTACTAAAGCATCCGGTACTTTGGATGGGGTTTGTTAGACCCAATAGATCTATCTTTAGGATTCGCGTCAATTAGGGTGTCTGTTCCCTAATTCTTAGATTACCAGACTTAATAAAAAGGGGCATATTCGATTTCGATAATTCAACCATAGAATGTAGTTTCACGTACTTGTGTCTATTTTGTAAATCATTTATAAAACCTGCATGTATTCTCATCCCAAAAATATTAGATTTTAAAAGTGGGACTATAACTCACCTTTACAGATTTTTACTTCGTCGGGAAGTAAGACTTGGCCACTGGTTGATTCACGAACCTATAACAATATATACATATATATCAAAGTATATTCAAGATATATTTAAATATATTTACAACACTTTTAATATATTTTGATGTTTTAAGTTTATTAAGTCAGCTGTCCTCGTTAGTAACCTACAACTAGTTGTCCACAGTTAGATGTACAGAAATAAATCGATAAATATTATCTTGAATCAATCCACGACCCAGTGTATACGTATCTCAGTATTGATCACAACTCAAACTATATATATTTTGGAATCAACCTCAACCCTGTATAGCTAACTCCAACATTCACATATAGAGTGTCTATGGTTGTTCCGAAATATATATAGATGTGTCGACATGATAGGTCGAAACATTGTATACGTGTCTATGGTATCTCAAGATTACATAATATACAATACAAGTTGATTAAGTTATGGTTGGAATAGATTTGTTACCAATTTTCACGTAGCTAAAATGAGAAAAATTATCCAATCTTGTTTTACCCATAACTTCTTCATTTTAAATCCGTTTTGAGTGAATCAAATTGCTATGGTTTCATATTGAACTCTATTTTATGAATCTAAACAAAAAAAGTATAGGTTTCTAGTCGGAAAAATAAGTTACAAGTCGTTTTTGTAAAGGTAGTCATTTCAGTCGAAAGAACGACGTCTAGATGACCATTTTAGAAAACATACTTCCACTTTGAGTTTAACCATAATTTTTGGATATAGTTTCATGTTCATAATAAAAATCATTTTCTCAGAATAACAACTTTTAAATCAAAGTTTATCATAGTTTTTAATTAACTAACCCAAAACAGCCCGCGGTGTTACTACGACGGCGTAAATCCGGTTTTACGGTGTTTTTCGTGTTTCCAGATTTTAAATCATTAAGTTAGCATATCATATAGATATAGAACATGTGTTTAGTTGATTTTAAAAGTCAAGTTAGAAGGATTAACTTTTGTTTGTGAACAAGTTTAGAATTAACTAAACTATGTTCTAGTGATTACAAGTTTAAACCTTCGAATAAGATAGCTTTATATATATGAATCGAATGATGTTATGAACATCATTACTACCTTAAGTTCCTTGGATGAACCTACTGGAAAAGAGAAAAATGGATCTAGCTTCAATGGATCCTTGGATGGCTCAAAGTTCTTGAAGCAAAATCATGACACGAAAACAAGTTCAAGTAAGATCATCACTTGAAATAAGATTGTTATAGTTATAGAAATTGAACCAAAGTTTGAATATGATTATTACCTTGTATTAGAATGATAACCTACTGTAAGAAACAAAGATTTCTTGAGGTTGGATGATCACCTTACAAGATTGGAAGTGAGCTAGCAAACTTGAAAGTATTCTTGATTTTATGTAACTAGAACTTTTGGAATTTATGAAGAACACTTAGAACTTGAAGATAGAACTTGAGAGAGTTCAATTAGATGAAGAAAATTGAAGAATGAAAGTGTTTGTAGGTGTTTTTGGTCGTTGGTGTATGGATTAGATATAAAGGATATGTAATTTTGTTTTCATGTAAATAAGTCATGAATGATTACTCATATTTTTGTAATCTTATGAGATATTTCATGCTAGTTGCCAAATGATGGTTCCCACATGTGTTAGGTGACTCACATGGGCTGCTAAGAGCTGATCATTGGAGTGTATATACCAATAGTACATACATCTAAAAGCTGTGTATTGTACGAGTACGAATACGGGTGCATACGAGTAGAATTGTTGATGAAACTGAACGAGAATGTAATTGTAAGCATTTTTGTTAAGTAGAAGTATTTTGATAAGTGTATTGAAGTCTTTCAAAAGTGTATAAATACATATTAAAACACTACATGTATATACATTTTAACTGAGTCGTTAAGTCATCGTTAGTCGTTACATGTAAGTGTTGTTTTGAAACCTTTAGGTTAACGATCTTGTTAAATGTTGTTAACCCAATGTTTATAATATCAAAAGAGATTTTAAATTATTATATTATCATGATATTATGATGTACGAATATCTCTTAATATGATATATATATATATATTAAATGTCGTTACAACGATAAACGTTACATATATGTCTCGTTTCAAAATCATTAAGTTAGTAGTCTTGTTTTTACATATGTAGTTCATTGTTAATATAATTAATGATATGTTTACTTATCATAATATCATGTTAACTATATATATAACCATATATATGTCATCATATAGTTTTTTTACAAGTTTTAACGTTCGTGAATCACCGGTCAACTTGGGTGGTCAATTGTCTATATGAAACCTATTTCAATTAATCAAGTCTTAACAAGTTTGATTGCTTAACATGTTGGAAACATTTAATCATGTAAATATCAATCTCAATTAATATATTTAAACATGGAAAAGTTCGGGTCACTACACGTAGGAGAATGTTTGACGTGTTCTAAGGTCAAAGCTGAGCATCAGAAACCATCAGGTCTACTTCAACAACCTGAAATCCCGGAATGGAAATGGGAAAACATTACCATGGATTTCATCACTAAATTGCCAAGGACTGCAAGTGGTTTTGATACCATTTAGGTAATAGTTGATCGTCTCACCAAATCAGCACACTTCCTACCAATAAGAGAAGATGACAAGATGGAGAAGTTAGCTCGACTGTATTTGAAGGAAGTCGTCTCCAGACATGGAATACCAATCTTTTATTATCTCTGATAGGGATGGCAGATTTATTTCAAGATTCTGGCAGACATTACAGCAAGCATTAGGAACTCGTCTAGACATGAGTACTGCCTATCATCCACAAACTGATGGGCAGAGCGAAAGGACGATACAAACGCTTGAAGACATGCTATGAGCATGTGTTATTGATTTCGGAAACAGTTGGGATCGACATCTACCGTTAGCAGAATTTTCTTACAACAACAGCTACCATTCAAGCATTGAGATGGCGCCGTTTGAAGCACTTTATGGTAGAAAGTGCAGGTCTCCTATTTGTTGGAGTGAAGTGGGGGATATACAGATTACGGGTCCGGAGATTATACAAGAAACTACCGAGAAGATCATCCAAATTCAACAACGGTTGAAAACCGCCCAAAGTCGACAAAAGAGATACGCTGACATTAAAAGAAAAGATATAGAATTTGAAATTGGAGAGATGGTCATGCTTAAAGTTGCACCTTGGAAAGGCGTTGTTCGATTTGGTAAACGAGGGAAATTAAATCCAAGGTATATTGGACCATTCGAGATTATTGATCGTGTCGGACCAGTAGCTTACCGACTTGAGTTACCTCAACAACTCGCGGCTGTACATAACACTTTCCACATCTCGAATTTGAAGAAATGTTTTGCTAAAGAAGATCTCACTATTCCATTAGATGAAATCCAAATCAACGAAAAACGTCAATTCATCGAAGAACCCGTCGAAATAATGGATCGTGAGGTTAAAAGACTTAAGCAAAACAAGATACCAATTGTTAAGGTTCGATGGAATGCTCGTAGAGGACCCGAGTTCACCTGGGAGCGTGAAGATCAAATGAAGAAGAAATACCCGCATCTATTTCCAGAAGATTCGTCAACACCTTCAACAGCTTAAAATTTCGGGACGAAATCTATTTAACGGGTAGGTACTGTAGTGACCCGAACTTTTCCATGTTTATATATATTAATTGAGATTGATATTTACATGATTAAATGTTTCCAACATGTTAAGCAATCAAACTTGTTAAGACTTGATTAATTGAAATATGTTTCATATAGACAATTGACCACCCAAGTTGACCGGCGATTCACGAACGTTAAAACTTGTAAAAACGACATGACGATATATATATGGATATACATATGGTTAACATGAGATTATGATAAGTAAGGATCTCCATAAGTATATTAACAATGAGTTATATACATATAAACAAGACTACTAACTTAAGGATTTCGAAACGAGACATATATGTAACGATTATCGTTGTAACGACATTTAAATGTATATATATCATATTAAGATATATTAATATATCGTAATATCATGATAATATAATAATTTAACATCTCATTAGATATAATAAACAATGGGTTAACAACATTAATTGAGATCGTTAACTTAAAGGTTTCAAAACAACACTTACATGTAACGACTAACGATGACTTAACGACTCAGTTAAAATGTATATACATGTAGTGTATTTAGATGTATTAAAATACTTTTGGAAGACTTCAAGACATATATCAAAACACTCATACTTAACGAAAATGGTTACAGTTACTTTCCCATTCTTTTCTTTCATCAAGAATTCTAGTCGTATTCTTACCCGTATTATACACAGCTTCAAAAAGTACTTACTATGGGTATATACCAATAGGAACTAGCATGGGATTCCACTCTTGATTATGTCATGTATGACTAATCAATTTTAACTTCTACCATGAGCTAGTCAACTAACTAGAACTCCCTTTAACCCCACTCAACACTCACCATTTACCACTCATCATTCACTCCATTTCACTTCCAATTCTCTTTCTAATTCTCTCTCAACACACACACACACACACTATTATGAATGTATTTTTCCAGTAGTTAATCATCATCTTCATCAAAAATCACTTCAAGAATCAAGCTATAATCATCATAGGAAGAACACTTCAAGAACACTTCAAAAATCCCTTCAAGTTTACTAATTTACTTCCAAGCTTTGTAATCCATTCCAAGTAATCATCTAAGATCAAGAAACCTTTGTTATATACAGTAGGTTATCTTTATTATTCAAGGTAATATTCATATTCAAACTTTGATTCAATTTCTATAACTATAAACTATCTTAATTCGAGTAAAAATCTTACTTGAACTTGTTTTTGTGTCATGATCCTACTTCAAGAACTTTCAAGCCATCCAAGATCCTTTGAAGCTAGATCATTTCTTGTCACTTCTAGTAGGTTTACCTACTAAACTTGAGGTAGTAATGATGTTCATAACATCATTCGATTCATATATATAAAACTATCTTATTCGAAGGTTTAAACTCGTATTCACTAGAACATAGTTTAGTTAATTCTAAACTTGTTCGCAAACAAAAGTTAATCCTTCTAACTTGACTTTTAAAATTAACTAAACACATGTTCTATATCTATATGATATGCTAACTTAATGATTTAAAACCCGGAAACAGGAAAAACACCGTAAAACCGGATTTACGCCGTCGTAGTAACACCGCGGGCTGTTTTGGGTTAGTTAATTAAAAACTATGATAAACTTTGATTTAAAAGTTGTTATTCTGAGAAAATGATTTTTATTATGAACATGAAACTATATCCAAAAATTATGGTTAAACTCAAAGTGGAAGTATGTTTTCTAAAATGGTCATCTAGACGTCGTTCTTTCGACTGAAATGACTACCTTTACAAAAACGACTTGTAACTTATTTTTCCGACAATAAACCTATACTTTTTCTGTTTAGATTCATAAAATAGAGTTCAATATGAAACCATAGCAATTTTATTCACTCAAAACAGATTTAAAATGAAGAAGTTATGGGTAAAACAAAATTGGATAATTTTTCTCATTTTAGCTACGTGAAAATTGGTAACAAATCTATTCCAACCATAACTTAATCAACTTGTATTGTATATTATGTAATCTTGAGATACCATAGACACGTATACAATGTTTCGACCTATCATGTCGACACATCTATATATATTTCGGAACAACCATAGACACTCTATATGTGAATGTTGGAGTTAGCTATACAGGGTTGAGGTTGATTCCAAAATATATATAGTTTGAGTTGTGATCAATACTGAGATACGTATACACTGGGTCATGGATTGATTCAAGATAATATTTATCGATTTATTTCTGTACATCTAACTGTGGACAACTAGTTGTAGGTTACTAACGAGGACAGCTGACTTAATAAACTTAAAACATCAAAAAATATTAAAAGTGTTGTAAATATATTTTGAACATACTTTAATATATATGTATATATTGTTATAGGTTCGTGAATCAACAGTGGCCAAGTCTTACTTCTCGACGAAGTAAAAAAAAATGTGAAAGTGAGTTATAGTCCCACTTTTAAAATCTAATATTTTTGGGATGAGAATACATGCAGGTTTTATAAATGATTTACAAAATAGACACAAGTACGTGAAACTACATTCTATGGTTGAATTATCAAAATCGAATATGCCCCTTTTTATTAAGTCTGGTAATTTAAGAATTAGGGAACAGATACCCTAATTGACGCGAATCCTAAAGATAGATCTATTGGGCCTAACAAACCCCATCCAAAGTACTAGATGCTTTAGTACTTCGAAATTTATATCATATCCGAAGGGTGTCCCGGACTGATGGGGATATTCTTATATATGCATCTTGTTAATGTCGGTTACCAAGTGTTCACCATATGAATGATTTTTATCTCTATGTATGGGATGTGTATTGAAATTTGAAATCTTGTGGTCTATTGTTACGATTTGATATATATAGGTTAAACCTATAACTCACCAACATTTTTGTTGACGTTTAAAGCATGTTTATTCTCAGGTGAATATTAAGAGCTTCCGCTGTTGCATACTAAAATAAGGACAAGATTTGGAGTCCATGTTTGTATGATATTGTGTAAAAACTGCATTCAAGAAACTGATTTCGATGTAACATATTTGTATTGTAAACCATTATGTAATGGTCGTGTGTAAACAAGATATTTTAGATTATCATTATTTGATAATCTACGTAAAGCTTTTTAAACCTTCATTTATAAAATAAAGGTTATGGTTTGTTTTAAAAATGAATGCAGTCTTTGAAAAACGTCTCAAATAGAGGTCAAAACCTCGCAACGAAATCAATTAATATGGAACGTTTTTAATCAATAAGAACAGGACATTTCAATTGCCCTCTTATGTGATTTCAATACTTGAATCAATTTTGCCTTCTCTTATGGCGTGAGGTCTTTCGAGATGATTACAGGGAGTCGTGTTTCTCCTTCTAAGAATGCATACTCCAGATTGTCGGGTAACTTCTTTAACTCCAATTTTGGAGGTTCCTCGATAGATGGCTTCATCCTAGCTATTTCCTTTCGGTCTAACGAGTCATAGTTCTCCTGGAATTCTGATTCTTCAGTAGCGGTCACTGATGCTGTCTGTTCTTCATTTCTGAAAATTGTCCTTCTTAATGCTTCCTCTTCAGAAACGTCTTCTTTAGTTTCGAAGGTAGGTTTGGGAAACTACTCACAGTCCTCCTTTGACTGGGGTTCATGATGTACCGAAATGAAATCTGTTTCTTCATTCGGTCTTCTCCTTAGTAGAGGTAAAGAAATGCCTTCTCCTAGCGGTGTTATTTGAATAGTCTTGCCAAGAAAGTTACTTTCAGAGAGGGGAGATATGTGTTGACTAAGGTTTATGGATGAATGGTTGTCGAGATTTCCTTCAGGAGGTGTAAAGAACATATCCTTAGAAATTTGATCTTGACTACATATAGCCATGGTCTCTTCCAGGTATTCGTTGACGAGTTCTTGAAAAGAATCAAAGAGATTCACATCTTCTTCCTTAGGATGGTTCATGAGGTGATCAACATTGAATGTGATTTCTTCTTCTCCAACCCTTAACTTTAATGATTTCTTGTGAACGTTAATTACAGCCTTGGCAGTATTTAGGAATGGTCTGGGAAGAAAAAGTGGGATCTTCGTGTCTTCCTCAATATCCATAATGATGAAATAAACGGGAAACGCGACCTTATCCACTCTAACTAGGACATCCTCAGCTATTCCCCGAGGAATCTTAACTGATCTATCTGCGAGTTGGATAGTCATTCTGGTAGGCCTTAAGTCATTTAATCCTAGCTTTTTGAATAACGAATAGGGCATTAGGTTTACACTGGCTCCTAAGTCTGCTAACGCATTGCTAATTTGGACATCTTACAGATAGCAAGGTACCGTAAATCTTCCTGTATCTCCTAACTTAGGGGGAATTCCATGTTGTAACACTAACGAGCATTCTTCACTTAAGGGCAAGCTAACTATCTCTCTTAATCTTTCTTTGTTTGAAAGCAGTTCTTTGAAAAATTTAGCGTAGTTTGGCATTTCTACTAAAGCATCTACTAGTTGTACATTCAAATGCAAATTCTTGATAATATCCCAATACTTAGCGAATTGCGCTTCTTGTTTTTCCTTCCTAATCCTACCTGGGAAAGGTATGCGGGCACGCAGAATAATTTCCGGGGCCTTAGGAGAGATAGGTTCCGGTGGGTTGACCACTTGGTCAATTAGCACAAGTTCCTTATCTGAAAAATCTTGTATGGGTATGTTGACAGTTGTTTCCTTCCCTCCTCTAGTAATTACTAGGGCATCAAACTCACTGCACTCTATTTCAACTTTAGTGGTTAATCGTTTAAGCGTAAGCTGAAAATTGGTGATTAATTCTTCAAAAGTCTTTATCAAAGTGTCGAACTTATTTTGACATTCTATGACTTGAAGGTTTATCGTGTATTGCTTTTTCATAAATTCAACTAAAATTTCCCTAGAGTGAAGAGTAGGTTTGTACAACAGGAAGATTATATTAGGATCTGAGCTATTTTGCTGTTTATGTGCCCATCTAGAGTAAGGATACCTTAGATTGGTTCTAGTAGGATCGGAGTTTATAGGAATTTGTAAATTTTGAAGAGTGAGGGTGAGATCTTGTAACCTGGTTTCCAGCATTTTTACAGTATGAGCGAAGACGTCATCTTTCTCAGCAGCTTCATTATTCCAATCTTCCTGTTGTGCAGCTATTGTGTCCAAGAGATTCTATGCTTCGTCTGCTGTTCGGGACATGAAATTGCCTTGCGAGGCCATGTCTAGGATAGACTTATCATCCTTGGTCAAACCATTGTAAAGCGTACAGATTATGTCTGCCCGACTTAACGAATGATTCAGATATCTTTTAAGCAACATCTTTATTCTATTCCATGCTAGACACAATGACTCGTTTTCTTTTTGAGAAAACTTAGTGATGTCATTTCTTAAACAGGTTTGCATGGAGGGTGGATAAAATTTGTTTAGAAATTTAGTGGCTAAATCCTCCCATGTATGGATTGAATTCGGGTTAAGTTCATCAAACCATGATAAAGCGTGTGTAGAAAGTGAATATTGAAAAAGATGAAGTTTTAAAATGTTTTTCTCATTTTCTTCCTTCTTAAAAGAGTCAACCAGACTGATAAATTTGTTTAAATGAAAGTTTGGATCGCCAGTCGGTAATCCTTGAAATTTACAGATCATACTGACTAGTTTAATCATGTGTGAACTAATTTCAGGAATTTCTTCGGTTCCTAAGATGATTGGTCCTCCTCTTTCCTCTAAGAATGACTTATGCATAGAAGCAAGGGTGTCTTGTTGTTCCAATTTTTTATTTTTTTTTATTTACAAAAAACTAAAAAGTAACTTTTAGAAAATATTAATTTACTAAAAGGATTTATCATTTAATAAAAATAATTATTCTTGAAATTCGGTCGCTAACCAGATCAGATATCTTTACTGATAGGATTTCTTACAGATTACTTGTATCGAGGTGGCCAGGCCGACTACGGAGGGGCAGGATCCTTTTGGTTCCAATATAATTGGAGATTTTTCGGAAAATCCAACAACCAAGTTCGAGTATAATTGTCTTTCTTAGACACCACCAAACAATACTTTGTCTGTTTAAAATCTTTCTCGATCAAAATATTCGATCCCCGGCAGCAGCGCCAAGAAAAGCAGTGATATGCTACTAACGGACTGTTTTATTTGTGCGGTGTCGTTAGGTCGCAGGATGTCCGATTCGGTAGCACACAGTGTCTTCATTTATTTATATTTTGCGGGGACTAAATTTACTTTTACTTTCTAAGGTGTAGAAGGTGTAAGTTAACCTAGTATCGTATTTTTTTGCTGACTAATGAATTGAAGATCAAGTGGATAATTGTCTTTTAGTTAAATTACCTGGATAAAATATAGTAGTTGATTTTAAATTGGAAGGATATTCGGAGTATGCAGATCAGGGAGATGTTGACCAAGATATTAGTATTGAGTTAGGGGAAGGTAATTATGCTTATGTTAAGACTATGCTTAGAATGATGTAGATCTGGTTGGATGAGCCAATTACACAAACCTACTTATCTCTAAACTCTCGGAGTTCTCTTTGAGCAGTGAGAAGTACGTCACTTGGTCGTATAATTGAAAGGTAACAATACCTCGGAGGTTATCCTCAGTAAAGCACTAGGTTTATTAGTGAGTTAAGCTCTAATCCTAACCCTCGTTGTCAGTTCAGGTAACTGAATAACAACGTGTCGTGTTGATTGAACACTGATCACAAACGAAAGGAATCCGTCGGTTTAAGTTAGCAAAATCTTAAATGAAAACTAACAACCATTCCATCATACTAATGAGATCATATCAATTCAAACATTATACAACATCATAGTCAACATACTGATAGTAAAGCAGATAGAAACCTAATGAATACCTAAACAGTTGATATGACTAAGACCTAAGGCAACAATCAAACAAGAACATGCAATAGGCTTGGGTCACATAGTGAAGGCACTAACTAGATCTTAACAGCTCCTAAGAGGTCTCTTCAGAACAGTCAATAGGCATTCTAGGTCATTTATATCTCAATTAGTATGTTTCATGTCCTAAAAGCGCATTAAATGCCTCTCGGGAACTCCGGCCATAACGAGTTCATAGAATCTTCAGATAAAGTATAACCAGGGTTCTTAATCCTTTGAAGTAGCTAATTTCATATAGGTGGACAAGTCCTGATCACAATCTAGGTTGGTCAATCCTTAAGATGTTAGCATACAAATCTATCAGACTTCCTAGTTCAGTATTATAACAGTAATCGTACTAAATTAACATAATTACGCTAACCCAAACTTCTATCATGGCAACATACAGATTAATTAAGCTATCATGGTAATATCGGAATGCATTATTAGGCATAAAAAGTAAGAACACATGTTTAATACAAAAGATAAGCATTTCGGATAAAAACCTGAAAAGGCCGAAGAAATCTGCCGAGATCGTAGGGACTCGCCGGGACATCCTCCGGAAAACAAAAGCTAAGCTAACTACTACTAAAGACTAACTAAAAGCTTGAAAATATGAAATGAATTACAAATTGAGTGTGTCTTGGAATGGATGGAGAAAGCCCTTTAAATAGACTTGATTTTTGCCTGCAAACGGCTGGCAGGCCGTTTGATAGGCCGTTGGTACGATTTTCCGTATAGCAGGTGTAAGGTACCAGTACAGAACACTATCCTCCTAGCGTAGAATGCTTGTATGTTAATTGATGTTTGCCCTCAGAAAATAATCCCTGAAGATCCGGAACACGGATGAGAGATTCCTGGGGTAGCCTCAATCAATCGATGGATCAATCTATAATTGATCCATGTAGCGTTCTACCACTAAGCGGTTAATGTTTTAGAGTGAGAAAGAACTGTGTGAGAGAGAAAGTGTACTTCTCTCTGACTGAAGTTCAGATGTCAAATGTGGTGACCCAGGGGGTCTATTTATAGGCGTAAAATGTTCGAAATTTTCGGGATACACGTGTCAATCGCTAATTAATTCTATTATGCGAAGTATCCGGAAGTTCGGTGGCGTGTGCTGAAGTAGCTGTGTGCCGCTCATGCGCTTAGTAAAAGGGCTTAAGCATTGAAGCTGCCTGCAGGGATTACGCATGACGCTGGGCGGCAAATGCTAAAAACCGCCAAATATTGTTATTTTTTGTGCTTTTTGATCTATTGTTCTGTATAAAAATAATATTTTTATGCGTGTATCCCTTAGGATACACCATTAAGTCCCCCCCCCCAGTTTAATGTCTTTATTTTTGTATAAAATAAAGTCATTAAACTAAAAAATAAAATATGCCTTTTTCCTCGAAGATATAAAACTACCGTAGCCGTCTGTTTTTCTGTGCTGATGTCATTCCTCCAATTATGAATTTCCCCCAAAATCTTTTTGATTTATTTTCGAAATTTAAATTATTTACCCAATTCATGTGATTCAAACATGTGGCACGATCACATCCTTTCATCTTCTACCCATTTGATTATAAATAATCCGGTCCCCTTTCATTTTCCCTCTTCCGAAACTGGTCATTTGCTTTGAGGATATCTGGAATCACTTTCCAAAATTTATAGCAATTAAATTACCCAAGGTCATTTCTTAATTTCCCTCTTATCTATATCCATTGTTTTGTTTTCTTTGCTACCATGGCCGAATCCAGCAGCACTTCTTCTCAGAAAGATACTCGCGACCTGAGTACTATTTCTTCCACTATAACCAAAGCAGAAATAGATAAACTGTGTATAGATCATAGAAATCTTAGATTGCTGAACCCCATGGTCCCTTCATCGAGTGATAGAGCTAATAAACCCCTAAAAAGATGATCACGCTGTATAAACTTCAACTAACTATAGGTAACCCTCGTATTCCTCCCTCTTTATTTCTTCAAGAAATTCTTGCCCACTACGGGATTGGTCTTAGCCAAGTTCATCCTCTTGGGTTACAAAAAATCATTCTTTTTGAGATGTATTGTAATGATGTAGGTAGAGTACCAAGTCTAAATATTTTTCATGAGTTATTTAGAACTCGATTGGTGAGTAAATGTTGGTACACATTTGACCGTAAGCCAAATAAGACTTTTACTGGTGCGAAGGAATCTTCCTTAAAAAACTGGAAAGAGCTTTACTTTTTTGTCAATGAAAGGGTTATTAAAGATGCTTGGGCAAATGTCTGCACGTGGAGGAAAATAAAAATATGAGTGAGTAAGTCTATCACTTTGTCTGATGATGAAAGGACAACGGTTGAGGATTGGAAGGCATTAGAACTTCCACAAAGGTCATATGCTGATCATGAAGCCATTTTAGTCCTCTGTAACATGAGTGATAACTGGCGTGCTGGATATGTGCCAGCGTTGCACTAGAAAGGCCGTGGTCGGTACCTTTATGAATATACTTATTCTTGAATTATGTTATCATGAGCTATATGTATTCTTATATGTTTTTTCTACTTGTTTATGTGTTTATCTGCTGCAGAAGAAGAAATGCAGGTTTACATATCGTTTCAAAAAGCCAATTTGGAGCCCCTTTCTGTAATTGAACAGTCAAAAACTGCTGCTGAGCTTGAGGCTGATAAAACAAAAGATGCTGAGTTCGAGCAACAGCTAAAAAGTCCTGAACGGCCTACGGAAGGCGAAGGTGGCAGTGTTGCACAGCCTTCTTCGTCTGATGTAGAAATCATTGAGACTACCCCCAAACCGTCTAGCGTGAAGAAAACTGGTAAACACACAAAGCGTATGTGGAAGCGTACAGCAGGTGAAACATCTGAAAAATTGAAGAAAATAATTATGCCTTTTACTGATCTTTTTAATAATGTGTGTAAAATATTATAATGCTAACTGTATACTTGTTTGTCTTTTCATTGTATAGAATTGATTCTGCCAGAAGAAGATGATGAAACTACTACTGGTGGTGATAATGATGAAAGTAACAAAGCTGTTGATGCTGAGGATGATAATGATGACGAGGACGATGAGGAAACCAATGATGATACACATGAGGATGACACCTTTAAAACACCACCTTTCACTAACCGCCTTCCGTTGTGCCGCTGGCTGGTTTAAGAAGTTTTTTGGAGAACCCTGTTAATAAATCTGATAGTTTTGTTAATTTTCTGAAGGTAAACATCACAACTTGAGCCATGGAGATCAACCTATTTTTTCTATAATATATAATTGTTTGCAGGTTATGAATATATTTTTATTATGCAGGCAAACACAATTGCTAATCTTTCTTCTTCTCTGTCCACTATGACACATAAGCAAAGTTGTCAATCTACTTCTGCAGCAATGGTGCTTTTTAATCATCATGTGATGTATGGCCTTAAGATAAGAAACCATTGTTGCTAATGCTGTTCATAATACCAATAAATTGAAGAAACTGGAGGTTGATTTAAAAGATACAAATTTAAAGTGGAAAACTGCAGTGGATTTAGCAAAGAAAAAGTACGAAAATTTGCAGCTGGTGGAAGCAAAGTGTGTCACAGAAAGAGTTGAGAAGGAAAAATTTATGGAGGATAAAGAAAATTTATTAAAGGAAAATGAGAAATTGAAGAAAATGTTGGAAGAAGAGAAGCTTCTAGCAGAAGAAAGGATTGATGTTGCTACTACTTCTCAGAAAAATCTTATGGATTTAAAAGCTGGCATTCCTGCCCTTGTGCAGAGGGTATCGAGTTCTGAGCTTGTTGGCCGAACTTTTCATAAGTATCTTGAGGCTTCCGTTAAGAAGGACATTTCAGATGCTGTTGAAGAAATTATAAATGTCCTTTCTGATAGGCCTGATCCTCTACCCTCTGTATTTCAAAATATATAAAACCTGATGCTGAGGCCAAACTGTAGGTGGCAATTAGTGAAGTGTCCTCATTAAAAATTATTTCTTTGGCGGAGGTGTGTGGTAAAGAAAATGCTTATGTGAAGGATATTTTAGAAGTTCCTATTTGAAAACACTTTGTAACCTTCCTGTAATAACATTTTATGACTTATCTGTTTGAATTATGTTGTACACTTTACTGTCTCTTTGGAATTGCCATGCTTCTTTATGATTAACATGTGCTTGATATTGTATATGTGTCTAACTATTGTTAGCTATATAAAGCTTGAGTATTATATGCTATATTATATATAAAAGATTTTTTCTGTGAACTGATTTTGATATGGCATATGTATTAAACTTTCATCTGTTCTTCGCTGTCCGCCAAAAGTCATATCATCATCCGCCAGTGTTATAATGATACATTTATGAAGTCGAGAATTGTTGATATTATATGGCATAATGTATATGATTTATCAAAATTATATGTTTGTTTCATATTAGCATATCAGTAAAACATGCATGCCTTTATTATTTATATATATAAAATATATCAAATTGCTATCCGCCCTCCGTGCTACATAAGGGTGTTTGTTTTGTACAGATGTATTGAATAATTGAAATCAATTTTCTGGAACAGGTAATGAATCAATCATGATATTTTCATGTTGATAATGTATCATAAAAATGATAAGCCTGTTTAAGATATGTGCATAAAGTATACTGTTAAAGAATACTCCGCTTTCCGTATTGCGCTTAGGCGTTGTGCGGCTTTCAAAATACACTTGTATTTTATGTTAATTTTTCTGCTTTTCGTATATAAATGGATTTATGCATTTGAGATAAACCATTCTGTATGTCATGACATTTAAGAGATATCGTATTTTTGCCTCGGTGCCCTCTAGCGAAGTAAACACTTACGATAGCCGATCCCTTATGTCTATAATGTTGACACAAGAGCCTCTACCATCGGGGGCATAAAAATGCATTGCCTTATGTGGGTAGGTATGAATGCTATGTTTTACATTCGTAATGCGTAACGTTTTGCGTGAGAAAAGATAAAATTTTATTGATATCACTTTGCCGCAGATACAATATTTTGTGCAACATCTTCGTACGGACAGGGTGATCAATCCCATCCAGAAAATTGCAAAAATTGTATTGTGCTTTGTTTGAACTGATGAAAATAAAAAACATGTTTAACAATCTGCACTGCACAACTCATGTTAATAGTATGCTCTCCGTACAGCGTCCTGCGTTACACCTCTAAGACTCCCACATTTTGGGCGGTTTGAAATACCCATTCACATCATTTCTGTTAAACAACTGCCTTGACAGTCCTACCCTAACAAAATTCTCCCGTGCTTCATAAATAACTGACCTCTCTCTTGCCAGTCCCACATATTCAGAGTGCACCATAGCGATGCCATTTAAAGTTGGAAATCGCAATTCTGCATGTGGTATTGAAGTAATTGCTCCAAATTTTTGTAAAGTCCGCCTACCAAATAGAGCAATGAACCTTGATCTGCTATTAAGAACCGTGAAGTCCAAAATTTCTGTTCGTACCAGAGGGTGTGCTCCCAACGTTACATCCAACTTTACCTTACCAACTGCCCGCATCAATTCTCCCGTAATGCCAGCAATCTTCAAGTTTGTGTAACGAAGCCTGTCCTTCACACTGAATGGATAATCTCTAAAACAATGCAAATATAAAATATCTGCCTCACTACCTGTATCAATGTAGATTATGGTAATGCTTTTGTTCGCAATTACAACTTAGATGATTACAGGCTCTTCTGATAGCCGCCAATTTGGGATGGTGTGAAATGTAATAGGAGCATACATCCATTGCTCCATATCGCGTTCTCCATCTAACTCATGCTCGTTTCCCTCATTCCAAATAACCTTGATGTGTTTTTCAGGGGTTGTATCTCTTTCATCTTTTCTCTCATCTCTTTTTTTCCAATCACGCCATCTACCGTGACGTACCTTTCCTTGCCAAGCAAAACGCTTATTTTGATCATTCCTTCTGTATTGCTTTCCTATTAATAAATGGTTTAATTCTCCTGCTTTGATCTTAGCAATAATCTCCCTCATCAATGACTTGCAATTAATCAGTGTCATGGTCGTATGCCTCGTAGAAATCACACCACTTATCACTCTGTGGTCCCTGACTCTCTTCCATTCGTGGTAGAGGGTTAAAGGTCTCCTTAACAGGTTCAGTGAATAAGATCTCTTTTGGAGTTTTTGTTAAAGCCATGATGAGTAGATGTCTGTCTAATGGTTTTCGTTGATGGTAATTGCCATTCGGGTGATTATTGCCCCACCAACCATGTTGTTGCCTCTGATAATTGTTGTCAAACTCACGCTGTATCTGATAATTATCATTCGTGTTATGTCCTCCGCCTTGCTGTCTAAAATTCCTGTGATAATTATCAACTCTTGGATATCCCATCTCTCCTGCTCTTAAATTCTTCTGTACGACAACCAATGCTTGGTGTAACGTCTTTGGGACATCATACCATAATGCATGAATCAAACTTACAAAGCGACGCTGATCAAGACAAAAAATAAACCCTGAAACAAGCTGAGATTCTGGTATGTAAGGTATTTTTTGACACTCGATGGTGTAACGTTTCATAAAATTGCTTAGTGACTCATTCTGGTGCATTGTTATTTCATGTGCATCAAGATGCGATAGCATACAGCTTCTCAAACTTTAGTATTGCATCACAAACTTTGCTCGTAAATCAAGGAAACTAGTAATACTCCTAGGTGGTAAACTAGCAAACCACTCTCGCACCATTTCGGCAATACCATCGGAAACATATGACATGCAGTTTCATCTTCTCAATGCTGCAATCTCATAACACCTTCAAAGATGGTAAGAAAGTCTTCTGGATCAGTTGTTCTATCATAAGTACCGATGGACGGAATCCCCAAGTTTCTTGGTAATAGATATTCTACAATTCGACGGATAAAGCACCGAGTTAACTCTGCTATTACTAGCGGTTTGACCGCTTCATCCCCTGTAATCAAAGCAAATAAATTGTCTACAGCCGTTGCACGGATGGCGGGCTGCGCTAACTTCTGTTTATACCTTGATGGTGCCGTCTTGGTCAAAATCCCATCCAACAACTTTCCTGCCATCTCCTCAGTCATAAAGACCTACTCTTCGTCTTCCTAAAGTCCCATTCATTGTGCACAAAACCTTCATCATTGTGCTTCTGCTCAGTATCATCCACCAAAGTATTTAACTGATTGAATAGCTTAAACAATTGTTGTTTAGAAATTGACTTTCCTTTGCTGTTATGCTTAACATTCACATCAGATGTTCTCTTAAAAGAAACATTGTGTGTTCCTCACCTGGCTTTCCACATTCCCCCACTAGAACTTTCCATCAATGGTTTATTTAATTGTGGTATGGTTTCATGCACATGCTCTTATGCTGCAACAGTGTGCAATTGATCTTCTTCCTCGATTGAAGTTTCTTCCAGAGTTTGCTGATCTACTGGTATATTCTCAATGATGTTTTCATAGATTGGTTCGAGTGCTACTTTTTCTGAGGTTGTTTCAGTTACCTTCATGCTCTTCGTATTCTTGGTGGTACGATTTTTCGTGTAGCTGGTGAAAGGTACCAGTACAGGACACTATCCGCCTAGCGTAGAATGATTGTATGTTGATTGATGTTTGCCCTCAGGAAATAATCCCTGAAGACCCGAAAAATGGATGACAGATCTGTAGGGTAGCCTCAATCAATCTATGGATCAATCTGTAATTGATCCGTGTAGCATTCTGCCACTAAGCGGTTAATGTTTTAGAGTGAGAAAGAACTATGTGTGAGAAAGAAAGTGTACTTCTCTCTGACTTTAGTTCAGATGTCAAATGTGATGACCTAGGGGGTCTATTTATAGGCATAGAATGTCCGAAATTCTCGGGATACACGTGTCAATGGCTGATTAAATCTGTTATGCGAAGTATCTGGAAGGTCAATGGTGTGTGCTGACGTGGATGTGTGCCACTCACGCGCTTAGTAAAAGGGCTTAAGCATTGAAGCTGCCTGCAGGGCTTACGCATGACGCTGGGAGGCCTGTTGTACGCTGGGCGACAAATGCTAAAAACCGCCAAATATTGTTATCTTTTATGCTCTTTGATCTATTTTTCTATATAAAAATAATGTTTTTATGCATGTATCCCTTAGAATACACCATTAGATACTTTAAATATTTTATCTGATACTGGTTTCAAAATAAGTGTGAAGAGGAACAGCAACTCATGCTCCTCTAACTCAACACATCCACACTTTTATAAAACATACTTTGAAAGATATCATCTGCTGATAGTACAACTAGCAGAGATCATACCTCACCTCCAAAGTAGAACTGAGCTAGCTCTTCATCGGGTTGAACCAACTTTAGCTACTGCATTAACATGTTGCTACTTTAAGAATAAATATAAGTGTCACACTAATACATATCAACCTGATAAATATCTTAAGTCAACACATACCCCCAATGAGTCATCACATATGTATTTACCAGCACCACAATCTTTCTCAATAGAAGGGCTGACTAAAACACATGTCATTCCCTAGAGACCAACATTAGATGTAATTATTGAGTCAAATTTATTTGGTTCTACTTTTTGCTGACTGAAATGGTTCTTTTGTTCCAGTTGTTGTCATTACAGATAATATGGACGATCTTGCGCTCAATGAGGATGATATAGCATTGAAGAAGGATGTTGCTACAACTGATGAAGATGTTATAGCATCAAAAAAAGTTGTTGCTACAGCTGACGATGAGAAGATGAATGATAATGAGAGTGCTGATACTGCTAACCATTCCTTATGTTTGTCAAGTACCAGATTCAGAGGAGGTGGTTCTCAAAGCTATCCACAAGGGAGCAGTACTGGCTCCAAAGGTTGCTTATCTAGTGGATCAATTGACTATTGACCCTTCTAGTGCACTGGTTGCTGCTGTTCCGGATGAACAACTATTGAAACTGCTACAACATCTTGAACAATCTGGGAAACATGAGCTATTAGATAAATTAACAACTGATAATGTCAATTAGCATCCTTTCTATGATTTTGTTATTTCACCTGATGCTGCTGCTCCTCCTCCTCCTCCTACTAGGTCATGGACACCTTTGAAAGTTTTCTTGATTCTGATGGTAAAGTGATTGGTGCTCCTCCTAAAGGTTTTCATGGTGATGATCTACCAGTACCCTCTGACTCTACTACTTTTTCATTCTCTTCTGATGATAATGCTAAGGGTATTGGTACTGGTACTGCAAAAAAGCCATTGGATCATGATATTGGCCCATCTACTGCTAAAAGGCTAGTGGATCTTGATACTAGCTCATCTTCTGCCGATGAAGATAACTTTAGTTCTAAACCTTTGAATAAAGGTAAAAATGGCGGTGATTGATGTTATGACTCTGTTGATGACCTTCCACCTCTACCACCCCATATAGTTACTCTTCGTTAAGCATGTGATGCTCTGCTCTTTACAAGTAGCTGAAGTTGAAGGGTTGTCTTACCTGTATGTACAACGTGCTATTTCTCATGTGACACCTACCATTCAACAATCAATTTCTGAACATGTGTATGAGGTTGTACAAAAATATTTTCAAATTGTTGAATATAATGCACCTCCAGGTGCTTCCATCTCTGCTGTTGAAGATCATCTGAAACATATATTTGAGTTTGCCAACACTGTTGCTACTGATATTCATCGCAACCAGCTAAACAATGCATATCTGGGTCATCAAATCCACACTCATGAAAAATATGCTGCTCATCTATCCCAACTTGAAGTTGATCTGAATACTGAGAGACTACATAATCACAACTTGAACTAGGAGAATAACATTCTTAAAGATCGGATTGCATTCAATGGCAGCTAGACTCCAGGGTACCAATACTGGTTAAAACCTTGCACTGGATGGTTGAACTTCAAGCTACAAACATAATTAATGTGGAGAAGATGGTTATGATTACCTCGAGGAATGAAGTTCTAATGGCCAATCTGTATAACAGGCAATTTGGTGTGGACCCTGGAGCTCATCTCTCTAGGGCTGATGTTGAATGGAATCACCATGCTCTGTCCTGTAGTGACAGTGATAGTGATTGTGAACTCATTGATCCCTCCACTTCAAACCCTGATGATGCCAAAACGGGGGGAAGAAGATGAAAGATAAGAAAAGAAAAATAACAGACTAGGAGCATGAACATGAGAAGGTCCCAAAGCAGAGAAAAAGAGATGACAATGAAACTGGTGGTGCTGGTGAAGGAAAGAAACCTACTGCTGCTGAGACAGAAGCCCAATCCAAGGTCAAAATACCTGATGGTTCTCAAAGTATTGAAAGTAAAATGCAAAGATCTACTGAGAGGCATCAGAAGAAGCAGCAAGGCTTGAATGATGCATTCAATGAAAATTTGTTGAGTATTGCAGAAAGAGATAGCAAAAGATTCTTTAACTGGTAAACCTCTCTGTTAATCAAAAGGAGAAGAAGGAACAGATAGCTCAGCTCAAGAAGCATATTAAAAATATAAGAAGAGAGAAGCTAACTTCCAGATTAGATTTCAGAATCAATGGAGTCACTGCTCAAGAGGTTCAAGTTTATCTTTACTCTAATCAACCTCAAGTGATGAAAGGTGCTATCTTTTAGCAATGGCTTGCTTCTGGCAAGCCTATTAGAGCTACTAGCCAGCAGCACAACAGCCATCACAACAAGATTCAGCTCAACAACCAGTAGAGGCAAATCAGACCTCTGCTAGTGTTCAAGTACAACCACAGCAGCAACAACAACAACAGCAACAACCAATAGAGGCTAGTCAGACCTCTGTTGGTGATCAACAATAACAATAACAGCAACAACCAGTAGAGGTTGATCAGACCTCTACTGGTAATACTAATGGTCAAGTAGAGACAAAGTCTACTACTGAGGGAGAGTAACTTCTTTCAATTCCCTCGAGGAACACTGAAGAATTAACATCACCACTTGAACCAGATTCCATTGATGAACAAATGGCTAAAACTCAAACTAAGGATCATCAGCCTATTCATTCTGAACTCTTATTTTCTTCAAGTGGTGAAGAATCTGAAGATGATGAGCTTCTGCCTATATCCGATGAAGAAAGCCTACCTTTCAAGAAGTATCCCATAGCTTATGTTCCACCAAAAGATTGAGTGAAGGCATTTGAAGCAGAAGCTAAATATTCTAAAAATGAAGACTGAACTGGTGATGTTGAGGAAGATGACCCAACACAAAGTGTGCTGTTGGGAATGGATGGAGATTCATATCTGTTGAATAATGGCTAAGATGGGATGCACTTGTCAAATAAGATAATATTAGAAGAATCAGGCTGATGCATCACCCTCTAGAGGAAGAACATTATATCCTTACTGCCAATCTCAATATGCCTATTGAGCAATACCTAAGAATCAATTGTTTGAGACTAAGCTCTGAGAAAGAAAAGGAATTGTATGTTGAAGCTAAGAAGCTCAAAATTGGTTTCGAGGAGTATTTAAATCTAAAAAGTATAGAGGATGGTAGATTAACTGCAGCTGCAGCTAAAGACTTGAATCTTTCATACGAAGAATATATTCTATCTGTTTAATTGGAATAACAGTTAAAGTATGTTGCTGAGCTGAGTGAATAAATAAATCTGCGGTGAACAAAAAATTGCTTGCTCAAGAAAGAAAAAGAGAAGAGGAAGAAGAATTTGATAAGGCAGCTAACGCTCTTGTTGCTGCTAAAGACAAAGAAATAGATGCAGAAGAGGCAGTTGAAAGATCTCCACAAAGAGCAAAACATCTTCTTACTACCAGATCTCAAGCAGCCTGGGAAAGAGTGATGAGGTAGATATATGCTAATATGATGACACGAAGATTGAATACTGGAAGAATCATCAAGTGTCAAAAATGCACCAAGGGTGTACTCAACATGAGCAGGGATAATAATGTTTTTGAGAGAGTGGATATTGCTAACTTATGTAGATATGGCTACTCTGAATGGATGGAGATTCTTTAATACTTCAGAGGCAAAAAGGAAAGTGAGCAACAGAAAGCTATTGCTGCAGAACTACGGAGTTTTTTCAAGATGGCAACTCTATATGAAAAATTTACTAGTAGATGTTGATGCTGAAATATCAAAGAAGAAGAAGAAAGTTGGTGCAGGCCCATTCAGCGTGAAACAATCATTCTACCTCCAAAAATTCCCATTCTCAGAATAGAAGATCTCCCAAAACTCTTCCCATTTGTGAAGATTAAAGAAGAACCAGCTAGAGATTAAGGATGACTACTTTTATGTTTTTCTTGTAATCAATAAATATAATATTGTTCACTGGTAAGTGAGTATGTGTAATCCGTTGATTCAAGGTTCGCTGATAATGATGACCGATTAAGTAAGTTAGAATAATTGGGTATGATCTTTTGGACTTGAATGTGAATTAGAAATTAGAGGTGGTGATAAACCTGTGACTTTTGTGATAATGACTGACCAGATTCCGAGGACGGAATCTTCTTAAGGGGGTAGATTTGTAACACGCTCAAAATGGGCTTAGTAGTAAATGACCTTTTTATCATTAGTTAATATTAATTTATTAATATTAGTAATTTTAATAATTGTATGTTTTTGATTATTTGATAATTTGGTTTAGACCAGTTTGTTACAAGGGTCACAGAACAGGTTCGTTTGTTTAATTTGGACTCCGTTAGGGCCGCCTAATTAAGTACGAAAGATATTAGAGAACTTGTAAATACCCGTGTGTAATAGGGTATTATATTTTAACACATAAGAGTGTATGTGTCAACTTCTTTTATCCTTTTTCTTGAACATTCCCAAACAAGAACGTACCTAAATTCTTTCACCTTGAAACCCTAATTTGATCCAAGCTTGAAATTGATTTGTGAAGCTATAGGAACTGAATTATATCATCTTTGTAAGCATCTATCCAGTTTAGCATGCTTGAATTCGTGGTTTAACTCTTAAGAATTGGGTTTTGGGTGTAAAATGGGTTTTTGATGACTATAAGCTTAAATCTTCATGTTTTGTGTTTGCAAGTGTTAATTGTTGATAGAAATAGTTTCTATATAGTTTATATGATGTATTTGAAGTGGTTTTGGTGTTAGAACTTGCAAAAATCGAGTTTTTGGGTCAAAAACATGAAAAACAGCGTGCTGGAGCTGTTCTTCAGCTCCCACATGAGTGAAAGGTCACCCACATGAGTGACCACACTTTTGAGGGTCAACCACACATGTGAGGACTCACTCGCACGAGTGAGGCCTCACCCACGCGTGTGAGCACCGGTCAGATTTGTGGAAACTTGTTTTGGTCATAACTTTCAAACCGTAACTATGTTTTCGACGAATAAACTATCGTTGGAATCGTATTAAAGTTTACTTTCTAATGATAAGGTTTTAAAATAATAATTCAAACTTTATTTTGGGTTAAAGTTATTCGGAAGCGTGTATGCTCCATTTTACGCTCATACGGGAGTTGTTATTGAAAGGGATTTTGGGTAAACTTGCCCATAATGGATCATAAACTTATTTGAGTAACTTAATAGCATGATTTTATGGTATGATATCGATTATTCGTTGAATGTTACTACTGTTCCTCATCACTCGCACGAGTGAGCATTCATTCGTACGGTTGAGGTAGTCAACCGTGTGGTGAACCGTGCGAGTGAGTGCTGATGAGCAATTTATGTTTTGATTGTAATGATATGTACGGATGATACGTGACTCGTACAAATCACTAGTCACTTATGGGATCAACCGTACGGATCATGTGATTCATTGTAGGATGTTTGGTCATAGACCAAACATACGAGTGAGTTGTCAACCGTACGGTTGAGTGTTCTCAAATGTGTGTGTGATGATGTTACTAGTACGGTTGACAGACCACTTGTAAAGTGATTAAGTGCTGGTTTTGGTGTTGTTTTATTATTGTCGGGTTGTTATCAAGATATGATTACTGACTCGGATTGTATCACTCTCAGATGATAAAGGAACGGAGAAGACTCAGTAATTTTAGACCACTGAGTTCTCATTGGTAATTGGTGAGTTGGACTATCCTTATGGATATTGGTATTTAGTAACAAGTGTAGTTACTACCCACTGTTTGGTTAATATAGATTATGATAATCTATGTATGCATGTTAATTATTATTGTAATGATAAGTAGTAGGTTATACTACTGTTATCAGGTTTTCACTTAGATTGAAATAGTAGAATGCCTGATTAGATTGCCTTGTGGTTATTAGTGATGTTACCTACGGTGAGATTGTAGGTGGGTTATGTGCACATTAGGGAACTAGCCGTGTATAGAAGGGTCAGTACCGTCCGTGTATAGAAGGGACGGAAGAGGTCAACCGTGTATAGAAGGGTTGGGCTTGGGGGTTATTGTACGGGCAGTATACTGCAATTGATGTATGTAAATGTTAGGAGAGGTATACTGTGGGACAATAACTGGAGCTATTGATATGGCTCTAGCTTGATCCGCTAGTAGTTGTAGACCTGGCAGGGTCAACGATCCTCTTGGGGTTTTATAGCCGTTAGTGCTATGTATAGCCATTAGTGCTATGAGAGTGAATATTTGTGTAAAGCTATTGATATTATTGGTGAGTAGCTATGTATAGCTATGGATACCTTTATTATATAGGTATGTAAGGCTGTGTAGTATAGTGCCTTTGGTGCCTTTACTGAATAGCTTGTTGATGTTATTGCTACTTTGTTAATTGAATCACTGCCTAGCTCTGTACTTCATCGGTAAAAGATTTATTTTGATTTCAAAATTCATATATATTAAATATACATATAATTTCTTCAGGGGAAATGAGTTAATACTTCATCGGTTATTGTTGCTGGTATTTCTTGGTAACTACGGTGCGTATGACGTTGATGCTCGTGGAACAGATTGTGAAGTTGAGGTTTGCGATGCGGTTATTGTTGGAGATGGTAATGGTACTGTTGGTGTTGTTGTCGGTGGTACTGTTGATACTGGTGATGCTGCTGGTGCTTGTAACCTTTGCACCATATTCTCCAAAGCCACTACCCGAGCGCGAAGCTCGTTGACTTCTTCTATTACACTAGGATGATTGTTGGTTTGGACGAGCGGATGAATAAGATTAAGAATTTGAGATAGTATATTATCGTGACGAGATACTCTGGAAATCAAAGAAAAAATGGTGTCTCGAACAGGTTCGCCGGTAAGTGCTTCAGGTTCTTTGCCAAGAGGGAAATGTGGTGGATGGAAGAGATCACCTTCTTCTTGTCTCCAATGACTAAGCAGGCTACGAACCCATCCCCAACTCATCCATAATAGGTGATGGATGATTGGTTGATCCATTCCGGTTACACTGTCTTCGGAGTTCAGGTGAATATCCATATTAGAATAGCTGTCGGAGTTTAAGGAATTTGAACCAGATACGGGATCCATCTTGTATAATTAGGGAGATGATTTTTGATATGAAATAGATTATAGAATTTAGATTGGAACTCTTCAATACATAATTTACATATGTATATATAATACCAAAATTCCATAAATCACGGAGGAATTTTTGGAAGATGTCAGGAAAAGTTTACAGTAACAGATTTGCTAAGATATGAATTAGCAGATACGCTAAGATATGAATTTTGTCTATACACTATTCATGCAATAACTGCAGGCAAACATGTCTAGACTTAAGAATGATAAGCATGTAATTTCTGATAAGAAATGATAGGAAAAACTTGGTAAAAAAACAGATACGGTCATAGTCCACACTCACTAATGCATCCTAAAAATTACCAGTTAAACACACTAATGCAAATTCTGGTTCCCTATGACCTCAAGCTCTGATACCAACTGTGATGATCCTTCCAAATCCCTTTGGACGAATACATCATTCATCGATTTCACAGTGAGGTACTGACCTCTACATGATACGTTTTGTAAACATTGCATTCTTTTGAAAAGACACACCATAAATGAATATCAAATTCCATGGTTTTTGATGTCTGATGATTTCTACATATAGACAATCACCATAAATAATAGTTTACAATACTACATCCGCTGATAATGCAGTCAAAATTAGATACATGGTGATGATTTTATGAATGCAAAGTTTTCTCGAATAAAGCATGTATGACTCCATGCACATAGCTTGTATCACATATAAGCAAACAGCGGAAGACTTCTAGGAACCTGAGAATAAACATGCTTAAAAGTGTCAACACAAAGGTTGGTGAGTTCATAGTTTTAATGTTGCATATAATCCATATATAAAGGTGGATCACAAGATTTCAGTTGTTCCATCCAGAAACGTTTATCAAAATATTCTACAAGATTGAGCACCCTGGTAACTAAACTTTAACGTATATATAATAAGTACCCCTGTTTTAACATACATGCAACCAACATGTACAATAACGCAAACCAATGTGTACTAAACTCAAATAGCATACGTCTGTTTTATAGTTCAGGCTAGGATTACTATACCTGGAACAGACGGGGATGTCAAACCCTATGGATCCATATATAACTACTCGCGCCCACCAGTTCTTATAACCGGCAGTTACTAGTTACCAAAGCTAAGGGATTTTCGGTTCAAACTCTGTGTAGAATTTAGTATGTACTTGTATCTATTGCGTTTAAAATAAAGTGGATGTATTCTCAGCCCAAAAATATATATTGCAAAAGCATTTAAAAAGGGAGCAAATGAAACTCACCTTAGCAGCACATAAGGTCATTCACCGAAATGTGACCGAAACTCGGAATCCAAAATAACCGTAGATCTCAACCTAGAGAACATATATTGGTCAATACATGTCTAACAAGCTAGGTCGGGTCATAGTGTATCACAATCCTAATGCTCGAGACCGATATGCAAAAGTTAACAAAAGTCATCTCAAAAGTCAACCTGACCTAATATGATCTTTAAATCTATACATGTTTATTAACATTGTATAAGTTTTGATAATTGAACGAATTTATAGTTTATCAAACTCAAAATATTATTTATTTCAGGAGCTATATTATATTTGAATTATCATGGCAATCGAAAATATTTTATTATTTCACATAGTTTTCCAATACTTGTAGAATCAGATTATAATGTTTATAAAGCTTTAAAACATGATACGACAGTCAACTTTGACAATTGTTCAACAAAACGAGACGTGTCTTATATAGAAATTTATTCACTCGATTAGTAATATCTAAAAATCCAATTTATCAATCTCATAGACAAGTTGTTTAAATATTAATTTACAGTTTCAAACACAATTTCAATTAACGTCAAACATAATTCAGTTGACCATATCTTTTAATCCGTTCATCGAAATCACGTGATTTCTAAATGAAAAGTTAATAATTTTTTGCCAGCTTTCCAAAAACATGCATATCATATACTTTATATTAGTAGCATATGTATCAAATTTGTGATTCATCATAAACTATCTAACGATAAAATTAAAGCATACAAGCATGCATAAACATATATACTCGAACACTAGACATGGATACACTATTAATATATAAAAGATAAGATATGAATGCTCACGTATCAATATTGTGATTCAATATTGTAGGAAAATACGTAGACGCAACGGAGATGATAAACACTAGGTTGACCTCATGAACAATACCCATGAACCATACCCATAACCTCCATAGCTATAACCCATAATTTCCTTAGCTCTATCCCACTCGAAAAATTCGTTTTGAAATAACTCGCTCATGACTCCGTCGTAGTATTTTATGTGTACTACTAATAATACTAATACTACTAATAATAATATTAAGATTAATCATAATCTTTAATAATAATAATAATAATAATAATAATAATAATAATAATAATAATAATAATAATAATAATAATAATAATAATAATAATAATAATAATAATAATAATAATAATAATAATAATAATAATAATAATAATAATAATAATTATTATTATTATTATTATTATTATATATGTTAAGAGTTCGAGAGAGATAGAATGAATTTGTGAATTAAACGGAACCAGAAGTCGATTGCTTTATAGGATTGAAACCCACCTACCACACCATGCAATCGCATGGGCTTGTGGGCAATTTGCCATGCGATCGCATGGCCTAAAGTTACAGCTCACAATTTGCAATTCTATGGCTACTGACACATATGTATATATTATTTAATATATAATATATTTAATCTTTTGAATTAATTAAATATTATATTATATTCTCGTGCATAGTTGATTTGTAATTTTTGCACCGATGAATTGTACGTTGACGCTCGACTTTCGTACCGGTTCCGGTTTTTCGAACGCCTTTTCGTACGCTTAGAAAACTTGTACTTTACTTTTCGTGACTCGTACCTTTGTCAAAATGTAGTCTTAAATATCAATAAACTATATTACTCAAAGTGTATCTTTAACTTTCGAGTGTTTTGGTCATTTGCTTCTATAAATCAATGTCTCATTATTTACTAAAATATATTATTTTAAATCAAACGTTTTATGACTAAGTTAATATTATATTTTATCACTTTATAAAATATAAATATATTTTCAATTAGTAATAAATTTGTACATATGATTGAAATATTTATTTAATAATATTTAGTTTTTCAAAATCAGTTATATATCAAAGTTTATTTCAAAATCGTTTAAATAATAGAAATTATTATAACATGTCACGTTTACACTTTAAAGCTTAAATTGATAAAATTCCTTTATGCGTCAATGTTTATTTTAATTTCTCAAACGTTCTAATTAATATATTTAATTATCAGTCGAATCAATAAACAAGTGTTACTATCGTTCACTTAACTAATTTGAAATCATATATATATATATATATATATATATATATATATATATATATATATATATATATATATACATACATATCTATTTACACATTATTGTTTGTGAATCGTCGAAAACAGTCGAAGGGTAAATGAATACATGAACACAGTTCAAAGTTTTTGAGATTTCAACTTATCAGACTTTGCTTGTTGTGTCGAAAACATTAAATCATTTAAAGATAAAGTTTAAATTTGGTCAAAATTTTCCGGGTCGTCACAGTACCTACCCGTTAAATAAATTACGTCCTGAAATTTGAGTGAGGTCGTCATGGCTAACAATAAAAATATTTTTATGACGAATATGAGTGGACAAATAGAGTTTTATCATTGTTTACTAATATAGATAAAACAATTCGATTATGTGAAGAGTACGAGTGAAGCTATCGTAAAAGAGTGAAATGAGAAAATAAAGTTTCGTCATATCTTTTGAGAAAGATATGGTTGATTTCCGGAGTTCAAGGGATTTAGAGAAAATCTTCGTAATAAGATTTGATTCTTCGGTAATTAAGGAATTTAGGATCCTCTTTGGTTAAATGCGATAATCTGTTTTGATTGCTCTGTCGGATATATCACTATAAATCCACCCTCTTCGTTTCTTTATTTCCACAGCTCACCTTCTATTCTTCCTCCCTCAACTCATACTTTAAAGTATTCGTCAATATGCTTCATCCAGTTCTGATTCTTGATATACTCCCAACTTTCATATCTATCATTCTTCTTTTTCATCTGTCGCCGGAGGAATCTATTCACTTTTACTACACTTTTGGCTTTATAGTGTTTTTAGTTCTCCCGTGTCTTTACATTGCAATAATTATTGATATACACGGCTTGTAATTTACGTATTGTCGTCGGGCTTTATATCTTTCCATATTTTTCAGAGTCCATGCTTCTGTCTTTCTATCATCATCGACATCCACAGTTAATGCTCTCTCCTTTTTGCTGCGATTTATACCCCCATTTCTATTTCAGAGCTTCATGCTCTGTTTTCTCTTCTCTCCATTAAGCACCGTATGTAATGGTCCAGAATTCGCATATATGAATTTTGGAATGAACATAGTTAATGTTCTAAGAAGGAAATTGTAATAGCACGATCTTGATTTGTCAAATTACCAGAATATCCGGAAAAGACTGAATCATCAAGAAAATATTTTCTTGATATGTTTAGAGGTTAAATTAAATTAAATAGTTATGTAACATGGTTCATGATGAGGGTATGATCTATGAACCTTTATCACATTCCATTAGAAACTCAGCATGACTTACTGTAATATAATCACGTTGATCAAGTGTCATTATATTATACTAACTCATGCTTCAGTTCTCAACACCACTTCAATAACATTCATAATTTAAGTTCAAATTTTTCAGATTTTAGAAACTAAAACAGTTTCCTTTATGATGTATATAGATAATGTGAAGAGATATATGATTTCAGATAAGAATAGTTATGAAAATATCTTCAGAAATATCAAGGATATTTATAATGAAAGATAGGATGATATCTTAGAATTTCTAATATCAAAAGGTGATGAAGAATATTTGTCCGCAAAGGTTTAGAGTCAGGAGCATGGTATTCGTTAATGACTTCAGCAGACACTGAAGCATTTAGATTCTTTGAAGGTAGGCTTAGTCTTTGTAATTTGTCCACAGCCTCCTTCATGGTTTGCTCAATTATTTTTTCAGTACCAAATTTTCTCTTTTTCTGAGCTTTGACAACACGCTATTCTTTATCGTCAAACTTTTGACTGTTAAGGTCGTTTACAGTTTTTGCTGCTTCATCCAAAATTCGGAGAACTAGTTCGCAGGCGTTTTTCAGAAACTTCACATTCGAAGTATGCAAGTCTAGGAGATAGACGTTATATGTATATATATATAACTGTTGGCGTAGAATTATTGCAAAATTCGAGAATAATGATTGAAGCTTTTTGATACGATAACTATCGTTACAAGATACAGATGGGCATATAATAGGGTTTCAATGAATATAATGATTTTTCGGAAATTCAAAGATCAACAAAATTGTTGGTAAGTTTCCTGCTAATTTGGTGGGACATAAACGTATAACGACCCTCATTTTTCCATTATATATTTTTCCAATATTAAATGCCCAAACAATATAATCAAAACTTAATGATTAAACTTTAATCAACAATTGTTAAGTATTAAGAGTTAGAAAACATATTAATTAACTTTGTGCAATAATTGACAAGTTAATAAAAGATGAAAATAATAAACTGTTAGTCGACACTCACTGCTAATTAAAATTTATGCATTTATGTAATATTATAACTGATAACCTATAAGTAATAAATAAAAATTGACATTTATATAAATAATAAAACAATTGAGAACTAAATATATACAAGTCATGAATTAGTAAAAAGAAAATAATACTTATCATGTAGTAAATGTAAAAAATAATAATAGTAATAATAGTAATAATAATGAGACTAAAGAATCTTAAACAATTACATCCTTATGTTGACTAAAAATTAAAATAATATATATATAAACTAGTACCACCTATTGTTGACTAAAAATTATAAAATAAAATAAAATCATTAATTAGAACATCCTTATGTTGACTAACACTCTAATACTTGCACTATATAAACTCCTAGTTTCTCATTCACAAATCACACCAAAATCCTCTCTCAAAAACAATCTCTCCCTCTCCCTCTCTTGTGGTATTCGGATCTTCAAGCTTGTTCTTCGTGTTCTTCAAGAATCTTCAAGGAGTTCTTCAAGATTTTTAAGGCTTTGATCTTCCATCTTCATCGTGTTCATCTTTTCTTTGTTAATTATCTTGAATCTTCAAAGGTATAACATAAACCCTAAACTATTTACATAAACTTTAATCTTTGTTAATTCATATTCATATTATAAACTTGTTATTCATAAGTATATACATAAACACTCCTAGATTTATATATACATATATACATGTAAAAAAAAAATATTTTTATGTATATATACGAATTATATATACATATACATATTAAAACCTTAAACCCTAATACTACTTATACTAGTACTTAACATGTATACACTATTACTATTACTAGCACCTATAACCTACTACTTATATTGTAGCACAAAAATATTTTGGGATATGTATTAGAGATGTATAGATCTTCGAACTTTCTTGACGAATGGTTTCTACGAGATTCTAGGCAGAGGGTTTGGACTTCCGATTTAAAGGGTCCTATGGCTCAAGCCCCTAGATCTAAATTAGCCATTCGAAGGGAAAGGGGTGATTGGAAGCTTATCTAATACGGCAAGTATCCTAAAATGAAAAACACTCATAAAAGTAGAAACTCTATAGTCATAGAAACTTAGTAAAATAAGAAACTTTCTAAAAATGGAAACATTATAAAAATAGTAACTTACTAGGAATAGAAACTTAGTAAAACAAACTATACTTAAACACATACTTAAACTTAAACATGGGCAAAACACTTAACTACTCTTAAATGTCAATAGGTTGACTTTCCTGCTCACTCGTTCAACTCTTTATTCCGAGGAATAACTCTCTCTCTACTTACTAAGGTGAATTCATAGCCCCACTCTTTATTGCTAGCAAACTTATTTAACTTATTTGGGGTGAGACACATGCTGCTTTTACTATTTACAATTTAGACACAAGTACCAACTGCTAAAACTATGCTATACCCGGCTATGTCCGACTAAGTCCCTACAGTGATATTTTTAAGTGCTGCGGCATGCTTATTTATTGGGGGTAGGCCTATCGGGAGTAACGTCCCCGATACATTTGACTAAGTCTTTGTATTACTTGATAATGAAATTAAACCGACAAGGACAGACACAACTTGTCATGGGGCAAACTTGAACGTTTAGTCTAAATATCACGCACTGGCATAACTTTTTGATCCTGCGGGAGATCAACCTTACAAATTAAATCTTGTGGTCTAAAACAAACGGTCAAACTTATTTGTTAAACCTATGAACTTCACTCAACCTTTTGGTTGACACTTTAGCATGTTTTGTCTCAGGTGCTGTTTGATTCAAGCTCTTATACTTACTGCTTATGTGATGCTACTTGGACATAGGATCAAGAGATATCGCATTTATTACTTCTGCATGTGAACATTTCCATTATTGTTATTCCTATCATTGTAACTACGTTTCATTTTCCGCTGCGTGCTCAATAAAGTTTGTTTTATCATTTAGTATTGTTCTCGTATATTATAATATGTTGGTTGATTTGATATTAAGTCACATTTCACCCAGGCCCTAACTGGGGGTGTGACAGATTGGTATCAGAGCAAACCAGGCTGTTATAGAGAACCAGGATTGCATTTTTATGTGTGCCTTACTTGTTAGCTAGGGTGCCTTAGCAATCTAGGAAACTATAACCTTTCCTGCCTTGGACTTAAAGCACTTAGGATTGTCGTATAATCTTAACAATTATGCTTTAATAAACTTGACTCAAAGATTCTAATCAAGGTCTCTTTCCTAATGATAGGATGTCAAGCTCAAGCGTTAACAAGTCCAACAAAGCAACTCACAACCCTACCACCGAAGTAGGTGTTGGACACTCTTCAACTTCGAGACCAGTTCGAAGTCCTCTTTATAGTCCTACTTCACCACCACTGAATTATAGCCCGAATACTATTTTAGATTCACATGGGTCTCCTCAATACTACCCAACTCCGAGAACCCAAGATAAGGGAAAACGGCATGAAGAAGTTGGTCCATCAAGGAAGAGAGCCCGATCTCCTTTTTATGATGGTCCTAAGTATGAAATCATGAGATTACGAAACGATACCGAGAGAAACATTGGAGGTCTACTTCGCCACATGGAAAGAGTGGATCGTCGAATGAAGAAACTTATGAAAGAAAACGTCGAGCTAAGAAAGGAGTTGCTGATGCTAAAGTGCGAGGAAGAACGAAACACTCGCTGGGGAAAGCAATCACTTGCTTACCTCAAGGAGGATGTTGATGTCCGAATGAAAATGGAGAAAGGTCGAGTCGACGAACAACTTGCCATAAGAGAGTACAACACTAATGCCTTAAACAGTCGTGTTACCAACCTTTATGACAACTTCGAGTATCTCTATGAGAAACAAAAGTCGAAAAATGAGAAAGTTGAGGAGTTTATGAAGAAGGTTGGAGACGAAATATGAAGACTACTTCAATCTTAATATTTCCTAGTTATTTTTCCTATTTTCCATCTATGTAAAGGCTGTGCCTTAAACAATTTCTATTTCCGAATCGTGTAATAAAGGCTTATTTAATGCCTCGTTCTAATAATATAAAGTGTTTTATTAATATCATGCGATATCAATACTTTAGTTTATTCATACTTGTGATTACTCAAACTTATAACTTGTTAAACTTATCAAACATATGTTCACTTTTATGTAGTGACATCATGGTTCGTCCAGCTGCACCTACCGTTAACAACGTTGTGTTAACTACTGAGCAATTCCAACAGTTACTCGCTGCTGCCCAAGGCAACGCCCAAGCTAATCATGCTAATACTCAACCAAAACCTTGTTCCTACAAGGACTTTACAAACTGTCACCCTCCCGCTTTTAAGGGAAACGAAGAAGCTGTCGAACTAGTTCGTTGGTTCGAAAAGATGGAATCTATTTTCCGTATTTGCAACTGTGGTGATGATGATCGAGTAAAGTATGCCACTAGCTCGTTGGGTGGTAATGCTTTAACTTGGTGGACTGCTTATGCCAAGTCCGTAGGAATTGATAATGCTAATGCAATTCCATGGGACGAACTCAAAAGTATGATGGTCAACAAATTCTGCCCAAGGAGTCAAGTTCAGAAGCTTGAAGCTGAGTTCTGGGAACTCAGGGTCAAGGGTACTGACATTGAGAATTATACCAATCGTTATCTGGAGCTTTCTACTCTATGTCCTGAAATGTTTCCTACTGAAGCTAGAAGAATTGAGCGGTATATTGAAGGTCTTCCCGAGGATGTTCAAGGGAATGTTATTGCTGCTGAGAAGGTTACTTTGGATGCTGTGATTCTCATGGCACAAAATCTCATGTTGGCCAAGAGAAGAAGGGCGTCGGCCAATAAGCAAGTTGAAACCAAGGGTAATGATGGTAAGAGGAAGTTTGAGCCGTCTCAAGGTTCAACTCAGAATGTTAGTAAAAAGCTTATGGATAGTACAAGGACGAATTATAAGGGCACTTATCCTTTTTGTGTTCGTTGTGAAAGGCATCACCCGGGGCAGTGCACTGCCACTTGTTCGTTGTGTAAGAAAGTGGGACACGTAGCTAAGACGTGTAGGACTCCTCCAAAGAATAAATCTATTGTTCCTGCCAAAGCTCCTCCTACTTGTTATACTTGTGGGGAAAAGGGACACATTAGTCCAAATTGCCCTAAGAAGAGAGATAATCCTGCTACTGGAGCCAATACTACTGCTGCAAAGGGTCGTGCATTTGTTATTACTGCTGCTGAAGCCCGAGATGAAGATGAGGTCATCACGGGTACGTATCTCGTCAATAATTGCTACGCAACTATTTTATTCGATACTGGTGCCGACCGAAGTTACGTATCTAATGAATTTTGTACCCTATTTACTGAAAAGCCTCAACCCTTAGAAACTAAACGATTAGTAGAAGTAGCCAATGGAAAGATCATGAAAGTTGATAAAATTTATAAAAACTGCAACCTAATCTTAGCCAGCAAAGAATTTAAGATAGACCTTTTGCCGGTCGAGCTAGGAAGTTTCGATGTCATAGTTGGAATGGATTGGTTACGTCCATTAAGAGCTGCGATCATGTGTTACGATAAAACCGTTCATGTTCCATTAGGAAATGGAGAGACTCTTATTATCCAAGGTGAAAAGAGTGGTTCCAATCTCAATATTATCTCCTGTATTAAAACCCGCAAATACCTTATGAAAGGTTATCCAGCTATTCTAGCCCACGTTAATCTGATTGAATCGAAAGAGAAGCGAATTGAAGATGTACCAGTAGTTAAAGACTTTCCCGATGTGTTTCCCGAAGATCTTCCGGGTATTCCACCTCCTCGACAAGTTGAATTCCAAATTGATTTAACTCCTGGTGCTGCTCCTGTTGCTAAAGCACCATACCGTTTAGCACCTTCCGAAATGAAGGAATTATCCAACCAACTCCAAGAACTATTGGATAAAGGTTTCATTCGTCCAAGCTCGTCCCCTTGGGGAGCTCCTATTCTGTTTGTTAAAAAGAAGGATGGTACATTAAGGATGTGCATTGATTACCGCGAACTTAACAAGCTTACTATCAAGAACCGTTATCCGTTGCCACGTATTGATGATCTATTTGACCAACTTCAAGGGTCAAGTGTTTATTCAAAGATTGATTTAAGATCCGGTTATCACCAACTCAAGGTCAAGGAATCCGATATTCCTAAGACTGCTTTTCGCACTCGTTATGGGCACTATGAATTCTGTGTCATGCCTTTTGGTTTAACTAATGCTCCTGCCGTGTTCATGGACCTCATGAATCGTGTTTGTAAACCGTATCTTGACAAATTTGTCATCGTATTCATTGACGACATCTTGATCTATTCGAAGAATGAGAAAGAGCATGAGCAACATTTGCGCATGATTCTTGAACTCTTACGAAAGGAACAACTTTATGCTAAATTTTCTAAGTGCGAGTTTTGGCTCAAAACCGTACAATTTCTCGGACATGTTGTTGATAGAAACGGAATACATGTCGATCCAGCTAAGATTACTGCTATTCAGAACTGGGAGATACCAAAGACTGCAAAGCATATTCGTCAATTTTTGGGACTTGCCGGTTACTATCGAAGGTTTATAAAAGATTTTTCTCTCATTGCCAAACCTCTTACAAAGCTGACTCAAAAAGGGAAGAAATTTGAGTGGTCCGAAGAACAGGAATCTGCTTTCAAGATTCTGAAGGAGAAGTTGACCACAGCCCCGATTCTTTCTTTACCTGAAGGTACCGACGACTTTGTTGTTTACTGCGATGCCTCAAAGCATGGCTTTGGTTGTGTTTTAATGCAACGAGAGAAGGTTATCGCCTATGCATCTAGACAGTTGAAGAAACATGAAGTAAACTATACCACACATGACCTAGAGTTAGGTGCCGTGGTATTTGCATTAAAGATATGGAGACATTATCTCTATGGTAATCACTTTACGGTGTACACTGACCATAAAAGTCTTCGACACATCTTTGATCAAAAACAGCTGAATATGAGGCAAAGTCGATGGCTCGAGACATTGAACGATTATTATTGTGAGCTGAAATATCATCCTGGCAAGGCGAATGTAGTTGCCGATGCCCTTAGTCGAAAAGATGATATTAAACGTGTTCGTGCTTTAAACCTAAAAATCAAATCGAATCTTATTTCACGAATCTGTGAAGCTCAATTGGAAGCTATTAGACCGACACTTATCGAAGGTGAAGGACCTATTGGTTTTGAGAACCAACTTCAAGTGAAAGCTAATGGTACACGGTACTTTGGCAATAGAATCTGGGTTCCTCGTTTTGGTAATCTTCGCGAACTAGTCTTGGATGAAGCACATAAGACTAGATATTCTATCCATCCCGGTTCCAGTAAGATGTATCACGATGTGAAGGAATTCTACTGGTGGCCTAACATGAAAGCCGATATTGCTACTTATGTTAGTAAGTGTCTCACTTGTTTGAAAGTCAAGGCCGAACATCAAAAGCCTTCTGGTCTGTTGACACAACCCGACATTCCGCAGTGGAAGTGGGAAGGTATCACTATGGACTTCGTTACTAAGTTACCTAAGACTTCGAACGGTAACGATACTATTTGGGTCGTAGTTGATCGTCTTACTAAATCTGCACATTTCATACCGATCAAGGAAACTGACAAGATGGAGAGATTAGCACAGCTTTATATTAAAGAAATCGTCTCACGTCATGGTGTTCCTATCTCGATCATTTCTGATCGCGATAGTCGATTTGTTTCTAGATTTTGGAAAACTTTACAATCTGCTCTTGGAACTCAACTCGACATGAGTACAGCTTATCATCCGCAAACCGATGGTCAAAGTGAACGAACCATTCAAACTATGGAGGATATGCTACGTGCTTGTGCAATCGATTTCGGCAAAGGATGGGATAGACATCTACCTTTGGTTGAATTTTCTTATAATAACAGTTATCACTCCAGCATTAAGGCTGCACCTTTTGAAGCTTTATATGGACGGAAGTGTAGATCCCCTTTGTGTTGGGATGAACTTGAGGACAGACATTTAACTGGTCCTGAAATTATTCACGAAACTACCGAAAAGATCGTTCAAATCAAGCAACGTTTAGAAACTGCCCGTAGCCGACAGAAAAGCTATGCCAATAAGAAACGAAAAGACATCGAATACCAAGTTGGAGATAAAGTCATGTTGAAAGTATCCCCTTGGAAAGGTGTTGTCCGCTTCGGTAAGCGAAGTAAACTCAGTCCACGATATGTTGGACCATTCACAATCACTGAAAGAGTCGGTCCCGTGGCATACCGATTAGAACTGCCAACCGAACTTAGTCAAGTACATGATGTGTTTCATGTCTCAAATCTTAAACGGTGTCTTGCCGATGACACACTCGTTATTCCTCTGGATGATGTCCGCATTGATGAGCAAATGCACTTCGTTGAAGAACCTATAGAAATCATGGAAGGAGAGGTCAAACAAACGCGTAAAAGCAATATACCTATCGTTAAAGTCCGGTGGAATTCGCGTAGAGGCCCCGAATATACCTGGGAACGCAAAGACCATATGAAACGGAAATATCCCCATCTCTTCTCAACTGCTGATGCAAACGAGAAAACTACCTAAAAACTTCGGGACGAAGTTTTCAATAACGGGGAGGTACTATAACGACCCTCATTTTTCCATTATATATTTTTCCAATATTAAATGCCCAAACAATATAATCAAAACTTAATGATTAAACTTTAATCAACAATTGTTAAGTATTAAGAGTTAGAAAACATATTAATTAACTTTGTGCAATAATTGACAAGTTAATAAAAGATGAAAATAATAAACTGTTAGTCGACACTCACTGCTAATTAAAATTTATGCATTTATGTAATATTATAACTGATAACCTATAAGTAATAAATAAAAATTGACATTTATATAAATAATAAAACAATTGAGAACTAAATATATACAAGTCATGAATTAGTAAAAAGAAAATAATACTTATCATGTAGTAAATGTAAAAAATAATAATAGTAATAATAGTAATAATAATGAGACTAAAGAATCTTAAACAATTACATCCTTATGTTGACTAAAAATTAAAATAATATATATATAAACTAGTACCACCTATTGTTGACTAAAAATTATAAAATAAAATAAAATCATTAATTAGAACATCCTTATGTTGACTAACACTCTAATACTTGCACTATATAAACTCCTAGTTTCTCATTCACAAATCACACCAAAATCCTCTCTCAAAAACAATCTCTCCCTCTCCCTCTCTTGTGGTATTCGGATCTTCAAGCTTGTTCTTCGTGTTCTTCAAGAATCTTCAAGGAGTTCTTCAAGATTTTTAAGGCTTTGATCTTCCATCTTCATCGTGTTCATCTTTTCTTTGTTAATTATCTTGAATCTTCAAAGGTATAACATAAACCCTAAACTATTTACATAAACTTTAATCTTTGTTAATTCATATTCATATTATAAACTTGTTATTCATAAGTATATACATAAACACTCCTAGATTTATATATACATATATACATGTAAAAAAAAAATATTTTTATGTATATATACGAATTATATATACATATACATATTAAAACCTTAAACCCTAATACTACTTATACTAGTACTTAACATGTATACACTATTACTATTACTAGCACCTATAACCTACTACTTATATTGTAGCACAAAAATATTTTGGGATATGTATTAGAGATGTATAGATCTTCGAACTTTCTTGACGAATGGTTTCTACGAGATTCTAGGCAGAGGGTTTGGACTTCCGATTTAAAGGGTCCTATGGCTCAAGCCCCTAGATCTAAATTAGCCATTCGAAGGGAAAGGGGTGATTGGAAGCTTATCTAATACGGCAAGTATCCTAAAATGAAAAACACTCATAAAAGTAGAAACTCTATAGTCATAGAAACTTAGTAAAATAAGAAACTTTCTAAAAATGGAAACATTATAAAAATAGTAACTTACTAGGAATAGAAACTTAGTAAAACAAACTATACTTAAACACATACTTAAACTTAAACATGGGCAAAACACTTAACTACTCTTAAATGTCAATAGGTTGACTTTCCTGCTCACTCGTTCAACTCTTTATTCCGAGGAATAACTCTCTCTCTACTTACTAAGGTGAATTCATAGCCCCACTCTTTATTGCTAGCAAACTTATTTAACTTATTTGGGGTGAGACACATGCTGCTTTTACTATTTACAATTTAGACACAAGTACCAACTGCTAAAACTATGCTATACCCGGCTATGTCCGACTAAGTCCCTACAGTGATATTTTTAAGTGCTGCGGCATGCTTATTTATTGGGGGTAGGCCTATCGGGAGTAACGTCCCCGATACATTTGACTAAGTCTTTGTATTACTTGATAATGAAATTAAACCGACAAGGACAGACACAACTTGTCATGGGGCAAACTTGAACGTTTAGTCTAAATATCACGCACTGGCATAACTTTTTGATCCTGCGGGAGATCAACCTTACAAATTAAATCTTGTGGTCTAAAACAAACGGTCAAACTTATTTGTTAAACCTATGAACTTCACTCAACCTTTTGGTTGACACTTTAGCATGTTTTGTCTCAGGTGCTGTTTGATTCAAGCTCTTATACTTACTGCTTATGTGATGCTACTTGGACATAGGATCAAGAGATATCGCATTTATTACTTCTGCATGTGAACATTTCCATTATTGTTATTCCTATCATTGTAACTACGTTTCATTTTCCGCTGCGTGCTCAATAAAGTTTGTTTTATCATTTAGTATTGTTCTCGTATATTATAATATGTTGGTTGATTTGATATTAAGTCACATTTCACCCAGGCCCTAACTGGGGGTGTGACAAAACGGTTCCCCGGTAACGACGACGAAAAGGGCAAACGTATATATCAAGGTTACAATGAAGTTAATCCGAAAAGTTAAAGTTGACTGGTTGAAAGTGTGATAAAACTGGATACTTTGAAAAGAATTGCAAGATTATTTTCGATAATAACAACGCTAAAGGATCTTGCATAGTTTTGAAGTCAAAGTATAGCTTTGGAAGATGTAAAGATCTAAGAGTGATGTCACACGTTAAATCCTGTCTTGGATTATGTCCTGTCAGAATATGTAATTGAGTTTGTATGAAATGATTGTGTATCATTGTGAAGATAGTGAGTATAGTTAATGATTTTTGAATTAAAATTGAAGAATGTACAGTGTAACATATTAATTGCGAACTTAAATATTTCTCGGGTATTACCTACCCGTTAAAGGTTTCACAATTAATACTTTGTACAAAAGAATTTTCATTACAGTCTTTATGAAAATATATGTATGTATATTTTTCTTCAGATGTAATACAGATTTTAATGAGTTAATATCATATTAAGCTCATTTGATTTTTTTGCTTGAATTAGAAATGAATAATCTCTAAAATATTAAAGATTTCATAATCTTCGCGAAATATTTCACTAATGTAATCAATACTTCATTATTCAGTTTTATTGATATTTCCTCAGTGAATCATGTTGGTGTTCATGGAACTCTTTGTGATGACCCGGGAATTTCCGACCAAATTTAAGCTCAACCTTTATATATTTCCGACCCGATAAGCAAAGTCTGTTAGACCGAGTCTCAAAATTTTTGAACTATTATATGAAATCATTTAACCCTTGACCATCCCCGATGATTCACGAACATCGATGTACAAATAAATATGTAATTATATATTAAATTTATACATATGTAAGATTGTAATAAATATATATGTAATTAATAAATAAAAAGGATTCAACAAAATTATATAGTTAAAAGATATTATAATAAATAGTGAACTTAATTATAAACTGAATATAAGTATTATATTAATACTATTATCATTATTAGTATTATTATTAAGTAACATTATCAATATATTATTAAATAGATTGTTATTATGATTATTATTGTATATATATATATCGTAAGGTATAGATATTAAATACTAAATATATGTTATTATAGATATAACTATTAAATACTATATAACTAATAAGATTGTGATATTAAATGTATTTACAAGTTAAAAATATAGTTGTTATGTTAATATTATTATTACTTTCATTAGTATTATCGATATTAATATTAATGTTAAAATCAGTAACATTAATAGTATTATTTTAATACATAATATATAGATATGAAAATTTAATATATAAATTGTTATAGGATCATTACTAATAATATTATTATCATTAATAATATTGAATATTATTATAATAAATATTATTATTATTACTAATATTATTGTTATAAATTATATAATTATTATTATCATTATTATTAAAAATAATATTATTAATATTATCATTATATTATCATAAATTTTATTATTTTTATCTATAATATTAGGAGTATGTTATTGTAATAAGATTAAATATGATATAGATACAATTATATAAAGACATTATATATACACACATACTTATTACAAACTCAGACGTTTTTTTTTATTGAGATCAGTATCTGAAAATATTTTTTTTATTTTGTTTGTTTATTTCTCTGTTCTGTTGGTCTGTGAAGATATGTCGAACCTCACATCCCTTTATGAAGCAAACAGCTAATGAATTACAAATCATTCAATTATCTAACACCTTATCTGTTACAATCACTCTCAAGTTTCATAAATTGTGGAATTAATCGAAATAAAAAAAGAAAAGGAAGAACAGACACTGTTCTGTTCACGTTTCAATTTATGAAAATCACAAATTCGAAATTTACTTTTAAATGTGTAAATGCAAGTGCGTTAGGAATCCTTTACTCCAACTATTTTAAAAGTCTCAGCCTGCAATTTCATATATCAAAGTCGAATTGTTGAGTCAAAGGTAATCTTCTAAAAAGTCAACTTCGTGTTCATCACAAAATTTCCTTTTGTTTTAATGTTTCTGTTAAAATTAACGATTTGGAAACTTTCTTTGAATAATTTAGAACCAAAGTCATGAAGGAACCATGAGCTAAAACGTTATCATTCTCAAAATCAATTTTTTTTTACTTATAACAGCGAACTACAGCGAAGTTTTTATTTTTTATTTTTTATTTTCGTTATTTATTATTTTTTTTGATAATCAGAGGACACAAAATATATTTATCTGATTGTTACGGGTTTTGAGTGAACCCACAAATTTGTTATTTTGATTATAGAAGTTCCATGGCTGATTAGTCTATTGATGAGGAAGAAGATGGGGAACAGAAAGATACGAATGATATACATATGGGTTAAAATATAAAATAGAAATGTAAGCAGCAGTTGGATGGTTTGGGGTGTTGGGGTTAATTGAGAGGTCTCGAGTTCGAGCCTCGTTCAAGGCGGTTATTTTTAAGAAAGCTTTTTAAGGTAGTATTCATGTTTTAAAAATTATTATCATTATTATTATTATTATTATTATTATTATTATTATTATTATTATTATTATTATTATTATTATTATTATTATTATTATTATTATTATTATTGTTATTGTTGTTGTTATTATTATTATTATTGTTATTATTAGTATTATAACACATATTATTATAATGATAGTAGTTATATGTATTAAAACCATTATTATTATTATTAACATTACTAATGTATTTATTATTATAAATTTTGTCATGCAAGTATTAGCTATCATTATTATTATTATGATGATAGTTATAAATAAGAATATTGTTGTTATTATTAGTGACATAAGCGGTTATTTTTAAGAAAGCTTTTTAAGGTATTATTCATGTTTTAAAAATTATTATCATTATTATTATTATTATTATTATTATTATTATTATTATTATTATTATTATTATTATTATTATTATTTTTATTATTATTATTATTATTGTTATTGTTATTGTTATTATTATTATTATTGTTATTATTAGTATTATAACACATATTATTATAATGATAGTAGTTATATGTATTAAAACCATTATTATTATTATTAACATTACTAATGTATTTATTATTATAAATTTTGTCATGCAAGTATTAGCTATCATTATTATTATTATTATGATAGTTATAAATAAGAATATTGTTGTTATTATTAGTGACATAAGTGGTATTATAAATATTATCATTATTATTATTAATATAATCATAATCATAAGTATTATTACTATAAAACTTATTATCATTAGTATCATTCATATAAAATTATTATTTTGTTATCACTAAAACTATCTATATTATTATAAATAAATATTTTTATATAAGGAAACATTATACTATACTTTTATTACTAAAAAGATATTAGTTAAGCTATATCAATTAATATATAAACAGATACTAAACCTTAAAATATAGTTTTTATTATTAATGATATGTAACAGTTATATAAAATATATAAACTAAATTGATCTAAATAATATATAGTATAACAAGTATATTATTAATAACAAAAATATATATATAATTGATCGATTACTATTACGTGTTTTATTATATATACAAATGATATAGGTTCGTGAATTCGAGGCCAACTATGCATTGTTCAGTTGTTCAATATCGTCATATGTATTTTTACTACAAAATACAGTACTGTGAGTTTCATTTGCCTTTTTACCCTTTACATTTTTGGGCTGAGAATACATGCAAATGTTTTATTAACTGTTTTACAATAATTTATATGCGTGAGTTCATTTAATCCCTTTTTACTCAATACATTTTTGGGACTGAGAATACATGCGCTGCTTTTATAACTGTTTTACGAAATAGACACAAGTAATCGAAACTACATTATATGGTTGAATTATCGAAATCGAATATGCCCCTTTTTATTAAGTCTGGTAATCTAAGAATTAGGGAACAGACACCCTAATTGACGCGAACTCTAAAGATAAATCTATCGAGCCCAACAAGCCCAATCCAAAGTACCGGATGCTTTAGTACTTCGAAATTTATATCATGTCCGAAGGAGGATCCCGAAATGATGGGGATATTCTTATATGCATATTGTGAAAGTCGGTTACCAGGTGTTCAATCCATATGAATGATATTTTTGTCTCTATGCATGGGACGTATGTTTACGAGAAATGGAAATATGAAATCTTGTGGTCTATTAAAATTATGTAATGATTATTTATGTTAAACTAATGAACTCACCAACCTTTTGGTTGACACTTGAAAGCATGTTTATTCTCAGATATGAAAGAAGTCTTCCGCTGTGCAATTGCTCATTTTAAAGATATTACTTGGAGTCGTTCATGACATATTTCAAAAGACGTTGCATTCGAGTCATTGGGTTCATCAAGATTATTATTAAGTCAATTATAGTTAGATATATTATAAAATGGTATGCACGCCATCAACTTTCGATGTAATGAAAGATTATCTTTTCAAAAACGAATGCAATGTTTGTAAAATGTATCATATAGAGGTCAAGTACCTCGCGATGTAATCAACTGTTGTGAATCGTTTATAATCGATATGGACTTCGTCCGAATGGATTAGGACGGGCCATCACAGTTGGTATCAGAGCGGTGGTCGTAGCGAACCAGGTCTTGCATTAGTGTGTCTAACTAGTAGTCGTTAGGATGCATTAGTGAGTCTGGACTTCGACCTGGTCTGCATGTCAAAAAGTTTTACTTATCATTTTGTGTCGAAAATTATCTGCTTATCATTCTTAGTCTAGACACGTCTTGCTGCATTGATTGCATGAATAGTGTATAGACAAGATTCATATCTTAGCGTATCTGTTACTGTAAACCTTACCTGGCGTATCCCGTAAATTCCTCCGTAATCTACGAAACCTTTTGTTCTATATACATGGATATTCTATGTAATTAAGAATACCATCCGTTAGCCAGAAAATCATTTCATATCTAAAAAATCTTTATTCAATTGTACGAAATGGAATTCGTCATTAGTTCAAGTCACTCGGATTCCGAAATGGAATCCCACTCAAGCTCCGAAAGCAGTGTGACCGGAATGGATCAACCAATCAGTTATCATCTATTCTGGATGAATTGGGGATGGGTTCGTAGCCTCCTCAATCATTGGAGACAAGAAGAAGGTGATCCTTTCCATCCGCCACATTGCCCTATTGGCGAAGAACCTGAAGCACTTACCGGTGAACCTGTTCGAAACACCATCTTTTCTCTCATTTCCAGAGTATCTCATCACGATTATATACTATACCAAATTCTAGATTATATTTATCTGCTCGTCCAAACCGACAATCATCCTGGTGTAATAGAAGAAGTCAACGAACTTCGCGCTCGGGTAACGGCTTTAGAGAATATGGTGCGAAGGTTACCAACACCAGCAGCCGCACCAGCAGCATAAACAGTAACACCATCAGGAACACCAACAGTACCATCACCACCACCATCAACATCCGCATCCCACACCTCAACATCACAATCTTTATCTCGAACATTAATATCATACGCACCATAAATACCAAGGAGTACCAACAACAATTAACAATGAAGTATTGATCCATAACTTCATTAATATTCTGTGAAGAACATGTGGTTCCTGATAACTTTAGAGATTACTTATTCTAGCTCAAACCGAAAAGCAAATGAGATTAAAATCATATTAACTCATTAAATCCATGATTACATCTGAGGAAAATATATATGTAAGTATATTTTCATAAAGATTGTAATTAAAAATTCTTTTGTACAAACTGTTAATGGTGAAAATCTTTTAACGGGTAGGTAATACCCGAGGAATATTTAGATTTCACATTAATAAGTTACACTGTACATTCTTCAAATCTGATTCAACATTCATTTACTATCCTACTTACATCTACAAAGATTCAAATTCGTTCACCGCAGAATAACCATTTTCATTCAATTTCATATTTGGATTTTGACCTATCAGAATCTAACAAGTGGCATAATGAAGAAAATATTTGACAAAATAAAATTTGTTAGAAACAAACAAATTAACTATGAGAAATTTTGTTAAGAATCCACGCTAACAAAATCCTAGCTAACTGTTCCTAACTAACTGTTAATTCCGTAATACATTTTAATTACCGCAATTTATTTATCGCAATTTTAATTCTCGCAATTTTATCTATCGTCATTTGATTTTTTTTATTTACTTTACGCACTTTATTTATCGTCATTTAATTTCTGTTATTTATTTTACGCACTTTAAATATCGGGACACGTGTACAAGGTTTTGACATATCATATCGACGCATCTATATATATTATTTGGAATAACCATAGACACTCTATATGTAGTAATGATCGAGTTCTCTATATAGGGTTGAGGTTGATTCTACAATAATATATATAGTTTGAGTTGTGATCGAGTCTGAGACGTATACGGGTCACGACACGTATTAATTATTTCGAATGTTATATATTTAACTATATATGAATTATTGGACTGTCAACTGTGGACTATCGACTGTGGACTAATAACATTAGATAATTAAAATGAATTAAAATATTGATTATAACATATGAAACTAAACAATTCTTCAAGTTTGCCACTTGATTTCGTCCTAAACCTCATTTGTATCTTGACGATTACAATCTGCGTTCAAACCTTTCATGATTCTTAAAAACATCTCAAATAAGAGGATGAACCAACCGTACTTCATCTACGGGAGAAAAGATTGATGCATTTAGTTATGCATCTGAAAAACTCTCGGAAACTGAGTAAATGTTTAACACGTAGTTGTGCTAATTCCTTTAGTGTTATTATTACCCAAAATAACTTGGTAATTCCTTTCAAAGTAGAAAATTTTGTCACAGCTCCAGCAAATCAACTTCGACTTTTCGTTCGAAACAACCTTATCATAACCTTGATATATAAGTTTACTTTTCATCATCATTACCGGAGAACCGTTATATTCCATTACATTAGCAGTAAACTTACCAGCAACTTCATTACTCATTGGATTACATATCCCCGACAAATCACTATATTTATCCATTGAAGTCTTATCATATACTCATCCGCATCTTGTAACGAGAACTGCCATCTCAATTATCGGGGATTAGCAATCAGTACTTTGAAAACACACAGCATATCTACATCAACAGTTATATGTATAACATTTATCTCTTAAAAATTATGATCTTCAATTCCGAAATTTTGAAAAGCACCCAGCCTACGAATCAATACATTGAACTTTGAAAAAGCTGAATTAAGCAGCAGAAACTGTAGGCAACCGTAAACGACCTTAATCATCGAAAGTTTGATGATAAAGAATAGGATATTGGAAAAACTCAGAAAAGTTGGAACTGTAAAACGGATTGAGCTAATCACGAAGGAGACAAGGACAAATACAAGGGCCATACCCTATATTCAAAGAATCCAAGTAATTCTGGATCCGTTGAAATCTTTAGAGGATATCTTGCTCCGAAGTCTTGTTAAAATCTTGCGGAAAATTTTTCTTCATCAACCTTCAAACTTGTAAATTCCAAGATATCATCGTATCTTTCATTATAAATATCATCCATATTGCTGAAGATGTTTTCATAACTATTCTTATCTGAAATCATAAATCTCTTCATGCTATCAGTGTTACATCATATAGAAACTGTTAGTTTCTATATTCTGTAAACTTTTGAGCTTAAAAATACGAATGTTATTGAAGTAATGTTGGGAACTGATGCATGAGTTAGTATAATATAATGACACTTGATCAACGTGATTATATTACTGTAAGTCATGCTGAGTTTCTAAATGGAACATGATGATTCACAGATTATAACGTCATCATGTGTCATGATACATAACTCTTTCATTCTGATTAACTTCTGAACATATCAAGAAAATATATTCTTGATAGTTCTATTCTCAGTGATTCTGGTAATATGACAAATCAAATCGTGCTATTACGTTCTTTCTCGTTTAGAACATTAAGTTCATTCGAAACTCCATACTTACGAATTCTGGACCATTACTCGCGTTACTACCGGTCGAGAAGACAATAAAAAGGCAAAGAGTTCCAAAATATAAGAGAAAATATAAAGCAAAATAACAACACGGAGGTTACAAACCGTGGATATCAATACGAATAGCAATATAAAGACACGGTATAATTAAGAATAGTATCACCCCAAGGTAATAGTAGAAGTAACAGAATCATCAGATTCATCTGGTGGAAGATTGAAAAGAAGGATGACAGAAATGATGATTAGGAAAATATCAAGGATTAGAACTGGATTAAGCATTTTCACAATCTTTTAGATGTATGAAATAAGAAAGAAAGTATAGGAATGGTGTGAATAATGGAACGGAAGAGCTTAATTTATAAAGGAAAAATCAGATGTAACAATCGGGACAGATCACTGTAATTGATTATAGAGATCTTAATTTCCTTATTCACCAAAGTCTCAAATCTTTTAGATCTCGAAGATTTTCTTTAAATCCCTTGAATTCCGAAATTCAACCAAGACTACGTCAAAAGCTAAGACGCACCTTATTTTCTAATTTCCACCGTGACTACGTCAAAAGTTAAATCTCTATCTCAATCTGTTGTGATAGCTTCATTCGTACACTTCATCTAATCGAATAGTTTTATCTATATTAGTCAATAATGATAAAACTCAATTTATCAACTCATATTTGTCATGAAAACATTTTTATTGTTAGTCATGACCACTTCACTCAAATTTCGGGACGAAATTTCTTTAACGGGTAGGTACTGTGATGACCCGGAAATTTCCGACCAAATTTAAACTCAACCTTTATATATTTCCGACCCGATAAGCAAAGTCTGTTAGACCGAGTCTCAAAATTTTTAAACTATTATATGAAATCATTTAACCCTTGACCATCCCCGACGATTCACGAACATCGATGTACAAATAAATATGTAATTATATATTTAATTTATACATATGTAAGATTGTAATAAATATATATGTAATTAATAAATAAAAACGATTCAATAAACTTATATAGGTAAAAGATATTATAATAAATAGTGAACTTAATTATAAACTGAATATAAGTATTATATTAATACTATTATCATTATTAGTATTATTATTAAGTAACATTATCAATATATTATTAAATAGATTGTTATTATGATTATTATTGTATATATATATATCGTAAGGTATAGATATTAAATACTAAATATATGTTATTATAGATATAACTATTAAATACTATATAACTAATAAGATTGTGATATTAAATGTATTTACAAGTTAAAAATATAGTTGTTATGTTAATATTATTATTACTTTCATTAGTATTATCGATATTAATATTAATGTTAAAATCAGTAACATTAATAGTATTATTTTAATACATAATATATAGATATGAAAATTTAATATATAAATTGTTATAGGATCATTACTAATAATATTATTATCATTAATAATATTGAATATTATTATAATAAATATTATTATTATTACTAATATTATTGTTATAAGTTATATAATTATTATTATCATTATTATTAAAAATAATATTATTAATATTATCATTATATTATCATAAATTTTATTATTTTTATCTATAATATTAGGAGTATGTTATTGTAATAAGATTAAATATGATATAGATACAATTATATAAAGACATTATATATACACACATACTTATTACAAACTCAGACGTTTTTTTTATTGAGATCATTATCTGAAAATATTTTTTTTATTTTGTTTGTTTGTTTCTCTGTTCTGTTGGTCTGTGAAGATATGTCGAACCCCACATCCCTTTATGAAGCAAACATCTAATGAATTACAAATCATTCAATTATCTGACACCTTATCTGTTACAATCACTCTCAAGTTTCATAAATTGTGGAATTAATCGAAATAAAAAAAAAGGAAGAACAGACACTGTTCTGTTCACGTTTCAATTTCTGAAAATCACAAATTCGAAATTTACTTTTAAATGTGTAAATGCAAGTGCGTTAGGAATCCTTTACTCCAACTATTTTAAAAGTCTCAGCCTGCAATTTCATATATCAAAGTCGAATTGTTGAGTCATAGGTAATCTTCTAAAAAGTCAACTTCGTGTTCATCACAAAATTCGCTTTTGTTTTAATGTTTCTGCTAAAATTAACGATTTGGAAACTTTCTTTGAATAATTTAGAACCAAAGTCATGAAGGAACCATGAGCTAAAACGTTATCATTCTCAAAATCAATTTTTTTTTTACTTATAACAGCGAACTGCAGCGAAGTTTTTATTTTTTATTTTCATTATTTATTATTTTTTTGATAATCAGAGGACACAAAATATATTTATCTGATTGTTACGGGTTTTAAGTGAACCCACAAATTTGTTATTTTGATTATAGAAATTCCATGGCTGATTAGTCTATTGATGAGGAAGAAGATGGGGAACAGAAAGATACGAATTATATACATATGGGTTAAGATATAAAATAGAAATGTAAGCAGCAGTTAGATGGTTTGGGGTGTTGGGGTTAATCGAGAGGTCTCGGGTTCGAGCCTCGTTCAAGGCAGTTATTTTTAAGAAAGCTTTTTAAGGTAGTATTCATGTTTTAAAAATTATTATCATTATTATTATTATTATTATTATTATTATTATTATTATTATTATTATTATTATTATTATTATTATTATTATTGTTATTGATGTTGTTATTATTATTATTATTGTTATTATTAGTATTATAACACATATTATTATAATGATAGTAGTTATATGTATTAAAACCATTATTATTATTATTAACATTACTAATGTATTTATTATTATAAATTTTGTCATGAAAGTATTAGCTATCATTATTATTATTATGATGATAGTTATAAATAAGAATATTGTTGTTATTATTAGTGACATAAGTGGTATTATAAATATTATCATTATTATTATTAATATAATCATAATCATAAGTATTATTACTATAAAACTTATTATCATTAGTATCATTCATATAAAATTATTATTTTGTTATCACTAAAACTATCTATATTATTATAAATAAATATTTTTATATAAGGAAACATTATACTATACTTTTATTACTAAAAAGATATTAGTTAAGCTATATCAATTAATATATAAACAGATACTAAACCTTGAAATATAGTTTTTATTATTAATGATATGTAACAGTTATATAAAATATATAAACTAAATTGATCTAAATAATATATAGTATAACAAGTATATTATTAATAACAAAAATATATATATAATTGATCGATTACTATTACGTGTTTTAATATATATACAAATGATATAGGTTCGTGAATTCGAGGCAAACCCTGCATTGTTCAGTTGTTCAATATCGTCATATATATTTTTACTACAAAATACAGTACTGTGAGTTTCATTTGCCTTTTTACCCTTTACATTTTTGGGCTGAGAATACATGCAAATGTTTTATTAACTGTTTTACAATAATTTATATGCGTGAGTTCATTTAATCCCTTTTTACTCAATACATTTTTGGGCCGAGAATACATGCAAATGCTTTATTAACTGTTTTACAATATTTATATGAGAGAGTTTTATTATTCCCTTTTTAAGTGCTTTTGCAATATATATATTTTTGGGGACTGAGAATACATGCGCTGCTTTTATAACTGTTTTACGAAATAGACACAAGTAATTGAAACTACATTATATGGTTGAATTATCGAAATCGAATATGCCTCTTTTTATTAAGTCTGGTAATCTAAGAATTAGGGAACAGACACCCTAATTGACGTGAACTCTAAAGATAGATCTATCGGGCTCAACAAGCCCCATCCAAAGTACCAGATGCTTTAGTACTTCAAAATTTATATCATGTCCGAAGGAGGATCCCGAAATGATGGGGATATTCTTATATGCATATTGTGAATGTCGGTTACCAGGTGTTCAATCCATATGAATGATATTTTTGTCTCTATGCATGGGACGTATGTTTACGAGAAATAGAAATATGAAATCTTGTGGTCTATTAAAATTATGAAATGATTATTTATGTTAAACTAATGAACTCACCAACCTTTTAGTTGACACTTGAAAGGATGTTTATTCTCAGGTATGAAAGAAGTCTTCCGCTGTGCAATTGCTCATTTTAAAGATATTACTTGGAGTCGTTCATGACATATTTCAAAAGACGTTGCATTCGAGTCGTTGGATTCATCAAGATTATTATTAAGTCAATTATAGTTAGATATATTATAAAATGGTATGCACGCCGTTAACTTTCGATGTAATGAAAGATTGTCTTTTCAAAAACGAATGCAATGTTTGTAAAATGTATCATATAGAGGTCAAGTACCTCGCGATGTAATCAACTGTTGTGAATCATTTATAATCGATAGGACGGGCCATCACACTCTTGCTAACTTCGCAAGGTACGAATGATGTTTTCAAAAAGTTTCGAGTACATCGAAAATGAAAGTGTAAATCAAATGTGTAATTGAATAATACACTTAGTTTATTATGAAAAGGAATTCATTGAATTTGAAAAAGAGACTAGTTAACGATGGTTATGTCGTTAATGAAGGATATACATCATTGCATATTTGTAATATGAACTAACCGAGTAGTACCTACCAGTTAAGATTCACACGTAATAGCTTAGTACGAAAAGATTTATTTTGATTTCAAAATTCATATATATTCAATATACATATAATTTCTTCAGGGGAAATGAGTTAATACTTCATCGGTTATTGTTGCTGGTATTTCTTGGTAACTACGGTGCGTATGACATTGATGCTCGTGGAATAGATTGTGAAGTTGAGGTTTGCGATGTGGTTGTTGTTGGTGGTGGTAATGGTACTATTAGTGTTGTTTTCGGTGGTACTGTTGATGCTGGTGATGATGCTGGTGCTTGTAACCTTTGCACCATATTCTCCAAAGCCACTACCCGAGTGCGAAGCTCGTTGACTTCTTCTGTTACACCGGGATGATTGTTGGTTCGGATGAGCAGATGAATAAGATTCAGAATTTGAGATACTATATTATCGTGACGAGATACTCTGGAAATGAGAGAGAAAATGGTGTCTCGAACAAGTTCGCCGGTAAGTGCTTCAGGTTCTTCGCCAAGAGGGAAATGTGGTAGATGGAATGGATCACCTTCTTCTTGTCTCCAATGACTAAGCAGGCTACGAACCCATCCCCAATTCATCCAGAATAGGTGATGGCTGATTGGTTGATCCATTCCGGTTACACTGTCTTCGGAGTTCAGGTGAATATCCATATTAGAATAGCTGTCGGAGTTTAAGGAATTTGAACCAGATACGGAATCCATCTTGTATAATTAGGGAGATGATTTTTGATATGAAATAGATTATAGAATTTAGATTGGTACTCTTCAATACATAATTTACATATGTATATATATTACCAAAATTCCATAAATCACGGAGGAATTTTCGGAAGATGTCAGGAAAAGTTTACAGTAACAGATTCGCTAAGATATGAATTAGCAGATACGCTAAGATATGAATTTTGTCTATACACTATTCATGCAATAACTGCAGACAAACGTGTCTAGAATTAAGAATGATAAACATGTAATTTCTGACAAGAAATGATAAGCAAAACTTGGTAAAAACAGATACGGTCATAGTCTAGACTCACTAATGCATCCTAACAATTACCAGTTAAACACACTAATGCAAATTCTGGTTCCCTATGACCTCAAGCTCTTATACCAACTGTGATGATCCTTCCAAATCCCTTTGGATGAATACATCATTCATCGATTTCACAGTAAAGTACTGACCTCTACATGATACGTTTTGTAAACATTGCATTCTTTTAAAAAGACATACCATAAATGAATATCAAATTCCAAGGTTTTTGACGTCTGATGATTTCTACATATAGACAATCACCGTAAATAATAGTTTACAATACTACATCCGCTGATAATGCAGTCAAAATAAGATACATAGTGATGATTTTATGAATGCAACGTTTTATCGAATAAAGTATGTATGACTCCATGCACATAGCTTGTATCACATATAAGCAAACAGCGAAAGACTTCTAGGAGCCTGAGAATAAACATGTTTAAAAGTGTCAACACAAAGGTTGGTGAGTTCATAGTTTTAATGTTGCGTATAATCCATATATAAAGGTGGATCACAAGATTTCAATTGTTCCATCCAGAAACGTTTATCAAAATATTCTACAAGATTGAGCATCCTGGTAACTAAACTTTAACGTATATATAATAAGTACCCCTGTTTTTTAACATACATGCAACCAACATGTACAATACACGCAAACCAACGTGTACTAAACTCAAATAGCATACGTCTGTTTTATAGTTCAGGCTAGGGTTTCTATACCTGGAACAGACGAGGATGTCAAACCCTATGGATCCATATATAACTACTCGCGCCCACCAGTTCTTATAACCGGCAGTTACTAGTTACCAAAGCTAAGGGATTTTCGGTTCAAACTCTGTGTAGAATTTAGTATGTACTAGTATCCATTGCGTTTAAAATAAAGTGCATGTATTCTCAGCCCAAAAATATATATTGCAAAAGCATTTAAAAAGGGAGCAAATGAAACTCACCTTAGCAGCACATAAGGTCATTCACCGAAATGTGACCGAAACTCGGAATGCAAAATAACCGTAGATCTCAACCTAGAGAACATATGTTGGTCAATACATGTCTAATAAGCTAGGTCGGGTCATAGTGTATCACAATCCTAATGCTCGAGACCGATATGCAAAAGTTAACAAAAGTCATCTCAAAAGTCAACCTGACCCAATATGATCTTTAAATCTATACATGTTTATTAACATAGTATAAGATTTGATAATTGAACGAATTTATAGTTTATCAAACTCAAAATATTATTTATTTTAGGAGCTATATTATATTTGAATTATCATGGCAATCAAAAATATTTTATTATTTCACACAGTTTTCCAATACTTGTAGAATCAGATTATAGTGTTTATAAAGCTTTAAAACATGATACGACAGTCAACTTTGACAATTGTTCAACAAAACGAGACGTGTCTTATATAAAACTTTATTCACTCGATTAGTAATATCTAAAAATCCAATTTATCAATCTCATAGACAAGTTGTTTAAATATTAATTTACAGTTTCAAACACAATTTCAATTAACGTCAAACATAATTCAGTTGACCATATCTTTTAATCCGTTCATCGAAATCACGCGATTTCTTAATGAAAAGTTAATAATTTTTCGCCAGCTTTCCAAAAACATGCATATCATATACTTTATATTAGTAGCATATGTATCAAATTTGTGATTCATCATAAACTATCTAACGACAAAATTAAAGCATACAAGCATGCATAAACATATATACTCGAGCACTAGACATGGATACACTATTAATATATAAAATATAAGATATGAATGCTCACGTATCAATATTGTGATTCAATATTGTAGGAAAGTACGTAGACGCAACGGAGATGATAAACACTAGGTTGACCTCATGAACAATACCCATGAACCATACCCATAACCTCCATAGCTATAACCCATAATTTTCTTAGCTTTATCCCGCTCGAAAAACTCATTTTGAAATAACTAGCTCATGACTCCGTCGTAGTATTTTATGTGTACTACTAATAATACTAATACTACTAATAATAATATTAAGATTAATCATAGTCTCTAATAATAATAATAATAATAATAATAATAATAATAATAATAATAATAATAATAATAATAATAATAATAATAATAATAATAATAATAATAATAATAATAATAATAATAATAATAATAATAATAATAATAATAATAATAATAATAATAATAGTAATAATAATAATAATAATTATTATTATTATTATATATGTTAAGAGTTCGAGAGAGATAGAATGAATTTGTAAATTAAACGGAACCAGAAGTCGATTGCTTTATAGGATTGAAACCCACCTACCACACCATGCGATCGCATGGGCTTGTTGTAGTGACCCAAACTTTTCCATGTTTATATATATTAATTAAGATTGATATTTACATGATTAAATATTTCCAACATGTTAAGCAATCAAACTTGTTAAGACTTGATTAACTGAAATATGTTTCATATAGACAATTGACCACCCAAGTTGACCGGCGATTCACGAACGTTAAAACTTGTAAAAATGACATGACGATATATATATGGATATACATATGGTTAACATGAGATTATGATAAGTAATTATCTCCATAAGTATATTAACAATGAGTTATATACATATAAACAAGACTACTAACTTAAGGATTTCGAAACGAGACATATATGTAACGATTATCGTTGTAACGACATTTAAATGTATATATATCATATTAAGATATATTAATATATCATAATATCATGATAATATAATAATTTAACATCTCATTAGATATAATAAACAATGGGTTAACAACATTAATTGAGATCGTTAACTTAAAGGTTTCAAAACAACACTTACATGTAACGACTAACGATGACTTAACGACTCAGTTAAAATGTATATACATGTAGTGTATTTAGATGTATTAAAATACTTTTGGAAGACTTCAAGACATATATCAAAACACTCATACTTAACGAAAATGGTTACAGTTACTTTCCCATTCTTTTCTTTCATCAAGAATTCTAGTCGTATTCTTACCCGTATTATACACAGCTTCAAAACGTACTTACTATGGGTATATACCAATAGGAACTAGCATGGGATTCCACTCTTGATTATGTCATGTATGACTAATCAATTTTAACTTCTACCATGAGCTAGTCAAGTAACTAGAACTCCTTTTAACCCCACTCACCACTCACCAATTACCACTCATCATTCACTCCATTTCACTTCCAATTCTCTTTCTAATTCTCTCTCAACACACACACACACACTATTATGAACGTATTTTTCTAGTAGTTAATCATCATCTTCATCAAAAATCACTTCAAGAATCAAGCTATAATCATCATAGGAAGAACACTTCAAGAACACTTTAAAAATCCCTTCAAGTTTACTAATTTACTTCCAAGCTTTCTAATCCATTCTAAGTAATCATCTAAGATCAAGAAACCTTGTTATATACAGTAGGTTATCTTTCTTATTCAAGGTAATATTCATATTCAAACTTTGATTCAATTTCTATAACTATATACTATCTTAATTCGAGTAAAAATCTTACTTGAACTTGTTTTTGTGTCATGATCCTACTTCAAGAACTTTCAAGCCATCCAAGATCCTTTGAAGCTAGATCATTTCTTGTCACTTCTAGTAGGTTTACCTACTAAACTTGAGGTAGTAATGATGTTCATAACATCATTCGATTCATATATATAAAACTATCTTATTCGAAGGTTTAAACTCGTAATCACTAGAACATAGTTTAGTTAATTCTAAACTTGTTCGCAAACAAAAGTTAATCCTTCTAACTTGACTTTTAAAATTAACTAAACACATGTTCTATATCTATATGATATGCTAACTTAATGATTTAAAACCTGGAAACACGAAAAACACCGTAAAACCGGATTTACGCCGTCGTAGTAACACCGCGGGCTGTTTTGGGTTAGTTAATTAAAAACTATGATAAACTTTGATTTAAAAGTTGTTATTCTGAGAAAATGATTTTTATTATGAACATGAAACTATATCCAAAAATTATGGTTAAACTCAAAGTGGAAGCATGTTTTCTAAAATGGTCATCTAGACGTCGTTCTTTCGACTGAAATGACTACCTTTACAAAAACGACTTGTAACTTATTTTTCCGACTATAAACCTATACCTTTTCTGTTTAGATTCATAAAATAGAGTTCAATATGAAACCATATCAATTTGATTCACTCAAAACGGATTTAAAATGAAGAAGTTATGGGTAAAACAAGATTGGATAATTTTTCTCATTTTAGCTACGTGAAAATTGGTAACAAATCTATCCCAACCATAACTTAATCAACTTGTATTGTATATTATGTAATCTTGAGATACCATAGACACGTATACAATGTTTCAACCTATCATGTCGACACATCTATATATATTTCGGAACAACCATAGACACTCTATATGTGAATGTTGGAGTTAGCTATACAGGGTTGAGGTTGATTCCAAAATATATATAGTTTGAGTTGTGATCAATACTGAGATACGTATACACTGGGTCGTGGATTGATTCAAGATAATATTTATCGATTTATTTCTGTACATCTAACTGTAGACAACTAGTTGTAGGTTACTAACGAGGACAACTGACTTAATAAACTTAAAACATCAAAATATATTAAAAGTGTTATAAATATATTTTGAACATACTTTAATATATATGTATATATTGTTATAGGTTCGTGAATCAACAGTGGCCAAGTCTTACTTCTCGACGAAGTAAAAATCTGTGAAAGTGAATTATAGTCCCACTTTTAAAATCTAATATTTTTGGGATGAGAATACATGCAGGTTTTATAAATGATTTTCAAAATAGACACAAGTACGTGAAACTACATTCTATGGTTGAATTATCGAAATCGAATATGCCCCTTTTTATTAAGTCTGGTAATCTAAGAATTAGGGAACAGACACCCTAATTGACGCGAATCCTAAAGATAGATCCATTGGGCCTAACAAACCCCATCCAAAGTATCGGATGCTTTAGTACTTTGAAATTTATATCATATCCGAAGGGTGTCCCGGAATGATGGGGATATTCTTATATATGCATCTTGTTAATGTCGGTTACCAGGTGTTCACCATATGAATGATTTTTATCTCTATGTATGGGATGTATATTGAAATATGAAATCTTGTGGTCTATTGTTACGATTTGATATATATAGGTTAAACCTATAACTCACCAACATTTTTGTTGACGTTTTAAGCATGTTTATTCTCAGGTGAATACTAAGAGCTTCCGCTGTCGCATACTTAAATAAGGACGAGATTTGGAGTCCATGCTTGTATGATATTGTGTAAAAACTGCATTCAAGAAACTTATTTTGTTGTAACATATTTGTATTGTAAACCATTATGTAATGGTCGTGTGTAAACAGGATATTTTAGATTATCATTATTTGATAATCTACGTAAAGCTTTTTAAAACCTTTATCTATGAAATAAAGGTTATGGTTTGTTTTAAAAATGAATGCAGTCTTTGAAAAAAAACGTCTCATATAGAGGTCAAAACCTCGCAACGAAATCAATTAATATGGAACGTTTTTAATCAATAAGAACGGGACATTTCAGTTGGTATCAGAGTGTTGGTCTTAGAGAACCAGAATTTTGTATTAGTGTGTCTTATCGAGTTTGTTAAGATGCATTAGTGAGTCTGGACTTCGACCGTGTTTACTTGAAAAATGATTGCTTAACAAATTTTGTTGGAAACTATATATTTTTAATATGTGAATATTATGTGATATATTAATCTCTTAACGCGTTTGATATTATGTGATAGATGTCTACCTCTAGAACAATTCCCATTAACTCACCTAATAATAATGAAGAGTCAAATGTAAATTGGAATGATTCGTGGACTGATTCACAAGTTCCCGAAGAGGAACCGGAAGAAGAGTCGGAACCGGATGAAGAATCGGAACCGGATGAAGAAATAGAACTGGTGGGGGAAATAATAAAACGGTTAAGTAAAAGAAAATCCTCAACCAACCGACCAAGGTTAATTATGGTCAATGGTGTTTCCGCCAAGGAAGCAAAATATTGGGAGGATTACCAATTCTCCGATGAATCAGATTCCGACAAGAATTCCGATGATGTTATAGAAATTACCCCAAACGAATTTAAAAAGGCAAAAGAAAATAATAAGGGAAAGGGCATAAAAATAGAGAAATCTAATTCCAACCCCGATGAACTTTATATGTATCGTCAACCCCCGAAGTCCTTAAGTTGTAACAATGACCTGGGAACCTCTAAACCACCAGGTTTTTCTAAACCAATGTGGAAAACGACGGCTCGTATTAGGGGAACATCATATATCCCTAGAAACTTGGCAAAACGAACCAAAACCGAAGAAGAAGAAACAAACGAGTCGGAATAAGATAGTTGTATTCGTGTGGTGTAATATATGTAATATAGTGTGCTTATGCTTTATGATATATGTAAAAATTGCTTGTATTAATAAGTATTTTTTTTATGAATCTAACTATTGTCTATTTTACAGTATAAAAACACAAAATGGATAGACAACCCAATATTTTAAGAGACCTACCCGGAGACATGATTGATGAAATCTTGTCTAGAGTCGGTCAGAATTCTTCGGCACAACTATTTAAGGCGATATCAGTTTGTAAGACATTCGAAGAACGTTCCAAGAATGCCTTGGTTTATAAAAGGCTTTCGTTCGAAAGATGGGGGATATCACATTGGGAAATTCATAAGTTACGATGTGTTTACTTTGACGCATATATTGCGGGGAACCCAAATGCTATTTTACGCAATGGGTTAAGAAATTATTTTGACTCAATATATCCGAATATTGGACTTCGTGATTTAGAAAATGCGGCTAACATGCAACATAAAGAAGCATGTTATGCTTACGGATTAGTAATGTTCGCTTCTCACCAAAGTGAGAACAAGAACATCGGGCTACAACTATTAAACAAAACGTTCCCACAAGTGACGAAGTCGGTAATTGGGGTAAGAAATGAGGTTTTTAGATTGTTACGGGACTGTTGGACATTACGTAACCCTCGTCCCTTTGACGACGTTACAACACGCTGTCTTATCAACGGCCATAACGGTTATGTTCCACAAGACCAAGGATGGGAAGTAATCCTAGTAAAACCAGAATGCATGACTTGTTTCTGGACGTATGAATTACGTGTCTTTATTGCCTTTGCTGAACGACTTGTGTACTAGCTAGAATTATCTTCACAACCATCTTGTATCAAATTTATTGTGTGCTATATTTCATGCTGTATGTAAAATAAGCGGTATTGTAGGTTTGTAAAATATTGTGTAAAAGTTTGAACGCGAAATATTATTATAATCAGTTTTTCATATAGAATTGTAGTAGTTGAATTGTATATTAGCTACTAAGTATGAACTTAACGGGTAGGTACTACCCGAATTTAAACTTATAAGACGCTAATATGAAGAAAAAGCTTTTATAAATGAGTTCATATTATGCTACGAAATACTATTAACTACTCTTAATATTCTGAATGATTAACTTGTTCCATTTGACTATTTTAAAGGAAATGGCACCGACTACTCGACACACCGTGAATATGAATGAAGAGGAATTCTGTACTTTTCTAGCTTCAAACATAGCCGCAGTACAGGCTGCGCTACATACCAACAATAACCTTGGATCTAGCAGTACAGGAAATCGTGTAGGATGCACCTAAAAAGAATTCACTGCCTGCAAACCTTTGGAATTTGATGGAACCGAAGGACCGATCGGATTTAAACGGTGGACCGAGAAGGTCGAATTGGTGTTTGCCATAAGTAAGTGTACTGAAGAGGACAAAGTAAAGTACGCTACGCATACCTTCACAGGTTCTGCGTTAACATGGTGGAATACCTATCTAGAGCAAGTGGGACAAGACGATGCGTACGCACTACCGTGGTCATCATTCAAGCACTTGATGAACAAGAAGTACCGTCCCCGAACCGAGGTCAATAAGCTCAAGACAGAACTTAGAGGGTTACGAACCCAAGGATTTGATATTACCACGTACGAAAGATGATTCACAGAATTGTGCCTATTGTGTTCGGGAGCGTTCGAAGATGAGGAAGAGAAGATCGACGCGTTTGTGAAAGGATTACCGGAAAGAATCCAAGAAGATATAAGTTCACACGAGCCCGCCTCCATACAACAGGCATGTAGAATGGCTCACAAACTAGTGAACCAGATTGAAGAAAGAATTAAAGAACAGACTGCTGAAGAGGCCAATGTGAAGCAAGTCAAAAGAAAGTGGGAGGAAAACGGTGATAAGAATCACCAATACAACAACAACAGCAATTACAACAATAATCGCAACAATTATCCCAACAATCGCAACATCAATCGCAACTACAACAAACGGCCCAACAACAACAACAACAACAACAACAACAACAACAACAACAACAACAACAGCAGCAGCAGCAACTACAACAGTCATCCCAACAACAATAATAACCGCAACAACAACAACAATCAGAAGCAGCTATGCCAAAGGTGTGAAAAGTATCACTCGGGGTTCTGCACCAAATTTTGCAACAAGTGTAAAATAAATGGTCATAGCGCGGTGAAGTGTGAGGTCTACGGACCAGGGGTTAATAGAACGAAAGGAACAAATGGTGTCAGAACGAGTAATGGCGGAGCAAGTAGTGTCGGAGCAAGTTATGCCAATGTAGTTTGTTATAAATGTGGAAAACCGGGCTACATTATTAGAAATTGCCCGAACCAGGAGAACACGAATGGACAAGGCCGCGGAAGAGTTTTCAATATTAATGCGGCAGAGGTACAGGAAGACCCGGAGCTTGTTACGGGTACGTTTCTTATTGACAATAAATCTGCTTAAGTTTTATTTGATTCGGGTGCGGATAGAAGCTATATGAGTAGAGATTTTTGTGTTAAATTAAGTTGTCCATTGACGCCTTTGGATAGTAAATTTTTACTCGAATTAGCAAATGGTAAATTAATTTCAGCAGATAATATATGTCGGAATCGAGAAATTAAACTGGTTAGCGAAACATTTAAGATTGACTTGATACCAGTAGAGTTAGGGAGTTTTGATGTGATAATCGGTATGGACTAGTTGAAAGAAGTGAAAGCAGAGATCGTTTGTTACAAAAATGCAATTCGCATTATACGAGAAAAAGAAAAACCCTTAATGGTGTACGGAGAAAAGGGCAACACGAAGCTACATCTTATTAGTAATTTGAAGGCACAAAAACTAATAAGAAAAGGTTGCTATGCTGTTCTAGCACACGTCGAGAAAGTACATACTGAAGAAAAGAGCATCAATGATGTTCCCGTCGCAAAAGAATTTCCCGATGTATTTCCGAAAGAATTACCGGGATTACCCCCACATCGATCCGTCGAATTTCAAATAGATCTTGTACCAGGAGCTGCACCAATAGCTCGTGCTCTTTACAGACTCGCACCCAGCGAGATGAAAGAACTGCAAAGCCAATTACAAGAACTTTTAGAGCATGGTTTCATTTGACCAAGCACATCACCGTGGGGAGCTCCTGTTTTGTTTGTCAAGAAGAAAGATGGTACATTTAGGTTGTGTATCGACTACCGAGAGTTGAATAAACTTACCATCAAGAACCGCTACCCACTACCGAGAATTGACGACTTATTTGATCAACTACAAGGCTCGTCTGTTTATTCAAAGGTTGACTTACGTTCCGGGTATCATCAAATGCGAGTAAAAGAGGATGATATTCCAAAAACTGCTTTTAGGACGTGTTATGGTCATTACGAGTTTATGGTTATGCCGTTTGGATTGACTAACGCACCAGCTGTGTTCATGTACCTTATGAACCGAGTGTGTGGGCCATATCTTGACAAGTTTGTCATTGTTTTCATCGATGACATACTTATTTACTCAAAGAATGATCAAGAGCACGAAGAACATTTGAGAAAAGTGCTAGAAGTATTGAGGAAAGAAAAACTGTACGCTAAGTTTTCAAAGTGTGCATTTTGGTTGGAAGAAGTTCAATTCCTTGGTCACATAGTGAACAAAGAAGGTATCCAGGTGGACCCGGCAAAGATCAAAACCGTTGAAAAGTGGGAAACCCCAAAAACTCCGAAGCATATACGTAAATTTTTAGGACTAGCTGGTTACTACAGAAGGTTCATCTAAGACTTTTCCAGAATAGCAAAACCCTTGATTGCATTAACGCATAAAGGGAAGAAATTTGAATGGAATGATGAACAAGAGAAAGCGTTTCAGTTATTGAAGAAAAAGCTAACTACGGCACCTATATTGTCATTGCCTGAAGGAAATGATGATTTTGTGATTTATTGTGACGCATCAAAGCAAGGTCTCGGTTGTATATTAATGCAACGAACGAAGGTGATTGCTTATGCGTCTAGACAATTGAAGATTCACGAACAAAATTTTACGACGCATGATTTGGAATTAGGCGCGGTTGTTTTTGCATTAAAGACTTGGAGGCACTACTTATATGGGGTCAAAAGTATTATATATACCGACCACAAAAGTCTTCAACACATATTTAATCAGAAACAACTGAATATGAGGCAGCGTAGGTGGATTGAATTATTGAATGATTACGACTTTGAGATTCGTTACCACCCAGGGAAGGCAAATGTGGTAGCCGATGCCTTGAGCAGGAAGGACAGAGAACCCATTCGAGTAAAATCTATGAATATAATGATTCATAATAACATTACTACTCAAATAAAGGAGGCACAACAAGGAGTTTTAAAAGAGGGAAATTTAAAGGATGAAATACCCAAAGGATCGGAGAAGCATCTTAATATTCGGGAAGACGGAACCCGGTATAGGGCTGAAAGGATTTGGGTACCAAAATTTGGAGATATGAAAGAAATGGTACTTAGAGAAGCTCATAAAACCAGATACTCAATACATCCTGGAACGAGGAAGATGTACAAGGATCTCAAGAAACATTTTTGGTGGCCGGGTATGAAAGCCGATGTTGCTAAATACGTAGGAGAATGTTTGACGTGTTCTAAGGTCAAAGCTGAGCATCAGAAACCATCAGGTCTACTTCAACAACCTGAAATCCCGGAATGGAAATGGGAAAACATTACCATGGATTTCATCACTAAATTTCCAAGGACTGCAAGTGGTTTTGATACTATTTGGGTAATAGTTGATCGTCTCACCAAATCAGCACACTTCCTGCCAATAAGAGAAGATGACAAGATGGAGAAGTTAGCACGACTGTATTTGAAGGAAGTCGTCTCCAGACATGGAATACCAATATCTATTATCTCTGATAGGGATGGCAGATTTATTTCAAGATTCTGGCAGACATTACAGCAAGCATTAGGAACTCGTCTAGACATGAGTACTGCCTATCATCCACAAACTGATGGGCAAAGCGAAAGGACGATATAAACGCTTGAAGACATGCTACGAGCATGTGTTATTGATTTCGGAAACAGTTGGGATCGACATCTACCGTTAGCAGAATTTTCCTACAACAACAGCTACCATTCAAGCATTGAGATGGCGCCGTTTGAAGCACTTTATAGTAGAAAGTGCAGGTCTCCAATTTGTTGGAGTGAAGTGGGGGATAGACAGATTACGGGTCCGGAGATTATACAAGAAACAACCGAGAAGATCATCCAAATTCAACAACGGTTGAAAACCGCCCAAAGTCGACAAAAGAGCTACGCTGACATTAAAAGAAAAGATATAGAATTTGAAATTGGAGAGATGGTCATGCTTAAAGTTGCACCTTGGAAAGGAGTTGTTCGATTTGGTAAATGAGGGAAATTAAATCCAAGGTATATTGGACCATTCAAGATTATTGATCGTGTCGGACCAGTAGCTTACCGACTTGAGTTACCTCAACAACTCGCGGCTGTACATAACACTTTCCACGTCTCGAATTTGAAGAAATGTTTTGCTAAAGAATATCTCACTATTCCGTTAGATGAAATCCAAATCAACGAAAAACTCCAATTCATCGAAGAACCCGTCAAATAATGGATCGTGAGGTTAAAAGACTTAAGCAAAACAAGATACCAATTGTTAAGGTTCGATGGAATGCTCGTAGAGGACCCGAGTTCACCTGGGAGCGTGAAGATCAGATGAAGAAGAAATACCCGCATCTATTTCCAGAAGATTCGTCAACACCTTCAACAGCTTAAAATTTCGGGACGAAATTTATTTAACGGGTAGGTACTGTAGTGACCCGAACTTTTCCATATTTATATATATTAATTGAGATTGATATTTACATGATTAAATGTTTCCAACATGTTAAGCAATCAAACTTGTTAAGACTTGATTAATTGAAATATGTTTCATATAGACAATTGACCACCCAAGTTGACCGGCGATTCACGAACGTTAAAACTTGTAAAAATGACATGACGATATATATATGGATATACATATGGTTAACATGAGATTATTATAAGTAAGTATCTCCATAAGTATATTAACAATGAGTTATATACATATAAACAAGACTACTAACTTAAGGATTTCGAAACGAGACATATATGTAACGATTATCGTTGTAACGACATTTAAATGTATATATATCATATTAAGATATATTAATATATCATAATATCATGATAATATAATAATTTAACATCTCATTAGATATAATAAACAATGGGTTAACAACATTAGTTGAGATCGTTAACTTAAAGGTTTCAAAACAACACTTACATGTAACGACTAACGATGACTTAACGACTCAGTTAAAATGTATATACATGTAGTGTATTTAGATGTATTAAAATACTTTTGGAAGACTTCAAGACATATATCAAAACACTCATACTTAACGAAAATGGTTACAGTTACTTTCCCATTCTTTTCTTTCATCAAGAATTCTAGTCGTATTCTTACCCGTATTATACACAGCTTCAAAACGTACTTACTATGGGTATATACCAATAGGAACTAGCATGGGATTCCACTCTTGATTATGTCATGTATGACTAATCACTTTTTAACTTCTACCATGAGCTAGTCAAGTAACTAGAACTCCTTTTAACCACACTCACCACTCACCAATTACCACTCATCATTCACTCCATTTCACTTCCAATTCTCTTTCTAATTCTCTCTCAACACACACACACACACTATTATGAATGTATTTTTCCAGTAGTTAATCATCATCTTCATCAAAAATCACTTCAAGAATCAAGCTATAATCATCATAGGAAGAACACTTCAAGAACACTTCAAAAATCCCTTCAAGTTTACTAATTTACTTCCAAGCTTTCTAATCCATTCCAAGTAATCATCTAAGATCAAGAAACCTTTGTTATATACAGTAGGTTATCTTTCTTATTCAAGGTAATATTCATATTCAAACTTTGATTCAATTTCTATAACTATAAACAATCTTAATTCGAGTAAAAATCTTACTTGAACTTGTTTTTGTGTCATGATCCTACTTCAAGAACTTTCAAGCCATCCAAGATCCTTTGAAGCTAGATCATTGCTTGTCACTTCCAGTAGGTTTACCTACTAAACTTGAGGTAGTAATGATGTTCATAACATCATTCGATTCATATATATAAAACTATCTTATTCGAAGGTTTAAACTCGTAATCACTAGAACATAGTTTAGTTAATTCTAAACTTGTTCGCAAACAAAAGTTAATCCTTCTAACTTGACTTTTAAAATTAACTAAACACATGTTCTATATCTATATGATATGCTAACTTAATGATTTAAAACCTGGAAACACGAAAAACACCGTAAAACCGGATTTACGCCGTCGTAGTAACACCGCGGGCTGTTTTGGGTTAGTTAATTAAAAACTATGATAAACTTTGATTTAAAAGTTGTTATTCTGAGAAAATGATTTTTATTATGAACATGAAACTATATCCAAAAATTATGGTTAAACTCAAAGTGGAAGTATGTTTTCTAAAATGGTCATCTAGACGTCGTTCTTTCGACTGAAATGACTACCTTTACAAAAATGACTTGTAACTTATTTTTCCGACTATAAACCTATACTTTTTCTGTTTAGATTCATAAAATATATTTCAATATGAAACCATAGCAATTTGATTCACTCAAAACGGATTTAAAATGAAGAAGTTATGGGTAAAACAAGATTGGATAATTTTTCTCATTTTAGCTACGTGAAAATTGGTAACAAATCTATCCCAACCATAACTTAATCAACTTGTATTGTATATTATGTAATCTTGAGATACCATAGACACGTATACAATGTTTCGACCTATCATGTTGACACATCTATATATATTTCGGAACAACCATAGACACTCTATATGTGAATGTTGGAGTTAGCTATACAGGGTTGAGGTTGATTCCAAAATATATATAGTTTGAGTTGTGATCAATACTGAGATACGTATACACTGGGTCGTGGATTGATTCAAGATAATATTTAACGATTTATTTCTGTACATCTAACTGTGAACAACTAGTTGTAGGTTACTAACGAGGACAGCTGACTTAATAAACTTAAAACATCAAAATATATTAAAAATGTTGTAAATATATTTTGAACATACTTTAATATATATGTATATATTGTTATAGGTTCGTGAATCAATAGTGGCCAAGTCTTACTTCTCGACGAAGTAAAAATCTGTGAAAATGAGTTATAGTTCCACTTTTAAAATCTAATATTTTTGGGATGAGAATACATGCAGGTTTTATAAATGATTTACAAAATAGACACAAGTAAGTGAAACTACATTCTATGGTTGAATTATCGAAATCGAATATGCCCCTTTTTATTAAGTCTGGTAATCTAAGAAATAGGGAACAGACACCCTAATTGACGCGAATCCTAAAGATAGATCTATTGGGCCTAACAAACCCCATCCAAAGTATCGGATGCTTTAGTACTTCGAAATTTATATCATATCCGAAGGGTGTCCCGGAATGATGGGGATATTCTTATATATGCATCTTGTTAATGTCGGTTACCAGGTGTTCACCATATGAATGATTTTTATCTCTATGTCTGGGATGTATATTGAAATATGAAATCTTGTGGTCTATTGTTACGATTTGATATATATAGGTTAAACCTATAACTCACCAACATTTTTGTTGACGTTTTAAGCATGTTTATTCCCAGGTGAATACTAAGAGCTTCCGCTGTCGCATACTTAAATAAGGACGAGATTTGGAGTCCATGCTTGTATGATATTGTGTAAAAACTGCATTCAAGAAACTTATTTTGTTGTAACATATTTGTATTTTAAACCATTATGTAATGGTCGTGTGTAAACAGGATATTTTAGATTATCATTATTTGATAATCTACGTAAAGCTTTTTAAAACCTTTATCTATGAAATAAAGGTTATGGTTTGTTTTAAAAATGAATGCAGTCTTTGAAAAAAAACGTCTCATATAGAGGTCAAAACCTCGCAACGAAATCAATTAATATGGAACGTTTTTAATCAATAAGAACGGGACATTTCACTTGTGGGCATTTTGCCATGCGATCGCATGGCCTAAAGTTACAGCTCACAATTTGCAATTCTATGGCTACCGACACATATGTATATATTATTTAATATATAATATATTTAATCTTTTGAATTAATTAAATATTATATTATATTCTCGTGCATAGTTGATTTGTAATTTTTGCACCGATGAATTGTATGTTGATGCTTGACTTTCGTACCGGTTCCGGTTTTTATAACGCCTTTTCGTACGCTTAGAAAACTTGTACTTTACGTTTCGTGACTCGTACCTTTATCAAAATGTAGTCTTAAATTATCAATAAACTATATTACTCAAATTGTATCTTGAACTTTCGAGTGTTTTGGTCATTTGCTTCTATAAATCAATGTCTCGTTGTTTACTAAAATATATTATTTTAAATCAAATGTTTTATGACTAAGTTAATATTATATTTTATCACTTTGTAAAATATAAATATATTTTCATTTAGTAATAAATTTGTACATATGATTGAAATATTTATTTAATAATATTTAGTTTTTCAAAATCAGTTATATTTCAAAGTTTATTTCAAAATCGTTTAAAAATAGAAATTATTATAACACGTCACGTTTACACTTTAAAGCTTAAATTGATAAAATTCCTTTATGCGTCAATGTTTATTTTAATTTCTCAAACGTTCTAATTAATATATTTAATTATCAGTCGAATCAATAAACAAGTGTTACTATCGTTCACTTAACTAATTTGAAATCATATATATATATATATATATATATATATATATATATATATATATATATATATATATATATACATTATTGTTTGTGAGTCGTCGAGAACAGTCGAAGGGTAAATGAATACATGAACACAGTTCAAAGTTTTTGAGATTTCAACTTATCAGACTTTGCTTGTTGTGTCGGAAATATTAAATCATTTAAAGATAAAGTTTAAATTTGGTCAAAAATTTTCGGTTCGTCATAGTTGTACTTTGGTTATGTTTGATACACTGAAGAACTCTGATGCCTGATAACTATGTCTAACTGTTTTGAGAAGTAACACCAGTTGAACTGTAATGAATAGTATCATATATGTTTAATATATGCTTATAACCACGATTTGATAAACTAATATTCCGCTGTGTAATTTAATAAAAAAAAAGTACGGTGTTACAAGTTTGGTGTTTTGGGTTTAGGGACTAAACCCAAAACACCAAACCCTAAACCCTAAACTCAAAATCGGGCTAAATTTTGCTTCACAAAACATGAAAGAAAAACGTTAACATTTTTTCACGACCAATATTATCTTGAATGTTATTTTTGTCGATCGTTTTCCCGCCTAAATAATAACATTCATCACGAAGTGTCTTTTCTAAATGTTCATATTTTTGTGTGATCTTGATGCCTGAAAAAAAATTCCACAAAAAACGAAAAAATAAAAAAAAATTTGCAATATATATATATATATATATATATATATATATATATATATATATATATATATATATTATAAAACGATTTAAAAAAAACACTTGTGTTGAAACACGAATGGATGATATAAATGTTTAATAATGAAATTCCCGTAAATATCATTTATTATCATGTGGTATTAATAGAGTACATAAACCCTAAAAGTTACATAGAAACTCTAACGACCCAAAGCCACAAACGGACATGGGCCAAAATATGGATCAATACACTAATACTCCCTAGCATTCCAAGCGGCGAAATCGCAAAAGCTCGGACTAAAAGAAAACACTAAAATTAAACGAATGAATAAAAGAATTTTTTTTTTCTTATTTGTCGCATTAAATAAACTGATATTCGTATATAGAGCAGCAGATTTCTTGACGTCTTCTCCTTTTAGGTAACATTTTTTTTTAACGTTGTGACTTGCCGTGCCTAAGGATCAAGTAACGCTTTGATATGCAACTTTTGTCGATAATAATAATATTCTTCAATGCTGCAAACAAGAATTTTGAATATATATATATATATTTTTTAGGGTTTGAAATCTAGTCAAGCTAGCGGCTTATCCTCACGGCAATTATAAATGTTATAAAATAGAAAACAATTTTTCACACGAAGTGATTTGTGTCGTTTTTTTTAACATGCTGGTGAAAGGAAGAAAAATAAATAAATATGAAGAGAAGTGGATAAATAGAAAGTGGACATGTAGATTCATGTGAACATGAATCTACATGTTTGTTGCGGCTCTTGCAACTTTTTGTTTTTTTTTTTATTAACTGAGAAAAGAAATAAAGAAAAAGTAAGAAGACAGAAACGGCTAGTGATTAGGGTAGAGATAGATGTGCATGAGGTGATAAACAATTTATTTAGATGAGTAAAACAAAACAAAGAATTGATTGTGAATGACGGCTGATTTTGCATCAAAGTGGCGGTGACGGCACTTTTGGGTTTTTAAGTAAGAAAATAAAAGAGAAGATAAACGATAGAAAGATTTGACAGAGGGTAAAGAGGCAACGGCACGTGATTGCGGGTAAGGTCTCGGGGGTAAAACACACTCTAATATCATACTCCCTCCGTCCCATATCAATAGTTAACAGACAAAAAATACACAATTTAAGAAAATATCATAAAAGTACTACAAAAGTACTCTACTTTCTATCTATCCAATTTTACCCTTACCTTTTATTTCTCCTTTAATCTTATCCACATACATTAAGGACATAATAGAACGTAAGCTTATTATTCTTTTCTATTTATAGAAGTGGACTATTAATTTGGGATATCCCAAATGAAATACTGAACTATTAATATGGGACGGAGGGAGTATTAAATAATTAATTCCCTGTAAATATCATTTATTATCATGTGATATTTATAGAGTATATAACCTTTAAAGCCAGTGGCGGAAGTAAGATTTTTTTCACTGGGAGCGAAATTTTTTTTTTAAAACCTTAGCAATTTTTTTGGCAAAATACGGAGTTTTTGCGACAAAAATTGAAGATTTTTAGGCCAAATATTGAGGTTTTTGGATAAAATTTGAAGGTTTGTGGTCAAAATTTAAAAATTTTGGGGCAAAATTTAGAGAATTGTGGACAAAATTTGAAGGTTTACAGACAAAATATGTAGGTTTTGGGGCAAATGACTTTTCGATTTGGGGCAAATGACTTTTGAGTTGGGGGCAAAATAAAAAAAATCCAATTTTTTACACTAAAATTTCGAAATCGACTGGCACACCCCACCCACCCACCCACCCCCCGCAAAAAACAAATTCGCCCATGTTTAAAGCTACATAATAATCTTAACGGAACCAAAGTTCACAAACGAACTTGGACCATAATATGGATGAATGCTCTAATAATAAACTGGTCCATAAAATAGTTTCATTACACTGAACTATAATCTAATTGAAACCGGTCAATTTGTATTACCCACTAATCTAACAGATTTCGCGTAAACTCTAGTCCTACAAAATTGAAACACATTTTTTTTAACAGCACAAACGTAATCACTCAGGAAACTTAACCACCACGCTTTCATTTCCTACAGTTGCATAATTCACCCCCAACTGCTGCCTAGAGGGCGTGTGCGGTAAAAAATCCCCTCTTCCAATGCCCCGCAACACGATATGCGAAAGACACCAATGGGTGAAATTCAAGGGTAAAGAGGCAACCTTGTGTGCAATGTTACACCTCACGAAATTCGAAATCCGGACTTCTTGCTAAGAGAAAGCATACCACTACTACAAGAACTACAATACAAGATTGGAAAAATACAATTGGATGGATATCTTAACAATATACAGAATACGCGATATTGTTGTGTGGTTCATGATGCTCTCGGCTATCCAACCATTGATATTTGGGAGAAGTGAAATTTACGAAAGTGATGCTAACCGAACGGGTTGCAACATTAAAGCAAATGGTCCTTGAATTTTGATATAATATTAAGGGACCAAACAATAAATGTGACAGATGACTAAATTCGTAATATCGTCGATTGACGAATAATTTGATTAATAACTAATAATAAGAAAAGTTGTGATATTTTCTTCTTTTTTTTTTTTTTTTTTCCTTCTACTTTGGAAGTTGTGATATTTTCTTCTACTTTGGTCTTTGGATGATGTTAGAGAAGCAGATAGTGACAGATGATTAAATTTGTAATATCGTCGATTGACTAATAATTTGATTAATAACTAATAATAAGAAAAGTAGTTATATTTTCTTCTACGGTCTTTGGGTGATGTTTAGAGAAGAACATATGGTTCAAAGACTTGACCCAAGAGCAACTATTAGCCCAATAAGCTCGAGTCCTGCTTTTTTCGACAAGGATAAGCCCAATAGTCCATAAGCTTGCTCATAGTCCTGTACCATAAAGGAAATTATAATTATAAATTAATTAATTATGATGAGATTTTTCTACTATTTACAAGGGCACTAATGTCATTTCACTATATACACTCACTAATTGTCAAGGCATTAATGTCATTTCACTATATACACTTACTGATTTTTCTTTTTATTTTTTTATTTTTTTTCACTTACTGATTTTCAGTTGACATCAGCATAACTTAAATTTTTTTTATTTTTCTGATCTCCTTTCTTTCTATTGATCATATTTTTGGCTTTTACATATCTTGCAACGTCTTCAATAGACAATGATGAATTTGTGAATGAGAAATACAAGTTTTCTAAGATGGGATTGTGACCTCTACAACTGGACGGAGTGGTGACGACGGAGAGGTGACATCAGCATAACTATTAACAAGCCCGGCCTAATAGTAAAAATAGGAACATCTTAGACGAACTGGTTAAGCCGTACCTGATTTTGTCGAACTACGAAGCCTTATTTTCACTCTAAAAAAGGAGAAGTGTATACAGTTTATAAGATCACATAAAGGCTTTGAATTGGTACTTCTATCGATATAGCACTCCTCTTCACTGTGAATCTAAACGTTCATAGATGCATACACTTTATATGATTTTTTTTTTGAACGGTAAGATACTATAAAAACGCAAGACAATAGAGATAGATTAGAGAGAGTATAAGGGCGAGTGTAGGCACGAAATCCAATTAAAAAAATACTTGTGATATCTCGAAAAATCCAATTAAAAGCAGAAAAGGACAATGTAATCAAAAACGTAGGATTTTCGAACATTATGATCCTTGAAGATTATGCCGTTCCTGAGCCGCCAAATGTTCCATAGAGTCGTGAAAACAACGATTTTGATGATGAATCGTTTGTTACCATTTGTTGGAAAAGAGTTGATCCACTCCCAAAACTCCTTAATCGAATCCAAAATGGGAAGACAAATGCCAAGCCAAATACCAATCTTGCACCATATTTGATAGCTTGTATCGCAACGAATGAAAAGATGGTTAAGGGACTCCTCCGAGACATCACAAAGGGCACAACAATCCCCCTCCACAAGAATACCTCTAGCTTCAAAGTTAAGTAAATTGGGAATGCCTTGAGTTTCCACCCATATCCATGTGGTATTCATCCCCACTTTGAATTCAACATTAATATGCAGAACTTAAATACAGTTGCTATTAACTCCTGTAGTTTATAAACTCAGCAAGATACCATATTACACCGTAATTCACAACAAAAACATACTCCGTAATTAATTTGTATTTATTATTTGTAGTTGTATTGTGTAAATTTACAACAAAAATTCAAGATATCAAATTAAAACGTATCAAAAACACTCTGAGAATGTATATTGTATATGTATTAATTTATATTTTAATTGTATAGTCGTGTTACTTAAATAACAAATAACAGTTATCACTGTGTTAATTTTAAGAGACGGTTATAAACTATTATAATTGTACTTTAGGTATAGCGCGAAATTATTTTTCGCGGTAACGCGCAGACACTTTTCTGTCGTTAGCTCAAATGCACATTTTAATTTATTTTTTATTTGTAATTATTTTTTTAAATTTTACACTTTCTTTAGAAAATTGTCAAATACACCATTCGCTAGAACAAGTTTTTGTTCTAAATCAACATAAGATATTCGAACTCAACAACTGCGGCGTTCGAACAAATTTTAGCCGGGTTTGAAGAGAAAGTTGTTCGAAAATATGGTGCCACGACCTCATATACCGAGTTCAAACTAATTTATACATATTTATATTTGTGTTCTAACTTAAGTTTGAACAAGTTTTTATTCAAACAAAGTAAAAGTTGATCTACCGCATCAAAACTTTTTCGAACTTTGAACGATCATAACATCCGATTTAGTCAACGTTTTTTTTTTTTTTAAATTTATGTATTTCCAAGATCTAGCTGTTTGTATTTATTTCGAAATCCAAATATTTATTTTTAAATCGACATAAAGTTGCGATTTACGTTTTATGTACTCTTTTTTCACACACATGCGGTAACCAAATTTATGGGCCTTTTAAGGATTGTGGCGTGAATGTTTCATTTTCATAGCACAAGTGTAAATTGACATTATGAACGTGTTGTAACTTCGGATTCACTAAATTATGCATTTGGATCAAAATAGACTCTTATGACCTAAATGAGTCGTAATTCCACCTCAACCCAAAACAAGTTAAAAAGTCATTTTTAAAACACCAACACTTGCAAATGCAGTTGACTTGACATAGCGAACATGTGAAAATCAACAAATACTATATTTGACACTTGATAGGTCAGATATTGAGGATCAAAGAGAAGAATGATCAAAAGGTGTGGTTCCGACAGTGATGAACTAGTTCGGACAGTGATGACTAGTTCAGACATAAAACAAAATGAAAAGATTTTATTTCCACACACTACTACAAAAATCGTTAATTAGACGTGTTAAAAAAGCTAATTAGACGTGTTTTTCAACACGTCTAGACGGAACAGCACTAATTGCTATACAGTACGGTCCCTTGAACACGCCTATGAAACTCAATTAGACGTGTTCCTCCTTTTTGTCAATTAAACGTGCTACCTGAACACGTCTAATTAATTAAATTAGACATGTTTCAGTATCAAATCAATATTGGTGTTCAGTTAGTATCAATTAGACGTGTTCCAGTATACGAGTGGTTAACCCCGGTTAAAATCACAAATATTTCAAAACTTAAATATTTCGAACAATACCCGTCAAATTTTTTGCCACCTATAATAGAAATAACAAATCAAATTCACTACAAAACCAAACTATATATATATATATATATATATATATATATATATATATATATATATATATATATATATATATATATATATATATATATATATATACAAAAAAAGTCATAATTCTAATTTACATTTACATACGGAAAGGGGAAACTTTAAACAATAAAACTAATATAATAATATAAGCTAGCTATTTTGAGCACTCATCTAACATGCCATTAATATCGGTCAAAAAGTCACATTTTTACCCCCAATATTAAGCCCTAAAACAATAAAGATTCAAACTTTATCAGCAAAATTATCACTTTTTCGGTTGATTGTGTAGATTAAGTAATTACGAAGGCAATGCAAAAAGAATCAAGTAAAACAGAGCTAAAACGGAGATTCTAGAGCGAAAACGGTGAAAGAAAATAAATCGAGTTGCGATCCAGAGAATTTCAGCTGATCAGGCAGCTAATGTGTAACGACCCGACTTTTTCCGTTATCTTTTACCGTTAATTACTTAACGACCGTTAACTGTTATTCATGCCACGTCATTTCTATGACCTATATTATTATTTTTGTAATAATATATTAATTATTATGTGTTATATGAATATTTGAATTCATATTTTAAGTTGTACGTTTCTACATGTCGCGGATTTCTATCCGGCGAATCTTTTCGGTTTTCAAACCAACGGTCGAGTTTTTGGGATTTTTAAGTCCTAATTATTTTAAATATGATATTTTAATGTCATATGTTTATATTTAGTGTTTATATATTTTATTCGTCGCGTATTTATTATCTCTCCGAAAAATCAATCGCGTAGTAGCATTTTTGCGTTTCAGGCTTCGTTCGAGCTTTCGGGCCACAAGCAATTGCAAGTAACATAAAAATGGGCCAAGTGGGACCCACCCATGTATGGGGGTCTGCCTAAATCTCCCAAGGGAGGGGGAGGACTTGTTTTGCCAATTTCTTGAACTTGATTTAATCTTAAACCTAAATCACTACTTCATTTTTCCAAAACACATTTTATTTTTTCTCTCTTCCTCTCTTTTTCTCTCCTAGGGCCGCGATTTTTCTCATCATCATCATCTTCAATTGATCATCATCTAGAGCTTGGATCAAAGGGCTTTTAACATCAACGCGTTCCTCTCGTTCTCTTCTACGTGTTCATATCCTTCAATTCTTGATTAGGGTATAAACCCTAACCCTAACTTTTTTATTTTTCTTTAATTTTACTGTTTTTATATGTTATTATGATAGTATGATGATTGTATGTTGTTGTATTGTTGATTGTATGCATAGAAACACTTGTTATAGCATGATTTCGGTTTGATTGTTTTGGGACAGCAGCATTTTCGACCATTTCTGTAAACTTGACTGTTGTAAATGTGAAAATAAAGTGTCTAGATGAGTTCCTCTCATCAAGACATTAATTTTAGACTCCGGATTCATGTTATTTCAATTTCCGGAACATAAGTTATGATCAAAATGGTGTTTAATTGAAATTAAAATGTGAAAACGAATTGGTACAGGTATGTTCTGACTTTGTGACCATTTTTAGAGTGTTTAGGGTGTACTAGTGTGTTAGGATTGATGATTGGATGAACTTTCATGTTCGGGTCATCGAAATCCGAGCCACGGATCACCCGTTATGACTAAAACGTGTTTTGAAACGAATTAAAGTTCCAAGTTGTGTAATGGTTGATCATCACGACTTGGTTACTGTTCTTGGTGTGTTCTTGAGTGCACCAATGTATTGGGTGGTTTGATTAGGCGAATATATATATAAGGCTCGCCGAAAACTGATTCCCGAGGCTCAAGTTATGACCCGATGAACTTTTAATTAAAACTTATGGTTATTAAATAAGACTTATGATAAAAATAATGATTTTCATTATTAATAAATTACTTATGATATAAAAAGTAATTATTTTAATTTAAGACTTATGATATACATATTTATTATATAATTTATTAATTAATTATGATTAATGAAACTTTAATTAAACTTATGATTAATAATACTTTTATTATTAATGAAAAATACTTATGGTAAGTATTAAACTTATATTATGAGATTATTATAATAAGACTTATAATAAGGGTTAATTAATTATTTAATTATTATAAGGGTTATTTATTATTTAATTATAATTTAATTATAAAATACTTATGATTTAATAATTATAACTAGAAACTTATGATATGATTAAAAATTCATTATTAATTAATAATACTTATGATATGATTTAAAACTTATTATTAATTAATAATACTTATATGATGATTAATATTTAATTAATTAATTAAATACTTATGTTATAATAATTATATCATTTAAACTTATGTTAACTTTAATAATTCATTTTAATTTAATTAAACTTATGTTAGGACACAATTATAAATAATTGACTTTAATTAACATTATAACTTATATTATTAATATAATTTACATTTTAACTTCAATGATGACTATGTTTGACCAAGGTTGACTTTTGAGTTGACTTTCGGTTGACTTTAACTTTCAGTTGACTTTTGTTGGCTTTCTAATTAAGGAAACTTTCTTAACTTATAAACTTTCCAAAAATATCAACTTTCTGAATATGGAAACTTTTTAAAAATAGAAACTTTCTAAAAATAAAAACTTTCCAAAATTAGAAACTTTCCAAAAATAGAAACTTTTCAAAAATAGAAACTTTCCTAAAATAGAAACTTTCCTAAAATAGAAACTTTCCAAAAATGAAAACCTGCTAAAGATAGAAACTTTCTAAAAATAGAAAGTGTGTGTCCGTACGCTGTTCCGATCAAACCGATGCATGTTGAGTGTTGTTCTATGTCTACTTGCAACCGGTACAATAGCTATCATACTAAGACTTGACCTAAGTTAGTTATTTATATCGACCTGCTTTATTTATAGGTTGGTGTTGTGATCATTCATGATCACTTTACTTCGTTTGCTGTTCGCATTTTTGTGTGGTTACTTCATTTGCTTTAAGGTGAGTTATAGTACCATCTTTCTATTTTAAATCTTTTGGGATGAGAATACATGCAATTTATTTTATATTTTGGACACAAGTGAAATTTGGTTTAAATTATTCATTGTGAGTTGAACAAAAATATTCCCTAGTCTGGTAACTGTAATCACTGGTTTCTACTGGTGAACGCGAATCCTACGGATAGATCTATCGGGTTTGACAACCCCATTTCGAGCTAGTCGCGCTAGCAATTTATAATCGGAATGTTTAGTACTTCGTATTTTGTTGTAGATACACTAGTTCGGTGTATATTATTTATTGTGTTTGGCAAGGGTAAATAAATGGTTAAGTGGTTACTAGGTGGTTCACGAAAAATGGAATAATGTTTTTATATGTTTTGTAGCATATAATTTTGTGGTCCAAAAAGGAGTTTTTATGTTTTTAAACATAAATTTTTATGGATTGAATTAAATATTGTTTGCAATATTAAACCTATAATTCACTCAACATTTTTGTGACAGTTACTCGCATGTTTTATTCTCAGGTTCATGATTGATTGCTTCCGCTGTGCTTAGAGAGTCTGCATATTTATGATGGCAGCTTTTGTTAAACATTAACTTGCATTCTATTTTGATACATTTAATAGTGGATGTTGTTGACTTTATTTTGGTCAACTTTTGGTTAAGTAATAATGTATGATTTTTCTAAACTTACATATTTTGATAGGTTTTCTTTATAGGAAATCATTTTTAAATAAAGAATGCAAGGTTATTTATTAAATTCATATAGAGTTATGATCAAGCTGTGGGACCAAGATAACGATGGTCGTCAAGTGTACTTTGACGGGTCATTAAAGTTGGTATCAGAGCTTTGGTTGTAGGAAATTAGGCTGCATTGATGTCGTTACCCAAGTCAATAGGGTGCATTAGTGAGTCTAGTCTACAGCCCGGCCTATGATATATTATTATATGTGATTATTTGTATCGTATTGGTATGTATATTATTATCATACATACATCTCTATTATGTTCTGAATTCGGGAGGAACTCCCATTCTGATTTAAACGTATTCTCTGACTCATGCGAGTTTATCTTTTATAAGAACGCCTCGGATAGTGAAACCGAGGGGATGTCATTCTTGACTTCTGAAATTCTCGACATTCCTATGTCATCTATTATGGTTATGTGTTTGACGTTTGAGTTATATTACGCGAGATGCCATTCTTGACTTCTAAGGGCTCGGCATTTCAATGTCAGCTATTATGTTTAGGTATATAATATTCTTGTTATATTACGTGCCTTTGTGCTGTTGTGCCTTTGTGCTTTGGGTTGCGAACCGGAAACGTCATTCTTGACTTTTAAAGATTTTTAGTACTTCGAAGACATTTCTATGTCATCGTTACCCATATTCGTTACTTATGATGTTTTGTCTCTTGTGCTATCCTTAGCACATTGTTTAAGAAATTTTTTTAGAGAAATTGTGTGGAAATCCGAGGTTGATCGCGTGTCCTGACCTCATGTAGTTCTATTGGAATGGAACTATGAATTAGTGAAATATAATGGCGTCAGGCCAACGTGATTATATTACGTTAATTCATAAAGAAGTCCCTGTAGTGACCCGAACTTTTCCATGTTTATATATATTAATTGAGATTGATATTTACATGATTAAATGTTTCCAACATGTTAAGCAATCAAACTTGTTAAGACTTGATTAATTGAAATATGTTTCATATAGACAATTGACCACCCAAGTTGACCGGCGATTCACGAACGTTAAAACTTGTAAAAACGACATGACGATATATATATGGATATACATATGGTTAACATGAGATTATGATAAGTAAGTATCTCCATAAGTATATTAACAATGAGTTATATACATATAAACAAGACTACTAACTTAAGGATTTCGAAACGAGACATATATGTAACGATTATCGTTGTAACGACATTTAAATGTATATATATCATATTAAGATATATTAATATATCATAATATCATGATAATATAATAATTTAACATCTCATTAGATATAATAAACAATGGGTTAACAACATTAATTGAGATCGTTAACTTAAAGGTTTCAAAACAACACTTACATGTAACGACTAACGATGACTTAACGACTCAGTTAAAATGTATATACATGTAGTGTATTTAGATGTATTAAAATACTTTTGGAAGACTTCAAGACATATATCAAAACACTTATACTTAACGAAAATGGTTACAGTTACTTTTCCATTCTTTTCTTTCATCAAGAATTCTAGTCGTATTCTTACCCGTATTATACACAGCTTCAAAACGTACTTACTATGAGTATATACCAATAGGAACTAGCATGGGATTCCACTCTTGATTATGTCATGTATGACTAATCAATTTTAACTTCTACCATGAGCTAGTCAACTAACTAGAACTCCTTTTAACCCCACTCACCACTCACCAATTACCACTCATCATTCACTCCATTTCACTTTCAATTCTCCTTCTAATTCTCTCTCAACACACACACACACTATTATGAACGTATTTTTCCAGTAGTTAATCATCATCTTCATCAAAAATCACTTCAAGAATCAAGCTATAATCATCATAGGAAGAACACTTCAAGAACACTTCAAAAATCCCTTCAAGTTTACTAATTTACTTCCAAGCTTTCTAATCCATTCCAAGTAATCATCTAAGATCAAGAAACCTTTGTTATATACAGTAGGTTATGTTTCTTATTCAAGGTAATATTCATATTCAAACTTTGATTCAATTTCTATAACTATAAACTATCTTAATTCGAGTAAAAATCTTACTTGAACTTGTTTTTGTGTCATGATCCTACTTCAAGAACTTTCAAGCCATCCAAGATCCTTTGAAGCTAGATCATTGCTTGTCACTTCCAGTAGGTTTACCTACTAAACTTGAGGTAGTAATGATGTTCATAACATCATTCGATTCATATATATAAAACTATCTTATTCGAAGGTTTAAACTCGTAATCACTAGAACATAGTTTAGTTAATTCTAAACTTGTTCGCAAACAAAAGTTAATCCTTCTAACTTGACTTTTAAAATTAACTACACACATGTTATATATCTATATGATATGCTAACTTAATGATTTAAAACCTGGAAACACGAAAAACACTGTAAAACCGGATTTACGCCGTCGTAGTAACACCGCGGGCTGTTTTGGGTTAGTTAATTAAAAACTATGATAAACTTTGATTTAAAAGTTTTTATTCTGAGAAAATGATTTTTATTATGAACATGAAACTATATCCAAAAATTATGGTTAAACTCAAAGTGGAAGTATGTTTTCTAAAATGGTCATCTAGACGTCGTTCTTTCGACTGAAATGACTACCTTTACAAAAACGACTTGTAACTTATTTTTCTGACTATAAACCTATACTTTTCTGTTTAGATTCATAAAATAGAGTTCAATATGAAACCATAGCAATTTTATTCACTCAAAACGGATTTAAAATGAAGAAGTTATGGGTAAAACAAGATTGGATAATTTTTCTCATTTTAGCTACGTGAAAATTGGTAACAAATCTATTCCAACCATAACTTAATCAACTTGTATTGTATATTATGTAATCTTGAGATACCATAGACACGTATACAATGTTTCGACCTATCATGTCGACACATCTATATATATTTCGGAACAACCATAGACACTCTATATGTGAATGTTGGAGTTAGCTATACAGGGTTGAGGTTGATTCCAAAATATATATAGTTTGAGTTGTGATCAATACTGAGATACGTATACACTGGGTCGTGGATTGATTCAAGATAATATTTATCGATTTATTTCTGTACATCTAACTGTGGACAACTAGTTGTAGGTTACTAACGAGGACAGCTGACTTAATAAACTTAAAACATCAAAATATATTAAAAGTGTTGTAAATATATTTTGAACATACTTTGATATATATGTATATATTGTTATAGGTTCGTGAATCAACAAGTGGCCAAGTCTTACTTCCCGACGAAGTAAAAATCTGTGAAAGTGAGTTATAGTCCCACTTTTAAAATCTAATATTTTTTGGGATGAGAATACATGCAGGTTTTATAAATGATTTACAAAATAGACACAAGTACGTGAAACTACATTCTATGGTTGAATTATCGAAATCGAATATGCCCCTTTTTATTAAGTCTGGTAATCTAAGAATTAGGGAACAGACACCCTAATTGACGCGAATCCTAAAGATAGATCTATTGGGCCTAACAAACCCCATCCAAAGTACCGGATGCTTTAGTACTTCGAAATTTATATCATATCCGAAGGGTGTCCCAGAATGATGGGGATATTCTTATATATGCATCTTGTTAATGTCGGTTACCAGGTGTTCACCATATGAATGATTTTTATCTCTATGTATGGGATGTGTATTGAAATATGAAATCTTGTGGTCTATTATTATGATTTGATATATATAGGTTAAACCTATAACTCACCAACATTTTTGTTGACGTTTTAAGCATGTTTATTCTCAGGTAATTATTAAGAGCTTCCGCTGTCGCATACTTAAATAAGGACGAGATTTGGAGTCCATGCTTGTATGATATTGTGTAAAAACTGCATTCAAGAAACTTATTTTGTTGTAACATATTTGTATTGTAAACCATTATGTAATGGTCGTGTGCAAACAGGATATTTTGGATTATCATTATTTGATAATCTACGTAAAGTTTTTTAAACCTTTATTGATGAAATAAAGGTTATGGTTTGTTTTAAAATGAATGCAGTCTTTGAAAAACGTCTCATATAGAGGTTAAAACCTCGCAACGAAATCAATTAATATGGAACGTTTTTAATCAATAAGAACGGGACATTTCAGTTGGTATCCGAGCGTTGGTCTTAGAGAACCAGAATTTTGCATTAGTGTGTCTTATCTAGTTTGTTAGGATGCATTAGTGAGTCTGGACTTCGACCGTGTTTACTTGAAAAATGATTGCTTAACAAATTTTGTTGGAAACTATATATTTTTAACATGTGAATATTATGTGATATATTAATCTCTTAACGCGTTTGATATTATGTGATAGATGTTTACCTCTAGAACAAGTCCCATTGACTCACCTAATAATAATGAAGAGTCAAATGTAAATTGGAATGATTTGTGGACTGATTCACAAGTTCCCGAAGAGGAACCGGAAGAAGAGTCGGAACCAGAAGAAGAATCGGAACCGGAAGAAGAATCGGAACCGGATGAAGAAATAGAACCGGTGGGGGAAATAATAAAATGGTTAAGTAAAAGAAAATCCTCAACCAACCGACCAAGGTTAATTATGGTCAATGGTGTTTCCGCCAAGGAAGCAAAATATTGGGAGGATTACCAATTCTCCGATGAATCGGATTCCGTCGAGAATTCCGATGATGTTATAGAAATTACCCCAACTGAATTTAAAAAGGCAAAAGAAAATAATAAGGGAAAGGGCATAAAAATAGAGAAATCTAATTCCAACCCCGATGAACTTTATATGTATCGTCAACCCCCGAAGTCCTTAAGTTGTAACAATGACCCGGGAACCTCTAAACCACCAGGTTTTTCTAAACCAATGTGGATAACGACGGCTCGTATTAGGGGAACATCATATATCCCTAGAAACTTGGCAAAACGAACCAAAACCGAAGAAGAAGAAACAAGTGAGTCGGAATAAGATAGTTGTATTCGTGTGGTGTAATATAAGTAATATAGTGTGCTTATGCTTTATGATATATGTAAAAATTGCTTGTATTAATAAGTATTTTTTTTATGAATCTAACTCTTGTCTATTTTACAGTATAAAAACACAAAATGGATAGACAACCCAATATTTTAAGAGACCTACCCGGAGACATGATTGATGAAATCTTGTCTAGAGTCGGTCAGAATTCTTCGGCACAACTATTTAAGGCGAGATCAGTTTGTAAGACATTCGAAGAACGTTCCAAGAATGCCTTGGTTTATAAAAGGCTTTCGTTTGAAAGATGGGGGATATCACATTGGGAAATCCATAAGTTACGATGTGTTTACTTTGACGCATATATTAAAGGGAACCCAAATGCTATTTTACGCAATGGGTTAAGAAATTATTTTGACTCAATATATCCGAATATTAGACTTCGTGATTTAGAAAAAGCGGCTAACATGCAACATAAAGAAGCATGTTATGCTTACGGATTAGTAATGTTCGCTTCTTACCAAAGTGAGAACAAGAACATCTGCCTACAACTATTAAACAAAACGTTCCCACAAGTGACGGAGTCAGTAATTGGGGTAAGAAATGAGGTTTTTAGATTGTTACGGGACTGTTGGACATTACATAACCCTCGTCCCTTTGACGACGTTACAACACGCTGTCTTATCAACGGCCATAACGGTTATGTTCCACAAGACCAAGGATGGGAAGTAATCCTAGTAAAACCAGAATGCATGACTTGTTTCTGGACGTATGAATTATATGTCTTTATTGCCTTTGCTGAACGACTTGTGTACTAGCTAGAATTATCTTCACAACCATCTTGTATCAAATTTATTGTGTGCTATATTTCATGCTATATGTAAAATAAACGGTATTGTAAGTTTGTAAAATATTGTGTAAAAGTTTGAACGCGAAATATTATTATAATCAGTTTTTCATATAGAATTGTAGTAGTTGAGTTGTATATTAGCTACTAAGTATGAACTTAACGGGTAGGTACTACCCGAATTTAAACTTATAAAACGCTAATATGAAGAAAAAGCTTTTATAAATGAGTTCATATTATGCTATGAAATACTATTAACTACTCTTAATATTCTGTATGATTAACTTTTCCATTTGACTATTTTGAAGGAAATGGCACCGACTACTCGACACACCGTGAATATGAATGAAGAGGAATTCCGTACTTTTCTAGCTTCAAACATAGCCGCAGTACAGGCTGCGCTACATACCAACAATAACCTTGGATATAGCAGTACAGGAAATCGTGTAGGATGCACCTACAAAACATGAAAGAAAAACGTTAACATTTTTTCACGACCAATATTATCTTGAATGTTATTTTTGTCGATCGTTTTCCCGCCTAAATAATAACATTCATCACGAAGTGTCTTTTCTAAATGTTCATATTTTTGTGTGATCTTGATGCCTGAAAAAAAATTCCACAAAAAACGAAAAAATAAAAAAAAATTTGCAATATATATATATATATATATATATATATATATATATATATATATATATATATATATATATATATATATATATTATAAAACGATTTAAAAAAAACACTTGTGTTGAAACACGAATGGATGATATAAATGTTTAATAATGAAATTCCCGTAAATATCATTTATTATCATGTGGTATTAATAGAGTACATAAACCCTAAAAGTTACATAGAAACTCTAACGACCCAAAGCCACAAACGGACATGGGCCAAAATATGGATCAATACACTAATACTCCCTAGCATTCCAAGCGGCGAAATCGCAAAAGCTCGGACTAAAAGAAAACACTAAAATTAAACGAATGAATAAAAGAATTTTTTTTTCTTATTTGTCGCATTAAATAAACTGATATTCGTATATAGAGCAGCAGATTTCTTGACGTCTTCTCCTTTTAGGTAACATTTTTTTTTAACGTTGTGACTTGCCGTGCCTAAGGATCAAGTAACGCTTTGATATGCAACTTTTGTCGATAATAATAATATTCTTCAATGCTGCAAACAAGAATTTTGAATATATATATATATTTTTTAGGGTTTGAAATCTAGTCAAGCTAGCGGCTTATCCTCACGGCAATTATAAATGTTATAAAATAGAAAACAATTTTTCACACGAAGTGATTTGTGTCGTTTTTTTTAACATGCTGGTGAAAGGAAGAAAAATAAATAAATATGAAGAGAAGTGGATAAATAGAAAGTGGACATGTAGATTCATGTTCACATGAAGGTGCATATGGAGATGCACATGTTTGTTGCGGCTCTTGCAACTTTTTGTTTTTTTTTTTATTAACTGAGAAAAGAAATAAAGAAAAAGTAAGAAGACAGAAACGGCTAGTGATTAGGGTAGAGATAGATGTGCATGAGGTGATAAACAATTTATTTAGATGAGTAAAACAAAACAAAGAATTGATTGTGAATGACGGCTGATTTTGCATCAAAGTGGCGGTGACGGCACTTTTGGGTTTTTAAGTAAGAAAATAAAAGAGAAGATAAACGATAGAAAGATTTGACAGAGGGTAAAGAGGCAACGGCACGTGATTGCGGGTAAGGTCTCGGGGGTAAAACACACTCTAATATCATACTCCCTCCGTCCCATATCAATAGTTAACAGACAAAAAATACACAATTTAAGAAAATATCATAAAAGTACTACAAAAGTACTCTACTTTCTATCTATCCAATTTTACCCTTACCTTTTATTTCTCCTTTAATCTTATCCACATACATTAAGGACATAATAGAACGTAAGCTTATTATTCTTTTCTATTTATAGAAGTGGACTATTAATTTGGGATATCCCAAATGAAATACTGAACTATTAATATGGGACGGAGGGAGTATTAAATAATTAATTCCCTGTAAATATCATTTATTATCATGTGATATTTATAGAGTATATAACCTTTAAAGCCAGTGGCGGAAGTAAGATTTTTTTCACTGGGAGCGAAATTTTTTTTTTAAAACCTTAGCAATTTTTTTGGCAAAATACGGAGTTTTTGCGACAAAAATTGAAGATTTTTAGGCCAAATATTGAGGTTTTTGGATAAAATTTGAAGGTTTGTGGTCAAAATTTAAAAATTTTGGAGCAAAATTTAGAGAATTGTGGACAAAATTTGAAGGTTTACAGACAAAATATGTAGGTTTTGGGGCAAATGACTTTTCGATTTGGGGCAAATGACTTTTGAGTTGGGGGCAAAATAAAAAAAATCCAATTTTTTACACTAAAATTTCGAAATCGACTGGCACACCCCACCCACCCACCCACCCCCCGCAAAAAAAAAATTCGCCCATGTTTAAAGCTACATAATAATCTTAACGGAACCAAAGTTCACAAACGAACTTGGACCATAATATGGATGAATGCTCTAATAATAAACTGGTCCATAAAATAGTTTCATTACACTGAACTATAATCTAATTGAAACCGGTCAATTTGTATTACCCACTAATCTAACAGATTTCGCGTAAACTCTAGTCCTACAAAATTGAAACACATTTTTTTTAACAGCACAAACGTAATCACTCAGGAAACTTAACCACCACGCTTTCATTTCCTACAGTTGCATAATTCACCCCCAACTGCTGCCTAGAGGGCGTGTGCGGTAAAAAATCCCCTCTTCCAATGCCCCGCAACACGATATGCGAAAGACACCAATGGGTGAAATTCAAGGGTAAAGAGGCAACCTTGTGTGCAATGTTACACCTCACGAAATTCGAAATCCGGACTTCTTGCTAAGAGAAAGCATACCACTACTACAAGAACTACAATACAAGATTGGAAAAATACAATTGGATGGATATCTTAACAATATACAGAATACGCGATATTGTTGTGTGGTTCATGATGCTCTCGGCTATCCAACCATTGATATTTGGGAGAAGTGAAATTTACGAAAGTGATGCTAACCGAACGGGTTGCAACATTAAAGCAAATGGTCCTTGAATTTTGATATAATATTAAGGGACCAAACAATAAATGTGACAGATGACTAAATTCGTAATATCGTCGATTGACGAATAATTTGATTAATAACTAATAATAAGAAAAGTTGTGATATTTTCTTCTTTTTTTTTTTTTTTTTTCCTTCTACTTTGGAAGTTGTGATATTTTCTTCTACTTTGGTCTTTGGATGATGTTAGAGAAGCAGATAGTGACAGATGATTAAATTTGTAATATCGTCGATTGACTAATAATTTGATTAATAACTAATAATAAGAAAAGTAGTTATATTTTCTTCTACGGTCTTTGGGTGATGTTTAGAGAAGAACATATGGTTCAAAGACTTGACCCAAGAGCAACTATTAGCCCAATAAGCTCGAGTCCTGCTTTTTTCGACAAGGATAAGCCCAATAGTCCATAAGCTTGCTCATAGTCCTGTACCATAAAGGAAATTATAATTATAAATTAATTAATTATGATGAGATTTTTCTACTATTTACAAGGGCACTAATGTCATTTCACTATATACACTCACTAATTGTCAAGGCATTAATGTCATTTCACTATATACACTTACTGATTTTTCTTTTTATTTTTTTATTTTTTTTCACTTACTGATTTTCAGTTGACATCAGCATAACTTAAATTTTTTTTATTTTTCTGATCTCCTTTCTTTCTATTGATCATATTTTTGGCTTTTACATATCTTGCAACGTCTTCAATAGACAATGATGAATTTGTGAATGAGAAATACAAGTTTTCTAAGATGGGATTGTGACCTCTACAACTGGACGGAGTGGTGACGACGGAGAGGTGACATCAGCATAACTATTAACAAGCCCGGCCTAATAGTAAAAATAGGAACATCTTAGACGAACTGGTTAAGCCGTACCTGATTTTGTCGAACTACGAAGCCTTATTTTCACTCTAAAAAAGGAGAAGTGTATACAGTTTATAAGATCACATAAAGGCTTTGAATTGGTACTTCTATCGATATAGCACTCCTCTTCACTGTGAATCTAAACGTTCATAGATGCATACACTTTATATGATTTTTTTTTTGAACGGTAAGATACTATAAAAACGCAAGACAATAGAGATAGATTAGAGAGAGTATAAGGGCGAGTGTAGGCACGAAATCCAATTAAAAAAATACTTGTGATATCTCGAAAAATCCAATTAAAAGCAGAAAAGGACAATGTAATCAAAAACGTAGGATTTTCGAACATTATGATCCTTGAAGATTATGCCGTTCCTGAGCCGCCAAATGTTCCATAGAGTCGTGAAAACAACGATTTTGATGATGAATCGTTTGTTACCATTTGTTGGAAAAGAGTTGATCCACTCCCAAAACTCCTTAATCGAATCCAAAATGGGAAGACAAATGCCAAGCCAAATACCAATCTTGCACCATATTTGATAGCTTGTATCGCAACGAATGAAAAGATGGTTAAGGGACTCCTCCGAGACATCACAAAGGGCACAACAATCCCCCTCCACAAGAATACCTCTAGCTTCAAAGTTAAGTAAATTGGGAATGCCTTGAGTTTCCACCCATATCCATGTGGTATTCATCCCCACTTTGAATTCAACATTAATATGCAGAACTTAAATACAGTTGCTATTAACTCCTGTAGTTTATAAACTCAGCAAGATACCATATTACACCGTAATTCACAACAAAAACATACTCCGTAATTAATTTGTATTTATTATTTGTAGTTGTATTGTGTAAATTTACAACAAAAATTCAAGATATCAAATTAAAACGTATCAAAAACACTCTGAGAATGTATATTGTATATGTATTAATTTATATTTTAATTGTATAGTCGTGTTACTTAAATAACAAATAACAGTTATCACTGTGTTAATTTTAAGAGACGGTTATAAACTATTATAATTGTACTTTAGGTATAGCGCGAAATTATTTTTCGCGGTAACGCGCAGACACTTTTCTGTCGTTAGCTCAAATGCACATTTTAATTTATTTTTTATTTGTAATTATTTTTTTAAATTTTACACTTTCTTTAGAAAATTGTCAAATACACCATTCGCTAGAACAAGTTTTTGTTCTAAATCAACATAAGATATTCGAACTCAACAACTGCGGCGTTCGAACAAATTTTAGCCGGGTTTGAAGAGAAAGTTGTTCGAAAATATGGTGCCACGACCTCATATACCGAGTTCAAACAAATTTATACATATTTATATTTGTGTTCTAACTTAAGTTTGAACAAGTTTTTATTCAAACAAAGTAAAAGTTGATCTACCGCATCAAAACTTTTTCGAACTTTGAACGATCATAACATCCGATTTAGTCAACGTTTTTTTTTTTTTTTAAATTTATGTATTTCCAAGATCTAGCTGTTTGTATTTATTTCGAAATCCAAATATTTATTTTTAAATCGACATAAAGTTGCGATTTACGTTTTATGTACTCTTTTTTCACACACATGCGGTAACCAAATTTATGGGCCTTTTAAGGATTGTGGCGTGAATGTTTCATTTTCATAGCACAAGTGTAAATTGACATTATGAACGTGTTGTAACTTCGGATTCACTAAATTATGCATTTGGATCAAAATAGACTCTTATGACCTAAATGAGTCGTAATTCCACCTCAACCCAAAACAAGTTAAAAAGTCATTTTTAAAACACCAACACTTGCAAATGCAGTTGACTTGACATAGCGAACATGTGAAAATCAACAAATACTATATTTGACACTTGATAGGTCAGATATTGAGGATCAAAGAGAAGAATGATCAAAAGGTGTGGTTCCGACAGTGATGAACTAGTTCGGACAGTGATGACTAGTTCAGACATAAAACAAAATGAAAAGATTTTATTTCCACACACTACTACAAAAATCGTTAATTAGACGTGTTAAAAAAGCTAATTAGACGTGTTTTTCAACACGTCTAGACGGAACAGCACTAATTGCTATACAGTACGGTCCCTTGAACACGCCTATGAAACTCAATTAGACGTGTTCCTCCTTTTTGTCAATTAAACGTGCTACCTGAACACGTCTAATTAATTAAATTAGACATGTTTCAGTATCAAATCAATATTGGTGTTCAGTTAGTATCAATTAGACGTGTTCCAGTATACGAGTGGTTAACCCCGGTTAAAATCACAAATATTTCAAAACTTAAATATTTCGAACAATACCCGTCAAATTTTTTGCCACCTATAATAGAAATAACAAATCAAATTCACTACAAAACCAAACTATATATATATATATATATATATATATATATATATATATATATATATATATATATATATATATACAAAAAAAGTCATAATTCTAATTTACATTTACATACGGAAAGGGGAAACTTTAAACAATAAAACTAATATAATAATATAAGCTAGCTATTTTGAGCACTCATCTAACATGCCATTAATATCGGTCAAAAAGTCACATTTTTACCCCCAATATTAAGCCCTAAAACAATAAAGATTCAAACTTTATCAGCAAAATTATCACTTTTTCGGTTGATTGTGTAGATTAAGTAATTACGAAGGCAATGCAAAAAGAATCAAGTAAAACAGAGCTAAAACGGAGATTCTAGAGCGAAAACGGTGAAAGAAAATAAATCGAGTTGCGATCCAGAGAATTTCAGCTGATCAGGCAGCTAATGTGTAACGACCCGACTTTTTCCGTTATCTTTTACCGTTAATTACTTAACGACCGTTAACTGTTATTCATGCCACGTCATTTCTATGACCTATATTATTATTTTTGTAATAATATATTAATTATTATGTGTTATATGAATATTTGAATTCATATTTTAAGTTGTACGTTTCTACATGTCGCGGATTTCTATCCGGCGAATCTTTTCGGTTTTCAAACCAACGGTCGAGTTTTTGGGATTTTTAAGTCCTAATTATTTTAAATATGATATTTTAATGTCATATGTTTATATTTAGTGTTTATATATTTTATTCGTCGCGTATTTATTATCTCTCCGAAAAATCAATCGCGTAGTAGCATTTTTGCGTTTCAGGCTTCGTTCGAGCTTTCGGGCCACAAGCAATTGCAAGTAACATAAAAATGGGCCAAGTGGGACCCACCCATGTATGGGGGTCGGCCTAAATCTCCCAAGGGAGGGGGAGGACTTGTTTTGCCAATTTCTTGAACTTGATTTAATCTTAAACCTAAATCACTACTTCATTTTTCCAAAACACATTTTATTTTTTCTCTCTTCCTCTCTTTTTCTCTCCTAGGGCCGCGATTTTTCTCATCATCATCATCTTCAATTGATCATCATCTAGAGCTTGGATCAAAGGGCTTTTAACATCAACGCGTTCCTCTCGTTCTCTTCTACGTGTTCATATCCTTCAATTCTTGATTAGGGTATAAACCCTAACCCTAACTTTTTTATTTTTCTTTAATTTTACTGTTTTTATATGTTATTATGATAGTATGATGATTGTATGTTGTTGTATTGTTGATTGTATGCATAGAAACACTTGTTATAGCATGATTTCGGTTTGATTGTTTTGGGACAGCAGCATTTTCGACCATTTCTGTAAACTTGACTGTTGTAAATGTGAAAATAAAGTGTCTAGATGAGTTCCTCTCATCAAGACATTAATTTTAGACTCCGGATTCATGTTATTTCAATTTCCGGAACATAAGTTATGATCAAAATGGTGTTTAATTGAAATTAAAATGTGAAAACGAATTGGTACAGGTATGTTCTGACTTTGTGACCATTTTTAGAGTGTTTAGGGTGTACTAGTGTGTTAGGATTGATGATTGGATGAACTTTCATGTTCGGGTCATCGAAATCCGAGCCACGGATCACCCGTTATGACTAAAACGTGTTTTGAAACGAATTAAAGTTCCAAGTTGTGTAATGGTTGATCATCACGACTTGGTTACTGTTCTTGGTGTGTTCTTGAGTGCACCAATGTGTTGGGTGGTTTGATTAGGCGAATATATATATAAGGCTCGCCGAAAACTGATTCCCGAGGCTCAAGTTATGACCCGATGAACTTTTAATTAAAACTTATGGTTATTAAATAAGACTTATGATAAAAATAATGATTTTCATTATTAATAAATTACTTATGATATAAAAAGTAATTATTTTAATTTAAGACTTATGATATACATATTTATTATATAATTTATTAATTAATTATGATTAATGAAACTTTAATTAAACTTATGATTAATAATACTTTTATTATTAATGAAAAATACTTATGGTAAGTATTAAACTTATATTATGAGATTATTATAATAAGACTTATAATAAGGGTTAATTAATTATTTAATTATTATAAGGGTTATTTATTATTTAATTATAATTTAATTATAAAATACTTATGATTTAATAATTATAACTAGAAACTTATGATATGATTAAAAATTCATTATTAATTAATAATACTTATGATATGATTTAAAACTTATTATTAATTAATAATACTTATATGATGATTAATATTTAATTAATTAATTAAATACTTATGTTATAATAATTATATCATTTAAACTTATGTTAACTTTAATAATTCATTTTAATTTAATTAAACTTATGTTAGGACACAATTATAAATAATTGACTTTAATTAACATTATAACTTATATTATTAATATAATTTACATTTTAACTTCAATGATGACTATGTTTGACCAAGGTTGACTTTTGAGTTGACTTTCGGTTGACTTTAACTTTTAGTTGACTTTTGTTGGCTTTCTAATTAAGGAAACTTTCTTAACTTATAAACTTTCCAAAAATATCAACTTTCTGAATATGGAAACTTTTTAAAAATAGAAACTTTCTAAAAATAAAAACTTTCCAAAATTAGAAACTTTCCAAAAATAGAAACTTTCCAAAAATAGAAACTTTCCTAAAATAGAAACTTTCCTAAAATAGAAACTTTCCAAAAATGAAAACCTGCTAAAGATAGAAACTTTCTAAAAATAGAAAGTGTGTGTCCGTACGCTGTTCCGATCAAACCGATGCATGTTGAGTGTTGTTCTATGTCTACTTGCAACCGGTACAATAGCTATCATACTAAGACTTGACCTAAGTTAGTTATTTATATCGACCTGCTTTATTTATAGGTTGGTGTTGTGATCATTCATGATCACTTTACTTCGTTTGCTGTTCGCATTTTTGTGTGGTTACTTCATTTGCTTTAAGGTGAGTTATAGTACCATCTTTCTATTTTAAATCTTTTGGGATGAGAATACATGCAATTTATTTTATATTTTGGACACAAGTGAAATTTGGTTTAAATTATTCATTGTGAGTTGAACAAAAATATTCCCTAGTCTGGTAACTGTAATCACTGGTTTCTACTGGTGAACGCGAATCCTACGGATAGATCTATCGGGTTTGACAACCCCATTTCGAGCTAGTCGCGCTAGCAATTTATAATCGGAATGTTTAGTACTTCGTATTTTGTTGTAGATACACTAGTTCGGTGTATATTATTTATTGTGTTTGGCAAGGGTAAATAAATGGTTAAGTGGTTACTAGGTGGTTCACGAAAAATGGAATAATGTTTTTATATGTTTTGTAGCATATAATTTTGTGGTCCAAAAAGGAGTTTTTATGTTTTTAAACATAAATTTTTATGGATTGAATTAAATATTGTTTGCAATATTAAACCTATAATTCACTCAACATTTTTGTGACAGTTACTCGCATGTTTTATTCTCAGGTTCATGATTGATTGCTTCCGCTGTGCTTAGAGAGTCTGCATATTTATGATGGCAGCTTTTGTTAAACATTAACTTGCATTCTATTTTGATACATTTAATAGTGGATGTTGTTGACTTTGTTTTGGTCAACTTTTGGTTAAGTAATAATGTATGATTTTTCTAAACTTACATATTTTGATAGGTTTTCTTTATAGGAAATCATTTTTAAATAAAGAATGCAAGGTTATTTATTAAATTCATATAGAGTTATGATCAAGCTGTGGGACCAAGATAACGATGGTCGTCAAGTGTACTTTGACGGGTCGTTAAAGTTGGTATCAGAGCTTTGGTTGTAGGAAATTAGGCTGCATTGATGTCGTTACCCAAGTCAATAGGGTGCATTAGTGAGTCTAGTCTACAGCCCGGCCTATGATATATTATTATATGTGATTATTTGTATCGTATTGGTATGTATATTATTATCATACATACATCTCTATTATGTTCTGAATTCGGGAGGAACTCCCATTCTGATTTAAACGTATTCTCTGACTCATGCGAGTTTATCTTTTATAAGAACGCCTCGGATAGTGAAACCGAGGGATGTCATTCTTGACTTCTGAAATTCTCGACATTCCTATGTCATCTATTATGGTTATGTGTTTGACGTTTGAGTTATATTACGCGAGATGCCATTCTTGACTTCTAAGGGCTCGGCATTTCAATGTCAGCTATTATGTTTAGGTATATAATATTCTTGTTATATTACGTGCCTTTGTGCTGTTGTGCCTTTGTGCTTTGGGTTGCGAACCGGAAACGTCATTCTTGACTTTTAAAGATTTTTAGTACTTCGAAGACATTTCTATGTCATCGTTACCCATATTCGTTACTTATGATGTTTTGTCTCTTGTGCTATCCTTAGCACATTGTTTAAGAAATTTTTTTAGAGAAATTGTGTGGAAATCCGAGGTTGATCGCGTGTCCTGACCTCATGTAGTTCTATTGGAATGGAACTATGAATTAGTGAAATATAATGGCGTCAGGCCAACGTGATTATATTACGTTAATTCATAAAGAAGTCCCTGTAGTGACCCGAACTTTTCCATGTTTATATATATTAATTGAGATTGATATTTACATGATTAAATGTTTCCAACATGTTAAGCAATCAAACTTGTTAAGACTTGATTAATTGAAATATGTTTCATATAGACAATTGACCACCCAAGTTGACCGGCGATTCACGAACGTTAAAACTTGTAAAAACGACATGACGATATATATATGGATATACATATGGTTAACATGAGATTATGATAAGTAAGTATCTCCATAAGTATATTAACAATGAGTTATATACATATAAACAAGACTACTAACTTAAGGATTTCGAAACGAGACATATATGTAACGATTATCGTTGTAACGACATTTAAATGTATATATATCATATTAAGATATATTAATATATCATAATATCATGATAATATAATAATTTAACATCTCATTAGATATAATAAACAATGGGTTAACAACATTAATTGAGATCGTTAACTTAAAGGTTTCAAAACAACACTTACATGTAACGACTAACGATGACTTAACGACTCAGTTAAAATGTATATACATGTAGTGTATTTAGATGTATTAAAATACTTTTGGAAGACTTCAAGACATATATCAAAACACTTATACTTAACGAAAATGGTTACAGTTACTTTTCCATTCTTTTCTTTCATCAAGAATTCTAGTCGTATTCTTACCCGTATTATACACAGCTTCAAAACGTACTTACTATGAGTATATACCAATAGGAACTAGCATGGGATTCCACTCTTGATTATGTCATGTATGACTAATCAATTTTAACTTCTACCATGAGCTAGTCAACTAACTAGAACTCCTTTTAACCCCACTCACCACTCACCAATTACCACTCATCATTCACTCCATTTCACTTTCAATTCTCCTTCTAATTCTCTCTCAACACACACACACACACTATTATGAATGTATTTTTCCAGTAGTTAATCATCATCTTCATCAAAAATCACTTCAAGAATCAAGCTATAATCATCATAGGAAGAACACTTCAAGAACACTTCAAAAATCCCTTCAAGTTTACTAATTTACTTCCAAGCTTTCTAATCCATTCCAAGTAATCATCTAAGATCAAGAAACCTTTGTTATATACAGTAGGTTATGTTTCTTATTCAAGGTAATATTCATATTCAAACTTTGATTCAATTTCTATAACTATAAACTATCTTAATTCGAGTAAAAATCTTACTTGAACTTGTTTTTGTGTCATGATCCTACTTCAAGAACTTTCAAGCCATCCAAGATCCTTTGAAGCTAGATCATTGCTTGTCACTTCCAGTAGGTTTACCTACTAAACTTGAGGTAGTAATGATGTTCATAACATCATTCGATTCATATATATAAAACTATCTTATTCGAAGGTTTAAACTCGTAATCACTAGAACATAGTTTAGTTAATTCTAAACTTGTTCGCAAACAAAAGTTAATCCTTCTAACTTGACTTTTAAAATTAACTACACACATGTTATATATCTATATGATATGCTAACTTAATGATTTAAAACCTAGAAACACGAAAAACACTGTAAAACCGGATTTACGCCGTCGTAGTAACACCGCGGGCTGTTTTGGGTTAGTTAATTAAAAACTATGATAAACTTTGATTTAAAAGTTGTTATTCTGAGAAAATGATTTTTATTATGAACATGAAACTATATCCAAAAATTATGGTTAAACTCAAAGTGGAAGTATGTTTTCTAAAATGGTCATCTAGACGTCGTTCTTTCGACTGAAATGACTACCTTTACAAAAACGACTTGTAACTTATTTTTCTGACTATAAACCTATACTTTTCTGTTTAGATTCATAAAATAGAGTTCAATATGAAACCATAGCAATTTTATTCACTCAAAACGGATTTAAAATGAAGAAGTTATGGGTAAAACAAGATTGGATAATTTTTCTCATTTTAGCTACGTGAAAATTGGTAACAAATCTATTCCAACCATAACTTAATCAACTTGTATTGTATATTATGTAATCTTGAGATACCATAGACACGTATACAATGTTTCGACCTATCATGTCGACACATCTATATATATTTCGGAACAACCATAGACACTCTATATGTGAATGTTGGAGTTAGCTATACAGGGTTGAGGTTGATTCCAAAATATATATAGTTTGAGTTGTGATCAATACTGAGATACGTATACACTGGGTCGTGGATTGATTCAAGATAATATTTATCGATTTATTTCTGTACATCTAACTGTGGACAACTAGTTGTAGGTTACTAACGAGGACAGCTGACTTAATAAACTTAAAACATCAAAATATATTAAAAGTGTTGTAAATATATTTTGAACATACTTTGATATATATGTATATATTGTTATAGGTTCGTGAATCAACCAGTGGCCAAGTCTTACTTCCCGACGAAGTAAAAATCTGTGAAAGTGAGTTATAATCCCACTTTTAAAATCTAATATTTTTGGGATGAGAATACATGCAGGTTTTATAAATGATTTACAAAATAGACACAAGTACGTGAAACTACATTCTATGGTTGAATTATCGAAATCGAATATGTCCCTTTTTATTAAGTCTGGTAATCTAAGAATTAGGGAACAGACACCCTAATTGACGCGAATCCTAAAGATAGATCTATTGGGCCTAACAAACCCCATCCAAAGTATCGGATGCTTTAGTACTTCGAAATTTATATCATATCCGAAGGGTGTCCCGGAATGATGGGGATATTCTTATATATGCATCTTGTTAATGTCGGTTACCAGGTGTTCACCATATGAATGATTTTTATCTCTATGTATGGGATGTGTATTGAAATATGAAATCTTGTGGTCTATTATTATGATTTGATATATATAGGTTAAACCTATAACTCACCAACATTTTTGTTGACGTTTTAAGCATGTTTATTCTCAGGTAATTATTAAGAGCTTCCGCTGTCGCATACTTAAATAAGGACGAGATTTGGAGTCCATGCTTGTATGATATTGTGTAAAAACTGCATTCAAGAAACTTATTTTGTTGTAACATATTTGTATTGTAAACCATTATGTAATGGTCGTGTGCAAACAGGATATTTTGGATTATCATTATTTGATAATCTACGTAAAGTTTTTTAAACCTTTATTGATGAAATAAAGGTTATGGTTTGTTTTAAAATGAATGCAGTCTTTGAAAAACGTCTCATATAGAGGTTAAAACCTCGCAACGAAATCAATTAATATGGAACGTTTTTAATCAATAAGAACGGGACATTTCAGTTGGTATCCGAGCGTTGGTCTTAGAGAACCAGAATTTTGCATTAGTGTGTCTTATCTAGTTTGTTAGGATGCATTAGTGAGTCTGGACTTCGACCGTGTTTACTTGAAAAATGATTGCTTAACAAATTTTGTTGGAAACTATATATTTTTAACATGTGAATATTATGTGATATATTAATCTCTTAACGCGTTTGATATTATGTGATAGATGTTTACCTCTAGAACAAGTCCCATTGACTCACCTAATAATAATGAAGAGTCAAATGTAAATTGGAATGATTTGTGGACTGATTCACAAGTTCCCGAAGAGGAACCGGAAGAAGAGTCGGAACCAGAAGAAGAATCGGAACCGGAAGAAGAATCGGAACCGGATGAAGAAATAGAACCGGTGGGGGAAATAATAAAATGGTTAAGTAAAAGAAAATCCTCAACCAACCGACCAAGGTTAATTATGGTCAATGGTGTTTCCGCCAAGGAAGCAAAATATTGGGAGGATTACCAATTCTCCGATGAATCGGATTCCGTCGAGAATTCCGATGATGTTATAGAAATTACCCCAACTGAATTTAAAAAGGCAAAAGAAAATAATAAGGGAAAGGGCATAAAAATAGAGAAATCTAATTCCAACCCCGATGAACTTTATATGTATCGTCAACCCCCGAAGTCCTTAAGTTGTAACAATGACCCGGGAACCTCTAAACCACCAGGTTTTTCTAAACCAATGTGGATAACGACGGCTCGTATTAGGGGAACATCATATATCCCTAGAAACTTGGCAAAACGAACCAAAACCGAAGAAGAAGAAACAAGTGAGTCGGAATAAGATAGTTGTATTCGTGTGGTGTAATATAAGTAATATAGTGTGCTTATGCTTTATGATATATGTAAAAATTGCTTGTATTAATAAGTATTTTTTTTATGAATCTAACTCTTGTCTATTTTACAGTATAAAAACACAAAATGGATAGACAACCCAATATTTTAAGAGACCTACCCGGAGACATGATTGATGAAATCTTGTCTAGAGTCGGTCAGAATTCTTCGGCACAACTATTTAAGGCGAGATCAGTTTGTAAGACATTCGAAGAACGTTCCAAGAATGCCTTGGTTTATAAAAGGCTTTCGTTTGAAAGATGGGGGATATCACATTGGGAAATCCATAAGTTACGATGTGTTTACTTTGACGCATATATTAAAGGGAACCCAAATGCTATTTTACGCAATGGGTTAAGAAATTATTTTGACTCAATATATCCGAATATTGGACTTCGTGATTTAGAAAAAGCGGCTAACATGCAACATAAAGAAGCATGTTATGCTTATGGATTAGTAATGTTCGCTTCTTACCAAAGTGAGAACAAGAACATCTGCCTACAACTATTAAACAAAACGTTCCCACAAGTGACGGAGTCAGTAATTGGGGTAAGAAATGAGGTTTTTAGATTGTTACGGGACTGTTGGACATTACATAACCCTCGTCCCTTTGACGACGTTACAACACGCTGTCTTATCAACGGCCATAACAGTTATGTTCCACAAGACCAAGGATGGGAAGTAATCCTAGTAAAACCAGAATGCATGACTTGTTTCTGGACGTATGAATTATGTGTCTTTATTGCCTTTGCTGAACGACTTGTGTACTAGCTAGAATTATCTTCACAACCATCTTGTATCAAATTTATTGTGTGCTATATTTCATGCTATATGTAAAATAAACGGTATTGTAAGTTTGTAAAATATTGTGTAAAAGTTTGAACGCGAAATATTATTATAATCAGTTTTTCATATAGAATTGTAGTAGTTGAATTGTATATTAGCTACTAAGTATGAACTTAACGGGTAGGTACTACCCGAATTTAAACTTATAAAACGCTAATATGAAGAAAAAGCTTTTATAAATGAGTTCATATTATGCTATGAAATACTATTAACTACTCTTAATATTCTGTATGATTAACTTTTCCATTTGACTATTTTGAAGGAAATGGCACCGACTACTCGACACACCGTGAATATGAATGAAGAGGAATTCCGTACTTTTCTAGCTTCAAACATAGCCGCAGTACAGGCTGCGCTACATACCAACAATAACCTTGGATATAGCAGTACAGGAAATCGTGTAGGATGCACCTACAAAGAATTCACTGCCTGCAAACCTTTGGAATTTGATGGAACCGAAGGACCGATCGGATTGAAACGGTGGACCGAGAAGGTCGAATCGGTGTTTGCCATAAGTAAGTGTACTGAAGGGGACAAAGTAAAGTACGCTACGCATACCTTGACAAGACGATGCGTACGCACTACCATGGTCACCATTCAAGCACTTGATGAACGAGAAGTACCGTCCCAGAACCGAGGTCAATAAGCTCAAGACAGAACTTAGAGGGTTACGAACCCAAGGATTTGATATTACCACGTACGAAAGACGATTCACAGAATTGTGCCTATTGTGTCCGGGAGCATTCGAAGATGAGGAAGAGAAGATCGACGCGTTTGTGAAAGGATTACCAGAAAGAATCCAAGAAGATATAAGTTCACACGAGCCCGCCTCCATACAACAGGAATGTAGAATGGCTCACAAACTAGTGAACCAGATTGAAGAAAGAATTAAAGAACAGACTGCTGAAGAGGCCAATGTGAAGCAAGTCAAAAGAAAGTGGGAGGAAAACGGTGATAAGAATCACCAATACAACAACAACAGCAATTACAACAATAATCGCAACAATTATCCTAACAATCGCAACATCAATCGCAACTACAACAAACGGCCCAACAATAACAACAACAACAATAACAACAACAACAGCAACTACAACAATCATCCCAACAACAATAATAACCGCAACAACAACAACAATCAGAAGCAGCTATGCCAAAGGTGTGAAAAGTATCACTCGGGGTTCTGCACCAAATTTTGCAACAAGTGTAAAAGAAATGGTCATAGCGCGGCGAAGTGTGAGGTCTACGGACCAGGGGTTAATAGAACGAAAGGAACAAATGGTGTCGGAATGAGTAATGGCGGAGCAAGTAGTGTCGGAGCAAGTTATGCCAATGTAGTTTGTTATAAATGTGGAAAACCGGGCCACATTATTAGAAATTGCCAGAACCAGGAGAACACGAATGGACAAGGCCGCGGAAGAGTTTTCAATATTAATGCGGCAGAGGCACAGGAAGACCCGGAGCTTGTTACGGGTACGTTTCTTATTGATAATAAATCTGCTTACGTTTTATTTGATTCGGGTGTGGATAGAAGCTATATGAGTAGAGATTTTTGTGCTAAATTAAGTTGTCCATTGACGCCTTTGGATAGTAAATTTTTACTCGAATTAGCAAATGGTAAATTAATTTCAGCAGATAATATATGTCGGAATCGAGAAATTAAACTGGTTAGCGAAACATTTAAGATTGATTTGATACCAGTAGAGTTAGGGAGTTTTGATGTGATAATCGGTATGGACTGGTTGAAAGAAGTGAAAGCAGAGATCGTTTGTTACAAAAATGCAATTCGCATTATACGAGAAAAAGAAAAACCCTTAATGGTGTACGGAGAAAAGGGCAACACGAAGCTACATATTATTAGTAATTTGAAGGCACAAAAACTAATAAGAAAAGGTTGCTATGCTGTTCTAGCACACGTCGAGAAAGTACAAACTGAAGAAAAGAGCATCAATGATGTTCCCATTGCAAAAGAATTTCCCGATGTATTTCCGAAAGAATTACCGGGATTACCCCCACAGCGATCCGTTGAATTTCAAATAGATCTTGTACCAGGAGCTGCACCAATAGCTCGTGCTCCTTACAGACTCGCACCCAGCGAGATGAAAGAACTGCAAAGCCAATTACAAGAACTTTTAGAGCGTGGTTTCATTCGACCAAGCACATCACCGTGGGGAGCTCCTGTTTTGTTTGTTAAGAAGAAAGATGGTACATTCAGGTTGTGTATCGACTACCGAGAGTTGAACAAACTTACCATCAAGAACCGCTACCCACTACCGAGAATCGACGACTTATTTGATCAAATACAAGGCTCGTCTGTTTATTCAAAGATTGACTTACGTTCCGGGTATCATCAAATGCGAGTGAAAGAAGATGATATTCCAAAGACTGCTTTCAGAACACGTTACGGTCATTACGAGTTTATGGTCATGCCGTTTGGTTTAACTAATGCACCAGCTGTGTTCATGGACCTTATGAACCGAGTGTGTGGACCATACCTTGACAAGTTTGTCATTGTTTTCATTGATGACATACTTATTTACTCAAAGAATGACCAAGAACACGGTGAACATTTGAGAAAGGTGTTAGAAGTATTGAGGAAGGAAGAATTGTACGCTAAGTTTTCAAAGTGTGCATTTTGGTTGGAAGAAGTTCAATTCCTCGATCACATAGTGAACAAAGAAGGTATTCAGGTGGATCCGGCAAAGATAGAAACTGTTGAAAAGTGGGAAACCCCGAAAACTCCGAAACACATACGCCAGTTTTTAGGACTAGCTGGTTACTACAGAAGGTTCATCCAAGACTTTTCCAGAATAGCAAAACCCTTGACTGCATTAACGCATAAAGGGAAGAAATTCGAATGGAATGATGAACAAGAGAAAGCGTTTCAGTTATTGAAGAAAAAGCTAACTACGGCACCTATATTGTCATTGCCTGAAGGGAATGATGATTTTGTGATTTATTGTGATGCATCAAAGCAAGGTCTCGGTTGTGTATTAATGCAACGAACGAAGGTGATTGCTTATGCGTCTAGACAATTGAAGATTCACGAACAAAATTATACGACGCATGATTTGGAATTAGGCGCGGTTGTTTTTGCATTAAAGACTTGGAGGCACTACTTATATGGGGTCAAAAGTATTATATATACCGACCACAAAAGTCTTCAACACATATTTAATCAGAAACAACTGAATATGAGGCAGCGTAGGTGGATTGAATTGTTGAATGATTACGACTTTGAGATTCGTTACCACCCGGGGAAGGCAAATGTGGTAGCCGATGCCTTGAGCAGGAAGGACAGAGAACCCATTCGAGTAAAATCTATGAATATAATGATTCATAATAACCTTACTACTCAAATAAAGGAGGCGCAACAAGGAGTTTTAAAAGAGGGAAATTTAAAGGATGAAATACCCAAAGGATCGGAGAAGCATCTTAATATTCGGGAAGACGGAACCCGGTATAGGGCTGAAAGGATTTGGGTACCAAAATTTGGAGATATGAGAGAAATGGTACTTAGAGAAGCTCATAAAACCAGATACTCAATACATCCTGGAACGGGGAAGATGTACAAGGATCTCAAGAAACATTTTTGGTGGCCGGGTATGAAAGCCGATGTTGCTAAATACGTAGGAGAATGTTTGACGTGTTCTAAGGTCAAAGTTGAGCATCAGAAACCATCAGGTCTACTTCAACAACCCGAAATCCCGGAATGGAAATGGGAAAACATTACCATGGATTTCATCACTAAATTGCCAAGGACTGCAAGTGGTTTTGATACTATTTGGGTAATAGTTGATCGTCTCACCAAATCAGCACAATTCCTGCCAATAAGAGAAGATGACAAGATGGAGAAGTTAGCACGACTGTATTTGAAGGAAGTCATCTCCAGACATGGAATGCCAATCTCTATTATCTCTGATAGGGATGGCAGATTTATTTCAAGATTCTGGCAGACATTACATCAAGCATTAGGAACTCGTCTAGACATGAGTACTGCCTATCATCCACAAACTGATGGGCAGAGCGAAAGGACGATACAAACGCTTGAAGACATGCTACGAGCATGTGTTATTGATTTCGGAAACAGTTGGGATCGACATCTACCGTTAGCAGAATTTTCCTACAACAACAGCTACCATTCAAGCATTGAGATGGCGCCGTTTGAAGCACTTTATGGTAGAAAGTGCAGGTCTCCGATTTTTTGGAGTGAAGTGGGGGATAGATAGATTACGGGTCCGGAGATTATACAAGAAACTACCGAGAAGATCATCCAAATTCAACAACGGTTGAAAACCGCCCAAAGTCGACAAAAGAGCTACGCTGACATTAAAAGAAAAGATATAGAATTTGAAATTGGAGAGATGGTCATGCTTAAAGTTGCACCTTGGAAAGGCGTTGTTCGATTTGGTAAACGAGGGAAATTAAATCCAAGGTATATTGGACCATTCAAGAGTATTGATCGTGTCGGACCAGTAGCTTACCGACTTGAGTTACCTCAACAACTCGCGGCTGTACATAAAACTTTCCACGTCTCGAATTTGAAGAAATGTTTTGCTAAAGAAGATCTCACTATTCCATTAGATGAAATCCAAATCAACGAAAAACTCCAATTCATCGAAGAACCCGTCGAAATAATGGATCGTGAGGTTAAAAGACTTAAGAAAAACAAGATACCAATTGTTAAGGTTCGATGGAATGCTCGTAGAGGACCCGAGTTCACCTGGGAGCGTGAAGATCTGATGAAGAAGAAATACCCGCATCTATTTCCAGAAGATTCGTCAACACCTTCAACAGCTTAAAATTTCGGGACGAAATTTATTTAACGGGTAGGTACTGTAGTGACCCGAACTTTTCCATGTTTATATATATTAATTGAGATTGATATTTACATGATTAAATGTTTCCAACATGTTAAGCAATCAAACTTGTTAAGACTTGATTAATTGAAATATGTTTCATATAGACAATTGACCACCCAAGTTGACCGGCGATTCACGAACGTTAAAACTTGTAAAAACGACATGATGATATATATATATGGATATACATATGGTTAACATGAGATTATGATAAGTAAGTATCTCCATAAGTATATTAACAATGAGTTATATACATATAAACAAGACTACTAACTTAAGGATTTCGAAACGAGACATATATGTAACGATTATCGTTGTAACGACATTTAAATGTATATATATCATATTAAGATATATTAATATATCATAATATCATGATAATATAATAATTTAACATCTCATTAGATATAATAAAAAATGGGTTAACAACATTAATTGAGATCGTTAACTTAAAGGTTTCAAAACAACACTTACATGTAACGACTAACGATGACTTAACGACTCAGTTAAAATGTATATACATGTAGTGTATTTAGATGTATTAAAATACTTTTGGAAGACTTCAAGACATATATCAAAACACTCATACTTAACGAAAATGGTTACAGTTACTTTTCTATTCTTTTCTTTCATCAAGAATTCTAGTCGTATTCTTACCCGTATTATACACAGCTTCAAAACGTACTTACTATGAGTATATACCAATAGGAACTAGCATGTGATTCCACTCTTGATTATGTCATGTATGACTAATCAATTTTAACTTCTACCATGAGCTAGTCAACTAACTAGAACTCCTTTTAACCCCACTCACCACTCACCAATTACCACTCATCATTCACTCCATTTCACTTCCAATTCTCCTTCTAATTCTATCTCAACACACACACACTATTATGAACGTATTTTTCCAGTAGTTAATCATCATATTCATCAAAAATCACTTCAAGAATCAAGCTATAATCATCATAGGAAGAACACTTCAAGAACACTTCAAAAATCCCTTCAAGTTTACTAATTTACTTCCAAGCTTTCTAATCCATTCCAAGTAATCATCTAAGATCAAGAAACCTTTGTTATATATAGTAGGTTATCTTTCTTATTCAAGGTAATATTCATATTCAAACTTTGATTCAATTTCTATAACTATAAACTATCTTAATTCGAGTAAAAATCTTACTTGAACTTGTTTTTGTGTCATGATCCTACTTCAAGAACTTTCAAGCCATCCAAGATCCTTTGAAGCTAGATCATTTCTTGTCACTTCCAGTAGGTTTACCTACTAAACTTGAGGTAGTAATGATGTTCATAACATCATTCGATTCATATATATAAAACTATCTTATTCGAAGGTTTAAACTCGTAATCACTAGAACATAGTTTAGTTAATTCTAAACTTGTTCGCAAACAAAAGTTAATCCTTCTAACTTGACTTTTAAAATTAACTACACACATGTTATATATCTATATGATATGCTAACTTAATGATTTAAAACCTGGAAACACGAAAAACACCGTAAAACCGGATTTACGCCGTCGTAGTAACACCGCGGGCTGTTTTGGGTTAGTTAATTAAAAACTATGATAAACTTTGATTTAAAAGTTGTTATTCTGAGAAAATGATTTTTATTATGAACATGAAACTATATCCAAAAATTATGGTTAAACTCAAAGTGGAAGTATGTTTTCTAAAATGGTCATCTAGACGTCGTTCTTTCGACTGAAATGACTACCTTTACAAAAACGACTTGTAACTTATTTTTCCAACTATAAACCTATACTTTTCTGTTTAGATTCATAAAATAGAGTTCAATATGAAACCATAGCAATTTGATTCACTCAAAACGGATTTAAAATGAAGAAGTTATGGGTAAAACAAGATTGGATAATTTTTCTCATTTTAGCTACGTGAAAATTGGTAACAAATCTATTCCAACCATAACTTAATCAACTTGTATTGTATATTATGTAATCTTGAGATACCATAGACACGTATACAATGTTTCGACCTATCATGTCGACACATCTATATATATTTCGGAACAACCATAGACACTCTATATGTGAATGTTGGAGTTAGCTATACAGGGTTGAGGTTGATTCCAAAATATATATAGTTTGAGTTGTGATCAATACTGAGATACGTATACACTGGGTCGTGGATTGATTCAAGATAATATTTATCGATTTATTTCTGTACATCTAACTGTGGACAACTAGTTGTAGGTTACTAACGAGGACAGCTGACTTAATAAACTTAAAACATCAAAATATATTAAAAGTGTTGTAAATATATTTTGAACATACTTTGATATATATGTATATATTGTTATAGGTTCGTGAATCAACCAGTGGCCAAGTCTTACTTCCCGACGAAGTAAAAATCTGTGAAAGTGAGTTATAGTCCCACTTTTAAAATCTAATATTTTTGGGATGAGAATACATGCAGGTTTTATAAGTGATTTACAAAATAGACACAAGTACGTGAAACTACATTCTATGGTTGAATTATCGAAATCGAATATGCCCCTTTTTATTAAGTCTGGTAATCTAAGAATTAGGGAACAGACATCCTAATTGACGCGAATCCTAAAGATAGATCTATTGGGCCTAACAAACCCCATCCAAAGTACCGGATGCTTTAGTACTTCGAAATTTATATCATATCCGAAGGGTGTCCCGGAATGATGGGGATATTCTTATATATGCATCTTGTTAATGTCGGTTACCAGGTGTTCACCATATGAATGATTTTTATCTCTATGTATGGGATGTGTATTGAAATATGAAATCTTGTGGTCTATTATTATGATTTGATATATATAGGTTAAACCTATAACTCACCAATATTTTTGTTGACGTTTTAAGCATGTTTATTCTCAGGTAATTATTAAGAGCTTCCGCTGTCGCATACTTAAATAAGGACGAGATTTAGAGTTCATGCTTGTATGATATTGTGTAAAAACTGCATTCAAGAAACTTATTTTGTTGTAACATATTTGTATTGTAAACCATTATGTAATGGTCGTGTGCAAACAGGATATTTTAGATTATCATTATTTGATAATCTACGTAAAGTTTTTTAAACCTTTATTGATGAAATAAAGGTTATGGTTTGTTTTAAAATGAATGCAGTCTTTGAAAAACGTCTCATATAGAGGTCAAAACCTCGCAACGAAATCAATTAATATGGAACGTTTTTAATCAATAAGAACGGGACATTTCAGTCCCAATATTGTGACATGAGGAATATAAAGCGAGTCAAGGAAAATTTTTACACTACTCATTCAGAAGTTCCGATGTATAACATGGATAGGGAAAATATTCATTATCTTATTTGTGGATATACGAGAAGCTCGTTTTAACCAGATTATCTATCTCATGCTCTATCCTTTCATAACTCGCTTGTTAGCAATAGCTTCGCTCGGGAACAGTTTTGGCCCAAGGACTTATGTCTTGATAATAGTCAAAACAACATTTAACACATTGGTTTTCATGACCTCGTAATGTTTGTTGGTCAAATGTCGCACGACGATTCAAGTCCTTTACTCGATCTTTCACGATTTTACTTCAACTTGTAACCTCTGAAATACAGATACTCTGCCTATCATCTGGAGTTTTTCACATTTGTTTAAATTGGGCGGTCCTCACGGGATTTATGGGCGAATAGAAGTAATAAAATATTTTGTCATGTATACAATTTATAAAATCATATATGTACATATGGATTCAAATGAATAAATTTACCCTTACCTATTTTGGCTAGTATATACTAAATCATACCTTCAAAATTATTTTAAAACCACTCATTTATTGAACTGTTTGATTAAGTCAATTTGTTTAAAAAAAAAAATGGTACACGTTGTACATACTTCTAAATTTACTAAGAACTTCGTTCCGTTTATGTTGTCACATCAAACGTTTAAAGCTTTTTCAAAACTCCTTGATTGATATTATCAAATTTTTGCATTACTCTACAGAATGTTTGGATCACGGTTCTTCTCATCCTCCGTTTAAGGATGAAACTTACCATTAAGTTTATTGATAAAAACTCTTGCACCACTTTGGTTGCCGGTTTATAAAATTTGTTGGAAAGTCTTTGCGCTCATAAAATTTTCCCTCTTATGGTTGGACATGGCCGAAACACGGACCGATAAATCAATTTCTGGGGTACACTCGATGGTCACCCTATTGTAGAAAAGGCGCTAGGTGGGTTTCTACCCCAACTGTTGTATAGTGGGTATCATGGATATATATTACACTAAACCATTTAAGGAGTTTCTACTCTCAATATTCGCTGTCAACCGCAACACCCTCATAAACATCAATCCTAGGATTCAATACTTTGAGGTATACGAAATTATTTTTGGAGATTCATCTCACCTGTAGTCGACCATTCTTTATAACCCATGATTCACGTTCTTTTCATCCGCACATAAATTTAAGAATATGGATGAATCCTAGATTTCCTCGCTCATTGTATAACGAAGTTCACTCTCGTTGAAATATCACCCTTTTCGTACGTCTTCCTTTCGGAAATGTAATGGAAATTTACTTTAAAGTCCATGATCCTTGTTATCTCCTTTGAGAGAATTGCCTTATATATATCTATGCCACCGATGCGACTACTCCATATATTTCTTCCTTCATTGTTGCAACTATATTTCATTCGTCCCATTTCGTCCCTTTGGGGAGCTTCTGTTTTGTTGTTAAGAAGAAAGATGGTTCGTTCCGATTGTGTATTGATTATCGCGAGTTGAACGAGCTTACTGTTAAAAACCGTTACCCTCTTCCTAGAATTGATGATCTGTTCGATCAGCTTCAAGGTTCGTCTGTTTATTCTAAAATCGATCTTCGTTCCGGTTATCATCAATTGCGTGTTAAAGAATCTGATGTCTCAAAAACTGCTTTTCGCACCCATTATGGTCACTTTGAATTTATTGTTATGCCGTTCGGATTGACAAATGCACCTACTGTGTTCATGGACCTCATGACCCGTGTGTGTAGACCCTATCTGGACAAATTCGTTATTGTTTTCATCGACGACATCCTTATTTATTCTAAGAATGATGAAGAGCACGAAGAACATTTGAAGTTAGTGCTTGATCTGTTGAGGAAGTTCTCTAAGTGTGCTTTCTGGTTAAGAGAAGTTCAATTCCTTGGTCATATTTTTAGTAAACAGGGAATACAAGTTGACCCTGCTAAGATTGAGGCGATTGAAAAGTGGGAAATTCCGAAAAATCCTGCTCAGATTCGTCAGTTTCTAGGGTTGGCAGGTTACTATAGAAGGTTCATTCAAGATTTCTCTCGTATAGCGAAACCTCTGACTGCTTTAACGCACAAGGGGAAGAAGTATGAGTGGAGGGATGAACAAGAGACTGCTTTTCAGATTTTGAAGAAGAAATTAACTACCTATCCGATATTATCACTACCTGATGGTAATGATGATTTTGTTGTTTATTGTGATGCTTCGCCTCAAGGCTTTGGTTGTGTTTTGATGCAACGAAAGAAATTTATTGCGTACGCATCACGTCAGTTGTAGATTCACGAGCAGAATTACATAACCCATGATTTAGAGTTGGGAGCTGTTGTGTTTGCGCTTTAAGATTTGCAGACATTATCTATATGGGGTCAAAGGTACAGGGTACACTGATCACAAAAGTCTTCAACATATCTTTGATCAAAGACAGTGGGATATGAGGTAGCGAAGATGGGTTGAATTGTTGAACGATTATGATTGTGAACTCCTTTAGCCATTCTGGGAAAAAGTCAATGTCGTGGCTGATGCTTTGAGTCGAAAGGAGAGAGAGTTGAACCTCGTAGGTTTAGAGCCTTAAATATGACCATTCGAACAAACCTCACAATGCAGATTCTTGCAGCTCAACAAAAAGCCTTGAAGGAGGAGAATTTTGTAACGGGAAGGTCCGAGGCTCGAGTAAACAGTTAGAGGTATGAACCGATGGTACTCGGTATTTTGCGGGACGCCTTTGGGTTTCGAAGTTTGGTGATCTGTGACAACTTGTTTTAGACGAGGCTCATAAGTCTAGGTACTCTATTCATCCTGGTTCAGGAAAGATGTATCATGACCTTAAGGAGCTGTATTGGTGGCCTAATTTGAAAGCTGATGTGGCTACGTACGTGGCTAAGTGTTTGACCTGCGCTAAGGTTAAAGCTGAACATCAAAAACCGTCAGGACTTCTAGTGCGACCTGAAATTCCCGAGTGGAAGTGGAAAGGTATTACGATGGACTTATTGCGAAGTTACCGAGAGTTGTGGGTGGTTATGATACCATTTGGGTGATTGTTGACCGACTCACTAAGTCAGCTCATTTATTGCCAATTAAGGAAACAGATTCGAAGGAGAAGCTTACTCGTTTGTATTTGAAGGAGATTGTTTCTAGACATGGTGTTCCCGTATCTATTATTTCGGACCGAGACAGTCGATTTACATCGAGGTTTTGGCAGTCCTTACAAGATGCTTTGGGAACTAAATTGGATATGAACACTGCTTATCATCCATAGTCAGATAGTCAGAGTGAAAGGACCATTCAAACGTTGGAAGACATGTTACGAGCATGCATCATTGATTTTGGTAATGGTTGGGATAAGTACTTGCCACTGGCTGAATTTTCTTATAATAACAGCTATCATGCAAGTATTAAGCCGCACCTTTTGAAGCTCTGTATGGTAGAAAGTGTATGTCTCTAGTATGCTGGAATGAGGTTGGGGATGCTCAACTCACAGGTCCAGAAATTATTCATGAGACTACCGAGAAGATCGTACAGATTAAAGAAAGATTGAGAACCGCCAGAAGTCGGCAAAAGAGTTATGCTAATAAGAGAAGGAACGATATTGAATTTCAGGTTGGTGACCGTGTTATGTTGAAGGTATCACCTTGGAAGGGCGTGATACGTTTTGGTAAAAGGGGAAAGTTGAATCCTCGTTTTGTTGGACCATTTGAGATCATTGAGAGAGTTGGACCAGTGGCTTATCGTTTGAAATTGCCACAAGAACTCAGTGATGTTCACGACGTTTTACATGTATCGAATTTAGAGAAGTGTTTGGCCGAGGCTGATGAAACTATTCCTCTGGAGGAACTTCATGTTGATAAGCAACTTCATTTTATTGAGGAACCTGTTGAAATTATGGATCGAGAGGTTAAGGCTCTCAAGCAGAGTAGAATTCCTATTGTCCGAGTTAGATGGAACGCTAGACGCGGTCCCGAGTTCACTTGGGAGCGTGAAGATCAGATGAAGCAGAAGTACTCGCATTTGTTCCCAGATGCTGAGTCAACCCCTGCACCTGCTTAAATTTCGGGACGAAATTTTCGTAACGGGAAGGTACTGTAACGACCCGACTTTTTCCGTTATCTTTTACCGTTAATTAATTAATGACCGTTAACTGTTATTCATGCCACGTCATTTCTATGACCTATATTATTATTTTTGTAATAATATATTAATTATTATGTGTTATATGAATATTTGAATTCATATTTTAAGTTGTACGTTTCTACGTGTCGCGGATTTCTATCCGGCGAATCTTTTCGGTTTTCAAACCAACGGTCGAGTTTTTGGGATTTTTAAGTCCTAATTATTTTAAATATGATATTTTAATGTCATATGTTTATATTTAGTGTTTATATATTTTATTCGTCGCGTATTTGTTATCTCTCCGAAAAATCAATCGCGTAGTAGCATTTTTGCGTTTCAGGCTTCGTTCGAGCTTTCGGGCCACAAGCAATTGCAAGTAACATAAATATGGGCCAAGAGGGACCCACCCATGTATGGGGGTCGGCCTAAATCTCCCAAGGGAGGGGGAGGACTTGTTTTGCCAATTTCTTGAACTTGATTTAATCTTAAACCTAAATCACTACTTCATTTTTCCAAAACACATTTTATTTTTTCTCTCTTCCTCTCTTTTTCTCTCCTAGGGCCGCCATTTTTATCATCATCAGCATCTTCAATTGATCATAATCTAGAGCTTGGATCAAAGGGCTTTTAACATCAACGCATTCCTCTCGTTCTCTTCTACATGTTCATATCCTTCAATTCTTGATTAGGGTATAAACCCTAACCCTAACTTTTTTATTTTTCTTTAATTTTACTCTTTTTATATGTTATTATGATAGTATGATGATTGTATGTTGTTGTATTGTTGATTGTATGCATAGAAACACTTGTTATAGCATGATTTCGGTTTGATTGTTTTGGGACAGCAGCATTTGCGACCATTTCTGTAAACTTGACTGTTGTAAATGTGAAAATAAAGTGTCTAGATGAGTTCCTCTCATCAAGACATTAATTTTAGACTCCGGATTCATGTTATTTCGATTTCTGGAACATAAGTTATGATCAAAATGGTGTTTAATTGAAATTAAAATGTGAAAACGAATTGGTACAGATATGTTCCGACTTTATGACCATTTTTAGAGTGTTTAGGGTGTACGAGTGTGTTAGGATTGATTATTGGATGAACTTTCATGTTCGGGTCATCGAAATCCGAGCCACGGATCACCCTTTATGACTAAAACGTGTTTTGAAACGAATTAAAGTTCAAAGTTGTGTAATGGTTGATCATCACGACTTGGTTACTGTTCTTGGTGTGTTCTTGAGTGCATCAATGTGTTGGGTGGTTTGATTAGGCGAATATATATATAAGGCTAGCCGAAAACTGATTCCCGGGGCTCAAGTTATGACCCGATGAACTTTTAATTAAAACTTATGGTTATTAAATAAGATTTATGATAAAAATAATGATTTTCATTATTAATAAGTTACTTATGATATAAAAAGTAATTATTTTAATTTAAGACTTATGATATACATATTTATTATATCATTTATTAATTAATTATGATTAATGAAACTTTAATTAAACTTATGATTAATAATACTTTTATTATTAATGAAAAATACTTATGGTAAGTATTAAACTTATTTTATGAGATTATTATAATAAGACTTATAATAAGGGTTAATTAATTATTTAATTATTATAAGGGTGATTTATTATTTAATTATAATTTAATTATAAAATACTTATGATTTAATAATTATAACTAGAAACTTATGATATGATTAAAAATTTATTATTAATTAATAATACTTATGATATGATTTAAAACTTATTATTAATTAATAATACTTATATGATGATTAATATTTAATTAATTAATTAAATACTTATGTTATAATAATTATATCATTTAAACTTATGTTAACTTTAATAACTCATTTTAATTTAATTAAACTTATGTTATGACATAATTATACATAATTGACTTTAATTAACATTATAACTTATATTATTAATATAATTTACATTTTAACATCAATGATGACTATGTTTGACCAATGTTGACTTTTGAGTTGACTTTCGATTGACTTTGACTTTCAGTTGACTTTCAGTTGACTTTTGTTGACTTTCTAATTAAGGGAACTTTCTTAACTTATAAATTTTCCAAAAATATCAACTTTCTGAATATGGAAACTTTCCAAAAATAGAAACTTTCTAAAAATAAAAACTTTCCAAAAATAGAAACTTTTCAAAAATAGAAACTTTCCAAAAATAGAAAATTTCCTAAAATAGAAACTTTCCTAAAATAGAAACTTTCCAAAAATGGAAACCTGCTAAAGATAGAAACTTTCTAAAAATAGAAAGTGTATGTCCGTACGCTGTTCCGATCAAACCGATGCATGTTGAGTGTTGTTCTATGTCTACTTGCAACCTGTACAATAGCTATCATACTAAGACTTGACCTAAGTTAGTTATTTATATCGACCTGCTTTATTTATAGGTTGGCGTTGTGATCATTCATGATCACTTTACTTCGTTTGCTGTTCGCATTTTTGTGTGGTTACTTCATTTGCTTTAAGGTGAGTTATAGTCCCATCTTTCTATTTTAAATCTTTTGGGATGAGAATACATGCAATTTATTTTATATTTTGGACACAAGTGGAATTTGATTTAAATTATTCCTTGTGAGTTGAACAAAAATATTCCCTAGTCTGGTAACTGTAATCACTGGTTTCTACTGGTGAACGCGAATCCTACGGATAGATCTATCGGGTTTGACAACCCCATTTCGAGCTAGTCGCGCTAGCAATTTATAATCGGAATGTTTAGTACTTCGTATTTTGTTGTAGATACACTTGTTCGGTGTATATTATTTATTGTGTTTGGCAAGGGTAAATAAATGGTTAAGTGGTTACCAGGTGGCTCAGGAAAAATGGAATAATGTTTTTATATTTTTGTAGCATATAATTTTGTGGTCCAAAAAGGAGTTTTTATGTTTTTAAACATAAATTTTTATGGATTGAATTAAATATTGTTTGCAATATTAAACCTATAATTCACTCAACATTTTTGTTGACAGTTACTCGCATGTTTTATTCTCAGGTTCATGATTGATTGCTTCCCCTGTGCTTAGAGAGTCTGCATATTTATGATGGCAGCTTTTGTTAAACATTAACTTGCATTCTATTTTGATACATTTAATAGTGGATGTTGTTGACTTTGTTTTGGTCAACTTTTGGTTAAGTAATAATGTATGATTTTTCTAAACTTACATATTTTGATAGGTTTCCTTTATAGGAAATCATTTTTAAATAAAGAATGCAAGGTTATTTATTAAATTCATATAGAGTTATGATCAAGCTGTGGGACCAAGATAACGATGGTCGTCAAGTGTACTTTGACAGGTCGTTAAATAATGTGACGACCCGGAAATTTCCGACCAAATTTAAACTTAATCTTATTATAATTCCGACACGTTAAGCAAAGTCTGTAAGGTTAATCTCAAAAAGTTTGAACTGTTTCATATATTCAATTGACCTTCGATCTCTCTCGATGATTCATGAACAATAAATTGTAAATAGATATGTGTTTATGTATATATACATAATAATTCGAAATAATATTTGATGTATTATATATTGTTGTTATTAAAAATTAATAAAATAAAAATAGAATATTATAATAATAATTATTTAAAACATATTTCTATATATAAATAAAGTATATTAAAAATAAATATTAAATGATTGTAATACTCGTTTGATGTTCCGATTAATATTAAGCAAGTTTAATTCAAACTTATGTAATTTTAAAATAAACGGTGATACGAAAATGAGTTCTATAAATTTTAGGCTTATTAAAAATGTATTTAAGAACTATTTGTTAAGTTTTAACACTTTTTATATTTTACCCAGAATTGAGAGGGACAGTTGATGTAATTTTTATTCAACAAATTAAGGATCGAATTTTATATCATAATGACCAAAATAAATAAATATAGTTAATCTAAAAAATTTGAGATTTTTCCGAAGACTTTTATCCGCCCCTGATAACAAAAGAGATGTACCACTTCATGAAATTTTGTCGGTAGAATGAATGGTATGTTAATATTTAAATTATTAATTTATCGCTACGTTCAGTTTCCGTAGTTTAAGGCCTGACACAGATTCCTATTTCTTTTCATATCTAACTTTTAATATCCGTGACTCATTCACAAATTTTGTTATAATACATTCATTTAAAAAGATTATGATAATTATACAAATGATATAAAATGAATGTATATTATTTTTAACTTCTGTTAGATTCTTTCCAATTTTATCTATGAATGAATTATGAAGAAATTAAACTGGGTTAAACAAATTTCAAACAATGAGAAGCTGGAAAGGAGGTTATCATTAGGAGAATACAAAAGAGCGATTTCGTGGTCGAAATATTTTGTATCATCTCGAGGTAAATTAAGTCGAATATTACTACTACCACCTTCTTAATTCATTGAATCAAAGAACCCCACATATACTATTCATCTATCACCTATACTATTACACCTTTTTTTTTTTGTTTCTATCGAACATTAATCACACATGTACTATTAGATTCCATTACTACTTCTATTATTACTATTAAATATACATATGCATGCATCCAGTAAATATCCACTCTTGTCCTTCTCAATTGATAATTCAAAAAGAGAAAGTGATGTTTTACTTTATATATATATCATGTACATACATACATTTAGTTTAGAACCCACCAAGACATTATCACACCATTAGGTGCTGCATATTGACCATTTATGTTTCATGTGGTGAATATTAAATACCACCACCAACTTGATTTTGTTGACAATCACTACCACATTACTTGTTCTTTTCTTCTCTCCCACTCGGAAACCATGTACAACCATCACTCAACCATTTTGAACCGCCACCACCTCAATCGCTAACCATCATCACCAAGAATCTCACACCATCACAAAAACCCACGATTTATAACCAAACTATCAACTCTTTTCTGTTTCTATCTGTTTTGATCATAAACCGCCACCTACATCACCACCTTGATCATCATCATGAAAGCACCACCACTTCCACTTTCAAACTGTATTCATACCTGTTCGTTGTTCGCGGTTACACCAACCCAATTATGATGTTATCGATCAAGCAAAACGTTTTATTGTAACTTCTGTGGATTCACACCGCATGAATACCAGTGCAATCTAGGAGGCGTAGAGATGCAGAATAGCGGCCTGAGTTATTTAGAGGAACATTTAATGTTGTTGCAACAAATGAAGTCCTGGTTCGTGAACTTATGCCTGCGATATTTTTTTTTCCACATTGTTGTATTAGTAAACGCCATGCAACTAGAAGTCGCAGCAGCTTGTACTGCTATCAGTCGAGTTGTTGTGATCTTCCAGTAGGTCCTCGAACAATTATGGTGACGGTTTATGGACGATAAAGATGACGATACTCATAGTGATCAAAAAGGATAATTATATGAGTGATGATCATGATACATGGTGATGATAACCGATGATTACAGTGGATGATGATAATCACGATTAAGTATGAATGATGATAATCACGTTTAAGTATGAATGATGATGAAACGTGATTTTGATGATGTTACATAGTGAAGGAGACGAGGAGGATAATGGAAAAGAGATGATGAATAATAAACTGAATATATTGATAACCACTCTTGGGTTTAGTGTAAGTACTCAGTTGCAATCATGGGCTAGAGGTTTAATTGTCCACTTGGGCCTGTACGAAATTGGGCCTGGCAGCGTTGGGCTTGTACCAGCCTGATTTCGAGTAAGAAGATGATAAACGATCAAAGACGTTGAGGAAGATGAAATCTTGACTGTTTTGTATAGGTTATATATTTAAACACGAGTAATAATTCAAGAAAGTAACCAATAGCTCATTGGTTTAAGTGTGTAGTTGCTAAGTGAGAGGTCACGGGTTCGAGCCCGTGTATTGGCGTTTTTATTTTTAAGAGCTTATTCTTCAAAGGTAGTATTTCCATCAATATTATTATTATTATTATTGTTATTATTATTATTATTATTATTATTATTATTATTATTATTATTATTATTATTATTATTATTATTATTATTATTATTATTATTATTATTATTATTAGAATTATCATTATTTGTTAGTATTATCAATATGTAAAATGAAATTTAGGGTTATTATTATGATTAGCATTATTAATTAGTGTTATTATTACAAGAATTATAACTATATTTATGATGAATGTCATTACTAATATATGTATTATTATTATTAACATGTTTAGGATTACTATTATTATCATAAATATGAAAACAATAAAATTTATTATTATTTTCTTTAATTAGTATCATTTTATAATTATAGTATTTTTATTATCATTATTAATAATATCATTACTATTATTAGTATTATAATTATTAATAAAGTTATTATTATTAGTAACTCATTAATGTTAAAAACTATCATTTTTAACAAATAAATAATTTTGTATATAAAATGTATTTAGTACATATACTATAACTATATCAATATTTTATATAACTATATACATTAACATTATCTAGATAAATAATTATAGGTAACAAACTATTGATTTTCAAACATAATAATAATAATGTATATGTACATACATGTATATATATGGATATATATACATATAACATAACTAAATGATTAGATATTAATTAATTTAAAATATATATATATAAAATAAATGTATATAACATATAATTTAAGATATAATATGAGTATATGTTTTTAAATGGAATTTAAAATAAATCCTATATAACTACAAATATACATATAAATAATATATAGTAATAAATAAATTAGGTGATTTCCATTATATGTTTTAATATATATATATACAAATGATATAGGTTCGTGAATGTGAGGCCAACCTTGCATTGTTCAATGTTGTCATATGTATTTTTACTACAAAATACAGTATAGTAAGTTTCATTTGCTCCCTTTTTAAATGCTTTTGCAATATATATTTTTGGGACTGAGAATACATGCGCTACTTTTATAAATGTTTTACGAAATAGACACAAGTAATCAAGACTACATTATATGGTTGAATGATCGAAGCCGAATATGCCCCTTTTACTTGGTAGCCTAAGAATTAGTAAACCAGTCTACTAATTGACGCGAATCCTAAAGATAGATCTATTGGGCCTAACAAACCCCATCCGTTGTAGCGGATGCTTTAGTACTTCGAGTTTTTATATCATGTCCAATGGATGTCCCAGAATGATGGGGATATTCTTATATGCATCTTGTTAATGTCGGTTACCAGGTGTTCAATCCATATGAATGATTATTTTTGTCTCTATGCATGGGACGTATATTTATGAGAAATGGAAAATGAAAATCTTGTGGTCTATTAAAATATTGAAATGATTGTTATGATAAACTAATGAACTCACCAACCTTTTGGTTGACACTTGAAAGCATGTTTATTCTCAGGTATGAAAGAAATCTTCCACTGTGCATTTGCTCATTTTAGAGATATTACTTGGAGTCATTCATGACATATTTCAAAAGACGTTGCATTCGAGTCGTTGAGTTCATCAAGATTATTATTAAGTCAATTATAGTTGGATATATTATGAAATGGTATGCATGCCGTCAACTTTCGATGTAATGAAAGTTTGTCTTTTTAAAAAAACGAATGCAATGTTTGTAAAATGTATCATATAGAGGTCAAATACCTCGCGATGTACCAAATGTAATGTATTCGTCCTTATAGATTAGGACGGGTCGCTTCAGATAAATGGCCTGCCTGGCTCACAAACGGCTTGCCACACGCTCAAGTTAAACGGCTCCTCGCAAACGGCTTGATCTGGAAAACGAACCCTGCAAACGGCCGGCCAAACGGCTTGCCAAAAGGCCTGCCAGCCGTTTGCAGGCAAAAATTCAAGTCTATTTAAAGGGCTCTCCATCCATTTCAACACACACTCAATTTGTAATTCACTTTATATATTCAAGCTTTTAGTTAGTTTTTAGTAGTAGTTATCTTAGCTTTTATTTTCCGGAGGATATCCCTGCGATCTCGGGCAGATTTCTTCAGCCTTTTTAGGTTTTTATCCGAAACGGTTGTCTTTTGTATTAAACATGTGTTCTTACTTTTTATGTTTAATAACGCGTTCTGATATTACCATGATAGCTTAATTAATCTGTATGTTGCCATGATAGAAGTCTGGGTTAGCGTAATTATGTTAATCTAGTACGATTACTGTCGTAATACTGAACTAGGAAGTCTGATAGATTTGTATGCTAGCATCTTAAGGATTGATCAACCTAGGTTGTGATCAGGACTTGTCCATCTATATGAAATTAGCTACTTCATAGGATTAAGACCCCTAGTTATACTGTATCTGAAAATTCTATGAACTCGGTATGACCGGAGTTCCCGAGAGGCATTTAATGCGCTTTTAGGACACGGAACTTAGGAATTGAGACATGAATGACCTAGTATACCTAATGAATGTTCTGAAGAGATTTCTTAGGAGATGTTAGGATCTAGTTAGTGCCTTCTATAATACCCCATCAGAATCCACTAACGGAGTATTAACTCCTGGTCCCATAGTTTAGCTGTCACGCCCTCTATATGAGACGTTTCCGAAAAGTATTCGCATAAATCATTAAAACAAAGTCATTTATTAAAGAAAATGTAACTGGAAACATTTGACGTCAATGACTAATGTAAATGAACCCAAACATCTTAAAAGAAAACTGTTTAAATGCGAATATTTATTCTTGAAATGAACATGATAAACATGCTGGACGCCGTCCAGTTCTAGTAGCATACATCATATAACTTTAATTAAGCGGAAGCACTAGCTCTTTGTACCTGAGATGAAACATGCAAAACGTCAATGAAAAACGTTGAGTGAATCTACAGGTTTAGTAAATCATTTCTTAAGTTAGGCCACAAGATTTTTCTTAGAAAACATCATAGGAAAAGTATACATTATCATGAGCACTTGATTATAAAGCTTTAACCTTTGCGTAATCGTTCAACAATTCGATCCAACGTCTCTATCTCATATTAACCTGTTTCTGATCGAAAATATGCTACAGACTCTTGTGATCAGTGAATACAGTGAACTTAGTACCATACAAATAGTGTCTCCACATCTTCAGTGCAAAAACTACAGCACCAAGTTCTAGATCATGAGTCGTATAGTTCAACTCATGTATCTTCAATTGTCGGGATGCATATGCAATCACTTTCTTACGTTGCATCAACACGCAACCAAAATCTTGCCGTGAAGCATCGCAGTAAACTACGAAATCCTCGGTTCCTTCGAGTAAAGACAAAATCGGTGCAGTCGTTAACTTATCTTTTAACAACTGCAATGCAGCTTCATGCAACTCTGTCCATTCATACTTCTTACCCTTGTGAGTCAATACTGTTAACGGTCGGGCAATAGTAGAAAATACCTCAATGAATCTTCTATAGTAACCAGCAAGACCTAAAAATTGTCGTATCTCCGTTGGCGACTTAGGAGTCTCCCATTTCTTTACTGTCTCTATCTTTGCAGGATCAACTTGGATACCATTAACTCCTACGATATGTCCTAAAAATTGCACTTCTCGCAACCAAAAGTCACATTTCGAAAATTTCGCGTACAACAGCTCCTTCCTGAGCATCTCTAGTGAAATGCCCCATCCTAATCCATCTGGACAAAGTCCATATCGATTATAAACGATTCACAATAGTTGATTACATCGCGAGGTATTGACCTCTAAATGATACATTTTACAAACGTTGCATTTGTTGTTTTTAAAAGACAACCTTTCATTACATCGAAAGTTGACAGGTATGCATACCATTTCATAATATCCAAAATATAAATGACCTAATCTGTCATTCACTTAGTAATAATCTCTAATGAACTTCAACGACTCGAATGCAACGTCTTTTGAAATATGTCATGAATGACTCCAAGTAATATCTTTAAAATGAGCTAATGCACAGCAGAAGATTTCTTTCAAACCTGAGAATAAACATGCTTTAAAGTGTCAACCAAAAGGTTGGTGAGTTCATTAGTTTATCATAATCATTCATTTCCATCATTTTAATAGACCACAAGATTTCATATTATTCCATTTCTCATAATCTACATGCATGCATAACGGTTCAATTATAGGTGAACATCTGGTAACCGACATTAACAAAAATGCGTCTAGAATATCCCCTATCATTCCGGGAAACCCTTCGGACATGATATAAAATGAAAACGAAGTACTAAAGCATCCGGACGTTCGGATGGGGTTCGTCGGGCCCATAGATCTATCTTTAGGATTCACGTCAATTAGCAGATCGGTTTACTAATTCTTAGGTTACCAAGTAAAAGGGGCATATCCAGCTTCGATCATTCACCCATATAATGTAGATTTTAATTACTTCTGTCAATTTCGTAATATATTCATAAAAGTTGCGCATGTATTCTCAGCCCAAAAATGTAAAGGGTAAAAAGGCAAATGAAACTCACCATACTGTATTTTGTAGTAAAAATACATATGACAACATTTAACAAATGAACAATGTAGGGTTGACCTTGGATTCACGAACCTATATCATTTGTATATCCATTAATACATCTAATCGTAGTCGAACAATTTCATATATTATAATTTTATATATTATTTATTTAATTTGTATATATATTTGAAAATGATTATTATATATATATATATATATATATATATATATATATATATTAAAAATATTTAATTTGTTTTATATAAATATTTATATAAAAATTGTTAATATAATATATTCATACCTATATGTAATACTACTTATGAGTATATTTTCATATACCTAATAATATGGTAATTAAAAGTTGTATTCAGTTATAATGATAATATTAATAATAATATTACTTATAATAATAATTATAATGGTAATACTAATAATTATAATGATAATACTAGTATTATTAGTAATACTTTGTAATAATAATAACACTAGCAACAATAACAATTTATAATCATAATTATAACCTTAATAACTAATAATCATAATCATAATAATAATAATAATAATTATAATAATAATAATAATAATAATAATAATAATAATAATAATAATAATAATAATAATAATAATAATAAAAATAAAAGAAAGTATGTATACCCTTGAGAGCTTTGAATAAAAAGAAATGCTCCAGACGGGACTCGAACCCACGACCTATCGCTCACTGGCAAACACCTTAAACCATCTAGCTGATCACGATTTCTTGATTATTTCACCAATTCATTTATATTTAATCCGTTTACTTATCGATTTCCCTACAGCCCAACTTAACACATAACCAAATCTCGGCCCAACTTCACAAATAACCATGGCCCAATCCTATAATTTCGGCCCAACACATAACAGATCACTGCCCAACAATCAGCTTTTCTTGATAGTAAAAAAAAAAAAAACGTAGTGGCCTGGGTTCGAACCCAGGACCACTCGCCTACCAAGTGTAGTTACCCGAACTTTTCCATGTTTATATATATTAATTGAGATTGATATTTACATGATTAAATGTTTCCAACATGTTAAGCAATCAAACTTGTTAAGACTTGATTAATTGAAATATGTTTCATATAGACAATTGACCACCCAAGTTGACCGGTGATTCAAATACGTTAAAACTTGTAAAAACTATATGATGACATATATATGGATATATATATAGTTAACATGATACTATGATAAGTAAACATATCATTAAGTATATTAACAATGAACTACATATGTAAAAACAAGACTACTAACTTAATGATTTTTAAACGAGACATATATGTAACGATTATCGTTGTAAAGACATTTAATGTATATATATCATATTAAGAGATATTCATACATGATAATATCATGATAATATAATAATTTAAAATCTCATTTGATATTATAAACATTGGGTTAACAACATTTAACAAGATCGTTAACCTAAAGGTTTCAAAACAACACTTACATGTAACGACTAACGATGACTTAACGACTCAGTTAAAATGTATATACATGTAGTGTTTTAATATGTATTTATACACTTTTGAAAGACTTAAATACACTTATCAAAATACTTCTACTTAACAAAAATGCTTACAATTACATCCTCGTTCAGTTTCATCAACAATTCTACTCGTATGCACCCGTATTCGTACTCGTACAATACACATCTTTTAGATGTATGTACTATTGGTATATACACTCCAATGATCAGCTCTTAGTAGCCCATGTGAGTCACCTAATACATGTGGGAACCATCATTTGGCAACTAGCATGAAATATCTCATAAAATTACAAAAATATGAGTAATCATTCATGACTTATTTAAATGAAAACAAAATTACATATCCTTTATATCTAATCCATACACCAACGACCAAAAACACCTACAAACACTTTCATTCTTCAATTTTCTTCATCTAATTGATCTCTCTCAAGTTCTATCTTCAAGTTCTAAATGTTCTTCATATATTCTACAAGTTCTAGTTACATAAAATCAAGAATACTTTCAAGTTTGCTAGCTCACTTCCAATCTTGTAAGGTGATCATCCAACCTCAAGAAATATTTGTTTCTTACAGTAGGTTATCATTCTAATACAAGGTAATAATCATATTCAAACTTTGGTTCAATTTCAATAACTATAACAATCTTATTTCAAGTGATGATCTTACTTGAACTTGTTTTCGTGTCATGATTCTGCTTCAAGAACTTCGAGCCATCCAAGGATCCGTGGAAGCTAGATCCATTTTTATATTTTCCAGTAGGTTTATCCAAGGAACTTAAGGTAGTAATGATGTTCATAACATCATTCAATTCATACATATAAAGCTATCTTATTCGAAGGTTTAAACTTGTAATCACTAGAACATAGTTTAGTTAATTCTAAACTTGTTCGCAAACAAAAGTTAATCCTTCTAACTTGACTTTTAAAATCAACTAAACACATGTTCTATATCTATATGATATGCTAACTTAATGATTTAAAATCTGGAAACACGAAAAACACCGTAAAACCGGATTTACGCCGTCGTAGTAACACCGCGGGCTGTTTTGGGTTAGTTAATTAAAAACTATGATAAACTTTGATTTAAAAGTTGTTATTCTGAGAAAATGATTTTTATTATGAACATGAAACTATATCCAAAAATTATGGTTAAACTCAAAGTGGAAGTATGTTTTCTAAAATGGTCATCTAGACGTCGTTCTTTCGACTGAAATGACTACCTTTACAAAAATGACTTGTAACTTATTTTTCCGACTATAAACCTATACTTTTTCTATTTAGATTCATAAAATAGAGTTCAATATGAAACCATAGCAATTTGATTCACTCAAAACGGATTTAAAATGAAGAAGTTATGGGTAAAACAAGATTGGATAATTTTTCTCATTTTAGCTACGTGAAAATTGGTAACAAATCTATTCCAACCATAACTTAATCAACTTGTATTGTATATTATGTAATCTTGAGATACCATAGACACGTATACAATGTTTCGACCTATCATGTCGACACATCTATATATATTTCGGAACAACCATAGACACTCTATATGTGAATGTTGGAGTTAGCTATACAGGGTTGAGGTTGATTCCAAAATATATATAGTTTGAGTTGTGATCAATACTGAGATACGTATACACTGGGTCGTGGATTGATTCAAGATAATATTTATCGATTTATTTCTGTACATCTAACTGTGGACAACTAGTTGTAGGTTACTAACGAGGACAGCTGACTTAATAAACTTAAAACATCAAAATATATTAAAAGTGTTGTAAATATATTTTGAACATACTTTGATATATATGTATATATTTTTATAGGTTCGTGAATCAACCAGTGGCCAAGTCTTACTTCCACACGAAGTAAAAATCTGTGAAAGTGAATTATAGTCCCACTTTTAAAATCTAATATTTTTGGGATGAGAATACATGCAGGTTTTATAAATGATTTACAAAATAGACACAAGTACGTGAAACTACATTCTATGGTTGAATTATCGAAATCGAATATGCCCCTTTTTATTAAGTCTGGTAATCTAAGAATTAGGGAACAGACACCCTAATTGACGCGAATCCTAAAGATAGATCTATTGGGCCTAACAAACCCCATCCAAAGTACCGGATGCTTTAGTACTTCGAAATTTATATCATATCCGAAGGATGTCCCGGAATGATGGGGATATTCTTATATATGCATCTTGTTAATGTCGGTTACCAGGTGTTCACCATATGAATGATTTTTATCTCTAGGTATGGGATGTGTATTGAAATATGAAATCTTGTGGTCTATTATTATGATTTGATATATATATATAGGTTAAACCTATAACTCACCAACATTTTTGTTGACGTTTTAAGCATGTTTATTCTCAGGTGATTATTAAGAGCTTCCGCTATCGCATACTTAAATAAGGATGAGATTTGGAGTCCATGCTTGTATGATATTGTGTAAAAACTGCATTTAAGAAACTTATTTTGTTGTAACATATTTGTATTGTAAACCATTATGTAATGGTCGTGTGTAAACAGGATATTTTAGATTATCATTATTTGATAACCTACGTAAAGTTTTTAAAACCTTTATCTATGAAATAAAGGTTATGGTTTGTTTTAAAAATGAATGCAGTCTTTGAAAAACGTCTCATATAGAGGTCAAAACCTCGCAACGAAATCAATTAATATGGAACGTTTTTAATCAATAAGAACGGGACATTTCAGTTGGTATCCGAGCGTTGGTCTTAGAGAACCAGAAATTTGCATTAGTGTGTCTTATTGAGTTTGTTAGGATGCATTAGTGAGTCTGGACTTCGACCGTGTTTACTTGAAAAATGATTGCTTAACAAATTTTGTTGGAAACTATATATTTTTAACATGTGAATATTATGTGATATATTAATCTCTTAACGCGTTTGATATTATGTGATAGATGTCTACCTCTAGAACAAGTCCCATTGACTCATCTAATAATAATGAAAAGTCAAATGTAAATTGGAATGATTCGTGGACTGATTCAAAAGTTCCCGAAGAGGAACCGGAATAAGAGTCGGAACCGGAAGAAGAATCGGAACCGGAAGAAGAATCGGAACCGGAAGAAGAATCGGAACTGGATGAAGAAATAGAACCGGTGGGGGAAATAATAAAACGGTTAAGTAAAAGAAAATCCTCAACCAACCGACCAAGGTTAATTATGGTCTATGGTGTTTCCGCCAAGGAAGCAAAATATTGGGAGGATTACCAATTCTCTGATGAATCGGATTCCGACGAGAATTCTGATGATGTTATAGAAATTACCCCAACTGAATTTAAAAAGGCAAAAGAAAATAATAAGGGAAAGGGCATAAAAATAGAGAAATCTAATTCCAACCCCGATGAACTTTATATGTATCGTCAACCCCCAAAGTCCTTAAGTTGTAACAATGACCCGGGAACCTCTAAACCACCAGGTTTTTCTAAACCAATGTGGAAAATGATGGCTCGTATTAGGGGAACATCATATATCCCTAGAAACTTGGCAAAACGAACCAAAACCGAAGAAGAAGAAACAAGCGAGTTGGAATAAGATAGTTGTATTCGTGTGGTGTAATATATGTAATATAGTGTGCTTATGCTTTATGATATATGTAAAAATTGCTTGTATTAATAAGTATTTTTTTTATGAATCTAACTCTTGTCTATTTTACAGTATAAAAACACAAAATGGATAGACAACCCATGTCAAAACCCGTCCTTAACCATAAGAACGAGTTAGATAACGTATGATTTCATTGCGAGGTATTGACCTCTATATGCGACATTTTTAAAAGAACAACTGCATTTATTTTACATTACAAACCATAACTCTTATGTTAATACAAGCTTTAGACAATATAAAGATGATTTATCGTTTAGCGATAATATTAGACTTACAAACTTTACATGTGATGATAACAATACGATTTCTAGCATATTTTACATTACAATTCCTCGGATATGCAGTTTTATTTTTGACACAAATATGCATACTCAAGATCTTGCTTAAATTCAACATGTTGCAGCGGAAGCTTCTAGTTATCACCTGAGAATAGACATGTTTCAAACGTCAACATAAAGTTGGTGAGATATAGGTTTAATGCCGGCAGCGATATAAATATAGACCACAAGATTTCATATGTAAACATTTTAATAAAAATATTCTAAGTGGTTGAGCACTTGGTAACCATACTTAACATTTAATCACGTCGCATATTCCCTTTATTATGAAATCTTACTACACCGTACCAAGTGTAGTCACGAAACGAAGTACTGTGCAACCGTTCAATACTGGTCGTCCAGTCCGGTTGGGGTTGTCAGGCCCGATAGATCTATCAACAGGATTCGCGTTTACAATACCGCTGTAAATAATAGTTACCAAGCTACAGGGAAGTATGCCAGTGGTACAACTCAACGTAGAATATATTTTTCAGTTACTTGTGTCCATAACGTAAACATAAAATACATGTATTCTCATCCCGAAATACTTAGAGTTTAAAAGTGGGACTATATACTCACTTTTGCCTTGAAGATATATATATTTTGACTTGGTCTCCGGTTGATATCACGAACCTATCCATATATAATTTATCAATATATTTTCATTTTAAACAACCGTCACATATATATACTTATAATACTTTTAATGTCTTCTTAGTCCGTAGTTAGCAATTCAATTTTAATGGTTCATATTTAGGTGTTTAATAAATAAATAAAACCCCCATCGAAATAAATAAAACCCCATCGTATTCGTATTGGTCGGGATTAATCTTGACCCACGGTACCGTGTTGTCAAATGACGTGTTGCGTACATAAAGTACCGGTGTTGTCAAATGACGTGTTGCGTACGTACATGAGGTCTTATGATTAATCTTCTCGTGTTGTTTACGGGTGATCCTGAAATATATAAAATTAAATTATGAGTACATATATATAAAATATCATGTTATTTTAGAAAGATGTGATTTATTTAATTTTTCTCCAATTATTTTCGTGGCTAAACTAGTTTTGGATATCCGATCTTGTTTTGGTCATAGTTTCTTCGTTACAACACCGTTTTCGTTGGTTCAACTTGCCACTTCCTTGGATCGAGTCATTCTTTAAGAATATGAACTGTAAATACCTTAGTTTGTATTCGAAATCACAGGTCATAGGTCAAACTTTGGTGAAACTTATGAAGTTAATCATTTTCCCTTATGCAAACAACATTAAATGATTATTTTTCTAAAAATACTTATACTTTGAGTTAAATCATGAAATTTTTATGTGTTATCATATTCATAGTAAATATCATTTTTACAGAAAATAAACCTCCAATACAAGGTTCAAAATAGTTTTTAATTATCCAACCCAAAACAGCCCCCGGTTACACTCCGACGTCGTAAATTCAGTTTTTAAGGTGTACTTTGAAAAACCAAGTTATACCTTGTTAAGTTAGCATATCTTTATGATATATTACAGGTATTGAAGTATTTTAAAAGTTAAGTTAGAAGGATCTATTTAGTTTGCAAACAAGTTTGAAAACATTCAAACTATGTTCTTGTTGTTAAAATTTTATACCATAAAATAAGATAGCTATATATATATGAATTGAATAAGGTTATGAACAAAGTTACTACCTCAAGTTACTTGGACAAGATTGCTGTAAAAGAGGAGTAAAAACCTAGAACCAAAAGAGTGGTGGAGTTGGATGAAAGATTGGAAGTAAACTTGTGTTCTTGGAAGGATTCTTGAAGTGTTTTTGTAAGGGTTTTCTTATGATGATTAAGTGATGTTTTTGGAACTAGATCTTCATGGTTGTGAGCTGAGATAGTTAAGGGGTTTAAGGCTCATAAGTGTGTGTGTTTTTAGCTAGAGAATTGAAGTAAAAATGAATCAAAATGATGATCCCCCATGGCTCTTAAAAAACGTGAATGGGGGGGAACCAAGACAAAATTTTAGTTTGTAAGTTTATGTATTTAGTCAAGCAATCATACAAAAGTAATTACCTTATACATAAGGCATGAACAAGGGCTGGTTGGTGGTGATTTGATGTGTATTTACCAATAGTAAATACGTATAGAAGCTAGGTATGATACGAGTACATATACTCTAGATATACGTATAGAAATCTTGTGAAAACGGAATGAGAATTCAAATATAGCTATCTTTTGTGAATATACTTATATGGTTTTATGTATTTAAGTCCTTAAAAAGTGATTAAATACATTATATATACGATATATGTATAAACATTATAGGTCATAAGTATTTATGTCAAATAATGTTACGTATGGTTATCGTTTTGAAAACTTAAGTTAGTAGTTTCAAAATATACTTATAACTTATTGTTATTAATTCAAAATGAGATATTAAAACATCCATAAATCATGTTAAATATGTATATATACATATATATACACAAACGTATAATTATCATATATTATATAGTTCGTGATATCATCGGTCAAACTAGACGGTCAAACGTTGTGTAAAACTCTTTTCGAAAACATAAGTTTCAATAATTTGGATTGCTTATCATGTTGGTAAGGTTTAATTTATGTAAATATTAATCTTATAAGTATAAATTGATCGAAAAAGTCCGGGTCATTACAGTACCTACCCGTTAAATAAATTTCGTCCCGAAATTTTAAAATTTTACCTATTTTGCGTCATCGGGAAACAAATGTCGATATTTTTGTTTCATCTGATCCTCCCATTCCCATGTAAACTCAGGACCCCTTCGAGCATTCCAACGAACCTTAACGATCGGTATATTGCTCTGCTTGAGCCGTTTAATTTCACGATCCATGATTTCGATTGGTTCTTCGATAAATTGTAGTTTCTCGTCGACATGGATTTCTTCAAGAGGAATGGTGAGATCTTCCTTTGCAAGACACTTCTAAAGGTTTGAGACGTGAAATGTATTATGTACTCCGGCGAGTTGTTGCGGTAATTCGAGTCGATAAGCTACCGGTCCAATGCGTTCGATGATCTTGAACGGGCCTACGTACCTTGGGTTCAGTTTACCCCTTTTGCCGAAACGTATTACACCTTTCCACGGTGACACCTTTAACATAACCATGTCCCCGATCTGAAACTCTAATGGTTTCCTTCGGACATCGGCGTAGCTCTTTTGGCGGCTACGGGCTGTTTTCAATCTCTCCTTGATTTGTACTATCTTCTCAGTCGTTTCGTGTATGATCTCTGGACCAGTTAATTGTCGATCTCCTACTTCATTCCAACAGATAGGAGATCTACACTTCCTTCCATACAGTGCTTCGAATGGTGCAGCTTTAATGCTCGCATGATAACTATTATTATATGAGAATTCTGCTAACGGTAAATACTTATCCCATCCGTTTCCAAAATCAATCACACATGCCCTAAGCATGTCTTCAAGAGTCTGAATTGTTCTTTCACTCTGCCCGTCAGTTTGCGGATGATATGCGGTGCTCATATCCAAACGAGTTCCTAGTGCCTCCTGTAGTGATTGCCAGAACTTTGAGGTAAATCTACTATCACGATCAGATATAATGGAAATAGGTATTCCATGCCTTGAAACAATTTCCTTTATATATAATCGTAATAATTTCTCCATTCTATCCGTTTCCTTTATAGGCAAGAAATGTGCAGATTTGGTGAGACGATCAACAATTACCCAAATGGTATCGTATCCCCAGGCAGTCTTTGGTAACTTCGTGATGAAATCCATGGTAATACCATCCCATTTTCATTCTGGGATTTCTGGTTGTTGAAGTATCCCTGACGGCTTTTGGTGTTCTGCTTTGACTTTGGAACAAGTTAAACATTCCCCAACATATGTTGCAACGTATGTCTTCAAATTAGGCCACCAATAATGCGTCTTAAGATCTTGATACATTTTTCCAACTCCAGGATGTATCGAGTATCTTGTCTTATGTGCCTCATTCAATATTAACTTCCTTAATCCACCCAACTTTGGTACCCAAATACGGTTTGCAAAATATCGAATTCCATCTTCCCGCATAATGAGTTGTTTCCCATACTTCTACATTATTTCATTTCCTATGTTTTCTTTAGTAAGAGCTTCTCGTTGAGCCTCTTTGATTTGTGAGTTGAGATTCATGCGAATTTTTATGTTCATTGCTCGTACTCGAATTGGTTCTCGTTCCTTTCTGCTTAAAGCGTCGGCCACTACATTCGCTTTCCCGGGATGATAGCGAATCTCACAATCGTAGTCGTTTATCAGCTCGACCCACCTACGTTGCCTCATGTTCAGCTGTTTCTGATCGAAAATATGTTGAAGGCTTTTATGATCAGTGAACACAGTGCATTTAACCCCATACAAGTAGTGTCTCCATATCTTCAATGCAAACACGACTGCTCCCAGTTCTAAATCATGCATCGTATAATTCCGCTCGTGAATCTTCAATTGTCGGGATGCGTATGCAATAACTTTCTTCCGTTGCATAAGAACGCAACCAAAACCTTGTCGCGAAGCGTCAGAATATATTTCAAAATCATCGTTCCCTTCTGGTAACGATAAAATAGGTGCCGTAGTTAACTTCTTCTTTAGTAATTGAAATGCACTCTCCTGCTCAGATGTCCATTCATATTTCTTCCCTTTTTGCGTTAACGCTGTCAACGGCTTAGCTATTCGGGAAAAATCTTGAATAAACCTTCTATAATAACCGGCTTATCCCAAAAATTGGCGTATCTGCGTTGGTGTTTTAGGAGTCTCCCATTTTTCAATGGCCTCAATTTTAGCTGGATCAACCTGAATTCCTTTGCTACTATCAACGTGACCAAGAAATTGCACTTCTTTCAACCAGAAAGCACACTTAGAAAATTTAGCGTATAGCTGTTCTTTTCTCAACAACTCTAATATTAACCTTAAATGCTGCTCATGCTCTTGCTCACTCTTGGAATAGATAAGAATGTCATCAATGAAAACAATAACAAACTTATCTAAATATGGACTACAAACTCGATTCATGAGGTCCATGAATACAGCTGGCGCATTCGTCAATCCAAACGGCATGACAAAAAATTCGTAATGACCGTAACGTGTCCGAAAAGCAGTTTTCGGTATATCTTCTTCTTTGACGCGTAATTGATGATAGCCCGATCTTAGGTCAATTTTCGAGTACACACATGATCCTTGGAGTTGATCAAATAAGTCGTCAATTCTCGGTAGTGGATACCGATTCTTGATAGTTAACTTATTTAATTCACGATAATCTATACACATCCTAAAAGATCCATCTTTCTTTTTAACAAATAGAATCGGAGCTCCCCACGGTAAAGTACTTGGTCGTATGAATCCACGATCCAGTAATTCTTTTAACTGACTCTGAAGTTCTTTTAACTCGGACGGTGCAAGTCTATATGGAGCACGGGCAACTGGTGCAGCTCCTGGTACTAAATCTATTTGAAATTCTACAGATCTAAATGGAGGTAATCCCGGCAACTCTTCCGGAAAAACTTCAGGAAAATCTCTTGCCACAGGCACGTCGTTGATGCACTTCTCTTTTTCTTTCTTTTCCACTTTATTAACATGTGCTAGAATAGCATAACATCCCTTTTCTAAACACTTCTTGGCTTTCAAACAGCTAATGAGTTTTAGCTTTGAGTTACCCTTCTCTCCATAAATCATCACCGGCATTTTATCCTTACAAGGAATGCGAATTGCCTTCTTGGCACACACAACTTCAGCTCCTACTTTGGACATCCAGTCCATGCCGACTATTACATCAAAACTTCCTAATTCTACGGGTATTAAGTCAATTTTAAATGTTTCTCCGGCTAAATTTATTTTACAATCGCGGCAAATTTTATCGGCTTTAATTAGTTTACCATTAGCTAACTCAATCATGTACTTAGCATCTAGAGGTAATGATGAACAATTCATTTTAGCGTAAAAGCCTCTACTCACGTAACTTCTATCGGCACCAGTATCAAATATAATAGATGCGGATAAGTTATTAATGGTAAACGTACCCGTAACAAGCTCCGGGTCTTCACACGCCTCTCTAGCATTAATAACAAATGCTCTTCCACGTGCAGATCCATTATTCTTCTCTGGATTCGGACACTGGCTCTTATAGTGACCTTGTTTTCCACACCCATAACAACTAATGGTAGCCAAAGCAGTTCTATTTGCATTGATGGCAGGAGTCTTGGTACCATTTGTATTTGTAACGAGAGCCCTACAATCTTCAGCAAGATGACCCTTTCGATTACATTTGTTGCATACCACATTACAGTAGCCAGAGTGATGTTTGTGGCATCGGTTACATAAAGGATTTTGTCCTTTGTAACCAAAGCTTAAACCACTACCCGCACCTTGCGTGATTTCTTGTTTCTTAAAAGATTGTTGTTGGTTACCTCGATCATAATTTCCATTCAACTTTCTTTTGTTACCTGATACCTTCACATCAGTATTGGATACTTTCTTATCCATGATGACCTGATCCATTAGCTCGTTTGCCATGGTTATAGCTTCATGAATTGTCTTAGGTTTCGATGCTGTAACATTTGCCTTGACCTTTTTGGGCAAACCATCTTTGTACATTTCAATATTCTGTTCTTCGGTTGGAACCAATTCAGGACATAGCAAAACTAATTCCATGAATCGCTGATTGTAGTTGGTGATTTCAGTACCAACAACCTTCAGGCTTCGTAATTCATCTTCCAACTTCCTAACCTCGTTCCTTGGACAATACTCGTTGATTAACATTATTTTGAATTCTTCCCATGGGGTATCATAAGCTATATCTCCTCCTACAGCCTTCACATAATTTTTCCACCACGTGAGTGCACTATCTTGTAAAGTGCACGATGCATACTTGGTCATGTCCTTTTCAACACAACCACTGATTTTAAACACAGTCTCCATCTTTTCTATCCACCGGGTTAAACCGATCGGTCCTTCTGTTCCACTGAATGATGAGGGCTTGCAAGCTTGAAAAGTTTTGTAGGTGCATCCTACATGAGGATTTGGGTTAACTGCAGCAGCTCTTGCAGCTTTGACCCATAACATTCTGTCGTTCACTCGCTGGTTGATGAATTCCTCGACTTCTTGTTCCGTCATTCGATTCAATCGCGCCATTTCCTAATGAAAGAAAATAATTATTCACATGGAATATTATAGATGTAGTGTGTATTTATAGTACATTATAGCTTGTTAACAATATGAACCAGGTATTATTATAAAAGCCTTTTCTTCTTATTAGCATTTTATAATTATATCTAGGGTAGTACCTACCCGTTAATGTTCATACTTAATAGCTTAGTACAGAACCAATTACTACCATCTAAATAATACTTAACCATGGAAAATTATTGCATTTCATACTTCACTATTTTACATATGCTTATCTTACATCGAACATTAAGCAAACCACACTAATAATATTATACAAAACATTATATAATCCTATGGTTTAATACGGCAGCGCATCGTTTGGTCTATTTTCTAGGACGTTTAGGTTCAAAGAATCGCTTAACGCTTATCCTGGCTGTCTGCCTATATTTTGGCGGTGTCTCCCTATATTTTGGCTGTGGGGCTGAAGAACTAGATGCCGGGATAGAACGAATAGGAATAGCGGGAATAGGGGTGGTAGTGTCTAGTGGAGTTGGTGCCACATCATCCTCACTAAACTCGGGATTTGAATTTTCTAATTCATTAGCCTTTCGTTTCTTACCTAGTTCGAACTTGTCTTTTGTAATTTCCTGTATTTCTTCCTCGTGTTCACTTTCCTCCTCGGGTTCACTTTCCTCCTCGGGTTCACTTTCCTCCTCGGGTTCACTTTCCGGGTTCTCTATAGTTGGTTCATCTGGAATTTGTGAGTCTTCCCCAAAGATATTATTTTCGTCATCGGATAGGTTAATGACTGGAACACCATCTAAAGATTCTGGTTCGGAGTCGCTGAATGTGATAACAAGTTTTGAGCCCGACATCTATCACACAACAACTAACCCATTAGTACTACATAATATTTACATATAAATTTTAACCAACAATGATAAGCAATGTTTTTTAAATCAGACCCGGTCAAAGCCCAGACTTACTAATGTATCCTAACGACTTATCAGTTAGACACACTAATGCAAACCTGGTTCGCTAAGACCACCGCTCTGATACCACATGTCAAAACCCGTCCTTAACCATAAGAACGAGTTAGATAACGTATGATTTCATTGCGAGGTATTGACCTCTATATGCGACATTTTTAAAAGAACAACTGCATTTATTTTACATTACAAACCATAACTCTTATGTTAATACAAGCTTTAGACAATATAAAGATGATTTATCGTTTAGCGATAATCTTAGACTTACAAACTTTACATGTGATGATAACAATACGATTTCTAGCATATTTTACATTACAATTCCTCGGATATGCAGTTTTATTTTTGACACAAATATGCATACTCAAGATCTTGCTTAAATTCAACATGTTGCAGCGGAAGCTTCTAGTTATCACCTGAGAATAGACATGTTTAAAACGTCAACATAAAGTTGGTGAGATATAGGTTTAATGCCGGCAGCGATATAAATATAGACCACAAGATTTCATATGTAAACATTTTAATAAAAATATTCTAAGTGGTTGAGCACTTGGTAACCATACTTAACATTTAATCACGTCGCATATTCCCTTTATTATGAAATCTTACTACACCGTACCAAGTGTAGTCACGAAACGAAGTACTGTGCAACCGTTGAATACTGGTCGTCCAGTCCGGTTGGGGTTGTCAGGCCCGATAGATCTATCAACAGGATTCGCGTTTACAATACCGCTGTAAATAATAGTTACCAAGCTACAGGGAAGTATGCCAGTGGTACAACTCAACGTAGAATATATTTTTCAGTTACTTGTGTCCATAACGTAAACATTAAATACATGTATTCTCATCCCGAAATACTTAGAGTTTAAAAGTGGGACTATATACTCACTTTTGCCTTGAAGATATATATATTTTGACTTGGTCTCCGGTTGATATCACGAACCTATCCATATATAATTTATCAATATATTTTCATTTTAAACAACCGTCACATATATATACTTATAATACTTTTAATGTCTTCTTAGTCCGTAGTTAGCAATTCAATTTTAATGGTTCATATTTAGGTGTTTAATAAATAAATAAAACCCCCATCAAAATAAATAAAACCCCATCGTATTCGTATTGGTCGGGATTAATCTTGACCCACGGTACCGTGTTGTCAAATGACGTGTTGCGTACATAAAGTACCGGTGTTGTCAAATGACGTGTTGCGTACGTACATGAGGTCTTATGATTAATCTTCTCGTGTTGTTTACGGGTGATCCTGAAATATATAAAATTAAATTATGAGTACATATATATAAAATATCATGTTATTTTAGAAAGATGTGATTTATTTAATTTTTCTCCAATTATTTTCGTGGCTAAACTAGTTTTGGATATCCGATCTTGTTTTGGTCATAGTTTCTTCGTTACAACACCGTTTTCGTTGGTTCAACTTGCCACTTCCTTGGATCGAGTCCTTCTTTAAGAATATGAACTGTAAATACCTTAGTTTGTATTCGAAATCACAGGTCATAGGTCAAACTTTGGTGAAACTTATGAAGTTAATCATTTTCCCTTATGCAAACAACATTAAATGATTATTTTTCTAAAAATACTTATACTTTGAGTTAAATCATGAAATTTTTATGTGTTATCATATTCATAGTAAATATCATTTTTCCAGAAAATAAACCTCCAATACAAGGTTCAAAATAGTTTTTAATTATCCAACCCAAAACAGCCCCCGGTTACACTCCGACGTCGTAAATTCAGTTTTTAAGGTGTACTTTGAAAAACCAAGTTATACCTTGTTAAGTTAGCATATCTTTATGATATATTACAGGTCTTGAATTATTTTAAAAGTTAAGTTAGAAGGATCTATTTAGTTTGCAAACAAGTTTGAAAACATTCAAACTATGTTCTTGTTGTTAAAATTTTATACCATAAAATAAGATAGCTATATATATATGAATTGAATAAGGTTATGAACAAAGTTACTACCTCAAGTTACTTGGACAAGATTGCTGTAAAAGAGGAGTAAAAACCTAGAACCAAAAGAGTGGTGGAGTTGGATGAAAGATTGGAAGTAAACTTGTGTTCTTGGAAGGATTCTTGAAGTGTTTTTGTAAGGGTTTTCTTATGATGATTAAGTGATGTTTTTGGAACTAGATCTTCATGGTTGTGAGCTGAGATGGTTAAGGGGTTTAAGGCTCATAAGTGTGTGTGTTTTTAGCTAGAGAATTGAAGTAAAAATGAATCAAAATGATGATCCCCCATGGCTCTTAAAAAACGTGAATGGGGGGGAACCAAGACAAAATTTTAGCTTGTAATTTTATGTATTTAGTCAAGAAATCATACAAAAGTAATTACCTTATACATAAGACATGAACAAGGGCTGGTTGGTGGTGATTTGATGTGTATTTACCAATAGTAAATACGTATAGAAGCTAGGTATGATACGAGTACATATACTCTAGATATACGTATAGAAATCTTGTGAAAACGGAATGAGAATTCAAATATAGCTATCTTTTGTGAATATACTTATATGGTTTTATGTATTTAAGTCCTTAAAAAGTGATTAAATACATTATATATACGATATATGTATAAACATTATAGGTCATAAGTATTTATGTCAAATAACGTTACGTATGGTTATCGTTTTGAAAACTTAAGTTAGTAGTTTCAAAATATACTTATAACTTATTGTTATTAATACAAAATAAGATATTAAAACATCCATAAATCATGTTAAATATGTATATATACATATATATACACAAACGTATAATTATCATATATTATATAGTTCGTGATATCATCGGTCAAACTAGACGGTCAAACGTTGTGTAAAACTCTTTTCGAAAACATAAGTTTCAATAATTTGGATTGCTTATCATGTTGGTAAGGTTTAATTTATGTAAATATTAATCTTATAAGTATAAATTGATCGAAAAAGTCCGGGTCATTACAACCCAATATTTTAAGAGACCTACCCGAAGACATGATTGATGAAATCTTGTCTAGAGTCGGTCAGAATTCTTCGGCACAACTATTTAAGGCGAGATCAGTTTGTAAGACATTCGAAGAACGTTCCAAGAATGCCTTGGTTTATAAAAGGCTTTCGTTCAAAAGATGGGGGATATCACATTGGGAAATCCATAAGTTACGATGTGTTTACTTTGACGCATATATTGCGGGGAACCCAAATGCTATTTTACGCAATGGGTTAAGAAATTATTTTGACTCAATATATCCGAATATGGACTTCATGATTTAGAAAAAGCGGCTAACATGCAACATAAGAAGCATGTTATGCTTACGGATTAGTAATGTTCGCTTCTCACCAAAGTGAGAACAAGAACATCGGGCTACAACTATTAAACAAAACGTTCCCACAAGTGACGGAGTCGGTAATTGGGGTAAGAAATGAGGTTTTTAGATTGTTACGGGACTGTTGGACATTACGTAACCCTCGTCCCTTTGACGACGTTACAACACGCTGTCTTATCAACGGCCATAACGGTTATGTTCCACAAGACCAAGGATGGGAAGTAATCCTAGTAAAACCAGAATGCATGACTTCTTTATGGACGTATGAATTACGTGTCTTTATTGCCTTTGCTGAACGACTTATGTACTAGCTAGAATTATCTTCACAACTATCTTGTATCAAAGTTATTGTGTGCTATATTTCATGCTTTATGTAAAGTAAGCGGTATTCTAAGTTTGTAAAATATTGTATAAAAGTTTGAACGCGAAATATTATTATAATCAGTTTTTCATATAGAATTGTAGTAGTTGAATTGTATATTAGCTACTAAGTATGAACTTAACGGGTAGGTACTACCCGAATTTAAACTTAAAAAACGCTAATATGAAGAAAAAGCTTTTATAAATGAGTTCATATTATGCTACGAAATACTATTAACTACTCTTAATATTCTGTATGATTAACTTGTTCCATTTGACTATTTTGAAGGAAATGGCACCGACTACTCGACACACCGTGAATATGAATGAAGAGGAATTCCGTACTTTTCTAGCTTCAAACATAGCCGCAGTACAGGCTGCGCTACATACCAACAATAACCTTGGATCTAGCAGTACATGAAATCGTGTAGGATGCACCTACAAAGAATTCACTGCCTGCAAACCTTTGGAATTTGATGGAACCGAAGGACTGATCGGATTGAAACGGTGGACCGAGAAGGTCGAATCGGTGTTTGCCATAAGTAAGTGTACTGAAGAGGACAAAGTAAAGTACGCTACGCATACCTTCACAGGTTCTGTGTTAACATGGTGGAATACCTATCTAGAGCAAGTGGGACAAGACGATGCGTACGCACTACCGTGGTCAGCATTCAAGCACTTGATGAACGAGAAGTACCGTCCCAGAACCGAGGTCAATAAGCTCAAGACAGAACTTAGAGGGTTACGAACCCAAGGATTTGATATTACCACGTACGAAAGACGATTCACAGAATTGTGCCTATTGTGTCCGGGAGCATTCGAAGATGAGGAAGAGAAGATCGACGCGTTTGTGAAAGGATTACCGGAAAGAATCCAAGAAGATATAAGTTCACACGAGCCCGCCTCCATACAACAGGCATGTAGAATGGCTCACAAACTAGTGAACCAGATTGAAGAAAGAATTAAAGAATAGACAGCTGAAGAGGCCAATGTGAAGCAAGTCAAAAGAAAGTGGGAGGAAAACGGTGATAAGAATCACCAATACAACAACAACAGCAATTACAACAATAATCGCAACAATTATCCCAACAATCGCAACATCAATCGCAACTACAACAAATGGCCCAACAACAACAACAACAACAACAACAACTACAACAATCATCCCAACAACAATAATAACCGCAAAAACAACAACAATCAGAAGCAGCTATGCCAAAGGTGTAAAAAGTATCACTCGGGGTTCTGCACCAAATTTTGCAACAAGTGTAAAAGAAATGGTCATAGCGCGGCGAAGTGTGAGGTCTACGGACCAGGGGTTAATAGAACGAAAGGAACAAATAGTGTCGGAACGAGTAATGGCGGAGCAAGTAGTGTCGGAGCAAGTTATGCCAATGTAGTTTGTTATAAATGTGGAAAACAGGGCCACATTATTAGAAATTGCCCGAACCAGGAGAACACGAATGGACAAGGCCGCGGAAGAGTTTTCAATATTAATGCGGCAGAGGCACAGGAAGACCCGGAGCTTGTTACGGGAACGTTTCTTATTGACAATAAATCTGCTTACGTTTTATTTGATTCGGGTGCGGATAGAAGCTATATGAGTAGAGATTTTTGTGCTAAATTAAGTTGTCCATTGATGCCTTTGGATAGTAAATTTTTACTCGAATTAGCAAATGGTAAATTAATTTCAGCAGATAATATATGTCGGAATCGAGAAATTAAACTGGTTAGCGAAACATTTAAGATTGATTTGATACCAGTAGAGTTAGGGAGTTTTGATGTGATAATCGGTATGGACTGGTTGAAAGAAGTGAAAGTAGAGATCGTTTGTTACAAAAATGCAATTCACATTATACGAGAAAAAGGAAAACCCTTAATGGTGTACGGAGAAAAGGGCAACACGAAGCTACATCTTATTAGTAATTTGAAGGCACAAAAACTAATAAGAAAAGGTTGCTATGCTGTTCTAGCACACGTCGAGAAAGTACAAACTGAAGAAAAGAGCATCAATGATGTTCCCATTGCAAAAGAATTTCCCGATGTATTTCTGAAAGAATTACCGGGATTACCCCCACATCGATCCGTTGAATTTCAAATAGATCTTGTACCAGGAGCTGCACCAATAGCTCGTGCTCCTTACAGACTCGCACCCAGCGAGATGAAAGAACTGCAAAGCCAATTACAAGAACTTTTAGAGCGTGGTTTCATTCGACCAAGCACATCACCGTGGGGAGCTCCTGTTTTGTTTGTCAAGAAGAAAGATGGTACATTCAGGTTGTGTATCGACTACCGAGAGTTGAACAAACTTACCATCAAGAACCGCTACCCACTACCGAGAATCGATGACTTATTTGATCAACTACAAGACTCGTCTGTTTATTCAAAGATTGACTTATGTTCCGGGTATCATCAAATGCGGGTGAAAGAAGATGATATTCCAAAAGATTGACTTACGGTTATTATAAGTTTATGGTCATGCCGTTTGGTTTAACTAATGCACCAGCTGTGTTCATGGACCTTATGAACCGAGTGTGTGGACCATACCTTGACAAGTTTGTCATTGTTTTCATTGATGACATACTTATTTACTCGAAGAATGACCAAGAACACGGTGAACATTTGAGAAAGGTGTTAGAAGTATTGAGGAAGGAAGAATTGTATGCTAAGTTTTCAAAGTGTGCATTTTGGTTGGAAGAAGTTCAATTCCTCGGTCACATAGTGAACAAAGAAGGTATTAAGGTAGATCCGGCAAAGATAGAAACTGTTGAAAAGTGGGAAACCCCGAAAACTCTGAAACACATACGCCAGTTTTTAGGACTAGCTGGTTACTACAGAAGGTTCATCCAAGACTTTTCCAGAATAGCAAAACCCTTGACTGCATTAACGCATAAAGGGAAGAAATTTGAATGGAATGATGAACAAGAGAAAGCGTTTCAGTTATTGAAGAAAAAGCTAACTACGGCACCTATATTGTCATTGCCTGAAGGGAATGATGATTTTGTGATTTATTGTGACGCATCAAAGCAAGGTCTCGGTTGTGTATTAATGCAACGGACGAAGGTGATTGCTTATGCGTCTAGACAATTGAAGATTCACGAGCAAAATTATACGACGCATGATTTGGAATTAGGCGCGGTTGTTTTTGCATTAAAGACTTGGAGGCACTACTTATATGGGGTCAAAAGTATTATATATACCGACCACAAAAGTCTTCAACACATATTTAATCAGAAACAACTGAATATGAGGCAGCGTAGGAGGATTGAATTGTTGAATGATTATGACTTTGAGATTCGTTACCACCCGGGGAAAGAAAATGTGGTAGCCGACGCCTTGAGCAGAAAGGACAGAGAACCCATTCGAGTAAAATCTATGAATATAATGATTCATAATAACCTTACTACTCAAATAAAGGAGGCGCAACAAGGAGTTTTAAAAGAGGGAAATTTAAAGGATGAAATACCCAAAGGATCGGAGAAGCATCTTAATATTCGGGAAGACGGAACCCGGTATAGGGCTGAAAGGATTTGGGTACCAAAATTTGGAGATATGAGAGAAATGGTACTTAGAGAAGCTCATAAAACCAGATACTCAATACATCCTGGAACGGGGAAGATGTACAAGGATCTCAAGAAACATTTTTGGTGGCCGGGTATGAAAGCCGATGTTGCTAAACACGTAGGAGAATGTTTGACGTGTTCTAAGGTCAAAGCTGAGCATCAGAAACCATCAGGTCTACTTCAACAACCCGAAATCCCGGAATGGAAATGGGAAAACATTACCATGGATTTCATCACTAAATTGCCAAGGACTGCAAGTGGTTTTGATACTATTTGGGTAATAGTTGATCGTCTCACCAAATCATCACACTTCCTACCAATAAGAGAAGATGACAAGATGGAGAAGTTAGCACAACTGTATTTGAAGGAAGTCGTCTCCAGACATGGAATACCAATCTCTATTATCTCTGATAGGGATGGCAGATTTATTTTAAGATTCTGGCAGACATTACATCAAGCATTAGGAACTCGTCTATTCATGAGTACTGCCTATTATCCACAAACTGATGGGCAGAGTGAAAGGACGATACAAACACTTGAAGACATGCTACGATCATGTGTTATTGATTTCAGAAACAGTTGGGATCGACATCTACCGTTAGCAGAATTTTCCTACAACAACAGCTACCATTCAAGCATTGAGATGGCGCCGTTTGAAGCACGTTATGGTAGAAAGTGCAGGTCTTCGATTTGTTGGAGTGAAGTGGGGGATAGACAGATTACGGGTCCGAAGATTATACAAGAAACTACCGAGAAGATCATCCAAATTCAACAACGGTTGAAAACCGCCCAAAGTCGACAAAAGAGCTACGCTGACATTAAAAGAAAAGATATAGAATTTGAAATTGGAGAGATGGTCATGCTTAAAGTTGCACCTTGGAAAGGCTTTGTTCGATTTGGTAAACGAGGGAAATTAAATCCAAGGTATATTGGACCATTCAAGATTATTGATCGTGTCGGACCAGTTGCTTACCGACTTGAGTTACCTGAACAACTCGCGGCTGTACATAACACTTTCCACGTCTCGAATTTGAAGAAATGTTTTGCTAAAGAAGATCTCACTATTCCGTTAGATGAAATCCAAATCAACGAAAAACTTCAATTCATCGAAGAACCCGTCGAAATAATGGATCGTGAAGTTAAAAGACTTAAGCAAAACAAGATACCAATTGTTAAGGTTCGATGGAATGCTCGTAGAGGACCCGAGTTCACCTGAGAATGTGAAGATCAGATGAAGAAGAAATACCCGCATCTATTTCCAGAAGATTCGTCAACACCTTCAACAGCTTAAAATTTCGGGACGAAATTTATTTAACAGGTAGGTACTGTAGTGACCCGAACTTTTCCATGTTTATATATATTAATTGAGATTGATATTTACATGATTAAATGTTTCCAACATGTTAAGCAATCAAACTTGTTAAGACTTGATTAATTGAAATATGTTTCATATAGACAATTGACCACCCAAGTTGACCGGTGATTCACGAACGTTAAAACTTGTAAAAACTATATGATGACATATATATGGATATATATATAGTTAACATGATACTATGATAAGTAAACATATCATTAAGTATATTAACATTGAACTACATATGTAAAAACAAGACTACTAACTTAATGATTTTTAAACGAGACATATATGTAACGATTACCGTTGTAAAGACATTTAATGTATATATATCATATTAAGAGATATTCATACATGATAATATCATGATAATATAATAATTTAAAATCTCATTTGATATTATAAATATTGGGTTAACAACATTTAACAAGATCGTTAACCTAAAGGTTTCAAAACAACACTTACATGTAACGACTAACGATGACTTAACGACTCAGTTAAAATGTATATACATGTAGTGTTTTAATATTTATTTATACACTTTTGAAAGACTTCAATACACTTATCAAAATACTTCTACTTAACAAAAATGCTTACAATTACATCCTCGTTCAGTTTCATCAACAATTCTACTCGTATGCACCCGTATTCGTACTCGTACAATACACAGCTTTTAGATGTATGTACTATTGGTATATACACTCCAATGATCAGCTCTTAGTAGCCCATGTGAGTCACCTAACACATGTGGGAACCATCATTTGGCAACTAGCATGAAATATCTCATAAAATTACAAAAATATGAGTAATCATTCATGACTTATTTACATGAAAACAAAATTACATATCCTTTATATCTAATCCATACACCAACGACCAAAAACACCTACAAACGCTTTCATTCTTCAATTTTCTTCATCTAATTGATCTCTCTCAAGTTCTATCTTCAAGTTCTAAGTGTTCTTCATATATTCTACAAGTTCTAGTTACATAAAATCAAGAATACTTTCAAGTTTGCTAGCTCACTTCCAATCTTGTAAGGTGATCATCCAACCTCAAGAAATCTTTGTTTCTTACAGTAGGTTATCATTCTAATACAAGGTAATAATCATATTCAAACTTTGGTTCAATTTCAATAACTATAACAATCTTATTTCAAGTGATGATCTTACTTGAACTTGTTTTCGTGTCATGATTCTGCTTCAAGAACTTCGAGCCATCCAAGGATCCGTTGAAGCTAGATCCATTTTTATCTTTTCCAGTAGGTTTATCCAAGGAACTTAAGGTAGTAATGATGTTCATAACATCATTCGATTCATACATATAAAGCTATCTTATTCGAAGGTTTAAACTTGTAATCACTAGAACATAGTTTAGTTAATTCTAAACTTGTTCGCAAACAAAAGTTAATCCTTCTAACTTGACTTTTAAAATCAACTAAACACATGTTATATATCTATATGATATGCTAACTTAATGATTTAAAATCTGGAAACACGAAAAACACCGTAAAATCGGATTTACGCCGTCGTAGTAACACCGCGGGCTGTTTTGGGTTAGTTAATTAAAAACTATGATAAACTTTGATTTAAAAGTTATTATTCTGAGAAAATGATTTTTATTATGAACATGAAACTATATCCAAAAATTATGGTTAAACTCAAAGTGGAAGTATGTTTTCTAAAATGGTCATCTAGACGTCGTTCTTTCGACTGAAATGACTACCTCTACAAAAATGACTTGTAACTTATTTTTCCGACTATAAACCTATACTTTTTCTATTTAGATTCATAAAATAGAGTTCAATATGAAACCATAGCAATTTGATTCACTCAAAACGGATTTAAAATGAAGAAGTTATGGGTAAAACAAGATTGGATAATTTTTCTCATTTTAGCTACGTGAAAATTGGTAACAAATCTATTCCAACCATAACTTAATCAACTTGTATTGTATATTATGTAATCTTGAGATACCATAGACACGTATACAATGTTTCGACCTATCATGTCGACACATCTATATATATTTCGGAACAACCATAGACACTCAATATGTGAATGTTGGAGTTAGCTATACAGGGTTGAGGTTGATTCCAAAATATATATAGTTTGAGTTGTGATCAATACTGAGATACGTATACACTATACTGGGTCGTGGATTGATTCAAGATAATATTTATCGATTTATTTCTGTACATCTAACTGTGGACAACTAGTTGTAGGTTACTAACGAGGACAGCTGACTTAATAAACTTAAAACATCAAAATATATTAAAATTGTTGTAAATATATTTTGAACATACTTTGATATATATGTATATATTGTTATAGGTTCGTGAATCAACCAGTGGCCAAGTCTTACTTCCTGACGAAGTAAAAATCTGTGAAAGTGAGTTATAGTCTCACTTTTAAAATCTAATATTTTTGGGATGAGAATACATGCAGGTTTTATAAATGATTTACAAAATAGACACTAGTACGTGAAACTACATTCTATGGTTGAATTATCGAAATCGAATATGCCCCTTTTTATTAAGTCTGGTAATCTAAGAATTAGGGAACAGACACCCTAATTGACGCGAATCCTAAAGATAGATCTATTGGGCCTAACAAACCCCATCCAAAGTACCGGATGCTTTAGTACTTCGAAATTTATATCATATCCGAAGGGTGTCCCAGAATGATGGGGATATTCTTATATATGCATCTTGTTAATGTCGGTTACCAGGTGTTCACCATATGATTGATTTTTATCTCTAGGTATGGGATGTGTATTGAAATATGAAATCTTGTGGTCTATTATTATGATTTGATATATATAGGTTAAACCTATAACTCACCAACATTTTTGTTGACATTTTAAGCATGTTTATTCTCAGGTGATTATTAAGAGCTTCCGCTGTCGCATACTTAAATAAGGACGAGATTTGGAGTCCATGCTTGTATGATATTGTGTAAAAACTGCATTTAAGAAACTTATTTTGTTGTAACATATTTGTATTGTAAACCATTATGTAATGGTCGTGTATAAACAGGATATTTTAGATTATCATTATTTGATAACCTACGTAAAGCTTTTTAAAACCTTTATCTATGAAATAAAGGTTATGGTTTGTTTTAAAAATGAATGCAGTCTTTGAAAAACGTCTCATATAGAGGTCAAAACCTCGCAACGAAATCAATTAATATGGAACGTTTTTAATCAATAAGAACGGGACATTTCACCAAGCACACCCTAAACCACTCTTCTGTGATAACATTTCTGATTAATTCATGAATCATATATCCTACATATCTATCTGTTTCTTTTTCCTCCTCACTAATCAATTCATCATCATTATTCCATAATAGAACATTGAAACAGAAAACGGGTATTAACCATAAGAATCATCATCTTTTTCGTATAACATCATAATCATCTCCAATATCTTCTTAACCTTTATGGTTTCATCAAATAATTTTAAACTAAACCTCATTTGAAATTCATGTCATCGTAACCACATGATCAACCTAAACTTTAAGTCAAGAAAAAAAATATTATATATTTGCTTTAATGATTTATGGCCTTTAAATAAAATAACCGCCCACCCAAATTTCCTTTGGTACACCATTCCTTTACACATCCTTACCAACAACATTCTATCATCATTGTCGGCCATGATTTGCACCTTTAATAATTGCTATAAAGTATCATTATTTAAGACCAAGTTGACAACTAATATTCAATGATATATCACTCTTTAATTTGTTCGAGAGAAAGGAAAACTGATAGTTTTCGAATGGCAAAACTAGAAAATAGTAGCGAGTAGCAGCAGGTTTGCGTATTGTTTTGTAATGGTTGAAATGAGGGAGGAAACAGAAGTGCAATAATCGTAATGAAAGAGTTATCGATGATTCTATTGGAGTTGCTCTTGAAGATGAGTAGTGGTGGTTTAGTTCATGAACTTAATAGAAACAATCGGGTGGTGGTTCAATGGTGGTTTGTTTGGGTTGTCTTACGGTAGTTGAAGATATGTAGGTGGTGGAGTATGGTGGCCGAGGTTGTTGAATATGGTGGTGATATAAATCGATCAAGGTGGTGTTTTAAAATGGTTTTAATAGTTGTTAAGGTTAGGATGGATGTGATGATGCACGATCGTGGTGCCAAGGTGGTTTTTGGGTATTGTTAATCAGAGGTACGAAACAAAAATGAAACATAAGTGGGTTTAGTGGAGGGTGATATTAATGTGATGAGGGTTCGAGGTTCACGATGGTGGTGAGTGGGTTATAGTCGTCGGATATCTAAATAAGTGTGCTTAGTCGATAGTTTTTAATAAAAGTGTAAGAGTGTTAGTATTTTGTGAGGTTGAAGATGGATATGTGAATGGATTAATCAATATCCTCGTGTAACTTATTCGATTAATAGTCAATAGGGTCGAAAGAAGGTTTATTCTTCCGTACAGAAGAAATAAATAAAAAATTAAAGGTTGATTAAGATTTCTAACAGATTTTGGAGTGGTATGTGATTCTGATTCGATCCTTAAAGACAAGAAACAAAATTGAACTGCAGAGTGATGTTTACGTGAAACTAAAACTGATTTTATTTCCTAATTTTATAATTTACATAAATAATATTAATAATTAATAACTAATAAGTATATTAGTAATAATATTAATTAATTATAATTATATTAATAATAATCTAAATACAAATAATAATAATAATAATAATAATAATAATAATAATAATAATAATAATAATAATAATAATAATAATGATAATAATAAAAGTAATAATAATAATAAGTCACAATAATAAAATTTTAATGGAATAGATATTATTAATATTAATAAAACTAATAATAATAATGATAATAGACATGATAATGATATTAGTACTAATAAGAATGATAATACTAATAGTTATAATAATGTTTATAATGATATTATTAATGATAATATTAATAAATTGTATTACATGTTTCAATTTTTATATCTATATATATAATATATAATATATTATAATAATATTACTAATACAAATAATAATGTTAATATCAATATTAATAATAATGAGAGTAATACTAATAATATTGATATAACAATTTATACTTATCAAATCTCATATATAATTATATGCATTAAATTAATAATATTAATAATACTGATATCAATGTTAATAATGAGAGTAATATAATAATTATATTTTAACTTGTAATTAAATTTATTATAATAATGTTACATATTATTAATTATGTAATACTTATACTATATTATAATATATTTGAATATTTAATATATATGTATTACATATATTACAACATACATATGATATTAATTGTGTACAGAATTCATATATATATAGTTTTATATAACATCTTATTTATTTTGTATATTACTCTACATATTTAATTTAAATGATTAAATGGCATTATACTAATTCAAATTAATATATATACTTATATTTATATTTACATATATATATTTATTCACATATTTATTTGTTCGTGAATCGTCTGGAATGGTCATAGGTCAAATATATATATATATATATGAACACAGTTCAAAGTTTTTGAGACTCCAACATTACTGACTTTGCTTATCGTGTCAGAAATATATAAAGATTAAAGTTTAAATGTGATCGAAAATTTCTGGGTCATCACAGTACCTACCCGTTAAAGAAATTTCATCCCGAAATTTGATCGAGGTCGTCATGGCTAACTATAAAATTGTTTTCATGACGAATATGAGTTGATGAATAGAGTTTTATCATCATGGAGTATTATAGATAAAACAATTTGATTACGCGAAGAGTATAATTGAAGCTATCGTGAGAGAGTGAAATGAGTAAATGTATATTCGTTTTAACTGATGACGTAGTTATGATTGATTTCTGGAATTTAAGGGATTTAAAGAAAATCTTCGTAATAAGATTTGGTTCTTCGGCGATTAAGGAAATCAGGATCTCCTTTGATTAAATGTAATAATCTGTTTCGATTGCTCTGTCGGATATTTCACTATAAATCCACCCCTTTCGTTTCCTTATATCTACAGCTCACACCTTCCATTCTTTCTTCTCAATTCATACTTTATAGTATTTGTTAATATGCTCCATCCCGTTCTGATCCTTGCTATCCTCTTAACTTTCATATCTGTCATTCTTCTTTTTCATCTGCCACCGAAAGAATCTATTTACTTCTACTATACCCTTGGGTTTATAGTGTTTTTAGTTCTCCCACTGTCTTTATGTTGCTATATGCATCGATTCATACGGTTTGTAATTTATGGGTTGTTATTGGGTTTTATATCTTCCCTTATATTTCGAATCTCTTTGCCTTTTTATTCTCCTCTCGATCTCTAGTAAAGCGAGTAATGGTCCAGAATTCCTAAGTATGAATTTTGAAATGAACATAGTTAATATTCTAAGAAGGGAATCGTAATGGCACAAACTTGATTTGTCAAATTACCAGAATACCCTGGAAAATAGAACTATCAAGAAGATATGTTCTTAATATGTTTGGGGATTGGATAGAATGTAAGAGTCATGTAAATGGCACATGATGATGGTATGTTCTGTGAATCATCACGTTCCATTAGAAACTCAGCATGAATTACTGTAATATAATCACGTTGATCAAGTGTCATTATATTATACTAACTCATGCATCAGTTCCCAACACTACTTCAAAAACATTCATATTTTAAATTCGAAGGTTCGCAGAATATAGAAACTAAAACAGTTTCCTTTTATGATATAATACGGATAGCGCATAGAGATAATTAATATCGAACGAGAATATTTATGAAGATATCTTCAGAAATATTGAGGATATTAATAAAGAAAGGTACGATGATATCTTAGGATTTCAGAATCAAATTGTGATGAAGAAATTCATTCACGATGATTTAGAGTGGTTAAGGAGTAAGGTATTCGCTAAAGATTTCATCAGAAATAGAATCATCTGGATTCTCTACGTACAAGTTTAGTCCTTGTAATTTGTTCAGAGTCTCTTTCATGGTTTTGCTCAATCCGGTTTCTAGTTCCAACTTTTCTGAGCTTTGCCAATATACTATTCTTTATCTTTATACCTTCGATGGTTAAGGTCGTGTACAGTTTTTGCTGCTGTATTCAGCTTGTACAGTTTTTGCTGCTGTATTCAGCTTTTTCAGAATTTGGGGTATTGACTTGTGGACTGGGTGCTTTTCAAAATTTCTGAATGGAGAATCATAATTCTAAGAGATGAATGTTATATGTATATCTATTGATGTAGACATGTTGTGAGTTTTCAAAGTACTGATTGCTAATTCCCGGCAATTGGTATGGTAATTCTCGTTATAAGATGTAGATGAGTATATGATAAGGTTTTAATACACAATATAAGGGTTCTTCGGAGAGACTTAAGCTAATGAGATATGAAGTTGTTGGTAAGTTTACTAATAATGTGATGGAATGTAAACGGTTCCCCGATAACGATGACGAAAGGCAAGCTTATAAATCAAGGTTATAATAAGTCTTATCTGAATGAAAGTCGAAGCTGACTTGCTGGAGCTGTGACAAAATTGGCTAATTTGAAAAGGAATTGCAAAGTTATTTTCGGTAATAACAACGTCAAAGGAGCTAGCACAGATACGTGTTGAACGTTTACTCAGGTCTCGAGTGTTTTCAGGTGAATAACTATATGCATAAATCTTTTCTTCCGTAGATAAAGTACGGTTGGTTCATCCTCTCGATTGATGTGTTTTCAAGAATCATGAAAGGTTTGAACGGAGATTGTAATCATCAAGATACGAATGAGATTTAAGATGAAATCAAGTTACAAAGGATGTTTAAGATTAAATCAAGTGGCAAACTTGAGGAAATATTTAACTGTAGTAGATGTAATTTATTTACAATCTTTTAAGTCGAAATGTGTTGTATTTAACATTTCCTACTCTTTTAATACTTTTTAATTGTCCATAATAGTAGTCCAATAGTCCAATAGTTCAATAGTTCAATAGTTCCACCAAAACTAGTATATTTTAAGGAAATAGTCATATAAGAACAGTTAGCTAGGAACAGTTAGCTAGGATTTGGTTAATATAGTTTTGAACTTTTACGTAGTTAATTAATTGGTTACTAATCAATTTTATTTTGTTCATTAATTTCTTCATTATGCCACTTGTCAAATCTTGACTTGGATTCTGATCGGTCAAAATCCGAATATGAAATTGAATTTGGATGAAAATAGTTGTTCTTTAATGAACGGATATGTGTATGTGTGAATTTGAGAAGTGTTGTTAATGACTGCTGAATCTGAATTGAAGAATGTACAGTGTAACTTATTAATGTAAAATATAAATATTCGTCGGGTATTACCTACCCGTTAAAATATTTTCACCATTAACAGTTTGTACAAAATAATTTTTAATTATTATCTTTATGAAAACATATATACATATATATTTTCTTCGGATGTACATGGATTTAATGAGTTAATATGATATTAATCTCATTTGCTTTTCGGTTTGAGCTAGAATAAGTAATCTCTAAAACTATTAGGAACCACATATTCTTCGCAGAATATTGATGAAGTTATGGATCAATACTTCATCGTTAATGATTAGGATTCACATATTCTTCGCAGAATATTAATGAAGTTATGGTTCAATACTTCATCGTTAATTGCTGTTGGTACTCCTTGGTATCTATGGTGCGTATGATGTTGATGTTAGTGGGACAGATTGTGAAATTGAGGCTTGGGATGCGGATGTTGTTGTTGGTGGTACTGTTGCTGCCGGTAATGTTGCTGAAGCTGGTACATTTTGCACCATATTTTTCCAGGCTACAACTCGGGTGCGAAGCTCATTGACTTATTACTCCGGGATGATTGTCGATCGGAATGAGCGGATGTATAAGGTTTTGAATTTGAGATAGTATATAATCATGGCGAGATATTCGGGTAATGAGGGTGAAAATAGTATTACGGACAGGTTCGCCGGTAAGTGCTTCAGGCTCTTCGCCAAGAGAAAAGGTTGATGGGTGGAAAGAATTGCATTCTTCTCGTCTCCATTGATTAAGTCGACTACAAACCCATCAGATGAATTGGGGATGGCTGATTGATTGATTCATTCTGGTGACGTTGCTTTCAGAGCTGGAGTGGGACTCCATATCAGAATTCGAGGGACTTGAACTAGTTGTGAGTTCCATTTCGTACGATTGAATAAAGAATTCTTCGATATGAATTGATTTTCGGATATTGGATGATATTCTAATTACATAGAATACCTATACATAGTACAGAAGATCCCGTAGATTACGGAGGGAATTAAGGAAACGTGTCAGATAAAGTCTACAGTAACAGATACGCTAAGATATGAATTAGCAGAGACGCTAAGATATGAATTTTGTCTATACACTATTCTTGCAATCAATGCAGTAAGATGTGTCTAGACTAAGAATGATAAGCAGGTAATTTTCTACAAGAGATGATAAGAAAAACTTTTGACATGCAGACCAGGTTCAAGTCCAGACTCATTAATGTAACCTAACAACTACTAGGTCGAAGTCCAGACTCACTAATGCATCCTAACAACTACCTGTTAGACACACTAATGCAGACCTGGTTCGCTAAGACCACCGCTCTGATACCAACTGAAATTCCCCATCCTAATCCATATGGACGAAGTCCATATCGATTATAAACGATTCACAATAGTTGATTACATCGCGAGGTATTTACCTCTAAATGATACATTTTACAAACATTGCATTTGTTGTTTTTAAAAGACAACCTTTCATTACATCGAAAGTTGACAGGTATGCATACCATTTCATAATATCCAAACTATAAATGACCTAATCTGTCATTTACTTAATAATAATATCTAATGAACTTCAACGACTCGAATGCAACGTCTTTTGAAATATGTCATGAATGACTCCAAGTAATATCTTTAAAATGAGCTAATGCACAGCGGAAGATTTCTTTCAAACCTGAGAATAAACATGCTTTAAAGTGTCAACCAAAAGGTTGGTGAGTTCATTAGTTTATCATAATCATTCATTTCCATCATTTTAATAGACCACAAGATTTCATATTTTTCCATTTCTCATAATCTGCATGCATGCATAACGGTTCAATTATAGGGTGAACACCTGGTAACCGACATTAAAAAAAACGCGTCTAGAATATCCCATATCATTCCGGGAAACCCTTCGGACATGATATAAAACGAAAACGAAGTACTAAAGCATCCGGACGTTCGGATGGGGTTCGTCGGGCCCATAGATCTATCTTTAGGATTCGCGTCAATTAGCAGATCGGTTTGCTAATTCTTAGGTTACCAAGTAAAAGGGGCGTATCCGGCTACGATCATTCACCCATATAATGTAGATTTTAATTACTTTTGTCTATTTCATAATATATTCATAAAAGTTGCGCATGTATTCTCAGCCCAAAAATGTAAAGGGCAAAAAGGCAAACGAAACTCACCATACTGTATTTTGTAGTAAAAATACATATGACGACATTTAACGACTGAACAATGTAGGGTTGACATTGGATTCACGAACCTATATCATTTGTATATCCATTAATACATCTAATCGTAGTCGAACAATTTCATATATTATAATTTTATATATTATTTATTTAATTTGTATATATATTTGAAAATGATTATTATTTATATAGTTATATATATATATATATATATATATATATATATATATATATATATATATATATATATATATATATATTAAAAATAGTTAATTTGTTTTATATAAATATTTATATAAAAATTGTTAATATAATATATTCATACCTATATGTAATACTACTTATGAGTATATTTTCATATACCTAATAATATGGTTATTAAAAGTTGTATTCGGTTATAATGATAATATTAATAATAATATTACTTATAATAATAATTATAATGGTAATACTAATAATTATAATGATAATACTAGTATTATTAGTAATACTTTGTAATAATAATAACACTAGCAACAATAACAATTTATTATCATAATTATAACCTTAATAACTAATAATCATAATAATAATAATAATAATAATAATAATAATAATAATAATAATAATAAAAATAAAAGAAAGTATGTATACCCTTGAGAGCTTTGAATAAAAAGAAATGCTCCAGACGGGACTCGAACCCACGACCTATCGCTCACTGGCAAACACCTCAAACCATCTAGTTGATCACAATTTCTTGATTATTTCACCAATTCATTTATATTTAATCCGTTTATTTATCGATTTCCCTACAACCCAACTTAACACATAACCAAATCTCGGCCCAACTTCACAAATAACCATGGCCCAATCCTATAATTTCGGCCCAACACATAACAGATCACTGCCCAATAATCAGCTTTTCTTGATAATAAAAAAAAAATGTAGTGGCCTGGGTTCGAACCCAGGACCACTCGCCTACCAAGCACACCCTAAACCACTCTTCTGTGATAACATTTCTGATTAATTCACAAATCATATATCCTACATATCTATCTGTTTCTTTTTCCTCCTCACTAATCAATTCATCTGTAGTGACCCGAACTTTTCCATGTTTATATATATTAATTGAGATTGATATTTGCATGACTAAATGTTTCCAACGTGTTAAGCAATCAAACTTGTTAAGACTTGATTAAATGAAATAAGTTTCATATAGACAATTGATCACCCAAGTTGACTGGCGATTCACGAACGTTACAAATTTGTAAAAACTACATGTTGTTGTATATATAGACATATATATATGGTTGACATGAGATTATGATGAGTAAGTATCTCACTAAGTATATTAATAATGTGTGATATACATAATAAATGAGATTACAAAGTTAAGAAACTTGAAATGATATATATAACGATTATCGTTATGATAACGTCTACTAAATACATATGTATCATATTAAGATATTGATACACTATATTTAACATGATAAAATGATATTTAAATATATCATTAAGTGTGTTAACAATGAACTACATATGTAAAAACAAGACTACTAACTCAAGAATTACGAAACGAGACTTATATGTAACGATTATTGTTGTAACGATATTTTAATGTATATATCATATTAAGAGATATTCATACATCATAATATCATGATAATATAATAATTTAACATCTCATTTTATATAATAAAAATTGGGTTAACAACATTAATTGAGATCGTTAACTTAAAGGTTTCAAAACAACAGTTACATGTAACGACTAACGAAGACTTAACGACTCCTTTAGAATGTATATACATGTTGTGTTTTGATATGTATTCTTACACTTTTTAAAGACTTCAAGACACATATCATAGTACTTCTACTTAACAAAAATACTTACAATTACATCCTCGTTCAGTTTCATCAACAATTCTACTCGTATGCACCCGTATTCGTACTCGTACAATACACAGCTTTTAGATGTATGTACTATTGGTATATACACTCCAATGATCAGCTCTTAGCAGCCCATGTGAGTCACCTAACACATGTGGGAACCATCATTTGGCAACTAGCATGAAATATCTCATAAAATTACAAAAATATTAGTAATCATTCATGACTTATTTACATGAAAACAAAATTACATATCCTTTATATCTAATCCATATACCGATGACCAAAAACACCTACAAATACTTTCATTCTTCAATTTTCTTCATATAATTGATCTCTCTCCAGTTCCATCTTCAAGTTCTAAGTGTTCTTCATAAATTCCATAAGTATAGTTTCATAAAAATCTAGAATACTTCCAAATTTGCAAGTCTACTTCCAAGCTTTCTAATCCATTCCAAGTAATCATCTAAGATCAAGGAACCTTTGTTATTTATAGTAGGTTATCTTTCTAATTCAAGGTAATATTCATATTCAAACTTTGATTCAATTTCTACAACTATAACAATCTTATTTCGAGTCAAAATCTTACTTGAACTGTTTTCGTGTCATGATTCTGCTTCAAGAACTTTCAAGCCATCCAAGGATCCTTTTGTGACAACCCAGAAATTTCCAACGAAATTTAAACTTTAATCTTTATATGTTTTCGACACGATAAGCAATATTTGTTAAGTTAATTTGCAAGAATTTTAAACTATGTTCATACATTCATTCAACCTCGACCAAGTTCCAACGATTCACGAACCATTAAACGAATATGATTATATATGTATATGTGTATATATATTATAACTTGAAACGTAAACAAAATATTAGATTAAATAATTTATATGATTGTATCTGTTTCAAAATGTTTATCAATGGAATTAGAAGATAAGATCAAATGATTGAATTATCAGATATATTGAATTATGATTACAAGTCCCTGTTGAAAGGCCCACGTTGATTTGAGAAATCTTTCCATTTTAACAATATTCGGAAAATGGTAAAGTGATTTATAAATAAGAACAAATTGTCAATCATTGAGAACTAGACAAAGGATAGTGGAAGATTGAATCTCATAAAGACTCGATTGATCTATTTAGTTTCAAACGTACAAAAACGTTTTCAGTTTAAAAAGAACTTTATTATTAAAACGTATATAACTTTTATAAATATCTAGAACCACTTTTGACAACTCATTACTTAACTAGTATGATAAAGATAACGATATTTATATTTTATTTTATTAAATATATATAACAATTTAAATTAATGTTATATATATTTATACGCGTATTATACGTACATAGTTTTATACTTTTACTATACTTAAACTTTACCTTTACTTTATTTTTACTTTACTTTAACTTTAATAATTCACTTTAATAATTCATACCTTAATAATTTACTTTAATAATTCATACTTTAATAATTTACTTTAATAATTCATACTTTAATAATTCACTTTAATAATTCATACTTTAATAATTCACTTTAATAATTCAAAAATCTATTATAAATAGAATTCAATAGGTTTCATTATTTCATAGAAACTTGAAAATATTTTTCTCTAAACTCTCTCAATCGATTTACATATATATATTTACTCCGTATTATTTCAAGATATTATTAGTATACATAAAATATTACGACGGAGTCCTGTCCGAGTGATTTCGAAATTGTTTTTCGAGTAGGATAGGATTAAGAAAATTATGGGTTATAGCTATGGAGGTGATTGAGTATGGTTCATGGGTATGCTCGTGAGGTCAATATAGTATTTATCATTTTTGTTGCGTCTACGTACCTTTCCTGCAATATTGAATCTCAATATTGATACGTGAGTACTCATAATTTAACTTTTACATACTAATAGTGTATCCCTGACTAGTGCTCGAGTATTTAGGATTATGCATGCTTGTACTTTTGATATTGCCCTTAGACAGGTTAGGTTGAATCTTGAATTAGTTACACTTGCGGTTGAGATAAGGTATAAGATATGCATGTCCTTGGAAAGCTAGCGAAAAATTAAGGACTTTTTTTTTTTTTTTTTTTTTTTTTTTTTTTTTTTTTTTTTTTTTTTTTTGAAAGGCAATGTTAGTGGTTAGCACACGAAGTTAATTCACGAAAATCCCCCCCCCCCCCCCCGAGACTCGAACCCTGGTCTCCTCGAACACCATGTTAACATGGTGACCAATGAGGCAAAGCCCCATTGGCGAAAAATTAAGGACTTTTCCTTTAGATATCGAATGGTTTCGATGAACGGATTAGAAGTTATAATCAATTGAATTTTTGATATTTTTATTAAAAATGATTATTATTATCGTCATTTTTATCGTCGTTCTAGTTTTATCTTATTATTATCATTATTATTATCTTTATCAATAAAAGGGATTTATCATTAAAAATTGTTATTTTTTTTATTATTACTATCGTTATTATCGTTAAAGTTATAATTAGTATTATTATTATTATCCAATTATTATTATTATTATTATTAGTATTATTATTATTATTATTATCATTATTAATATATATATCATTATTTAAAAATGGTTATTGTCATTGTTATTATTATTATTACTATATTATCATTAAGATAATTATTAGTATTATCGTTAATAATGTTATAGTAACTATCATTATTAATATTAGTGTAATTAAAACAAATATTTGTAACACCTAATTATTTTGATTACTATTATTATCATTATTATGAACACGATATAAAAGACGATTAAAAGCTATTAAACAAAATGATTAAGAAATAATGAGTAAGAGTATCATGATGAAATTAAAATATTATAAGATATTGATTTAGATAAAATTATCGTTCTTATTATTTTTATCATTACTATTATTATTAAAAGTATCGCTAGTATTAAAACTATCATTTTAACAAAAATTATCATTTTAATAGAAATGTCATTGTTACTATAAAATATCATCATTATTATTATTTTAAATAGAATTATTATTTTAAAGATAATATTAAAAATTATCGTAAATATTAAAGTTATCATAATTAGAATTATCGTTTTATCATAATGTCATCTTAGTAATTATAAATATTGATATTTTTATAATAATAATTATTATTACAAAATAATACAACTTTTACTTACTATCATTATAGATATTATTTTATCAAATAAATATGTGATACAAACATATTTTACTATGTGTAATAACTTACTTTAATAATACCTATCATATTATCTTTATGATATTAAATGAACCCTATAAATTTTATTACTTAATATATATAAAAGTATATTATATTATATAAATTTAATATAAAATTTTATTTATTAATAAATAAATTATATTATTTACTCTAATAAATCTTTTAAAAATATTTAAAAATATAAAACGATGATATTTAAACTATATATTAATCATGTATAGATTTTTGGAAATTATTTTGAGTCAAATTTACTTTTGTTGACTTTTGCATATTAATCTCGAGCATTAGGATTGTGGTACACTATGACTTGACCTAATTTGTTAGATAAATATTGACCAACACATAATTATATATAATTAATTTAGGTTCGTGAATCCGAGGCCAACCTTGCACTTGTTCAATGACGTTATATGTATTTTTACTACGAAATACAGCTTGGTGAGTTTCATTTGCCTTTTTACCCTTTATATTTTTGGGACTGAGAATACATTCGCTTTTATAAATGTTTGATGAAATAGACACAAGTAATTGAAACTACATTCTATGGTTGAATTATCGAAATCGAATATGCCCCTTTTTATTAAAGTCTGGTAATCTAAGAATTAGGGAACAGACACCCTAATTGACGCGAATCCTAAAGATAGATCTATTGGGCCTAACAAACCCCATCCAAAGTACCGGATGATTTAGTACTTCGAAATTTATATCATGTCCGAAGGAGGATCCCAGAATGATAGGGGATATTCTTATATGTATCTAGTTAATGTCGGTTACCAGGTGTTCACCATATGAATGATTATTTTTGTCTCTATGCATGGGACGTATATTTATGAGAACTGGAAATGAAATTCTTGTGGTCTATTAAAATGATGGAAATAAATGATTACGATAAACTAATGAACTCACCAACCTTTTGGTTGACACTTTAAAGCATGTTTATTCTCAGGTGTTAAAGAAATCTTCCGCTGTACATTTGCTCATTTTAAAGATATTACTTGGAGTCTTTCATAGCATATTTCGAAGAACGTTACATTCGAGTCATTGAGTTCATCAAAGATTATTATTAAATCAATTTATAGTTGGATAGTGGATATTATGAAATGGTATGCATGCCTGTCAATTTTTGATGTAAAGAAAGTTTGTCTTTTAAAAACGAATGCAATGTTTGTAAAATGTATCATATAGAGGTCAAATACCTCGCAATGTAATCAACTATTGTGAATCATTTATAATGTATATGAACGGGTCCTTTCACCTTTGAAGCTAGATCCATTTTTCTCATTTCCAGTAGTTTTATCTAGAAAACTTGAGGTAGTAATGATATTCATAACATCATTCGATTCATACATATAAAGCTATCTTATTCGAAGGTTTAAACTTGTAATCACTAGAACATATTTTAGTTAATTCTAAACTTGTTCACAAACAAAAGTTAATTCTTCTAACTTGACTTTTAAAATCAACTACATACATGTTCTATATCTATATGATATGCTAACTTAATGATTTAAAACCTGGAAACACGATGAACACCATAAAATCGGATATACGCCGTCGTAGTAAAACCGGGGGCTGTTTTGGTTTGGATAATTAAAAACTATGATAAACTTTGATTTAAAAGTTGTTCTTCTGGGAAAATGATTTTTCATATGAACATGAAACTATATCCAAAAATCTTGGTTAAACTCAAAGTGAAAGTATGTTTTTTAAAATGGTCATCAAGATGTCGTTCTTTCGACAGAAATGACTACCTCTTTAGTAATTGACATGTAACTTAAATTTCTGACTATAAACCTATACTTTTTCTGTTTGGATTCTTAAATTAGAGTTCAATATGAAACCATAGCAATTTGATTCACTCAAAACGGATTTAAAATGAAGAAGTAATGGGTAAAACAAGATTGGATATTTTTGATCTTTTTAGCTACGGGAAATGTTTAACAAATCTATACAAATCATATCCTAGCTAACTTATATTGTATTATACATGAATTCTAATATATTATGTAATCTTGGGATACCATAGACACGTATGCAAATGTTTTGACATATCATATCGACCCATGTATATATATTATTTGGAACAACCATAGACACTCTATATGCAGTAATGTTGGAGTTAGCTATACAGGGTTGAGGTTGATTCCAAAAATATATATACTTTGAGTTGTGATCTAGCCTGAGACGTGTATACATTGGGTCGTGGATTGATTCAAGATAATATATATCGATTTATTTCTGTACATCTAACTGTGGACAACTAATTGTAGGTTACTAACGAGGACAGCTGACTTAATACACTCAAATCTTTAAAACATAATAAAAATGGTTGTAATTATATTTTGATCATACTTTGATATATATGTACATATTTGTATAGGTTCGTGAATCGATCCGTGACCAAGTCTTATTTCCGAGGAAGGAAATATCCGTGAAAGTGTGTTATAGTCCCACTTTTAAAATCTAATATTTTTGGGATGAGAATACATGCAGGTTTTATAAATGATTTACAAAATAGACACAAATACGTGAAACTACATTCTATGGTTGAATTATCAAAATTGAATATGCCCCTTTTTATTAAGTCTGGTAATCTAAGAATTAGGGAACAGACACCCTAATTGACGCGAATCCTAAAGATAGATCTATTGGGCCTAACAAACCCCATCCAAAGTACCGGATGATTTAGTACTTCGAAATTTATATCATATCCGAAGGGTGTCCCGGAATGATGGGGATATTTGAAATGTCCCATTCTTATTGATTAAAAACGTTCCATATTAATTGATTTCATTGCGAGGTTTTGACCTCTATATGAGACGTTTTTCAAAGACTGCATTCATTTTTAAAACAAACCATAACCTTTATTTCATAAATAAAGGTTTAAAAAGCTTTACGTAGATTATCAAATAATGATAATCTAAAATATCCTGTTTACACACGACCATTACATAATGGTTTACAATACAAATATGTTACATCGAAATCAGTTTCTTGAATGCAGTTTTTACACAATATCATACAAACATGGACTCCAAATCTTGTCCTTATTTTAGTATGCAACAGCGGAAGCTCTTAATATTCACCTGAGAATAAACATGCTTTAAACGTCAACAAAAATGTTGGTGAGTTATAGGTTTAACCTATATTTATCAAATCGTAACAATAAACCACAAGATTTCATATTTCAATACACATCCCATACATAGAGATAAAAATCATTCATATGGTGAACACCTGGTAACCGACATTAACAAGATGCATATATAAGAATATCCCCATCATTCCGGGACACCCTTCGGATATGATATAAATTTCGAAGTACTAAAGCATCCGGTACTTTGGATGGGGTTTGTTAGGCCCAATAGATCTATCTTTAGGATTCGCGTCAATTAGGGTGTCTGTTCCCTAATTCTTAGATTACCAGACTTAATAAAAAGGGGCATATTCGATTTCGATAATTCAACCATAGAATGTAGTTTCACGTACTTGTGTCTATTTTGTAAATCATTTATAAAACCTGCATGTATTCTCATCCCAAAAATATTAGATTTTAAAAGTGGGACTATAACTCACTTTCACAGATTTCTACTTCGTCGGGAAGTAAGACTTGGCCACTGGTTGATTCACGAACCTATAACAATATATACATATATATCAAAGTATGTTCAAAATATATTTACAACACTTTTAATATATTTTGATGTTTTAAGTTTATTAAGTCAGCTGTCCTCGTTAGTAACCTACAACTAGTTGTCCACAGTTAGATGTACAGAAATAAATTGATAAATATTATCTTGAATCAATCCACGACCCAGTGTATACGTATCTCAGTATTGATCACAACTCAAACTATATATATTTTGGAATCAACCTCAACCCTGTATAGCTAACTCCAACATTCACATATAGAGTGTCTATGGTTGTTCCGAAATATATATAGATGTGTCGACATGATAGGTCGAAACATTGTATACGTGTCTATGGTATATCAAGATTACATAATATACAATACAAGTTGATTAAGTTATGGTTGGAATAGATTTGTTACCAATTTTCACGTAGCTAAAATGAGAAAAATTATCCAATCTTGTTTTACCCATAACTTCTTCATTTTAAATCCGTTTTGAGTGAATCAAATTGCTATGGTTTCATATTGAACTATATTTTATGAATCTAAACAGAAAAAGTATAGGTTTATAGTCGGAAAAATAAGTTACAAGTCATTTTTGTAAAGGTAGTCATTTCAGTCGAAAGAACGACGTCTAGATAACCATTTTAGAAAACATACTTCCACTTTGAGTTTAACCATAATTTTTGGATATAGTTTCATGTTCATAATAAAAATCATTTTCTCAGAATAACAACTTTTAAATCAAAGTTTATCATAGTTTTTAATTAACTAACCCAAAACAGCCCGCGGTGTTACTACGACGGCGTAAATCCGGTTTTACGGTGTTTTTCGTGTTTCCAGGTTTTAAATCATTAAGTTAGCATATCATATAGATATAGAACATGTGTTTAGTTGATTTTAAAAGTCAAGTTAGAAGGATTAACTTTTGTTTGCGAACAAGTTTAGAATTAACTAAACTATGTTCTAGTGATTACAAGTTTAAACCTTCGAATAAGATAGCTTTATATGTATGAATCGAATGATGTTATGAACATCATTACTACCTTAATTTCCTTGGATAAACCTACTGGAAAAGAGAAAAATGGATCTAGCTTCAATGGATCCTTGGATGGCTCGAAGTTCTTGAAGCAGAATCATGACACGAAAACAAGTTCAAGTAAGATCATCACTTGAAATAAGATTGTTATAGTTATAGAAATTGAACCAAAGTTTGAATATGATTATTACCTTGTATTAGAATGATAAACTACTGTAAGAAACAAAGATTTCTTGAGGTTGGATGATCACCTTACAAGATTGGAAGTGAGCTAGCAAACTTGAAAGTATTCTTGATTTTATGAAACTAGAACTTTTGGAATTTATGAAGAACACTTAGAACTTGAAGATAGAACTTGAGAGAGATCAATTAGATGAAGAAAATTGAAGAATGAAAGTGTTTATAGGTGTTTTTGGTCGTTGGTGTATGGATTAGATATAAAGGATATGTAATTTTGTTTTCATGTAAATAAGTCATGAATGATTACTCATATTTTTGTAATTTTATGAGATATTTCATACTAGTTGCCAAATGATGGTTCCCACATGTGTTAGGTGACTCACATGGGCTGCTAAGAGCTGATCATTGGAGTGTATATACCAATAGTACATACATCTAAAAGCTGTGTATTGTACGAGTACGAATACGGGTGCATACGAGTAGAATTGTTGATGAAACTGAACGAGGATGTAATTGTAAGCATTTTTGTTAAGTAGAAGTATTTTGATAAGTGTATTGAAGTCTTTCAAAAGTGTATAAATACATATTAAAACACTACATGTATATACATTTTAACTGAGTCGTTAAGTCATCGTTAGTCGTTACATGTAAGTGTTGTTTTGAAACCTTTAGGTTAACGATCTTGTTAAATGTTGTTAACCCAATGTTTATAATATCAAATGAGATTTTAAATTATTATATTATCATGATATTATCATGTATGAATATCTCTTAATATGATATATATACATTAAATGTCTTTACAACGATAGTCGTTACATATATGTCTCGTTTAAAAATCATTAAGTTAGTAGTCTTGTTTTTACATATGTAGTTCATTGTTAATATACTTAATGATATGTTTACTTATCATAGTATCATGTTAACTATATATATATATATCCATATATATGTCATCATATAGTTTTTACAAGTTTTAACGTTCGTGAATCACCGGTCAACTTGGGTGGTCAATTGTCTATATGAAACATATTTCAATTAATCAAGTCTTAACAAGTTTGATTGCTTAACATGTTGGAAACATTTAATCATGTAAATATCAATCTCAATTAATATATATAAACATGGAAAAGTTCGGGTCACTACAGTACCTACCCGTTAAATAAATTTCGTCCCGAAATTTTAAGCTGTTGAAGGTGTTGACGAATCTTCTGGAAATAGATGCGGGTATTTCTTCTTCATCTGATCTTCACGCTCCCAGGTGAACTCGGGTCCTCTACGAGCATTCCATCAAACCTTAACAATTGGTATCTTGTTTTGCTTAAGTCTTTTAACCTCACGATCCATTATTTCGACGGGTTCTTCGATGAATTGGAGTTTTTCGTTGATTTGGATTTCATCTAACGGAATAGTGAGATCTTCTTTAGCAAAACATTTCTTCAAATTTGAGACGTGGAAAGTGTTATGTACAGCCGCGAGTTGTTGAGGTAACTCAAGTCGGTAAGCTACTGGTCCGACACGATCAATAATCTTGAATGGTCCAATATACCTTGGATTTAATTTCCCTCGTTTACCAAATCGAACAACGCCTTTCCAAGGTGCAACTTTAAGCATGACCATCTCTCCAATTTCAAATTCTATATCTTTTCTTTTAATGTCAGCGTAGCTCTTTTGTCGACTTTGGGCGGTTTTCAACCGTTGTTGAATTTGGATGATCTTCTCGGTAGTTTCTTGTATAATCTCCGGACCCGTAATCTGTCTATCCCCCACTTCACTCCAACAAATCGGAGACCTGCACTTTCTACCATAAAGTGCTTCAAACGGCGCCATCTCAATGCTTGAATGGTAGCTGTTGTTGTAGGAAAATTCTGCTAATGGTAGATGTCGATCCCAACTGTTTCCGAAATCAATAACACATGCTCGTAGCATGTCTTCAAGCGTTTGTATCGTCCTTTCACTCTGCCCATCAGTTTGTGGATGATAGGCAGTACTCATGTCTAGACGAGTTCCTAATGCTTGCTGTAATGTCTGCCAGAATCTTGAAATAAATCTGCCATCCCTATCAGAGATAATAGAGATTGGTATTCCATGTCTGGAGACGACTTCCTTCAAATACAGTCGTGCTAACTTCTCCATCTTGTCATCTTCTCTTATTGGCAGGAAGTGTGCTGATTTGGTGAGACGATCAACTATTACCCAAATAGTATCAAAACCACTTGCAGTCCTTGGCAATTTAGTGATGAAATCCATGGTAATGTTTTCCCATTTCCATTCCGGGATTTCGGGTTGTTGAAGTAGGCCTGATGGTTTCTGATGCTCAGCTTTGACCTTAGAACACGTCAAACATTCTCCTACGTATTTAGCAACATCGGCTTTCATACCCGGCCACCAAAAATGTTTCTTGAGATCCTTGTACATCTTCCTCGTTCCAGGATGTATTGAGTATCTGGTTTTATGAGCTTCTCTAAGTACCATTTCTCTCATATCTCCAAATTTTGGTACCCAAATCCTTTCAGCCCTATACCGGGTTCCGTCTTCCCGAATATTAAGATGCTTCTCCGATCCTTTGGGTATTTCATCCTTTAAATTTCCCTCTTTTAAAACTCCTTGTTGCGCCTCCTTTATTTGAGTAGTAATGTTATTATGAATCATTATATTCATAGATTTTACTCGAATGGGTTCTCTGTCCTTCCTGCTCAAGGCATCGGCTACCACATTTGCCTTCCCCGGGTGGTAACGAATCTCAAAGTCGTAATCATTCAATAATTCAATCCACCTACGCTGCCTCATATTCAGTTGTTTCTGATTAAATATGTGTTGAAGACTTTTGTGGTCGGTATATATAATACTTTTGACCCCATATAAGTAGTGCCTCCAAGTCTTTAATGCAAAAACAAACGCGCCTAATTCCAAATCATGCGTCGTATAATTTTGTTCGTGAATCTTCAATTGTCTAGACGCATAAGCAATCACCTTCGTTCGTTGCATTAATACACAACCGAGACCTTGCTTTGATGCATCACAATAAATCACAAAATCATCATTCCCTTCAGGCAATGACAATATAGGTGCCGTAGTTAGCTTTTTCTTCAATAACTGAAACGCTTTCTCTTGTTCATCATTCCATTCAAATTTCTTCCCTTTATGCGTTAATGCAGTCAAGGGTTTTGCTATTCTGGAAAAGTCTTGGATGAACCTTCTGTAGTAACCAGCTAGTCCTAAAAACTGGCGTATGTGTTTCGGAGTTTTCGGGGTTTCCCACTTTTCAACAGTTTCTATCTTTGCCGGATCCACCTTAATACCTTCTTTGTTCACTATGTGACCGAGGAATTGAACTTCTTCCAACCAAAATGCACACTTTGAAAACTTAGCGTACAATTCTTCCTTCCTCAATACTTCTAACACCTTTCTCAAATGTTCACCGTGTTCTTGGTCATTCTTTGAGTAAATAAGTATGTCATCAATGAAAACAATGACAAACTTGTTAAGGTATGGTCCACACACTCGGTTCATAAGGTCCATGAACACAGCTGGTGCATTAGTTAAACCAAACGGCATGACCATAAACTCGTAATGACCGTAACGTGTTCTGAAAGCAGTCTTTGGAATATCATCTTCTTTCACCCGCATTTGATGATACCCGGAACGTAAGTCAATCTTTGAATAAACAGACGAGCCTTGTAGTTGATCAAATAAGTCGTCGATTCTCGGTAGTGGGTAGCGGTTCTTGATGGTAAGTTTGTTCAACTCTCGGTAGTCGATACACAACCTGAATGTACCATCTTTCTTCTTGACAAACAAAACAGGAGCTCCCCACGGTGATGTGCTTGGTCGAATGAAACCATGCTCTAAAAGTTCTTGTAATTGGCTTTGCAGTTCTTTCATCTCGCTGGGTGCGAGTCTGTAAGGAGCACGAGCTATTGGTGCAGCTCCTGGTACAAGATCTATTTGAAATTCAACGGATCGATGTGGGGGTAATCCCGGTAATTCTTTCGGAAATACATCGGGAAATTCTTTTGCAATGGGAACATCATTGATGCTCTTTTCTTCAGTTTGTACTTTCTCAACGTGTGCTAGAATAGCATAGCAACCTTTTCTTATTAGTTTTTGTGCCTTCAAATTACTAATAAGATGTAGCTTCGTGTTGCCCTTTTCTCCGTACACCATTAAGGGTTTTCCTTTTTCTCGTATAATGCGAATTGCATTTTTGTAACAAACGATCTCTGCTTTCACTTCTTTCAACCAGTCCATACCGATTATCACATCAAAACTCCCTAACTCTACTGGTATCAAATCAATCTTAAATGTTTCGCTAACCAGTTTAATTTCTCGATTCCGACATATATTATCTGCTGAAATTAATTTACCATTTGCTAATTCGAGTAAAAATTTACTATCCAAAGGCGTCAATGGACAACTTAATTTAGCACAAAAATCTCTACTCATATAGCTTCTATCCGCACCAGAATCAAATAAAACGTAAGCAGATTTATTGTCAATAAGAAACGTACCCGTAACAAGCTCCGGGTCTTCCTGTGCCTCTGCCGCATTAATATTGAAAACTCTTCCGCGGCCTTGTCCATTCGTGTTCTCCTGGTTCGGGCAATTTCTAATAATGTGGCCCGGTTTTCCACATTTATAACAAACTACATTGGCATAACTTGCTCCGACACTACTTGCTCCGCCATTACTCGTTCCGACACCATTTGTTCCTTTCGTTCTATTAACCCCTGGTCTGTAGACCTCACACTTCGCCGCGCTATGACCATTTCTTTTACACTTGTTGCAAAATTTGGTGCAGAACCCCGAGTGATACTTTTCACACCTTTGGCATAGCTGCTTCTGATTGTTGTTGTTGTTGCGGTTATTATTGTTGTTAGGATGATTGTTGTAGTTGCTGTTGTTGTTGTTGTTGTTGTTGTTGTTGTTGTTGGGCCGTTTGTTGTAGTTGCGATTGATGTTGCGATTGTTGGGATAATTGTTGCGATTATTGTTGTAATTGCTGTTGTTGTTGTATTGGTGATTCTTATCACCGTTTTCCTCCCACTTTCTTTTGACTTGCTTCACATTGGCCTCTTCAGCAGTCTGTTCTTTAATTCTTTCTTCAATCTGGTTCACTAGTTTGTGAGCCATTCTACATGCCTGTTGTATGGAGGCGGGCTCGTGTGAACTTATATCTTCTTGGATTCTTTCCGGTAATCCTTTCACAAACGCGTCGATCTTCTCTTCCTCATCTTCGAATGCTCCCGGACACAATAGGCACAATTCTGTGAATCGTCTTTCGTACGTGGTAATATCAAATCCTTGGGTTCGTAACCCTCTAAGTTCTGTCTTGAGCTTATTGACCTCGGTTCTGGGACGGTACTTCTCATTCATCAAGTGCTTGAATGCTGACCACGGTAGTGCGTACGCATCATCTTGTCCCACTTGCTCTAGATAGGTATTCCACCATGTTAACGCAGAACCTGTGAAGGTATGCGTAGCGTACTTCACTTTGTCCTCTTCAGTACACTTACTTATGGCAAACACCGATTCGACCTTCTCGGTCCACCGTTTCAATCCGATCGGTCCTTTCAGTTCCATCAAATTCCAAAGGTTTGCAGGCAGTGAATTCTTTGTAGGTGCATCCTACACGATTTCCTGTACTGCCAGATCCAAGGTTATTGTTGGTATGTAGCGCAGCCTGTACCGCGGCTATGTTTGAAGCTAGAAAAGTACGGAATTCCTCTTCATTCATATTCACGGTGTGTCGAGTAGTCGGTGCCATTTCCTTCAAAATAGTCAAATGGAACAAGTTAATCATACAGAATATTAAGAGTAGTTAATAGTATTTCGTAGCATAATATGAACTCATTTATAAAAGCTTTTTCTTCATATTAGCATTTTATAAGTTTAAATTCGGGTAGTACCTACCCGTTAAGTTCATACTTAGTAGCTAATATACAATTCAACTACTACAATTCTATATGAAAAACTGATTGTAATAATATTTCACGTTCAAACTTTTATACAATATTTTACAAACTTACAATACCGCTTATTTTACATAAAGCATGAAATATAGCACACAATAACTTTGATACAAGATAGTTGTGAAGATAATTCTAGCTAGTACACAAGTCGTTCAGCAAAGGCAATAAAGACACGTAATTCATACGTCCAGAAACAAGTCATGCATTCTGGTTTTACTAGGACTACTTCCCATCCTTGGTCTTGTGGAACATAACCGTTATGGCCGTTGATAAGACAGCGTGTTGTAACGTCGTCAAAGGGTCGAGGGTTACGTAATGACCAACAGTCTCGTAATAACCTAAAAACCTCATTTCTTATCCCAATTACCGACTCCGTTACTTGTGGGAACGTTTTGTTTAATAGTTGTAGCCCGATGTTCTTGTTCTCACTTTGGTGAGAAGCGAACATTACTAACCCGTAAGCATAACATGCTTCTTTATGTTGCATGTTAGCCGCTTTTTCTAAATCACGAAGTCCTATATTCGGATATACTGAGTCAAAATAATTTCTTAACCCGTTGCGTAAAATAGCATTTGGGTTCCCCGCAATATATGCGTCAAAGTAAACACATCGTAACTTATGGATTTCCCAATGTGATATCCCCCATCTTCTGAACGAAAGCCTTTTATAAACCAAGGCATTCTTGGAACGTTCTTCGAATGTCTTACAAACTGATCTCGCCTTAAATAGTTGTGCCGAGGAATTCTGACCGACTCTAGACAAGATTTCATCAATCATGTCTCCGGGTAGGTCTCTTAAAATATTGGGTTGTCTATCCATTTTGTGTTTTTATACTGTAAAATAGACAAGAGTTAGATTCATAAAAAAAATACTTATTAATACAAGCAATTTTTACATATATCATAAAGCATAAGCACACTATATTACATATATTACACCACACGAATATAACTATCTTATTCCGACTCGCTCGTTTCTTCTTGTTCGGTTTTGGTTCGTTTTGCCAAGTTTCTAGGGATATATGATGTTCCCCTAATACGAGCCGTCATTGTCCACATTGGTTTAGAAAAACCTGGTGGTTTAGAGGTTCCCGGGTCATTGTTACAACTTAAGGACTTCGGGGGTTGACGATACATATAAAGTTCATCGGGGTTGGAATTAGATTTCTCTATTTTTATGCCCTTTCCCTTATTATTTTCTTTTGCCTTTTTAAATTCAGTTGGGGTAATTTCTATAACATCATCGGAATTCTCGTCGGAATCCGATTCATCGGAGAATTGGTAATCCTCCCAATATTTTGCTTCCTTGGTGGAAACACCATTGACCATAATTAACCTTGGTCGGTTGGTTGAGGATTCTCTTTTACTTAACCGTTTTATTATTTCCCCCACCGGTTCTATTTCTTCTTCCGGTTCCGATTCTTCTTCCGGTTCTGATTCTTCTTCCGGTTCCGACTCTTCTTCCGGTTCCTCTTCCGGAACTTGTGAATCAGTCCACGAATCATTCCAATTTACATTTGACTCTTCATTATTATTAGGTGAGTCAATGGGACTTGTTCTAGAGGTAGACATCTATCACATAATATCAAACACGTTAAGAGATTAATATATCACATAATATTCATATGTTAAAAATATATAGTTTCCAACAAAAATGTTAAGCAATCATTTTTAAAGAAAACACGGTCGAAGTCCAGACTCACTAATGCATCCTAACAAACTCGATAAGACACATTAATGCAAATTTTCTGGTTCTCTAAGACCAACGCTCGGATACCAACTGAAATGTCCCGTTCTTATTGATTAAAAACGTTCCATATTAATTGATTTCGTTGCGAGGTTTTGACCTCTATATGAGACGTTTTTCAAAGACTGCATTCATTTTTAAAACAAACCATAACCTTTATTTCATAAATAAAGGTTTAAAAAGCTTTACGTAGATTATCAAATAATGATAATCTAAAATATCCTGTTTACACACGACCATTACATAATGGTTTACAATACAAATATGTTACATCGAAATTAGTTTCTTGAATGCAGTTTTTACACAATATCATACAAACATGGACTCCAAATCTTGTCCTTATTTTAGTATGCAACAGCGGAAGCTCTTAATATTCACCTAAGAATAAACATGCTTTAAACGTCAACAAAAATGTTGGTGAGTTATAGGTTTAACCTATATTTATCAAATCGTAACAATAGACCACAAGATTTCATATTTCAATACACATCCCATACATAGAGATAAAAATCATTCATATGGTGAACACCTGGTAACCGACATTAACAAGATGCATATATAAGAATATCCCCATCATTCCGGGACACCCTTCGGATATGATATAAATTTCGAAGTACTAAAGCATCCGGTACTTTGGATGGGGTTTGTTAGGCCCAATAGATCTATCTTTAGGATTCGCGTCAATTAGGGTGTCTGTTCCCTAATTCTTAGATTACCAGACTTAATAAAAAGGGGCATATTCGATTTCGATAATTCAACCATAGAATGTAGTTTCACGTACTTGTGTCTATTTTGTAAATCATTTATAAAACCTGCATGTATTCTCATCCCAAAAATATTAGATTTTAAAAGTGGGACTATAACTCACTTTCACAGATTTCTACTTCGTCGGGAAGTAAGACTTGGCCACTGGTTGATTCACAAACCTATAACAATATATACATATATATCAAAGTATGTTCAAAATATATTTACAACACTTTTAATATATTTTGATGTTTTAAGTTTATTAAGTCAGCTGTCCTCGTTAGTAACCTACAACTAGTTGTCCACAGTTAGATGTACAGAAATAAATCGATAAATATTATCTTGAATCAATCCACGACCCAGTGTATACGTATCTCAGTATTGATCACAACTCAAACTATATATATTTTGGAATCAACCTCAACCCTGTATAGCTAACTCCAACATTCACATATAGAGTGTCTATGGTTGTTCCGAAATATATATAGATGTGTCGACATGATAGGTCGAAACATTGTATACGTGTCTATGGTATATCAAGATTACATAATATACAATACAAGTTGATTAAGTTATGGTTGGAATAGATTTGTTACCAATTTTCACGTAGCTAAAATGAGAAAAATTATCCAATCTTGTTTTACCCATAACTTCTTCATTTTAAATCCGTTTTGAGTGAATCAAATTGCTATGGTTTCAAATTGAACTCTATTTTATGAATCTAAACAGAAAAAGTATAGGTTTATAGTCGGAAAAATAAGTTACAAGTCGTTTTTGTAAAGGTAGTCATTTCAGTCGAAAGAACGACGTCTAGATAACCATTTTAGAAAACATACTTCCACTTTGAGTTTAACCATAATTTTTGGATATAGTTTCATGTTCATAATAAAAATCATTTTCTCAGAATAACAACTTTTAAATCAAAGTTTATCATAGTTTTTAATTAACTAACCCAAAACAGCCCGCGGTGTTATTACGACGGCGTAAATCCGGTTTTACGGTGTTTTTCGTGTTTCCAGGTTTTAAATCATTAAGTTAGCATATCATATAGATATAGAACATGTGTTTAGTTGATTTTAAAAGTCAAGTTAGAAGGATTAACTTTTGTTTGCGAACAAGTTTAGAATTAACTAAACTATGTTCTAGTGATTACAAGTTTAAACCTTCGAATAAGATAGCTTTATATGTATGAATCGAATGATGTTATGAACATCATTACTACCTTAATTTCCTTGGATAAACCTACTGGAAAAGAGAAAAATGGATCTAGCTTCAATGGATCCTTGGATGGCTCGAAGTTCTTGAAGCAGAATCATGACACGAAAACAAGTTCAAGTAAGATCATCACTTGAAATAAGATTGTTATAGTTATAGAAATTGAACCAAAGTTTGAATATGATTATTACCTTGTATTAGAATGATAACCTACTGTAAGAAACAAAGATTTCTTGAGGTTGGATGATCACCTTACAAGATTGGAAGTGAGCTAGCAAACTTGAAAGTATTCTTGATTTTATGAAACTAGAACTTTTGGAATTTAAGAAGAACACTTAGAACTTGAAGATAGAACTTGAGATAGATCAATTAGATGAAGAAAATTGAATAATTAAAGTGTTTATAGGTGTTTTTGGTCGTTGGTGTATGGATTAGATATAAAGGATATGTAATTTTGTTTTCATGTAAATAAGTCATGAATGATTACTCATATTTTTGTAATTTTATGAGATATTTCATACTAGTTGCCAAATGATGGTTCCTACATGTGTTAGGTGACTCACATGGGCTGCTAAGAGCTGATCATTGGAGTGTATATACCAATAGTACATACATCTAAAAGCTGTGTATTGTACGAGTACGAATACGGGTGCATACGAGTAGAATTGTTGATGAAACTGAACGAGGATTTAATTGTAAGCATTTTTGTTAAGTAGAAGTATTTTGATAAGTGTATTGAAGTCTTTAAAAAGTGTATAAATACATATTAAAACACTACATGTATATACATTTTAACTGAGTCGTTAAGTCATCGTTAGTCGTTACATGTAAGTGTTGTTTTGAAACCTTTAGGTTAACGATCTTGTTAAATGTTGTTAACCCAATGTTTATAATATCAAATGAGATTTTAAATTATTATATTATCATGATATTATCATGTATGAATATCTCTTAATATGATATATATACATTAAATGTCTTTACAACGATAATCGTTACATATATGTCTCGTTTAAAAATCATTAAGTTAGTAGTCTTGTTTTTACATATGTAGTTCATTGTTAATATACTTAATGATATGTTTACTTATCATAGTATCATGTTAACTATATATATATATCCATATATATGTCATCATATAGTTTTTACAAGTTTTAACGTTCGTGAATCACCGGTCAACTTGGGTGGTCAATTGTCTATATGAAACATATTTCAATTAATCAAGTCTTAACAAGTTTGATTGCTTAACATGTTGGAAACATTTAATCATGTAAATATCAATCTCAATTAATATATATAAACATGGAAAAGTTCGGGTCACTACAATATTCTTATATATGCATCTTGTTAATGTCGGTTACCAGGTGTTCACCATATGAATGACTTTTATCTCTATGTATGGGATGTGTATTGAAATATGAAATCTTGCGGTCTATTGTTACGATTTGATATATATAGGTTAAACCTATAACTCACCAACATTTTTGTTGACGTTTAAAGCATGTTTATTCTCAGGTGAATACTAAGAGCTTTCGATGTTGCATACTAAAATAAGGACAAGATTTGGAGTCCATGTTTGTATGATATTGTGTAAAAACTGCATTCAAGAAACATATGTCGATGTAATATATTTCTATTGTAAACCATTATGTAATGGTCATGTGTAAACAGTATATTTTAGATTATCATTATTTGATAATCTACGTAATGCTTTTAAAACCTTGATTGATAAAATAAAGGTTATGGTTGTTTTAAAAATGAATGCAGTCTTTGAAAAATGTCTCATATAGAGGTCAAAACCTCGCAACGAAATCAATTAATATGGAACGTTTATAATCAATATGAACGGGCCATTTCATCATCATCATTGTTCCATAATAGAACATTGAAACAGAAAACGGGTATTAACCACAACAATCATCATCTTTTTCGTATAACATCATAATCATCTCTAATATCTTCTTAACCTTTATGGTTTCATCAAATAATTTTAAACTAAACCTAATTTGAAATTCATGTCATCGTAACCACATGATCAACCTAAACTTTGAGTAAAGAAAAAAATATTATATATTTCCTTTAATCATAAAGTTGCTGTAGTGAAGTAGGTCGACTTATGGCCTTTAAATAAAATAACCGCCCACCCGAATTTCCTTTGGTACACCATTCCTTTACACGTCCTTACCAACAACATTCTATCATCATTGTCGGCCATGATTTGCACCTTTAATAATTGCTATAAAGTATCATTATTTAAGACCAAGTTGACAACTAATACTCAATGATATATCACTCTTTAATTTGTTCGAGAGAAAGGAAAACTGATAGTTTTCGAATGGCAAAACCAGAAAACAGTAGCGAGTAGCAGCAGGTTTGCGTATTGTTTTGTAATGGTTGAAATGAGGGAGGAAACAGAAGTGCAATAATTTTAATGAAAGAGTTGTCGATGATTCTATTGGAGTTGCTCTTGAAGATGAGTAGTGGTGGTTTAGTTCATGAACTTAATAGAAACAATCGGGTGGTGGTTCAATGGTGGTTTGTTTGGGTTGTCTTACGGAAGTTGAAGATATGTAGGTGGTGGAGTATGGTGGCAGAGGTGGTTGAATATGGTGGTGATATAAATTGATCAAGGTGGTGTTTTAAAATGGTTTAAATAGTTGTTAAGGTTAGGATGGATGTGATGATGCACGATCGTGGTGCCAAGGTGGTTTTTGGGTATTATTAATCGGAGGCACGAAACAGAAACGAAACATAAGTGGGTTTAGTGGAGGGTGATATTAATGTGACGAGGGTTCGAGGTTCACGATGGTGGTGAGTGGATTGTAGTCGTTGGATATCTAAATAAGTGTGCTTAGTCGATAGTTTTTAATAAAAGTGTAAGAGTGTTAGTATTTTGTGAGGTTGAAGATGGATATGTGAATGGATTAATCAATATCCTCGTGTAACTTATTCGATTAATAGTCAATAGGGTCGACAGAAGGTTTATTCTTCCGTACAGAAGAAATAAATAAAAAATTAAAGGTTGATTAAGATTTCTAACAGATTTTGGAGTGGTATGTGATTCTGATTCGATCCTTAAAGACAAGAAACAAAATTGAACTGCAGAGTGATGTTTACGTGAAACTAAAACTGATTTTATTTCCTAATTTTATAATTTACATAAATAATATTAATAATTAATAACTAATAAGTATATTAGTAATAATATTAATTAATTATAATTATATTAATAATAATCTAAATACAAATAATAATAATAATAATAATAATAATAATAATAATAAGAATAATAATAATAATAATGATAATAATAAAAGTAATAATAATAATAAGTCACAATAATAAAATTTTAATGGAATAGATATTATTAATATTAATAAAACTAATAATAATAATGATAATAGACATGATAATGATATTAGTATAATAAGAATGATAATACTAATAGTTATAATAATGTTTATAATGATATTATTAATGATAATATTAATAAATTGTATTACATGTTTCAATTTTTATATCTATATATATAATATATAATATATTATAATAATATTAATAATAAAAATAATAATGTTAATATCAATATTAATAATAATGAGAGTAATACTAATAATATTGATATAACAATTTATACTTATCAAATCTCATATATAAATATATACATTAAATTAATAATATTAATAATACTGATATCAATGTTAATAATGAGAGTAATATAATAATTATATTTTAACTTGTAATTAAATTTATTATAATAATGTTACATATTATTAATTATGTAATACTTATACTATATTATAATATATTTGAATATTTAATATATATGTATTACATATATTACAACATACATATGATATAAATTGTGTACAGAATTCATATATATATATATATATTTTTTATATAACATCTTATTTATTTTGTATATTACTCTACATATTTAATTTAAATGATTAAATGGCATTATACTAATTCAAATTAATATATATACTTATATTTATATTTACATATATATATATATTTATTCACATATTTATTTATACACAATTGTTCGTGAATCGTCGGGAATGGTCATAGGTCAAATATATATATATATATATATATATATATATATATATATATATATATATATATATATATATATATGAACACAGTTCAAAGTTTTTGAGACTTCAACATTACTGACTTTGCTTATCGTGTCGGAAATATATAAAGATTAAAGTTTAAATTTCATCAGAAATTTTTGGGTCATCACATCTAGTAACAAACGGAGATGTTGCTCATGTTCTTTCTCATTTTTAGGATATACCAATATATCATCGATAAATACTATAACAAACTTGTCCAGATGTGGCTTACACACACGGTTCATGAGATCCATGAACACAGCCGGTGCGTTCGTCAATCCAAAAGGCATTACGGTAAATTCATGATGACCATAGCGTGTCCTGAACGCTGTCTTCGGTATATCTGCTTCCTTCACTCTCATTTGATGATAACCTGACCTTAGATCGATCTTAGAATAACATGCTGATCCTTGCAATTGATCAAACAAGTCTTCAATCCTCGGTAACGGATATCTATTTTTTATAGTCAACTTATTCAATTTCCTATAATCAATACAGAGTCTCATAGATCCATCCTTCTTCTTCACAAAAAGTACTGGAGCTCCCCATGGTGACGAGCTCGTTCGAATGAATCCTTTATCTAAAAGCTCTTGCAGTTGACTAGATAACTCTTGTAGTTCGGGTGGTGCAAGTCTATACGGTGCACGTGCTACTGGTGCTGCTCCAGGAACTAAATCAATCTGGAACTCTACATCTCTAGGCGGAGGTAATCCGGGTAACTCATCTGGAAACACATCGGGAAATTCTCTAACAATGGGTACATCTTCGAGTTTCTTGCCTTCAGATTCAGTTTTGCTTACGTGAACCAGTATAGCAAGACAACCCTTTCTCATGTGTTTTTGCACCTTCAAACAGTTGATGAAATGTAACGGCATATTGCTTCGCTCCCTATACACCATTAAAGGTTCAACTTCAATAACAGGAATACGAATCGCTTTCTGATGACAAACAATGTCGGCTCTATTCTCGGCTAACCAGTCCATTCCAACCTCAAGGTCAAAACTTCTTAGTTTAATCGGTATCACATCTATCTTAAATGACATTCCAGCCAAAGTCAAAGTACAATCACGGTAAACCTTATCAGTACTCATTAGATTACCATTTCCTAGCTCTATAGAATATAAGTTTTCCAATGACGATACAGCATTCTTAAGATTATGGCAAAAATCTCTAGACACAAAGCTTCTATCAGTTTCAAAATCGAAAAGTACATAAACATGTTGATTATCGAGAAGAAACGTACCCGTGACTAGCTTAGGATCATCACGAGCTTCACTGGAGTTAATGTTGAAAGTCCTTCCTGTTGCAGGTTCATTAGTTTTACTAGCAGTTGGGCAATCCTTTCGGAAATGGCCTTCTTTTCTGCACCCATATCACCCATTCATACCAGCTTTACACTCGGCAGCCAAATGTCCACTCTTCTTGCACTTATCACACCTTTTCAAACAATCCCCCGGATGATGCCTATTACACATAGCACATAACGGGAACTTTCCCTTATAACCAGAATTAGCATTTGGGGTTGCAGCATTACTCTTAGCAGTATTTTGTTTCTTAAAGGGCTGCTGACTGTAATTCTTCCCTGAGTTATTGTTATTGTTCCATTTCCTCTTATTATCATGAGTTTTTGACTCAGTTGAGGCAGGAGCTTTTCCTCGCTGTTCAACTTGATCGATTAGCTCACTAGACATCTCGACAGCTTCTTGTATAGTTCTCGGCTTCGAAGTAGTTACACCACTATGAATATTCTCGGTCAAACCTTTCGCATACAGAGTGATCTTGCGGCATTCGGGAGTAACTATATGCGGACACATGAGAGCCAACTCAAAGAATCTCTTGTTGTAGCTAGTCAAATCAGTACCCACTAGCTTTAGGTTTTGGAGTTCTCGCTCCATCTTAACAGTTTCAGTGTAGTGACAATACTCTTCGATCATCCATCGTTCAAATCCTCCCATGGAGTCTCAAATGCCTGATCCATACCTACTGATTTGGCATAGGTATTCCACCATGTTAAAGCACCATCAGATAACTTACAAGATGCAAACTTCGTTCTATCCGCATCTCTACAACCACTGATACGGAAAACTGACTCAAGCTTCTCAAACCAACGAGTCAAACCAACTGGACCTTCGGTGCCATTAAACGAGTGTGGTTCACAACTCAAGAAAGTATTGTACGTACACCCTACTTGTCCATTGTTTTGAGTATTAGTCGCATCTTGGTTTCGCTGATTCGTAGCATTCACATTGTTACTATTGGTTCCATTTCGGAGTTCTGCCATAGCCTCGGTTAATCCTTCGGAAATCCACCGACGAACATCAGCTTGGAAAACTGGCTTGGGCGGCATTTTCTTTCTGGTTAAGATAACACATTCGGTTAGTGTCAATAAAATGGACATATAAAATATACAAGCAACGGAACGATGAATAGTAACTAATATTAAATCATAGCGATTTTAGTAGCACTAGTGATATGTAATAGCAATACATAGCGTTTAGTAGTAGCAGTACTAAGAACAATGTACACTAGTAACATTATCACTAATTAGCAATAGTAGTAGCAACACCAAGCATAAATCGTCATTAATAAACCAACACTTAAAGAAATAAACTTTTTGTTCAATAATCATGCATAACCAACGAAAGTAACATATTCCTCATGTCATAAGTAAAACCACATAAGTAAAGCCACATCTAACAATGTATGTGCAAACATCATATAATAAACAATAATAATCAAATAATGTTTAATAGCGCGGAACAAGTCTAGTCGAGCGATCTCTATTTGCGTTTCTAGAGTTCCTTCAACAAGTACTCGACCATTTTCTCCAAATTTTCGACTCGCAACGTGAGGTCACTAGGGTTGTTGTCATTAGTAGTAGCAGTGGAGGTACTAGGTTTAGAAGTAGATGTAGAAGCGTCATAGGGATGAAAATGGCGACACATCCCAAGTGACTGGTTATCATAGAGAAAACTCTTACAAAAGGGGTTATTGAGTCGAGCAGGTCCTTTCGGTATCCTACAGTGGCCTCTCGGTCCGTACGGCTTAACATAATCGGGTTTAACAAAAGGCGATTGGGGTGAATCGGGTACATCAGGTTCAGATTCAGATTCAGGTTCCGATTCTTCCTCGGAATCCTCTGCCGGTTCCTTTCCTTTAGTCTCATTCTCATGCTCGGTTTCCATCTCGGGTTTCGATTCAGTATCATCCACAAACTCGAGTATCGTATTTCCTTGTGCTTGCACGGTTTCCTCGGATTCCGTGTCGGAGTCGGTAAGAATAATAGGATTAGAAGAAGTCATCTAGCACTCAAAATCCACTAACGGAGTATTAACTCCTGGTCCCACAGTTTAGCGATCACGCCTTCTATATGAGACGTTTCCGAAAAGTATTCGCATTAATCATTAAAACAAAGTCATTTATTAAAGAAAATGTAACTGAAAACATTTGACGTCAATGACTAATGTAAATGAACCCAAACATCTTAAAAGAAAACTGTTTAAATGCGAATATTTATTCTTGAAATGAACATGATAAACATGCTGGACGCCGTCCAGTTCTAGCAGCATACAACATATAACTTCAATTAAGCTGAAGTGCTAGCTCTATGTACCTGAGATGAAGCATGCAAAATGTCAACGAAAAACGTTGAGTGAATCTACAGGTTTAGTAAATCATTTCTTAAGTTAGGCCACAAGATTTTTCTTAGAAAACATCATAGGAAAAGTATACATTATCATGAGAACTTGATTATAAAGCTTTAACATTTGCGTGAGCCGAGCACACATCTTAGTTTACCCTATCCTGGCGATACACCGATCAAGTGTACGGGTAACAACTACATAAGCACCTGTTTATGTTGCGGTGAGGTTTGTCAAACCTAATGGTACCGTCCCTATAAGTCTAGCTTACAAAGTAACTAATATAATCAGGCTAAGGGATTTTTGATCTGAACTCATATGTATATTCTAAGTAAGTTACTTGTGCCAAACATGTAAAACATTTGAAAAAGCATGCATCTCATCCCTGTAAAAACATAGTAGGGACTGTAGACTCACCTTAGCAAAAGCATTCGTAAAGATCTTAGCAAATCGTACTGTTGTCGAAACTCTCTATTGAACAACACAACCTATTCAAGTAAATCATCTTAAGTATACACTAATAGGTCAAACTTTGTCAACCCATGGTGTACGCAAAGAGTGCTCATACAGACTCAACGAACAAGTAAAAGTCAACTAATCCAAGCAAGTCAACAAAAGTCAACCAAAGTCAAACCATGGGTCAACTCGGTCAAAGTGGTCAACTAAAGTCAACCATCTCAGTAGGAAATGCAAACATGGTCAAAAAGTCAAACCTAGGTCAAGTATCACTTTACAAGTCATAGTTAAGCATATTGCACTTTTGCACCTTAAAGCATGCCTTAGACATTCGTACGTCGTAGAAAGATCCAACTATAGCTCATAGCACATAAATCATTAAATCATGAAAAACTCCATATCATAACTACACTTAAAATAGATTCCAAAAAGTCCAGCAAAATCCTCATACGATAATTAAAATTCCAATATCAGAAAGGATAAAGTCTGAGTTCATTACAGAAATTTCTGCTCGCGCGTCAGTTTTTAAACATTTTTCAAAAAATATAGAAAATAGATTTTGAAGAACGGCCAATTGGTGTCATCTCAAAACATCTCAAAGTTTTAGTGATAAAATAATCAGAAGTATTTCTTTAGCCAATTTGTACAGTTTAGCAAAATATTACAGACTCATCAGTTTTTTACCATTAATCGGACACATCAGAAAGACGAGCATATATCTCATGGAAATTCACGTTCTCGCAAGTTCGCATACAAATGAAACATGTCAAGGAACATCTAGAATAACATATTACAGAAGATAAAATTCTAAATCAATTCCTAGTTCATTCTAGAAATTTTTATGTGAACTTAAAAACTGATTCAGCATACTTTACCAATCAAATCTTCGTTTTATCATATCGGGAGCATTACTTAACCTTTCGACGCAAATCTTTAGTTCAAATTGCATAAATTTTCACAAGGAATACAGTAGAATACTTTTCATAAGCTAAAACACAAAGCATACAACTCAGAAAATTCGCATTACGCATAAAACATAGTGAAATCTTCGATTAATCGCATCTTAAGTATACGATAACGAAATCAAGCAAAATCGGAGTCTAAAGTTAATAACTTTTCGATATCTTTCTATTTAAACACATTAAAAGATCAGATCTCATACCAATTTAATCATATCAACAAGAAACAAATTTTTTTCGAACATACAACGTTAATTACGCAATCAATCAACAATTAACAACATCAATCACCATTAATTGAGCACTAGACTTGATTACACTATGTAATTGAACAAAAAAACTGAATTAATGATACTAGGGTTACTAGTTATACCTCAAACAATTAAATTGAGCACACTAACGCGTAGAGAACGTCACAAGGAACAACGTTCGTGTACAAACCTTCTTCAAATTTTAAGTTTTGAATGTGTGTGTGTGTGTGGAGGCCGACGGCCAAAGGTGGGAGGGAGAGGGAGAGAATGTTGATTGTATGTATGTGTATTATGAGGGTTTCTAGTATAGTTTCTCCCTTAAATACATTAGGGCCTAATTAGAGTCCATCATTAGCAAGTAAAGGTTTAAAATACAAACACAAGGGGCCCACTAGGGGGTTCGGCCGATTGGCCTTCTTATGGGGGCTTTGGCTCAATTTTGCTTCATTACTCATACGCGCGTGGTCCGTTTCGATTGCCGTTAACCGTACCGGGTCTCCGGAACGTTAACTAGTCCTTGAAACGCAATCACCGAGTTTAATTCATTAAATAAATAATAAATTAAAAATAATTTTCTCAAAGTCAATAATTATCGAAAATAATTATTGTGTCGTTTTTCCGAGTTCCGTAAACTGAAAAGCTTTCTAGACGATAAACTTAATCGTAACGTTTTCTAGTTATTTCGCTAACCGAAATAAGTTCGTAAATTAATATAGCATATTAATTCAAACATTTCTCTAATAAGTATGTATTTAATTCTATTAAACACACAAATCTAAGTAACCACCAAACTTAACGGACAATTAACGATAGTAAACGAAAAAAGTCAGGTTGTTACACCTTCACTGCGTGACCCAAACCTATTGCATGTTCTTGTTTTATTGTTGCCTTAGGATTAAGTCATATCAGCTGTTTAGGTATCTATTAGGTTTTTATCTGCTTTACTTTCAGTATCTCAACTATAATGTTGTATAATGATTGAACTGATATGATCTCATTTGTATGATAAAATGGTTGTTAGTTTTCATTTAAGGTTTTGCCAACTTAAACTGACGGACTCCTTCCGTTTGTGATCAGTGTTCAATCAACATGGCACGTTGTTATTTAGTTAACCAAACTGATAACGAGGGTTAGGATTAGAGCTCAACTCACTAATAAACCTAGTACTTTACTGAGGATAACCTCCAAGGTATAGCTACCTTTCAATTATACAACCAAGTGACATACTTCTCATTGCACAAAGAGAACTCCGAGAGTTCAGAGACAAGTAGGTCTGTGTAATTGGCTCATCCAACCAGATCTACATCATTCCAAGCATAGCCTTAACATAAGCATAATTACCTTTCCCTAACCCAATACCAATATCTTGGTCAACATTTTCCTTTTTCCGCACTTAGGACTTTTAGCTTAAACCAACTACTATCCTTTATCTAGGTAATTTAAATTAAAGACAATTATCCACTTGATTTTTAGTTCGTTAATCTATTCAAAAATACGACACTAGGTTAACTTACACCTTCTACACCTTAGAAAGTAAAAGTAATTTTAGGCCCCGCACAATATAAATAAATAAAACCACTGTTTGCCACCGTGATCAACTGAATCTGACATCCTACAGCCTAACGACACCACACGAATAAAACCGTCGTTTTAGCCATATTAGACATCCTTCTCCTCCGTCCTCTTGTTGCCTTCTGGCATCCTCCTCCGTCCTCCTGCCGCCTTCCTGCCTCCCTTTGCCAACAAGATTTTAATATAATTAATGAAAAATTGATATGCTAAAATATGAGATTGCATCTGAGATTGTGATATTGCTATACCTTAGCCTCAAGTATCTTGGTTGCATCATTCGGATTCAAATCACGTATCATCCATACCTGTTCTATTCTGTATAAATAAAAAACAAAAAACATTCTGTTAGAATGAAACTTTTAAAATTTTTTGGGGTACTATCATTATAAATAGCATACAACTGCATACAAGTTATACATATTGTGTTGTTATATAACAAGTATGGTGGTGAACCACGCTTCGTTGTGGGCATAGAGCGGTTGAGCTGATAAAATTAAAAGTCAACCAACATTAGTATATAGAATAAGTCGGTCTTTATTAATCAGACTCCTGATTTCCAAATAAAACATAAATTTTTTGACATAGTTTCTTTGACATAGTTTGAAGAGCATTGTATTAATACCTGAGTCAATCCTGTGTGATGATTGTCGAGAAAAGTTACGGCTCTAGAAAGCCACCATCCCATCACTCCTGGAAGCTTTCCTTGTGCGTCACTGATACGAGCATCATTAACAGGCCACAACAGCCCAATTAGCTTATGCAACCTTTTATCATAATATAAGCCCAAGTAAAGTTGATCTGCTCAGGCCCAATTGAAGATGTTAAGCGGTTGATAAGTAGTCAAATAAGTGGGTGAACGTAAGCTTGAAATGGTCATTCATGCTACAAGTTCTTTCCATGTTTTCCTTATTTTATGGTTAATGCTTACTGGTAGGTACTGGCATGACTCGTAGTAGATCACAGTTAGTTTGCAATTTTACTTTGTTAGTATAAATAGGTGTCATGTTTATTATTAAAGATATGATGAAGAATGAATATTTAGTTAGTCCAAAATCTCTTTTCTACAAGTCTATTTTCTTTGGAGATTACCCATCTCGAATTGGCTCCTATCCTCAGAGTTCACAATAGACTCGAATAAACCGTATCAGTCACGCAAACACCAAAGTTGCCTCTTGACAGCTTCCTGCATTTGACAAAATTTTTTTTAGGCAAGATATCATTTAAAGTCGATTGATCTTGTTGTGAAGTAATTTATAGCATCTGAAGTTTTTTGTTGTGAAGTTAAATGCTGTAGAGAGCTGCCCCGTACCATCAATCTGCCTATGACAATCTGCAAGTCAAATTAGTCAACAACAAAAATAAGTTTAGTATATTTATAGCAAAAAATTAGCTTGACCCATTTATTTTATAAACATTTATTTTATAAATGGGTCCATATGGGTTATGTTTTTATCTCTAACGGGTCAAATAGGTATAATAACAATAATAGTCTAAATAGTCTTGAAAATAAGACAAATTTTAAATATTTTGATAAAGGAAACCATGATTGTAATCAACTGAAAAAAAAATGTTAGGGATCAACACAACCTGATATGGCCCATTTCTTTAGCTACCAAAAGTTACCCATTCTGACCATTTATTCACACTTGTCAAATCTGCTAATCAAAGGTCCGGATAATGTTGTATTGACAGATAGAGCTGAATTTGTTAAGGAATACAGTGTATAAACATGTAATTAAAGAAATGATGATAAGAGGAAAATACACGCTATATCACGTGAATAAACAGAACTTGAAAGAATCCCAAGAAATAATACATTGATCAGGATCGTATTGCCCTTTGGAATTTGTTGCACCAAAGACTTGTTTTTGTACTGAAAGTAGTTACAATACCTACCTGTAAATGCAATACTATTGAGTCAATAGCTACTTAATCATAATAACAGTTTCAATAAAACTACTAATAATGGCCAAAAATAAAACAACAATTAAGCTTAATTAAGTTATATCAAATCTTTACTGTTAATAACATAATTAGTGAGATCACAGATCTTTTTCTTTTTATATTTGAATTTATTAAACTGTAATGTAGTATTTAAAGGGTACCTTAGCTACACTTATAGTCCGTTGTTCCATTTCTTCGTGTATGGTCGCTCCATCGCATTCCCTCATGTTATTAAATTCATCAATGCAACAAAGTCCACCATCAGCTAAAACCAGAGCCCCAGCTTCCAACAACCATTCACCTGCCAAATTCAATAAAGCACTTTAACTTTTATTATCAAACAAAATAGAAATCACATAAACAATATGCCCGTTTTGATGATCTGTAGTCAGGAAACAACATGTTAAGAAGACTAAATTTCTCAAAAGATTAGACAACTTGTAGCGGCATCAAGAAACACCAGAATGTGTGTAACAGCCCAGATTTTCTACAGAGAAGGAACGACGATCCTTTATGTGGAACGACATGCCAGAAGCAGGAACGACGTATCAGAAGCTGGAACGACATCCCAAAACTAAAGAACGTCGTTATGTAACGAAGAAAAGTGTAAAAAGTGGAACAGAACATGTTTGGAGCAGTTTGGGGAACAACGTCCCATTATGTGAAACGACGTTTATGAATAGGTGTAGAGGAACGACGTTCCCAATCCTGGAACGACGTTCCTGTTGCTAGACTGGAATTGTAAACTCGTTTTGGGGGCTTTAAATGAGGGGCATTTTGGTCTTTTCACATGGGTGTCTGGTTTGAGGCTACAAAAATGGTCCAACCCATCCTTATCCGCGTTTTCTTCATCTTCACACATTGTCACTTAGAGAGAGAGAGAGAGAGAGAGAGAGAGAGAAAGTTTGAAAGCTTAAAGAAGAAGCTTGATTCTCAACAAAGTCTAAGAATTAAAGTTGTTCATTTCGTTCCTAGCTACATTTTGGTAGTGGTAGTAAGTCCTAACTCCGGATTTCATATAATTTGATGTTAGGGTTTGAACTTGCATGTTCTTAAGAAAACCCATCTAGCTCACAAATGGGTGTTTGAAGTATGTTGTGGGTGTTGTTGACCCTTGTTGGTGGGTTTTGGGTTGGAAAATATTTTGGCCAGGTTAGGGCTTGTAATTTGGGTATAATCACTAGCATTAGTGATTATGTTGGTGTTGCAACCTAAGTGGGGGTGTTTAGAATCTTGATTTTGAAATAGGTTAAAATTAAGATTTCTAACTTGATTTTTGGGGAAGACTGAGACGACCCGTCCTAATTCATAAGGACGAATACAATAACATATGATTACATTGCGAGGTATTTGACCTCTAAATAATACATTTTACAAACATTGCATTCGTTTTTAAAAGACAAACTTTCATTACAACGAAAGTTGACAGGCATGCATACTATCTCATAATATATCCAAACTATGAATGACTTATTATCAATCTTGATGAACTCAACGACTCGAATGCAACGTCTTTTGAAATATGCCATGAATGACTCCAAGTAATATCTCTAAAATGAGCAAATGCACAGCGGAAGATTTCCTTAAAACCTGAAAATAAACATGCTTTAAAGTGTCAACTTAAAGGTTGGTGAGTTCATTAGTTTATCATAAACAATCATTTCCAATAACATAATAGACCACAAGGTACACATATTTCAAAAACAAACTGTGCAGGTCTGCTCACTGCTATAAAAATCATTCATATGAAGAACACAGGAAATTTACAAAACAATCTTACCAACGGTAGCTAATGCATCGTGCAATGCAAAAATTTCTCACCGAGGGTAGCTAAAACGGTAGCTAATGCATCGTGCAATGCAAAAATTTCTCACCGATAGTAGCTAATAAATAGAACCATTTCGGTAGCTTATGCATCGTGCAATGCAAAAATTTCTCACCGAGGGTAGCTAAAACGGTAGCTAATGCATCGTGCAATGCAAAAATTTCTCACCGATAGTAGCTAATAAATCGAACCATTTCGGTAGCTAATGCATCGTGCAATGCAAGAATTTCTCACCGAAGATAGCTAAAACGGTAGCTAATGCATCGTGCAATGCAAAAATTTCTCACCAATAGTAGCTAATAAATCGAACCATTTCGGTAGCTAATGCATCGTGCAATGCAAAAATTTCTCACCGATGGTCGCTAATACAATCTTTATAGACATCGAACCATTTCGGTAGCTAATACATCATGCAATGCAAAAATTTCTCACCGATGGTCAATAATACAATCTTTATAGAAATCGAACCTCTGAATCCAAATAATTCTATCATAGAATATAGTTTTTAGTACTTGTGTCTATTTCGTCAAACATTTATAAAAGCAGTTCATGTATTCTCTATTCAAAAATATATCTCAATAGCATTTAATAAAACAGTTATAAAAACAGCGCATGTATTCTCAGTCCCAAAAATGTAAAGAGTAAAAGGGAATCAAATGAACTCACAATACTGTATTTCGTAGTAACTATGCATATGATGGCATTGAACAAGTGCAAGGTTGGCCTCGGATTCACGAACCTATATTAAGTATATATATTCATATATTGGTCAATATCTGACTAACAATTTAGGTCAGGTCATAGTGTATCACAATCCTAATGCTCGAGGTTATCATGCAAAAGTCAACAAAAGTCAATTTGACCCAAAATGATTTACAAAATCAATACATGTTTATTATGTAACTTAAATAGTCATTTTATATATTTAAATATATTTATCAGGTTTTATTAAAGTAAATAATAAAAGTCATTTATTAAAATATATATATGATAAAAATATACTTTTATATATCTTAAGTAATAAAATTTATAAAGTTCACTTAATATGTTAAAAATATAGTGGTATGTATTATTAATGTAATTATATTACGCGTGGTAAAAATATCTTTGTATTACATATTTATTTGATAAAATAATATTGATAGTAATAATAATGAGTAAAAGTTGTTTTATTTTGTAATAATAATAATAATAATTATTATTCTATTAATAATAATAACAATATTTATATTTACTAATGACGATATTAATTATGATAAAATGATAATTCTAATCATGATAGTCTTAATAATATTGGTACTTTTTAATATTAACAGTAATAATAATAATATTTTATAAAAATGATAATTCTATTCAAAATGATAATTTTTAATAATAATAATACTAAAATGATTATGATATTTATAATAACAGTGATATTTCTATTTAAAAATGATAATTTTAATAAAAATGATGGTTTTAATATTAATGATACTTTTAATAATAATAATGACGATAAAAATAATAAAATGACAGTTTTGATAAAAATATTAATTATTTTAATAATATTAATAATAATAATAATAATAATAATAATAATAATAATAATAATAATAATCATAATAATAATAAAAATAATAATAATAATAATAATAATAATAATAATAATAATAATAATAATAAGATAATAATAATAATAACGATAATAATGACGATAACCATAACGATAACGATAACGATAACGATAACGATAACGATAACGATAATAATAATCATTTTAACAATAATACTTTAAAATTATAGATAATTCAATTGACGATATTTTTTAATCCGTTCATCGAAATCATACGCTTTCTAAATGAAAAGTTATTAATTTTTCACCAGCTTTCAAACGACATGCATATCATATACTTTATTTCAGTAGCACATGTATTAAATTCATGATTTATCATAAACTATATAATGACTAAATTTAACATACAAGCATGCATAATCATATATACTCAAGCACTAGTCAGGGATACATTACTAATATATAAAAGTTAAGTTATGAGTGCACACGTATCAATATTGAGATTCAATATTGTAGGAAAGGTACGTAGATGCAACGGAGATGATAAACACTAAATTGACCTCACGAGCATACCCCCGAACAATACCCATAACCTCCATAGCTATAACCCATAATTTTCTTAGCTCTATTCCGCTCATAAAATCCGTTTTGAAAACACTCAAGCAGAACCTCATCGTAGTATTTTATGTATAATGCTAATAATAATAATACTACTAATGTTAATATCTTAAGATTAATAATAATCTTTAATAATAATATTAATAATTAAAATAAATAAATAGAATAAGTAATATAGAGTAATTTAGAGAAGAGAGATTTGAGAGTGTGAATTGAACGGAACCAGAAATCGAAATTTAAAGGGATGTTTCACTCACCTAACCCCCATGCGATCGCATGGGGTTCTTTGGTTTTGTCATGCGACCGCATGGTCACAAGAAATAGGTCAACATCGATCAATAATTCTTGCCGATAGTTTTTATTTATATTTATATATTTATATATATAATCTAAATAATTATATATATATTATATTATATTCATGTGTCTAGTTGACATGTAATCTTAGTTCCAATATCTTGTACATTGTCACTCGACTTATGTCTTGGTTCCGGTTTTGCAAACGTTAATTCGTACGCTTAGAAAACTAGCATTTTACGTTTAGTGACTCGTACCCTTAACAAAATATAGACTTAGATTATTAGTAATATATATCACTCAAGATGTATCTTAATCATTTGAGTGTTTTGGTCATTTGCTTCAATAAATCAATGTCTCGTTGTTCACCAAAATATATTATTTTGGATCAAAACGTTTTATAACTTATGTTATTAATTACCTTGTAATATATATATATATATATATATATATATATATATATATATATATATATATATATATATATATATATATATATATATATATATATATATATATATATATATTCTGTAGCGACCCGACCAAATCGTCATTGACGGCGCCGTCTACTTAGGTCCCGTTACGTGGTCATAAGTCTTTAAAACAACGTTGACCAAAAGATATGTCGCATTCATTTCAAATGTAAAGATTGTTCAAAGTTTACGAGAATAGTTCCACCACAAGTTACGATACAAAGTTTTAAGTACAAATGAAACTTATGCGACACAATTTAAAAGTATCCAAAAGACGCTCCATGTATGCATATATACTCGACATCCAATGCAAGTATCAAAATAATGAGCGGAAGCATGTATCATGTATCGTTCAAGGACCTGAGAAAAACATAGAAATCTGTCAACGAAAACGTTGGTGAAATCATAGGTTTAAGTAAGTAAGTACAAGTGAACCACAAGATTTGCATCAATGAAATAATAGTAATACATTCCAAAAGTTTGTTTCACGAGCACCCAATTATCAATGCTTAACATTTCCTTCCATTGAACCCCATCACTTAGTGCTAGAACATACACTGTTCCTCGAAAATATATTTCATTCGTAAACGGTAGCGAACCGTTTGAATGAGGGTTTGTCAAACCCATATGGATCCATACAACATAAGTTCTCGCTTACACCCGGCAAGTGTAACTAATGATAATCGAATTGAGGATTTTGTTCTAAACTCGTATGTAGAATGTTTGTTTTCCTGTACTTGTGTTCACTTAGTAAAGAAATGTTTATGTTTTCTCATCCCAAATGTAAGTTCAAAAAGAGTAAAAGTGGGACTATGATCTCACCTTGAATGCACGAGTAGTAAAGTACTTCAACAAGTAAATGTGTGCAAAGAACAATGCTAGTCTTGACCTAAACAAATAGGTTGTATCAATAACGATAGTCACGATTGGTCAAAGATGTTCAATTAGTCCTATGGCTCGTTACGACTCGATTTATATAGCATGTGAATCAATTTGTCAAGTTTCATGCACGATACAAGTAGTTAAGTATGTTAGAATGATTGTATAATCGTTTGGTTAAGTTTGACTAAAAGTCAAACTTGGTCAAAGTCAAGGTCAACGGGGTCGGGTCGGGTATCCGACAATTTTCCCATGATGAGAAATCATTTATGAGCAGAATGGCCAAGTTTCATGTTAATCGGAGTTACGGTTAAGCGGGAAACATTTTGTGAAAGGAAAAATAAAAACAACAATGAGCTGGGCATATGCGCGGCGCGCAATGGGTTGCGCGGCGCGCACCCAAGTGTAAATCCTGGTCAGAACTTAACCACGAAGGCAAACATTTGGGATTTCAAATTCTGCGCGGCGCGCGGGTATATGCGCGGCGCGCAATACCTGGGAAACATGCAGTTTGCAGAAAAATGGTCCAAGTCACGAACCAAAACTCAAATTAACATATTTTATGAACCGAAAACATCCAAAATGCATACTATATATCGTTGGAAAGGTAATTTGACAAGGAAAACAACTAAACACATTTCATCAAGCAATTCATCACTAACAACAACCAAAACCGCATCTAATGCTTAACATTAACCGCATACAAGTTCATAAATGCAATTCAATGATTCGGGCAACCAATTTACATGAATGATATGCCGTTTCGAAGGTAATCAAGCATACAATCCAACTAGACACTTACCAATAATAATCCATGGTATTCAATGCATCAAAAGTCCATTTCAAGTTCATCAAACCCTAACCCAAATTCACCAAAATCAATAATCAAGTTCATGAAGTTTTCTAAGGCAACCTACACATCAAATTGAAGCTAGTGATGCTAGTAACACAATTAAAACATCAACTTTTAACATCTAACAACATATGATCATCCAAAATTCAAGAACAACACACCAAAATTCAAGTTCATGCTAGTTACACTAAAACAACGAGATCGAGCATATAAATCATATATTCATGTTAGACTTGAGCCATAGACACTAATTAACACTTTTATAAGTTAAAAACATCAAGAACACAAAATCTAGTGATTTTAGAAAGTTACCCAAATGAGATGAAGTTGGTACCAAAATGAAAAGGATGAAGAGAGGATCACAAATATGTAGTTTATTTTGTTGTAAGCCTCCTAGATCGAATTTAGATGATGATTGAATGAATTTGGTAAATGGGTGTGTGTTCTTGCTAGAGAGAAAGAGAGAGAGATGGAGATGATAATGAATGGGTGAAAGGGGTTTGACCCTTTGACCTAGTCAAGGGTTTGATCCCTTGTCAAGTTTAGTCCCTCAACTTTCGTTCGGGTGCGGGAATTACCTAAACGAGATAATTTAAAACGCGTATCAACGGGAGATGTTATAAACATATAACGGACTTTATATTAGTATAACGGAAAAGTAAATGGAAAAAGGCGGGATGTTACATTACCTACTCCTTAAAAGAAATTTCGTCCCGAAATTTAAGTAGGCGTAGTAGTCGTTGTTTCTTCCTCGAGATCTTGCGTTTCCGAATTCACGAATAGATGAGGATACTTCCCTTGCATTTGGTCTTGTCTTTCCCAAGTAAACTCGGGTCCTCTTTTGGCATTCCAACGAACCTTGACAATCGGGATTCGGCTTTGTTTCAATGTCTTGACGGAGGTGTCCACAATTTCAACCGGTTCCTCCACAAAATGAAGTTTGTCATCAATAGTAAGTTCTTCGAGAGGGATGACGATATCGGGTTCGGCAAGACACTTTTTCAAGTTAGATACATGGAAGGTAGGATGAACGGAGTTCAATTGAGGCGGAAGATCTAAACGATAAGCAACGGTTCCAATACGCTCCAAGATTTCGAAAGGACCAATATACCGCGGATTTAGCTTTCCGCATTTCCCAAAACGGATTACACCCTTCCAAGGTGCGACTTTTAACATTACTCGGTCACCGACTTGAAATTCAAGATCGTTGCGTCGTTTGTCGGTATAGCTCTTTTGACGACTTCGGGCCGTCCTAAGCCTATCTCGGATTTGAACGATTTTCTCGGTGGTTTCGTGAATGAGTTCGGGTCCGGTGATTTGCACGTCGCCTACCTCGGCCCAACAAAGAGGTGAACGACATTTGCGGCCATATAGCGCTTCAAAAGGTGCGGCTTTAATACTCGCGTGATAACTATTGTTGTAAGAGAACTCGGCGAGAGGTAAGTGCTTGTCCCAAGCTTTTCCGAAATCAACCACGCAAGCTCGTAACATGTCCTCTAAGGTTTGAATTGTACGTTCGCTTTGTCCATCGGTTTGAGGATGATATGCGGTGCTCATGTCTAAACGCGTTCCCAACGCTTCTTGCAATGTACGCCAAAATCTAGAAACGAAACGGCCATCTCGGTCGGAGATAATCGATAAAGGTACACCGTGTCGGGCTACGATCTCCTTAATGTAAAGTTGTGCAAGTCTCTCCATTTTGTCCGTTTCTTTCATGGCAAGGAAGTGTGCGGATTTGGTGAGACGGTCAACAATAACCCAAATGGTATCATAACCGCCCGTCGTTTTTGGTAGCTTGGTGATAAAATCCATCGTTATCCTTTCCCACTTCCATTGCGGGATCTCGGGTTGTTGAAGTAGTCCGGACGGTCTTTGGTGTTCGGCTTTGACTTTGGAACATGTCAAACACTTGGAAACATAAGTAGCTACGTCCCTTTTGATGTTCGGCCACCAATATAGTTGTTTAAGGTCGTGGTACATCTTATTGGCACCGGGGTGAATCGAGTATCGTGACTTATGGGCTTCATCTAAAATAAGGCTTCGTAGATCCCCATAACTAGGCACCCAAATTCTTCCGGCGAAATATCGGAGTCCGGTTTCTTTAACTTCGAATCGAGAGGTGAGGACGTTCAAGTGTTCGAGAGAGATGTTTTCATCCTTGAGAGCCTCATCTTGGGCTACCCGAATTTGGCTATTAAGGTTGGTGTGAATGGTGATGTTTAAGGCTCGGACACGAAGAGGCACCGCTCTTTCTTTTCGACTTAAGGCATCGGCTACTACATTTGCCTTCCCGGGATGGTAACGAAGCTCGCAATCGTAATCGTTTAAGGTTTCAATCCACCTTCGTTGTCTCATGTTTAGTTGCTTTTGATCGAAAATGTGTTGAAGGCTTTTGTGATCGGTGAAGATAGTACTCTTGGTTCCATAAAGATAGTGTCTCCACATTTTAAGTGCAAAGACAACGGCTCCGAGTTCGAGATCATGTGTCGTATAGTTTCGTTCATGAATTTTGAGTTGTCGAGAAGCATAAGCAATGACTTTCGTTCGTTGCATCAACACACACCCAAAACCATGTTTTGAGGTATCGCAATATACAACAAAGTCATCATTGCCTTCGGGAAGTGACAAGATAGGAGCGGTGGTTAGCTTCGTTTTCAAGATTTGGAATGCGGATTCATGTTCGGTCGCCCAAATGAATTTCTTTCCCTTGTGAGTCAATGCGGTTAGAGGACGTGCAACCAAAGAGAAATTTTCGATGAATCTACGATAGTACCCGGCGAGACCCAAAAATTGACGAATGTGAGTAGGAGTAGTAGGAGTCTCCCATTTACTAATGGCTTCGATCTTCGTGGGATCGACTTTAATACCTTGGTCACTTACAACATGACCAAGAAATTGAACTTCCTTTAACCAAAATTCACACTTGGAGAATTTGGCATAGAGTTGTTCTTGTCTTAAAAGTTCAAGCACAAGTCGGAGATGTTGTTCGTGCTCTTCTTCATTTTTAGAATAGATCAATATGTCATCGATGAACACAATAACGAATTTATCGAGATACGGTTTGCACACGCGGTTCATAAGATCCATGAACACCGCCGGTGCGTTAGTGAGACCAAATGGCATGACAAGGAATTCATAACTACCATAACGAGTTCGGAAAGCGGTTTTGGAGACATCTTCCCCCTTAACCCTCAATTGATGATAACCCGAGCGGAGATCGATTTTCGAATATACACAAGACCCTTGTAGTTGATCAAAGAGGTCATCGATGCGAGGAAGAGGATATCGGTTCTTAACCGTCAATTTATTTAGTTCACGATAATCAATGCACATTCGTAGGGATCCGTCTTTCTTTTTAACAAACAAAATCGGAGCGCCCCAAGGTGAATGGCTAGGTTGGATAAAACCACGATCAAGTAGTTCTTGGATTTGACTTTGCAATTCTTGCATTTCAGATGGAACGAGTCTATATGGTGCACGCGCTACGGGTGCGGCTCCCGGAATAAGATCGATTTGGAATTTAACCGGTCGATGAGGCGGAAGACCCGGCAATTCGTCGGGAAATACATCGGAATAGTCACTAACAATTGGCACATCATCGATGTGCTTCTCATCGGACTCGACTTTCTTAACGTGAGCAAGGATCGCAAAACAACCCTTACGGAGTAGTTTTCTAACTTTAATACACGAAACGAGGTTGAGTCCGGTGCAACTCTTATCGCCATAGACGATCAAAGGTTCACCATTCTCGATAGGAATTCGGATTGCGTTAAGATCACAAAGAATGTGAGATTTCGTTTTGACTAACCAATTCATACCGATTATTACATCAAAGCTTCCTAGTTCCATGGGTATCAAGTCAATTTCAAATTCCTTACCCAAAATGTTCAAAGTACACCCCCGGTAATATGTGTCGGCACTTAAGAGTTTTCCGTCAGCCACTTCGATGGAATAAGTAGTATCTAAAGGGTGTGGTGGAGTGCAAAGGGTAGGAGCTAAAGTCTTGGACACAAAACATTTATCGGCACCCGAATCGAATAAGCAAGTAACATAAGAGTTGTTGAGAAGAAACGTACCCGTGACTAGTTCATTGTCATCTCGGGCTTCCTCGGTGTTGATGTTAAAGGCTCGGCCTCGGTTGTTGGGGTTGGCTTTCTTCTTTGGGCATGCATTTCTATAATGACCCGTTTGACCACATTCGTAACAAGTGCCCGTCTTTGGTGCATTGGGCCACTTTCGAGCAACGAGAGTGGCACTTTTACAATCGTTGGCCTTATGACCAACTCCTTGGCACCGGTGGCAAATTAACTTGCCACATTCACCAAAGTGATGTTTGTTGCATTTGTTGCAAAGAGGTAGGTTCCCGGCATAACCCCTCTTGCCGTCGTTGGTGTAAGGCTTCTTAGCAAAGTTGTTGTTGCTTGATTGGGAGGGTTCCCACTTTCTTTTGTTGCCGCCCGATTTATCCTCGGCCTTAGGTGCCGGAACTACGATTTCGTCAACCGTTTCAATTAGTTGGCGAGCCATGTTCATAGCGGCTTGATGAGTAGTGGGTTTGGATGACATCACCCCTTGTTTGATGCTTTTTGGAAGACCGAGCATGTAGAGCTCAATCCTTTGAGATTCGGGGTTAACAAGATTAGGACACATCAAGGATAGTTCAGCGAAACGTTGATTATAAGCTTTAAGATCGTTTCCGACCGCTTTCAAAGCTCTTAGTTCTTCCTCAAGCTTTCGGGTTTCTTCGCGCGGAAAATATTCAACAATCATCTTTTCCTTTAGATCGGCCCAAGAGAGGGCATGAGCTTCGTCGGTACCCACCGATTGAACATAGGTGTTCCACCATGTTAGAGCAATTCCGGAGAAAGTGTGAGTGGAGTATTTGACCTTGTCTTGATCCCGACAACCGCTTATGCTAAAGACGGCTTCCGTTTGCTCAAACCATCGGGTGAGCACGACCGGTCCCCCGGTTCCATCAAAAGTGTGAGGTTTGCACCCCATGAAAGCTTTATAGGAGCATCCCTCGTTTGAGTTTCCGGTTCCATTGTTGTTGTTGTTGTGGTTGTTATTATTATTGTTGTTGGATGAGTGACCGGCCATGGCCGCATCTACGGCGGTGGCTATCATCCGTTCGAGAGCTTGTTCGGGAGTTTCATTGCGGCGTACACGACGAGGAGCCATTGTTCCTTCAAGACACAAGAATATCATTGATTAGTATTCTCAATAATACTAACCGTGATATAGAATAAAGATAAAGAGAAGTTTTTCCTCGACTCGCCTTAAATTCTTTATGCCATAATGTCGGAACGTTCATATGAGTCACCGCAATATAATCCCGGAAATTATATTACCCTGATTCATATGTGCATTCGACATTATTCTATAAAGTCAAGGTGGCGTGTCAATCAAATTAAACAACGTGAGATTAAGATGAACTAAGAGTAGATATGAGTAGAAGCGTTCGAGTATAAATGCACAAGTAGTCAAGTAATTCCTACTTCAAGTCTATATGCCGGTTGTAGTCTAGACTCATCAATGTACCCTATGACTCGAGGTTGACACCAATGAACTCTAAATCCCTACAACCAATGCTCTGATACCATTTGTAGCGACCCGACCAAATCGTCATTGACGGCGCCGTCTACTTAGGTCCCGTTACGTGGTCATAAGTCTTTAAAACAACGTTGACCAAAAGATATGTCGCATTCATTTCAAATGTAAAGATTGTTCAAAGTTTACGAGAATAGTTCCACCACAAGTTACGATACAAAGTTTTAAGTACAAATGAAACTTATGCGACACAATTTAAAAGTATCCAAAAGACGCTCCATGTATGCATATATACTCGACATCCAATGCAAGTATCAAAATAATGAGCGGAAGCATGTATCATGTATCGTTCAAGGACCTGAGAAAAACATAGAAATCTGTCAACGAAAACGTTGGTGAAATCATAGGTTTAAGTAAGTAAGTACAAGTGAACCACAAGATTTGCATCAATGAAATAATAGTAATACATTCCAAAAGTTTGTTTCACGAGCACCCAATTATCAATGCTTAACATTTCCTTCCATTGAACCCCATCACTTAGTGCTAGAACATACACTGTTCCTCGAAAATATATTTCATTCGTAAACGGTAGCGAACCGTTTGAATGAGGGTTTGTCAAACCCATATGGATCCATACAACATAAGTTCTCGCTTACACCCGGCAAGTGTAACTAATGATAATCGAATTGAGGATTTTGTTCTAAACTCGTATGTAGAATGTTTGTTTTCCTGTACTTGTGTTCACTTAGTAAAGAAATGTTTATGTTTTCTCATCCCAAATGTAAGTTCAAAAAGAGTAAAAGTGGGACTATGATCTCACCTTGAATGCACGAGTAGTAAAGTACTTCAACAAGTAAATGTGTGCAAAGAACAATGCTAGTCTTGACCTAAACAAATAGGTTGTATCAATTACGATAGTCACGATTGGTCAAAGATGTTCAATTAGTCCTATGGCTCGTTACGACTCGATTTATATAGCATGTGAATCAATTTGTCAAGTTTCATGCACGATACAAGTAGTTAAGTATGTTAGAACGATTGTATAATCGTTTGGTTAAGTTTGACTAAAAGTCAAACTTGGTCAAAGTCAAGGTCAACGGGGTCGGGTCGGGTATCCGACAATTTTCCCATGATGAGAAATCATTTATGAGCAGAATGGCCAAGTTTCATGTTAATCGGAGTTACGGTTAAGCGGGAAACATTTTGTGAAAGGAAAAATAAAAACAACAATGAGCTGGGCATATGCGCGGCGCGCAATGGGTTGCGCGGCGCGCACCCAAGTGTAAATCCTGGTCAGAACTTAACCACGAAGGCAAACATTTGGGATTTCAAATTCTGCGCGGCGCGCGGGTATATGCAATACCTGGGAAACATGCAGTTTGCAGAAAAATGGTCCAAGTCACGAACCAAAACTCAAATTAACATATTTTATGAACCGAAAACATCCAAAATGCATACTATATATCGTTGGAAAGGTAATTTGACAAGGAAAACAACTAAACACATTTCATCAAGCAATTCATCACTAACAACAACCAAAACCGCATCTAATGCTTAACATTAACCGCATACAAGTTCATAAATGCAATTCAATGATTCGGGCAACCAATTTACATGAATGATATGCCGTTTCGAAGGTAATCAAGCATACAATCCAACTAGACACTTACCAATAATAATCCATGGTATTCAATGCATCAAAAGTCCATTTCAAGTTCATCAAACCCTAACCCAAATTCACCAAAATCAATAATCAAGTTCATGAAGTTTTCTAAGGCAACCTACACATCAAATTGAAGCTAGTGATGCTAGTAACACAATTAAAACATCAACTTTTAACATCTAACAACATATGATCATCCAAAATTCAAGAACAACACACCAAAATTCAAGTTCATGCTAGTTACACTAAAACAACGAGATCGAGCATATAAATCATATATTCATGTTAGACTTGAGCCATAGACACTAATTAACACTTTTATAAGTTAAAAACATCAAGAACACAAAATCTAGTGATTTTAGAAAGTTACCCAAATGAGATGAAGTTGGTACCAAAATGAAAAGGATGAAGAGAGGATCACAAATATGTAGTTTATTTTGTTGTAAGCCTCCTAGATCGAATTTAGATGATGATTGAATGAATTTGGTAAATGGGTGTGTGTTCTTGCTAGAGAGAAAGAGAGAGAGATGGAGATGATAATGAATGGGTGAAAGGGGTTTGACCCTTTGACCTAGTCAAGGGTTTGATCCCTTGTCAAGTTTAGTCCCTCAACTTTCGTTCGGGTGCGGAAATTACCTAAACGAGATAATTTAAAACGCGTATCAACGGGAGATGTTATAAACATATAACGGACTTTATATTAGTATAACGGAAAAGTAAATGGAAAAAGGCGGGATGTTACATATTCATTTCAAAAATATAAACTTGAAATATTCATTTAGTAGTATAATATTTAGTTTTTCAAACTAATTATATTTCAAAGCTTATTATATATATTTTGAAATTGTTTAAATAATAGAAATTATTATCTTGTAACCTTTGCATTTCCAAGCTTAAAATTGATATAACTCAATTATGCACAAAAGTTTATAAAACATTTTAATAATCAAAATATATTCTATTAAAAATCGTTTTATTGAAAAGGTCATAATAGTAGTAGTTGTTATAAAAATGTTTTTAATAATAACAGTTTATTATATCGAAAAACCATTTCATTTAAAAAAATCATATATAAATCATAACAGGGTTTTCAAGTTTATAAATTACTAAATATTGATGAAGCGTGAGATAAAGTCTAAAGGTTAAATGAACGTATGAAATCATTTAAGGTAAGACGTTAATATCTATTTCTTAATTTATCTATATTCCCGAAATTTCACTTTTATGTAAAGACCCGTCCTAATCCATAAGAACGAATACTATAACATATGATTACATCGCGAGGTATTTGACCTCTATATGTGAAGGTATTTCGTATGCCTGAGAGACATATTAAATTAATGTGGCTAATATGTTATGATCCAAGTCGGATCATACCCAATAACAAACTTAACGACACCTTATACGTATTTGATCTTAACAATTGGATCATTAAACAAATACACGACACTTGGATTTTAGAAAATCGGTTTTATGAAATATTATCACTTGAGATAAATTATTTGGATAATTTATATATAATTGTTTAAAGGTTTAAATGATTAAGTTGTGTTATATTTTATAAAAGGTTATAAAATATATAAGTAACAATATATATATATATATATATATATATATATATATATATATATATATATATATATATATATATATATATATATATACACATGGGTTTATATATATATTGTTTTATAAAATAATTTACATATTATAATACCCATCATGTGTGGCAGAATTTTGGACTCCAAGAGAGACCACACATGCTAGTTTTGCTACTTCCTATATACACAACTTCATATGTGCATGTCCTAGGAGAGAGGTGTACATTTTACCAATTCTATCAAGTGATAACCAAGCAAAAAAAACTGCACAAACACCTTCATTTTTCTGCAGTCTGGCCGTGGCCTTTGTGGGGGTAGAAAGGGTTCTTAATTTTTTTTTTTGCAAGCTATATTCAAGTGTAATTAAATCCTAACCAAAGCTAGGGTGTTGGTGCACAAGTTTGGGGTATAACTACTTGAGGTTTCATACTTTTGGAGCTCCATTCATCATCATCATCTTCATCATTTACTACCTAGCTTGGAGAAGGTATAAACTCCTTTCTTACTTGTAGTTTGTAAGTATGTTTCACAACTTGATCCTAATTGGGATTTAACTTTAATTGGTTAAAGATTAACAAGTTCTTAATATGGTAATATACTTGCTTCCACTTTATTTGATTCTTAAAAAGGTTTTAAGTATTATGTTACTTGTTAAATCCCAACAATGGTATCTAGAGCCGAAGTTGTTGAAATATGTTTCGAGATGGTTTTTAAACTCACTATATATTTTGTATTTTATGTACATGCATGAAAGTAAAATGCAAAAATTATAGTTTTTGGGTGGGTTCCTAATTTGGCCGAATTTCATGGGGTCCCAAAATGGGTTTTGGGTTGTTCTATGTTGTTCATATTTATTGTATGTTGAAGTTCACAATCAAGCCTTGACCTTGTGTTTGAATGGTTGCATGTTTGGTTGATTATTTATTATTCATTTGGTTTGTAATAATATTTATTCAATTGGTTTGTAATAATATTATTTGGTTATGTAATTTATTTTATATTTGGTATGTAAAATAGATTAGATTGTAATTTCATTTTCAAGAGAAAAATGTATTAGGATATATTTTGTAAAAAATAATGAAGATGATGAAGACTTGAAGAATACAAGAAGATTGTATTTAGATGCAAGATTAAGTGGGAGATTTAAAATCTCTTACTTTGTGTTTTAACCCCTTAACCGGTTGTATTTGTTTTCGGCTAAACAAATGTATACCAAATTGGCTTGATTGTGAACATATTTGTTTTGCATGCATGGTTGTTTATTGTGTTTGTAAGTTTGGTTGCTACAAGTAAATCACATGTTAACAACAAGCAAAATGATAATTTAATTAGTTAAATTAGACATTATTAACGACATGCAAAACGACAATTTAAATGGTTAAATTAAAAATGGCTAAAAGGACATTAATAAACGGTTATTAAGAACATGAAAAGGATCATATATATAAAATGGTTTATATCATGTAATTGGCTTAATTACAAGACATGAAAATGGTTTTTCATATGTACCATACACTAAATGCATGTTGGTGTATGGCATAAAAGTTTTCTTAAACTAGAAATAATGAAAAATTAAAATCCCTTATTAACAAGGCAAACAAGTTAAATGCCATCCTTTTGTGTGACACTTAAAAATATTAGAGAACTCATAATGGGATAAAGGTCACCTAACCGTTATGAGCAAACTAATATGATTAAGGTGAATTTCGCGCACTTGTAGGATAAAGGTCACCTAACCACTTGTATGTTAAATTTACGTGTTTACACAAGTAGGGCGACTTGATTTGGGAATCATGAACTTAGGGTCACCGAAGCATGAGGAACAAATAGGCATTGATGGAATAAATATGCCATGCAAAAGGATTGCATGATTCCATAACAAAGAAGTTGCAAAAGGATTGAAATTGTCATATAATGACTACCTAGCTAAATCAAATGACGGGATAAAGGTCACCTAACCGAAATTTGGTTTACCTTTGGATTCTAAAATTTAATAAATATCAATTGGATTTAAAGGGTATTGATTGTTAAATTAAAATTGATACTTAAACAACTTTGTTAAATTTTGTAGATGGCCGCCAATAACAACAACATTCCAAACGCACCTATCAACTTTAACAACCTATCGTTGAGGCCTATCCTCGAAAAGGAAAAACTCAACCATACGAACTTCATGTATTGGTTTTGCAATCTAAGAATTTTCCTCAAACTAGAGGATAGGGTGTATGTGATGGAAGACCCCATTTCCGATCAACCGGATGAGGATGATACGGAAGGCATGGCTTATTGGGAGAAATATTGCACCGATTCGGTGCAAGTTTCTTGCCTCATGCTTGGGACTACGATACCGGAACTCCAAAAGGACTTCAAGCATCATAGTGCATATGACATGATCACACAATTGAAGGAGATGTTCCCCAACAAGCTCGTGTCGAGCGCTCCGAAACGGTTCGAGCGCTTTATGCATGTCAGATGGACGACTCCCAATCCGTTTCATCTTATGTCCTTAAGATGAAAAGCCTAATTGATCGAGCAAACCGTCTAAACTGCAACGTGTCTAATGAATTAGCCACGGACCTTATCCTTAATTCTTTGTCAAAGAGGTTTGACACATTTGTAATGAATTACAACATGAATGGATAGGATAAGAGCATTGGCGAATTACATGCCATGCTTAAGACGGCCGAAGCGAGCATGGGTAAAAGGGCTTCACCCATGTTTATGATCAATGAAGGCGGGTCCAAAAACAATAACACTTCTAAGCCAAAGACGGCTAAAAGGAAAGGACCCGCCTATCAAGGCAAGGGCAAGGGAAAGGGGAAGATGGTTACCCCAACCGACAATAACAAGAAGCAAAAGGTTGTCGGTAAAGCTAACCCCAAGCAAAAGGTCAGTGGAAACACAACTGCCCGGTCTACCTAAAGGATTTGAAAGAATAGAGGGATGCAGGGCAAACCTCAGGTAATGTATATATGGTATACGTTGAGCTTAGTATTACTTCTTCTAATACATAGGTATTAGACACAGGATGTGGAACTCATATTTGCAATTCTTTGTAGGGGTTCAAAAGAAGTAATCAAGATGCGGGAACAACAAGTCTCTTCATGGGAAATGGAGCAAGGGTGCAAGTGAAAGCTCAAGGAGACTTTGTTTTAAAGCTTCCAAGTGGTTTGGAGCTTATTTTGAAAAATATTTTGTATGCACCCGATTTATCACGAAACATTATTTCTGTATCCCGTTTGAAACAATATGGTTTTAATCTTAATTTCATTAATGATGATATCCATGTTTATTTAGATAATGTGTTCTATTTTAAGGCTTCGCCTTTGAATGGTATTTATGAATTGGTTCATGATGACACATCATTCAATAGCTCAATGTTCCATGCAAACACCAAGAAACTCAAAAGGGATTTGAGTGATTCCTACTTATGGCATTGTCGCCTTGGTCACATAAACAAGTCCGAATGCATACACTTCAAAAGAATGGACTTTTGAAATCAAATGAACTAGACTCGTTTGATGTATGTGAATCTTGTTTACAAGGCAAAATGACTAAAGCACCTTTCAAAGGGACCTATGAAAGGGCTAAAGACTTATTGGGATTAATACATTCGGATGTATGTGGACCCTTTAAGCCCATGACTAGGAAAGGTGAAAGATACTTCGTCACTTTCATTGATGACTTCAGTCGTTTCGGATATGTCTACTTGTTAAGACACAAGGACGAAACTTTTAAAGCATTCAAGGAATATCAAAATGAAGTAAAAAATCAACTCAATAAGACAATCAAGGTACTTCATACCGATAGAGGAGGTGAATACCTAAGCGATGCTTTCCAAGATCATCTTCAAAGTTGTGGGATAATCTCGCAACTCACTCCTCCTGGAACACCCCAACTTAATGGAGTTTCCGAAAGGAGGAACCGAACCCTAATGGATATGGTTCTATCTATGATGGCAAGAATCTCGTTACCTCTATCATTTTGGGGTTATTGTCTATGCTCCGCGGCTCGTATTTTAAATATGGCCCCAACCAAGAAAGTGGAACGAACTCCTCATGAGATGTGGTTTGGAAAACCTCCATCTCTATCATACTTTAAGGTATGGGGATGTGAAGCTTATCCTAAGCGTTACGTCCCTAATAAGTTGAATGCTCGATCCACGAAGTGTATCTTCATAGGATATCCCAAGGATGATATGGGATATTATTTCTATGATCCATCCGAGCAGAATGTATTTGTTGCTCGGAAGGCTGAATTCCTTGAAACTAAGTTCCTAATGGAAGGTAATAGTGAAAGAAAGATAGATCTTGAGGAGGTTCAAGATCAAGTAGATGATACACAATTGGTTGACACTAGCACTCAACATGAAAATGTTGAGAATGATCAAATGGATGATCAAAGTGTACAAGACGTTCGCAGATCTGGTAGGATTAGTAATCCTCCTGAGAGATATAGGTTTCTCATGAACGGTTACTATGTGGTTGATTTGGATGAACCAACAAACTACCAAGATGCTTTATCAAGGATTGATAAAGATAAATGGCAGGAAGCCATGAACGCTGAGATGCAATCCATGTATGACAACCAAGTTTGGGAACTTGTTGCACAACCTGCTGGCTGTAGGCTAGTTGATTGTAAATGTATTTTCAAAATGAAAACCGACATACATGGAAACTTGGATACATTCAAAGCTAGACTTGTAGCAAAAGGTTTCACTCAAACTCAAGGGGTTGACTATGATGAAACTTTTTCGCCTGTGGCAATGCTAAAGTCTATTAGGATATTACTTGCCATTGCTGCTCATTATGATTATGAAATATGGAAAATGGATGTCAAGACCGCTTTCCTAAATGGACATCTTGAGGAAGATGTCTATATGGTTCAGCCTGAAGGTTTTGTTGATCCGAAATATCCTAAAAAGGTATGCAAGTTAAAGAAATCAATCTACGGATTGAAACAAGCATCAAGAATGTGGAATCATCGTTTTAATGAGGAGGCCAAGAAATTTGGCTTCATTAAAAATGGCGATGAAGCTTGTGTATACAAGAAAGCTAGTGGGAGCACTATCATGTTCCTTGTACTATATGTGGATGATATATTGTTATTTGGAAATGATATTTCGGAGATGCAAGGTGTTAAAACTTAGCTAAGTAAATGCTTCTCCATTAAGCATCTTGGAGAAGCACAATACATTTTGGGGATTGGGATCTACAGAGATAGATCTAAGAAACTGATAGGTTTGAATCAAAGTGCATACATTGAAAAGATCTTGAAAAGGTTCAAGATGTAGAACTCTAAGAAAGGTTTGGTACCTATTCAAAGAGGAACACTTCTCAGTTCATCTCAGTGCCCTACCACGAAAGATGAACAAGAGAGAATAAAGAAAGTCCCATAAGCATCTGCTATTGGGTCAATCATGTATGCTGTAGTGACCCGAACTTTTCCATGTTTATATATATTAATTGAGATTGATATTTACATGATTAAATGTTTCCAACATGTTAAGCAATCAAACTTGTTAAGACTTGATTAATTGAAATATGTTTCATATAGACAATTGACCACCCAAGTTAACCGGTGATTCACGAACGTTAAAACTTGTAAAAACTATATGATGACATATATATGGATATATATATAGTAACATGATACTATGATAAGTAAACATATCATTAAGTATATTAACAATGAACTACATATGTAAAAACAAGACTACTAACTTAATGATTTTTAAACGAGACATATATGTAACGATTATCGTTGTAAAGACATTTAATGTATATATATCATATTAAGAGATATTCATACATGATAATATCATGATAATATAATAATTTAAAATCTCATTTGATATTATAAACATTGGGTTAACAATATTTAACAAGATCGTTAACCTAAAGGTTTCAAAACAACACTTACATGTAACGACTAACGATGACTTAACGACTCAGTTAAAATGTATATACATTTAGTGTTTTAATATGTATTTATACACTTTTGAAAGACTTCAATACACTTATCAAAATACTTCTACTTAACAAAAATGCTTACAATTACATCCTCGTTCAGTTTCATCAACAATTCTACTCGTATGCACCCGTATTCGTACTCGTACAATACACAGCTTTTAGATGTATGTACTATTGGTATATACACTCCAATGATCAGCTCTTAGCAGACCATGTGAGTCCCCTAACACATGTGGGAACCATCATTTGGCAACTAGCAAGAAATATCTCATAAAATTACAAAAATATGAGTAATCATTCATGACTTATTTACATGAAAACGAAATTACATATCCTTTATATCTAATCCATACACCAACGACCAAAAACACCTACAAACACTTTCATTCTTCAATTTTATTCATCTAATTAATCTCTCTCAAGTTCTATCTTCAAGTTCTAAGTGTTCTTCATATATTCTACAAGTTCTAGTTACATAAAATCAAGAATACTTTCAAGTTTGCTAGCTCACTTCCAATCTTGTAAGCTGATCATCCAACCTCAAGAAATCTTTGTTTCTTACAGTAGGTTATCATTCTAATACAAGGTAATAATCATATTCAAACTTTGGTTCAATTTCTATAACTATAACAATCTTATTTCAAGTGATGATCTTACTTGAACTTGTTTTCGTGTCATGATTCTGCTTCAAGAACTTCGAGCCATCCAAGGATCCGTTGAAGCTAGATCCATTTTTCTCTTTTCCAGTAGGTTTATCCAAGGAACTTAAGGTAGTAATGATGTTCATAACATCATTCTATTCATACATATAAAGCTATCTTATTCGAAGGTTTAAACTTGTAATCACTAGAACATAGTTTAGTTAATTCTAAACTTGTTCGCAAACAAAAGTTAATCCTTCTAACTTGACTTTTAAAATCAACTAAAGACATGTTATATATCTATATGATATGATAACTTAATGATTTAAAACCTGGAAACACGAAAAACACCGTAAAACCGGATTTACGCCGTCGTAGTAACACCGCGGGCTGTTTTGGGTTAGTTAATTAAAAACTATGATAAACTTTGATTTAAACGTTGTTATTCTGAAAAAAATGATTTTTATTATGAACATGAAACTATATCCAAAAATTATGGTTAAACTCAAAGTGGAAGTATGTTTTCTAAAATGGTCATCTAGACGTTGTTCTTTCGACTGAAATGACTACCTTTACAAAAACGACTTGTAACTTATTTTTCGGACTATAAACCTATGCTTTTTCTGTTTAGATTCATAAAATAGAGTTCAATATGAAACCATAGCAATTTGATTCACTCAAAACGGATTTAAAATGAAGAAGTTATGGGTAAAATAAGATTGGATAATTTTTCTCATTTTAGCTACGTGAAAATTGGTAACAAATCTATTTCAACCATAACTTAATCAACTTGTATTGTATATTATGTAATCTTGAGATACCATAGACACGTATACAATGTTTTGACCTATCATGTCGACACATCTATATATATTTCGGAACAACCATAGACACTCTATATGTGAATGTTGGAGTTAGCTATACAGGGTTGAGGTTGATTCCAAAATATATATAGTTTGAGTTGTGATCAATACTGAGATACGTATACACTGGGTCGTGGATTGATTCAAGATAATATTTATCGATTTATTTCTGTACATCTAACTGTGGACAACTAGTTGTAGGTTACTAACGAGGACAGCTGACTTAATAAACTTAAAACATCAAAATATATTAAAAGTGTTGTAAATATATTTTGAACATACTTTGATATATATGTATATATTGTTATAGGTTCGTGAATCAACCAGTGGCCAAGTCTTACTTCCCGACGAAGTAAAAATCTGTGAAAGTGAGTTATAGTCCCACTTTTAAAATCTAATATTTTTGGGATGAGAATACATGCAGGTTTTATAAATGATTTACAAAATAGACACAAGTACGTGAAACTACATTCTATGGTTGAATTATCGAAATCGAATATGCCCCTTTTTATTAAGTCTGGTAATCTAAGAATTAAGGAACAGACACCCTAATTGACGCGAATCCTAAAGATAGATCTATTGGGCCTAACAAACCCCATCCAAAGTACCGGATGCTTTAGTACTTCGAAATTTATATCATATCCGAAGGGTGTCCCAGAATGATGGGGATATTCTTATATATGCATCTTGTTAATGTCGATTACCAGGTGTTCACCATATGAATGATTTTTATCTCTATGTATGGGATGTGTATTGAAATATGAAATCTTGTGGTCTATTATTATGATTTGATATATATAGGTTAAACCTATAACTCACCAACATTTTTGTTGACGTTTTAAGCATGTTTATTCTAAGGTGATTATTAAGAGCTTCCGCTATCGCATACTTAAATAAGGACGAGATTTGGAGTCCATGCTTGTATGATATTGTGTAAAAACTGCATTCAAGAAACTTATTTTGTTGTAACATATTTGTATTGTAAACCATTATGTAATGGTCGTGTGTAAACAGGATATTTTAGATTATCATTATTTGATAATCTACGTAAAGCTTTTTAAACCTTTATTGATGAAATAAAGGTTATGGTTTGTTTTAAAATGAATGCAGTCTTTGAAAAACGTCTCATATAGAGGTCAAAACCTCGCAACGAAATCAATTAATATGGAACGTTTTTAATCAATAAGAATGGGACATTTCAGTTGGTATCCGAGCGTTGGTCTTAGAGAACCAGAATTGTGCATTAGTGTGTCTTATCAAGTTTGTTAGGATGCATTAGTGAGTCTGGACTTCGACCGTGTTTACTTGAAAAATGATTGCTTAACAAATTTTGTTGGAAACTATATATTTTTAACATGTGAATATTATGTGATATATTAATCTCTTAACGCGTTTGATATTATGTGATAGATGTCTACCTCTAGAACAAGTCCCATTGACTCACCTAATAATAATGAAGAGTCAAATGTAAATTGGAATGATTCGTGGACTGATTCACAAGTTCCCGAAGAGGAACCGGAAGAAGAGTCGGAACCGGAAGAAGAATCGGAACCGGAAGAAGAATCAGAACCGGATGAAGAAATAGAACCGGTGGGGGAAATAATAAAACAGTTAAGTAAAAGAAAATCCTCAACCAACCGACCAAGGTTAATTATGGTCAATGGTGTTTCCGCCAAGGAAGCAAAATATTGGGAGGATTACCAATTCTCCGATGAATCTGATTCCGACGAGAATTCCGATGATGTTATAGAAATTACCCCAACTGAATTTAAAAAGGCAAAAGAAAATAATAAGGGAAAGGGCATAAAAATAGAGAAATCTAATTCCAACCCCGATGAACTTTATATGTATCGTCAACCCCCGAAGTCCTTAAGTTGTAACAATGACCCGGGAACCTCTAAACCACCAGGTTTTTCTAAACCAATGTGGAAAACGACGGCTCGTATTAGGGGAACATCATATATCTCTAGAAACTTAGCAAAACGAACCAAAACCGAAGAAGAAGAAACAAGCGAGTCGAAATAAGATAGTTGTATTCGTGTGGTGTAATATATGTAATATAGTGTGCTTATGCTTTATGATATATGTAAAAATTGCTTGTATTAATAAGTATTTTTTTTATGAATCTAACTCTTGTCTATTTTACAGTATAAAAACACAAAATGGATAGACAACCCAATATTTTAAGAGACCTACCCGGAGACATGATTAATGAAATCTTGTCTAGAGTCGGTCAGAATTCTTCGACACAACTATTTAAGGCGAGATCAGTTTGTAAGACATTCGAAGAACGTTCCAAGAATGCCTTGGTTTATAAAAGGCTTTCATTTGAAAGATGGGGGATATCACATTGGGAAATCCATAAGTTACGATGTGTTTACTTTGACGCATATATTGCGGGGAACCCAAATGCTATTTTACGCAATGGGTTAAGAAATTATTTTGACTCAATATATCCGAATATTGGACTTCGTGATTTAGAAAAAGCGGCTAACATGCAACATAAAGAAGCATGTTATGCTTACGGATTAGTAATGTTCGCGTCTCACCAAAGTGAGAACAAGAACATCGGGCTACAACTATTAAACAAAACGTTCCCACAAGTGACGGAGTCGGTAATTGGGGTAAGAAATGAGGTTTTTAGATTGTTACGGGACTGTTGGACATTACGTAACCATTGTCCCTTTAACGACGTTACAACACGCTGTCTTATCAATGGCCATAACGGTTATGTTCCACAAGACCAAGGATGGGAAGTAATCCTAGTAAAACCAGAATGCATGACTTGTTTCTGGACGTATGAATTACGTGTCTTTATTGCCTTTGCTGAACGACTTGTGTACTAGCTAGAATTATCTTCACAACCATCTTGTATCAAATTTATTGTGTGCTATATTTCATGCTATATGTAAAATAAGCGGTATTGTAAGTTTGTAAAATATTGTGTAAAAGTTTGAACGCGAAATATTATTATAATCAGTTTTTCATATAGAATTATAGTAGTTGAATTGTATATTAGCTACTAAGTATGAACTTAACGGGTAGGTACTACCCGAATTTAAACTTATAAAACGCTAATATGAAGAAAAAGCTTTTATAAATGAGTTCATATTATGCTACAAAATACTATTAACTACTCTTAATATTCTGTATGATTAACTTGTTCCATTTGACTATTTTGAAGGAAATGGCACCGACTACTCGACACACCGTGAATATGAATGAAGAGGAATTCCGTACTTTTCTAGCTTCAAACATAGCCGCAGTACAGGCTGCGCTACATACCAACAATAACCTTGGATCTAGCAGTACAGGAAATCATGTAGGATGCACCTACAAAGAATTCACTGCCTGCAAACCTTTGGAATTTGATGGAACCGAAGGACCGATCGGATTGAAACGGTGGACCGAGAAGGTCGAATCGGTGTTTGCCATAAGTAAGTGTACTGAAGAGGACAAAGTGAAGTACGCTACGCATACCTTCACAGGTTCTGCGTTAACATGGTGGAATACCTATCTAGAGCAAGTGGGACAAGACGATGCGTACGCACTACCGTGGTTAGCATTCAAGCACTTGATGAACGAGAAGTACCGTCCCAGAACCGAGGTCAATAAGCTCAAGACAGAACTTAGAGGGTTACGAACCCAAGGATTTGATATTACCACGTACGAAAGACGATTCACAGAATTGTGCCTATTGTGTCCGGGAGCATTCGAAGATGAGGAAGAGAAGATCGACGTGTTTGTGAAAGGATTACCGAAAAGAATCCAAGAAGATATAAGTTCACACGAGCCCGCCTCCATACAACAGGCATGTAGAATGGCTCACAAACTAGTGAACCAGATTGAAGAAAGAATTAAAGAACAGACTGCTGAAGAGGCCAATGTGAAGCAAGTCAAAAGAAAGTGGGAGGAAAACGGTGATAAGTGTAATGACCCGCACTTTTTCGATCGTTCTATCACGAACTATATAGCATATGATAATTATTCGTTTGTGTATATATATGTATATATACATATTTAACATGATCTAAGGATGTTTTAATATCTCATTTTGTATTAATAACAATAAGTTATAAGTATATTTTGAAACTACTAACTTAAGTTTTCAAAACGATAACCATACGTAACGTTATTTGACATAAATACTTATAACATATAATGTTTATACATATATCGTATATGTAATGTATTTAATCACTTTTAAGGACTTAAATACATAAAACAATATAAGTATATTCACAAAAGATAGCTATATTTGAATTCTCATTCCATTTTTCACAAGATTTCTATACGTATATCTAGAGTACATGTACTCGTATCATACCTAACCTCTATACGTATTTACTATTGGTATACACACATCAAATCACCACCAACCAGCCCTTGTTCAATGCCTTATGTATAAGGTAACTACTTTTGTTATCTAGTATTACAATTTCACATGATTAAAAGATTTTTTCACAAAATTACAAACTTATACACCTTTTACATCACCATTTATACTCCATCCATTTTCAATTTTTGATTCATTTTTACCTCAAACCTCTAGCTAAAAACACACACACTTTTAAGAGTCTTAGACTCCATAACCATTCAGCTAATATCCATGAAGATCTAGCCATAAAAACATCACTTAATCACCATAAGAAAACTCTTACAAAAACACTTCAAGAATCCTTCCAAGAACACAAACTTACTTCCAATCTTTCATCCAATTCCATCACCCTTTTGGTTCTAGGTTCTTACTCCTCTTTTACAGAAATCTTGTCCAAGTAACTTGAGGTAGTAACTTTGTTCATAACCTTATTCGATTCATATATATATAGCTATCTTATTTTGTGGTATAAAATTTTAACAACAAGAACATAGTTTGAATGTTTTCAAACTTGTTTGCAAACTAAATAGATCCTTCTAACTTAACTTTTAAAATACTTCAAGACCTGTAATATAACTTAAATATATGCTAATTTAACAAGGTATAATTTGGTTTTTCAAAGAACACCTTAAAAACTGTTTTTACGACGTCGGAGTGTAACCGGGGGCTGTTTTGGGTTGGATAATTAAAAACCATCTTGAACTTTGAATTGGAGGTTTATATTCTGGAAAAATGATATTTCTTATGAATATGATGACACATAAAAATTTTATGATTTAATTCAAAGTATAAGTATTTTTAGAAAAATGGTCATTAAATGATATTTTTGTAACAAAAATGATTAACTTCATAAGTTTCACTAAAGTTTGACCTATGACCTGTGATTTCGAATACAAACTAAGGTATTTACAGTTCATAATCTTAAAGAGGGACTCGATCCAAGGAAGTGGCAAGTTGAATCAACGAAAACGGAATTGTAACGAAGAAACTATGACCAAAACGAGATCGGATATCTAAGACTAGTTTAGCCACGAAAATAATTGGAGAAAATTTAAAAAATCACATCTTTCTAAAATAACATGATATTTTATATATATGTACTCATAATTTAATTTTATATGGTTCAGGATCACCCGTAAACAATACGAGAAGATTAATCATAAGATCCCATGATTGTACGCAACACGTCATTTGACAACACCGGTACTTTATGTACGCAACACGTCATTTGACAACACCGGTACCGTGGGTCAAGATTAATCTCGACCAATACATATACGATGGGGGTTTTTTTCATTGGGGGTTTATTAAACACCTAAAAATGAACCATTAAAATTGAATTACTAACATCGGACTGCTAACTACGGACTAAGGAATTATTAAAAGTATTAAAAGTATTATAAGTATATATATGTGACGTTTGTTTAAAAAGAAAAGGTATTGATATATTATATATGGATAGGTTCGTGATATCAATCGGAGACCAAGTCGAAATTACATATCTTCAAGACAAAAGTGAGTATATAGTCCCACTTTTAAACTCTAAGTATTTCGGGATGAGAATACATGTATTTTATGTTTTACGTTATGGACACAAGTAACTGAAAAATATATTCTACGTTGAGTTGTACCACTGGCATACTTCCCTGTAGCTTGGTAACTATTATTTACAGCGGTATTGTAAACACGAATCCTGTTGATAGATCTATCGGGCCTGACAACCCCAACCGGACTGGACGACCAGTATTCAACGGTCACACAGTACTTCGTTTCGTGACTACACTTGGTACGGTGTAGTAAGATTTCATAATAAAGGGAATATGCGACGTGATTAAATGTTAAGTATGGTTACCAAGTGCTCAACCACTTAGAATATTTTTATTAAAATGTTTACATATGAAATCTTGTGGTCTATATATATATTGCTGCCGGCATTAAACCTATATCTCACCAACTTTATGTTGACGTTTTAAACATGTTTATTCTCAGGTAATAATTAGAAGCTTCCGCTGCAACATGTTGAATTTAAGCAGGATCTTGCGTACTCATATTTGTGTCAAAAACAAAACTGCATATCCGAGGATTTGTATTGTAAAATATGCTAGAAATCGTGTTGTTATCATCATATGTAAAGTTTGTAAGTCTAAGATTATCGCTAAACGATAATCATCTTTTTATTGTCTAAAGCTTGTATCAAAAATAAGAATTATGGTTTGTAATGTAAAATATATGCAGTTGTTCTTTTAAAAATGTCGCATATAGAGGTCAATACCTCGCTATGAAATCATACGTTATCTAACACGTTCTTATGGTTAAGGACGGGTTATGACATGTGGTATCAGAGCGGTGGTCTTAGCGAACCAGATTTGCATTAGTGTGTCTAACTGATAAGTCGTTAGGATACATTAGTAAGTCTGGACTTTGACCGGATCTGATTTAACAACCATTGCTTATCATTGTTGGTTAAAATTTATATGTAAATATTATGTAGTACTAATGGGTTAGTTGTTGTGTGATAGATGTCGGGCTCAAAACTTATTATCACATTCAGCGACTCCGAATCAGAATCTTCAGATGGTGTTTCAGTCATTAACCTATCCGATGACGAAAATAATATCTTTGGGGAAGACTCACAAATTCTGGATGAACCGACTATAGAGAACCCGGAAAGTGAACCCGAGGAGGAAAGTGAACCCGAGGAAGAAATACAGGAAATTACAAAAGACAAGTTCGAACTAGGAAAGAAACGAAAGGCTAATGAATTAAAAAATTCAAATCCCGAAGAGGATGATGTGGCACCAACTCCACTAGACACTACCACCCCTATTCCCGCTATTCCTATTCGTTCTATCCCGGCATCTAGTTCTTCAGGCCCACAGCCAAAATATAGGGAGACACCGCCAAAATATAGGCAGACAGCCAGGATAAGCGTTAAGCGATTCTTTGAACCTAAACGTCCTAGAAAATAGACCAAACGATGCGCTGCCATATTAAACCATGGGATCATATAATGTTTTGTATAATATTATTAGTGTGGTTTGCTTAATGTTCGATGTAAGATAAGCATATGTAAAATAGTGAAGTGTGAAATGCAATAATTTTCCATGGTTAAGTATTATTTGGGTGGTAGTAATTGATTTTCGTACTAAGCTATTAAGTATGAACTTTAACGGGTAGGTACTACCCTAGATATAATTATAAAATGCTAATAAGAAGAAAAGGCTTTTATAATAATAACTGGTTCATATTATTAATAAGCTACGATGTACTGTAAATACATACTACATCTATAATATTCCATGTGAATAATTATTTTTTTTTCATTCTTATTGAAGATTATGGCGCGATTGAACCGAATGACGGAACAAGAAATCCAGGAACTCATCAATCAGCGAGTGAACGACAGAATGTTATGGGTCGAGGCTGCAAGAGCTGCTGCAGTTAACCCAAATCCTCGTGTAGGATGCACCTACAAAACTTTTCAAGCTTGCAAGCCCTCATCATTCAGTGGAACAGAAGGACCGATCGGTTTAACCCGGTGGATAGAAAAGATGGAGACTGTGTTTAAAATCAGTGGTTGTGTTGAGAAGGACATGACCAAGTATGCATCGTGCACTTTACAAGATAGTGCACTCACGTGGTGGAAAATTTTTGTGAAGGCTGTAGGAGGAGATGTAGCTTATGATACTCCATGGGAAGAATTCAAAACAATGTTAATCAACGAATATTGTCCAAGGAACGAGGTTAGGAAGTTGGAAGATGAATTACGAAGTCTGAAGGTTATTGGTACTGAAATCACCAACTACAATCAGCGATTCATGGAATTAGTTTTGCTATGTCCTGAATTGGTTCCAACCGAAGAACGGAAGATTGAAATGTACAAAGATGGTTTGCCCAAAAAGGTCAAGGCAAATGTTACAGCATCGAAACCTAAGACAATTCATGAAGCTATAACCATGGCAAATGAGCTAATGGATCAGGTCATCATGGATAAGAAAGTATTCAATACTGATGTGAAGGTATCAGGTAACAAAAGAAAGTGGAATGGAAATTATGATCGAGGTAACCAACAACAATCTTTTAAGAAACAAGAAATCACGCAAGGCGCGGGTAGTGGTTTAAGCTTTGGTTACAAAGGACAAAATCCTTTATGTAACCGATGCCACAAACATCACTCTGGCTACTGTAATGTGGTATGCAACAAATGTAATCGAAAGGGTCATCTTGCTGAAGATTGTAGGGCTCTCGTTACAAATACAAATGGAATCAAGACTCCTGCCACCAATGCAAATAGAACTGCTTTGGCTACCATTACTTGTTATGGGTGTGGAAAACAGGGTCATTATAAGAGCCAGTGTCCGAATCCAGAGAAGAATAATGGATCTGCAAGAGGAAGAGCATTTGTTATTAATGATAGAGAGGCGTGTGAAGACCCGGAGCTTGTTACGGGTACGTTTACCATTAATAACTTATCCGCATCTATTATATTTGATACTGGTGCTGATAGAAGTTACGTGTGTAGAGACTTTCACGCTAAATTGAATTATTCATCATTACCTCTAGATGCTAAGTACATGATTGAGTTAGCTAATGGTAAACTAATTAAAGCCGATAAAATTTGCCGTGATTGTAAAATAAATTTAGCCGGAGAAACATTTAAGATTGATTTGATACCCGTAGAATTAGGAAGTTTTGATGTAATAGTCGGCATGGACTGGATGTCCAAAGTAGGAGCTGAAGTTGTGTGTGCCAAGAAGGCAATTCGCATTCCTTGTAAGGATAAAACGCCAGTAATGATTTATGGAGAGAAGGGTAACTCAAAGCTAAAACTCATTAGTTATTTGAAAGCTCAAAAGTGCTTGAAGAAAGGGTGCTATGCTATCTTAGCACATGTTAATAAAGTCAAAACGAAGGAAAAAGTGAAGAGCATTAATGACGTGCCTGTGGCAAGAGATTTTCCTGAAGTCTTTCCGGAAGAGTTGCCGGGATTACCTCCAATTAGATCTGTAGAATTTCAAATCGATTTAGTACCAGGAGCTGCACCAGTTGCCCGTACTCCATATAGACTTGCACCTTCGAGTTAAAAGAACTTCAGAGTCAGTTAAAAGAATTACTGGATCGTGGATTCATACGACCAAGTACTTCACCATGGGGAGCTCCGATTCTATTTGTTAAAAAGAAAGATGGATCTTTTAGGATGTGTATAGATTATCGTGAATTAAATAAGTTAACTATCAAGAATCGGTATCCACTACCAAGAATTGATGACTTATTTGATCAACTGCAAGGATCATGTGTTTATTCGAAAATCGACCTAAGATTGGCTATCATCAACTACGCGTCAAAGAAGAAGATATACCGAAAACTGCTTTTCGAACACGTTATGGTCATTACGAATTTTTGGTCATGCCGTTTGGATTGTCGAATGCGCCAGCTGTATTCATGGACCTCATGAATCGAGTTTGTAGTCCATATTTAGATAAGTTTGTTATTGTTTTCATTGATGATATTCTTATCTATTCCAAGAGTGAGCAAGAGCATGAACAGCATTTAAGGTTGATATTAGAGTTGTTGAGAAAAGAACAGCTATATGCTAAATTTTCTAAATGTGCTTTCTGGTTGAAAGAAGTGCAATTTCTTGGCCACGTTGTTAGTAGCAAAGGAATTCAGGTTGATCCAGCTAAAATTGAGGCCATTGAAAAATGGGAGACTCCTAAAACACCAATGCAGATACGCCAATTTTTGGGTTTAGCCGGTTATTATAGAAGGTTCATTCAAGATTTTTCTCGAATAGCTAAGCCGTTGACAGCATTAACGCAAAAAGGGAAGAAATACGAATGGACCTCGGAGCAGGAGAACGCATTTCAATTACTGAAGAAGAAGTTAACTACGGCGCCTATTTTATCGTTACCTGAAGGGAACGATGATTTTGAAATATATTGTGACGCTTCGCGACAAGGTTTTGGTTGTGTTCTTATGCAACGAAAGAAAGTTATTACATACGCATCCCGACAATTGAAGATTCGTGAGCGGAATTATACGACGCACGATCTAGAACTGGGAGCAGTCGTGTTTGCGTTGAAGATATGGAGACACAACTTATATGGGGTTAAATGCACTGTGTTTACTGATCATAAAAGCCTTCAACATATTTTTGATCAGAAATAGTTGAACATGAGGCAACGTAGGTGGGTCGAGCTGATAAACGACTATGATTGTGAAATTCGTTATCATCCCGGGAAGGCGAACGTGGTGGCCGATGCTTTAAGCAGAAAGGAACGAGAACCAATTCGAGTTCGAGCGATGAACATAAAAATTCGCATGAATCTCAACTCACAAATCAAAGAGGCTCAACGAGAAGCACTTACTAAAGAAAATATAGGAAATGAAATAATGAAGAAGTATGAGAAGCAACTCGTTATGCGGGAAGATGGAACTCGATATTTTGCAAATAGTATTTGGGTACCGAAGTTAGCTGGATTAAGGAAGTTGATTTTGAATGAGGCACATAAGACAAGATACTCGATACATCCTGGAGTTGGAAAGATGTATCAAGATCTTAAGACGCATTATTGGTGGCCTAATTTGAAGACAGATGTTGCAACATATGTTGGGGAATGTTTAACTTGTTCCAAAGTCAAAGCAGAACACCAGAAGCCGTCAGGATTACTTCAACAACCAGAAATCCCAGAATGGAAATGGGACGGTATTACCATGGATTTCATCACGAAGTTACCAAAGACTGCCTGGGGATACGACACTATTTGGGTAATTGTTGATCGTCTTACCAAATCTGCACATTTCTTGCCTATAAACGAAACGGATACAATGGAGAAATTATTACGATTATATATAAAGGAAATAGTTTCAAGGCATGGAATACCTATTTCCATTATATCTGATCGTGATAGTAGATTTACCTCAAAGTTCTGGCAATCACTCTAGGAGGCACTAGGAACTCGTTTGGATATGAGTACCGCATATCATCCGCAAACCGACGGGCAGAGTGAAAGAACAATTCAGACTCTTGAAGACATGCTCAGGGCATGTGTGATTGATTTTGGAAACGGATGAGATAAATATCTACCATTAGCAGAATTCTCGTATAATAATAGTTATCATGCGATCATTAAAGCTGCGCCATTCGAAGCATTGTACGGAAGGAAGTGTAGATCTCCTATTTGTTGGAATGAAGTAGGAGATCGACAATTAACTGGTCCCGAGATCATACACGAAACGACTGAGAAGATAGTACAAATCAAGGAGAGATTGAAAACAGCCCGTAGTCGCCAAAAGAGCTACGCCGATGTCCAAAGGAAACCATTAGAGTTTCAGATCGGTGACATGGTTATGCTAAAAGTGTCACCTTGGAAAGGTGTAATACGTTTCGGTAAAAGAGGTAAACTGAACCCAAGATATGTAGGCCCGTTCAAGATCATCGAACGCATTGGACCGGTAGCTTATCGACTCGAGTTACCGCAACAACTCGCCGGAGTACATAATACATTTCACGTCTCGAACCTTAAGAAGTGTCTTGCAAAGGAAGACCTCACCATTCCTCTTGAAGAAATCCATGTCGATGAAAAACTACAATTCATCGAAGAACCAATCGAAATCATGGATCGTGAAGTTAAACGGCTCAAGCAGAGCAGCATACCGATCGTTAAGGTTCGTTGGAATGCTCGAAGAGGTCCCGAGTTTACTTGGGAAAGAGAGGATCAGATGAAACGAAAGTATCCACACTTGTTTCTCGATGACGCAAAATAGGTACAATTTTAAAATTTCGGGACGAAATTTATTTAACGGGTAGGTACTGTAATGACCCGCACTTTTTCGATCGTTCTATACTTATAAGATTAATATTTACATAAATTAAACCTTACCAACATGATAAGCAATCCAAATTGTTGAGACTTATGTTTTTGAAATGAGTTTTACACAACGTTTGACCGTCTAGTTTGACCGATGATATCACGAACTATATAACATATGATAATTATTCGTTTGTGTATATATATGTATATATACATATTTAACATGATCTAAGGATGTTTTAATATCTCATTTTGTATTAATAACAATAAGTTATAAGTATATTTTGAAACTACTAACTTAAGTTTTCAAAACGATAACCATACGTAACGTTATTTGACATAAATACTTATAACATATAATGTTTATACATATATCGTATATGTAATGTATTTAATCACTTTTAAGGACTTAAATACATAAAACAATATAAGTATATTCACAAAAGATAGCTATATTTGAATTCTCATTCCATTTTTCACAAGATTTCTATACGTATATCTAGAGTACATGTACTCGTATCATACCTAACCTCTATACGTATTTACTATTGGTATATACACATCAAATCACCACCAACCAGCCCTTGTTCAATGCCTTATGTATAAGGTAACTACTTTTGTTATCTAGTATGACAATTTCACATGATTAAAAGATTTTTTCACAAAATTACAAACTTATACACCTTTTACATCACCATTTATACTCCATCCATTTTCAATTTTTGATTCATTTTTACCTCAAACCTCTAGCTAAAAACACACACACTTTTAAGAGTCTTAGACTCCATAACCATTCAGCTAATATCCATGAAGATCTAGCCATAAAAACATCACTTAATCACCATAAGAAAACTCTTACAAAAACACTTCAAGAATCCTTCCAAGAACACAAACTTACTTCCAATCTTTCATCCAATTCCATCACCCTTTTGGTTCTAGGTTCTTACTCCTCTTTTACAGAAATCTTGTCCAAGTAACTTGAGGTAGTAACTTTGTTCATAACCTTATTCGATTCATATATATATAGCTATCTTATTTTGTGGTATAAAATTTTAACAACAAGAACATAGTTTGAATGTTTTCAAACTTGTTTGCAAACTAAATAGATCCTTCTAACTTAACTTTTAAAATACTTCAAGACCTGTAATATAACTTAAATATATGCTAATTTAACAAGGTATAATTTGGTTTTTCAAAGAACACCTTAAAAACTGTTTTTACGACGTCGGAGTGTAACCGGGGCTGTTTTGGGTTGGATAATTAAAAACCATCTTGAACTTTGAATTGGAGGTTTATATTCTGGAAAAATGATACTTCTTATGAATATGATGACACATAAAAATTTTATGATTTAATTCAAAGTATAAGTATTTTTAGAAAAATGGTCATTAAATGATATTTTTGTAACAAAAATGATTAACTTCATAAGTTTCACTAAAGTTTGACCTATGACCTGTGATTTCGAATACAAACTAAGGTATTTACAGTTCATAGTCTTAAAGAGGGACTCGATCCAAGGAAGTGGCAAGTTGAATCAACGAAAACGGAATTGTAACGAAGAAACTATGACCAAAACGAGATCGGATATCTAAGACTAGTTTAGCCACGAAAATAATTGGAGAAAATTTAAAAAATCACATCTTTCTAAAATAACATGATATTTTATATATATGTACTCATAATTTAATTTTATATGGTTCAGGATCACCCGTAAACAATACGAGAAGATTAATCATAAGATCCCATGATTGTACGCAACACGTCATTTGTCAACACCGGTACTTTATGTACGCAACACGTCATTTGACAACACCGGTACCGTGGGTCAAGATTAATCTCGACCAATACATATACGATGGGGGTTTTTTCATTGGGGGTTTATTAAACACCTAAAAATGAACCATTAAAATTGAATTACTAACATCGAACTGCTAACTACGGACTAAGGAATTATTAAAAGTATTAAAAGTATTATAAGTATATATATGTGACGTTTGTTTAAAAAGAAAAGGTATTGATATATTATATATGGATAGGTTCGTGATATCAATCGGAGACCAAGTCGAAATTACATATCTTCAAGACAAAAGTGAGTATATAGTCCCACTTTTAAACTCTAAGTATTTCGGGATGAGAATACATGTATTTTATGTTTTACGTTATGGACACAAGTAACTGAAAAATATATTCTACGTTGAGTTGTACCACTGGCATACTTCCCTGTAGCTTGGTAACTATTATTTACAGCGGTATTGTAAACGCGAATCCTGTTGATAGATCTATCGGGCCTGACAACCCCAACCGGACTGGACGACCAGTATTCAACGGTTGCACAGTACTTCGTTTCGTGACTACACTTGGTACGGTGTAGTAAGATTTCATAATAAAGGGAATATGCGACGTGATTAAATGTTAAGTATGGTTACCAAGTGCTCAACCACTTAGAATATTTTTATTAAAATGTTTACATATGAAATCTTGTGGTCTATATATATATATTGCTGCCGGCATTAAACCTATATCTCACCAACTTTATGTTGACGTTTTAAACATGTTTATTCTCAGGTAATAATTAGAAGCTTCCGCTGCAACATGTTGAATTTAAGCAGGATCTTGCGTACTCATATTTGTGTCAAAAACAAAACTGCATATCCGAGGATTTGTATTGTAAAATATGCTAGAAATCGTGTTGTAATCATCATATGTAAAGTTTGTAAGTCTAAGATTATCGCTAAACGATAATCATCTTTTTATTGTCTAAAGCTTGTATCGAAAATAAGAATTATGGTTTGTAATGTAAAATATATGCAGTTGTTCTTTTAAAAATGTCGCATATAGAGGTCAATACCTCGCTATGAAATCATACGTTATCTAACACGTTCTTATGGTTAAGGACGGGTTATGACAATAAGAATCACCAATACAACAACAACAGCAATTACAACAATAATCGCAACAATTATCCCAACAATCGCAACATCAATCACAACTACAACAAACGGCCCAACAACAACAACAACAGCAACTACAACAATCATCCCAACAACAATAATAACCGCAACAACAATAACAACAATCAGAAGCAGCTATGCCAAAGGTGTAAAAAGTATCACTCGGGGTTCTGCACCAAATTTTGCAAAAAGTGTAAAAGAAATGGTCATAGTGCGGCGAAGTGTGAGGTCTACGGACCAGGGGTTAATAGAACGAAAGGAACAAATGGTGTCGGAACGAGTAATGGCGGAGCAAGTAGTGTCGGAGCAAGTTATGCCAATGTAGTTTGTTATTAATGTGGAAAACCGGGCCACATTATTAGAAATTGCCCGAACCCGGAGAACACGAATGGACAAGGCCGCGGAAGAGTTTTCAATATTAATGCGGCAGAGGCACAGGAAGACCCGGAGCTTGTTACGGGTACGTTTCTTATTGACAATAAATCTGCTTACGTTTTATTTGATTCGGGTACGGATAGAAGCTATATGAGTAGAGATTTTTGTGCTAAATTAAGTTGTCCATTGACGCCTTTGGATAGTAAATTTTTACTCGAATTAGCAAATGGTAAATTAATTTCAGCAGATAATATATGTCGGAATCGAGAAATTAAACTGGTTAGCGAAACATTTAAGATTGATTTGATACAAGTAGAGTTAGGGAGTTTTGATGTGATAATCGGTATGGACTGGTTGAAAGAAGTGAAAGCAGAGATCGTTTGTTACAAAAATGCAATTCGCATTATACGAGAAAAAGGAAAACCCTTAATGGTGTACGGAGAAAAGGGCAACACGAAGCTACATCTTATTAGTAATTTGAAGGCACGAAAACTAATAAGAAAAGGTTGCTATGCTGTTCTAGCACACATCGAGAAAGTACAAACTGAAGAAAAGAGCATCAATGATGTTTCCATTGCAAAAGAATTTCCCGATGTATTTCTGAAAGAATTACCGGGATTACCCCCACATCGATCCGTTGAATTTCAAATAGATCTTGTACCAGGAGCTGCACCAATAGCTCGTGCTCCTTACAGACTCGCACCCAGCGAGATGAAAGAACTGCAAAGCCAATTACAAGAACTTTTAGAGCGTGGTTTCATTCGACCAAGCACATCACCGTGGGGAGCTCCTGTTTTGTTTGTCAAGAAGAAAGATGGTACATTCAGGTTGTGTATCGACTACCGAGAGTTGAACAAACTTACCATCAAGAACCGCTACCCACTACCGAGAATCGACAACTTATTTGATCAACTACAAGGCTCGTCTGTTTATTCAAAGATTGACTTGCATTCCGGGTATCATCAAATGCGGGTGATAGAAGATGAAATTCCAAAGACTGCTTTCAGAACATGTTACGGTCATTACGAGTTTATGGTTATGCCGGTTGGTTTAACTAATGCACCAGCTGTGTTCATGGACCTTATGAACCGAGTGTGTGGACCATACCTTGACAAGTTTGTCATTGTTTTCATTGATGACATACTTATTTACTCAAAGAATGACCAAGAACACGGTGAACATTTGAGAAAGGTGTTAGAAGTATTGAGGAAGGAAGAATTGCACGCTAAGTTTTCAAAGTGTGCATTTTGGTTGGAAGAAGTTCAATTTCTCGGTCACATAGTGAACAAAGAAGGTATTAAGGTGGATCCGGTAAACATAGAAACTGTTGAAAAGTGGGAAACCCCGAAAACTCCGAAACACATACGCCACTTTTTAGGACTAGCTGGTTACTACAGAAGGTTCATCCAAGACTTTTCCAGAATAGGAAAACCCTTGACTGCATTAATGCATAAAGGGAAGAAATTTGAATGGAATGATGAACAAGAGAAAGCGTTTCAGTTATTGAAGAAAAAGCTAACTACGGCACCTATATTGTCATTGCCTGAAAGGAATGATGATTTTGTGATTTATTGTGACGCATCAAAGCAAGGTCTCGGTGGTGTATTAATGCAACGAACGAAGGTGATTGCTTATACGTCTAGACAATTGAAGATTCACGAACAAAATTATACGACGCATGATTTGGAATTAGGCGCGGTTGTTTTTGCATTAAAGACTTGGAGGCACTACTTATATGGGGTCAAAAGTATTATATATACCGACCACAAAAGTCTTCAACACATATTTAATCAGAAACAACTGAATATGAGGCAGCGTAGGTGGATTGAATTATTGAATGATTATGACTTTGAGATTCGTTAGTACCCGGGAAAGGCAAATGTGGTAGCCGATGCCTTGAGCAGGAAGGACAGAGAACCCATTCGAGTAAAATCTATGAATATAATGATTCATAATAACCTTACTACTCAAATAAAGGAGGCGCAACAAGGAGTTTTAAAAGAGGGAAATTTAAAGGATGAAATACCCAAAGGATTGGAGAAGCATCTTAATATTCGGGAAGACGGAACCCGGTATAGGGCTGAAAGGATTTGGGTACCAAAATTTGGAGATATGAGAGAAATGGTACTTAGAGAAGCTCATAAAACCAGATACTCAATACATCCTGGAACGGGGAAGATGTACAAGGATCTCAAGAAACATTTTTGGTGGTCGGGTATGAAAGCCGATGTTGCTAAATACGTAGGAGAATGTTTGACGTGTTCTAAGGTCAAAGCTGAGCATCAGAAACCATCAGGTCTACTTCAACAACCCGAAATCCCGGAATGGAAATGGGAAAACATTACCATGGATTTCATCACTAAATTGCCAAGGACTGCAAGTGGTTTTGATACTATTTGGGTAATAGTTGATCGTCTCACCAAATCAGCACATTTCCTGCCAATAAGAGAAGATGACAAGATGGAGAAGTTAGAACGACTGTATTTGAAGGAAGTCGTCTCCAGACATGGAATACCAATCTCTATTATCTCTGATAGGGATGGCAGATTTATTTCAAGATTCTAGCAGACATTACAGCAAGCATTAGGAACTCGTCTAGACATGAGTACTGCCTATCATCCACAAACTGATGGGCAGAGCGAAAGGACGATACAATCGCTTGAAGACATGCTACGAGCATGTGTTATTGATTTCGGAAAAAGTTGGGATCGACATCTACCGTTAGCAGAATTTTCCTACAACAACAGCAACCATTCAAGCATTGAGATGGCGCCGTTTGAAGCACTTTATGGTAGAAAGTGCAGGTCTCCGATTTGTTGGAGTGAAGTGGGGGATAGACAGATTACGGGTCCGAAGATTATACAAGAAACTACCGAGAAGATCATCCAAATTCAACAACGGTTGAAAACCGCCCAAAGTCGACAAAAGAGCTACGCTGACATTAAAAGAAAAGATATAGAATTTGAAATTGGAGAGATGTTCATGCTTAAAGTTGCACCTTGGAAAGGCGTTGTTCGATTTGGTAAATGAGGGAAATTAAATCCAAGGTATATTGGACCATTCAAGATTATTGATCGTGTCGGACCAGTAGCTTACCGACTTGAGTTACCTCAACAACTCGGGGCTGTACATAACACTTTCCACATCTCGAATTTGAAGAAATGTTTTGCTAAAGAATATCTCACTATTCCGTTAGATGAAATCCAAATCAACGAAAAAATTCAATTCATCGAAGAACCCGTCAAAATAATGGATCGTGAGGTTAAAAGACTTAAGCAAAACAAGATATCAATTGTTAAGGTTCGATGGAATGCTCGTAGAGGACCCGAGTTCACCTGGGAGTGTGAAGATCAGATGAAGAAGAAATACCCGCATCTATTTCCAGAAGATTCGTCAACACCTTCAACAACTTAAAATTTCGGGACGAAATTTATTTAACGGGTAGGTACTGTAGTGACCCGAACTTTTCCATGTTTATATATATTAATTGAGATTGATATTTACATGATTAAATGTTTCCAACATGTTAAGCAATCAAACTTGTTAAGACTTGATTAATTGAAATATGTTTCATATAGACAATTGACCACCCAAGTTGACCGGTGATTCACGAACGTTAAAACTTGTAAAAACTATATGATGACATATATATGGATATATATATATATAGTAACATGATACTATGATAAGTAAACATATCATTAAGTATATTAACAATGAACTACATATGTAAAAACAAGACTACTAACTTAATGATTTTTAAACGAGACATATATGTAACGATTATCGTTGTAAAGACATTTAATGTATATATATCATATTAAGAGATATTCATACATGATAATATCATGAAAATATAATAATTTAAAATCTCATTTGATATTATAAACATTGGGTTAACACCATTTAACAAGATCGTTAACCTAAAGGTTTCAAAACAACACTTACATGTAACGACTAACGATGACTTAACGACTCAGTTAAAATATATATACATGTAGTGTTTTAATATGTATTTATACACTTTTGAAAGACTTCAATACACTTATCAAAATACTTCTACTTAACAAAAATGCTTACAATTACATCCTCGTTCAGTTTCATCAACAATTCTACTCGTATGCACCCGTATTAGTACTCGTACAATACACAGCTTTTAGATGTATGTACTATTGGTATATACACTCCAATGATCAGCTCTTAGTAGCCCATGTGAGTCACCTAACACATGTGGGAACCATCATTTGGCAACTAGCAAGAAATATCTCATAAAATTACAAAAATATGAGTAATCATTCATGACTTATTTACATGAAAACAAAATTACATATCCTTTATATCTAATCCATACACCAACGACCAAAAACACCTACAAACACTTTCATTCTTCAATTTTCTTCATCTAATTAATCTCTCTCAAGTTCTATCTTCAAGTTCTAAGTGTTCTTCATATATTCTACAAGTTCTAGTTACATAAAATCAAGAATACTTTCTAGTTTACTAGCTCACTTCCAATCTTGTAAGGTGATCATCCAACCTCAAGAAATCTTTGTTTCTTACAGTAGGTTATCATTCTAATACAAGGTAATAATCATATTCAAACTTTGGTTCAATTTCTATAACTATAACAATCTTATTTCAAGTGATGATCTTACTTGAACTTGTTTTCGTGTCATGATTCTGCTTCAAGAACTTCGAGCCATCCAAGAATCCGTTGAAGCTAGATCCATTTTTCTATTTTCCAGTAGGTTTATCCAAGGAACTTAAGGTAGTAATGATGTTCATAACATCATTCTATTCATACATATAAAGCTATCTTATTCGAAGGTTTAAACTTGTAATCACTAGAACATAGTTTAGTTAATTCTAAACTTGTTCACAAACAAAAGTTAATCCTTCTAACTTGACTTTTAAAATCAACTAAAGACATGTTATATATCTATATGATATTCTAACTTAATGATTTAAAACCTGGAAACACGAAAAACACTGTAAAACCGGATTTACGCCGTCGTAGTAACACCGCGGGCTGTTTTGGGTTAGTTAATTAAAAACTATGATAAACTTTGATTTAAAAGTTGTTATTCTGAAAAAAATGATTTTTATTATGAACATGAAACTATATCCAAAAATTATGGTTAAACTCAAAGTGGAAGTATGTTTTCTAAAATGGTCATCTAGACGTTGTTCTTTCGACTGAAATGACTACCTTTACAAAAACGACTTGTAAATTATTTTTTGGACTATAAACCTATACTTTTTCTGTTTATATTCATAAAATAGAGTTCAATATGAAACCATAGCAATTTGATTCACTCAAAACGGATTTAAAATGAAGAAGTTATGGGTAAAATAAGATTGGATAATTTTTCTCATTTTAGCTACGTGAAAATTGGTAACAAATCTATTCCAACCATAACTTAATCAACTTGTATTGTATATTATGTAATCTTGAGATACCATAGACACGTATACAATGTTTCAACCTATCATGTCGACACATCTATATATATTTCGGAACAACCATAGACACTCTATATGTGAATGTTGGAGTTAGCTATACAGGGTTGATGTTGATTCCAAAATATATATAGTTTGAGTTGTGATCAATACTGAGATACGTATACACTGGGTCGTGGATTGATTCAAGATAATATTTATCGATTTATTTCTGTACATCTAACTGTGGACAACTAGTTGTAGGTTACTAACCAGGACAGCTGACTTAATAAACTTAAAACATCAAAATATATTAAAAGTGTTGTAAATATATTTTGAACATACTTTGATATATATGTATATATTGTTATAGGTTCTTGAATCAACCAGTGGCCAAGTCTTACTTCCCGACGAAGTAAAAATCTGTGAAAGTGAGTTATAGTCCCACTTTTAAAATCTAATATTTTTGGGATGAGAATACATGCAGGTTTTATAAATGATTTACAAAATAGACACAAGTACGTGAAACTACATTCTATGGTTGAATTATCGAAATCGAATATGCCCCTTTTTATTAAGTCTGGTAATCTAAGAATTAGGGAACAGACACCCTAATTGACGCGAATCCTAAATATAGATCTATTGGGCCTAACAAACCCCATCCAAAGTACCGGATGCTTTAGTACTTCGAAATTTATATCATATCCGAAGGGTGTCCCGGAATGATGGGGATATTCTTATATATGCATCTTGTTAATGTCGATTACCAGGTGTTCACCATATGAATAATTTTTATCTCTATGTATGGGATGTGTATTGAAATATGAAATCTTGTGGTCTATTATTATGATTTGATATATATAGGTTAAACCTATAACTCACCAACATTTTTGTTGACGTTTTAAGCATGTTTATTCTCAGGTGATTATTAAGAGCTTCCGCTGTCACATACTTAAATAAGGACGAGATTTGGAGTCCATGCTTGTATGATATTGTGTAAAAACTGCATTCAAGAAACTTATTTTGTTGTAACATATTTGTATTGTAAACCATTATGTAATGGTCGTGTGTAAACAGGATATTTTAGATTATCATTATTTGATAATCTACGTAAAGCTTTTTAAACCTTTATTGATGAAATAAAGGTTATGGTTTGTTTTAAAATGAATGCAGTCTTTGAAAAACGTCTCATATAGAGGTCAAAACCTCGCAACGAAATCAATTAATATGGAACGTTTTTAATCAATAAGAACGGGACATTTCATATGCAATGATATGTACTAGACCGGATGTGTCATGTGCTCTTAGCCTGACAAGTAGATACCAGAATAACCCAGGAGATAGTCATTGGATTGCTGTCAAAAGTATATTGAAATACCTTAGGAGGACTAAGGATATGTTTCTAATATATGGGTCTGGTGAGGAGGAACTCGCTGTAAAAGGTTACGTGGACGCGAGTTTCCAAACTGATCGAGATGATTCTCGATCACAATCCGGTTATGTCTTCACATTAAATGGAGGTGCGGTCTCTTGGAAGAGTTCAAAACAGGATGTTGTTGCCTTATCCACTACAGAGTCAGAGTACATTGCCGCCTCATTGGTAGCTCAGGAAGCTGTATGGATGAAGAAATTCATCGACGACTTAGGAGTAGTCCCTTCCATTCAGGACCCTCTTGAGATCTTTTGTGACAACGAGGGTGCGATTGCTCAAATCAAAGAACCTCGTGCTCACCAAAAGACCCGTCACATTGAGCGGAGATTCAACTACATAAGGGATGAAGTTGAAAAGGGAAAGATATGTATTCACAAAGTTCACACAGATCTTAATATTGCGGATCCTCTCACGAAGCTCTTACATGGAGCAAAACACGCAGGACATGTTTGTGCATTGGGGCTTCGATATTCTAGTGATTGGTCATGATCTATTTTAAGTATTGTAATGGAACGAAATTGTTCAAACTCATTAATATGATTATGGCATTAATTTATTTTGAGTTATGTTCCTATTTTGCATATTTTATCCATGAATAAGTAATTATTCTAAATTCCGTAGTTGATCACATTTGTGGGAATAAGTGTTAGGTTTAGACTATTATGAACTTGGATTGGTATACATTCACGGGATGAATGTGGGGCAAGGTTGCAACCAAGGTTCATAGATATTTGTGGGATACAAATATTGGAAGACCCGCCCTCAAGATTTACTAAATGGAGCCTTTGTGGTTGATCACATGTAATCTTGAGTAAAGCCGAATATCATTGTATCCTCTGACCTGAGATACATATTGGGTTCGGATATTTACCGAGTATCGTGCCTTGATTCTTTCCTTCGCTATTCTGAAATATGGTAGTTCACAAGGAAGAGCTCAGGCATAATGCAAGGTACATATTTAGGACGTATGTAGTCAAGATGGAATTTGTCCCTCTTATTCGTTGAGAGTCAGATGTTTAAGGCCTAATAAAGTTAAATCTAAAAGAGAGTGATCATTCTTTCTCTCTTGGATTTAACATGACATCTAGGACGAAAGGATATAATGAAAGATTCACCTATTCATATTCGAGATGGGAACTCAAAAGGGATGATGTTATTGAATGGCACAAAGTCATAACATATTGGGGGTGATGGACGGTCGTTAGGTGGTATCCATCACTTGCATTAATTTCTTATGTTTCTCGTGCAAGTGGGAGATTGAAGGTATTTCGTATGCCCTAGAGACATATTAAATTAATGTGGCTAATATGTTATGATCCAAGTCGGGTCATACCCAATAACAAACTTATCGACACCTTATACGTATTTAATTTTAACGATTGGATCATTAAACAAATACGCGACACTTGGATTGTAGAAAAATCGGTTTTCTGAAATATTATCACTTGAGATAAATTATTTGGATAATTTATATATAATTGTTTAAAGGTTTAAATGATTAAGTTGTGTTATATTTTATAAAAGGTTATAAAATATATAAGTAACAATATATATATATATATATATATATATATATATATATATATATATATATATATATATATATATATACATGGGTTTATATATATTGTTTTATAAAATAATTTACATATTATAATACCCATCATGTGTGGCAGAATTTTAGACTCCAAGAGAGACCACACATGCTAGTTTTGCTACTTCCTATATACACAACTTCATATGTGCATGTCCTAGGAGAGATGTGTACATTTGACCAATTCTATCAAGTGATAAACAAGCAAAAAAACTGCACAAACACCTTCATTTTTCTGCAGTCTGGCCGTGGCCTTTGTGGGCGTAGAAGTGGTTCTTAATTTTTTTTTTTTGCAAGCTATATTCAAGTGTAATTAAATCCTAACTAAAGCTAGGGTGTTGGTGCACAAGTTTGGGGTATAACTACTTGAGGTTTCATACTTTTGAAGCTCCATTCATCATCATCATCTGCATCATTTACTACCTAGCTTGGAGAAGGTATAAACTCCTTTCTTACTTGTAGTTTGTAAGTATGTTTCACAACTTGATCCTAATTGAGATTTAACTTTAATTGGTTAAAGATTAACAAGTTCTTAATATGGTAATATACTTGCTTCCGCTTTATTTGATTCTTAAAAAGGTTTTAAGTATTATGTTACTTGTTAAATCCCAACAATATGATACATTTTACAAACATTACATTCGTTTTAAAAGAAAAACTTTCATTTCATCGAAAGTTGACAGGCATGCATACCACTTCATAATATCCAACTATAAATGATCTAATCTGTCATTTACTTAATCATAATCTTTACCGAACTTAACGACTTGAATGCAATGTATTTTGAAATATGCCATGAATGATAAATGCAAAGTGGAAGATTTCTTTCATACTTGAGAATATACATGCTTTAAAGTGTCAACCAAAAGGTTGGTGAGTTCATTAGTTTATTATAATCGATCATTTTCATCATTTTAATAGACCACAAGAATTTCATTTCCATTTCTCATAAATATACGTCCCATGCATAGAGACAAAAATCATTCATATGGATTGAACACCTGGTAACCGACATTAACAAGATGCATATAAGAATATCCCCTATCATTCTGGGACATCCATCGGACATGATAAAAACAACATCGAAGTACTAAAGCATCCGGTACTTTGGATGGGGTTTGTTAGGCCCAATAGATCTATCTTTAGGATTCGTGTCAATTAGTAGATCGGTTTACTAATTCTTAGGCTACCAAGCAAAAGGGGCATATTCGGCTTCGATCATTCAACCATATAATGTAGTTTCGATTACTTGTGTCTATTTCGTAAAACATTTATAAAAGCGCATGTATTCTCAGTCCCAAAAATATATATTGCAAAAGCATTTAAAAAGGGAGTAATGAAACTCACAATACTGTATTTTGTAGTAAAAATACATATGACGATACTGAACAATGCAGGGTTGACCTCGGATTCACGAACCTATATCATTTATATATATATTAACACATATAATAACAATTAAACAAGTTTTATATATTAATATTAATATACTTTATAATTTATATGTTATATTAATAAATAGTTTAATTATACCTATTATATATATATATATATATATATATATATATATATATATATATATATATATGATTATATTAAAAGGTATTTATTTATTATATATAACTTAGTTAATATTTTATAATAATAACATTTTATTTAAATCAATATGTAATATTAATATAGTTAGGATATATGTAAAAATATATTTTTATATAAATACCATTTGTTTATTATAATATTACTAAAACAATAATAATAGTAATAATAATGATAGAATAATGATAATTCTAATAAAAATGATAAACTTAATAAAAATGATAATTTTAATAATAATACTAACTTTAATAATAATAATAAAAATGATAATTTTAAATATTAATGTTACTTTTAATAAGAATAATAATTTTTCTAATAATGATACTCCTAATAAAAATAATAATGATTATATCCATAATAATGATAACATTAATAATAATAATACTTATATTAATAATAATGATGTGATAATAATAATAATATCAATAAAAATGATATTACTAGTAATGATAATAGTATTAGTCATAATAATAATAATAATAATAATAATAATAATAATAATAAATATAATAATAATAATCATAATTGTAATTATAATCATGATAATAATAATAAATGATAATTAATAATAATAACAATAATAATAATGGTAATAAAATAACAAAGTACAACCTTTGAAGACAAGCTTTTAAAAAAACAAAACGCCACTGCCTGGATTCGAACTCGCGACCTCTCGTTTGACAAACACACGCCCAAACCATTATTCTGCTTAATCTTTTCTGAATTAATATCCCATATTATTATTATAACACGCTTTCTGTTTCACCCATTATCCTAATCATATTATGAAGCGTCCCGTTCATATCGAATATAAACATCACGTACTCATTGGTGTCATTGCGATGTATTGACCTCTATATGTGACATTTTTCAAAATCTGCATACATTTTTATAATGCAAACCATAACCTTTATTATAATCGAAGGTTCAAACAGCATAATAATGATTATCGTTTAGTGATAATCTTAGTTTTACAAACTTTACATTTGATAATAACAATACGATTTCCAACATATTTCACATTACAAATCTTCCGATATGCATTTTTATTTTTGACACAAATATGCATACTCCAAATCTTGTTTAAATTCGGCATAATGCAGAGGAAGCTTTTAATTATCACCTGAGAATAAACATGCTTAAAACGTCAACATAAAGTTGGTGAGATATAGGTTTAATGCTAGCAGCGTTATAAATATAGACCACAAGATTTCATATACACAAACGTTTTAATAAAAATATTCTAAGTGGTTTGGCACTTGATAACCATACTTAACATTTAATCAACGTCGCATATTCCCTTTATTATGAAATCTCACTACACCGTACCAAGTATAGTTACCGAAACGAAGTACTGTGCAACCGTTGAATACTGGTCGTCCAGTCCGGTTGGGGTTGTCAGGCCCGATAGATCTATCAACAGGATTCGCGTTTACAATACCACATGTAAATAGTAGTTACCAAGTTACAGGGAAGTATGCCAGTGGTACAACTCAACGTAGAATATATATATTTTTTATCTCTTGTGTCCATAACGTAAATCATAAAATGCATGTATTCTCATCCCGAAATATTTAGAGTTTAAAAGTGGGACTATATACTCACTTTTGTCTTGAAGATATACGACTTGGTATCCGATAAATATCACGAACCTAACCATATATAATATATCAACATGTTTTCTTTTCAAATAATCATTACATGTATACTTATAATACTTTTAATATCTAATTGTCCGTAGTTACCAGTCCGATATTAGTGGTCCACAATTATTTGTTCAATAAAATAAATAAAGACCCCATCGTATTCGTATTGATCGGAATTAATCTCGACCCATGGTACCATGTTGTCAAATGACGTGTTGCGTACATAAAGTACTGTGTTGTCAAATGACGTGTTGCGTACAATCATGAGGTCTTATGATTAATCTTCTCGTGTTGTTTACGGGTGTTCCTGAAATATGTAGAATTAAATCATGAGTAAATATATATGAAATATCATATTAATTAGCAAAGATATGATTAGTTTAGTTTTACTCCAATTAATTTCGTAGCTAAACTAGCTTCGGATACCCAATTTTGTTTTAGACGTAGTTTCTTCAATATAACTCCGTTTTTGTTGGTTCAACTTGTCACTTCCTTGGATCGAGCCATTATTTATGAATATGAACTGTAAATACCTTAGTTTGCATTCGAAATCACAGGTTATAGGTCAAACTTTGGTGAATCTTATGAAAGTGATCATTTCCGTCGTAAAAACAACATCTAGATGATCATTTTTACAAAAATACTTACACTTTGAGTTACACGATGAGATTTTTATATATTAACATATTCATAAGAAATATCATTTTTCTAGAATATAAACTTCTAATTCAAAGTTTAAGATGGTTTTTAATTATCCAACCCAAAACAGCCCCCGATTGCACTCCGACGACGTAGATTCAGTTTTAAAGTGTTCTTTGTAAAATCAAGTTGTATCTTGTTAAGTTAGCATATCATTATGATATATTACAGGGCTTGAAGTGTTTTAAAAGTCAAGTTAGAAGGATCTATTTAGTTTGCGAACAAGTTTGAAATCATTCAAACTATGTTCTTGTTGTTATATATATTCGTAGTAAGATAGTCATATATGAATTGAACAAGATGATGAAACAAGGTTATACCTCAAGTATGATGAAGAAAGTTACTGAATAAACAAGATATGAACTTGTTCTTGATGACTTGGAAGATTAAGAAGTGAAATCATGAAAAGAAACAAAGGTTGTAAGTAAGTTTATATCTTGATTTAAGATAAATAACTTACATGAATTGAATCAAAGTTTAAACATAGTTTGTGACAACCCAGAAATTTCCAACCAAATTTAAACTTTAATCTTTATATGTTTCCGACACGATAAGCAATATTTGTTAAGTTAAATTGCAAGAATTTTAAACTATGTTCATACATTCATTCAACCTCGACCATGTTCCAACGATTCACGAACCATTAAACGAATATGATTATATATGTATATGTGTATATATATTATAACTTGAAACGTAAACAAAATATTAGATTAAATACTTTATATGATTGTATCTGTTTCAAAATATTTATCAATGGAATTAGAAGATAAGATCAAATGATTGAATTATCAGATATATTGAATTATGATTACAAGTCTCTGTTGAAAGGCCCACGTTGATTTGAAAAATCTTTCCGTTTTAACAATATTCGGAAAATGGTAAAGTGATTTATAAATAAGAACAAATTATCAATCATTGAGAACTAGACAAAGGATAGTGGAAGATTGAATCTCATAAAGACTCGATTGATCTATTTAGTTTCAAACGTACAAAAACGTTTTCAGTTTAAAAAGAACTTTATTATTAAAACGTATATAACTTTTATAAATATCTAGAACCACTTTTGACAACTCATTACTTAACTAGTATGATAAAGATAACGATATTTATATTTTATTATATTAAATATATATAACGATTTAAATTAATATTATATATATTTATACGCGTATTATACGTACATAGTTTTATACTTTTACTATACTTAAACTTTACCTTTACTTTATTTTTACTTTACTTTAACTTTAATAATTCATACTTTAATAATTCACTTTAATAATTCATACTTTAATAATTCACTTTAATAATTCATATTTTAATAATTCACTTTAATAAATCATACTTTAATAATTCACTTTAATAATTCAAAAATCTATTATAAATAGAATTCAATAGGTTTCATTATTTCATAGAAACTTGAAAATATTTTTTTCTAAACTCTCTCAATCGATTTACATATATATATTTACTCCGTATTATTTCAAGATATTATTAGTATACATAAAATATTACGACGGAGTGCTGTCCGAGTGATTTCGAAATTGTTTTTCGAGTAGGATAGGATTAAGGAAATTATGGGTTATAGCTATGGAGGTGATTGAGTATGGTTCATGGGTATGCTCGTGAGGTCAATATAGTGTTTATCATTTTCGTTGCGTCTACGTACCTTTCCTGCAATATTGAATCTCAATATTGATACGTGAGTACTCATAATTTAACTTTTACATACTAATAGTGTATCCCTGACTAGTGCTCGAGTATTTAGGATTATGCATGCTTGTACTTTTGATATTGCCCTTAGACAGGTTAGGTTGAATATTGAATTAGTTACACTTGCGGTTGAGATAAGGTATAAGATATGCATGTCCTTGGAAAGCTAGCGAAAAATTAAGGACTTTTCCTTTAGATATCGAATGGTTTCGATGAACGGATTAGAAGTTATAATCAATTGAATTTTCTATATTTTTATTAAAAATGATTATTATTATCGTCGTTTTTATCGTCGTTCTAGTTTTATCTTATTATTATCATTATTATTATCTTTATCAATAAAAGGGATTTATCATTAAAAATTGTTATTTTTTTATTATTACTATCGTTATTATCGTTAAAGTTATAATTAGTATTATTATTATTATTATCCAATTATTATTATTATTATTATTATTATTATTAGTATTATTATTATTATTATTATCATTATTAATATATATATCATTATTTAAAAATGGATATTGTCATTGTTATTATTATTATTATTACTATATTATCATTAAGATAATTATTAGTATTATCGTTAAAAATGTTATAGTAACTATCATTATTAATATTAGTGTAATTAAAACAAATATTTGTAACACCTAATTATTTTAATTACTATTATTATCATTATTATGAACACGATATAAAAGACGATTAAAAGCTATTAAACGAAACGATTAGGAAATAATGAGTAAGAGTATCATGATGAAATTAAAATATTATAAGATATTGATTTAGATAAAATTATCGTTCTTATTATTTTTATTATTACTATTATTATTAAAAATATCGCTAGTATTAAAACTATCATTTTAACAAAAATTATCATTTTAATAAAAATATCATTGTTACTATAAAATATCGTTATTATTATTATTTTAAATAGAATTATTATTTTAAAGATAATATTAAAAATTATGGTAAATATTAAAGTTATCATAATTAGAATTATCGTTTTATCATAATGTCATCTTAGTAATTATAAATATTGATATTTTTATAATAATAATTATTATTACAAAATAATACAACTTTTACTTACTATCATTATAGATATTATTTTATCAAATAAATATGTGATACAAACATATTTTACTACGTGTAATAACTTACTTTAATAATACCTATCATATTATCTTTATGATATTAAATGAACCCTATAAATTTTATTACTTAATATATATAAAAGTATATTATATTATATAAATTTAATATAAAATTTTATTTATTAATAAATAAATTATATTATTTACTCTAATAAATCTTTTAAAAATATTTAAAAATATAAAACGACGATATTTAAACTATATATTAATCATGTATTGATTTTTGGAAATTATTTTGAGTCAAATTTACTTTTGTTGACTTTTGCATATTAGTCTCGATCATTAGGATTGTGGTACACTATGACTTGGCCTAATTTGTTAGACAAATATTGACCAACACATAATTATATATAATTAATTTAGTTTCGTGAATCCGAGGCCAACCTTGCACTTGTTCAATGACATTATATGTATTTTTACTACGAAATACAGTATGGTGAGTTTCATTTGCCTTTTTACCCTTTATATTTTTGGGACTGAGAATACACGCGCATTTATAAATGTTTGACAAAATAGACACAAGTAATTGAAACTACATTCTATGGTTGAATTATCAAAATCGAATATGCCCCTTTTTATTAAAGTCTGGTAATCTAAGAATTAGGGAACATACACCTTAATTGACGCGAATCCTAAAGATAGATCTATTGGGCCTAACAAACCCCATCCAAAGTACCGGATGCTTTAGTACTTCGAAATTTATATCATGTCCGAAGGAGGATCCCGGAATGATAGGGGATATTCTTATATGTATCTAGTTAATGTCGGTTACCAGGTGTTCACCATATGAATGATTATTTTTGTCTCTATGCATGGGACGTATATTTATGAGAACTGGAAATGAAATTCTTGTGGTCTATTAAAATGATGGAAATAAATGATTATGATAAACTAATGAACTCACCAACCTTTTGGTTGACACTTTAAAGCATGTTTATTCTCAGGTGTTAAAGAAATCTTCCGCTGTGCATTTGCTCATTTTAAAGATATTACTTGGAGTCTTTCATAGCATATTTCGAAGAACGTTGCATTCGAGTCATTGAGTTCATCAAAGATTATTATTAAATCAATTTAGAGTTGGATAGTGGATATTATGAAATGGTATGCATGCCTGTCAATTTTCGATGTAAAGAAATTTTGTCTTTTAAAAACGAATGCAATGTTTGTAAAATGTATCATATAGAGGTCAAATACCTAGCAATGTAATCAACTATTGTGAATCGTTTATAATGTATATGAACGGGTCATTTCAGTTGGTATCAGAGCGGTGGTCTTAGAGAACCAGGTCTGCATTAATGTGTCTAACTGATAAGTCGATAGGATGCATTAGTGAGTCTGGACTTCGACCGTGTCTGCATGTCAAAAGTTTTGCTTATCATTTTATGTCAAAAATTAACTACTTATCATCCTCAGGAAATTACCTGCTTATCATTTTTAGTCTAAGACACGTCTTGCTGCATTGATTGCATGAATAGTGTATATACAAAAATTCATATCTTAGCATATCTGCTAAATCATATCTTTTCGTATCTGTTACTTTAAACTTTGCCTGACATATCCCGCAAAGTCCTCCGTAATCTACGAAATCTTTTGATATATATATATATATATATATATATATATATATATATATATATATATATATATATATATATATATATATATATATATATATATATTCTATGTAATTAGAATACCATCCGTTAGCCAAAATCATTTCATATCGAAAAAAAAAAATCCTTTATCCAATCGTACGAAATGGAATTCGTCATCAGTTCAAGTCACTCAGATTCCGAAATGGAATCCCATTCAAGCTCCGAAAGTAGTGTGACCGGAATAGATCAACCAATCAGTCATCACCTATTCTGGATGAATTGGGGATGGGTTTGTAGCCTCCTCAATCATTGGAGACAAGAAGAAGGTGATCCCTTCCATCTACCACATTGCCTTCTTGACGAAGAACCTGAAGCACTTACCGGCGAACCTGTCCGAAACACCATTTTCTCGCTCATTTCCAGAGTATCCTTTCACGATTATATATTACATCAAATTTTAGATTTTATTTATCCGCTCGTCTGAACCGACAATCACCCCGGTGTATTGGAAGAAGTCAACGAGCTTCGCGCTCGGGTAGTGGCTTTGGAGAATATGGTGCAGAGATTACAAACACCAGCAGCAGCATCAACAGCATAACCAGTACCACCATCATCAACGCCAACAGTACCATTACCACCTCCAACCACAACCGCGTCCTAAACCTCAACTTCACAATCTGTCCCAGGAGCATCAACGTCATACGCACCATAGATACCAAGGAGTACCAACAACAATAACTGACGAAGTATTAATTCATAACTTCATTGGAGAAACATTCCGCGACAATTATGTAATCTCTAAAGTCTTAGAGATTATCTAATCTTGCCCTAACCATAAATCAGTTAAGCGAACCAAAATGATAGAAGGAAGAGTAGAAACCCTGACAAAAATGGTGTGTGATTAACAAGCTAAACTTGCTTTACCAACAGCATCAACAGTACCGTCAGCGTTACCAGCATCGTCAGTACAGTCAACATCCGAATCAACAACACCGATAACATCACAAACTCCGTCAGTTCAAGAATCACTGTGGACATTAAAGAAATACTGCGTAAAAGTTATGTACTTTTTAAAGCCTTTAGGGATTATTCAATTCTAGTTTCAACCGTAAATCAAATGAGTTTAATTTAACATTAACTCATTAAATCTATGTTACATCTGAAGAAAATATACATATATATATTTTCATAAAGACTGTAATAAAATTCTTTTGTACAAAATATTAATTGTGAAATTTTTTTTTAACGGGTAGGTAATACCCGAGAGATATATAAATTCACAATTAATATGTTACATTCTTCGAATCTGATTCAGCAAATCATCCATTATACTCCCTACTTTCACAACAATATACATTCTTTTATAGAAACCAAAACAACCATACTCATTCAAAATTTAATTACATATTCTGATTTTGAAATCTCAAAATTCAACTTGAGATATGACCAAAATCATCACTCTTAGATCCTTACATCTTTCACAAGCTATATTTTGACTTCGAAACTGTGTTAGAACATCAAATGTATGTTAACGATTACAATCTGTGTTCAAACCCTTCGAAAATTTCTGAAGACACTTCGAATGATGAGCAATCGAGATGATGATCCAACCACATGTTACCCACAGTTATGTACCCGAAAAACTCTTGAAACCAAAGTAAAAGTTTAAACAACGTATCCGCGTCAGATTTTTTGGCATTTATTAGCAAAAATAACTTTGCGACTCCTATTCAAAGTAGCCAGTTTTGTCACAGCTCCAACAAGTCAACTTCAACTTTTCAGTCAGACTAACCTTATTATAACCTTGAGATATACACCTTCGTTACCAGGGAACCTTTTACATTTCACCACATTATTAGCAGATGTACCAACAACTTCATTACCCTTTGACTTTAGCCTCTCCAAAAAGTCATTATAATTATTCATTGAAACCCCATCATTTACTCATTCGCATCTTGTAATGAGAATTGCCATACGAATCATTGGGAATTAGCAATCAGTATTTTGAAATCTCGCAGGATGTCTACGCCAACAGTTATATGTGTACATATAACGTCTATCTTCTGGACTTAATTTGAATGTGAAGTTTCTGAAAAACACTCCGAACTACGAATTGGTTCTCCGAAAATGGAAAAATAAAATGCTGATGAAGCAGCAAAAACTATAAACGACTTAAAACGGTAAAAGCTGGATGATAATGATGAAGTGTGTTGGCAAAGCGCAGAAAAAGAGAAGTTTTGGAACTTGAAAATGGATTGAGCAAAGTAGGAAGGAGGCTGTGGACAAATTACAAAGACTGAACCTGACTTCAAAGGATCCAAATGATTTAGTACCTGCTGAAGTTATTAACGAATACCTTGCTCCTGACTCTAAACCCCTGCGGACAATATTATTCATCATCCTCTGATATTAGAAATTCTAAAATATCATCATATCTTTCATTATAAATATCCTCCATATTTCTGAAGATATTTTTTTAATTTTTCTTATTTGAAATCATTTACCTCTTCGCGCTATTTGTATTACATCATAAAAGAAACTATTTTAGTTTCAAAATTCTGAAACATTCAAGTTTAAAATAGGAATATTTTGAAGTAATGTTGGGAACTGAAGCATGAATTAGTATCATATAATGACACTTGATCAATGTGATTATATTACAGTAAGTCATGCTGAGTTTCTAAATGGAACGTGATGATTCACAGATCATAACATCATCATGTGCCATGTTATACGACTCTTGTATTCTATTTAACCTCTAAAATATCAAGAAAATATTTCTTGATGATTTTGCCTTTTGCAAGGTATTCTAGTAATTTGACAAGTCAAGATCGTGCCATCACAATTTCCTTCCTAGAACATTAACAATGTTCATTCCGAAATTCATATCTGTGAATTCTGGACCATTACAAGCGGTGCTTAATCGCAAGAAGAAGAAACGAAAGGACAAAACTCCGAAATAGAAATTGGGCTATAAATTGCAGCAAATAAAAGAGAGCATTAACTGTGAATGATAATGATTATAGAAGACAGAAGTAGATACTTTGAAATATAAGGGAACATATAAATTCCAACGACAAACCAGAAATTATAAACCATATATATTGATGCATATAGCAATATAAAGACACGGGAGAACTAGAAACACTATAAACCCAAGAGTATAGTAGAAATAAATAGATTCTTCCAGCGGTAGATGAAAAAGAAGAATGACCGATATGAAAGTTAGAAGTATATCGAGAATCAGAACTGGATGGAGCATATTGATGAATACTTTAAAATATGAGTTGAGGGGGAAAGAATAGAAGGTGATGAAACATGACTAGGAACTTAGAAATCAACAGATTTTTAGCTCACACAATGGCGGAATAAGTGAATCAAACTCTCTAGTGAATAGGTTAAATTTTTTTTGATTAATTTAGTCAAACCACAACTAAATCAAGTGTGATTAGATCAACACCTAGAGCTATTATTCACCACCTGGGTGATTTGGACTGAGAGAGGATCGGAGGAGCTCACTAGATCTGAGTGTGTGTAACAAATGAGAGGCTTAACCTAAAATGGAGAACATAATGAAATGTCCCGTTCTTATTGATTAAAAACGTTCCATATTAATTGATTTCGTTGCGAGGTTTTGACCTCTATATGAGACGTTTTTCAAAGACTGCATTCATTTTTAAAACAAACCATAACCTTTATTTCATAAATAAAGGTTTAAAAAGCTTTACGTAGATTATCAAATAATGATAATCTAAAATATCCTGTTTACACACGACCATTACATAATGGTTTACAATACAAATATGTTACATCGAAATCAGTTTCTTGAATGCAGTTTTTACACAATATCATACAAACATGGACTCCAAATCTTGTCCTTATTTTAGTATGCAACAGCGGAAGCTCTTAATATTCACCTGAGAATAAACATGCTTTAAACGTCAACAAAAATGTTGGTGAGTTATAGGTTTAACCTATATATATCAAATTGTAACAATAGACCACAAGATTTCATATTTCAATACACATCCCATACATAGAGATAAAAATTCATTCATATGGTGAACACCTGGTAACCGACATTAACAAGATGCATATATAAGAATATCCCCATCATTCCGGGACACCCTTCGGATATGATATAAATTTCGAAGTACTAAAGCATCCGGTACTTTGGATGGGGTTTCTTAGGCCCAATAGATCTATCTTTAGGATTCGCGTCAATTAGGGTGTCTGTTCCCTAATTCTTAGATTACCAGACTTAATAAAAAGGGGCATATTCGATTTCGATAATTCAACCATAGAATGTAGTTTCACGTACTTGCGTCTATTTTGTAAATCATTTATAAAACTTGCATGTATTCTCATCCCAAAAATATTAGATTTTAAAAGTGGGACTATAACTCACTTTCACAGATTTTTACTTCGTCGGGAAGTAAGACTTGGCCACTGGTTGATTCACGAACCTATAACAATATATACATATATATCAAAGTATGTTCAAAATATATTTACAACACTTTTAATATATTTTGATGTTTTAAGTTTATTAAGTCAGCTGTCCTTGTTAGTAACCTACAACTAGTTGTCCACAGTTAGATGTACAGAAATAAATCGATAAATATTATCTTGAATCAATCCACGACCCAGTGTATACGTATCTCAGTATTGATCACAACTCAAACTATATATATTTTGGAATCAACCTCAACCCTGTATAGCTAACTCCAACATTCACATATAGAGTGTCTATGGTTGTTCCGAAATATATATAGATGTGTCGACATGATAGGTCGAAACATTGTATACGTGTCTATGGTATCTCAAGATTACATAATATACAATACAGGTTGATTAAGTTATGGTTGGAATAGATTTGTTACCAATTTTCACGTAGCTAAAATGAGAAAAATTATCCAATCTTGTTTTACCCATAACTTCTTCATTTTAAATCCGTTTTGAGTGAATCAAATTTCTATGGTTTCATATTGAACTCTATTTTATGAATCTAAACAGAAAAAGTATAGGTTTATTGTCGGAAAAATAAGTTACAAGTCGTTTTTGTAAAGGTAGTCATTTCAGTCGAAAGAACAACGTCTAGATGACCATTTTAGAAAACATACTTCCACTTTGAGTTTAACCATAATTTTTGGATATAGTTTCATGTTCATAATAAAAATCATTTTCTCAGAATAACAACTTTTAAATCAAAGTTTATCTTAGTTTTTAATTAACTAACCCAAAACAGCCCGCGGTGTTACTACGACGGCGTAAATCCGGTTTTACGGTGTTTTTCGTGTTTCCAGGTTTTAAATCATTAAGTTAGCATATAATATAGATATAGAACATGTGTTTAGTTGATTTTAAAAGTCAAGTTAGAAGGATTAACTTTTGTTTGCGAACAAGTTTAGAATTAACTAAACTTTGTTCTAGTGATTACAAGTTTAAACCTTCGAATAAGATAGCTTTATATGTATGAATCGAATGATGTTATGAACATCATTACTACCTTAAGTTCCTTGGATAAACCTACTGGAAAAGAGAAAAATGGATCTAGCTTCAACGGATCCTTGGATGGCTCGAAGTTCTTGAAGCCGAATCATGACACGAAAACAAGTTCAATTAAGATCATCACTTGAAATAAGATTGTTATAGTTATAGAAATTGAACCAAAGTTTGAATATGATTATTACCTTGTATTAGAATGATAACCTACTGTAAGAAACAAAGATTTCTTGAGGTTGGATGATCACCTTACAAGATTGGGAGTGAGCTAGCAAACTTGAAAGTATTCTTGATTTTTATGAAACTAGAACTTTTGGAATTTATGAAGAACACTTAGAACTTGAAGATAGAACTTGAGAGAGATCAATTAGATGAATAAAATTGAAGAATGAAAGTGTTTGTAGGTGTTTTTGGTCGTTGGTGTATGGATTAGATATAAAGGATATGTAATTTTGTTTTCATGTAAATAAGTCATGAATGATTACTCATATTTTTGTAATTTTATGAGATATTTCATGCTAGTTGCCAAATGATGGTTCCCATATGTGTTAGGTGACTCACATGGGCTGCTAAGAGCTGATCATTGGAGTGTATATACCAATAGTACATACATCTAAAAGCTGTGTATTGTACGAGTACGAATACGGGTGCATACGAGTAGAATTGTTGATGAAACTGAACGAGGATGTAATTGTAAGCATTTTTGTTAAGTAGAAGTATTTTGATAAGTGTATTGAAGTCTTTCAAAAGTGTATAAATACATATTAAAACACTACATGTATATACATTTTAACTGAGTCGTTAAGTCATCGTTAGTCGTTACATGTAAGTGTTGTTTTGAAACCATTAGGTTAACGATCTTGTTAAATGTTGTTAACCCAATGTTTATAATATCAAATGAGATTTTAAATTATTATATTATCATGATATTATCATGTATGAATATCTCTTAATATGATATATATATACATTAAATGTCTTTACAACGATAATCGTTACATATATGTCTCGTTTAAAAATCATTAAGTTAGTAGTCTTGTTTTTACATATGTAGTTCATTGTTAATATACTTAATGATATGTTTACTTATCATAGTATCATGTTAACTATATATATATCCATATATATGTCATCATATAGTTTTTACAAGTTTTAACGTTCGTGAATCACCGGTCAACTTGGGTGGTCAATTGTCTATATGAAACATATTTTAATTAATCAAGTCTTAACAAGTTTGATTGCTTAACATGTTGGAAACATTTAATCATGTAAATATCAATCTCAATTAATATATATAAACATGGAAAAGTTCGGGTCACTACAGTACCTACCCGTTAAATAAATTTCGTCCCGAAATTTTAAGCTGTTAAGGTGTTGACGAATCTTCTGGAAATAGATGCGGGTATTTCTTCTTCATCTGATCTTCACGCTCCCAGGTGAACTCGGGTCCTCTACGAGCATTCCATCGAACCTTAACAATTGGTATCTTGTTTTACTTAAGTCTTTTAACCTCACGATCCATTATTTCGACGGGTTCTTCGATGAATTGAAGTTTTTCGTTGATTTAGATTTCATCTAACGGAATAGTGAGATCTTCTTTAGCAAAACATTTCTTCAAATTTGAGACGTGGAAAGTGTTATGTACAGCCGCGAGTTGTTGAGGTAACTCAAGTCGGTAAGCTACTGGTCCGACACGATCAATAATCTTGAATGGTCCAATATACCTTGGATTTAATTTCCCTCGTTTATCAAATCGAACAACGCCTTTCCAAGGTGCAACTTTAAGCATGACCATCTCTCCAATTTCTAATTCTATATCTTTTCTTTTAATGTCAGCATAGCTCTTTTGTCGACTTTGGGCAGTTTTCATCCGTTGTTGAATTTGGATGATCTTCTTGGTAGTTTCTTGTATAATCTCTGGACCCGTAATCTGTCTATCCCCCACTTCACTCCAACAAATCGGAGACCTACACTTTCTACCATAAAGTGCTTCAAACGGCGCCATCTCAATGCTTGAATGGTAGCTGTTATTGTAGGAAAATTCTGCTAACGGTAGATGTCGATCCCAACTATTTCCGAAATCAATAACACATGCTCGTAGCATGTCTTCAAGCGTTTGTATCGTCCTTTCGCTCTGCCCATCAGTTTGTGGATGATAGGCAGTACTCATGTCTAGACGAGTTCCTAATGCTTGCTGTAATGTCTGCCAGAATCTTGAAATAAATCTGCCATCCCTATCAGAGATAATAGAGATTGGTATTCCATGTCTGGAGACGACTTCCTTCAAATACAGTCGTGCTAACTTCTCCATCTTGTCATCTTCTCTTATTGGCAGGAAGTGTGCTGATTTGGTGAGACGATCAACTATTACCCAAATAGTATCAAAACCACTTGCAGTCCTTGGCAATTTAGTGATGAAATCTATGGTAATGTTTTCCCATTTCCATTCTGGGATTTCGGGTTGTTGAAGTAGACCTGATGGTTTCTGATGCTCAGCTTTGACCTTAGAACACGTCAAAAATTCTCCTACGTATTTAGCAACATCGGCTTTCATACCCGGCCACCAAAAATGTTTCTTGAGATCCTTGTACATCTTCCCCGTTCCAGGATGTATTGAGTATCTGGTTTTATGAGCTTCTCTAAGTACCATTTCTCTCATATCTCCAAATTTTGGTACCCAAATCCTTTCAGCCCTATACCGGGTTCCGTCTTCCCGAATATTAAGATGCTTCTCCGATCCTTTGGGTATTTCATCCTTTAAATTTCCCTCTTTTAAAACTCCTTGTTGCGCCTCCTTTATTTGAGTAGTAAGGTTATTATGAATCATTATATTCATAGATTTTACTCGAATGGGTTCTCTGTCCTTCCTGCTCAAGGCATCGGCTACCACATTTGCCTTCCCCGGGTGGTAACGAATCTCAAAGTCGTAATCATTCAACAATTCAATCCACCTACGCTGCCTCATATTCAGTTGTTTCTGATTAAATATGTGTTGAAGACTTTTGTGGTCGGTATATATAATACTTTTGACCCCATATAAGTAGTGCCTCCAAGTCTTTAATGCAAAAACAACCGCACCTAATTCCAAATCATGCGTCGTATAATTTTGCTCGTGAATCTTCAATTGTCTAGACGCATAAGCAATCACCTTCGTTCGTTGCATTAATACACAACCGAGACCTTGCTTTGATGCGTCACAATAAATCACAAAATCATCATTCCCTTCAGGCAATGACAATATAGGTGCCGTAGTTAGCTTTTTCTTCAATAACTGAAACGCTTTCTCTTGTTCATCCTTCCATTCAAATTTCTTCCCTTTATGCGTTAATGCAGTCAAGGGTTTTGCTATTCTGGAAAAGTCTTGGATGAACCTTCTGTAGTAACCAGCTAGTCCTAAAAACTGGCGTATGTGTTTTGGAGTTTTCGGGGTTTCCCACTTTTCAACAGTTTCTATCTTTGCCGGATCCACCTTAATACCTTCTTTGTTCACTATGTGACCGAGGAATTGAACTTCTTCCAACCAAAATGCACACTTTGAAAATTTAGCGTACAATTCTTCCTTCCTCAATACTTCTAACACCTTTCTCAAATGTTCACCGTGTTCTTGGTCATTCTTTGAGTAAATAAGTATGTCATCAATGAAAACAATGACAAACTTGTCAAGGTATGGTCCACACACTCGGTTCATAAGGTCCATGAACACAGCTGGTGCATTAGTTAAACCAAATGGCATGACCATAAACTCGTAATGACCGTAACGTGTTCTGAAAGCAGTCTTTGGAATATCATCTTCTTTCACCCGCATTTGATGATACCCGGAACGTAAGTCAATCTTTGAATAAACAGACGAGCCTTGTAGTTGATCAAATAAGTCGTTGATTCTCGGTAGTGGGTAGCGGTTCTTGATGGTAAGTTTGTTCAACTCTCGGTAGTCGATACACAACCTGAATGTACCATCTTTCTTCTTGACAAACAAAACAGGAGTTCCCCACGGTGACGTGCTTGGTCGAATGAAACCATGCTCTAAAAGTTCTTGTAATTGGCTTTGCAGTTCTTTCATCTCGCTGGGTGCGAGTCTGTAAGGAGCACGAGCTATTGGTGCAGCTCCTGGTACAAGATCTATTTGAAATTCAACGGATCGATGTGGGGGTAATCCCGGTAATTCTTTCGGAAATACATCGGGAAATTCTTTTGCGACGGGAACATCATTGATGCTCTTTTCTTCAGTTTGTACTTTCTCGACGTGTGCTAGAACAGCATAGCAACCTTTTCTTATTAGTTTTTGTGCCTTCAAATTACTAATAAGATGTAGCTTCGTGTTGCCCTTTTCTCCGTACACCATTAAGGGTTTTCCTTTTTCTCGTATAATGCGAATTGCATTTTTGTAACAAACGATCTCTGCTTTCACTTCTTTCAACCAGTCCATACCGATTATCACATCAAAACTCCCTAACTCTACTGGTATCAAGTCAATCTTAAATGTTTCACTAACCAGTTTAATTTCTCGATTTCGACATATATTATCTGCTGAAATTAATTTACCATTTGCTAATTCGAGTAAAAATTTACTATCCAAAGGCGTCAATGGACAACTTAATTTAGCACAAAAATCTCTACTCATATAGCTTCTATCCGCACCCGAATCAAATAAAACGTAAGCAGATTTATTGTCAATAAGAAACATACCCGTAACAAGCTCCGGGTCTTCCTGTGCCTCTGCCGCATTAATATTGAAAACTCTTCCGCGGCCTTGTCCATTCGTGTTCTCCTGGTTCGGGCAATTTCTAATAATGTGGCCCGGTTTTCCACATTTATAACAAACTACATTGGCATAACTTGCTCCGACACTACTTGCTCCGCCATTACTCGTTCCGACACCATTTGTTCCTTTCGTTCTATTAACCCCTGGTCCGTAGACCTCACACTTCGCCTCGCTATGACCATTTCTTTTACACTTGTTGCAAAATTTGGTGCAGAACCCCGAGTGATACTTTTCACACCTTTGGCATAGCTGCTTCTGATTGTTGTTGTTGTTGCGGTTGTTATTGTTGTTGGGATGATTGTTGTAGTTGCTGTTGTTGTTGTTGTTGTTGTTGTTGGGCCGTTTGTTGTAGTTGCGATTGATGTTACGATTGTTGGGATAATTGTTGCGATTATTGTTGTAATTGCTGTTGTTGTATTGGTGATTCTTATCACCGTTTTCCTCCCACTTTCTTTTGACTTGCTTCACATTGGCCTCTTCAGCAGTCTGTTCTTTAATTCTTTCTTCAATCTGGTTCACTAGTTTGTGAGCCATTCTACATGCCTGTTGTATGGAGGCGGGCTCGTGTGAACTTATATCTTCTTAGATTCTTTCCGGTAATCCTTTCACAAACGCGTCGATCTTCTCTTCCTCATCTTCGAACGCTCCCGGACACAATAGGCATAATTCTGTGAATCGTCTTTCGTACGTGGTAATATCAAATCCTTGGGTTCGTAACCCTCTAAGTTCTGTCTTGAGCTTATTGACCTCGGTTCTGGGACGGTACTTCTCGTTCATCAAGTGCTTGAATGCTGACCACGGTAGTGCGTACGCATCGTCTTGTCCCACTTGCTCTAGATAGGTATTCCACCATGTTAACGCAGAACCTGTGAAGGTATGCGTAGCGTACTTTACTTTGTCCTCTTCAGTACACTTACTTATGGTAAACACCGATTTGACCTTCTCGGTCCACCATTTCAATCCGATCGGTCCTTCGGTTCCATCAAATTCCAAAGGTTTACAGGCAGTGAATTCTTTGTAGGTGCATCCTACACGATTTCCTGTACTGCTAGATCCAAGGTTATTATTGGTATGTAGCGCAGCCTGTACTGCGACTATGTTTGAAGCTAGAAAAGTACGGAATTCCTCTTCATTCATATTCACGGTGTGTCGAGTAGTCGGTGCCATTTCCTTCAAAATAGTCAAATGGAACAAGTTAATCATACAGAATATTAAGAGTAGTTAATAGTATTTCGTAGCATAATATGAACTCATTTATAAAAGCTTTTTCTTCATATTAGCGTTTTATAAGTTTAAATTCGGGTAGTACCTACCCGTTAAGTTCATACTTAGTAGCTAATATACAATTCAACTACTACAATTCTATATGAAAAACTGATTATAATAATATTTCGCGTTCAAACTTTTATACAATATTTTACAAACTTACAATACTGCTTATTTTACATAAAGCATGAAATATAGCACACAATAACTTTGATACAAGATAGTTGTGAAGATAATTCTAGCTAGTACACAAGTCGTTCAGCAAAGGCAATAAAGACACGTAATTCATACGTCCAGAAACAAGTCATGCATTCTGGTTTTACTAGGACTACTTCCCATCCTTGGTCTTGTGGAACATAACCGTTATGGCCGTTGATAAGACAGCGTGTTGTAACGTCGTCAAAGGGACGAGGGTTACGTAATGTCCAACAGTCCCGTAACAATCTAAAAACCTCATTTCTTACCCCAATTACCGACTCCGTCACTTGTGGGAACGTTTTGTTTAATAGTTGTAGGCCGATGTTCTTGTTCTCACTTTGGTGAGAAGCGAACATTACTAATCCGTAAGCATAACATGCTTCTTTATGTTGCATGTTAGCCGCTTTTTCTAAATCACGAAGTCCAATATTCGGATATATTGAGTCAAAATAATTTCTTAACCCATTGCGTAAAATAGCATTTGGGTTCCCCGCAATATATGCGTCAAAGTAAACACATCGTAACTTATGGATTTCCCAATGTGATATCCCCCATCTTTCGAACGAAAGCCTTTTATAAACCAAGGCATTCTTGGAACGTTCTTCGAATGTCTTACAAACTGATCTCGCCTTAAATAGTTGTGCCGAAGAATTCTGACCGACTCTAGACAAGATTTCATCAATCATGTCTCCGGGTAGGTCTCTTAAAATATTGGGTTGTCTATCCATTTTGTGTTTTTATACTGTAAAATAGACAAGAGTTAGCTTCATAAAAAAAATATACTTATTAATACAAGCAATTTTTACATATATCATAAAGCATAAGCACACTATATTACATATATTACACCACACGAATACAACTATCTTATTCCGACTCGCTTGTTTCTTCTTCTTCGGTTTTGGTTCGTTTTGCCAAGTTTCTAGGGATATATGATGTTCCCCTAATACGAGCCGTAATTTTCCACATTGGTTTAGAAAAACCCGGTGGTTTAGAGGTTCCCGGGTCATTGTTACAACTTAAGGACTTCGGGGGTTGACGATACATATAAAGTTCATCGGGGTTGGAATTAGATTTCTCTATTTTTATGCCCTTTCCCTTATTATTTTCTTTTGCCTTTTTAAATTCAGTTGGGGTAATTTCTATAACATCATCGGAATTCTCGTCGAAATCCGATTCATCGGAGAATTGGTAATCCTCCCAATATTTTGCTTCCTTAGCGGAAACACCATTGACCATAATTAACCTTGGTCGGTTGGTTGAGGATTTTCTTTTACTTAACCGTTTTATTATTTCCCCCACCGGTTCTATTTCTTCATCCGGTTCCGATTCTTCTTCCGGTTCCGACTCTTCTTCCGGTTCCGATTCTTCTTCCGGTTCCTCTTCGGGAACTTGTGAATCAGTCCACGAATCATTCCAATTTACATTTGACTCTTCATTATTATTAGGTGAGTCAATGGGACTTGTTCTAGAGGTAGACATCTATCACATAATATCAAACGCGTTAAGAGATTAATATATCACATAATATTCACATGTTAAAAATATATAGTTTCCAACAAAATTTGTTAAGCAATCATTTTTCAAATAAACACGGTCGAAGTCCAGACTCACTAATGCATCCTAACAAACTCGATAAGACACACTAATGCAAAATTCTGGTTCTCTAAGACCAACGCTCGGATACCAACTGAAATGTCCCGTTCTTATTGATTAAAAACGTTCCATATTAATTGATTTCGTTGCGAGGTTTTGACCTCTATATGAGACGTTTTTCAAAGACTGCATTAATTTTTAAAACAAACCATAACCTTTATTTCATAAATAAAGGTTTAAAAAGCTTTACGTAGATTATCAAATAATGATAATCTAAAATATCCTGTTTACACACGACCATTACATAATGGTTTACAATACAAATATGTTACATCGAAATCAGTTTCTTGAATGCAGTTTTTACACAATATCATACAAACATGGACTCCAAATCTTGTCCTTATTTTAGTATGCAACAGCGGAAGCTCTTAATATTCACCTGAGAATAAACATGCTTTAAACATCAACAAAAATGTTGGTGAGTTATAGGTTTAACCTATATATATCAAATCGTAACAATAGACCACAAGATTTCATATTTCAATACACATCCCATACATAGAGATAAAAATTCATTCATATGGTGAACACCTAGTAACCGACATTAACAAGATGCATATATAAGAATATCCCCATCATTCCGGGACACCCTTCGGATATGATATAAATTTCGAAGTACTAAAGCATCCGGTACTTTGGATGGGGTTTCTTAGGCCCAATAGATCTATCTTTAGGATTCGCGTCAATTAGGGTGTCTGTTCCCTAATTCTTAGATTACCAGACTTAATAAAAAGGGGCATATTCGATTTAGATAATTCAACCATAGAATGTAGTTTCACGTACTTGCGTCTATTTTGTAAATCATTTATAAAACTTGCATGTATTCTCATCCCAAAAATATTAGATTTTAAAAGTGGGACTATAACTCACTTTCACAGATTTTTACTTCGTCGGGAAGTAAGACTTGGCCACTGGTTGATTCACGAACCTATAACAATATATACATATATATCAAAGTATGTTCAAAATATATTTACAACACTTTTAATATATTTTGATGTTTTAAGTTTATTAAGTCAGCTGTCCTTGTTAGTAACCTACAACTAGTTGTCCACAGTTAGATGTACAGAAATAAATCGATAAATATTATCTTGAATCAATCCACGACCCAGTGTATACGTATCTCAGTATTGATCACAACTCAAACTATATATATTTTGGAATCAACCTCAACCCTGTATAGCTAACTCCAACATTCACCCTATAGAGTGTCTATGGTTGTTCCGAAATATATATAGATGTGTCGACATGATAGGTCGAAACATTGTATACGTGTCTATGGTATCTCAAGATTACATAATATACAATACAAGTTGATTAAGTTATGGTTGGAATAGATTTGTTACCAATTTTCACGTAGCTAAAATGAGAAAAATTATCCAATCTTGTTTTACCCATAACTTCTTCATTTTAAATCCGTTTTGAGTGAATCAAATTGCTATGGTTTCATATTGAACTCTATTTTATGAATCTAAACAGAAAAAGTATAGGTTTATAGTCGGAAAAATAAGTTACAAGTCATTTTTGTAAAGGTAGTCATTTCAGTCGAAAGAACAACGTCTAGATGACCATTTTAGAAAACATACTTCCACTTTGAGTTTAACCATAATTTTTGGATATAGTTTCATGTTCATAATAAAAATCATTTCTCAGAATAACAACTTTTAAATCAAAGTTTATCATAGTTTTTAATTAACTAACCCAAAACAGCCCGCGGTGTTACTACGACGGCGTAAATCCGGTTTTACGGTGTTTTTCGTGTTTCCAGGTTTTAAATCATTAAGTTAGAATATAATATAGATATAGAACATGTGTTTAGTTGATTTTAAAAGTCAAGTTAGAAGGATTAACTTTTGTTTGCGAACAAGTTTAGAATTAACTAAACTTTGTTCTAGTGATTACAAGTTTAAACCTTCGAATAAGATAGCTTTATATGTATGAATCGAATGATGTTATGAACATCATTACTACCTTAAGTTCCTTGGATAAACCTACTGGAAAAGAGAAAAATGGATCTAGCTTCAACGGATCCTTGGATGGCTCGAAGTTCTTGAAGCAGAATCATGACACGAAAACAAGTTCAAGTAAGATCATCACTTGAAATAAGATTGTTATAGTTATAGAAATTGAACCAAAGTTTGAATATGATTATTACCTTGTATTAGAATGATAACCTACTGTAAAAAAAAAGATTTCTTGAGGTTGGATGATCACCTTACAAGATTGGGAGTGAGCTAGCAAACTTGAAAGTATTCTTGATTTTTATGAAACTAGAACTTTTGGAATTTATGAAGAACACTTAGAACTTGAAGATAGAACTTGAGAGAGATCAATTAGATGAATAAAATTGAAGAATGAAAGTGTTTGTAGGTATTTTTGGTCGTTGGTGTATGGATTAGATATAAAGGATATGTAATTTTGTTTTCATGTAAATAAGTCATGAATGATTACTCATATTTTTATAATTTTATGAGATATTTCTTGCTAGTTGCCAAATGATGGTTCCCACATGTGTTAGGTGACTCACATGGGCTGCAAAGAGCTGATCATTGGAGTGTATATACCAATAGTACATACATCTAAAAGCTGTGTATTGTACGAGTACGAATACGGGTGCATACGAGTAGAATTGTTGATGAAACTGAACGAGGATGTAATTGTAAGCATTTTTGTTAAGTAGAAGTATTTTGATAAGTGTATTGAAGTCTTTCAAAAGTGTATAAATACATATTAAAACACTACATGTATATACATTTTAACTGAGTCGTTAAGTCATCGTTAGTCGTTACATGTAAGTGTTGTTTTGAAACCTTTAGATTAACGATCTTGTTAAATGTTGTTAACCCAATGTTTATAATATCAAATGAGATTTTAAATTATTATATTATCATGATATTATCATGTATGAATATCTCTTAATATGATATATATACATTAAATGTCTTTACAACGATAATCGTTACATATATGTCTCGTTTAAAAATCATTAAGTTAGTAGTCTTGTTTTTACATATGTAGTTCATTGTTAATATACTTAATGATATGTTTACTTATCATAGTATCATGTTAACTATATATATATATCCATATATATGTCATCATATAGTTTTTACAAGTTTTAACGTTCGTGAATCACCGGTCAACTTGGGTGGTCAATTGTCTATATGAAACATATTTTAATTAATCAAGTCTTAACAAGTTTGATTGCTTAACATGTTGGAAACATTTAATCATGTAAATATCAATCTCAATTAATATATATAAACATGGAAAAGTTCGGGTCACTACACATAAGACTTTATATACCCCTGCTGTTGACTCACCTATACGATTCATTCATCACACGTACGAGTTGGCTTCATCAGTCGTACGGGTGATCACTCACTCGTGTCTTCTCATTTAGGTTGTAATTGTGACTTAGCTCAGCATCAACCGTGCGTATGAGCCTGTCAGCTGTACTAGTGAGGCTTCACTTGTACGTCTGACTAAGTCTAACATAGTTAAACATCTAAATCTCTTTTCTGCAGTTCCTGTAACCACATACAAACACGGATAGGATAATAACGAGCAATCATGGTGGCCTGTAAACTGTTGTACCTGTAATGGACGCGGGTAGATGTCTTGGAACTTGCATAAAATGAATCAACAGAAGGTGTGAGTAGTAAGGAAACGAAGGAGGTGAATTTATAAGAAAATCTCTGACAGAGCAATTAAAATGGACGATCGCATTTAAAGCGGATCCTAATTCCCTTGATTACCGGAGAGTCAAATCTTATTAAGAAGATTTTCTTCAAATCCCTTGAAATCTGGGAATCAATCATATCTACGTCAAATGATAAGATGAATCTACACTTACTCATTTCACTCTTCTATGTTAGCTTCATTCGTACTCTTCATATAAATGGATTGTTTATCCAAATTATTCGCTGATGATAAAACTCTAATTTTCAGCCCGTATGCATCATGAAAACATACTTATTATCATTCACGACCTTTCCACTCAAATTTTGGGATGAAATTTCTTTAACGGGTATGTACTGTGACAACACAGAAATTTCCAACCAAATTTAAACTTTAATCTTTATATGTTTCCGACACGATAAGCAATATTTGTTAAGTTAAATTGCAAGAATTTTAAACTATGTTCATACATTCATTCAACCTCGACCATGTTCCAACGATTCACGAACCATTAAACGAATATGATTATATATGTATATGTGTATATATATTATAACTTGAAACGTAAACAAAATATTAGATTAAATACTTTATATGATTGTATCTGTTTCAAAATATTTATCAATGGAATTAGAAGATAAGATCAAATGATTGAATTATCAGATATATTGAATTATGATTACAAGTCTCTGTTGAAAGGCCCACGTTGATTTGAAAAATCTTTCCGTTTTAACAATATTCGGAAAATGGTAAAGTGATTTATAAATAAGAACAAATTATCAATCATTGAGAACTAGACAAAGGATAGTGGAAGATTGAATCTCATAAAGACTCGATTGATCTATTTAGTTTCAAACGTACAAAAACGTTTTCAGTTTAAAAAGAACTTTATTATTAAAACGTATATAACTTTTATAAATATCTAGAACCACTTTTGACAACTCATTACTTAACTAGTATGATAAAGATAACGATATTTATATTTTATTTTATTAAATATATATAATGATTTAAATTAATATTATATATATTTATAAGCGTATTATACATACATAGTTTTATACTTTTACTATACTTAAACTTTACCTTTACTTTATTTTTACTTTACTTTAAGTTTAATAATTCACTTTAATAATTCATACTTTAATAATTCACTTTAATAATTCATACTTTAATAATTCACTTTAATAATTCACTTTAATAAATTATACTTTAATAATTCACTTTAATAATTCAAAAATCTATTATAAATAGAATTCAATAGGTTTCATTATTTCATAGAAACTTGAAAATATTTTTCTCTAAACTCTCTCAATCGATTTACATATATATATTTACTCCGTATTATTTCAAGATATTATTAGTATACATAAAATATTACGACGGAGTGCTGTCCGAGTGATTTCGAAATTGTTTTTCGAGTAGGATAGGATTAAGGAAATTATGGGTTATAGCTATGGAGGTGATTGAGTATGGTTCATGGGTATGCTCGTGAGGTCAATATAGTGTTTATCATTTTCGTTGCGTCTACGTACCTTTCCTGCAATATTGAATCTCAATATTGATACGTGAGTACTCATAATTTAACTTTTACATATTAATAGTGTATCCCTGACTAGTGCTCGAGTATTTAGGATTATGCATGCTTGTACTTTTGATATTGCCCTTAGACAGGTTAGGTTGAATATTGAATTAGTTACACTTGCGGTTGAGATAAGGTATAAGATATGCATGTCCTTGGAAAGCTAGCGAAAAATTAAGGACTTTTCCTTTAGATATCGAATGGTTTCGATGAACGGATTAGAAGTTATAATCAATTGAATTTTCTATATTTTTATTAAAAATGATTATTATTATCGTCGTTTTTATCGTCGTTCTAGTTTTATCTTATTATTATCATTATTATTATCTTTATCAATAAAAGGGATTTATCATTAAAAATTGTTATTTTTTTTATTATTACTATCGTTATTATCGTTAAAGTTATAATTAGTATTATTATTATTATTATCCAATTATTATTATTATTAGTATTAGTATTATTATTATTATTATTATTATCATTATTAATATATATATCATTATTTAAAAATGGATATTGTCATTGTTATTATTATTATTACTATATTATCATTAAGATAATTATTAGTATTATCGTTAAAAATGTTATAGTAACTATCATTATTAATATTAGTGTAATTAAAACAAATATTTGTAACACCTAATTATTTTAATTACTATTATTATCATTATTATGAACACGATATAAAAGACGATTAAAAGCTATTAAACGAAACGATTAGGAAATAATGAGTAAGAGTATCATGATGAAATTAAAATATTATAAGATATTGATTTAGATAAAATTATCGTTCTTATTATTTTTATTATTACTATTATTATTAAAAATATCGCTAGTATTAAAACTATCATTTTAACAAAAATTATCATTTTAATAAAAATATCATTGTTACTATAAAATATCATTATTATTATTATTTTAAATAGAATTATTATTTTAAAGATAATATTAAAAATTATCGTAAATATTAAAGTTATCATAATTAGAATTATCGTTTTATCATAATGTCATCTTAGTAATTATAAATATTGATATTTTTATAATAATAATTATTATTACAAAATAATACAACTTTTACTTACTATCATTATAGATATTATTTTATCAAATAAATATGTGATACAAACATATTTTACTACGTGTAATTACTTACTTTAATAATACCTATCATATTATCTTTATGATATTAAATGAACCCTATAAATTTTATTACTTAATATATATAAAAGTATATTATATTATATAAATTTAATATAAAATTTTATTTATTAATAAATAAATTATATTATTTACTCTAATAAATCTTTTAAAAATATTTAAAAATATAAAACGACGATATTTAAACTATATATTAATCATGTATAGATTTTTGGAAATTATTTTGAGTCAAATTTACTTTTGTTGACTTTTACATATTAGTCTCGAGCATTAGGATTGTGGTACACTATGACTTGGCCTAATTTGTTAGACAAATATTGACCAACACATAATTATATATAATTAATTTAGTTTCGTGAATCCGAGGCCAACCTTGCACTTGTTCAATGACATTATATGTATTTTTACTACGAAATACAGTATGGTGAGTTTCATTTGCCTTTTTACACTTTATATTTTTGGGACTGAGAATACATGCGCTTTTATAAATGTTTGACGAAATAGACACAAGTAATTGAAACTACATTCTATGGTTGAATTATCGAAATCGAATATGCCCCTTTTTATTAAAGTCTGGTAATCTAAGAATTAGGGAACAGACACCTTAATTGACGCGAATCCTAAAGATAGATCTATTGGGCCTAACAAACCCCATCCAAAGTACCGGATGCTTTAGTACTTCGAAATTTATATCATGTCCGAAGCAGGATCCCGGAATGATAGGGGATATTCTTATATGTAGCTAGTTAATGTCGGTTACCAGGTGTTCACCATATGAATGATTATTTTTGTCTCTATGCATGGGACGTATATTTATGAGAACTGGAAATGAAATTCTTGTGGTCTATTAAAATGATGGAAATAAATGATTATGATAAACTAATGAACTCACCAACCTTTTGGTTGACACTTTAAAGCATGTTTATTCTCAGGTGTTAAAGAAATCTTTCGCTGTGCATTTGCTCATTTTAAAGATATTACTTGGAGTCTTTCATAGCATATTTCGAAGAACGTTGTATTCGAGTCATTGAGTTCATCAAAGATTATTATTAAATCAATTTAGAGTTGGATAGTGGATATTATGAAATGGTATGCATGCCTGTCAATTTTCGATGTAAAGAAATTTTGTCTTTTAAAAACGAATGCAATGTTTGTAAAATGTATCATATAGAGGTCAAATACCTCGCAATGTTATCAACTATTGTGAATCGTTTATAATGTATATGAATGGGTCATTTCATAGTTTTACCTTGATTATGAAGTTAAAAGATGGTGAAAATGCTTGGAGATGATCAAGTATGATGTTAGGAGTATTTTGAGAGAGAATTTGGAGTGTAAGTATGAGAAAATGGAATGGAAAAATGGGGTGAAATCATAAAAACGAATTTACTTGTTATATAGAAAAAAAAAATCCTTAAGTTTGTTTTTTAGCTCATTAGTCATACAAGTTGATAAATAATGGTTCTACATATTTTTGACTCTAAGATGCCTGCTAAGAATGAATGATTAAAGGTGTATATACCAATAGTAAATACATCTAGAAGCTGCGTACAATACGGTTACATATACCCTAGGTATACGTATAAAAATCTTGAGAAAACAGAACGAGAATTCAAATATAACTATCTTTTGTGAATATACTTATATTGTTTTATGTATTTAAGCCCTTTAAAGGTAATTAAATACGTATTTATACGATACTTGTATAAGCATTATAGGTTATAGGTATATATATCAAAGAACGTTATGTATAGTTACCGTTTTGAAAACTTTAGTTAGTAGTCTCAAAGTATACTTATAACTCATTGTTATTAGTACACAATAATATGTTAAACCATCCTTAGGTCATGTTAAATATGTATAAATACGTATATGTACACAATCAGATAATTATCGTATGTTATATAGTTCGTGATATCATCGGTCAAATTGGACGGTCAAACGTTGTGTAAAACTCTTTTCAAAAACACAAGACTCAACAATTTGGATTGCTTATTATGTTGGTAATGTTTAATTTATGTAAATATTAATCTTATATGTATAAAATGATCGGAAAAATTCGGGTCGTTACAGTACCTACCCGTTAAATAAATTTCGTCCCGAAATTTTAAAGTTGTACCTATTTTACGTTCTCGGGAAACAAATGTGGGTAATTTTGTTTCATCTGATCCTCTCGTTCCCAAGTAAACTCGGAACCCCTTCGAGCATTCCAACGAACCTTAACGATTGGTATGTTGCTCTACTTGAGTTGTTTAACTTCACGGTCCATGATTTCGACTGGTTCTTCTATGAATTGTAGTTTCTCGTCGACTTGGATTTCTTCAAGAGGAATGGTGAGGTCTTCCTTTGCAAGACACTTCTTAAGGTTTGAAACGTGAAACGTATTATGTACTCCGGCGAGTTGTTGTAGTAACTCGAGTCGATAAGCTACCGGTCTAATGCGTTCGATGATCTTGAACGGGCCTACATACCTTGGGTTCAGTTTACCCCTTTTGCCGAAACGTATTACACCTTTCCAAGGTGACACCTTTAGCATAACCATGTCACTGATCTGAAACTCTAATGGTTTTCTTCGGACATCGGCGTAGCTCTTTTGGTGACTATGGGCTGTTTTCAATCTCTCCTTGATTTGTACTATCTTCTCAGTAGTTTCGTGTATGATCTCGGGACCAGTTAATCGTCGATCTCCTACTTCATTCCAACAGATAGGGGATCTACACTTCCTTCCATAGAGTGCTTCGAATGGTGCAGCTTTAATGAGACGACCCGACCCAATCCATAGGGACGAATACAATAACATATGATAACATTGCGAGGTATTGACCTCTATATGCGACATTTTTAAAAGAAAAACTGCATATATTATACATTACAAACCATAACCTTTATTTTTGTTACAAGCTTTAGACAATAAAAAGATGATTATCGTTTAGCGATAATCTTCGACTTACAAACTTTACAAATGATGATAACAACACGATTTCTAGCATATTTTACAACACAAATCCTTGGGTATGCAGTTTTATTTTTGACACATATATGCGTACGCAAAATCCTGCTCAAATTCAACATAATGCAGCGGAAGCTTCTAATTATTACCTGAGAATAAACATGTTTAAAACGTCAACATAAAGTTGGTGAGATATAGGTTTAATTCCGGCAGCAATATATATATATATATATATAGACCACAAGATTTCATATATAAACATTTTCATAAAAATATTCTAAGTGGTTGAGCACTTGGTAACCATACTTAACATTTAATCACGTCGCATATTCCCTTTAATATGAAATCTTACTACACTGTACCAAGTGTAGTCACGAAACGAAGTACTGTGCAACCGTTGAATACTGGTCGTCCAGTCCGGTTGGGGTTGTCAGGCCCGATAGATCTATCAACAGGATTCGCGTTTACAATACCGCTGTAAATATTAGTTACCAAGCTACAGGGAAGTATGCCAGTGGTACAACTCAACGTAGAATATATTTTTCAGTTACTTGTGTCCATAACGTAAAACATAAAATACATGTATTCTCATCCCGAAATATTTAGAGTTTAAAAGTGAGACTATATACTCACTTTCGTCTTGAAGATATATATAATTTGACTTGGTCTCCGGTTGATATCACGAACCTATCCATATATAATATATCAATACCTTTTCTTTTTAAACAAACGTCACATATATATACTTGTTATACTTTTAATACTTTTAATAATTCCTTAGTCCGTAGTTAGCATTTCGTTGTTAGTAATTCAATTTTAATGGTTCATATTTAGATGTTTGATAAACCCGCAATGAAATAAATAAAACCCCCATCGTATATGTATTGGTCGAGATTAATCTTGACCCACGGTACCGGTGTTGTCAAATGACGTGTTGCGTACATAAAGTACCGGTGTTGTCAAATGACGTGTTGCGTACAATCATGGGATCTTATGATTAATCTTCTCGTGTTGTTTACGGGTGATCCTGAACCATATAAAATTGAATTATAAGTACATATATATAAAATATCATGTTATCTTAAAAAGATGTGATTTATTTAATTTTTTCCCAATTATTTTCGTGGCTAAACTAGTCTTGGATATCCGATTTTGTTTCGGTCATAGTTTCTTCGTTACAACTCCGTTTTTGTTGATTCAACTTGCCATCTCCTTGGATCGAGTCCCTCTTTAAGACTATGAACTGTAAATACCTTAGTTTATATTCAAAATCACACGGCATAGGTGAAACTTTAGTGAAACTTATGAAGTTAAACATTTTCCTTTATGTAAACAACCTTGAATGATTATTTTTCTAAAAATACTTATACTTTGAATTAAATCATGAAATTTTTATGTGTTATCATATTCATAGTAAAAATCATTTTTCCAGAACATAAACCTTCAATTCAAAGTTTAAGATGGTTTTTAATTATCCAACCCAAAACAGTCCCCGGTTGCACTCCGACGTCGTAAAAACAGTTTTTAAGGTATTCTTTGAAAAACCAAGTTATACCTTGTTAAATTAGCATATACTTAAGTTATATTACAGGTCTTGAAGTATTTTAAAAGTTAAGTTAGAAGGATCTATTTAGTTTGCAAACAAGTTTGAAAACATTCAAACTATGTTCTTGTTGTTAAACTTTTATACCACAAAATAAGATAGCTATATATATATGAATCGAATAAGGTTATGAACATAGTTACTACCTCAAGTTCCTTGGACAAGGTTGCTGTAAAAGAGAAGTAAAAAGCTAGAACCAAAAGGGTGATGGAATTGGATGAAAGATTGGAAGTAAGTTTGTGTTCTTGGAAGGATTTCTTGAAGTGTTTTTGTATGGTTTTTATTATGGTGTTTAAGTGATGTTTTTGAAGCTAGATCTTCATGGATACTAGCTGAATGGTTATGGAGTTTCTTAAGAGTGTGTTTTTGGTTAAAGAAATGAGGTAGTAAAATTTGAAAATGGAAGATGTATTTAAGGCCATAAAAACATGATTAATGGAAAAACATGGACAAAATTTCATGTTGTATTTTTATGTAATTAGTCATACTAAACATCAAAAGTAGTTACCTTATACATAAGGCATGAACAAGAGAGTTACCTTATACATAAGTCATGAACAAGGGCTGGTTGGTGGTGATTTGATGTGTATATACCAATAGTAAATACGTATAGAAGCTAGGTATGATACGAGTACATGTACTCAAGATATACGTATAGAAATTTTGTGAAAAATGGAATGAGAATTCAAATATAGCTATCTTTTGTGAATATACTTATATTGTTTTATGTATTTAAGTCTTTAAAAAGTGATTAAATACATTATATGTACGATATATGTATAAACATTATAGGTTATAAGTATTTATGTCCAATAACGTTACGTATGGTTATCGTTTTGAAAACTTAAGTTAGTAGTTTCAAAATATACTTATAACTTATTGTTATTAATACAAAATGAGATATTAAAATATTCTAAGATCATATTAAATATGTATATATACATATATATACACAAACGTATAATTATCATATGTTGTATAGTTCGTGATATCATCGGTCAAACTAGACGGTCAAACGTTGTGTAAAACTCTTTTTAAAAAACATAAATCTCAACAATTTGGATTGCTTATCATGTTGGTAAGGTTTAATTTATGTAAATATTAATCTCATAAGTGTAAAACGATCGGAAAAATCCGGGTCGTTACATTACCTACCCGTTAAATAAATTTCGTCCCGAAATTTGATAGAGATCGTCATGGATAACAATATGGGTGTTTTCATGACGTCTATGAGGTGATAACGGAGTTTTATCATTATTGGGAGGTATAGATACAATGGTTCGATCAAGTGAAGCGCACAAGTGAAGCTATCACAAAAGAGTGAATTGAGTAAATATGGATTTGTTTGAACCGATAACGTGATTAGAATTGATTTCCGGAATTTATGGAAAATCTTACGTAATAAGATTTGGTTCTTTGGCGATCAAGATCTTCTTTGATTTAGTGCGGCGATCTGTTTCGATTTCTTTGTCGAATATTTTGCTATAAATCCACTTCCTTCTCTTCCTTATTTCCACAACTCACATCTTCTATCCTTTCTCCTTCAACTCATACCTTAAAGTATTCTTTTAAATGCTCCATCCCGTTCTAATTCTTGTTATACTTCTAACTTTCATATCTTTCATTCTTCTCTTTCATTTATCGCTAGAAGAATCTATTTACTTCTATCCTTTCCTCGAAATTATAATATTTTTAATTCTCCCGTGTCTTTACGTTGCAATACGTATTGATATACACGGTTTGTAAATCCTGGGTGATTTTCGGCCTTTGTATTCTTCATTATTTTTCAAAGCTTCATACTTTCGTTTTCTCTTCCTGACTTCGAGTCAAGCGAGTAATGGTCCGGAATTTGTAGATATGAGATTCGAAATGAGTATAGCTAATGCTCTAAGAAAGAAATGGTAATAGAACAATTTTGATTTGTCAAATTACCAGAATACCCTGGAAAAGATAGAACTGTCAGGATGACATGTTCCTATTATGTTTGAGAATTGGATAGAATGTAAGAGCCGTGTAACATGGCACATGATGATGGTACTGTGAATCATCACATTTCATTAGAAACTTAACATGACTTACTGTAATATAATGAAGTTGATCAAGTTTCATTATATTATACTAATTCATGCATCAGTTCCCAACACTGCTTCAGAACATTCCTATTTTAAACTTGAAGGTTTTAGAACTTAGAAACTAACACAGTTTCTTTTATGTTGTAACGCAGATATTACGGAGAGATAAATATTCTCAGATAAGAATAGTTGTGAAAATATCTCCAGAAATATGGAGAATATGTATAACTGAAGATATGAAGATATCTTATAATATCTATGATAAGATGATGATGAAGAATATCATCGGGAAAGGTTTAGGATAAGGGGTAGGGTTTTTACTAATGGTTTCAGCAGGCACTGAATCGTTTGAATCCTTTGGAAGCAGATTCAGTTCTTGTGATTTATCCACAACCTCTTTCATACTTTGCTCAAACCGTTTTCCGGTTCCAACTCTTCTCTTTTTCTGAGTTTTATCAACACACTGTGCTTCATCATCAAACTTTTGACTGTTTAAAAATCGTTTACAATTTTCGCTGCTTCATCAGCATTTAAAGAACTACTTCATAATTCAGGGTGTTTTTCAGAAACTTCACCTTCGGAGTATGAAATCCTTAGGAATAGACGTTATAGGTATGACTGCGAAGTTTTGCGAGATTTTTAAAATACTAATTGCGGATTCCGCCAAAAAGATGACAAGCTGCTGGTACATGATGTCGTGGAATATGAAAGGTTCTCCGGTAACAACGGTGAAAGGACAAGGTATATATATCGAGGTTATAATAAGAGTAGTCCTACTGAGAAATCAAAGTGGAGCTGTGACAAAATCGACTTATATTGAAAAGAGAAATGTAAGGTTTTGTTTTTTTTTTTTTTGTTTTTTTTTTTTTTTTGCCAATGAATGATAAAGAATTTGACGCGGATAAGTTTTAACGATAACTTCGGTTTCGAAAGTTTCAGGTGTATAACTGTATGCATAAATCTTTCTTCCGTAGACGAGGTGCGGCTGGTTCAACTTCTCGATCGAGGTGTTTTCAAGAATCATGAAAAGATTTGAATGAGGATTATAATTGTCGAAGTACAAATGAGGTTTAGGATGAAATCAAGTGGCAAACTTGAAGAATTGTTTAGTTTCATATGTTATAATCAACATTTTATTTCATTTTAATTGTCCAATGTTTCTTCTTTATGCCACTTGTTGGATTCGGATAGGTAAAAATTCAAATATGAAATTTAAATGGAAATGGTTATTCTGAGGTGAACGGATATGTATATCGATGGTTGTAAGTAGAATAACAAATGACCGTTGAATCAGATTCGAAGAATGTACAGTGTAACTTATTAATATGAAATCCAAATATTCCACGGGTACTACCTACCCGTTAAAATATTTTTCATCATTAACAGTTTGTACGAAAGAATTTTTAATTACAATCTTTATGAAAATATACTTGCATATATATTTCTTCGGATGTAATTATGAATTTAATGAGTCAATAAGATATTAAACTCATTTGATTTTTTTTTTTCGGTTAAAATTGGAGTACATAATCTTTAAAACATTAAAGATTACATAATCGTTATGTAGAATGAAAACAAATGATGTAGAACAATACGTAGAACGACGATAATCAATGTGGAACAATATATAGAACAAAGATCATACTCGAAGTTCCAATGAGGTTTTTGAGGTATGTGATGTTGTTATCCGAGATACAGTTTGTGAGGTTGAGATTTTGGAGGTGACAAGAGTACTGTCGGCGTTGATGATGGTGGTACAGATTATGCTGCTGGTGCTGCTGCTAGTGTTTGTAACCTTCGCACCGTATTTTCTAAAGCCACTACCCGAGCGCGAAGCTCGTTGACTTCTTCTATTATACCGGGATGATTGACGGTTGGAACGAGCGAATGAACAAGATTCGAAATATGGGATAGTATGTAGTCATGACGAGATACTCTAGAAATGAGCGAGAAAATGGTGTTTCGAATAGGTTCGCCGGTAAGTGCTTCAGGTTCATCGTTAAGAGGACAATTTGGTGGATGGAATGGATCACCTTCTTCTTGCCTCCAGAGATTTAGTATATTACGAACCCATCCCCAATTCATCCAGAATAGATGATGGGAAATTGGTTGATCCATTCCGGTGACGCTGTTCTCGGAGCTCGAATGGAAATCCATATCGGCGTAGCTATCGAAGTCGGAGGAATTCGAACTGGATGAAGAATCCATATTGTATAGTCGGAGAAATGAATTTTTGGTTTGGAATACATTATAGAAATTGGGTTTGGTACTCTTCAATACATAATTTACATATGTATATATAATACCAAAATCCCGTGAATTACGGAGAATTTTTGAAATACGTCAAGCAATGTCTATAGTAACAGATACGCTAAGATATGAATTTTGTCTATACACTATCGATGCACTAAATGCAGTAAGACGTGTCTAGACTTAAGAATGATAAGCAGGCAGTTTCCTAAGGATGATAAACAGATGATTTCCGACTAGAAATGATAAACAAAACTTTTGACATGTAGACACGGTCAAAGTCCAGACTCACTAATGTATCCTAACAACTACCAGTTAGACACACTAATGCAAGGCCTGGTTCGCTAAGACCAACGCTCTGATACCACATGAGACGACCCGACCCAATCCATAGGGACGAATACAATAACATATGATAACATTACGAGGTATTGACCTCTATATGCGACATTTTTAAAAGAAAAACTGCATATATTATACATTACAAACCATAACCTTTATTTTTGTTACAAGCTTTAGACAATAAAAAGATGATTATCGTTTAGCGATAATCTTCGACTTACAAACTTTACAAATGATGATAACAACACGATTTCTAGCATATTTTACAACACAAATCCTTGGGTATGCAGTTTTATTTTTGACACATATATGCGTACGCAAAATCCTGCTCAAATTCAACATAATGCAGCGGAAGCTTCTAATTATTATACCTGAGAATAAACATGTTTAAAACGTCAACATAAAGTTGGTGAGATATAGGTTTAATGCCGGCAGCAATATAAATATATATAGACCACAAGATTTCATATATAAACATTTTCATAAAAATATTCTAAGTGGTTGAGCACTTGGTAACCATACTTAACATTTAATCACGTCGCATATTCCCTTTAATATGAAATCTTACTACACTGTACCAAGTGTAGTCACGAAACGAAGTACTGTGCAACCGTTGAATACTGGTCGTCCAGTCCGGTTGGGGTTGTCAGGCCCGATAGATCTATCAACAGGATTCGCGTTTACAATACCGCTGTAAATATTAGTTACCAAGCTACAGGGAAGTATGCCAGTGGTACAACTCAACGTAGAATATATTTTTCAGTTACTTGTGTCCATAACGTAAAACATAAAATACATGTATTCTCATCCCGAAATATTTAGAGTTTAAAAGTGGGACTATATACTCACTTTCGTCTTGAAGATATATATAATTTGACTTGGTCTCCGGTTGATATCACGAACCTATCCATATATAATATATCAATACCTTTTCTTTTTAAACAAACGTCACATATATATACTTGTTATACTTTTAATACTTTTAATAATTCCTTAGTCCGTAGTTAGCATTTCGTTGTTAGTAATTCAATTTTAATGGTTCATATTTAGATGTTTGATAAACCCGCAATGAAATAAATAAAACCCCCCATCGTATATGTATTGGTCGAGATTAATCTTGACCCACGGTACCGGTGTTGTCAAATGACGTGTTGCGTACATAAAGTACCGGTGTTGTCAAATGACGTGTTGCGTACAATCATGGGATCTTATGATTAATCTTCTCGTGTTGTTTACGGGTGATCCTGAACCATATAAAATTGAATTATAAGTACATATATATAAAATATCATGTTATCTTAAAAAGATGTGATTTATTTAATTTTTTCCCAATTATTTTCGTGGCTAAACTAGTCTTGGATATCCGATTTTGTTTCGGTCATAGTTTCTTCGTTACAACTCCGTTTTTGTTGATTCAACTTGCCATCTCCTTGGATCGAGTCCCTCTTTAAGACTATGAACTGTAAATGCCTTAGTTTGTATTCAAATCACACGGCATAGGTGAAACTTTAGTGAAACTTATGAAGTTAAACATTTTCCTTTATGTAAACAACCTTGAATGATTATTTTTCTAAAAATACTTATACTTTGAATTAAATCATGAAATTTTTATGTGTTATCATATTCATAGTAAAAATCATTTTTCCAGAACATAAACCTTCAATTCAAAGTTTAAGATGGTTTTTAATTATCCAACCCAAAACAGTCCCCGGTTGCACTCCGACGTCGTAAAAACAGTTTTTAAGGTATTCTTTGAAAAACCAAGTTATACCTTGTTAAATTAGCATATACTTAAGTTATATTACAGGTCTAGAAGTATTTTAAAAGTTAAGTTAGAAGGATCTATTTAGTTTGCAAACAAGTTTGAAAACATTCAAACTATGTTCTTGTTGTTAAACTTTTATACCACAAAATAAGATAGCTATATATATATGAATCGAATAAGGTTATGAACATAGTTACTACCTCAAGTTCCTTGGACAAGGTTGCTGTAAAAGAGAAGTAAAAAGCTAGAACCAAAAGGGTGATGGAATTGGATGAAAGATTGGAAGTAAGTTTGTGTTCTTGGAAGGATTTCTTGAAGTGTTTTTGTATGGTTTTTATTATGGTGTTTAAGTGATGTTTTTGAAGCTAGATCTTCATGGATACTAGCTGAATGGTTATGGAGTTTCTTAAGAGTGTGTTTTTGGTTAAAGAAATGAGGTAGTAAAATTTGAAAATGGAAGATGTATTTAAGGCCATAAAAACATGATTAATGGAAAAACATGGACAAAATTTCATGTTGTATTTTTATGTAATTAGTCATACTAAACATCAAAAGTAGTTACCTTATACATAAGGCATGAACAAGAGAGTTACCTTATACATAAGTCATGAACAAGGGCTGGTTGGTGGTGATTTGATGTGTATATACCAATAGTAAATACGTATAGAAGCTAGGTATGATACGAGTACATGTACTCAAGATATACGTATAGAAATTTTGTGAAAAATGGAATGAGAATTCAAATATAGCTATCTTTTGTGAATATACTTATATTGTTTTATGTATTTAAGTCTTTAAAAAGTGATTAAATACATTATATGTACGATATATGTATAAACATTATAGGTTATAAGTATTTATGTCCAATAACGTTACGTATGGTTATCGTTTTGAAAACTTAAGTTAGTAGTTTCAAAATATACTTATAACTTATTGTTATTAATACAAAATGAGATATTAAAATATTCTAAGATCATATTAAATATGTATATATACATATATATACACAAACGTATAATTATCATATGTTGTATAGTTCGTGATATCATCGGTCAAACTAGACGGTCAAACGTTGTGTAAAACTCTTTTTAAAAAACATAAATCTCAACAATTTGGATTGCTTATCATGTTGGTAAGGTTTAATTTATGTAAATATTAATCTTATAAGTGTAAAACGATCGGAAAAATCCGGGTCGTTACATTTAATGCTCGCATGATAACTATTATTATACGAGAATTCTGCTAATGGTAGATATTTATCCCATCCGTTTCCAAAATCGATCACACATGCCCTGAGCATGTCTTCAAGAGTCTGAATTGTTCTTTCACTCTGCCCGTCAGTTTGTGGATGATATGCGGTGCTCATATCCAAACAAGTTCCCAGGGCCTCCTGTAGTGATTGCCAGAACTTTGATGTAAATCTACTATCACGATCGGATATAATGGAAATAGGTATTCCATGCCTTGAAACAATTTCCTTTATGTATAATCGTAATAGTTTCTCCATTCTATCCTTTTCTTTTATAGTCAAGAAATGTGCAGATTTGGTGAGACAATCAACTATTACCCAAATGGTGTCATAACCCCATGCAGTCTTGGGTAACTTCGTGATAAAATCCATGGTAATACCGTCCCACTTCCATTCTGGGATTTCTGGTTGTTGAAGTAACCCTGACGGCTTCTGGTGTTCTGCTTTGACTTTGGAACAAGTTAAACATTCCCTGAAATATGTTGCAACGTCTGTCTTTAAATTAGGCCACCAATAATGCGTCTTAAGATCTTGATACATCTTTCCAACTCCAGGATGTATCGAGTATCTTGTCTTGTGTGCCTCGTTCAATATCAACTTCCTTAATCCACCCAACTTTGGTACCCAAATACGTTTTTCAAAATATCGAATTCCATCTTCCCGTATAACGAGTTGCTTCTCATACTTCTTTATTATTTCATTTCCTATGTTTTCTTTAGTAAGAGCTTCTCGTTGAGCCTCTTTGATTTGTGAGTTGAGATTCATGCGAATTTTTATGTTCTTTGCTCATACTCGAATTGGCTCTCGTTCCTTTCTGCATAGAGCGTCGGCCACTACATTCGCTTTCCCGGGATGATAGCGAATCTCACAATCATAGTTTTTTATCAGCTCGACCCATCTACATTGCCTCATGTTCTGCTGTTTCTGATCGAAAATATGTTGAAGGCTTTTATGATCGATAAACACAGTGCATTTAACCCCATATAAGTAGTGTCTCCATATCTTCAATGCAAACGCGACTGCTCCCAGTTCTAGATCATGCGTCGTATAATTTCGCTCGTGAATCTTCAATTGTCGGGATGCGTACGCAATAACTTTCTTTCGTTGCATAAGGACGCAACCAAAACCTTGTCGCGAAGCGTCTCAATATATCTCAAAATCATAGTTCCCTTCAGGTAATGATAAAATAGGCACCGTAGTCAACTTCTTCTTCAGTAATTGAAATGCACTCTCCTGCTCAGAGGTCCATTCGTACTTCTTCCCTTTTTGTGTTAACGCTGTCAATGGTTTAGCTATTCGGGAAAAATCTTGAATAAACCTTCTATAATAACCGGCTAGGCCCAAAAATTGACGTATCTGCGTTGGTGTCTTAGGAGTCTCCCATTTTTCAATGGCCTCAATTTTAGCTGGATCAACCTGAATTCCTTTGCTACTAACAACGTGGCCAAGAAATTTCACTTCTTTTAACCAAAAAGCACATTTAGAAAATTTGGCATATAACTGTTCTTTTCTTAACAATTCTAATACCAACCTTAAATGCTGCTCATGCTCTTGCTCATTTTTGGAATAGATGAGAATATCGTCAATGAAAACGATAACAAACTTATCTAAATACGGACTACAAACTCGATTCATGAGGTCCATGAATACAGCTGGCGCATTCGTCAATCCAAATAGCATGACCAAAAATTCGTAATGACCGTAGCGTGTTCGAAAAGCAATTTTCGGAATATCTTCTTCTTTGACGCGTAGTTGATGATAGCCCGATCTTAGGTCAATTTTCGAATAAACACATGATCCTTGCAGTTGATCAAATAAATCGTCAATTCTCGGTAGTGGATACCGATTCTTGATAGTTAACTTATTTAATTCACGGTAATCTATACACATTCGGAAGGATCCATCTTTCTTCTTGACAAATAAAATTGGAGCTCCCCACGGTGAAGTGCTCGGTCGAATGAAACCACGGTCCAGTAATTCTTGTAACTGGCTTTGTAACTCTTTCATCTCAGATGGTGCAAGTATGTATGGAGCACGAGCCACTTGTAGTGACCCGAACTTTTTCATGTTTATATATATTAATTGAGATTGATATTTACATGATTAAATGTTTCCAACATGTTAAGCAATCAAACTTTTTAAGACTTGATTAATTGAAATATGTTTCATATAGACAATTGACCACCCAAGTTGACCGGCGATTCACGAATGTTAAAACTTGTAAAAATGACATGACGATATACATATGGATATACATATGGTTAACATGAGATTATGATAAGTAAGTATCTCCATAAGTATATTAACAATGAGTTATACACATATAAACAAGACTACTAACTTAAGGATTTCGAAACGAGACATATATGTAACGATTATCGTTGTAACGACATTTAAATGTATATATATCATATTAAGATATATTAATATATCATAATATCATGATAATATAATAATTTAACATCTCATTAGATATAATAAACAATGGGTTAACAACATTAATTGAGATCGTTAACTTAAAGGTTTCAAAACAACACTTACATGTAACGACTAACGATGACTTAACGACTCAGTTAAAATGTATATACATGTAGTGTATTTAGATGTATTAAAATACTTTTGAAAGACTTAAAGACATATATCAAAACACTCATACTTAACGAAAATGGTTACAGTTACTTTCCCATTCTTTTCTTTCATCAAGAATTCTAGTCGTATTCTTACCCGTATTATACACAGCTTCAAAATGTACTTACTATGAGTATATACCAATAGGAACTAGCATGGGATTCCACTCTTGATTATGTCATGTATGACTAATCAATTTTAACTTCTACCATGAGCTAGTCAACTAACTAGAACTCCTTTTAACCCCACTCACCACTCACCAATTACCACTCATCATTCACTCCATTTCACTTCCAATTCTCTTTCTAATTCTCTCTCAACACACACACACACACACTATTATGAACGTATTTTTCCAGTAGTTAATCATCATCTTCATCAAAAATCACTTCAAGAATCAAGCTATAATCATCATAGGAAGAACACTTCAAGAACACTTCAAAAATCCCTTCAAGTTTACTAATTTACTTCCAAGCTTTCTAATCCATTCCAAGTAATCATCTAAGATCAAGAAACCTTTGTTATATACAGTAGGTTATCTTTCTTATTCAAGGTAATATTCATATTCAAACTTTGATTCAATTTCTATAACTATAAACTATCTTAATTCGAGTAAAAATCTTACTTGAACTTGTTTTTGTGTCATGATCCTACTTCAAGAACTTTCAAGCCATCCAAGATCCTTTGAAGCTAGATCATTTCTTGTCACTTCCAGTAGGTTTACCTACTAAACTTGAGGTAGTAATGATGTTCATAACATCATTCGATTCATATATATAAAACTATCTTATTCGAAGGTTTAAACTCGTAATCACTAGAACATAGTTTAGTTAATTCTAAACTTGTTCGCAAACAAAAGTTAATCCTTCTAACTTGACTTTTAAAATTAACTAAACACATGTTCTATATCTATATGATATGCTAACTTAATGATTTAAAACCTGGAAACACGAAAAACACCGTAAAACCGGATTTACGCCGTCGTAGTAACACCGCGGGCAGTTTTGGGTTAGTTAATTAAAAACTATGATAAACTTTGATTTAAAAGTTGTTATTCTGAGAAAATGATTTTTATTATGAACATGAAACTATATCCAAAAATTATGGTTAAACTCAAAGTGGAAGTATGTTTTCTAAAATGGTCATCTAGACGTCGTTCTTTCGACTGAAATGACTATCTTTACAAAAATGACATGTAACTTATTTTTCCGACTATAAACCTATACTTTTTCTGTTTAGATTCATAAAATAGAGTTCAATATGAAACCATAGCAATTTTATTCACTCAAAATGGATTTAAAATGAAGAAGTTATGGGTAAAACAAGATTGGATAATTTTTCTCATTTTAGCTACGTGAAAATTGGTAACAAATCTATTCCAACCATAACTTAATCAACTTGTATTGTATATTATGTAATCTTGAGATACCATAGACACGTATACAATGTTTCGGCCTATCATGTCGACACATCTATATATATTTCGGAACAACCATAGACACTCTATATGTGAATGTTGGAGTTAGCTATACAGGGTTGAAGTTGATTCCAAAATATATATAGTTTGAGTTGTGATCAATACTGAGATACGTATACACTGGGTCGTGGATTGATTCAAGATAATATTTATCGATTTATTTCTGTACATCTAACTGTGGACAACTAGTTGTAGGTTACTAACGAGGACAGCTGACTTAATAAACTTAAAACATCAAAATATATTAAAAGTGTTGTAAATATATTTTGAACATACTTTAATATACATGTATATATTGTTATAGGTTCGTGAATCAACAGTGGCCAAGTCTTACTTCTCGACGAAGTAAAAATCTGTGAAAGTGAGTTATAGTCCCACTTTTAAAATCTAATATTTTTGGGATGAGAATACATGCAGGTTTTATAAATGATTTACAAAATAGACACAAGTACGTGAAACTACATTCTATGGTTGAATTATCGAAATCGAATATGCCCCTTTTTATTAAGTCTGGTAATCTAAGAATTAGGGAACAGACACCCTAATTGACGCGAATCCTAAAGATAGATCTATTGGGCCTAACAAACCCCATCCAAAGTATCGGATGCTTTAGTACTTCGAAATTTATATCATATCCGAAGGGTGTCCCGGAATGATGGGGATATTCTTATATATGCATCTTGTTAATGTCGGTTACCAGGTGTTCACCATATGAATGATTTTTATCTCTATGTATGGGATGTATATTGAAATATGAAATCTTGTGGTCTATTGTTACAATTTGATATATATAGGTTAAACCTATAACTCACCAACATTTTTGTTGACGTTTAAAGCATGTTTATTCTCAGGTGAATACTAAGAGCTTCCGCTGTTGCATACTAAAATAAGGACAAGATTTGGAGTCCATGTTTGTATGATACTGTGTAAAAACTGCATTCAAGAAACTGATTTCGATGTAACATATTTGTATTGTAAACCATTATGTAATGGTCGTGTGTAAACAGGATATTTTAGATTATCATTATTTGATAATCTACGTAAAGCTTTTTAAACCTTTATTTATGAAATAAAGGTTATGGTTTGTTTTAAAAATGAATGCAGTCTTTGAAAAACGTCTCATATAGAGGTCAAAACCTCGCAACGAAATCAATTAATATGGAACATTTTTAATCTATAAGAACGGCACATTTCACCACTGGTGCAGCTCCTGGTACTAGATCTATTTGAAATTCTACAGATCTAAATGGAGGTAATCCCGGCAACTCTTCCGGAAAGACTTCAGGAAAATCTCTTACCATAGGCACGTCGTTGATGCACTTCTCTTTTTCTTTCGTTTCCACTTTATTAACATGTGCTAGGATAGCATATCACCCTTTCTTCAAGCACTTTTGGGCTTTCAAACAGCTAATGAGTTTTAGCTTTGAGTTACTCTTCTCTCCATAAATCATTGCTGGCGTTTTATCCTTACGAGGAATGCGAATTGCCTTCTTGGCACACACAACTTCAGCTCCTATTTTGGACATCCAGTCCATGTCGACTATTACATCAAAACTTCCTAATTCTACGGGTATCAAATCAATTTTAAACGTTTCTCCGGCTAAATTTATTTTACAATCACGGCAAATTTTATCGGCTTTAATTAGTTTACCATTAGCTAACTCAATCATGTACTTAGCATCTAGAGGTAATGATGAACAATTCAATTTAGCGTAAAAGTCTCAACACATATAACTTCTATTGGCACCAGTATCAAATATAATAGATGCTGATAAGTTATTAATGGTAAACGTACCCGTAACAAGCTCCGGGTCTTCACGCGCCTCTCTAGCATTAATAATAAATGCTCTTCCATGTGCAGGTCCGTTATTCTTCTCTGGATTCGGGCACTGGCTCTGATAATGACCCTGTTTCCCACACCCATAAAAAGTAACAGTGGCCAAGGCAGTTCTATTTGCATTGGTGGCAGGAGTCTTGGTGTCATTTGTAATTGTAACGGGAACCCTACAATCTTCAGTAAGATGACCCCTTCGATTACAATTGTTGCACACCACATTATAATGACCAGAGTGATGTTTGTGGCATCTGTTACATAAAGGATTTCGTCCCTTGTAACCTGAGCTCGAACCGCTACCCGCACCTTGCGTGGTTTCTTGTTGGATTGTTGATGATTACCTTCCCACTTTCTTTTGTTTCCCGATGTCTTGGCATCGGTGTTCTTATCCAGAATAATCTGGTCCATTAACTCGTTTGCCATAGTGATGGCTTCATGAATATTCTTGGGTTTCAATGCTGTAACATTTGTCTTGACATTTTTAGGCAAACCATCTTTGTACAGTTCAATCTTCTGTTCTTCGGTTGGTACCAATTCGGGACATAGCAAATCTAATTCCATAAATCGCTGATTGTAGTTGGTGAGTTCAGTACCAACAACTTTCAGGCTTCGTAATTCAGTTTCCAACTTCCAAACCTCCTTCCTTGGACAATACTCGTTGATTAACATTGTTTTGAATTCTTCCCATGGAGTATCATAAGCTACATCTCCTCCTACGGCCTTCACATAGTTTTTCCACCACGTGAGTGCACTATCTTGTAGGGTGCATGATGCAAACTTGGTCATGTCCTTCTCAATACAACCACTGATTTTAAACACAGACTCAATCTTTTCGATCCACCGGGTTAAACCGACCGGTCCTTCTGTTCCACTGAATGATGAGGGCTTGCAACCTTGAAAAGTTTTGTAGGTGCATCCCACACGAGGATTTGGGTTAACTGCAGCACCTCTTGCAGCCTCGACCCATAACATTCTGTCGTTCACTCGCTGATTGATGAGTTCCTCGATTTCTTGTTCCGTCATTCGGTTCAATCGCGCCATAATCTTCAATAAGAATGAAAAAAATAATTATTCACATGGAATATTATAGATGTAGTGTGTATTTACAGTACATCGTAGCTTATTAATAATATGAACCAGTTATTATTATAAAAGCCTTTTCTTCTTATTAGCATTTTATAATTATATCTAGGGTAGTACCTACCCGTTAAAGTTCATACTTAATAGCTTAGTACGAAAATCAATTACTACCACCCAAATAATACTCAACCATGGAAAATTATTGCATTTCACACTTCACTATTTTACATATGCTTATCTTACATCGAACATTAAACAAACCACACTAGTAATATTATATAAAATGTTATATGATCCCATGGTTAAAAACAACATCGCATCATTTAACCCAAAACGTTTGTGTTCAAAGAAATCGCTTAAAGGTTATCCTGGCTATCTCCCTGCATTTTGGATGAGGGACCGAAGAACTGGATATCGGGATAGAACTAATAGGAATAGCAGGAATAGGGGTGGAAGTGTCTGGTGGAGTTGGTGCCACAACATCCTCACTAAACTCGGGATTTGGATTTTCCAATTCATTAGCCTTTCATTTCTTTCCTCGTTCGAACTTATTTTTCGTAATTTCCTGTATTTCTTCCTCCTCAGGATCACTTTCTGGTTCCTCTTCAATTGATTCATCCGAAAATTGTGAGTCTTTCCCAAAGGTGTCATTTTCATCATCGGATAGGTTAATGACTGGAACACTATCTGAGGATTCTTGTTCGGAGTCGCTGAATATGATAACAAGTTCTAAGCCAGACATCTATCACACAACAACTAGCACGTTAGTACCACATAATATTTACATATTAATTTTTAACCAACAAGGATAAGCAATAGTTTTCGAAATCAAACACGGTCAAAGTCCAGACTCACTAATGCATCCTAACAAACTCGATAAGACACACTAATGCAAATTTTCTGGTTCTCTAAGACCAACGCTCTAATACCACCTGAAGTGTCCCGTTCATATCGAATATAAACGTCACGTACTCATTGGTGTCATTGCGAGGTATTGACCTCTATATGTGACATTTTTCAAAATCTGCATACATTTTTATAATACAAACCATAACCTTTATTATAATCGAAGGTTCAAACAGCATAATAATGATTATAGTTTAGTGATAATCTTAGTTTTACAAACTTTACATTTGATAATAACAATACGATTTCCAACATATTTCACATTACAAATCTTCCGATATGCAGTTTTATTTTTGACACAAATATGCATACTCCAAATCTTGCTTAAATTCAGCATAATGCAGCGGAAGCTTTTAATTATCACCTGAGAATAAACATGATTAAAACGTCAACATAAAGTTGGTGAGATATAGGTTTAATGCTAGCAGCGTTATAAATATAGGCCACAAGATTTCATATACACAAACGTTTTAATAAAAATATTCTAAGTGGTTTAGCACTTGATAACCATACTTAACATTTAATCAACATCGCATATTCCCTATATTATGAAATCTCACTACACCGTACCAAGTATAGTTACCGAAACGAAGTACTGTGCAACCGTTGAATACTGGTCGTCCAGTCCGGTTGGGGTTGTCAGGCCCGATAGATCTCTCAACAGTATTCGCGTTTACAATACCGCATGTAAATAGTAGTTACCAAGTTACAGGGAAGTATGCCAGTGGTACAACTCAACGTAGAATATATATATTTTTTATCTCTTGTGTCCATAACGTAAATCATAAAATGCATGTATTCTCATCCCGAAATATTTAGAGTTTAAAAGTGGGACTATATACTCACTTTTGTCTTGAAGATATACGACTTGGTCTCCGATAGATATCACGAACCTAACCATATATAATATATCAACATGTTTTCTTTTCAAATAATCGTTACATGTATACTTATAATACTTTTAATATCTAATTGTCCGTAGTTAGCAGTCCGATATTAGTGGTCCACAATTATTTGTTCAATAAAATAAATAAAGACCCCATCGTATTCGTATTGATCGGAATTAATCTCGACCCATGATACCATGTTGTCAAATGACGTGTTGCGTACATAAAGTACCGTGTTGTCAAATGACGTGTTGCGTACAATCATGAAGTCTTATGATTAATCTTCTCGTGTTGTTTACGGGTGGTCCTGAAATATGTAGAATTAAATCATGAGTAAATATATATGAAATATCATATTAATTAGCAAAGATATGATTAGTTTAGTTTTACTCCAATTAATTTCGTAGCTAACCTAGCTTCGGATACCCAATTTTGTTTTAGCCGTAGTTTCTTCAATATAACTCCGTTTTTGTTGGTTCAACTTGCCACTTCCTTGGATCGAGCCATTATTTATGAATATGAACTGTAAATACCTTAGTTTGCATTTGAAATCACAGGTTATAGGTCAAACTTTTGTGAATCTTATGAAAGTGATCATTTCCGTCGTAAAAACAACATCTAGATGATCATTTTTACAAAAATACTTACACTTTGAGTTACACCATGAGATTTTTATATATTAAAATATTCATAAGAAATATCATTTTTCCAGAATATAAACTTCCAATTGAAAGTTTAAGATGGTTTTTAATTATCCAACCCAAAACAGCCCCCGGTTGCACTCCGACGACGTAGATTCAGTTTTAAGGTGTTCTTTGTAAAATCAAGTTGTATCTTGTTAAGTTAGCATATCATTATGATATATTACAGGGCTTTAAGTGTTTTAAAAGTCAATTTAGAAGGATCTATTTAGTTTGCAAACAAGTTTGAAATCATTCAAACTATGTTCTTGTTGTTATATATATTCGTAGTAAGATAGTCATATATGAATTGAACAAGATGATGAACCATGGTTATACCTCAAGTATGATGAAGAAATTTACTGAATAAACAAGATATGAACTTGTTCTTGATGACTTGGAAGATTAAGAAGTGAAATCATGAAAATAAACAAAAGTTGTAAGTAAGTTTATATCTTGATTTAAGATAAATAACTTACATGAATTGAATCAAAGTTTAAACATAGTTTTACCTTGATTATGAAGCTAAAAGATGGTGAAAATGCTTGGAGATGATCAAGTATGATGTTAGGAGTATTTTGAGAGAGAATTTGGAGTGTAAGTATGAGAAAATGGAATGAAAAAATGAGGTGAAATCATAAAAACAAATTTACTTGTTATATAGAAAAAAAAATCCTTAAGTTTGTTTTTTAGCTCACTAGTCATACAACTTGATAAATAATGGTTCCACATATTTTTGACTCTAAGATGACTACTAAGAATGAATGATTAAAGGTGTATATACCAATAGTAAATACATCTAGAAGCTGCGTACAATACGGTTACATATACCCTAGGTATACGTGTAAAAATCTTGAGGAAACGGAATGAGAATTCATATATAACTATCTTTTGTGAATATACTTATATTGTTTTATGTATTTAAGCCCTTTAAAAGTAATTAAATACGTATTTATACGATACTTGTATAAGCATTATAGGTTATAGGTATATATATCAAAGAACGTTACGTATAGTTACCGTTTTGAAAACTTTAGTTAGTAGTCTCAAAGTATACTTATAACTCATTGTTATTAGTACACAATAATATGTTAAACCATCCTTAGGTCATGTTAAATATGTATAAATATGTATATGTACACAATCGTATAATTATCGTATGTTATATAGTTCGTGATATCATCGGTCAAATTGGACGGTCAAACGTTGTGTAAAACTCTTTTCAAAAACACAAGACTCAACAATTTGGATTGCTTATTAAGTTGGTAATGTTTAATTTATGTAAATATTAATCTTATATGTATAAAATGATCAGAAAAATCCGGGTCGTTACATATTAATTCACGATCACAATTATCTACACCATCATAACCTAATCATCATCTTATTCTATCATCGTGTATCTGCACATGAAATCATGGAATTATGTTCTCATCTTCTCTTCCTCTTCATAATCGTGATCTCCTCCTGAATCAATCTCATTCGTAAAATAAAAACAGCAGCCTTGCAGTCATTTACGACCCAAGAGATATGTTAGCCCAACACTCACACAAATCTTGACCCACAACACATGGACGAGATCTCTGGCCCAACAAGTATGTTCTTTTATGGCCCAAATTGTAAAAAAGAAATAATAACGATCCAGCTAGTATTCTTTTTATAACTGATTGATATCCTTTTTAATATACAAGTGGAGTTATCTTTTAGGTAAATGTCGACTATTAAGAAAAGGCACAAACTAGCAATGATAAATAGATTAGAATAACAAACACGGTAGTCGATATAATAAGATTTCTGTTTTGTTTGAGTGCCCATCAAAAGAGAAAGAAAAGAAAGAAGGAATAATTAACTTAACAGAAGTAAGCTTGTGAGGGTTCATGGTGATGTTTACCAGCTGTACACAGCAGCAAGGCTACGGTGGTGGTGGCAGTTTATGGCTACAATTGACAGCTGTAGCAGCGACAGAATATAAGTGGTCTATGGTACTTGGTTATTAATTCATCATCATCTTTATCTCTGATGTAGCAAAACAGAAACATGAATTACAAGTGGTGTGTTGGGGTTTGTCGAGCATGAAAACAAGAACATGAAATAGTTGTTGTGTTTGTGGCTTGATTGTTCACGAAATAAAATAAAAAATGAAGAGAGAGAAAAGAGAGAGTGAGGTGGTCGGAGGTGGTAGTCGGTTAAGGTCGTGATGAGTGGTGTCGTGGTGATCATGGTGGTGAAGGGTGGTGATAGATGGACGTATGAGTAGTAACGGGTGGTGGTTTAAAGGTTACTTGGTGGTTGTGATTCGATGGTGACAGAAACAATAATGAAGAAGTAGCAGTTTGATTGGTTTAAAAAGCGTTCAATGATGGTTGTTTTTGATGGGTATTAATCAGTAGTAGTCCAACATATTAACAACAACAATATCATGGTGGTGACCAGTGGTAGTGATGTTTTATTATGGTTTGAAGGTTAGAGGTGGCGGTATTTAAGGTTCACCAAGGTGGAAGAGATAGTGAAGGAGAGAGATGGTGGATATGGTAACCATGGGTCACGGCTTTAATAGAAACAGTGACAGTGATCGGCCAATAAAGATCACAACAAGAATGATAACCGAAAGGACAAAGAGATGGAGTTGTTGTTCGGTTGGGAGCTTGACAAGGAGAGAAAGAACCAAAAAGAATAGACGCAGGGATAGTGGTTGTAGGGTGGTGAATTAATGATTTTGGAGGATGAAGGAAGGTGAGCAAAGATGATCAAAGTGATGGTGAATGATGGGGGTTTGATTGAACTTAAGATAGTATGCAGCTAGCAATTGTACAAGTTGGTGTTTGATGATGATGCTCGCCAGAAGTAGAACAGGAAGTGAGCAATAGTGATGGTTCGGTTGATAGCAGAGGAAAGAAGAAAAGATTATAAGTGTTATACATGTGTGTCTTCTATGAACAACATCATGTATAAGCATATATGTTTTCCCATATGCAAGACAAATTAGAATAAAATTAAGATCAAACAAGTTGCCATCCTATATAACCCGTGAACCATTATTGTTGTCTTTGTGTCTCATCAACAAGAAAAAAAAAATTAAAGTGTTTTTGTATTACATCAGTCAATCAATTATAGAATTATATACATCCATTTGATTTACCTCATTGCTCAAGAAGAAATAAAATAGAAAATGAAACAGTCGCCTTTTACTTTACGATTACTAAACTACTACTCTAATTTCTTTTCTTTTCTTTTAGATGGTACATAATGCAAACTGGGACGAGTCACACGCCTTTAAGTTTTTTTTTGTAATTACTATTAACCTTAAACCATGATAGTTAACTTATTCGTTTAAACTTATGGTATGTAACACTGACTATGGATCTAGTAATTGTTGATTAAGTTTTTGTTGGTTATCACTAAAAGTTAATTAATTACAATTAAAAATAATATCATAATGTTTGATACAAAAGTACCTATAATTGATGGGTACAAGGATATTTATAAAAATGTTCTAAACAAGTTTCCAATATATTATTATATATTTTTAAATATGCTTTAATAACAAGTTTATTATATCACAAGTTATTTTACATAATAATTAAATCATGTAATAGTTTATTAATATATTTAAAATTATTATATATAATTATTTATATATACATAACTGTTGTTCGTGAATCGTCGGGAATAGTCAAAGGACAATTGAATATATGAAACAGTTCAAAAATTTTGAGACTCAACATTACAGACTTTGCTTATCGTGTCGGAAATATATAATGATTAAGTTTAAATTTGATCGGAAATTTCCGGGCTCACATTTTACCCTGAATAATATGAAGGTTATCTAGTTAACATCTATATACGAAATCGAACAGGAAACTCCACTAAATTTTGTCTAGTTCCCGTTAATTGACACCTTTGTTCTTACTTAATTCACATTAGCAATTAATCTGAATACCGTTAAAAATGATAGATTTCTTAAATCATAGTGGACCTCATAACAGAGACTCATAATCATACAATGTATCTGATAAATCAATCATTTGATATTATCTTCTAATTTCACAGATAAACATATTGAAACAAATACGTTCATGTAAAGTATTATACGTTTAGTATTTTGTTAATATCCTCAAGTTAATATATATATATATATATATATATATATATATATATATATATATATATATATATATATATATATATATATATATATATATATATATATATATAATCATATTCATTTATATAATGGTTCGTAAATCGTCGCGGTTTGGTCGAGGTTAAATAAATGTATGAACACAATTTGAAATTCTTGAGATTCAACTTAACAAACTTTGCTTATCGTGTCGGAATAATATAAAGATAAAGTTTGAATTTGGTCAGAAATTTTCGGGTTGTCACAAAGACAAGTGTTTAGCACTTGTGTTTTGGTTTAGTTGGCGTTATAGGACTATTTTCACTAATGTTAGTGATTATTGGTTAGTTTAGGCACGTGTTATGCTCGGAAGTGCAATTGGGTCACAATTGCACTAAGTGTCAATTTGGGTTGGTTTGTAATCCACCATAATTGTGTTGTTTGTTTATGTGATAATGGAATAGGTACATTCTATTAACTGATTGCGGATTTGGTATTGCATTCATCAAGGCAACATGGTGAGTGTAAATATATTATATGCATATGTATGCATAGGATGGGTGCGGGTGGGATAGGGTGATCCTTGTGCGTTCGGGTTCGCTTTACATGTGTGTGGGAGAATGGACCCTGTGAGTTTCAGGTCCACCTTGCACGTTTGTGCATTTTGGGTTATCACCCTTGGGGTAGTGAATCGCGTGTGTTTTCGGACTCACATTGGCGTGAGTAAGCCAACCCCATTGATGTTGTTGAGGTGTTTTGTGAAATGAATCGTGTATGTTTTCGGATTCACAATGTCACGTGAGTTTCAGATATTCCCATTATTGTTGTTATGGCTTAGGGTAGTGAATCACGTGTGTTTTCGGATTCACTAGGGTGCGTTTGTTTTTGGCCAACTCTATTGTCCTATGGATTGGGGTAGTGAATCGCATGTGTTTTCGGATTCACTAGGGTGAGTGAGTTTTCGGCCGACCCCTATTGTCGTTGTGGTGAAGGTAGTGAATCGCGTGTGTTTTCAGATTCACTAGGGCACGTGAGTTTTCGGCCTACCCCGATTGTCGTTGTGGTGAAGGTAGTGAATCGCGTGTGTTTTCGGATTCAATAAGGCGCGTGAGTTTTCGGCCAACCTTCATGCGGTTGCGGTTAAGGGGTTAACCTTGGGGTATATATATGTATAGATATATATATATATATATATATATATATATATATATATATATATATATATATATATATATATATATATATATATATATATATATACTGTTGTGTTGTAGCTAATCTTGCGGAATTAACATGGAGGAACGTAATGTATAGCCTGCTTAGTTATACATGGGCATGGTATGTAATGGTGTGTCATAAGGACACAAGCATTAAAGCATCATTTTTACACAAAAGGAAGGATAAAAAATGTAACGACCCGACTTTTTCGACTTATATTTGTGATTATTACTTTCACGAAACTGCGTATTTGTGCGTACTGTGTTATTCTGGAATCATTATTCATGTTAATTACTTTAGTTAATACCTTACAACGTGCTATTAAGTACTTGGTTACTTAACTTGATCCCCGAATGCTTTTATGACTGTTAGTGTCAGTTTTCGTTTAAAGCGAGCTACGTACTTGATACACGTTTAACTTTTGTCATAATTGGAATAATATCGCTACGTAATACTAATTGTTATTTTCTAGTGACAATTGCTTGGCTTATTGGTTGCTTAATTACTCTTAGTAATTTACTAATGCACACTAGTTAGTCTTATTGGACTTTTATCTTAATGGACTTAAGCCCACCCTACCCTAGTTAATGGACCCTTGAATTAGCCCAACTTTAATGAATTTATGATCCATTAAGATGTAGGACAAAAACCTATTAAGATGATCCAACATACTAGCATTTTTGTTAACCTTTATCACATGTGTTGCATGGGATCCCAACAATAAGCACCACCTTTAGACCACCACTAAGAAAAAAGCAAAAAGTCCCCCCCCCCCCAAACCCACGGCCTACACCACCCACTACCATTATAAATATCAAGCCTCATTCACCCATTTCACACTTGATTTCATTCTCATTTTACACACACTTACTCTCTAATTTCCTATCTAGTCTTTCTCTCACTAAAATTGTAAGTTTTAACTTTTATTCTTCTTCTTCTTATACACGACATCATCATCATCATCATCATCATCATCATAAGATCAAGCTTTTTAGCTTCTTGATCTTGTTATATCTTGTAGATTCAAACTTTGATTTGAATCCTTCAAGAACATAAAAGATTCAATCTTTCTAGCTTTGAATCTTCATTACTTTATTGGATCTAAGTTTTCTAGCTTATGATCTCTTTATTTTTGTTAAAAGATCAAAACTTGTGTTTATGATCTTCATGAAACTTGAAGATCTAACCTTTTGCTTTAAAGATCTTCAAGAACATAAAAGATTCAAGCTTTCTAGCTTTGGATCTTCATTACTATGATGGATCTAAGTTTTATAGCTTAAGATCACTTTGTTTTTGCTAAAAGATCAAAACTTGTGTTTATGATCTTCATGAAACTTGAAGATCTAGCTTCTTGCTTTAAAGATCTTCAAGAACATAAAAGATTCAAGCTTTCTAGCTTTGAAATCTCATAATTATTTGTTAAGGGATCCAAGCTTTCTAGCTTAGGGTTTCATTACTTTGTTTGATCAAATTTATGTCTTGCTTGCTTGATTTGATTTATAGTTTGGAGCTTTAATCTTGAATAGAACTTGTATTTGTATTAAGACTAAGAACATGATGTAACCTTGGTTCATCATCCATCTAAAACTCTTAAGTGAGTTGTATTTTTTCTTAGTCTTGACATTGTGTGTTGATGGTTGAAACTTTGTCAAAGTGATGCTAAAACATCAAGAGTTGTACACTTGAGGCTTATACGCATCAAGGATGAGAACCGTGATGAGCATCAAGCACCAAGAAACCCACCAAAGCACTTTTTTTCTGTTGTTCGGGGTCTGATTATACTTCTGGGACTTCTGAAAAATTTATTTTCATATATTTCGGTTCGAGTAGATGACTTTTCGTTTAAGACTCGACTAAATCCGATATACGGTTTAGGATTTATAGCCTTCCGAAAATCACTACGCCTTTGTAACGACGTGCTGAAAATTCTGACCTACTCGCGCTTGAACAGTCACCACGGTCAAACAACACTGAGTTAGGATCTGAAAATTAGATAGCGGTACAAGGACTCACATACGGAGCCTTGGCCACTGACCACACGTCTTTTCAGTTTGTATAGAGGTCGTAGCAGCTGTCCGAATTTAGCCTTTTGTTTCGACCTCTATTCTTGTTGAAAACTTACTTTATCTTTTACGAATGATGATGATGATGATGATGATACTTAAGACTTAATTTATTCACTTTTAAACTTTTGGGGACAATATACTGACTTAGTAACCTTTGAATTAGGTTGAGGACCTTTCGGACCGACTTACTACTTGCATACTTTTCATATCAACTTTTACCGCATTGTTCACTGTGAGTTATAGCTCCCTTTCTACTTTAATTATTTTTGGGACTGAGAATACATGCGCTTTTTATGTTTTACTTACTTGACACGAGTACTTAAACTTTATATATGTGTGGGTTATATAGCGACATAAACTTTCCCCTTAGCACGGTAACGTTTAACTATTGGTTTTTGAACCGGTAGACGTGAATCTTAGATATAGATCCATAGGGTTTGACATCCCCATTCGGGCTAGTCGCGCTTGCATTTAACGGGAGTTTAATATTTTGAGAACATACGCATTCGCCAAGTGTACTTTTAGGGGGTAATATATTATTTTTACGTTAAGTTAGTTACCGGGTGCCCATGGATAAGCATATACTTTATCATACTGATTTGAATTACTGATTTGAAATACTGATTTGAAATGCTGGTTGAAGCACTGAAATCTCGTGGTCTACATTACATTACTGATTACAAACAAACTATAGCTCACCAACATTCGTGTTGAAATTTTTAAGCATGTATTTCTCAGGTGCTTAGACGTTGTTGCTTCCGCTATTAGACTTGCTGTTAGACTTGCTGTTAGACCTGCTATGTTAGACTTCCACTGCAATGTTTAGAGATGTCTCAATCATGGAACTTTTATTTTGCATTCGCAACTTATATTATTTTTGAACAATGGCTTTGTAATGACCTTTGTGTCACATACTTATGTTTATGTTTTCTATTCGTAGAAGCACGTTATCTTTTGTAAAACTTTTGACGATTTCCATGAATGCAAAACTTGATTTTAAACAGCATATAGTGTTTGACCTTGTAATGATCCTGTTGTTGATGATCCGTACACGTTGATTTTGTACGGGTGTTACATTTGGTATCAGAGCATTGGTTGTAGGGAATTAGGTTGTATTATTGAGTCTTGACCGAGTCGAGTAGGATTCACTAATAGGACGAATCTACAACTTGCTCGTTTACTTGTTTCTGTGGAACTGCTGCATGCTACTGCTTACTTTTACTGCCATATGAACTTGCTGTATGCTATTGCTTATTCTCGTTACTGCATGCTACTATATTCTTTTGATTGCATGTTACTTCTATTTGATACTACTTATATTGCCATGCTATGTACTGCTGTAGACGATCTAGGCTGATGTAGTTATTATGCCTAATTACGTTCTTGCTACATGTCTGCTATTCGCTGTACCGACTTGAAAAATTTATCTTTCCTAGTTCAGATGTTTTTCTGAACCCTCTTCCCACTCGTCTAACCCTAAGAACTAGTAATGTAATCCACCTGTTACTACCGTTCCACCGTTCCAGAGATCGAAACATTACTTCACGCAATCTAGGAAGAGTACCCCTCGGATTGCACACCCACTAAAGTTGATTTTTGGAGAAGGAGATATGTGAGGACTTGTCGGAGTAACCACACCTCGCCCCACCCCCGAGCTCACCCTAATTAGCCACGTACAACGTATGAACATTAGAAGGTTGTTAAATTTCGGCAAGTTGACCCGTATCCCGTACGCTTTTGTGACCGTCACTTATCTCTTTCATCCATCACCACTGCTCGATGATCTAACGACACTTCTGGACTTAGGTCCCTAACACTCTTAGTCATTGGAGAAGTCGGGAAGGCACCTCCTTTCACAAGGTTAGAGTGTCTCCTACTGATGCTCCGCCATACCCAAAGACTTGGGAGTCACCTCAAGACATATCATATTACTACTTGCTACACGTACAACTCCACACGAGACCCAGATTGAATTTCTAGAAAGGAACCTAACGACATTACCTGAACCCGAACAATTGGAAGAAAATTTTGGGTCATTTAGGCATTGATGCAGGACCTACGGAACCTACGCACCCACACCGAGAAACTGTGAGACTAATTATGTAGATTTTGTTTTGAGATAACATAGATAAAGCACCGTTAGATGAAATTGAGTAGAACTTGAAGTGATCACGTTACATTGACAATATGGAGTGATATTAGAATGAACGTACAATTTAGTATAATATAATTGAAATGTCCCGTTCATATTGATTATAAATGTTCCATATTAATTGATTTCGTTGCGAGGTTTTGACCTCTATATGAGACGTTTTTCAAAGACTGCATTCGTTTTTAAAACAAACCATAACCTTTATTTTATCGACAAGGTTAAAAAGACACCACTTAGATTATTTAGAAATGATAATCTAACAAATATCACACTTACAAACTACAAATACATATTGGTTTACAAATATTAATATGTTACAACAAAATAAATCTCGAATGCAGTTTTAAACAATATTATACAAGCATGCTGACACCAAATCTTGTCCATATAATAGCATGCAACAGTGGAAGCTCTTAATAATCACCTGAGAATAAACATGCTTTAAACGTCAACAAAAATGTTGGTGAGTTATAGGTTTAACCTATATATTTATCAAATCGTAATAATAAACCACAAGATTTCATATTTTAATATATATATCCCATACATAGAGATAAAAATCATTCATATGGTGAACACCTGGTAACCGACCTTAACAAGATGCATATAGAATATCCCCTATCATTCCTGGATTCCCTTCCGACATGATAAATTCGAAGTACTAAAGCATCCGGTACTTTGGATGGGGCTTGTTGGGCCCAATAGATCTATCTTTAGGATTCGCGTCAATTAGGGTGTCTATTACCTAATTCTTAGATTACCAGACTAAAAAGGGGCATATTCGGTTTAATAATCTAGCCATAGAATGTAGTTTCATTTACTTGTGTCTATTTTGTAAAACATTTATCAAAACTGCATGTATTTTCATCCCAAAATATTAGATTTTAAAAGTGGGACTATAACTCACTTTGACAGATTTTTACTTTGTCGAGATGTAAGACTTGGCACTGGTCGATTCACGAACCTATAACAAATATGTACATATATATCAAAGTATGTTCAAAATATATTTACAATATTTTTAATACATTTTGCTGTTTTAAGTTTATTAAGTCAGCAGTCCTCGTTAGTAACCTACAACTAGTTGTCCACAGTTAGATGTACAGAAAATAAAGCAATATATATTATCTCGAATCAATCCATGACCTCGTGTATACAAGCCTCAGGCTAGATCACAACTCAAAGTATATATAATATTTTGGAATCAACCTCAACCCTGTATAGCTAACTCCAACATTACTGCATATAGAGTGTCTATGGTTTTTCCGAAATATATATATAGATGGGTCGATATGATATGTCAAAACATTGTATTCATGTCTATGGTATCCCAAGATTACATAATATATTAGAATACATGTATAATACAATATGAGTTAGCTAGGATATGATTAATATAGATTTGTTACCAATTTTCACGTAGCTACAACAAGAAAAAATTATCCAATCTTGTTTTACCCATAACTTCTTCGTTTTAAATCCGTTTTGAGTGATTCAAGTTGCTATGGTTTCATATTGAACTTAAGTTTATGAATCTAAACAGAAAAAATATATGTTTATAGTCAGAAATACAGGTTACAAGTCATTTTTGTAAAGGTAGTCATTTCAGTCGAAAGAACGACGTCTAGATGAGCATTTTAGAAAACATACCTCCACTTTGAGTTTAACCATGATTTTTAGATATAGTTTCATGTTCATAAGAAAAATCATTTTCCCAGAAGAACAACTTTTAAATCAAAGTTTATCATATTTTTTAATTAACTAACCCAAAACAGCCCGCGGTGTTACTACGACGACGTATATCAGGTTTTACGGTGTTTTTCGTGTTTTCAGGTTTTAAATCATTAAGTTAGCATATCATATAGATATATAACATGTGTTTAGTTGATTTTAAAAGTCAAGTTAGAAGGATTAACTAAACTATGTTCTAGTGATTACAAGTTTAAACCTTCGAATAAGGTAGTTTTATATATATAAATCGAATGATGTTATGAACATCATTACTACCTCAGGTTTTGTGGATAAACCTACTGGAAATGAGAAAAATAGATCTAGCTTCAAAGGATCCTTGGAGGGCTTGAAAGTTCTTCAAGTAGAATCATGACACGAAAACAAATTCAAGTAAGATTTCCACTCGAAATAAGATTGTTAAAGTTATAGGAATTGAATCAAAGTTTGAATATGAGTATTACCTTGTATTAGAAAGATATCTTACTGTAAATAAGAAAGATTTCTTGAGGTTGGATGATCACTTAAATTGGATTTACAAGATTGGAAGTAAGCTAGTAAACTTGGAAGTGTTGTTGGTGTGTTCTTGAGTAGTTGTTTTATAACTTGGTTTATGTATGGATTTATGAACTAGATTGAGCTAGATTTTGATGAAGATGCCGAAGAACACTTAGAACAATGAAAGAACACTTTAGAGAGAGTAGTTTGATGCATGTTAGTTGCAAAATGAAAGTGTTTGTGTACCTCCTCATTCACGTGAACTTTGCTCTATCATATAGGCTCCATTAGTTTGTTATTTTGTGAGATATTTCATGCTAGATGTTAAATGATGGTTACCACATGGTTAGGTAACTTACATGGGCTTCTAAGAGCTGATCATTAGAGTATATATACCAATAGTAAGTACATTTGGAAGTTGTGTATTGTACGAGTACAAATACGAGTGTATACGAGTAGAATTGTTAATGAAAATGAATGAGGATGTAATTGTAAGCATTTTTGTTAAGTAGAAGTACTTTGATAAGTGTATTGAAGTCTTTCAAAAGTGTATAATACATATTAAAACACTACATGTGTATACATTTTAACTGAGTCGTTAAGTCATCGTTAGTCGTTACATGTAAATGTTGATTTGAAATCTTTAAGTTAACGATCTTGTTAAATGTTGTTAACCCAATATTTATTATATCTAATGAGATGTTAAATTATTATATTATCATAATATTATGATATATTAATATATCTTAATATGACATATATACATTTAAATATCATTACAACGATAATAGTTACATATATGTCTCGTTTCGAAATCCTTAAGTTAGTAGTCTTGTTTTTACGTATGTAGTTCATTGTTAATATATTTAATGATATGTTTACTTATAATTTATCATGTTTATATATAGTGTAACAATATCTTAAAATGATTCATATGTAATTAGTAAAACGTTGTTATAACGATAATCGTTATATATATCGTTTTTAAGTTTCTTAATTCAATAGTCTCATTTTAATGTATATAACTCATTGTTAAAATACCTAATGAGATACTTACTTATCATAATATCATGTTAACTATATATATATATCCATATATATGTCATCATATAGTTTTTTATAAGTTTTAACGTTCGTGAATCACCGGTCAACTTGGGTGGTCAATTGTCTATATGAAACCTATTTCAATTAATCAAGTCTTAACAAGTTTGATTGCTTAACATGTTGGAAGCACTTAATCATGTAAATATCAATTTTATTTAATATATATAAACATGGAAAAGTTCGGGTCACTACAGTACCTACCCGTTAAATAAATTTCGTCCCGAAATTTTAAGCAGTTGGAGGTGTTGACGTATCTTTTGGAAATAAGTGCGGGTATTTCTTCTTCATATGATCTTCTCGTTCCCAGGTGAACTCGGGTCCTCTACGAGCATTCCATCGAACCTTAACAATTGGTATCTTGTTTTGCTTAAGTCTTTTAACCTCTCGATCCGTTATATCGACGGGTTCTTCGATGAATTGAAGTTTTTCGTTGATTTGGATTTCGTCTAATGGAATAGTGAGATCTTCTTTAGCAAAACATTTCTTCAAATTCGAGACTTGGAAAGTGTTATTTACAGCCGCGAGTTGTTGAGGTAACTCAAGTCGGTAAGCTACTGGTCCGACACGATCAATAATTTTGAATGGTCCAATATACCTTTGATTTAATTTTCCTCGTTTACCAAATCGAACAACGCCTTTCCAAGGTGCAACTTTAAGCATGACCATCTCTCCAATTTCAAATTCTATATCTTTTCTTTTAATGTCAGCGCAGCTATTTTGTCGACTTTGGGCGGTTTTCAACCGTTGTTGAATTTGGTTGATCTTTTCGGTAGTTTCTTGTATTATCTCCGGACCCGAAATCTGTTTATCCCCCACTTCACTCCAACAAATCGGAGACCTGTAGTTTCTACCATAAAGTGTTCAAACGGTGTCATCTCAATGCTAATTGGTAGCTGTTGTTGTAGGAAAATTCTGCTAACGGTAGATGTCGATCCCAACTATTTCCGAAATCAATAACACATGCTCGTAGCATGTCTTCAAGCGTTTGTATCATCCTTTCGCTCTGCCCATCAGTTTGTGGATGATAGGTAGTACTCATGTCTAGACGAGTTCCTAATGCTTGCTGTAATGTCTGCCAAAATCTTGAAATAAATCTGCCATCCCTATCAGAGATAATAGAGATTGGTATTCCATGTATGGAGACGACTTCCTTCAAATACAGTCGTGCTAACATCTCCATCTTGTCATCTTCTCTTATTGGCAGGAAGTGTGCTGATTTGGTGAGTCTATCAACTATTACCCAAATAGTATTAAAACCACTTGCTGTCCTTGGCAATTTAGTGATGAAATCCATGGTAATTTTTTCCCATTTCCATTTCGGGATTTCAGGTTATTGAAGTAGACCTGATGCTTTCTGATGCCCAGCTTTGATCTTAGAACACGTCAAACATTCTCCTACATATTTAGCAACATCGGCTTTCATACCCGGCCACCAAAATTGTTTCTTGAGATCCTTGTACATCTTCCCCGTTCCAGGATGTATTGAGTATCTGGTTTTATGAGCTTCTCTAAGTACCATTTCTCTCATATCTCCAAATTTTGGTACCCAAATTCTTTCAACCCTATACTGGGTTCCGTCTTCCCGAATATTAAGATGCTTCTCCGATCCTTTGGGTATTTCATCCTTTAAATTTCCTTCTTTTAAAACTTCTTGTTGCGCCTCCTTTATTTGAGTAGTAAGGTTATTGTGAATCATTATATTCATAGCTTTTACTCGAATGGGTTCTCTGTCCTTTCTGCTCAAGGCGTCGGCTACCACATTTGCCTTTCCCGGGTGGTAACGAATCTCAAACTCGTAATCATTCAACAATTCAATCCACCTGCGCTGTCTCATGTTCAGTTGTTTCTGATTAAATATGTGTTGAAGACTTTTGTGGTCGGTATATATAATACTTTTGACCCCATATACGTAGTGCCTCCAAGGCTTTAATGCAAAAACAACCGCGCCTAATTCCAAATCATGCGTCGTATAATTCTGCTCGTGAATCTTTAATTGTCTAGACGCATAAGCAATTACTTTCGTTCGTCGCATTAATACACAACCGAGACCTTGCTTTGAGGCGTCACAATATATCACAAAATCATCATTCCCTTCAGGTAATGACAATATAGGTGTCGTAGTTAACTTTTTCTTTAACAATTCAAACGCTTTTTCTTGTTCATCTTTCCATTCAAATTTCTTCCCTTTATGCGTTAATGCAGTCAAGGGTTTTGCTATTCTGGAAAAGTCTTGGATGAATCTTCTGTAGTAACCAGCCAGTCCTAAAACTTGGCGTATATGCTTCGGAGTTTTCGGGGTTTCCCACTTTTCAACGGTTTCAATCTTTGCTTGATCCACCTGAATACCTTCTCTGTTCACTATGTGACCGAGGAATTGAACTTCTTCCAACCAAAATGTACACTTTGAAAATTTAGCGTACAGTTTTTCTTTCCTTAACAACTCTAGCACTTTTCTCAAATGTTCTTCGTGCTCTTGGTCGTTCTTTGAGTAAATAAGTATGTCATCGATGAAAACAATGACAAACTTGTCAAGGTATGGTCCACACACTCGGTTCATGAGGTCCATGAACACAGCTGGTGCGTTAGTCAACCCAAACAGCATAACCATAAACTCGTAATGACCGTAACGCGTCCTAAAAGCAGTCTTTGGAATATCATCCTCCTTCACCCGCATTTGATGATACCCAGAACATAAATCAATCTTCGAATAAACCGACGAGCCTTGTAGTTGATCAAATAAGTCTTCGATTCTCGGTAGTAGATAGCGGTTCTTGATGGTAAGTTTGTTCAACTCTCGGTAGTCGATACTCAACCTAAATGTACCATCCTTCTTCTTGACAAACAAAACAGGAGCTCCCCATGGTGATGTACTTGGTCGAATGAAACCACGCTCTAAAAGTTCCTGTAATTGACTTTGTAATTCTTTCATTTCGCTGGGTGCGAGTCTGTATGGAGCACGAGCTATTGGTGCAGCTCCTGGTACAAGATCTATTTGAAATTCAACGGATCGATGTGGGGGTAATCCCGGTAATTCTTTCAGAAATACATCGGGAAATTCTTTTGCGACGGGAACATCACTGATGTTCTTTTCTTCAGGTTTAACTTCCTTGATGTGTGCTAGAATGACGTAACAACCTTTTGTTATTAGTTTTTGCGCCTTCAAACTACTAGTAAGATTTAATTTAGCGTTGTTCTTTTCTCCGTACACCATTAAAGGTTTTCCTTTTTCACTCATAATGCGAATCGCATTTTTGTAACAAACGACCTCTGCTCTCACCTTTTTCAACCAGTCCATGCCAATTATTACATCAAAACTCCCTAACTCGACTGGTATTAAATCAATTTTAAACATTTCATCCCCCAGTTTAATTTCTCTATTCCGACATATATTATCTTCTGAAATTAATTTACCGTTTGCTAATTCGATAAAAAATTTATTATCCAAAGGCGTCAGTGGACAACTTAATTTAGCACAAAAATCTCTACACATATAGCTTCTATCCGCACCCGAATCAAATAAAACATAAGCAGATGTATTGTCAATAAGAAACGTACCCGTAACAAGCTCCAGTCTTCCTGCGCTTCTGCCGCATTAATATTGAAAACTCTTCCGCGGCCTTGCCCATTAGTATTCCCTTAGTTTGGGCAATTTCTAATAATGTGGCCCAGTTTTCCACATTTATAACAAACTACGTCGGCATTATTTGTTCCGACCTTATTTGTTTCTTTATTTTTGTTGTTTTTTGGTCCGTAAACCTCACATTTTGCGGCGCCATGACCACTTCTCTTACACTTGGTGCAAACTGTTATGCAAAACACATTCAAATGGTACTCTGCACACCTGAAGCATGGTTGTTTCTGTTGTTTGTTGTTATTGAGGATTTTGTTGGGATTGTTATTGTTGTTGAAACGGTTGTTGTAGTTGTTGTTGTTGTTGTTGCTGGGACGTTTGTTGTAGTTATTGTTAGGATTGCGGTTATTGTTACGATTGTTGTTGCGGTTGTGGTTGTAATTGTTATTGTTGTTGTACTGGTGACTCTTGTCACTGTTTTCCTTTCACTTCCTCTTGAGTTGTTTTGTGTTGGCTTCTTCGGCCGCCTGTTCTTTAATTCTCCCCTCAATCTAATTTATGATTTTATGAGCCATTCGACTTGTCTTCTGTATGGAAGCGGGCTTGTGTGAACTCACATCTTCTTGAATCCTTACTGGTAACCCTTTTACAAACGCGTCGATCTTCTTTTCTTCATCTTCGAACGCTCCCGGACACAATAGGCACAACTCTGTGAATCGTCCTTCATATGTGGTAATGTCAAATCCTTGTGTTCGTAACTCTCTAAGTTCTACCTTGAGCTTATTGACTTCGTTTCTAGGACGGTACTGCTCGTTCATCAATTGCTTGAATGCCGACCACGGTAGTGCGTAAGCAGCATTTTGTCCTACCTGTTCAAGATAGGTGTTCCACCACGTTAACGCGGTACCTATGAAGGTATGCGTAGCGTACTTAACTTTGTCCTCTTCAGTACACTTACTTATGGCAAACATCGATTCGACCTTCTCGGTCCACCGTTTTAATCCAATTGGTCCTTCGGTTCCATCAAATTCCAAAGGTTTGCAGGCAGTGAATTCTTTGCAGGAACATCCTACACGATTTCTTGTGGAATTAGTTCCAATACTAGATCCAGAGTTATTGTTATTTTACATCGTAGCCTGTACTGCGGCTATGTTTGCTGCAAGGAAAACACGAAAGTCTTCCTCGCTCATGTTCAAATTATGACGAGTCGCCGGTGCCATTTCCTTCAAAAATAGCCCAAAAGAATTGAGTTAATCATATAGAATTTAAGAGTAGTCAATAGTATTTCGTAGCATAACATAAACTTATTTATAAAAGCTTTTTCTTCATATTAGCATTTTATAGTTTTAATTCGGGTAGTACCTACCCGTTAAGTTCATACTTAGTAGCTATTATACAATTCAACTACTACGATTCTATATGAAAAACTTATTACAATAATAATTCGCGTTCAAACTTTTATACAATATTTACAAACATACAATACCACTATTATACATATAAGATGAAATATAGCACATAATAACTTGATACACGGCAGCTATAAAGGTAATTCTAATTAATACGCAAGTTGTTCAGCAAAGGCAATAAAGACACGTAATTCATAAGTCCAGAAACAGGTCATGCATTCTGGTTTTACTAAAATGACTTCCCATCCTTGGTCTTGTGGAAAGTAACCGTTATGACCATTGGCTAGGTAGAATGTTGTAATGTCGTCAAAAGGACGAGGGTTTCGTAATGCCCAACAGCCTCGTAGCAATCTAAAAACCTTGTTTCTTACCCCAACTACTGAATCCGTCACTTGTGGGAATGTTTCATTTAATAGTTGTAATCCGATGTTCTTTTTCTCACTTTGGTGAGAAGCGAACATCACTAACCCGTAAGCATAACATGCTTCTTTATGTTGCATGTTAGAAGCTCTTTCTAATTCACGAAATCCTATGTTGGGATATGTTGAGTCAAAATAGGTTCTTAACCCGTAGCGAAAAATTGCATTTGGGTTCCCCGCATTTAACGCTTTAAAGAAAACACGGCGTAACTTACGGTCTCCACAATGTGATATACCCCACCTATCAAAGGAAATCCTTTTATAAACTAAGGCATTTCTGGAAAGTATTTCAAATGTTTGACAAGTTAATTTCGCCATAACTAATTGTGTTGATGAATTATGACCGACTCTAGATAAGATTTCATCAATCATATCCTCTGGTAGGTCTTCTAAAATATTTGGTTGTTTACCCTTAACGTCCATTTTGTGTTTTTATACTGTTAAAAATAGACGAGGGTTAGATTCATAAAAGATAATTAACAAACAATACAAGCAATTTTACATTTATCATAAAAGCACAAGCACACTATATTACATATATTACACAACATGATTACAACTCTTTAATCCGACTCACTCCTTTCTTCTTCTTCGGACTTGGTTCATTTTGATAATTTCCTAGGGATATATGATGCTCCCCTAATACGAGCTGTCGTTTTCCATAATGGGTTAGAAAAACCTGGTGGTTTAGAGGTTCCCGGGTTATTGTTACATTTTAGGAAATACGGACGTTGCCGATACATATAAAGTTCATCGGGGTTGGAATCAGGTTTCTCTATTTTTATACCTTTTTTCTTATTATTTTCTTTTGCTTTATTAAATTGGGTCGAGGTAATTTCTATAACATCATCGGAATCCTCATCAGGATCCGATTCATCAGAAAATTGGTAATCTTCCCAATATTTTGCTTCCTCGGCGGAAACACCATTGACCATTATTGACTTTGGTCCGTTGGTTGAGGATTTTCTTTTATTTAACCGATTTACTATAGGTATCAATATTTCTTCCTCCGGAACCTCTTCTTCTTCTGGTTCCTCCTCTTCCGGTTCCTCCTCTTCCGGTTCCTCTTCGGGAATTTGTGAATCTTCCAAAAGTATATTTGACTCTTCATTATTATTAGGTGAGTCGATGGGATTTGTACTAGAGGTAGACATCTATCACACAATATCAAACACGTTAAGAGATTAATATATCACATAATATTTGTAGTGACCCGAACTTTTGCATGTTTTTATATATTAAATGAAATTGATATTTACATGATTAAATGTTTCCAACATGTTAAGCAATCAAACTTGTTAAGACTTGATTAATTGAAATAGGTTTCATATAGACAATTGACCACCCAAGTTGACCGGCGATTCACGAACATTAAAACTTGTAAAAACTATATGATGACATATATATGGATATATATATAGTTAACATGATATTATGATAATTAAACATATCATTAAGTATATTAACAATGAACTACATATGTAAAAACAAGACTACTAACTTAATGATTTTGAAACGAGACATATATGTAACGATTATCGTTGTAACGACATTTAATGTATATATATCATATTAAGATATATTAATACATCATGATATCATGATAATGTAATAATTTAACATCTCATTTGATTTAATAAACAATGGGTTAACAACATTTAACAAGATCGTTAACCTAAAGGTTTCAAAACAACACTTACATGTAACGACTAACGATGACTTAACGACTCAGTTAAAATGTATATACATGTAGTGTTTTAATATGTATTCATACACTTTTGAAAGACTTCAAGACACTTATCAAAATACTTCTACTTAACAAAAATGCTTACAATTACATCCTCGTTCAGTTTCATCAACAATTCTACTCGTATGCACCCGTATTCGTACTCGTACAATACACAGCTTTTAGATGTATGTACTATTGGTATATACACTCCAATGATCAGCTATTAGCAGCCCATGTGAGTCACCTAACACATGTGGGAACCAACATTTGGCAACTAGCATGAAATATCTCATAAAATTACAAAAATATGAGTAATCATTCATGACTTATTTACATGTAAACAAAATTACACATCCTTTATATATAATCCATATACCAACGACCAAAAATACCTACAAACACTTTCATTCTTCAATTTTCTTCATCTAATTAATCTCTCTCAAGTTCTATCTTCAAGTTCTAAGTGTTCTTCATAAATTCTACAAGTTCTAGTTTCATAAAATCAAGAATACTTCCAAGTTTGCTAGCTTACTTCCAATCTTGCAGAGTGATCATCCAACCTCAAGAAATCTTTATTATTTACAGTAAGATATCTTTCTAATACAAGGTAATACTCATATTCAAACTTTGATTCAATTTCTATAACTATAACAATCTTATTTCGAGTGGAAATCTTACTTGAACTTGTTTTCGTGTCATGATTCTGCTTCAAGAACTTTCAAGCCATCCAAGGATCCTTTGAAGCTAGATCCATTTTTCTCATTTCCAGTAGCTTTATCCAAAAAACTTGAGGTAGTAATGATGTTCATAACATCATTCGATTCATACATATAAAGCTATCTTATTCGAAGGTTTAAACTTGTAATCACTAGAACATAGTTTAGTTAATTCTAAACTTGTTCGCAAACAAAAGTTAATCCTTCTAACTTGACTTTTAAAATCAACTAAACACATGTTCTATATCTATATGATATGCTAACTTAATGATTTAAAACCTGGAAACACGAAGAACACTATAAAACCGGACATACGCCGTCGTAGAAACACCGCGGGCTGTTTTGGTTTAGTTAAATAAAAACTATGATAAACTTTGATTTAAAATTTATTCTTCTGGGAAAATGATTTTTCCTATGAACTTGAAACTATATCCAAAAATCATGGTTAAACTCAAAGTGGAAGTACGTTTTCTAAAATGGTCATCTAGACGTCGTTCTTTCGACTAAAATGACTACCTTTATAAAAACGACTTGTAACTTATATTTCCAACTATAAACCTATACTTTTTCTGTTTAGATTCATAAAATAGAGTTCAATATGAAACCATAGCAATTTGATTCACTCAAAACGGATTTAAAATGAAGAAGTTATGGGTAAACCAAGATTGGATAATTTTTCTTGTTGTAGCAACGTGAAAATTGGTAACAAATCTATATTAATCATATCCTAGCTAACTTATATTGTATTATACATGTATTCTAATATATTATGTAATCTTGGGATACTATAGACACGTATGCAAATGTTTTGACATATCATATCGACCCATGTGTATATATTATTTGGAACAACCATAGACACTCTATATGCAGTAATGTGGGAGTTAGCTATACAGGGTTGAGGTTGATTCCAAAAATATATATACTTTGAGTTGTGATCTATCCTGAGACGTGTATACACTGGGTCGTGGATTTATTCAAGATAATATATATCAATTTTTTTCTGTACAACAACGTTGGACAACTAGTTGTAGGTTACTAACGAGGACAGCTGACTTAATAAACTTAAAACATCAAAATGTATTAAAAGTGTTGTAAATATATTTTGAATATACTTTGATATATATGTACATATTTGTTATAGGTTCGTGAATCGACCAGTGGCCAAGTCTTACTTTCCGACGAAGTAAAAAATCTGTGAAAGTGAGTTATAGTCCCACTTTTAAAATCTAATATTTTTGAGATGAGAATACATGCAGGTTTTATAAATGATTTACAAAATAGACACAAGTACGTGAAACTAAATTCTATGGTTGAATTATCAAAATCGAATATGCCCCTTTTTATTAAGTCTGGTAATCTAAGAATTAGGGAACAGACACCCTAATTGACGCGAATCCTAAAGATAGATCTATTGGGCCTAACAAACCTCATCCAAAGTACCGGATGCTTTAGTACTTCGAAATTTATATCATATCTGAAGGGTGTCCCGGAATGATGGGGATATTCTTATATATGCATCTTGTTAATGTCGGTTACCAGGTGTTCACCATATGAATGATTTTTATCTCTATGTATGGGATGTATATTGAAATATGAAATCTTGTGGTCTATTGTTACGATTTGATATATATAGGTTAAACCTATAACTCACCAACATTTTTGTTGATGTTTAAAGCATGTTTATTCTCAGGTGAATATTAAGAGCTTCCACTGTTGCATACTAAAATAAGGACAAGATTTGGAGTCCATATTTGTATGATATTATGTAAAAACTGCATTCAAGAAACATATGTCGATGTAATATATTTCTATTGTAAACCATTATGTAATGGTCGTGTGTAAACAGTATATTTTAGATTATCATTATTTGATAATCTACGTAATGCTTTTGAAACCTTTATTGATAAAATAAAGGTTATGGTTGTTTTAAAAATGAATGCAGTCTTTGAAAAACGTCTCATATAGAGGTCAAAACCTCGCAACGAAATCAATTAATATGGAACGTTTATAATCAATATAAACGGGACATTTCAGTTGGTATCCGAGCGTTGGTCTTAGAGAACCAGAAAATTTGTATTAGTGTGTCTTATCGAGTTTGTTAGGATGCTTAGTGAGTCTGGACTTCGACCGTGTTTTCTTTAAAAATGATTGCTTAACATTTTTGTTGGAAACTATATATTTTTAAATGCTAATATTATGTGATATATTAATCTCTTAATGTGTTTGATATTATGTGATAGATGTCTACCTCTAGAACAAGTCCCGTTGACTCACCTAATAATAATGAAGAGTTAAATATAAATTGGAATGATTCGTGGACTGATTCACAAGTTCCCGAAGAGGAACCGGAAGAAGAGTCGGAACCGGAAGAAGAATCGGAACCGGAAGAAGAATCGGAACCGAAAGAAGAAATCGAACCAGTGGGGGAAATAATAAAACGGTTAAGTAGAAGAAAATCCTCAACCAACTGACTAAAGTTAATTATGGTCAATGGTGTTTCCGCCAAGGAAGCAAAGTATTGGGAGGATTACCAATTCTCCGATGAATCGGATCCCGAAAAGGATTCCGATGATGTTATAGAAATTACCCCAACACAATTTAATAAGGAAAAAGAGAACAATAAGGGAAAGGGCATAAAAATAGAGAAATTTGATTCCAAACACGATGAACTTTATATGTATCGTCAACACCCGTATTTCTTAAGTTGTGACAATAACCCGGGAACCTCTAAACCACCAGGTTTTTCTAAACCAATGTGGAAAACGACGGCTCGTATTAGGGGAACATCATATATCCCTAGAAACTTGGCAAAACGAACCAAAACCGAAGAAGAAGAAACGAGCGAGTCGGAATAAGATAGTTATATTCGTGTGGTGTAATATATGTAATATAGTGTGCTTATACTTTATGATATATGTAAAAATTGCTTGTATAATAAGTATTTTTTATGAATCTAACTCTTGTCTATTTTACAGTATAAAAACACAAAATGGATAGACAACCCAATATTTTAAGAGACCTACCCGGAGACATGATTGATGAAATCTTGTCTAGAGTCGGTCAGAATTCCTCGGCACTACTATTTAAGGCGAGATCAGTTTGTAAGACATTCTAAGAACGTTCCAAGAATGCCTTGATTTATAAAAGGCTGTCGTTCAAAAGATGGGGGATATCACATTGGGAAATCCATAAGTTACGATGTGTTTACTTTGACGCATATATTGCGGGGAACCCAAATGCTATTTTACGCAACGGGTTAAGAAATTATTTTGACTCAATATATCCGAATATAGGACTTCGTGATTTAGAAAAAGCGGCTAACATGCAACATAAAGAAGCATGTTATGCTTACGGGTTAGTAATGTTCACTTCTCACCAAAGTGAGAACAAGAACATCGAGCTACAACTATTAAACAAAACGTTCCCACAAGTGACGGAGTCGGTAATTGGGGTAAGAAATGAGGTTTTTAGGTTATTACGAGACTGTTGGTCATTACGTAACCTTCATCCTTTTGACGACGTTACAACACATTGTCTTACTATCGGTCACAACGGTTATGTTCCACAAAACCAAAGATGGGAAGTGGTATTAGTAAAACCAGAATGCATGACTTGTTTCTGGACGTATGAATTACGTGTCTTTATTGCCTTTGCTGAACGCCTTATTTATTAACTAGAATTATCTTCGCAACTACTTTGTATCAAAGTTTTATGTGCTATATTTCATGCTATATGTAAAAAAAAAACGGTATTGTAAGTTTGCAAGTTATTGTATAAAGGTTTGAATATGATATTTTTTTTTTTGTGATTAGTTTTTCATATAGAATTGTAGTAGTTGAAATGGTATGTTAGCTACTAAGTATGAACTTAACGGGTAGGTACTACCCGAATTAAAGAGTATAAAACGCTAATATGAAGAAAGAGGTTTTATAAATAAGTTCATATTACGCTACGAAATACTATTGACTACTCTTGATATTCTATATGATTAACTCGTTTCATTTGACTATTTTGAAGGAAATGGCACCGACTACTCGACACACCTTGAATATGAGTGAAGAGGAATTTTGTGCCTTTCTTGCTTCAAACATAGCCGAAGTATAGGCTGTGCTACATACCAACAATAACTCCGAATCTAGCAATGCAGCTAACGGCGCAAGAAATCATGTAGGATGCACCTACAAAGAATTCACTGCCTGCAAACCTTTGGAATTTGATGGAACCGAAGGACCGATCGGATTGAAACGGTGGACCGAGAAGGTGGAATCGGTGTTTGTCATAAGTAAGTGTACTGAAGAGGACAAAGTGAAGTACGCTACGCATACCTTCACAGGTACTGCATTAACATGGTGGAATAGCTATCTAGAGCAAGTGGGACAAGATGATGCTTACGCACTACCGTGGTCAGCATTCAAGCACTTGATGAACGAGAAGTACCGTCCCAGAACCGAGGTCAATAAGCTCAAGACAGAACTTAGAGGGTTATGAACCCAAGGATTTGATATTACCACGTACGAAAGACGATTCACAGAATTGTACCTATTGTGTCCGAGAGCGTTCGAAGATGAGGAAGAGAAGATCGACGCGTTTGTGAAAGGATTACCGAAAAGAATCCAAGAAGATATAAGTTCACACGAGCCAGCCTCCATACAACAGGCATGTAGAATGGCTCACAAACTAGTGAACCAGATTGAGGAAAGAATTAAAGAATAGGCGGCTGAAGAGGCCAATGTGAAGCAAGTCAAAAGAAAGTGGGAGGAAAACGGTGATAAGAATCACCAATACAACAACAACAGCAATTACAACAATAATCGCAACAACTATCCCAATAACTATCCCAACAATTGCAACATCAATCACAACTACAACAAACGGTCCAACAACAACAACAACAACAACAACAACTACTACTACTACTACAACAATCATGCCAACAACAATAACAACCGCAACAACAACAACAATCAGAAGTAGCTATGCCAAAGGTGTGAAAAGTATCACTCGGGGTTCTGCACCAAATTTTGAAACAAGTGTAAAAGAAATGGTCATAGCGCGACGAAGTGTGAGGTCTACGGACCAGGGGTTAACAGAACGAAAGGAACAAATGGTTTCAGAACGAGTAATGGCGGAGCAAGTAGTGTCGGAGCAAGTTATGACAATGTAGTTTGTTATAAATGTGGAAAATCGGGCCACATTATTAGAAATTGCCCGAACCAGGAGAACACGAATGGACAAGGCCGTGGAAGAGTTTTCAATATTAATGCGGTAGAGGTACATGAAGACCCGGAGCTTGTTACGGGTACGTTTCTTATTGACAATAAATATGCTTACGTTTTATTTGATTCGGGTGCGGATAGAAGCTATATGAGTAGAGATTTTTGTGCTAAATTAAGTTGTCCATTGACGCCGTTGGATAGTAAATTTTTACTCGAATTAGCAAACGGTAAATTAATTTCAGCAGATTATATATGCCGGAATCGAGAAATTAAACTGGGTAGTGAAATATTTAAGATTGATTTGATACCCATAGAGTTAGGGAGTTTTGATGTAATAGTTGGCATGGACTGGCTGAAGAAGGTGAAAGCAGAGATCGTATGTTATAAAAATGCAATTCGCATTGTACGAGAAGAATGTGAACCCTTAATAGTGTACGGAGAAAAGGGCAACACGAAGCTACATCTTATTAGTAATTTGAAGGCACAAAAACTAATAAAAAAGGTTGCTATGCTGTTCTAGTACATGTCGAGAAAGTACAAACTGAAGAAAAGAGCATCAATGATGTTCCCGTCGCAAAAGAATTTCCTGATGTATTTTCGAAAGAATTACCGGGACTACCTCCACATCGATCTGTTGAATTTCAAATAGATCTTGTACCAGGAGCTGCACCAATAGCTCGTGCTCCTTATAGACTCGCACCCAGCGAGATGAAAGAACTTAAAAGCCAACTGCAAGAACTATTAGAACGTGGTTTCATTCGACCAAGCACATCACCATGGGGAGCTCCTGTTTTGTTTGTCAAGAAGAAGGATGGTACATTTAGGTTGTGTATTGACTACAGAGAGTTGAACAAACTTACAATTAAAAACCGTTATCCACTGCCAAGAATTGATGACTTATTTGATCAACTACAAGGCTCGTCAGTTTATTCGAAGATCGATTTACGTTCTGGATATCATCAAATGCGAGTAAAGGAGGATGATATTCCAAAAACTGCTTTTAGGACGCGTTATGGTCATTACGAGTTTATGGTTATGCCGTTTAGATTGACTAACGCACCAGCTGTGTTCATGGACCTTATGAACCGAGTGTGTGGGCCATATCTTGACAAGTTTGTCATTGTTTTCATCAATGACATACTTATTTACTCAAAGAATGATCAAGAGCACGAAGAACATTTGAGAAAAGTGCTAGAAGTATTGAGGAAAGAAAAATTGTGCGCTAAGTTTTCAAAGTGTGCATTTTGATTGGAAGAAGTTCAATTCCTCGGTCACATAGTGAACAAAGAAGGTATCCAGGTGGACCCGGCAAAGATCGAAACCGTCAAAAAGTGGGAAACCCCAAAAACTCTGAAGCATATACGTCAATTTTTAGGATTGGCTTGTTACTACAGAAGATTCATCCAAAATTTCTCCAAAATAGCAAAACCCTTGACTGCATTAACGCATAAAGGGAAGAAATTTGAATGGAAGGATGAACAAGAGAAGGCATTTCAATTATTGAAGAAAAAGCTAACTACGGCACCTATATTGTCATTGCCTGAAGGGAATGATGATTTTGTGATTTATTGTGACGCATTAAAGCAAGGTCTCGGTTGTGTATTAATGCAACGGACGAAGGTGATTGCTTATGCGTCTAGACAATTGAAGATTCACGAGCAAAATTATACGACGCATGATTTGGAATTAGGCGCGGTTGTTTTTGCATTAAAGACTTGGAGGCACTACTTATATGGGGTCAAAAGTATTATATATACCGACCACAAAAGTCTTCAACACATATTTAATCAGAAACAACTGAATATGAGACAGCGTAGGTGGATTGAATTGTTGAATGATTACGACTTTGAGATTCGTTACCACCCGGGGAAGGAAAATGTGGTAGCCGACGCCTTAAGCAGAAAGGACAGAGAACCCATTCGAGTAAAATCTATGAATATAATGATTCATACTAACCTTACTACTCAAATAAAGGAGGCGCAACAAAGAGTTTTAAAAGAGGGAAATTTAAAGGATGAAATACCCAAAGGATCGGAGAAGCATCTTAATATTCGGGAAGACAGAACTCGGTATAGGGCTGAAAGAATTTCGGTACCAAAATTTGGAGATATGAGAGAAATGGTACTTAGAGAAGCTCATAAAACCAGATACTCAATACATCCTGGAACGAGGAAGATGTACAAGGATCTTAAGAAACATTTTTGGTGGCCAGGTATGAAAGTCGATATTGCTAAATATTTGACGTGTTCTAAGGTCAAAGCTGAACATCAGAAACCATCAGGTCTACTACAACAACCTGAAATCCCGGAATGGAAATGGGAAAACATTACCATGGATTTCATTACTAAATTGCTAAGGACTGCAAGTGGTTATGATACTATTTGGGTAATAGTTGATCGTCTCACCAAGTCAGCACACTTTCTGCCAATAAGAGAAGATGACAAGATGGAAAAGTTAGCACGACTGTACTAGAAGGAAGTCATCTCCAGACATGGAATACCAATCTCTATTATCTCTGATAGGGATGGCAGATTTATTTCAAGATTCTGGCAGACATTACATCAAGCATTAGGAACTCGTCTAGACATGAGTACTACCTATCATCCACAAACTGATGGGCAGAGCGAAAGGACGATACAAACACTTGAAGACCTGCTACGAGCATGTGTTATTGATTTTGGAAACAGTTGGGATCGACATCTACCGTTAGCAGAATTTTCCTACAACAACGACTATCATTCAAGCATTGAGATGGCGCCGTTTGAAGCACTTTATGGTAGAAAGTGCATGTCTCTGATTTGTTGGAGTGAAGTGGGGGATAGACAGATTACGGGTCCAGAGATAATATAAGAAACTACCGAGAAGATCATCCAAATTCAACAACGGTTGAAAACCGCCCAAAGTCGACAAAAGAGCTACGCCGACATTAAAAGAAAAGACATAGAATTTAAAATTTGAGAAATGGTCATGCTTAAGGTTGCACCTTGGAAAGGTGTTGTTCGATTTGGTAAACGGGGGAAATTAAATCCAAGGTATATTGGACCATTCAAGATTATTGATCATGTCGGACCAGTAGCTTACCGACTTGAGTTACCTCAACAACTTGTGAATGTACATAACACTTTCCACGTCTCGAATTTGAAGAAATGTTTTGCTAAATAAGATCTCACTATTCCGTTGGACGAAATCCAAATCAATGAAAAACTTCAATTCATTGAAGAACCTGTCAAAATAATAGATCGTGAGGTTAAGAGACTTAAACAAAACAAGATACCGATTGTTAAGGTTCGATGGAATGCTCGTAGAGGACCCGAGTTCACCTGGGAGCGTGAAGATCAGATGAAGAAGAAATACCCGCATCTATTTCCAGAAGATTCGTCAACACTTTCAACAGCTTAAAATTTCGGGACGAAATTTATTTAACGGGTAGGTACTGTAGTGACCCGAAATTTTCCATGTTTTTTATATATTAAATGAAATTGATATTTACATGATTAAATGTTTCCAACATGTTAAGAAATCAAACTTGTTAAGACTTGATAAATTGAAATAGGTTTCATATAGACAATTGACCACCCAAGTTGACCGGCGATTCACGAATGTTAAAACTTGTAAAAACTATATGATGACATATATATGGATATATATATAGTTAACATGATATTATGATAAGTAAACATATCATTAAGTATATTAACAATGAACTACATATGTAAAAACAAGACTACTAACTTAATGATTTTGAAACGAGACATATATGTAACGATTATCGTTGTAACGACATTTAATGTATATATATCATATTAAGATATATTAATACATCATTATATCATGATAATGTAATAATTTAACATCTCATTTGATTTAATAAACAATGGGTTAACAACATTTAACAAGATCGTTAACCTAAAGTTTCAAAACAACACTTACATGTAACGACTAACGATGACTTAACGACTCAGTTAAAATGTATATACATGTAGTGTTTTAATATGTATTCATACACTTTTGAAAGACTTCAAGACACTTATCAAAATACTTCTACTTAACAAAAATGCTTACAATTACATCCTCGTTCAGTTTCATCAACAATTCTACTCGTATGCACCCGTATTCGTACTCGTACAATACACAGCTTTTAGATGTATGTACTATTGGTATATACACTCAAATGATCAGCTCTTAGCAGCACATGTGAGTCACCTAACACATGTGAGAACCATCATTTAGCAACTAGCATGAAATATCTCATAAAATTACAAAAATATGAGTAATCATTCATGACTTATTTACATGTAAACAAAATTACACATCCTTTATATCTAATCCATATACCAATGACCAAAAATACCTACAACCACTTTCATTCTACAATTTTCTTCATCTAATTAATCTCTCTCAAGTTCTATCTTCAAGTTCTAAGTGTTCTTCTTAAATTCTACAAGTTCTAGTTTCATAAAATCAAGAATACTTCTAAGTTTGCTAGCTTACTTCCAATCTTGTAGAGTGATCATCCAACCTCAAGAAATCTTTATTATTTACAGTAAGATATATTTCTAATACAAGGTAATACTCATATTCAAACTTTGATTCAATTTCTATAACTATAACAATCTTATTTCGAGTGGAAATCTAACTTGAACTTGTTTTCTTGTCATGATTCTGCTTCAAGAACTTTCAAGCCATCCAAGGATCCTTTGAAGCTAGATCCATTTTTCTCATTTCCAGTAGCTTTTATCCAGAAAACTTGAGGTAGTAATGATGTTCATAACATCATTCAATTCCTACATATAAAGCTATCTTATTCGAAGGTTTAAACTTGTAATCACTAGAACATAGTTTAGTTAATTCTAATCTTGTTCGCAAACAAAAGTTAATCCTTCTAACTTGACTTTTAAAATCCACTAAACACATGTTCTATATCTATATTATATGCTAACTTAATGATTTAAAACCTGGAAACACGAAGAACACTGTAAAACCGAACATACGCCGTCGTAGTAACACCGCGGGCTGTTTTGGGTTAGTTAAATAAAAACTATGATAAACTTTGATTTAAAAGTTGTTCTTCTGGGAAAATGATTCTTCTTATGAACATGAAACTATATCCAAAAATCATGGTTAAACTCAAAGTGGAAGTATGTTTTCTAAAATGGTCATCTAGACGTCGTTCTTTCGACTGAAATGACTACCTTTACAAAAACGACTTGTAACTTATATTTCCGACTATAAACCTATACTTTTTCTGTTTAGATTCATAAAATAGACTTCAATATGAAACCATAGCAATTTTATTCACACAAAACGGATTTAAAATGATGAAGTTATGGGTAAAACAAGATTGGATAATTTTTCTTGTTGTAGCAACGTGAAAATTGGTAACAAATCTATATTAATCATATCCTAGCTAAATTATATTGTATTATACATGTATTCTAATATATTATGTAATCTTGGGATACCATAGACACGTATGAAAATGTTTTGACATATCATATCGACCCATGTGTATATATTATTTGGAACAACCATAGACACTCTATATGCAGTAATGTGGGAGTTAGCTATACAGGGTTGAGGTTGATTCCAAAAATATATATACTTTGAGTTGTGATCTAGCCTGAGACGTGTATACACTGGGTCGTGAATTGATTCAAGAAAATATATATCAATTTTTTTCTGTACAACAACGTTGGACAACTAGTTGTAGGTTACTAACGAGGACAGCTGACTTAATAAACTTAAAACATCAAAATGTATTAAAAATGTTGTAAATATATTTTGAATATACTTTGATATATATGTACATATTTGTTATAGGTTCGTGAATCGACCAGTGGCCAAGTCTTACTTCCCGACTAAGTAAAAATCTGTGAAAGTGAGTTATAGTCCCACTTTTAAAATCTATTATTTTTGGGATGAGAATACATGCAGGTTTTATAAATGATTTACAAAATAGACACAAGTACGTGAAACTACATTCTATGGTTGAATTATCGAAATCGAATATGCCCCTTTTTATTATGTCTGGTAATCTAAGAATTAGGGAACAAACACCCTAATTGACGCGAATCCTAAAGATAGATCTATTGGGCCTAACAAACCCCATCCAAAGTACCGGATGCTTTAGTACTTCGAAATTTATATCATATCTGAAGGGTGTCCCGGAATGATGGGGATATTCTTATATATGCATCTTGTTAATGTCAGTTACCAGGTGTTCACCATATGAATGATTTTTATCTCTATGTATGGGATGTATATTGAAATATGAAATCTTGTGGTTTATTGTTATGATTTGATATATATAGGTTAAACCTATAACTCACCAACATTTTTGTTGACGTTTAAAGCATGTTTATTCTCTGGTGAATATTAAGAGCTTCCGCTATTGCATACTAAAATAAGGACAAGATTTGGAGTCCATGTTTGTATGATATTATGTAAAAACTGCATTCAAGAAAAATATGTTGATGTAATATATTTCTATTGTAAACCATTATGTAATGGTCGTGTGTAAACAGTATATTTTAGATTATCATTATTTGATAATATATGTAATACTTTTGAAACCTTTATTGATAAAATAAAGGTTATGGTTGTTTTAAAAATGAATGCAGTCTTTGAAAAACGTCTCATATAGAGGTCAAAGTCTCGCAACGAAATCAATTAATATGGAACGTTTATAATCAATATGAACGAGACATTACAATATTTACATGTTAATAATATATAGTTTCCAACAAAAAAATGTTAAGCAATCGTTTTTGAAGAAAAACACGGTCGAAGTCCAAACTCACTAATGTATCCTAACAAACTCGGTAAGACACACTAATGCAAAAATTCTGGTTCTCTAAGACCAACGCTTGGATACCAACTGAAATGTCCCGTTCATATTGATTATAAACGTTCCATATTAATTGATTTCGTTGCGAGGTTTTGACCTCTATATGAGACGTTTTTCAAAGACTGCATTCGTTTTTAAAACAAACCATAACCTTTATTTTATCGACAAGGTTAAAAAGACACCACTTAGATTATCCAGAAATGATAATCTAACAAATATCACACTTACACACTATCAATACATATTGTTTTACAAATATTAATATGTTACAACAAAATGAATCTCGAATGCAGTTTTAAACAATATTATACAAGCATGCTGACACTAAATCTTGTCTATATAATAGCATGCAATAGTGGAAGCTCTTAATAATCACCTGAGAATAAACATGCTTTAAACGTAAACAAAAATGTTGGTGAGTTATAGGTTTAACCTATATATTTATCAAATCGTAATAATAGACCATAAGATTTCATATTTTAATATATACATCCCATACATTGAGATAAAAATCATTCATATGGTGAACACCTGGTAACCGACCGTAACAAGATGCATATAGAATATCCCTTATCATTCCGGGACTCCCTTCGGACATGATAAATTCGAAGTACTAAAGCATCCGGTACTTTAGATGGAACTTGTTGGGCCCAATAGATCTATCTTTAGGATTCGCGTCAATTAGGGTGTCTGTTCCCTAATTCTTAGATTACCAGACTAAAAAGGGGGCATATTCGGTTTAATAATCCAGCATAGAATGTAGTTTCATTTACTTGTGTCTATTTTGTAAAACATTTATAAAACTGCATGTATTCTAATCCCAAAATATTATATTTTAAAAGTGGGACTATAACTCACTTTCACAGATTTTTACTTCGTCGGGAAGTAAGACTTGGCCACTGGTCGATTCACGAACATATAACAAATATGTACATATATATCAAAGTATGTTCAAAATATATTTACAACATTTTTAATACGTTTTGCTGTTTTATGTTTATTAAGTCAGCTGTCCTCGTTAGTAACCTATAACTAGTTGTCCACAGTTAGATGTACATAAAATAAAGCAATATATATTATCTCGAATCAATCCACGACCTCGTGTATACAAGCCTCAGGCTAGATCACAACTTAAAGTATATATAAGATTTTGGAATCAACCTCATCCCTGTATAGCTAACTCCAACATTACTGCATATAGAGTGTCTATGGTGGTTCCGAAATATATATATAGATGGGTCGATATGATATGTCAAAACATTGTATTCGTGTCTATGGTATCCCAAGATTACATTATATATTAGAATACATGTATAATACAATATGAGTTAGCTAGGATATGATTAATATAGATTTGTTACCAATTTTCACGTAGCTACAACAAGAAAAAATTATCCAATCTTGTTTTACCCATAACTACTTCATTTTAAATCCGTTTTGAGTGATTCAAGTTGCTATGGTTTCATATTGAACTTAAGTTTATGAAAAAGTATATGTTTATAGTCAAAAATACAGGTTACAAGTCGTTTTTGTAAAGGTAGTCATTTCAGTCGAAAGAACGACATCTAGATTACCATTTTAGAAAACATACCTCCACTTTGAGTTTAACCATGATTTTTGGATATAGTTTCATATTCATAAGAAAAATCATTTTCCCAGAAGAACAACTTTTAAATCAAAGTTTATCATAGTTTTTAATTAACTAACCCAAAACAGCCCGCGGTGTTACTACGATGGCGTATATCCGGTTTTACGGTGTTTTTCGTGTTTTCAGGTTTTAAATCATTAAGTTAGCATATCCGATAGATATAGAACATGTGTTTAGTTGATTTTAAAAGTCAAGTTAGAAGGATTAACTTTTGTTTGCGAACAAGTTTAGAATTAACTAAACTATGTTCTAGTGATTACAAGTTTAAACCTTCGAATAAGGTAGTTTTATATATATAAATCGAATGATGTTATGAACATAATTACTACCTCAGGTTTTGTGTATAAACCTATTTGAAATGAGAAAAATAGATCTAGCTTCAAAGGATCCTTGGATGGCTTGAAAGTTCTTGAAGTAGAATCATGACACGAAAACGAATTCAAGTAAGATTTCCACTCGAAATAAGATTGTTAAAATTATAAGAATTGAATCAAAGTTTGAATATGAGTATTACCTTATATTAGAAATATATCTTACTGTAAATAAGAAAGATTTCTTGAGGTTGTATGATCACTCAAAGTGGATTTGCAAGATTGGAAGTAAGCTAGTAAACTTGGAAGTGTTGTTGGTGTATTCTTGAGTAGTTGTTCTATAACTCGGTTTATGTATGGATTTATGAACTAGATTGAGCTAGATTATGATGAAGATGATGAAGAACACTTAGAACAATGGAAGAACACTTGAGAGAGAGTAGTTTGATGCATGTAAGTTGAAAGGACCCGTCCTAATCTATCTGGACGAGTACATTACATTTGGTTACATCGCGAGGTACTTGACCTCTATATGATACATTTTACAAATATTGCATTCGTTTTTAAAAGACAATCTTTCATTTCATCGACAGTTAACGGCATTCATACCATTTCATAATATATCCAACTATAATTGATTTAATAATAATCTTGATGACCTCAATGACTCGAATGCAACGTCTTTTGAAATATGTCATGAACGACTCCAAGTAATATCTCTAAAGTGAGCAAATGCTCAGTAGAAGATTTCTTTCATACATGAGAATAAACATGCTTTAAAGTGTCAACCAAAAGGTTGGTAAGTTCATTAGTTTATCATAATCAATCACTTCCATCATTTTAATAGACCACAAGAATTTCATTTCCAGTTCTCATAAATATACGTCCCATGCATAGAGACAAAAATCATTCATATGGTGATCACCTGGTAACCGACCTTAACAAGATGCATATAGAATATCCCCATCATTCCGGGACTCCCTTCGAACATGATAAATTCGAAGTACTAAAGCATCCGGTACTTTGGATGGGGCTTGTTGGGCCCAATAGATCTATCTTTAGGATTCGCGTCAATTAGAGTGTCTGTTCCCTAATTCTTAGATTACCAGAATAAAAAGGAGCATATTCGATTTAATAATCCAGCTATAGAATGTAGTTTTAAGTACTTCTGTTTATTTCGTCAAACATTTATAAAGCAGCGCATGTATTCTCAGTCCCAAAAATATATATTGTAAAAGCATTTAAAAAGGGAGCAAATGAAACTCACTATACTGTATTTTGTAGAAAAAATACATATGACGACATTGAACAATGCAGGGTTGGCCTTGGATTCACGAACCTATGTCAATTTGTATATCTATTAAAACATATTATCGTGACAGAATAAATTTATTTATTATATCTTTAATTTATGTATTAAGTATGTTTAATTTGTGTTTATATTCATAATAGTTAATATTTATATAGTTATATTATTATATTCATATTTATATACATAATTGTTTAATGTTATATTTAAAATTCGATAGTTTGTTATTTGTATGTATTTATAAACGAAATGTTAAAATGTTTGATATATATCTATATGAAGTTTTAATATAATTATAGTATACGTAATAAGTATATTTTTTTATATACAAAATATTTATTAAAAAATGCTAGTTTTGATAATACTGAATCTTTTAATAATAATAATAACTTTAATAATAATGCTAACATTCATAACAAAAATGATAATGGTAATAATAATAATAATAGTAGTCATGTTAATAATAATAGTGTTAATAATTATAAAATAATACAATTTCTAATATTCATGATAATAATAATTTTTTATTACTTTCATAATACCAATAATAATATTAATAATCATAATCATAATAATGGTAATAGTACTAAAATGATACTTATAATAATTATAATTCTTATAATAATAACACTAATTAATAATGATAATCTTAATAATAATCCTAACTTTCATTATACATAATAATAATACTAACAAATAATGATAATACTAACAAATATTAATTATAATACCAATAACAAAAATAATAATAATAACATCTACAATAATAATAATAATAATTATAATTTTCTTTTTGAAATTAAAAACTACCTCTCAAGTGCTTCTAAAAAGAAATCGCCCCAAACCGGGCTCGAACCCGCGACCTCCCATTCAATGCTAACACTCTTAACCATTGGGCTGTTGCCCCATTTCTGTAATTAAACTGAACCCACATATATAAAACCCGACTGTTTCTGTTCATCTTCTTCTTAAAAAAAATTAAAACGTACAATGCCAAAAATTAATCAAAGTAATCAATTAGCTAAACTGTGTTTGGTTCTTTAATTGAAAACGAATCGATTAACCTGTACTGATTTGGTTAATATAAATAGAAAAAAAAAACTGTACAGCTTCATTTGAATACGAAGAACTCAAGGTTTGATTTTGAAATTTAGAACTTTTAAGACTAGGGTTTCAACATGAAAAAGATTCTAACTCTGCCCTATAAACTTTCTAGATCGTTAATTTAACTTCAAACCTCAAGAAATTCACGAATTTTTTCTATGAATATATAATTTGACTTTTTGAATTTAAGGTTTGACTCTAAAATTGGAACTCGATAGATAAAATTGAACCGTGGGATTTTCCAGATAGTTTAAGAAGAAGATTTCTAACAATACTGCAATTTTACATTTTGTAAATTGATTCGTTTTCGATGTTTTAAAAAAAAGAAGCAAGAACAGAGAACGTGTCTGTGTTTCTTCAAATTTCGTTTTGATTTTTATTTATTAAGCTCAAATTGTTTTATTAGGGTATCATATAAAGTTTATCAGATATTATTACAACATAATTGACTTAATTACCTTTGTTTTGTAGCTTGGATTGCTCGATACTAGATATTCGATTAGTACGAAGATAAAGATAAAAAAATAAAAAGTGAGGCCGACCCCTAACAGAATTTGGATGTTAACTAGTGTTTGAAATCGTGATTGAAGATAGAAAATCAATTCACAAAAAGCTGGACAGCGATGCACAACAGAATACAAATTTTCTGTATCTTTTTATATATGTATTCGTATTATAATTGTTGTTATATATATATATATATATATATATATATATATATATATATATATTTAACTGTATATTATATGAATATCCATATTTATTTATATATATATCGATCTTATATCTGTATTTATATATGTAAATCATAATATCTATATATATAACTAATCGTGTTTATGTTTTTATATCTATATATCTGATCTGTATGTATGTATATCTTATTTATATCTGTATCAGCTTAATTTATATATACAGGAACATATTAATATTAATAATTAATATTTAATATTAATTAATACTAATAATTATAATGAAACTAATAATCATAATGATAATAATAATTAAAATTATAATTTTACTAATAACAATGATACTAATAATGATAACAAAAATTTATTGCATCAAATTTTATATCTATATGTAATATAGTAATATTAATAATACTGATTTTAATATTAATATTTATTTTTAATCACAATGAAAGTAATAATCATAATGTTGAATACTAACTTGTATTTTCGTTTAATATATTACTTGTTACAATTTATTACTTATGTAATGTTTACCAGTTATCAATTGAATATTTATACACTATACATATATATTACAATATATATATATATATATATATATATATATATATATATATATATATATATATATATATATATATATATATATATATATATATATATATATATATATATATATATATATATATAAACTATACATAGATATCATAACTATTTATCTAAAGATTCATTTTAGATTATAACATAATTATTTTGTATTTTATTTTACATATTTAATTTTATATGTTTAATTTATAATTTATTATTTTCAGCACACATATATCCTTACATTTATATATATACATATTTATTTACAACAAATGTCCGTGAACCATCGAGCACGACCAAAGGGTAATTGATTACATGATATAGTTTCAAATCTTTTTGAGACTCAACATTCCAGACTTTGCTTATCGTATTGAAATCATATGAAGATTAAGTTTAAATTTGGTCGGAAATTTTCGGGTCATCACATAAGTTGCAAAATGAAAGTGTTTGTGTACCTCCTCATTCACGTGAACTTTGCTCTATCTTATAGGCTCCATTAGTTTGTTATTTTACGAGATATTTCATGCTAGATGTTAAATGATGGTTCCCACATGGTTAGGTCACTCACATGGGCTGCTAAGATGAAATGTCCCGTTCTTATTGATTAAAAACGTTCCATATTAATTGATTTTGTTGCGAGGTTTTGACCTCTATATGAGACGTTTTTCAAAGACTGCATTCATTTTTAAAACAAACCATAACCTTCATTTCATAAATAAAGGTTTAAAAAGCTTTACGTAGATTATCAAATAATGATAATCTAAAATATCCTGTTTACACACGACCATTACATAATAGTTTACAATACAAATATGTTACATCGAAATCAGCTTCTTGAATCTAGTTTTTACACAATATCATACAAACATGGACTCCAAATCTTGTCCTTATTTTAGTATGCAACAGCGGAAGCTCTTAGTATTCACATGAGAATAAACATGCTTTAAACGTCAACAAAAATATTTGTGAGTTATAGGTTTAACCTATATATATCAAATCGTAAAAATAGACCACAAGATTTCATATTTCAATACACATCCCATACATAGAGATAAAAATCATTCATATGGTGAACACCTGGTAACCGACATTAACAAGATGCATATATAAGAATATCCCCATCATTCCGGGACACCCTTCGGATATGATATAAATTTCGAAGTACTAAAGCATCCGGTACTTTGGATAGGGTTTGTTAGGCCCAATAGATCTATCTTTAGGATTCGCGTCAATTAGGGTGTCTGTTCCCTAATTCTTAGATTACCAGACTTAATAAAAAGGGGCATATTCGATTTCGATCATTCAACCATATAATGTAGTTTCGATTACTTGTGTCTATTTCGTAAAACATTTATAAAACCTGCATGTATTCTCATCTCAAAAATATTAGATTTTAAAAGTGGGACTATAACTCACTTTCACAGATTTTTACTTCGTCGGGAAGTAAGACTTGGCCACTGGTTGATTCACGAACCTATAACAATATATACATATATATCAAAGTATGTTTAAAATATATTTACAACACTTTTAATATATTTTGATGTTTTAAGTTTATTAAGTCAGCTGTCCTCGTTAGTAACCTATAACTAGTTGTCCACAGTTAGATGTACAGAAATAAATCGATAAATATTATCTTGAATCAATCCACGACCCAGTGTATACGTATCTCAGTATTGATCACAACTCAAACTATATATATTTTGGAATCAACCTCAACCCTGTATAGCTAACTCCAACATTCACATATAGAGTGTCTATGGTTGTTCCGAAATATATATAGATGTGTCGACATGATAGGTCGAAACATTGTATACGTGTCTATGGTATCTCAGGATCACATAATATACAATACAAGTTGATTAAGTTATGGTTGGAATAGATTTGTTACCAATTTTCACGTAGCTAAAATGAGAAAAATTATCCAATCTTGTTTTACCCATAACTTCTTCATTTTAAATCCGTTTTGAGTGAATCAAATTGCTATGGTTTCATATTGAACTATATTTTATGAATCTAAATAGAAAAAGTATAGGTTTATAGTCATAAAAATAAGTTACAAGTCGTTTTTGTAAAGGTAGTCATTTCAGTCGAAAGAACGACGTCTAGATGACCATTTTAGAAAACATACTTCCACTTTGAGTTTAACCATAATTTTTGGATATAGTTTCATGTTCATAATAAAAATAATTTTCTCAGAATAACAACTTTTAAATCAAAGTTTATCATAGTTTTTAATTAACTAACCCAAAACAGCCCGCGGTGTTACTACGACGGCGTAAATCCGGTTTTACGGTGTTTTTCGTGTTTTCAGGTTTTAAATCATTAAGTTAGCATATCATATAGATATAGAACATGTGTTTAGTTGATTTTAAAAGTCAAGTTAGAAGGATTAACTTTTGTTTGCGAACAAGTTTAGAATTAACTAAACTATGTTCTAGTGATTACTAGTTTAAACCTTCGAATAAGATAGCTTTATATGTATGAATCGAATGATGTTATGAACATCATTACTACCTTAAGTTCCTTAGATAAACCTACTATAAAAGAGAAAAATGGATCTAGCTTCAACGGATCCTTGGATGGCTCGAAGTTCTTGAAGCCGAATCATGACACGAATACAAGTTCAAGTAAGATCATCACTTGAAATAAGATTGTTATAGTTATAGAAATTGAACCAAAGTTTGAATATGATTATTACCTTGTATTAGAATTATAACCTACTGTAAGAAACAAAGATTTCTTGAGGTTGGATGATCACCTTACAAGATTGGAAGTGAGCTAGCAAACTTGAAAGTATTCTTGATTTTATGTAACTAGAACTTGTAGAATTTATGAAGAACACTTAGAACTTGAAGATGGAACTTGAGAGAGATCAATTAGATGAATAAAATTGAAGAATGAAAGTGTTTGTAGGTGTTTTTGGTCGTTGGTGTATGGATTACATATAAAGGATATGTAATTTTGTTTTCATGTAAATAAGTCATGAATGATTACTCATATTTTTGTAATTTTATGAGATATTTTATGCTAGTTGCCAAATGATGGTTCCCACATGTGTTAGGTGACTCACATGGGCTACTAAGAGCTGATCATTGGAGTGTATATACCAATAGTACATACATCTAAAAGCTGTGTATTGTACGAGTACGAATACGGGTTCATACGAGTAGAATTGTTGATGAAACTGAACGAGGATGTAATTGTAAGCATTTTTGTTAAGTAGAAGTATTTTGATAAGTGTATTGAAGTCTTTCAAAAGTGTATAAATACATATTAAAACACTACATGTATATACATTTTAACTGAGTCGTTAAGTCATCGTTAGTCGTTACATGTAAGTGTTGTTTTGAAACCTTTAGGTTAACGATCTTGTTAAATGTTGTTAACCCAATGTTTATAATATCAAATGAGATTTTAAATTATTATATTATCATGATATTATCATGTATGAATATCTCTTAATATGATATATATATATATATTAAATGTCTTTAGCAAAGGTTCTTTAGCTTATTCCAATAGCAAAACTTAATCAACAAATCATAAATTCATTCAAACACAATCATAAGCATGAGTAATGAACAATCCTTAGCTTACAAGCTTCATAATAAAGTGTACATATAAGAATCTGGCCAAGCATGGCTAGAACTAATCTAATAAGAGAAGTAAATGAAGATTCTACCATCATATTGCAATATTAAAGATAAAATTGTACTAGAAAATGAAATTACAACTTTGAGATAGAGGTAGAAGATGAAGATTGTAACGACCCAGCCCGTCAGTTTTCGGCCCATAAATTTTTTTCCTTTATAATACATTAATATTATTAATATTAAGGTCCCATTTATGTTTCCAAAACGCTTCCATTACAATAGTAAGTTTGGAAAACTTTAAAACGTTTAATACATAAGTTTAAATATCCAAACGGGCATACACATCATAGTTTACCAAAACCCATTTACATCATCAAAAGATAGTTTTGACCCGACTAGTTTAATTTCCAACAAAACCGAGCATGGTGATTGGGAAAACACTACTCAATCCTAAATCGATAAAAAAGCATGTTTTCTAAAGAAACCTACAAAATTCCACTAGTTCCCACGCTTACCCGAGCCGCCACCTTGCGAACCTATAAAAATAATATCAACGAGAGAGTAAGCTGAAATACCCCGTTCATATACAATAAACGATTCACAATAGTTGATTACATTGCGAGGTAATTGACCTCTATATGATACATTTTACAAACATTGCATTCGTTTTTAAACGACAAAGTTACTTTACATTGAAAGTTGACGGCAATCATATTATTTCATAATACCTCCAACTATAATTGACTTAATAATAATCTTGATGAACTCAATGACTCGAATGCAACGTCTTTTGAAATATGTCATGAATGACTCCAAGTAATATATCTAATATGAGCAAATGCACAGTGAAAGATTTATTTCATACCTGAAAATAAACATGCTTTCAAGTGTCAACCAAAAGGTTGGTGAGTTCATAGGTTTATCATAAAAACAATAAAATTCATCATTTTGATAGACCACAAGATTTAAATCCTGCATGGTACAAATGGGCCCGAATCCTATACCCACCTGTAATGTACATGCGATATCTTTTAAACACAGTACACCTTTCTCGTGTACAAAATCATCTTTCATAAATCTTATTAACCGTACACATATCTCGTGCACAAAAATAACATACACATAACCTGTGTATAAAATCATTCTCTCGATACATAACTTTCACTTTACTTTCATTGCTTTGCTTGGTAACCGACCTTAACATATAATGCGCATAATAATATCCCCAAAACAGAACATCTCGACTGTATAATAATCATATAAACTTCGAAGTACTAAACACCACGCCCACTAGCCCTTCCGTCTAGTGAACATTCTGGGTGGGGGTGTTAAACCCGGTAGCTACCTTTAGGATTCGCGTGAATTAGGGCCATACCCGTTTCTAATTCTTAGGTTACCAAGGAATAATAATCAGGGGAAAAATATTCACAACAATTGGTGGCAATTATCAAGTCCACATAATTCAATAATAATCCACAGAACTTCTGTCTGCATAATAATTCATTCGAGGAATGTTTTGCTTGTGTCTATCTCGTCAAACATTTATAAAAACATTTCATGTATTCGCAGTTCAAAAATATATTTCAAAAGCATTTAATAAAGCAGTTGTAAAAACAGCGCATGTATTCTCAGTCCCAAAAATGTAAAGAGTAAAAGGGAATCAAATGAACTCACAATACTGTATTTTGTAGTAAAAATACATATGACTATATTGATCGACACGGGGTTGGCCTCGGATTCACGAACCTATATCCAATATATATATTAAATAATATAACGAATTGTAATAGTAATAAAACAACTTTTAATTAATTATATAGTATTCTTTTTAGTACCATGTATATATTTCAACTACTATATATGTATATTTATAATTTCATATCTGTTTAGTATTTTAACAATTTATATGTTCTGTTAGTAATTCAATAGATTTATATTATCAATTTTAAATCATTCATTAAAATATTTTAATCAATAATTAATATTAATATGTTTAATTAATTATAAATATTAGTATATTAGTAAGGGTTGAATTAGATTTAATCATAATTAAACAGAATGTATCATATTAAGTTTTTAGCAATATCCCTATATCTTTAATATTTTAATTTAAAAAAAAATTAATTAAATATGTTAAGCACTTATTAATATATTTAAGCTTATATAAGTTTAATTAGTATCTAACAAAAAAAAAATTGATTTTTATGATTATTAATTTTTTTATATATCTTATGATTATAACCCATTAATAAGAAATACTTATAATTATTTTCATAATATACTTTTCATATCTTCTATTTTCCTTATTATAAGTATAATGATAATCATAATAATAATAATAATAATAATAATAATAATAATAATAATAATAATAATAATAATAATAATAATAATAATATTAATATTAGTAAATAATAATAATATTAATAATTGTTATATCAAGTATTAGTAATACTTATTGAAAAATCATGGTCCGATGAGCCAAGTATTAAGATCACGGCCCAACAGAACATGTTAGCCCAACTTTGGAGTCCAAGGATTTAGTTTAAGAGGCCCGATTAAATTGGTTGGTACGTTGTTGTTGTTCAGAAAAAAAATATATAAAAATAAGTAAATAAAAGAATCACGCATTGTTGACTCCCACAAACAGATCAAATAGCAGATGCAAGGAGAAGGTAATACGGATTTAGGGATCTTTGATTCGTCAACAAATAAATAAATCAAGAAAACAATCATCGATATACACCAGATTATCATCATCATCGTTCAATCGTCATCATCAATCCTAATCATCATCGTCATTCATCATTATCATCTGGTATACCAAATTTTTTTTTATTTAGATTCAAAATTCATCTCATGGTTTAAAGCTGCGTTATTCTGAATCATTTATCATACCGACATCTTAACTAACCCTTCAATTTCACTTCTTACCTATGTAAGGGAATTACGGTGAAATTAGGGTTTTGAACTTGATGCAATTTGAATTAATTAGTTTAAAGGTATGCGTTTTATATTTGTTCTTCAATTATACAGAGTATTTTAGATTTCTGATTGATTTGAGAAATTAATATTATTATTATTTATTTATTTATATAAACATATATATATATATTTTTTTCTATTTATTTTTCTGTGTATATACATTTGTTCGTAATTAGTTTGCAGTTTTCAATTTGATAACTTCATAGTTACAATGAGTAAATGTGAAAATCAGATAAATGGATGATCACCTATATAGATTCGAAATTGTACCAGCTTTCTCTTGGTCTACACTTTCGAACAGGTTGTTACAAATGACGGAAGTGTAGTTGTGTTATTATGAAGGTAACTCCACAAAGCTGGATCGGCAAAGTGTTGTTCTTCTCTAACTCTCTAGTTAAGATTGTGAATGTTTTACTCCGTTGACATATGTTTCATTGGTTAATCACTTAATAGTGAAGATTCTTGACATGGGTTTGGATGATTGTGGGTGGTGGTAATTAAACGGGTTTATAATGGGTGGTGGTGGTGCCTTCGGGGCTGTTGTGGGTCAAAACAGAGACAAGGTGGCAGCAGCTATATAGTTGCATCTTGTGATGGTCTCTTATATTGGTTTTGAGTTTAATCGAATATGAGGTAAGAAGCTTGTAGCAGAAATTATAGATGTATTGTTCTATGTTATTGGTGTGTTTGTCGATGGTTTGTTGGAGCAGTTTCAAGTAGTCTTGAGACTGGGTTGTGGTAGGTTTTGTTGAAAGTTGTTTGTGTATATTATTTGATGTAACTAGAACACATAGATAAATTGGTTGTGAAGAATCAAGTAAAAGAGAGTGACATGTACAACCATGCTAATACACAAAAGGTTGAGACACTTGTTTTTGTAAGATCACAAGCATGTAGCATGTGTTGGATTAAATGGTTTAGTAAACGTATACGTTTGAGTTGGTTTCCAAAGATTGAGATTAATTAAATATATTTATTGACATAATGTCAACTATTACACGGATGATGTGTGGGTTTAATAAGTATTAATGTTAATATTGTTTTGTTAATTATTAATGTATTAGTGAAGTTGTTGAATTGATAGTCACTTTATGTGTATGTGGTGCACATGGGCTTTAAGTACGGAATCTAAAGTTGTATGTGTGAATGTTGCAATGTATTTTGCTAGTTGTAAAGGGAAACAAACAAGAATAGCTTATTGTAGTTGTTGGTCGAGGAAAAAGAAAAAGAAACAGAAGACTAAAAGTAAGTGGTGTGTGTTCATATATCTAATTTAATATGCATGTGTAATATATCATTATTGAACACTTTATCAAAATCGTGAATCATATCATCCTGTACGATATTTGATAAAAAAATAAAAATGAAAATGATTGTAAACTGATTTTGGAATTTACTATATAGATCGAATCTGGTTTGTACAATCCGAAAGTGATGTTTACCAAATTACAAATCAGCTATAGGATTGATAACGATTTAGAACTAATCCATTCCCTAAATTTGTGGATTAATTATAAGTAGATATTAAATAAAAACCGAATTTTATTAATTTTAAATTATAATTATATTAGTAGTAATAAAAATGATACAGATTTCCTATTATAAATATCTGTTTATAATAGCATGTATATATATATATATACACACACATTTATTTATGTATCTATATATATTTATTTGTAACTAATTGTTCGTGAATCGTCGGGAATATTTACGGTCAAATGCATTCATGAAAAAAAAAATAGTTCCAACATTTTGAGACTCGGTTTAATAGACTTTCCTTGTCGTGTCAAAATCATATAAGAATAGAGTTTAAATTTGGTCGAAAATTTCCGGGTCGTCACAGTACCTACCCGTTAAAGAAATTTCGTCCCGAAATTTGAGTGTGGTCGTCATGGCTAATAATAAGTATGTTTTTCATGACACATACGAGTTGATAAATGGAGTTTTATCATCATTGATTAATATAGAGATAAAACGATTTCGATTATGTGAAGCGTACAAATGAAGCTATCACAAAAGAGTGAAATGAGTAAATAAAGATTCGCCTTAGCTTTTGACGTAGTCACATTTGAATTTAGAAAATAAGGTGCATTTAATCTTTTGACGTTGTCTTGGTTGAATTTCCGAAATTTAAGGGATTAAAGAAAATTTTGGAAATCTATAAGATCTGATTCTTTGGGATTTAAGGAAATTAAGATCTCTCTAATTAAATGTGATAATCTGCTTCGATTTCAACGTCTGATACTCCCTCTATAAATGAACCTCTTTCGTTCTATTATTTTTACCATTTCTATACTTTCTTCCTCTATTCCTACTTCCAAAATATTGTGTAAATGCTCCATCCGGCTCTGATTCTTGATATATTCCTAACTATCGTATCTGTCATTCTTCTTTTCCATTTACTGCATGAGTAATCTATTCACTTCTACTATTAGCTTAGAGTTATTGTGTTTATCATACTCCCGTGTCTTTATATTGCTATTCGTATTAATGTACACGATTTGTGATTTCTGTGTTGTTGTCGGGTTTTATATCTTCCCTTATGTTTCGGAGCTCTTTGCCTTTTTCTTCTCTTCTCGACCGCTAGTAAAGCGAGTAACGGTCCAGAATTCGTAAGTATGGAGTTTCGAATGAACTTAATGTTCTAATACAGAAAGAACGTAATAGCACGATTTGATTTGTCAAATTACCAGAATCACTGAGAATAGAACTATCAAGAATATATTTTCTTGATATGTTCAGAAGTTAAGTAGAATGGTAGAGTTATGTAACATGACACATGATGATGGTATGATCTACTGTGAACCATCATCACGCTTCATTAGAAACTCAACATGACTTACTATAATATAATCAAATTGGCGAAGCGTCATTATATTATACTAACCCATGCTTCAATTCCCAACACTCCTCTACAATTCATTCCTAATTTATACTTAGATTTTACAGAAGTTTCCAATGTAATGGAATACAGAAAACACGAAGAGGTAGATAATTTTCGGACAAGAATATTTATGAAAATATCCTCAGAAATATCGAAGATATTTATGATGATATTTTGGAATTTCTAAGTTCGAAGGTTGATGAAGAAAAATTTTTCGCAAGATTTTAACATGACCTCGGAGCAAGATATTCTCTAAAGATTTCATCAGATCTAGAATTTCCTGGATTCTTTGAATATAGGGTTGGTCCTTGTATTAGTCCTTGGTCTCCTTCATGGTTAACTCAATCTATTTTTCAGTACCAAATTTTCTATCGAGCGTTCCTAATACCCCATTCTTTATCATCAAACTCATCTACACTTTTGTTGTTTCCTCTGCATTTAATGCTACCATATCTGAATCATCGATTATTAATCCGAGGTGGGTTCAGGAGAATTGTGTTTTTAGATGATTAAACGCTGATGGTAATTGTCAAGATACGAATGATTGTTTAGGATGAAATCAAGTGGTAAACTTATATATCAAAGTTATAATAAGGCTAATCCGAATGAAAGTCGAAGTTGATTTGCTGGAGCTGTGACAAAATTGTCTAATTTTGGAAAGGTATTGTAAAGTTATTTTCGGTAATAACACGCCAATGGATCTGGCACAGTTTTGAATTCAAAGTATGGCTTTGAAAGATGTAGGAATCTAAAAGTGATGTCTTCCGTTAAATCTTGACTTTGATTTTGATCGGTCAAAATCCGAATATGAAATTAAATTTGAATGAAAATGGTTATTCTTTGGTGAACGGATACGTATATCTGTGGTTGTAAGTAGAATAGTAAATGATTGTTGAATCAGATTCGAAGAATGTACAATGTAACTTATTAATGTGAAACTAAATATTCCTTGGGTATTACCTCCCCGTTAAAATATTTTCACCAATATCAGTTTGTATAAAAGAATTTTTTATTACAATCTTTATCAAAACATATATTCATATTTTTTTTTTTACAATTATAATCATGGATTTAATGAGTTAATATGATATTAAACTCATATGATTTTCGGTTTGATCTAGAATAATTAATCTCTAAAACTATTAGGAACCACATATTCTTCGCAGAATATTAATGAAGTTATAGATCAATACTTCATCGTTCATTGTTGTTGGTACTCCTTGGTATCTATGGTGCATATGATGTTGATGTTCGAGGTATAGATTGTGATGTCGAGACGTGTGATGCGGATGTTGTTTTTGGTGGTAATGGTACTGTTGATGCTGGTGACGTTGCTGAAGCTGGTACATTTTACACCATATTTTCCAAAGCTACAACTCGGGCGCGAAGCTCGTTGGCTTCTGCTATTACTCCAGGATGATTTTCGGTCGGAACGAGTGGATGAATAAGATCTAGAATTCGAGATAGTATATAATCATGACAAGATACTCTGGAAATGAGAGAGAAATGATATTTCAGACTGGTTCATCGGTAAGTGCTTCAGGTTCTTCGCCAAGAGGTGAATTTGGTTGGTGGAAGGGATCGCCTTCTTCGCGTCTCCTTTGATTAAGTTGACTACGAACCCATCAGATGAATTGGGGATGACTGATTGGTTGATTCATTCCGGTGATGCTGGTAGGTGAAACTCCATATCGGAATAGCTATCGGAATCCGAGGAATTCGAACTGGTTGAGGGATTCATCTCGTACGATCAGATGAAGGATTTTCGTTAGGAAATAGATTATAGGATGTAGATTAGTACCCTGCAATACATAATTTACATATGCATATATAATACTAAAATCCCATATGTTACGGAGGAATCTACGGAAGCTGTCAGGAAAAGTCTATAGTTGTAACGACCCTACTTCTTCCGTTATCTTTTACCGTTAATTATTTAACGATCGTTAACTGTTATTCGTGCCACGTCATTTCTATGACCTATATTATTATTTTTGTAATAATATATTAATTATTATGTGTTATATGAATATTTGTATTCATATTTTGAGTTAATGTTTCTACGTATCGCGGATTTCTATACGGCGAATCTTTTCGGTTTTTAAACCAACGGTCGAGCTTTTGGGATTTTTAAGTCCTAATTATTTTAAATATAATATTTTAATGTCATATGAATATATATAGTGTTTATATATATTTTTCGTCGCGTATTTGTTATCTCTCCGAATATTTAATCGCGTAGCGGTGTTTTCGCGTTTCGGGTTTCGTTTCGGGCCACAAGCTAATAGACTAAACTTCAAGATGGGCAATAGAGGGGCCCACCCTATCCCTTGTTCGGCCGAAATCACCCATGAGACCCATGGGTTGATTTTTGAAATTACTCCATATCTTTATTTTTCCTTTCTATTTTCTTTCACTACTTCATTTTTATATTTTTCCTAACCTAAAAATTCCTCTCCTTCTCCCATTGTTTTTGGCCGCCATTTTTATCACCATCAATTAATCATCTCCTAGTGCTTGGATCAAAGGGCTTTCATCATATTTGGATTCTACTCTTCGAGCTCTACACATCTATATCTCTTGATTCTTGATTAGGGTATAAACCCTAACCCTAGATTTTTAATTTTTCTGTATTTTGATGTTATATTTATAGTATGATAGTTACATGTTATTGTATTGATGATTGTATGCGTAGAATTGCTCGTTTATACATGTTTTCGGTTTGATTGAATTTGGACAGCAGCATTTTCGATCATTTCTGGTTATGTAACTGTTATAAAAGTGAAATTTAAGTGTTTAGATGAGTTCCTCTCATCAAGACATTAATTTTTGACTCTGGATTCATGTCATTTCGATTCTTGGAGCTTAAGATATGATTAAAATGGTGTTTTGTTAAGATTGAAACATGAAAACGAATTGAACCAGGTTTGGCCTGACTTTGTGACCACTTTTAGAGTCTTTAGGGTGTACTAGTGTGTTAGGATTGATGATGGGATGAACTTTCATGTTCGGGTCATCTAAATCCAAGCCACGGATCACCCGTTATAGCTAAGACACGTTTCTGAGCGGACTGAAGATCCAAACTGATTAGTGGCTGTAATTCACGACTTGTTTACTGTTCTTGGAGTGTTCTTGAGTGCACCAAAGTGTTGGGTGGCTTGATTAGGCGGAGATATATATAAGGCTCGCCGAAAACCGACACCCGGGGCTCAAGATATGACCCGATGAACTTTTAATTAAAACTTATGGTTAATTATTAAAACTTATGATATAAATAATGATTTTCATTATCATTAAATTACTTATGATATAAAAAGTAATTATTATAATTTAAGACTTATGATATATATTTATTATATCATTTAATTATTACTTATGATTTAATTCACATTTTAATTAAACTTATGATTAATAATATTTTATTATTAATGGAAAATACTTATGATAAGTATAAAACTTATATTATGAGATTATTATAATAAGACTTATAATAAGAATTAATTAATTATTTAATTATTATAAGGCTTAGTTATTATTTAATTATAATTTAATTATTAAATACTTATGATTTAATGATTATAATTAGAAACTTATGATATGATTAATATTTCATTATTAATTAATAATACTTATGATATGATTTAAAATTTATTATTAATTAATAATACTTATATTATATTAATTATATCATTTAAACTTATATTAACTTTAATAATTCATTTTAATTTAATTAAACTTATGTTATGACATAATTATACATATTTAACTTTAATAAACATTATAACTTACATTATTATTATAACATACACTTTTAAAATTAACGTTGACTATGTTTGACCAAGGTTGACTTTTGAGTTGACTTTACTTTCAGTTGACTTTTGTTGACTTTCCAAAAATAGAAACTTTCCAAAATTAGAAACTTTCCAAAAATAGAAACTTTCCAAAAATAGAAACTTTCCAAAAATAGAAACTTTCCAAAAATGGAAACCTGCTAAAAATAGAAACTTTCTAAAAATAGAAAGTGTGTGTCCGTACGCTGTTCCGATTAAACCGATGCATGCTGAGTATTGTTCTATGTCTACTTGCAACATGTACAATAGCTATCATACTAAGACTTGATCTAAGTTAGTTATTTATATCGACCTGCTTTATTTATAGGTCGGCGTTGTGATCATTCCTGATCACTGTACTCATTTGCTATTCGTTTATTTGTGTTGGTTACTTCATTATTATTAAGGGGAGTTATAGTCCCATTTTTCTATTTTAAATCTTTTGGGATGAGAATACATGCAATTTATTTTATATTTTTGGACACATGTGGAAGTTAGTTTAAATTATTCATTGTGAGTTGAACAAAAATATTTCCTAGTCTGGTAACTGTAATAACTGGTTTCTACTGGTGAATGCGTATCCAACAGATAGATCTATCGGATTTGACAACCCCATTTCGAGCTAGTCGCGCTAGCAATTTATAATCGGAATGTTTAGTACTTCGTATTTTGTTGTAGATACACTTGTTCGGTGTATATTATTTATTGTGTTTGGCAAGGGTAAATAAATGGTTAAGTGGTTACCAGGTGGCTCACGAAAAATGGAATAATGCTTTTATATGTTTTCTAGCATATAATTTTGTGGTCCAAAAAGGAGTTTTTATGTTTTCAAACATAAATTTTTATGGTTTAAATTAAATATTGTTTGCAATATTAAACCTATAATTCACTCAATATTTTTGTTGACAGTTACTCGCATGTTTTATTCTCAGGTTCATGATTGACTGCTTCCGCTGTGCTTAGAGAGTCTGCATATTTATGATGGCAGCTTTTGTTAAACATTAACTTGCATTCTATTTCGTTACTTTAAATAGTGGGTGTTTGTTGACTTTGTTTTGGTCAAATTTTGGTTAAAATATTTATGTATAGTTTTTCTAAACTTATACATTTTAGTAGATTTCCTTTATAGAAAATCATTTTTAAATAAAGAATGCAAGGTTGTTTTATTAAATTCATATAGAGTTTCGATCAAGCTGTGGGACTAAGATAACGATGGTCGTCAAGTGTACTTTGACGGGTCGTTAAAGTTGGTATCAGAGCTCTGGTTGTAGGGAATTAGGCTGCATTGATGTCATTACCCGAGTCAATAGGGTGCATTAGTGATTCTAGTCTACAGTCCGGCCTATAAAATATTATTATATGTGATTATTTTTATCGTATTGGTATGTATATTATTTTCATATACATACATCTCTTCTATCTTCTGATTCCGGGAGGAACTCCCATTCCATTTAAATGTATTCTTCAACTCTCATGCGAGTTTATCTTTATAAGAACACCTCGGATAGTGAAACCGAGGGATGTCATTCTTGGCTTCTGAAATTCTTGACATTTCTATGTCATCTATTATGATTATGTATATAATGTTTGAGTTATATTACGCGAGATGTCATTTTTGACTTCTAAATGCTCGGCATTTCAATGTCAGCTATTATGTTTAGGTATATAACAGTCTTGTTATATTACATGCCTTTGTGCCGTTGTGCCTACGTTCTTTAGTTTTTGAACCGGAAAACGCCATTCTTGACTTTTAGAGATTCTTGGTACTTCGAAGACATTTTCATGTCATCGTTACTCCTATTCATTACTTTTGATGTTTTTGTCTCTTGTGCTATCCTTAGCACATTGTTTAAGAAATCGTTTTAGAGGAATTGTGTGGAAATTCGAGGTTGATCGCGTGTCCTGACCTCATGTAGTGCTATTGGAATGGAACTATGAATTAGCGAAAATATAATGGGGTCAAGCCAACGTGATTATATTACGTTAATTCATAAAGAAGTCCCAATATTGTTACATGAGGAATAGAAAGCGAGTCAAAGAAAATTTTTACACTACTCATTCAGAAGTTCCGATGTATTACATGGATAGGGAAAATATTCATTATCTTATTTGTTGATATACGTGAAGCTCATTTTAACCAGATTATGTATCTCATGCACTATCCTTCATAACTCGCTTGTTAGCAACAGCTTCGCTCGGGAACAGTTTTGGCCCAAGGACTTATGTGGCGACCCGACAAAATCGTCATTGACGGCGCCGCTAACTTATGTCCCGTTGCGTGGTCATAGTCCCTATATGAGACGCGTTTGACCAAAATTATGTCGCATTCATTTGAAACGTATAAGACTTACAAAGTTTAGTTTACAAAACCGTTCGACAACAAGTTTAAGTTTACAAAGGTATAAAGTATAAATGAAATAACTTGCGACATAATTAGTTTAAAATCACGGTTGCTATAAATAGCGTAAGTATGCAAACATTATGTTTAAATCCAAAGGTGCTATCACTAGCGTATATATGTATGTATGCTTGACCCCAAGCAAGTATGAGTGTACGCGGAAGCATGTATCAAATAGCCAAGTATGAACCTGAGAAACATATAGAAAACTGTCAACGAAAAACGTTGGTGAAATCATAGGTGTTTTAGTAAACGTTGTATTTGAACCACAAGATTTAGTATAAGATGATTATCAAAATCATTTGCATTCCAAAGTTGTTGTTTATATCCCGGGCACCCAATTATCAAACTTAACTGTTTTGCACCCTTTGCGTAGTGTTAGAACATACACTAGACCCGAAAATATATTTCATCTGCTAACGGTAGCGAACCGTCCGAATGAAGCTCGTCAAGCCCATGTGATCACATAATATAAGTTCACGTTTACACCCTGCAAGTGTAACTAATGATAATTGAATTGAGGCTTTTTGTTCAAACCCGTACGTGGAATGTTCATTTTCGTACTTGTGTTCAAAGTGTAATAGCATGATACGTATATGTTTCTCATCCCATAGTTTAAAGCATAAAAGTTATTTGAAAGATGGGACTATGATCTCACCTCGAGTGCACGAGTATAAAAGTACTTCACAAAGTAAACGTGTGCATGAAAGTTGCTTAGCCTTGACCTAAACAAGTAAGTTGTATCAATTAACCGGTTACGATACAAGGTCGGGTGAAATGTGTTCAATTAGTCCTATGGCTCGTTACGACTCGAATAGTATAGCATGTGAATCACGTTGTCAAGTTTCATGCAAGAATCATGTATAAAAGAAGATTAGAACGATTGCGTAAATGTTTGGTTAAGTTTGACAAAAAGTCAAACTTTGGTCGTTCAAGGTCAACAAAAAGTCAACACGTTCGGGTCGGGTCCCGAACTATTTTTCTGTGCTAATTATTCATATATAAGCATGTTGGAATAAGTTTCATGTGAATCGGAGGTCCATAGCGTGCCACACATTTTTCGTATAATTGACAAGTAGGTCAGAACCTAGACACACCTTAGGTCGCGCCGCGACCCAAGACTGCCGCACCGCGGCATTTAACGTGTGCTGGTACCTGGTCAGTCTCAAATATCCAAGTCTCAAATCAAAACTCTTTCAAGCATAAATCACAAACCGCTAACACTTAGAACTCGTATCTTATATCGTTGGAAAGCTCTTTTGAAAAGGAATACAACTAACTACTTTTCACCAAGCAAAAAAAATATCAATTACAATAACCGAAATCTCGTCAAGTGATCATTAAAGGTTTATTTTCAAAGTTTCAAGTTCATCAAATGCATTTTAAGTTTCGGGAATCCGATTCACACATATGATATGCCGTTTTGAAGGTAATGAAACATACATTACAACTATACACTTACAATTTACATTTCATGGCATTCAAGCATCAAAAAGTTCGTTTTAAGTCTATCAAACCTTAATCAAAATTCACAAAAATTAATAATCATGTTTTTGAAGTTTTCTAAATCAACCTATGCATCAAAACGAAGCTAGTGATACTAGTAACACAATTAAAACAAGAACTTTAACAATTTAACAATATTAACTCATCCAAAATGCAAGATTAAGCAAACCCATTTCAAATGTTCAAACTAGTTACCCAAAATAACAAATCGAGCAAACAAATCATATATTCATGTTATACACGAGCCATAGACACTAACTAACACCATTTCAAGTATATAAAACGAACTTATAGAGATTTAGAGTTTTTAGAAAGTTACCCAAACGAGATGAAATTGGTACCAAAATGTAGAGGATGAAGAGAGGATCATGAAAATGTAATTTGTTTTGATGTTTGCTTCTTGATTCGGTTTTAGATGATGATTTTGTGAGTTGGTTGTTTAAGTTCTAAAAACGGAAGTATGAAGAGAGAAAGAGGAGAAAGAGATGAGAAGGTGGGTGGAAATGAATGGGTGGATGAGGTGGGTTGACTAGTTGACCTAGTCAACTAGTTTGCCCACTTGGAAACCTCGGTCCCTCAAGTTTCAAAGCGGGTGCGTGAATTCGCCAAACGAATATTTTAAAAACGCTCGAGTAAACGAGTGATGCTATAATTAAATAACGGGAATATTATGAATGCTAGTCAACGGAAAACTCGGAATTTAAATAACGAAAGATATTATTAAAAAAAAGATAGTGTTAAAAATAAATTTAACGGAAAAACGCGGGATGTTACATTACCTACACCTTAAAAGAAATTTCGTCCCGAAATTTAGTTGGAAGTAGTAGTTGTTGTTTCTTCTTCAAAACCTTGCGTTGCAAATTCTACGAATAAGTGGAGGTACTCTCTTGGGCATTTCAACGAACTTGACAGTCAGGATTTTACGTCATTTTAAAGTTTGATTTCACGAGTCAATGTTTCAACCGGTTCTCCTAGGAAAGAAAGTTTTTCATCGATAGCAAGCTCATCGAAAAGGATAACAAGTTCTTGTTTCGCAAGACACGTCTTTAAGTTTGATACATGAAATGTAGGATGAACGGAGACTCAAATGAGTCGGAAAATCTAAACGGCTAGCAACGGGTCCAAAATGCCCCAAGATTTTAAAAGGATCAAAATATCACGGATTTAGTTTTCTACGTTTCCCAAAACGGATTACACCTTTTCAAGGTGTGACTTTTATCGTTACGCAGTTACCCACTTGGAATTCGAAAGGTTTACGTCTAACATCGGCGTAGCTCCTTTGGCGACTACGGTCGTTTTGAGTCTTTTTGGATTTGAACAAAATTAACGGTTATTTCATGAATGAGTGCGGGTGCGGTGATTTGATTATCATTTACTTGGTTCTACAAAAGGAGAATGACGTTTCTGGTCATATAAGATTTCAAAAGGTGTGACGTTAAGACTTGAGTGATAACCATCGTCGTAAGAGAATTTAGTTAAAGGCAAAGACTTTTCTCAAGAAATTTTGAAGTCGATAACACAAACTCGTATTATGGTTTCCAAGGTTTGAATCGTATGTTTGTTTGGTCCGTCGGTTTGTGATTGGTGTGTTGTACTCATGTCTAAACGTGGTCCCGAGGCTTTTTGTAAGGCACTCCGAAATCTAGAAGTGAAACGAGGATCTCGATCCGAAACGAGGTATATATCCTTAAGAAATTTTAAATAAGTTTGTTAGGACTTGAAAACGTTTGTTGGAACAAGTTTCTGTTTCTCAAGAATTTCGCGCCGCGGAAGATTTATCGGTTTCCGAAAATGTTCGTTAGGACTATTCACCCTCGTGGCGAATACTAGTATAACTTGAAGAGTCTCTCTCTCCATTGAGAATTTAGAATAAAGATTTCCTTAAACGGAAGTACGAGTGTGATGCGAGAGAAGCTTCTGTCTCGATGTGAGCATAATAAGCATATTGTAGTTCGTCGATAAAACTGTGCAAAAACGAGATAATATACACGTGTAACATATGTTTGAAGTTGAAAGAATTTGTCGTTCCTTCGGAAGCATGGGTATGGTTCGACAATAATCGAAGATGTGTCCCTGGTATGGTTGTTATCAACATTCTCGGAGTTTTTGGATATTCAAACAAGAAAAATGAAGTCATGTACATGGCACATGGTGGTGATTAGGTTGATCGAGTCCAATCACCATCACGAGTCATTAGAACTTTGGTATGACTTACCATAATATAACCACGTTGATCGAGTGTCGTTATATTACGCTAACTCATACCTCCATCCCCACATCACTCCATAGATTCAGGTTCGTATAATCGTGAAGTTTTAAAATGAACAAAGGATAGCGACATCACCAACGTGACTCGTATTTAATCGCAAGAATTAGTGCAACTCTAAAGAAGTGTTCCCCGAGGGAAGTGTATAAATGATTGTTCACGTCAATGCGGTTCAAGTCAAACGATAATGTATTTCGGTGCGAGAAGTGTAACGAATCATGATAACGAATAGTACACAACCGTAGTGTTAAGTATTGATGACGATACTCACCTGGAGTAGTGATAGTAGTAACAAGAAGTGGTAGATAGTAAGGAACACCGGTGTGACACCGATAGTAAGTTGAAACGGTGGCGAATAACTATCTAGAATACAGAGTTCCCGAACAAGTGTGACTAATGAAGTCGTCGTCATCCTTACGCGTATGAATCTTGAATTTACGTGTGTTACCAGAAAGTGGCAGAATACGGATTCGTAAGATGAAAGCTTGGTACCATCAAGAAGTTTGCCTAAGAATGATTCAAGTATAATGCACAAGTAGTCAAGTAAGTGCTATTTATAGCAAATGTATGTCAAAATGCAATGGCTAGCTATCCGGTTGTAGTCAAGATTACTAATGCGTCCTAACGACTCTGCCAGACACACTAATGCACGTCCTAGATCCCTACAACCAACGCTCTGATACCATCTGTGGCGACCCGACAAAATCGTCATTGACGGCGCCGCTAACTTATGAAATGTCCCGTTCTTATTGATTAAAAACGTTCCATATTAATTGATTTCGTTGCGAGGTTTTGACCTCTATATGAGACGTTTTTCAAAGACTGCATTCATTTTTAAAACAAACCATAACCTTTATTTCATAGATAAATGTTTTAAAAAGCTTTACATAGATTATCAAATAATGATAATCTAAAATATCCTGTTTACACACGACCATTACATAATGGTTTACAATACAAATATGTTACAACAAAATAAGTTTCTTGAATGCAGTTTTTACACAATATCATACAAGCATGGACTCCAAATCTCGTCCTTATTTAAGTATGCGACAGCGGAAGCTCTTAATAATCACCTGAGAATAAACATGCTTAAAACGTCAACAAAATTGTTGGTGAGTTATAGGTTTAACCTATATATATCAAATCATAATAATAGACCACAAGATTTCATATTTCAATACACATCCCATACATAGAGATAAAAATCATTCATATGGTGAACACCTGGTAACCCACATTAACAAGATGCATATATAAGAATATCCCCATCATTCCGGGACACCCTTCGGATATGATATAAATTTCGATGTACTAAAGCATCCGGTACTTTGGATGGGGTTTGTTAAGCCCAATAGATCTATCTTTAGGATTCGCGTCAATTAGGGTGTCTGTTCCCTAATTCTTAGATTACCAGACTTAATAAAAAGGGGAATATTCGATTTTGATAATTCAACCATAGAATGTAGTTTCACGTACTTGTGTCTATTTTGTAAATCATTTATAAAACCTGCATGTATTCTCATCCCAAAAATATTAGATTTTAAAAGTGGGACTATAACTCACTTTCACAGATTTTTACTTCGTCGGGAAGTAAGACTTGGCCACTGGTTGATTCACGAACCTATAACAATATATACATGTATATCAAAGTATGTTCAAAATATATTTACAACACTTTTAATATATTTTGATGTTTTAAGTTTATTAAGTCAGCTGTCCTCGTTAATAACCTACAACTAGTTGTCCATAGTTAGATGTACAGAAATAAATCGATAAATATTATCTTGAATCAATCCACGACCCAGTGTATACGTATCTCAGTATTGATCACAACTCAAACTATATATATTTTGGAATCAACCTCAACCCTGTATAGCTAACTCCAACATTCACATATAGAGTGTCTATGGTTGTTCCGAAATATATATAGATGTGTCGACAAGATAGGTCGAAACATTGTATACGTGTCTATGGTATCTCAAGATTACATAATATACAATACAAGTTGATTAAGTTATGGTTGGAATAGATTTGTTACCAATTTTCACGTAGCTAAAATGAGAAAAATTATCCAATCTTGTTTTACCCATAACTTCTTCATTTTAAATCCGTTTTGAGTGAATCAAATTGCTATGGTTTCATATTGAACTCTATTTTATGAATCTAAACATAAAAAGTATAGGTTTATAGTCTGAAAAATAAGTTACAAGTCGTTTGTGTAAAGGTAGTCATTTCAGTCGAAAGAACGACGTCTAGATGACCATTTTAGAAAACATACTTCCACTTTGAGTTTAAACATAATTTTTGGATATAGTTTCATGTTCATAATAAAAATAATTTTCTCAGAATAACAACTTTTAAATCAAAGTTTATCATAGTTTTTAATTAACTAACCCAAAACAGCCCGCGGTGTTACTACGACGGGGTAAATCCGGTTTTACGGTGTTTTTCGTGTTTCCAGGTTTTAAATCATTAAGTTAGAATATCATATAGATATAGAACATGTGTTTAGTTGATTTTAAAAGTCAAGTTAGAAGGATTAACTTTTGTTTGCGAACAAGTTTAGAATTAACTAAACTATGTTCTAGTGATTACAAGTTTAAACCTTCGAATAAGATAGCTTTATATGTATGAATCGAATGATGTTATGAACATCATTACTACCTTAAGTTCCTTGGATAACCCTACTGGAAAAGAGAAAAATGGATCTAGCTTCAATGGATCCTTGGATGGCTCGAAGTTCTTGAAGCAGAATCATGACACGAAAACAAGTTCAAGTAAGATCATCACTTGAAATAAGATTGTTATAGTTATAGAAATTGAACCAAAGTTTGAATATGATTATTACCTTGTATTAGAATGATAAACTACTGTAAGAAACAAATATTTCTTGAGGTTGGATGATCACCTTACAAGATTGGAAGTGAGCTAGCAAACTTGAAAGTATTCTTGATTTTATGAAACTAGAACTTTTGGAATTTATGAAGAACACTTAGAACTTGAAGATAGAACTTGAGAGAGATCAATTAGATGAAGAAAATTGAAGAATGAAAGTGTTTGTAGGTGTTTTTGGTCGTTGGTGTATGGATTAGATATAAAGGATATGTAATTTTGTTTTCATGTAAATAAGTCATGAATGATTACTCATATTTTTGTAATTTTATGAGATATTTCATGCTAGTTGCCAAATGATGGTTCCCACATGTGTTAGGTGACTCACATGGGCTGCTAAGAGCTGATCATTGGAGTGTATATACCAATAGTACATACATCTAAAAGCTGTGTATTGTACGAGTATGAATACGGGTGCATACGAGTAGAATTGTTGATGAAACTGAACGAGGATGTAATTGTAAGCATTTTTGTTAAGTAGAAGTATTTTGATAAGTGTCTTGAAGTCTTTCAAAAGTGTATGAATACATATTAAAACACTACATGTATATACATTTTAACTGAGTCGTTAAGTCATCGTTAGTCGTTACATGTAAATGTTGTTTTGAAACCTTTAGGTTAACGATCTTGTTAAATGTTGTTAACCCAATGTTTATAATATCAAAAGAGATTTTAAATTATTATATTATCATGATATTATGATGTACGAATATCTCTCAATATGATATATATACATTAAATGTCGTTACAACGATAATCGTTACATATATGTCTCGTTTCAAAATCATTAAGTTAGTAGTCTTGTTTTTACATATGTAGTTCATTGTTAATATATACTTAATGATATGTTTACTTATCATAATATTATGTTAACTATATATATATAACCATATATATGTCATCATATAGTTTTTACAAGTTTTAACGTTCGTGAATCACCGGTCAACTTGGGTGTTAATTGTCCATATGAAACATATTTCAATTAATCAAGTCTTAACAAGTTTGATTGCTTAACATGTTGGAAACACTTAATCATGTAAATATCAATCTCAATTAATATATATAAACATGGAAAAGTTCGGGTCACTACAGTACCTACCCGTTAAATAAATTTCGTCCCGAAATTTTAAGCTGTTGAAGGTGTTGACGAATCTTCTGGAAATAGATGCGGGTATTTCTTCTTCATCTGATCTTCTCGCTCCCAGGTGAACTCGGGTCCTCTACGAGCATTCCATCGAACCTTAACAATTGGTATCTTGTTTTGCTTAAGTCTTTTAACCTCACGATCCATTATTTCGACGGGTTCTTCGATGAATTGAAGTTTTTCGTTGATTTGGATTTCATCTAACAGAATAGTGAGATCTTCTTTAGAAAAACATTTCTTCAAATTCGAGACGTGGAAAGTGTTATGTACAGCCGCGAGTTGTTGAGGTTTCGGTATGCTACTGGTCCGACACGATCAATAATCTTGAATGGTCCAATATACCTTGGATTTAATTTCCCTCGTTTACCAAATCGAACAACGCCTTTCCAAGGTGCAACTTTAAGCATGACCATCTCTCCAATTTCAAATTTTATATCTTTTCTTTTAATGTCAGCGTAGCTCTTTTGTCGACTTTGGGCGGTTTTCAACCGTTGTTGAATTTGGATGATCTTCTCGGTAGTTTCTTGTATAATCTCCGGACCCGTAATCTGTCTATCCCCCACTTCACTCCAACAAATCAGAGACATGCACTTTCTACCATAAAGTGCTTCAAACGGTGCCATCTCAATGCTTGAATGGTAGCTGTTGTTGTAGGAAAATTCTGCTAACGGTAGATGTCGATCCCAACTGTTTCCGAAATCAATAACACATGCTCGTAGCATGTCTTCAAGCGTTTGTATTGTCCTTTCGCTCTGCCCATCAGTTTGTGGATGATAGGCAGTACTCATGTCTAGACGAGTTCCTAATGCTTGCTGTAATGTCTGCCAGAATCTTGAAATAAATCTGCCATCCCTATCAGAGATAATAGAGATTGGTATTCCATGTCTAGAGACGACTTCCTTCGAATACAGTCGTGCTAACTTCTCCATCTTGTCATCTTCTCTTATTGGTAGGAAGTGTGCTGATTTGGTGAGACGATCAACTATTACCCAAATAGTATCAAAACCACTTGCAGTCCTTGGCAATTTAGTGATGAAATCCATGGTAATGTTTTCCCATTTCCATTCCGGGATTTCGGGTTGTTGAAGTAGACCTGATAGTTTCTGATGCTCAGCTTTGACCTTAGAACACGTCAAACATTCTCCTACGTATTTAGCAACATCGGCTTTCATACCCGACCACCAAAAATGTTTCTTGAGATCCTTGTACATCTTCCCCGTTCCAGGATGTATTGAGTATCTTGTTTTATGAGCTTCTCTAAGTACCATTTCTCTCATATCTCCAAATTTTGGTACCCAAATCCTTTCAGCCCTATACCGGGTTCCGTCTTCCCGAATATTAAGATGTTTCTCCGATCCTTTGGGTATTTCATCCTTTAAATTTCCCTCTTTTAAAACTCCTTGTTGCGCCTCCTTTATTTGAGTAGTAAGGTTATTATGAATCATTATATTCATAGATTTTACTCGAATGGGTTCTCTGTCCTTCCTGCTCAAGGCATCGGCTACCACATTTGCCTTCCCCGGGTGGTAACGAATCTCAAAGTCGTAATCATTCAATAATTCAATCCACCTACGCTGCCTCATATTCAGTTGTTTCTGATTAAATATGTGTTGAAGACTTTTGTGGTCGGTATATATAATACTTTTGACCCCATATAAGTAGTGCCTCCAAGTCTTTAATGCAAAAACAACCGCGCCTAATTCCAAATCATGCGTCGTATAATTTTGTTCGTGAATCTTCAATTGTCTAGACGCATAAGCAATCACCTTCGTTCGTTGCATTAATACACAACCGAGACCTTGCTTTGATGCATCACAATAAATCACAAAATCATCATTCCCTTCAGGCAATGACAATATAGGTGCCGTAGTTAGCTTTTTCTTCAATAACTGAAACGCTTTCTCTTGTTCATCATTCCATTCAAATTTCTTCCCTTTATGCGTTAATGCAGTCAAGGGTTTTGCTATTCTGGAAAAGTCTTGGATGAACCTTCTGTAGTAACCAGCTAGTCCTAAAAACTGGCGTATGTGTTTCGGAGTTTTCGGGGTTTCCCACTTTTCAACAGTTTCTATCTTTGCCGGATCCACCTTAATACCTTCTTTGTTCACTATGTGATCGAGGAATTGAACTTCTTCCAACCAAAATGCACACTTTGAAAACTTAGCGTACAATTCTTCCTTCCTCAATACTTCTAACACCTTTCTCAAATGTTCACCGTGTTCTTGGTCATTCTTTGAGTAAATAAGTATGTCATCAATGAAAACAATGACAAACTTGTCAAGGTATGGTCCACACACTCTGTTCATAAGGTCCATGAACACAGCTGGTGCATTAGTTAAACCAAACGGCATGACCATAAACTCGTAATGACCGTAACGTGTTCTGAAAGCAGTCTTTGGAATATCATCTTCTTTCACCCGCATTTGATGATACCCGGAACGTAAGTCAATCTTTGAATAAACAGACGAGCCTTGTAGTTGATCAAATAAGTCGTCGATTCTCGGTAGTGGGTAGCGGTTCTTGATGGTAAGTTTGTTCAACTCTCGGTAGTCGATACACAACCTGAATGTACCATCTTTCTTCTTGACAAACAAAACAGGAGGTCCCCACGGTGATGTGCTTGGTCGAATGAAACCACGCTCTAAAAGTTCTTGTAATTGGCTTTGTAGTTCTTTCATCTCGCTGGGTGCGAGTCTGTAAGGAGCTCGAGCTATTGGTGCAGCTCCTGGTACAAGATCTATTTGAAATTCAACAGATCGATGTGGGGGTAATCCCGGCAATTCTTTCGAAAATACATCGGGAAATTCTTTTGCAATGGGAACATCATTGATGCTCTTTTCTTCAGTTTGTACTTTCTCGACGTGTGCTAGAACAACATAGCAACCTTTTCTTATTAGTTTTTGTGCCTTCAAATTACTAATAAGATGTAGCTTCGTGTTGCCCTTTTCTCCGTACACCATTAAGGGTTTTCCTTTTTCTCGTATAATGCGAATTGCATTTTTGTAACAGACGATCTCTGCTTTCACTTCTTTCAACCAGTCCATACCGATTATCACATCAAAACTCCCTAACTCTACTGGTATCAAATCAATCTTAAATGTTTCGCTAACCAGTTTAATTTCTCGATTCCGACATATATTATCTGCTGAAATTAATTTACCATTTGCTAATTCGAGTAAAAATTTACTATCCAAAGGCGTCAATGGACAACTTAATTTAGCACAAAAATCTCTACTCATATAGCTTCTATCCGCACCCGAATCAAATAAAACGTAAGCAGATTTATTGTCAATAAGAAACGTACCCATAACAAGCTCCGGGTCTTCCTGTGCCTCTGCCGCATTAATATTGAAAACTCTTCCGCGGCCTTTTCCATTCGTGTTCTCCTGGTTCGGGCAATTTCTAATAATGTGGCCCGGTTTTCCACATTTATAACCAACTACATTGGCATAACTTGTTCCGACACTACTTGCTCCGCCATTACTCGTTCCGACACCATTTGTTCCTTTCGTTCTATTAACCCCTGGTCCGTAGACCTCACACTTCGCCGCGCTATGACCATTTCTTTTACACTTGTTGCAAAATTTGGTACAGAACCCCGAGTGATACTTTTCACACCTTTGGCATAGCTGCTTCTGATTGTTGTTGTTGTTGCGGTTATTATTGTTGTTGGGATGATTGTTGTAGTTGCTGTTGCTGTTGTTGTTGTTATTGTTGGGCCGTTTGTTGTAGTTGCGATTGATGTTGCGATTGTTGGGATAATTGTTGCAATTATTGTTGTAATTGCTGTTGTTGTTGTATTGGTGATTCTTATCACCGTTTTCCTCCCACTTTCTTTTGACTTGCTTCACATTGGCCTCTTCAGCAGTCTGTTCTTTAATTCTTTCTTCAATCTGGTTCACTAGTTTGTGAGCCATTCTACATGCCTGTTGTATAGAGGCGGGCTCGTGTGAACTTATATCTTCTTGGATTCTTTCCGGTAATCCTTTCACAAATGCGTCGATCTTCTCTTCCTCATCTTCGAATGCTCCCGGACACAATAGGCACAATTCTGTGAATCGTCTTTCGTACGTGGTAATATCAAATCCTTGGGTTTGTAACCCTCTAAGTTCTATCTTGAGCTTATTAACCTCGGTTCTGGGACGGTACTTCTCGTTCATCAAGTGCTTGAATGCTGACCACGGTAGTGCGTACGCATCGTCTTGTCCCACTTGCTCTAGATAGGTATTCCACCATGTTAACGCAGAACCTGTGAAGGTATGCGTAGCATACTTCACTTTGTCCTCTTCAGTACACTTACTTATGGCAAACACCGATTCGACCTTCTCGGTCCACCGTTTCAATCCGATCGGTCCTTCGGTTCCATCAAATTCTAAAGGTTTGCAGGCAGTGAATTCTTTGTAGGTGCATCCTACACGATTTCCTGTACTGCTAGATCCAAGGTTATTGTTGGTATGTAGCGCAGCCTGTACTGCGGCTATGTTTGAAGCTAGAAAAGTACGGAATTCCTCTTCATTCATATTCACGGTGTGTCGAGTAGTCGGTGCCATTTCCTTCAAAATAGTCAAATGGAACAAGTTAATCATACAGAATATTAAGAGTAGTTAATAGTATTTCGTAGCATAATATGAACTCATTTATAAAAGCTTTTTCTTCATATTAGCGTTTTATAAGTTTAAATTCGGGTAGTACCTACCCGTTAAGTTCATACTTAGTAGCTAATATACAATTCAAGTACTACAATTCTATATGAAAAACTGATTATAATAATATTTCGCGTTCAAACTTTTATACAAAATTTTACAAACTTACAATACCGCTTATTTTACATAAAGCATGAAATATAGCACACAATAACTTTGATACAAGATAGTTGTGAAGATAATTCTAGCTAGTACACAAGTCGTTCAGCAAAGGCAATAAAGACACGTAATTCATACGTCCAGAAACAAGTCATGCATTCTGGTTTTACTAGGACTACTTCCCATCCTTGGTCTTGTGGAACATAACCGTTATGGCCGTTGATAAGACAGCGTGTTGTAACGTCGTCAAAGGGACGAGGGTTACGTAATGTCCAACAGTCCCGTAATAATCTAAAAACCTCATTTCTTACCCCAATTACCGACTCCGTCACTTGTGGAAACGTTTTGTTTAATAGTTGTAGCCCGATGTTCTTGTTCTCACTTTGGTGAGAAGCGAACATTACTAATCCGTAAGCATAACATGCTTCTTTATGTCGCATGTTAGCTACTTTTTTTAAATCACGAAGTCCAATATTCGGATATATTGAGTCAAAATAATTTCTTAACCCGTTGCGTAAAATAGCATTTGGGTTCCCCGCAATATATGCGTCAAAGTAAACACATCGTAACTTATGGGTTTCCCAATGTGATATCCCCCATCTTTCAAACGAAAGTCTCTTATAAACCAAGACATTCTTGGAACGTTCTTCGAATGTCTTACAAACTGATCTCGCCTTAAATAGTTGTGCCGAGGAATTCTGGCCGACTCTAGACAAGATTTCATCAATCATGTCTCCGGGTAGGTCTCTTAAAATATTGGGTTGTCTATCCATTTTGTGTTTTTAAACTGTAAAATAGACAAGAGTTAGATTCATAAAAAAAAAATACTTATTAATACAAGCAATTTTTACATATATCATAAAGCATAAGAACACTATATTACATATGTTACACCACACGAATACAACTATATTATTCCGACTCGCTCGTTTCTTCTTCTTCGGTTTTAGTTCGTTTTGCCAAGTTTCTAGGGATATATGATGTTCCCCTAATACGAGCCGTCGTTGTCCACATTGGTTTAGAAAAACCTGGTGGTTTAGAGGTTCCCGGGTCATTGTTACAACTTAAGGACTTCGGGGGTTGACGATACATATAAAGTTCATCGGGGTTGGAATTAGATTTCTCTATTTTTATGCCCTTTCCCTTATTATTTTCTTTTGCCTTTTTAAATTCAGTTGGGGTAATTTCTATAACATCATCGGAATTCTCGTCGGAATCTGATTCATCGGAGAATTTGTAATCCTCCCAATATTTTGCTTCCTTGGCGGAAACACCATTGACCATAATTAACCTTGGTCGGTTGGTTGAGGATTTTCTTTTACTTAACTGTTTTATTATTTCCCCCACCGGTTCTATTTCTTCATCCGGTTCCGATTCTTCTTCCGGTTCCGATTCTTCTTCCGGTTCCGACTCTTCTTCCGGTTCCTCTTCGGGAACTTGTGAATCAGTCCACGAATCATTCCAATTTACATTTGACTCTTCATTATTATTAGGTGAGTCAATAGGACTTGTTCTAGAGGTAGACATCTATCACATAATATCAAACGCGTTAAGAGAGTAATATATCACATAATATTCACATGTTAAAAATATATAGTTTCCAACAAAATTTGTTAAGCAATCATTTTTCAAGTAAACACGGTCGAAGTCCAGACTCACTAATGCATCCTAACAAACTAGATAAGACACACTAATGCAAAATTCTGGTTCTCTAAGACCAACGCTAGGATACCAACTGAAATGTCCCGTTCTTATTGATTAAAAACGTTCCATATTAATTGATTTCGTTGCGAGGTTTTGACCTCTATATGAGACGTTTTTCAAAGACTGCATTCATTTTTAAAACAAACCATAACCTTTATTTCATAGATAAATGTTTTAAAAAGCTTTACATAGATTATCAAATAATGATAATCTAAAATATCCTGTTTACACACGACCATTACATAATGGTTTACAATACAAATATGTTACAACAAAATAAGTTTCTTGAATGCAGTTTTTACACAATATCATACAAGCATGGACTCCAAATCTCGTCCTTATTTAAGTATACGACAGCGGAAGCTCTTAATAATCACCTGAGAATAAACATGCTTAAAACGTCAACAAAAATGTTGGTGAGTTATAGGTTTAACCTATATATATCAAATCATAATAATAGACCACAAGATTTCATATTTCAATACACATCCCATACATAGAGATAAAAATCATTCATATGGTGAACACCTAGTAACCGACATTAACAAGATGCATATATAAGAATATCCCCATTATTCCGGGACACCCTTCGGATATGATATAAATTTCGAAGTACTAAAGCATCCGGTACTTTGGATGGGGTTTGTTAAGCCCAATAGATCTATCTTTAGGATTCGCGTCAATTAGGGTGTCTGTTCCCTAATTCTTAGATTACCAGACTTAATAAAAAGGGGAATATTCGATTTTGATAATTCAACCATAGAATGTAGTTTCACGTACTTGTGTCTATTTTGTAAATCATTTATAAAACCTGCATGTATTCTCATCCCAAAAATATTAGATTTTAAAAGTGGGACTATAACTCACTTTCACAGATTTTTACTTCGTCGGGAAGTAAGACTTGGCCACTGGTTGATTCACGAACCTATAACAATATATACATGTATATCAAAGTATGTTCAAAATATATTTACAACACTTCTAATATATTTTGATGTTTTAAGTTTATTAAGTCAGCTGTCCTCGTTAATAACCTACAACTAGTTGTCCACAGTTAGATGTACAGAAATAAATCGATAAATATTATCTTGAATCAATCCACGACCCAGTGTATACGTATCTCAGTATTGATCACAACTCAAACTATATATATTTTGGAATCAACCTCAACCCTGTATAGCTAACTCCAACATTCACATATAGAGTGTCTATGGTTGTTCCGAAATATATATAGATGTGTCGACATGATAGGTCGAAACATTGTATACGTGTCTATGGTATCTCAAGATTACATAATATACAATATAAGTTGATTAAGTTATGGTTGGAATAGATTTGTTACCAATTTTCATGTAGCTAAAATGAGAAAAATTATCCAATCTTGTTTTACCCATAACTTCTTCATTTTAAATCCGTTTTGAGTGAATCAAATTGCTATGGTTTCATATTGAACTCTATTTTATGAATATAAACAGAAAAAAGTATAGGTTCATTGTCAGAAAAATAAGTTACAAGTCGTTTTTGTAAAGGTAGTCATTTCAGTCGAAAGAACGACGTCTAGATGACCATTTTAGAAAACATACTTCCACTTTGAGTTTAACCATAATTTTTGGATATAGTTTCATGTTCATAATAAAAATCATTTTCTCAGAATAACAACTTTTAAATCAAAGTTTATCATAGTTTTTAATTAACTAACCCAAAACAGCTCGCGGTGTTACTACGACGGCGTAAATCCGGTTTTACGGTGTTTTTCGTGTTTCCAGGTTTTAAATCATTAAGTTAGCATATCATATAGATATAGAACATGTGTTTAGTTGATTTTAAAAGTCAAGTTAGAAGGATTAACTTTTGTTTGCGAACAAGTTTAGAATTAACTAAACTATGTTCTAGTGATTACAAGTTTAAACCTTCGAATAAGATAGCTTTATATGTATGAATCGAATGATGTTATGAACATCATTACTACCTTAAGTTCCTTGGATAAACCTACTGGAAAAGAGAAAAATGGATCTAGCTTCAATGGATCCTTGGATGGCTCGAAGTTCTTGAAGCAGAATCATGACACGAAAACAAGTTCAAGTAAGATCATCACTTGAAATAAGATTGTTATAGTTATAGAAATTGAACCAAAGTTTGAATATGATTATTACCTTGTATTAGAATGATAACCTACTGTAAGAAACCAATATTTCTTGAGGTTGGATGATCACCTTACAAGATTGGAAGTGAGCTAGCAAACTTGAAAGTATTCTTGATTTTATGAAACTAGAACTTTTGGAATTTATGAAGAACACTTAGAATTTGAAGATAGAACTTGGGAGAGATCAATTAGATGCAGAAAATTGAAGAATGAAAGTGTTTGTAGGTGTTTTTGGTCGTTGGTGTATGGATTAGATATAAAGGATATGTAATTTTGTTTTCATGTAAATAAGTCATGAATGATTACTCATATTTTTGTAATTTTATGAGATATTTCATGCTAGTTGCCAAATGATGGTTCCCACATGTGTTAGGTGACTCACATGGGCTGCTAAGAGCTGATCATTGGAGTGTATATACCAATAGTACATACATCTAAAATCTGTGTATTGTACGAGTACGAATACGGGTGCATACGAGTAGAATTGTTGATGAAACTGAACGAGGATGTAATTGTAAGCATTTTTGTTAAGTATAAGTATTTTGATAAGTGTCTTGAAGTCTTTAAAAAGTGTATGAATACATATTAAAACACTACATGTATATACATTTTAACTGAGTCGTTAAGTCATCGTTAGTCGTTACATGTAAATGTTGTTTTGAAACCTTTAGGTTAACGATCTTGTTAAATGTTGTTAACCCAATGTTTATAATATCAAAAGAGATTTTAAATTATTATATTATCATGATATTATGATGTACGAATATCTCTCAATATGATATACATACATTAAATGTCGTTACAACGATAATCGTTACATATATGTCTCGTTTCAAAATCATTAAGTTAGTAGTCTTGTTTTTACATATGTAGTTCATTGTTAATATACTTAATGATATGTTTACTTATCATAATATTATGTTAACTATATATATATAACCATATATATGTCATCATATAGTTTTTACAAGTTTTAACGTTCGTGAATCACCGGTTAACTTGGGTGGTCAATTGTCTATATGAAACATATTTCAATTAATCAAGTCTTAACAAGTTTGATTGCTTAACATGTTGGAAACATTTAATCATGTAAATATCAATCTCAATTAATATATATAAACATGGAAAAGTTCGGGTCACTACAACTTAGGTCCCGTTGCGTGGTCATAGTCCCTATATGAAACGCGTTTGACCAAAATTATGTCGCATTCATTTGAAACGTATAAGACTTACAAAGTTTAGTTTACAAAACCGTTCGACAACAAGTTTAAGTTTACAAAGGTATAAAGTATAAATGAAATAACTTGCGACATAATTAGTTTAAAATCACGGTTGCTATAAATAGCGTAAGTATGCAAACATTATGTTTAAATCCAAAGGTGCTATCACTAGCGTATATATGTATGTATGCTTGACCCCAAGTAATTATGAGTGTACGTGGAAGCATGTATCAAATAGCCAAGTATGAACCTGAGAAACATATAGAAAACTGTCAACGAAAAACGTTGGTGAAATCATAGGTGTTTTAGTAAACGTTGTATTTGAACCACAAGATTTAGTATAAGATGATTATCAAAATCATTTGCATTCCAAAGTTGTTGTTTGTATCCCGGGCACCCAATTATCAAACTTAACTGTTTTGCACCCTTTGCGTAGTGTTAGAACATACACTAGACCCGAAAATATATTTCATCTGCTAACGGTAGCGAACCGTCCGAATGAAGCTCGTCAAGCCCATGTGATCACATAATATAAGTTCACGTTTACACCCTGCAAGTGTAACTAATGATAATTGAATTGAGGCTTTTTGTTCAAACCCGTACATGGAATGTTCGTTTTCGTACTTGTGTTCAAAGTGTAATAGCATGATACGTATATGTTTCTCATCCCATAGTTTAAAGCATAAAAGTTATTTGAAAGATGGGACTATGATCTCACCTCGAGTGCACGAGTATAAAAGTACTTCACAAAGTAAACGTGTGCATGAAAGTTGCTTAGCCTTGACCTAAACAAGTAAGTTGTATCAATTAACCGGTTACGACACAAGGTCGGGTGAAATGTGTTCAATTAGTCCTATGGCTCGTTACGACTCAAATAGTATAGCATGTGAATCACGTTGTCAAGTTTCATGCAAGAATCATGTATAAAAGAAGATTAGAACGATTGCGTAAACGTTTGGTTAAGTTTGACAAAAAGTCAAACTTTGGTCGGTCAAGGTCAACAAAAAGTCAACACATTCGGGTCGGGTCCCGAACTATTTTTCTGTGCTAATTATTCATATATAAGCATGTTGGAATAAGTTTCATGTGAATCGGAGGTCCATAGCATGCCACACATTTTTCGTATAATTGATAAGTAGGTCAGAACCTAGACACGCCTTAGGTCGCGCCGCGACCCAAGACTGCCGCGCCGCGGCATTTAACGTGTGCTGGTACCTGGTCAGTCTCAAATGTCCAAGTCTCAAATCAAAACTCTTTCAAACATAAATCACAAACCGCTAACACTTAGAACTCGTATCTTATATCGTTGGAAAGCTCTTTTGACAAGGAATACAACTAACTACTTTTCACCAAGAAAAAAAAATATCAATTACAATAACTGAAATCTCGTCAAGTGATCATTAAAGGTTTATTTTCAAAGTTTCAAGTTCATCAAATGCATTTTAAGTTTCGGGAATCCTGTTCACACATATGATATGCCGTTTTGAAGGTAATGAAACATATATTACAACTATACACTTACAATTTACATTTCATGGCATTCAAGCATCAAAAAGTTCGTTTCAAGTCTATCAAACCTTAATCAAAATTCACAAAAATTAATAATCATGTTTTTGAAGTTTTCTAAATCAACCTATGCATCAAAACGAAGCTAGTGATACTAGTAACACAATTAAAACATGAACTTTAACAATTTAACAATATTAACTCATCCAAAATGCAAGATTAAGCAAACCCATTTCAAATGTTCAAACTAGTTACCCAAAACACCAAATCGAGCAAACAAATCATATATTCATGTTATACACGAGCCATAGACACTAACTAACACCATTTCAAGTATATAAAACGAATTTAGAGAGATTTAGAGTTTTTAGAAAGTTACCCAAATGAGATGAAATTGGTACCAAAATGTAGAGGATGAAGAGAGGATCATGAAAATGTAATTTGTTTTGATGTTTGCTTCTTGATTCGGTTTTAGATGATGATTTTGTGAGTTGGTTGTTTAAGTTCCAAAAATGGAAGTATGAAGAGAGAAAGAGGAGAAAGAGATGAGAAGGTGGGTGGAAATGAATGGGTGGATGAGGTGGGTTGACTAGTTGACCTAGTCAACTAGTTTGCCCACTTGGCAACCTCGGTCTCTCAAGTTTCAAAGCGGGTGCGTGAATTCGCCAAACGAATATTTTAAAAACGCTCGAATAAACGAGTGATGCTATAATTAAATAACGTGAATATTATGAATGCTAGTCAACGGAAAACTAGGAATTTAAATAACGAAAGATATTATTAAAAAAAAGATAGTGTTAAAAATAAATTTAACGGAAAAACGCGGGATGTTACAACTTATGTCCTGATAATAGTCAAAACAACATTTAACTCATTGGTTTTCATGATCTCGTAACATTTGTTGGTCAAATGTCGCACGACGATTCAAGTCCTTTACTCGATCTTACTTCAACTTGTAACCTCTGAAATACAGATACTCTGTTTATCATCGGGAGTTTTACACATTTGTCTAATTGGGCGGTTCTAACGGGATTATGGGCGAATAAAAGCAATGAAATATTTTGTCATGTATACAGTTTATAAAATCATATATGTACGTATGGATTCAAATAAATAAATTTGCCCTTTACCTATTTTGGCTAGTATATATACTAAATCATACATTCAAAATTATTTTAAAACCACTCCTTTATTGAACTGTTTGACTAAGTCAATTTGCTTTATATAAAATGGTACACGTTGTACATACTTCTAAATTTACTAAGAACTTCGTTTCGTTTATGTTGTCACATCAAACGTTTAAAGCTTTTTCAAAACTCCTATGATTGATTTTATCAAATTTTCGCATGACTCTACAGAGTGTTTGGATCACAGTTCTTTTCATCCTCCATTTAAGGATGAAACTTACCATTAATTTCATTGATAGAAACTCTTACACCACTTTAGATGCCAATTTTATAAAATTTGTTGGAAAGTCTTTGCGCTCATAAAATTTTTCCTCTTATGGTTGGACGTGGATGAAACGCGGACCGATAAATCAATTTTCTGGGTTACACTCGGTGTTCACCCTATTGTAGAAAAGGCGCTAGGTGGCTTTCTACCCCAACTGTTGTTATACTGGGTATCATGGATATATATTACACTAGACCGTTTGAGGAGTTTCTACTCTCAATATTCCCTGTCAACTGCAACATCAACCCTATGATTCAGTACTTTGAGGTATACGAAATCATTTTTGGAGATTCATCTCACCTGGAGTCGACTATTCTTTATAGTCAATGATTCACGTTTCCTTTCATCCGCATATAAATTATAGAATAAGGATGAATCCTAGATTGACTCGCTCTTTGTGCGAGGAAGTTCACTGTTGTTGAAATGTCACACCTTTTGCACGTCTTCCTTTCGGAAATGTAATGAAAATTTACTTTAAAGTCCATGATCCTCGTTATCTCCTTTGAGAGAATTGCCTTATATATCTATGTCACCAATGTGACTACTCCATATATTCCTTCCTTCATCGTTGCAACTATATTTCATTCGTCCTAGTTTGTCCCCTTGGGGAGCTCCAGTTCTGTTTGTTAAAAAGAAATATGGCTCGTTTCATTTGTACATTGATTATCGTAAATTGAACAAGCTACAGTTAAAAACCGTTACCCTCTCCCAAGAATTGATGATCTGTTCGATATGCTTCATGGTTTGTCTGTTTATTCTAAGATCTATCTTCGTTCCGGTTATCATCAACTTCGTGTTAAAGAATATGATGTTCCAAAAACCGCTTTCCGTACCCGTTATGGTCAATGCGAATTTCTTGTTATGCCGTCCGGATTGACTAACACACCTGCTGTGTTCTTGGACCTCATGAACCGTGTGTGTAGCCCATATCTGGACAAATTCGTTATCGTTTTCATCGACGACATTCTTAGCTATACCAAGAGTGATGAAGAACACGAAGAACACTTGAAGTTGGTACTTTATTTGTTGAGGAAAGAAGATTTGTACACTAAGTTCTCTAAGTGCGTGTTCTGGTTGAAAGGGGTTCAATTCCTTAGACACGTTGTTGGCAAGAAGGGAATTCAAGTTGATCCTGCTAAGAATGAGGCGATTGAGAAGTGGGAAATTCTGAAAACTCCTACTCAGATTCGTCAGTTCCTAGGTTTGGCAGGCTATTATAGAAGGTTCATTCAAGATTTTTCACGAGTAGCGAAACCTCTGACTAATTTAACGCATAAGGGGAAGAAGTATGAGTGGAAGGACAAACAAGAGACTGCTTTTCAAACTCTGAAGAAGAAGTTGACTACCGCTCTGATACTATCACTACCTGAGGGTAATGATGATTTTGTTGTTTATTGTGATGCATCGCGTCAGGGCTTTGGTTGTGTTTTGATGCAACGAAAGAAAGTCATTGCGTACGCATCACGACAGTTGAAGATTCACGAGCAGAATTGTACAACCCATGATTTAGAGTTGGGAGCTGTTGTGTTTGCTCTCAAGATTTGGAGACATTAACTTTATGGGGTCAAATGTACAGTGTACACTGATCACAAAAGTCTTCAACATATCTTTGATCAAAGACAGTGGAATATGAGGTAGCGAAGATGGGTTGAATTATTGAACGATTATGATTGTGAACTCCTTTAGCCATTCCGGTAAAAATCTAATGTCGTGGCTGATGCTTTAAGTCGAAAAGAGAGAGTTGAACCTCATAGGTTTAGGGCCTTAAACATGACCATTCGAACAAACCTCGCAAGGCAGATTTTTGCAGCTCAACAAGAAGCCTTGAAGGAGGATAATTTCGTAACGGGATGGTTAGAGGCTTGAGTAAATAGTTTTAGGTACAAGCCGATGGCACTCGGTATTTTGCGGGACGCCTTTGGATTCCGAAATTTGGTGATTTGCGACAACTTGTTTAGATGAAGCCCATAAGTCAAGATACTCTATTCACCCTGGTTCAAAGAAGATGTATCATGATCTTAAGGAGTTATATTGGTGTCCAAATTTGGGAACTGATGTAGCTACTTATGTGGCTAAGTGTTTGACCTGTGCTAAGGTTAAAGCTAAACATCAGAAACCGTCAGGACTTCTGGTGCAACTTGAGATTTTCGAGTGGAAGTGGGAAGGTATTACTATGGATTTTATTACGAAGTTACCGAGAGTTGCGGGTGGCTACGATACCATTTGGGTGATTGTAGATCGACTCACAAAGTCAGCACACTTTTTACCGATCAAGGAAACTGATTTGATGGAGAAGCTTACTCGTTTGTATTTGAAGGATATTGTTTCTAGACATGGTGTTCCTGTATCTATTATTTCAGACCGAGACAGTCAATTTATATCGAGGTTTTGGCAATCCTTACAGGAAGCTTTGGGAACTAAGTTAGATATGAGCACCGCTTATCATCCGAAGACGGATGGTCAGAGTGAAAGGGACCATCCAAACGTTGGAAGACATGTTACGAGCATGTGTTATTGATTTTGGTAATGGGTGGGATAGATATTTACCACTAGCTGAATTTTCTTATAATAACAGCTATTATGCAAGTATTAAAGCCGTACCGTTTGAAGCTCTGTATGGTAGAAAGTGTAGGTCTTCTGTCTGTTGGAATGATGTTGGGGATGCTAAACTCACAGGTCCAAAAATTATTCATGAGACTACTGAGAAGATCGTACAGATTAAGGAAACATTGAGAACTGCCAGAAGTCGGCAAAAGAGTTATGCCAATAAGAGGAGGAACGATATCGAATTTCAGGACGGTGATCGTGTTATGTTGAAGGTATCACCTTGGAAGGGTGTGATACGCTCTCGTAAGAGAGGAAAGTTGAATCCTCAAATTATTGGACCATTTGAGATTATTGAGAGAGTTGAACCCGTGGCTTATCATTTGAAATTGCCACAAGAACTCAGTATTGTTCACGATATTTTTTCATGTATCGAATTTGAAGAAGTGTTTGGCCGAGGCCGATGAAACTATTCCTATGGAGGAGCTTCATGTTGATAAGCAACTTCATTTTATTGGGGAACCTGTTGAAATTATGGATCGAGAGGTTAAGACTCTCAAACAGAGTAGAATACCTATTGTCCGAGTTAGGTGGAACACCAGACGTGGCCCCGAGTTCACTTGGGAGTGTGAGGATCAGATGAAGCAGAAGTACCCACATTTGTTCCCAGTTGCTGAGTCAACCCCTGCACCTGCTTAAATTTCGGAACGAAATTTCCATAAAGGGAAGGTACTGTAACGATCCTACTTCTTCCGTTATCTTTTATCGTTAATTATTTAACGACCGTTAACTGTTATTCGTGCCACGTCATTTCTATGACCTATATTATTATTTTTGTAATAATATATTAATTATTATGTGTTATATAAATATTTGTATTCATATTTTGAGTTATATGTTTCTACGTATCGCGGATTTCTATCCAACGAATCTTTTCGGTTTTTAAACCAACGGTCGAGCTTTTAGGATTTTTAAGTCCTAATTATTTTAAATATGATATTTTAATGTCATATGAATATATATAGTGTTTATATATATTTTTCGTCGCGTATTTGTTATCTCTCCGAATATTTAATCGCGTAGCGGTGTTTTCGCGTTTCGGGTTTCATTCGGGCGTTCGGGCCACAAGCTAATAGACTAAACTTCAAGATGGGCAATAGAAGGGCCCACCCTATCCCTTGTTCTGCCGAAATCACCCATGAGACCCATGGGTTGATTTTTGAAATTACTCCATATCTTTATTTTTCCTTTCTATTTTCTTTCACTACTTCATTTTTATATTTTTCCTAACCTAAAAATTCCTCTCCTTCTCCCCTTGTTTTTGGCCACCATTTTTATCACCATCATCACCATCAATTAATCATCTCCTAGTACTTGGATCAAAGGGCTTTCATCATATTTGGATTCTACTCTTCGAGCTCTACACATCTATATCTCTTGATTCTTGATTAGGGTATAAACCCTAACCCTAGATTTTTAATTTTTCTTTATTTTTCTGTATTTTGATGTTATATTGATAGTATGATAGTTACATGTTATTGTATTGATGATTGTATGCGTAGAATTGCTCGTTTATACATGTTTTCGGTTTGATTGAATTGGGACAGCAGCCTTTTAGTTCATTTCTGGTTATGTAACTGTTATAAAAGTGAAATTGAAGTGTTTATATGAGTTCCTCTCATCAAGACATTAATTTTAGACTCCGGATTCATGTCATTTCGATTCCCGGAGCTTAAGATATGATTAAAATGGTGTTTTGTTAAGATTGAAACATGAAAACGAATTGAACCAGGTTTGGTCTGACTTTGTGACCACTTTTAGAGTGTTTAGGGTGTACTAGTGTGTTAGGATTGATGATGGGATGAACTTTCATGTTCGGGTCATCTAAATCCAAGCCACGGATCACCCGTTATGGCTAAGACACGTTTCTGAGCGGACTGAAGATCCAAACTGATTAGTGGCTGTAATTCACGACTTGTTTACTGTTCTTGGAGTGTTCTTGAGTGCATCAAAGTGTTGATCGGCTTGATTAGGTGGAGATATATATAAGGCTCGCCGAAAACCGACACCCGGGGCTCAAGATATGACCCGATGAACTTTTAATTAAAACTTATGGTTAATTATTAAAACTTATGATATAAATAATGATTTTCATTATCATTAAATTACTTATGATATAAAAAGTAATTATTATAATTTAAGACTTATGATATATATTTATTATATCATTTAATTATTACTTATGATTTAATTAACATTTTAATTAAACTTATGATTAATAATACTTTATTATTAATGGAAAATACTTATGATAAGTATTAAACTTATATTATGAGATTATTATAATAAGACTTATAATAAGGATTAATTAATTATTTAATTATTATAAGGCTTAGTTATTATTTAATTATAATTTAATTATTAAATACTTATGATTTAATGATTATAATTAGAAACTTATGATATGATTAATATTTCATTATTAATTAATAATACTTATGATATGATTTAAAATTTATTATTAATTAATAATACTTATATTATGACTAATATTTAATTAAATAATTAAATACTTATGTTATATTAATTATATCATTTAAACTTATATTAACTTTAATAATTCATTTTAATTTAATTAAACTTATGTTATGACATAGTTATACATATTTAACTTTAATAAACATTATAACTTACATTATTATTATAACTTACACTTTTAAAATTAATGTTGACTATGTTTGACTAAGGTGGACTTTTGAGTTGACTTTCGGTTGACTTTGACTTTCAGTTGACTTTTGTTGACTTTCCAAAATTAAAAACTTTCCAAAAAATAGAAACTTTCCAAAAATAGAAACTTTCCAACAATGGAAACCTGCTAAAAATAGAAACTTTCTAAAAATAGAAAGTGTGTGTCCGTACGCTGTTCTGATCAAACCGATGCATGCTGAGTATTGTTCTATGTCTACTTGCAACATGTACAATAGCTAACATACTAAGACTTGACCTAAGTTAGTTATTTATATCGACCTGCTTTATTTATAGGTCGGCGTTGTGATCATTCCTGATCACTGTACTCATTTGCTATTCGCTTATTTGTGTTGGTTACTTCGTTATTATTAAGGTGAGTTATAGTCCCATTGTTCTATTTTAAATCTTTTGGGATGAGAATACATGCAATTTATTTTATATTTTTGAACACATGTGGAATTTGGTTTAAATTATTCATTGTGAGTTGAACAAAAATATTCCCTAGTCGGATAACTGTAATCACTGGTTTCTACTGGTGAACGCGAATTCTACAGATAGATCTATCGGGTTTGACAATCCCATTTTGAGCTAGTCGCGCTAGCAATTTATAATCGGAATGTTTAGTACGTCGTATTTTGTTGTAGATACACTTGTTCAGTGTATATTATTTATTGTGTTTGGCAAGGGTAAATAAATGGTTAAGTGGTTACCAGGTGGCTCACGGAAAATGGAATAATGCTTTTATATGTTTTCTAGCATATAATTTTGTGGTCCAAAAAGGAGTTTTTATGTTTTCAAACATAAATTTTTATGGTTTAAATTAAATATTGTTTGCAATATTAAACCTATAATTCACTCAACATTTTTATTGACAGTTACTCGCATGTTTTATTCTCAAGTTCATGATTGACTGCTTCCACTGTGCTTAGAGAGTCTGCATATTTATGATGCCAGCTTTTATTAAATATTAACTTACATTCTATTTCGTTACTTTAAATAGTGGGTGTTTGTTGACTTTGTTTTGGTCAACTTTTGGTTAAAATATTTATGTAGAGTTTTTCTAAACTTATACATTTTAGTAGATTTCCTTTATAGGAAATCATTTTTAAATAAAGAATGCAAGGTTGTTTTATTAAATTCATATAGAGTTTCGATCAAGCTATGGGACCAAGATAACGATGGTTGTCAAGTGTACTTTGACGGGTCGTTAAAATAGTAACAGATACACTAAAATATGAATTTTGTCTATACACTATCGATGCACTAAATGCAGTAACACGTGTCTAGACTTAAGATAATAAGCAAGTGATTCCCTATGAATGATAAGCAGGAAATTTTTTGACACGAAATGATAAGAAAAACTTTTGACATGCAGACACGGTCGAAGTCCAGACTCACTAATGTATCCTAACGACTATCAGTTAGACACACTAATGCAGACCTGGTTCGCTAAGACCACCGCTCTTATACCAACTGAAATGCCCCGTTCATATACAATATAAACCATTCACAATAGTTGATTACATTGCGAGGTAATTGACCTCTATATGATACATTTTACAAACATTGCATTCGTTTTTAAAAGACAAACTTACTTTACAATGAAAGTTGACGGCAATCATATTATTTCATAAAACCTCCAACTATAATTGACTTAATAATAATCTTGATGAACTCAATGACTCGAATTCAACGTCTTTTGAAATATGTCATGAATGACTCCAAGTAATATCTCTAATATGAGAAAATGCACAGCGAAAGATTTTTTTCATACCTGAAAATAAACATGCTTTCAAGTGTCAACCAAAAGGTTGATGAGTTCATAGGTTTATCATAAAAACAATAAAATTCATCATTTTGATAGACCACAAGATTTAAATCCTTCATGGTACAAATGGGCCCGAATCCTATACCCACCTGTAATGTACATGCGATATCTTTTAAACACAGTACACCTTTCTCGTGTACGAAATCATCTTTCATAAATCTTAGTAACCGTACACATATATCGTGCACAAAAATAACATACACAAAACTTGTGTATAAAATCATTCTCTCGATACATAACTTTCACTTTACTTTCATTGCTTGGCTTGGTAACCGACCTTAACATATAATGCGCATAATAATATCCCCAAAATAGAACATCTCGACTGTATAATAATCATATAAACTTCGAATTACTAAACACCACACCCACTAGCCCTTCCGTCTAGTGGACATTCTGGGTGGGGGTGTTAAACCCGGTAGCTACCTTTAGGATTTGCGTGAATTAGGGCCATACCCGTTTCTAATTCTTAGGTTACCAAGCAATAATAATATGGGGAAAAATATTCACAACAATTAGTGGCAATTATCAAGTCCACATAATTTAATAATAATCCACAGAACTTCTGTCTGCATAATAATTCATTCGAGGAATGTTTTGCTTGTATCTATCTCGTCAAATATTTATAAAAGCATTTCATGTATTCGCAGTTCAAAAATATATTTCAAAAGCATTTAATAAAGAATTTGTAAAAACAGCGCATGTATTCTCAGTCCCAAAAATGTAAAGAGTAAAAGGGAATCAAATGAACTCACAATACTGTATTTTGTAGTAAAAATACATATGACTATACTGATCGACGCAGGGTTGGCCTCGGATTCATGAACCTATATCCAATATATATATATATTAAATAATATAATGATTTGTAATAGTAATAAAACAACTTTTAATTAATTATATAGTATACTTTTTAGTACCATGTATATATTTCAACTGCTATATATGTATATTTATAATTTCATATCTGTTTAGTATTTTAACAAAGTATATGTTCTGTTAGTAATTCAATAGATTTATATTATCAATTTTAAATCATTCATTAAAATATTTTAATAAATAATTAATATTAATATGTTTAATTAATTATAAATATTAGTATATTAGTAAGGGTTGAACTAGATTTAATCATAATTAAACAGAATGTATCATATTAAGTTTTTAGCAATATCCCTATATCTTTAATATTTTAATTTTTAAAAAAAATTAATTAAATATGTTAAGCACTTATTAATATATTTAAGCTTATATAAGTTTAATTAGTATTTAACAAAAAAAAATAATAAATGATTTTTATGATTATTAATTTTTTTATATATCTTATGATTATAACCTATTAATAAGAAATACTTATAATTATTTTCATAATATACTTTTCATATCTTCTATTTTCCTTATTATGAGTATAATGATAATAATAATAATAATAATAATAATAATAATATTAATAATAATAATAATAATAATAATAATAATAATAATAATAATAATAATAATAATAATAATAATAATGATATTAGTATTAGTAAATAATAATAATATTAATAATTGTTATATCAAGTATTAGTAATACTTATTGAAAAATCATGGTCCGATGAGCCAAGTATTAAGATCACGGCCCAACAGAACATGTTAGCCCAACTTTGAAGTCCAAGGATTTAGTTTAAGAGGCCCGATTAAATTGGTTGGTATGTTGTTGTCGTTCAGAAAAATATATATATAAAAATAACTAAATAAAAGAATCACGCGTTGTTGACTCCCACAAACAGATCAAATAGCAGATGCAAGGAGAAGGTAATACGGATTTAGGGATCTTTGATTCGTCAACAAATAAATAAATCAAGAAAACAATCATCGGTATACACCAGATTATCATCATCATTGTTCAATCGTCATCATCAATCCTAATCATCATCGTCATTCATCATTATCATCAGGTATGCCAAATTTGTTTTTTTATTTAGATTCGAAATTCATCTCATGGTTTAAAGCTGCGTTATTCTAAATCATTTATCATACCGACATCTTAACTAACCCTTCATTTTCACTTCTTACCTATGTAAGGGAATTACGGTGAAATTAGGGTTTTGAACTTGATGCAATTTGAATTAATTAGTTTAAAGGTATGCGTTTTATATTTGTTCATCAATTATACAGAGTATTTTAGATTTCTGATTGATTTGAGAAATTAATATTATTATTATTTATTTATTTATATAAATATATATGTATTTTTTTCTATTTATTTTTCTGTGTATATACATTTGTTCGTAATTACTTTGCAGTTTTCAATTTGATAGCTTCATAGTTACAATGAGTAAATGAGAAAATTAGATAAATGGATAATCACCTATATAGATTCGAAACTGTACCAGCTTTCTCTTGGTCTACACTTTCAAACAGGTTGTTACAAATGACGGAAGTGTAGTTGTGTTATTGTGAAGGTAACTCCACAAAGCTGGATCGGCAAAGTGTTGTTCTTCTCTAACTCTCTAGTTAAGATTGTGAATGTTTTACTCCGTTGACATATGTTTCATTGGTTAATCACTTAATTGTGAAGATTCTTGATCTGGGTTTGTGTGAAGACCCGTCCTAATCCATCCGGACGAAGTCCATATCGATTATAAACGATTCATAACAGTTGATTACATCGCGAGGTACTTGACCTCTATATGATACATTTTACAAACATTGCATTCGTTTTTGAAGATACAATCTTTCATTACATCGAAAGTTGACGGCATGCATACCATTTCATAATATATCTAACTATAATTGACTTAATAATAATTCTGATGAACTTGACGACTCGAATGCAACATCTTTTGATATATGACATGAATGACTCCAAGTAATATCTCTAAAATGAGCAAATGCACAGCGGGAGATTTCTTTCGTACCTGAGAATAAACATGCTTTCAAGTGTCAACCAAAAGGTTAGTGAGTTCATTATTTTATCATAAATAATCATTTCATAACTTTAATAGACCACAAGATTTCATATTTCCATTTCTCATAAACATACGTCCCATGCATAGAGACAAAAATATCATTCATATGGATTGAACACCTGGTAACCGACATTCACAAAATACATATAAGAATATCCCCATCATTCCGGGATCCTCCTTCGAACATGATATAAATTTTGAAGTACTAAAGCATCCGGTACTTTGGATGGGGCTTGTTAGGCCCGATAGATCTATCTTTAGATTTCGTGTCAATTAGGGTGTCTGTTCCCTAATTCTTAGATTACCAGACTTAATAAAAAGGGGCATATTCGGTTTAATAATCCAACCATAGAATGTAGTTTCACGTACTTGTGTCTATTTCGTAAAACAGTTATAAAAACAGCGCATGTATTCTCAGTCCCAAAAATATATATTGCAAAAGAATTTAAAAAGGGAATAATGAAACTCACTTAATGTATTTTGTAGTAAAAATACATATGACTATATCGAACAATGCAGGATTGGCCTCTGATTCACGAACCTATATCATTTGTATATATGTTAACACATATAATGGTAATCGAACAACTTTATATATATTTAGTTATGTATTAAGTTTTATATTTATATATAATTTTATTAGTACTTATAATATACTATACTACTTATTTGATATATTATTTAATTAAAGTTATATCAATATAAATAATATTATATCAGTTAAACCATAATATTATGTAATATTAGTATACATAAATATATTTTTATATAAATATCTTCCGTTTGCAAAATTTAATAATTGTAATAATACTAAGTTAAGGATAATAATAATAATAATAATAATAATAATAATGATGGTGATAATAGTAATAATAATAATAAAAATGTTACTTTTTAATAATGTTATTTATTTATTTATTTATTTATTTATATATAATTTTTTTAAAGATAATAATAGTTTTTAATGATAACAAATTAATAATTTTAGCAGGAATGATACTTTTAATAATAATAGTAGTTTTTAATAGAATAATAAGTTTAATAATACTAATAATAATATAATAATAATAATAAAAATAATGTTAAAATAATAATAATAATAATAATATAATGTTTATAATAACCATACTTAAATCATAATTACATCGATACTTAAAATTATAACTTATAATCAAATTCCTTATTATTGTCATTAAGCTCATGATCGAGATTGTGATCATAATTACATTATCTTTATAATCTTATTTATGAAAAATAATAATACTAACAACTAATATGTTAGTAATAATAACAATAACTAATAACAACAACAACAATAATAATAATAATAATAATAATAATAATAATAATAATAATAATAATAATAATAATAATAATAATAATAATAATAATAATAATAATAATAATAATAATAATAAAAATAATAATAAAAATGATAATAATAATAATAATAATAATAAAGAAGATAGACTACCTCTTATGGTTTTACAAAAAAAAATGGCAGTCCTTGCAGGGACTCGAACCCACGACCTCTTGTAAACTGACTCAACACCCAAACCATCCAAGCTACAATATTTTTCTGTTATAATACGACCCTGATTTGATTATAACCCGTATATGATTTGTTTCTATTCTTCTTCTCCTTCAATTCCAAAGTCGACCCAAGATTGAAGCTTTTAACAAATGACTTTTTTTTTTAAGAATTACAGAGAAACATTTTATCACACATAATACGACCTCAATTTAATCAGGTGTGAAAAAAAAATAAGAAAAGCAACAGCAGTCACTGTTACAAAAAAAAATATGAACTTCGATATTTAGATGGTTTTAGTCTAAGGTTTCTACACGAAATATTTTGTTAAACATATGTGGAAACTAATGGAATCGTTAATTTGGACTTAAACACAAACACGAAGTCGAATTCGATCCCAGAAGATTCGTTGACTTTTTAAATTTGAAACTTGACTCTTTAAATTCGAGTTTGATTTAGCGAATTAAAAGTTGAGGATTTGAGGAAACATCAACGACGTGAATTAGGATACTTCTGTGTTTTTAGATTTTTTAAAAAAAAATTTGATTTCAAATAAAGAACAAAAAGTTACATCACAGAGGTATCGTAGGGAAAGAAAAAAAAAATATAAATAAATAACCCAGTTAGATTTAATGGACTGGTACTCTATAGAATTAGGTGTATGTGAAGATGAAAATGGAAAGCTTAATGGTTCTTTATCAGTAAGTGATTCGATTGGGTACTGTGGCTAACGACCAGGAATCACAAGCGCAATAGGATTCAAGAATTTAAGAAAAAGGTTGATTATGATATACTCCTATTTGTATCTAAACCTGTATATATCTTTTTGTATATAAATCTGTAAATATCAGTATTTAATTCCATATTTGTATAACTCTTATGGTTATTTATTTACGTTTATAGATTACAATTAATCTCATTAATAATTATAACTATAATAATAATAATTATTAATGGTAATGTAACAACAATATCTAATAACAATACTAATATTAATCTTAAATAAAAATTGAAATTTTGCTAACAATTATAATAATAAAGTTATTGACAATAATTAATAATAATAGGTAATAATCATAAATCAAATGTATCCATTTTCATATATATATATATATATATATATATATATATATATATATATATATATATATATATATATATATATATATATATATATATATATATATATATATATATATATATATATATATATATATATATATATATATATATATATATAATACTGATATTAATACTATTATTAATATTTATGTAAGTAATAATATTAATATAACAACCATATCTTAACTTGTATTAGATATTGTTAATTGCGTAATATCTATTAATCGTATAACATATTATATAATAACTTTTATTGAATCATTTTATTTATAAATTTTATGTATGTTATCAATCTACCATTGTTAGTATATATTTATTCATTACTAAGTTTGTTTGAGAAAATAAAATTAGTATGTCTAAATGCTATGTTCAAAGTTTTTAATATAAATTTGAAATATTATATACATATTGATTACTTAACAAGTTTTTATTTTTAAATCATAAACTAATTACATTTAAAATTTTAACAACTAAACCGCATAACATTTTATCATTATATTTCATATTATAACATATATATATATATATATATATATATATATATATATATATATATATATATATATATATATATAATTACATTTCTATTTAAAATCAGTTGTTCGTGAATCGTCGAAACCGGTCGAGGTTAAATGAATGAAATAAAATAGTTCAAAAAATTTTGAGACTCAGTTTACTAGACTTTGCTTATCGTGTTGGAATTATATAAAGATCAAGTTTAAATTTGGTCGGAAATTTTCGGGTCGTCACAGTACCTACCCGTTAAAGAAATTTAGTCCCGAAATTTGAGTGAGGTGGTCATGGTTAACAATAAATGTTTTCATGACTAATATGAGTTGATAAATAGAGTTTTATCACCATTGAATAATTTGGATAAAACGACTCGATTACTTGGAGCGTACGAGTAAAGCTATCACAAAAGATCGAGATAAGGTAATAGATATTCGTCTTTACTTTTGACGTAGTAATGGTTGAATTTAGAAAATAAGGTGCGTCTTAACTTTTGACGTGGTTTTGGTTGAATTCCGGAATTCAAGGGGTTCAAAGAAAATCTTTGAAATTTAAAAGATTTGATTCTTCGGCGAATAAGGAAATTAGGATCTCTCTAATTAAATGCGGAGATCTTTCTTGCTTCCTCTATCAGACATTTTACTATAAATTAACTTCTCCCGTTCCATTACTTTTACCATTCCTATACTCAATTTCCAAATTCAAAAGATTGAACAAATGCATAAACCAGTTCAAATCCTTGTCCTCACCCTTACTATCGTAACAATCATTCTCTTTTTTCCAACTTCCACCTGACGAATCTGTTTACTTCTACTTTTACCTTGGGGGGATACTATTCTTAATTCTACTGTGTCTTTATATTGCTATTCGTATTAATATCCCCGCTTTGAAACCTCCGTGTTGTTATTGGGTTTTATATTTTTCTCTTATATTTTGGAATACCTGTTTCAGTCTTCTATAATTATTGTCATTCACAGTTAATGTTCTCTCTTATTTGCTACAATTTATACCCCCTTTATATCTCGGAGCTTCATGCTTTTATTTTCTTTTTGCAAGTAACGGTCTAGAATTCATAGGTGTGGAGTTTCGAATGAGCTTAATGTTCTAAACAAGAAAGAACGTATTAGCACTATTTGATTTGTCAAATTACCAGAATCACTGAGAATAGAACTATCAAGAATATATTTTCTTGATATGTTCAGAAGTTAATCAGAATGAAAGAGTTATGTAACATGGCACATGATGACGTTAAGGTCTGTGAATCTTCACGTTCCATTAGAAACTCAGCATGAATTACTCTAATATAATCACGTTGATCAGGTGTCATTATATTATACTAACTCATGCATCAGTTCCCAACATTACTTCAATAACATTCATATTTTAAGCTCGAAAGTTTACAGAATATAGAAACTAACAGTTTCTATATGATGTAACACTGATATCATGAAGAGATTAATAATTTCAGATAAGATTAGTTATGAAAATATATTGAAAAATATCGAGGATATTTATAATGAAAGATACGATAATATCTCGGAATATCTAAGATCAGAGGATGATAGAAACTATTTTCCGCAAGGGTTTAGAGTAAAGAGCAAGATATTCGCTAAAGACTTTAGCAGGCATTGAATCATTTGGATTCTTTGAAGTCAAACTTATTCTTTGTGATTTGTCCACGGCTTTCTTCATAGTTTCACATAATCTGCTTTTCGGTACAAAATTTTCTATTGAATGTTTCCAATATAATGATACACAGGAAGCATAAAGAGTTATATAATTTTCGGACGAGATTATTTATGAAAATATCCTCAGAAATATTGAAGATATTGATGAGGATATTTTTGGAATTTCTAAGTTCGATAATTGATGTAGAAAGGGTTTCCGCAAGATTTTAACATGACTTCGGAGCAAGATATTCTCTAAAGATTTCAATGGATCCAGAATTATCTAGATTCTTTGAATATAGGGTATGGTCTTTGTATTTGGCCTTGGTCTCCTTCATAGTTTGCTCAATCTGTTTTTCAGTACCAAATTTTCTATCGAGCGTTCCTAACATTCCCTTCTTTATTATCAAACTTTTGGCCGTTTAGAACATCTGCCATTTTTTTTGTTTCCTCTGCATTTAATGCTACGATATTTGAATCATCGGTTATCAATCCGAGGTGGTTTCAGGAGAATTGTATTTTTAGATGATTAAACACTAATGGTACTATGGTGGAATATAAAAGGTTCCCCGGTAACAATAAAAGAGCGCACATATATATATCAAGGTTGTAATAAGGTTATTTCGAACGAAAAGTCAAAGTTGACTTGTTGGAGCTGTGACAATATTTGCTAATTTGGAAAGGGAATGCAAAGTTATTTTGGGTAATAATAACACTAAAGGAATTAGCACAACTACGTGTTAAACGTTTACTCAGTTTCTGAGAGTTTTTCAGATGCATAACTAAATGCATCAATCTTTTCTCCCGTAGATGAAGTGCGGTTGATTCATCTTCTCGATTGAGGTGTTTTCAAGGATCATGAAAGGTTTGAACGCGGATTATAATTGTCAGGATACAAATGAGGTTTAAGATGAAATCAAGTGGCAAACTTGAAGAATTATTTAGTTTCATATGTTATAATCAGTTTTTTAATTCACTTTAATTGTCCAATATTATTAGTCCACAGTCGATAGTCCACAATTTACAGTTCAATAATTCATATATAGTTTAATATATAATATTCAAATTAATTAATATGTATCGTGACCCGTGTACATGTCTCAGACTCGATCACAACTCAAAGTATATATATTATTTGATAATCAACCTCAACCCTGTATAGAAAACTCGATCATTACTGCATATAGAGTGTCTATGGTGATTCCAAATAATATATATAGATGCGTCGATATGATATGTCAAAACCTTGTATACGTGTCCCGATATTTAAAGTGCGTAAAATAAATAACAGAAATTAAATGACGATAAATTAAATGCGTAAAGTAAATAACAGAAATTAAATAACGATAAATAAAATTGCGATAATTAAATTGCGATAAATAAACTGCGATAACTAAAATGTAATCAGTTAGCTAGGAACAGTTAGCTAGGAACAGTTAGCTAGGAACAGTTAGCGTAGATTCTTAACAAAATTTCAATTAGTTAATTCATTTGTTTCTAACAACTTTTATTTTGTCCAATGTTTTCTTCATTATGCCACTTGTTGGATTGTGATAAATCAAAATTCCAAATATGAAATTGAAAAAAAAAAATGGTTATTCTGCGGTGAACGGATTTGTATCTCTGTAGATGTAAGTAGGATAGTAAATGGATGTTGAATCAGATTCGAAAAATGTACAGTATAACCTATTAAAGTGACATCTAAATATTCCTCGGGTATTACCTACCCGTTAAAATATTTTCACCATTTAACAGTTTATATGAAAAAAATTTTAATTACAATCTTTATGAAAATATACTTACATATATATTTTCTTCAGATGTAATCATAGATTTAATGAGTTAATATAATATTAATCTCATTTGATTTACCGTTAGAACTAGAATATATAATCTCTAATACATTGAAGATTACATAATCGTCATGTCGAACGAAGATAAATGATGTAGAACGATTCGCAGATTGATGATTATGCTCGAGGTACATAATTAGATGTTGAGGTGTATGATGTGAACTTGAGTTGTTGGTGGCACTGCTATTGATGTTGGTACTGGTTATGTTGCTGAAGCTGGTACGTTTTGCACCATATTCTCCAAATTGATTACTAGAGCGCGAAGTTCATTGACTTCTTGTATTACTCTAGGATGATTGTCGGTCAGAACGAGCGGATGAATAAGGTTTAGAATCTGAGTTATGATATAGTCGTGGCGAGATATTCGAGAAATGAGGGTGAAAATGGTGTTACGAATAGGTTCGCCGGTAAGTGCTTCAGGTTCTTCGCCATAAGGTGAATTCGGTTAGTGGAAGGGATCACCTTCTGCGCGTCTCCATTGATTAAGTCGACTACAAATCCATCAGATGAATTGGGGATGGATGATTGGTTGATTCATTCTGCTAACGTTGCTTCCGGAGCTTAGATGACTATCCATTCGGAATAACTATCGGGATAACTATCGGAATAGCTGTCGGAATTCGAGGGACTCGAACTAGTTGAAGGATTCATCTCGTACGATTAGATGAAGGATTTTCGATAAGAAATAGATTATAGGATGTAGATTAGTATCCTGCAATACATAATTTACATATGCATATGTAATACTAAAATCTCATAAGTTACGGAGGAATCTACGGAAGCTGTCAGGTAAAGATAACAATAACAGATACGCTAAGATATGAATGAGCAGATACGCTAAGATATGAATTTTTGTCTGTACACTATTCATGCAGTCAATGCAATAAGATGTGTCTAGACTAAGAATAAAAAGCAGGTAATTTACTAAGGATGATAAACAAATGATTTCTGACAAAAATGATAAGCAAAACTTTTCACATGCAGACACGGTCGAAGTCCAGACTCACTAATGCATCCTAACGACTTATCAGTTGGACACACTAATGTAGACCCGGTTCATTAAGACCACTGCTCTGATACTGTGACGACCCGGAAATTTTCGACTAAATTTAAACTTGATCTTTATTTGGCTTTGACACGATAAGCAAAGTCTGTAATGTTGAGTCTCAAAATTTTTGGAACTATGTTCATGTATTCAATTACCCTTTGACTATTTCCAACGATTCATGGACAATTATATGTAAATAGATGTGCATATATAACTATATATATATATATATATAAATATATATATTAATTAAAAACGTTAACAGAGTATTAAGTGTATGATACTGTACATTAAACTTATTGGTTTCGATACATATTTGATATATTTAACTACGGAATTGAAAGAGAATATCAAACGATTTAATTAAAGGATATTCTTGTTAGCAATTATCAATTCCATAAATATTGTGATATTATTATAAGTCTCTGTTGTGAGGTCCACGATGATTTGAATTTTTTTTTCTTTTTTTACAATATTCTGAATAAATGGTAAAGTGGTTTACAAGTAAGAACAAAAGTGTCGATTAACGGAAACTAGACAAAAGTCAGTGGAGATTCTTGCTTAATTTTCAATGCATGCTTTACAATAATTGCCTCGTGTCTCTTGATAAATTAAATAATATTGAAAACATTTATATATATACATATAGTTTAGAATTTATTTAGCAAACGATAGTAACACTCGTTTGTCATTTTGATTGTTATTAAACAAGTTTAAATTAAACTAAAGAGGATCTAAAAATAAACATAAATTCATAAATAATAGGTTTGATAAAAATACATTTATCTTCCTACTTTGAATTTAATACTCCGTACATCTTATTTAAGACTGTAAACGAGTAACAGACAAACTCTGTTATGATAGGTTTACTAAAGTTTAACCCAACTAGCAAGATATAATATTAGATTCTAACCTGCATGAATCCTAAACATATTATGGGAGAATTTAAATAGACAAGTACCATTTTAGTGTACATGATCAACAATATTTTGAAATTACTAAAATATGCTAATCGACATATTTTTTCACAAGCATGATTACTATTACACTTTATATTGTTAGTCTTTTTCCTTTTTCCTGAATCATTAATGATAGAAGCCAGTTCGAGATGACTAGTCTCCAAAGAAATAAAGAGAGAAATAGACTTTTGGCTAACACCAATTTTCATTCATCATAACCTTTAAACAAAAAGCTAGTTACATATTTATAATAAAATTATCTACTAATGCTCCTAATAAAATGTGACGTGCTTAACTTCTTAATAAATCTACCACACTACATGTACATTATTTATTACAAGTAATAAAAAAAAAAGGGTTATATGAGACGTGGGACAAAATGATATTATGAATCAATTAAAACGTGGCATTCAAGGACCCAATTACAATCACTTCTTAATTATATATATATATATATATATATATATATATATATATATATATATATATATATATATATATATATATATATATATATATATATATATGGGACGGAGGTTAGTAAAAAAAATTATGAAACTTTTAAGTTGATAAAATTATTTTTTTTAGAATTTTTATTTTAAAAATTATGTATATTTTAATTGGGACAGAGGACAGGGGACGGACAAACCTTTTTATGAGTCATTTTATAAAACTTAAAAAAAAAATATATATGGATATTTTATAATTTTTCTATATATACTTTTTACCCGTCAATTTTTAGAAAATGAGCACGAAATACCAGTACGTGAAAACACGGGGTCGAACAAGGACAAGTGGGGCGGCTATGGTGAAAGATATCACACGTAAATATTCATGTACTTAATATATTATTATAATAATAATAATAATAATAATAATAATAATAATAATTATTATTATTATTATATTATATAAAAATACATGATTGACTCAATTCCATTTTCACTTGTTGTGTTTTGCACCTACTTACAAGTTATTGGCCACATGTATTGTGGTTGGTACCTCTTCAAGTAAAATAATCAATATGAACTATATTAGATAATAAGTATTATATAAACATTATTAATATTAATATTAATATTATGACCAATCCTTGCAATTTAACCAATAATGATTAGGTGATAAAAGTTACTCCGTAATATATGTCATTTAAAAATGTGAATGAAGTCAATAGCTAATAATTTGAAAAGTGGTTAGGTGATAAAAGTTGATATATGAATGGAGTGAGTAACTAATAATTATAAAAGGGATTAGGTGATCAAATCCCAAAATTATTGTTTAATTTATCACACTGTTAGTATCTATCGGCCCATTATCATATTTAGACATTCATATTAATATTCATATTTACTAAACTCCTTTCACAACATTTTCTCAAAGCAAACTTTTCATATAGCAAATAAAGTAAACACATATGTCAAGAAGTTTACGTCCTACATCAAATGGGAAGCAATTTTTGATCGTTTATACTGTGCTATTTTGGTTTCAATTTCTAAGGGCATTTCCAGTCAATATCTCGCGCGTTAGCTTTCATCATCGTTTACACTATTATCTGTGTACTTTGGTAGCTGCGCTAAAGGTGAGTTTCATTTGCTCCCTTTTTATATATATTTTTGGGCTGAGAATACATGCGCTGATTTATAAATGTTTTACGAAATAGGCACAAGTACTAAAACAAATTCTACGTGGGTTTAAACCAGAAATATACCCTTAGCTTGGTAACATTAAACTACTTGTCTATGTACGGTAGGCGCGAATCCTAAAGATAGATCTATTGGGCCTGACAAACCCCATCCTGACTATGGGATGCTTTAGTACTTCGAAGTTATATTAAACACACCTGATCTGGTGTACTTCAGAGGGTAAAACATAAACGTTAAGGCTTGTTACCGGGTGCCTACAACTTATAGAATACTTTTATACACTTGCGAGTGTACATATATTTATAAACGGAAATCTTGTGGTCTATCAAGAAGATGAATTTTATTGTTTTATGATAAACTTATGAACTCACCAACCTTTTTGGTTGACACTTTTAAGCATGTTTATTCTCAGGTACGAATTAAGTCTTCCGCTGTGCAATTGCTCATATTAAGGACATTATTTGGAGTCGATCATCGCAATGGGACCAAATGTTGATGACTTCTTCCAGGTGGATTAGGACGGGTCGTCACAGGTGGTATCAGAGCGTTGGTCCTAGTGAACCAGGTCTTGCATTAGTGTGTCTAACTAATAGTTGTTAGGATGCATTAGCAAGTCTGGACTTCGACCTTAGCTGCATATTATACGTATTGTTTATCATACTTAGTGGAAAATTACCTGCTTATTATTCCTAAGACTAGACACGACTTCCTGCACTTATTTGATAGATAGTGTGTAGATAAATTCATATCTTAGCGTATCTGCTAATTCATATCTTAGCGTATCTGTTACTGTAGACTTTATCTGACACGTTTCCTTAATTCCCTCCTTAATCTACGGGATCTTCTGTACTATGTATATGTATACTATATAATTAGAATATCATCCGATATCCGAAAATCATTTCATATCGAAAAATCCCTTATTCAATCGTACGCAATGGAACTCACCATTAGATCAAGTTCCTCGGATTCCGATATGGAGTCCCACTTCAGCTCCGAAAGCAGCGTCACCAAAATGAATCAATCAATCAGCCATTCCCAATTCATCTGATGGGTTTGTAGTCGACTTAACCAATGGAAACAAGAAGAAGGCGATATTTTCCACGCACCAACCTGCACTCTCGGCGAAGAACCTGAAGCACTTACCGGTGAACCTATCCGAAACACCATTTTTAGCCTCATCTCCAGTGTAATTCGTCACGATTATCTTCTATCTAAAATTCTAAACCTTATTCAACCGCTCGTTCCGACCGCCAATCATCCCGGAGTAATAGAAGAAGTCAACGAACCTCGCGTTCGAGTAGTGGCTTTGGAGAATATGGTGCAAAGCTTACAAGCACCAGCAGCATCACCGACATCAACAGTACCACCAGCATTGACACTATTACTACCAATAACATAAGCCTCAACATCACATGCCTCACTATCACTACTTGTACTTCGAGTATGATCTTCGTTCTACATATCGTTCAACATCGATTATCTTCGTTCTACGTATCGTTCTACCTCATTTATCTTCATCCAACACGTCAATTATGTAATCTTTAATGTTTTAGAGATCATGTATTCTAGTTCTAACGGTAAATCAAATGAGTTTAATACCTTATTGACTCATTAAATCCATGATTACATATGAAGAAAATATATATGTAGGTATATTTTCATAAAGATTGTAATTAAAAATTCTTTTGTACCAACTGTTAATGATATATTTTAACGGGTAGGTAATACTCGAGGAATATTTAGAATTCACATTAATGAGTTATACGGTACACTCTTCAGTTCTGATTCAGCAATCATTAACAAATACTGCTCAAATCCATACATATACGTATCCGTTCACCAAAGAATAAATATTTCCATTCAAATTCAATTTCATATTTGGATTTTGACCTATCAGAATCCAACAAGTGGCATAATGAAGAAAACATTGGACAAAATAAAATTTGTTAGAAACAAACAAATTAATTATAGAGAATTTTATTAAGAATCCACGCTAACTGTTCCTAGCTAACTGTTCCTAGCTAACTGGTTATATTTTATTTACTGCAATTTAATTATCGCAATTTACATTCTCGCAATTTACATTCTCGCAATTTTATTTATCGCCATTTAATTACTGTTATTTTATTTTATGCACTATAGATAACGGAACACGTATACAAGGTTTCGACCTATCATATTGACCCATTTATATATATATTTCGGAACAACCATAGACACTCTATATGTGAATGTTGGAGTTGGCTATACAGGGTTGAGGTTGATTCCAAAATATATATAAAGTTTGAGTTGTGATCAATACTGAGACCGGTACACGGGTCACGATACGTATTAATTAATTCGAATATTATATATTAAAATTATATATGAATTATTGGACTGGACTATTGGACTGCTAACATTGGACAATTAAAATGAATTAAAATATTGATTATAACATATGAAACTAAACAACTCTTCAAGTTTGCCACTTGATTTCATCTTAAACCTCATTTAAATCTTGACGATTCCAATCCATGTTCAAATCTTTCATGATTCTTGAAAACACTTCAATCGAGAGGATGAACCAACCGCACTTCATCTATGGAAGAAAAGATTGATACATATAGTTATGCACATGAAAAACTCTCAAAAACTGAGTAAACGTTTAACACGTAGCTGTGCTAATTCCTTTAGTGTTATTATTACCCAAAATAATTTGGTAATCCCTTTCAAAGTAGCAAATTTTGTCACAGCTCCAACAAGTCAACTTCGACTTTTCGTTCGAATCAACCTTATTATAACCTTGATGTCAGTGCTTTCTCTTTTATTGTTACCGGGAAACCTTTTATATTCTACCATATTACCATCAGTGTTTAATCATCTAAAAACACAATTTTCTTGAAACCACCTCGGATTGATAACCGATGATTCAGATATGGTTGCATCAAATGCAGACAAAACGGTAAAATTGTAGATGGCTTAAATGGCCAAGAAGTTGATGATAAAGAATGGAATGTTGGGAACGCTCGATTAAAAATTTGGTACTGAAAAACGGATTGAGCTAACCATGAAGGAGACCAAGGACAAATACAAGGACCAAACCCTATATTCAAAGAATTTAGATAAATCTGGATCCGATGAAATCTTTAGAGAATATCTTGCTCCATACTCACATTAAAATCTTGCGGAAAATTTTCTCCATCAATCTTCGAACTTAGAAAATTCCAAAATATCATCAAAATATCTTCGATATTTCCGAGGATATTTTCATAAATATTCTTGTTTGAAATTATCTACCTCTTCGTGTATTCTGTATTTAATTATTTTGGAAACTTCTGTAAAATCTAAGTATAAATTATGAATGAATTGTGGAGAAGAGTTGGGAATTGAAGCATGAATTAGTATAATATAATGGCGCTTGGCCAACGTGATTATATTACAGTAAGTCATGCTGAGTTTCTATTGGAACATGATGATTCACAGATCATAACGTCATCATGTGCCATGTTACATAACTCTTTCATTCTAATTAACCTCTGAACATATCAAGAAAATATATTCTTGATAGTTCTATTCTCAATGATTCTGGTAATTTGACAAATCAAATCGTGCTATTACGTTCTTTCTTGATTAGAACATTTAGTTCATTCGAAACTCCATACTTACGAATTCTGGACCATTATTCGCTTGACTTGAAGAAAGATGAGAGTGGTAATAATAAGGAAACAAAGAAGTTGGATTTATAGTGAAATATCCGACAGAGTAATCAAAACAGATCATCGCATTTAATTGAAGAGATCCTAATTTCCTTAAATCTCGAAGAATCAGATCTCATAGATTTCCAATATTTTCTTTTGAATCTCTTGAACTTGGAAATCAACCCTATCTACGTCAAGAGTTATGACGAAACTTTATTTCCTCATTTCACACTTTAGTGATAGCTTCACTCGTACTCCTCATATAAACGAATTGTTTTATTCATATTACCATATAGTAATTAGTAATAAAACTCTATTTTACAATGCATATTCATCATGAAAACATTTTTATTGTTAGCCATGACCACCTCACTCAAATTTCGGGACGAAATTTCTTTAACGGGTAGGTACTGTGACGACCCGGAAATTTTCGACTAAATTTAAACTTGATCTTTATTTAGCTTTGACACGATAAGCAAAGTCTGTAATGTTGAGTCTCAAAATTTTTGGAACTATGTTCATGTATTCAATTACCCTTTGACTATTTCCAACGATTCATGGACAATTATATGTAAATAGATGTGCATATATAACTATATATATATATAAATATATATATTAATTAAAAACGTTAACAGAGTATTAAGTGTATGATACTGTACATTAAACTTATTGGTTTCGATACATATTTGATATATTTAACTACGGAATTGAAAGAGAATATCAAACGATTTAATTAAAGGATATTCTTGTTAGGAATTATCAATTCCATAAATATTGTGATATTATTATAAGTCTCTTTTGTGAGGTCCACGATGATTTGAATTTTTTTTTCTTTTTTTACAATATTCTGAATAAATGGTAAAGTGGTTTACAAGTAAGAACAAAAGTGTCGATTAACGGAAACTAGACAAAAGTCAGTGGAGATTCTTGCTTAATTTTCAATGCATGCTTTACAATAATTGCCTCGTGTCTCTTGATAAATTAAATAATATTGAAAACATTTATATATATACATATAGTTTAGAATTTATTTAGCAAACGATAGTAACACTCGTTTGTCATTTTGATTGTTATTAAACAAGTTTAAATTAAACTAAAGAGGATCTAAAAATAAACATAAATTCATAAATAATAGGTTTGATAAAAATACATTTATCTTCCTACTTTGAATTTAATACTCCGTACATCTTATTTAAGACTGTAAACGAGTAACAGACAAACTCTGTTATGATAGGTTTACTAAAGTTTAACCCAACTAGCAAGATATAATATTAGATTCTAACCTGCATGAATCCTAAACATATTATGGGAGAATTTAAATAGACAAGTACCATTTTAGTGTACATGATCAACAATATTTTGAAATTACTAAAATATGCTAATCGACATATTTTTTCACAAGCATGATTACTATTACACTTTATATTGTTAGTCTTTTTCCTTTTTCCTGAATCATTAATGATAGAAGCCAGTTCGAGATGACTAGTCTCCAAAGAAATAAAGAGAGAAATAGACTTTTGGCTAACACCAATTTTCATTCATCATAACCTTTAAACAAAAAGCTAGTTACATATTTATAATAAAATTATCTACTAATGCTCCTAATAAAATGTGACGTGCTTAACTTCTTAATAAATCTACCACACTACATGTACATTATTTATTACAAGTAATAAAAAAAAGGGTTATATGAGACGTGGGACAAAATGATATTATGAATCAATTAAAACGTGGCATTCAAGGACCCAATTACAATCACATCTTAATTATATATATATATATATATATATATATATATATATATATATATATATATGGGACGGAGGTTAGTAAAAAAAATTATGAAACTTTTAAGTTGATAAAATTATTTTTTTTAGAATTTTTATTTTAAAAATTATGTATATTTTAATTGGGACAGAGGACAGGGGACGGACAAACCTTTTTATGAGTCATTTTATAAAACTTAAAAAAAAATATATATGGATATTTTATAATTTTTCTATATATACTTTTTACCCGTCAATTTTTAGAAAATGAGCACAAAATACCAGTACGTGAAAACACGGGGTCGAACAAGGACAAGTGGGGCGGCTATGGTGAAAGATATCACACGTATTAGTTCCATATTCATGTACTTAATATATTATAATAATAATAATAATAATAATAATAATAATAATAATAATAATAATAATAATTATTATTATTATTATATTATATAAAAATACATGATTGACTCAATTCCATTTTCACTTGTTGTGTTTTGCACCTACTTACAAGTTATTGGCCACATGTATTGTGGTTGGTACCTCTTCAAGTAAAATAATCAATATGAACTATATTAGATAATAAGTATTATATAAACATTATTAATATTAATATTAATATTATGACCAATCCTTGCAATTTAACCAATAATGATTAGGTGATAAAAGTTACTCCGTAATATATGTCATTTAAAATGGTGAATGAAGTCAATAGCTAATAATTTGAAAAGTGGTTAGGTGATAAAAGTTGATATATGAATGGAGTGAGTAACTAATAATTATAAAAGGGATTAGGTGATCAAATCCCAAAATTATTGTTTAATTTATCACACTGTTAGTATCTATCGGCCCATTATCATATTTAGACATTCATATTAATATTCATATTTACTAAACTCCTTTCACAACATTTTCTCAAAGCAAACTTTTCATATAGCAAATAAAGTAAACACATATGTCAAGAAGTTTACGTCCTACATCAAATGGGAAGCAATTTTTGATCGTTTATACTGTGCTATTTTGGTTTCAATTTCTAAGGGCATTTCCAGTTGATATCTCGCGCGTTAGGTTTCATCATCGTTTACACTATTATCTGTGTACTTTGGTAGCTGCGCTAAAGGTGAGTTTCATTTGCTCCCTTTTTATATATATTTTTAGGCTGAGAATACATGCGCTGATTTATAAATGTTTTACGAAATAGGCACAAGTACTAAAACAAATTCTACGTGGGTTTAAACCAGAAATATACCCTTAGCTTGGTAACATTAAACTACTTGTCTATGTACGGTAGGCGCGAATCCTAAAGATAGATCTATTGGGCCTGACAAACCCCATCCTGACTATGGGATGCTTTAGTACTTCGAAGTTATATTAAACACACCTGATCTGGTGTACTTCAGAGGGTAAAACATGAACGTTAAGGCTTGTTACCGGGTGCCTACAACTTATAGAATACTTTTATACACTTGCGAGTGTACATATATTTATAAACGGAAATCTTGTGGTCAATCAAGAAGATGAATTTTATTGTTTTATGATAAACTTATGAACTCACCAACCTTTTTGGTTGACACTTTTAAGCATGTTTATTCTCAGGTACGAATTAAGTCTTCCGCTGTGCAATTGCTCATATTAAGGACATTATTTGGAGTCGATCATCGCAATGGGACCAAATGTTGATGACTTCGTCCAGGTGGATTAGGACGGGTCGTCACAGATACCAACTGTGAAGACCCGTCCTAATCCATCCGGACGAAGTCCATATTGATTATAAACGATTCACAACAGTTGATTACATCGCGAGGTACTTGACCTCTATATGATACATTTTACAAACATTGCATTCGTTTTTGAAGATACAATCTTTCATTACATCGAAAGTTGACGGCATGCATACCATTTCATAATATATCTAACTATAATTGACTTAATAATAATTCTGATGAACTTGATGACTCGAATGCAACGTCTTTTGATATATGACATGAATGACTCCCAGTAATATCTCTAAAATGAGCAAATGCACAGCGGGAGATTTCTTTCGTACCTGAGAATAAACATGCTTTCAAGTGTCAACCAAAAGGTTGGTGAGTTCATTAGTTTATCATAAATAATCATTTCATAACTTTAATAGACCACAAGATTTCATATTTCCATTTCTCATAAACATACGTCCCATGCATAGAGACAAAAATATCATTCATATGGATTTAACACCTGGTAACCGACATTCACAATATACATATAAGAATATCCCCATCATTCCGGGATCCTCCTTCTTACATGATATAAATTTCGAAGTACTAAAGCATCCGGTACTTTGGATGGGGCTTGTTACGCCCAATAGATCTATCTTTAGAGTTCGCGTCAATTAGGGTGTCTGTTCCCTAATTCTTAGATTACCAGACTTAATAAAAAGGGGCATATTCGGTTTAATAATCTAACCATAGAATGTAGTTTCACGTACTTGTGTCTATTTCATAAAACAGTTATAAAAACAGTGCATGTATTCTCAGTCCCAAAAATATATATTGCAAAAGCATTTAAAAAGGGAATAATAAAACTCACTTAATGTATTTTGTAGTAAAAATACATATGACTATATCGAACAATGCAGGATTGGCCTCTGATTCACGAACCTATATCATTTGTATATATGTTAACACATATAATGGTAATCGAACAACTTTATATATATTTAGTTATGTATTAAGTTTTATATTTATATATAATTTTATTAGTACTTATAATATACTATACTACTTATTTGATATATGATTTAATTAAATTTATATCAATATAAATAATATTATATCAGTTAAACCATAATATTATGTAATATTAGTATACACAAATATATTTTTATATAAATATCTTCCGTTTGCAAAATTTAATAATTGTAATAATACTAAGTTAAGGATAATAATAATAATAATAATAATAATAATAATAATAATAATAATAATAATAATAATAATAATGATGGTGATAATAGTAATAATAATAATAAAAATGTTACTTTTTAATAATGTTATTTATTTATTTATTTATTTATTTATATATATATTTTTTTAAAGATAATAATAGTTTTTAATGATAACAAATTAATAATTTTAGCAGGAATGATACTTTTAATAATAATAGTAGTTTTTAATAGAATAATAAGTTTAATAATACTAATAATAATATAATAATAATAATAAAAATAATGTTAAAATAATAATAATAATAATAATATAATGTTTATAATAACCATACTTAAATCATAATTACATGCATACTTAAAATTATAACTTATAATCATATTCCTTATTATTGTCATTAAGCTCATGATCGAGATCGTGATCATAATTACATTATCTTTATAATCTTATTTATGTCTATAAGCATATCTATATATTTATTATTTTTATTCTTTTAACCGAAATCATATTTATTAATCTCCTAGTGTATATAATTATACTTAAATCGAAAGCACAATGAGTTTATAACATTTTATTATCATCCTTATAATTTTCGTAGTAGTATGATAATAATAGAAATCCTACTTTTAATTATAATTATGATTATGATACTAGTACTAAAAGGGTAATTACTATTTTTTTGTTGGTAAAAATAATAATACTAACAACTAATATGTTAGTAATAATAACAATAACTAATAACAATAACTAATAACTATAACTAATAACAACAACAATAATAATAATAATAATAATAATAATAATAATAATAATAATAATAATAATAATAATAATAATAATAATAATAATAATAATAATAATAATAAAAATGATAATAATAATAATAAAGAAGATAGACTACCTCTTATGGTTTTACAAAAAAAAAAAATGGCAGTCCTTGCAGGGACTCGAACCCACAACCTCTTGTAAACCGACTTAACACCCAAACCATCCAATCTACACTGTTTTTCTGTTATAATACGACCCAGATTTGATTATAACCCGTATATGATTTGTTTCTATTCTTCTTCTCCTTCAATTCCAAAGTCGACCCAAGATTGAAGCTTTTAACAAATGCCTTTTTTTTTTAAGAATTACAGAGAAACATTTTATCACACATAATACGACCTCAATTTAATCAGGTGCGAAAAAAAATAAGAAAAGCAACAGCAGTCGCTGTTACAAAAAAAAATATGAACTTCGATATTTAGATGGTTTTAGTCTAAGGTGTCTACACGAAATATTTTGTTAAACATATGTGGAAACTAATGGAATCATTAATTTGGACTTAAACACAAACACGAACTCGAATTCGATCCCAGAAGATTCGTTGACTTTTTAAATTTGAAACTTGACTCTTCAAATTCGAGTTTCATTTAGCGAATTAAAACTTGAGGATTTGAGGAAACATCCACGACGTGAATTAGGATACTTCTGTGTTTTTAGATTTTCAAAAAAAAATTTGATTTCAAATAAAGAGAAAAAAGTTACATCACAGAGGTATCGTAGGGAAAGAAAAAAAATATAAATAAATAACCCAGTTAGATTTAATGGACTGGTACTCTATAGAATTAGGTGTTTGTGAAGATGAAAATGGAAAGCTTAATGGTTCTTTATCAGTAAGTGATTCGATTGGGTACTGTGGCTAACGACCAGGAATCACAAGCGGAATAGGATTCAAGAATTTAAGAAAAAGGTTGATTGTGATATACTCCTATTTGTATCTAAACCTGTATATATCTTTTTGTATATAAATCTGTAAATATCAGTATTTAATTCCATATTTGTATAACTCTTATGGTTATTTATTTACGTTTATAGATTACAATTAATCTCATTAATAATTATAACTATAATAATAATAATTATTAATGGTAATGTAACAACAATATCTAATAACAATACTAATATTAATCTTAAATAAAAATTGAAATTTTGCTAACAATTATAATAATAAAATTATTTACAATAATTAATAATAATAGGTAATAATCATAAATCAAATGTATCCATTTTCATATATATATATATATATATATATATATATATATATATATATATATATTAATACTATTATTAATATTTATGTAAGTAATAATATTAATATAACAACCATATCTTAACTTGTATTATATATTGTTAATTGCGTAATATCTATTAATCGTATAACATATTATATAATAACTTTTATTGAATCATTTTATTTATAAATTTTATGTATGTTATCAATCTACCATTGTTAGTATATATTTATTCATTACTAAGTTTGTTTGAGAAAATAAAATTAGTATGTCTAAATGCTATGTTCAAAGTTTTTAATATAAATTTGAAATATTATATACATATTGATTACTTAACAAGTTTTTATTTTTAAATCATAAACTAATTACATTTAAAATTTTAACAACTAAACCGCATAACATTTTATCATTATATTTCATATTATAACATATATATATATATATATATATATATATATATATATATATATATATATATATATATATATATATATATATATATATATAATTACATTTCTATTTAAAATCAGTTGTTCGTGAATCGTCGAAACCGGTCGAGGTTAAATGAATGAAATAAAATAGTTCAAAAAATTTTGAGACTCAGTTTACTAGACTTTGCTTATCGTGTCGGAATTATATAAAGATCAAGTTTAAATTTGGTCAGAAATTTCCGGGTCGTCACAGTTTGGATGATTGTGGGTGGTGGTAATTAAACGGGTTTATAATGGGTGGTGGTGGTGCCTTCGGGGCTGTTGTGGGTCAAAACAGAGACAAGGTGGCAGCAGATATATAGTAGCATCTTGTGATGATCTCTTAGATTGGTTTTGAGTTTAATCGAATATGAGGTAAGAAGCTTGTAGCAGAAATTATAGATGTATTATTCTATGTTATTGGTATGTTTGTCGATGGTTTGTTGGAGCTGTTTCAAGTAGTCTTAAGAGTGGGTTGTGGTAGGTTTCGTTGAAGGTTGTTTGTGTAAATTATTTGATGTAACTAGAACACATAGATAAATTGGTGTTGAAGAATCAAGTAAAAGAGAGTGACATGTACAACCATGCTAATACACAAAAGGTTGAGACACTTGTTTTTGTAAGATCACAAGCATGTAGCATGTGTTGGATTAAATGGTTTAGTTAACGCATACGTTTGAGTTGGTTTCCAAAGATTGAGATTAATTAAATATATTTATTGACATAATGTCAACTGTTACATGGATGATGTGTGGGTTTAATAAGTATTAATGTTAATATTGTTTTGTTAATTATTAATGTATTAGTTAAGTTGTTGAATTGATAGTCACTTTATGTGTATGTGGTGCACATGGGCTTTAATTACGGAATCTAAAGTTGTATGTGTGAATGTTGCAATGTATTTTGCTAGTTGTAAAGGGAAACAAACAAGAATAGCTTATTGTAGTTGTTGGTCGAGGAAAAAGAAAAAGAAACAGAAGACTAAAAGTATGTGGTGTGTGTTCATATATCTAATTTAATATGCATGTGTAATATATCATTATTGAACACTTTATCAAAATCGTGAATCATATCATCCTGTACAATATTTGATAAAAAAATAAAAATGAAAATGATTGTAAACTGATTTTGGAATTTACTATATAGATCGAATCTGGTTTGTACAATCCGAAAGTGAAGTTTACCAAATTACAAATCAGCTATAGGATTGATAACGATTTAGAACTAATCCAATCCCTAAATTTGTGGATTAATTATAAGTAGATATTAAATAAAAACCGAATTTTATTAATTTCAAATTATAATTATATTAGTAGTAATAAAAATGATACAGATTTCCTATTATAAATATCTGTTTATAACAGCATATATATATATATATATATATATATATATATATATATATATATATATATATATATATACTTATACATATATACTTATACATATATATACACATTTATTTATGTATCTATATATATTTATTTGTAATTAATTGTTCGTGAATCGTCGGGAATATTTAAGGTCAAATGCATTCATAAAAAAAAATAGTTCCAACATTTTGAGACTCGGTTTAATAGACTTTCCTTGTCGTGTCAATATCATATAAGAATAGAGTTTAAATTTGGTTGAAAATTTCCGGGTCGTCACATAAGCTACTTGCTTAGTGAGTGCAACGATATTATATACATACATATGCATAAAATGAACACGGATCACTAACACAAGTAATAAACACATACCGCAATCCAAGTATAACTAAGCAAAGCTATACATAACGTACCACTAAGCCAAAACCGCAAGAATAGCTAAAACACAACAATATATATATATATATATTTGTATATATATATATATATATATATATGTATATATATATATATATATGTATATATATATATATATATGTGTATATATATATATATATATATATATATATATATATATATATATATATATATATATATATATATGCATCAACCGAAAACCCCGAGGTTAATCCCTTAACCTCAAACTCATAAAGGTTGGCCGAAAACTCACTCGCCCTAGTGAATCCGAAAACTCACGTGATTCACTACCTTCACCACAACGGAAATTGAGGTTGGCCGAAAACTCACGCGATACACCACCCCCATCCATAGGCCAATAATGTTGGCCGAAAACTCAAGCGTCCTAGTGAATCTGAAAACTCCCGCGATTCACCACCTTGAGTCATAACTACAACAACAACGGGGTTGACCTACTTGTCAATGTGAATCCGTATCGCCCGAAATTCACTACCCCAAGGGTGGTAACCCAAAATGCACAAACATGCCAAATGGACTCAAAACTCGTAGAGTCCATCATCTCGTACACTTGTAAAGTGAACCCGAACGCCTAAGGGTCTCCTTACCCAACCCGCACCCATCATATGCATATATACGCATATAATACAAGTACACTCACCTTAGCGCCTTGATGAATGCAACCGAAATAATCCGCAACACGTCAATGGAAAGTACTTATTCCATTTATCACATAACAACAACACAATTAGGGTGGATTACAAACCAACCCAAATTGACACTTAGTGCAAATTTTGACCCAATTGCATTTCCAAGCACAACCAAAGCCCAAACTAACCAATAATCACTTAACAAGAGTGAAATGGTCCTATAATGCCAATTTAACCAAAACACAAGTATTAACAGTTGTCTTCCCCAATTCGACTCATAAACCCTTATGTTGACCCGTTTCAAAATTAGTCTTCCAAACACACTCAAATAGGTTTCAATATATCCATAATCACTAAACCTAGTGATTAAACCCAATTACAAGTCTTAAACATGGTTAAAGCATCAACCGGCCCAAAATCGACCAACAAGGGTTAACAACACCAAATACTAGCTTCAAACTTCCATTAATGAGCTAAATGAGTTTTCTCAAGAACTTACAAGTTTAAACCTTAACATGAACATCAAATCAAACAATTGAAATTTGGAGTGAGAACATACCAACACTACTACAACGTAGCTGTGAACGAGGTGAAAAACTTTAATATTTGCGACTTCGATTGATTCAAGCTTCTTCTTCTCCAAATCGAGCTCTCTCTCTCTAAACTCTTTTTCTCTCACTAGGGTTTCAAGAGAGTGTGTGTGTGAAGAAGAAAAGGAGAAATGAGGTAGAGGATGAGATTTGGCCAGATTTTTGGTCATAAAACCGTCCATACGCGAAAAGACCAAACTACTCCTTTTTAAATTACAAATAAAGAGTATGCTGAATCTGGGGGTGTGCTCGCCGCACACACTATAATACACGCCCCTCAAACCAAGTGTAATTTTGTGAGCCGTGCACATAATAGCACGCCCCTCACACCAAGTGTAATTGTGTGAGCCGCACACATAAAAGCACGCCCCTCACACCAAGTGCAAATTTTGACTGGTTGCTTTTTCTTCATACGTGCGCGCGTCACACCATAACTAGCGCACCTCACACATTCCAAACTTCAATTTATGAACATTTTCTTGCACTTTCAACCATTCAAACTTATACCCACAACCTTTATAACCCACGAAAACATACGAGCTTCAAAATAAAGGAAAATAACACAATTTGCGCGATAAACACTTTAAACCCAAATCCTCTAACTTTAATCATTATAGAGTTGCACTTTTGAAATTAGGGTCTTACAAAGATGATGAAGAACAAGCCCTAGATCTTGAGCTAGCCCCAAATCCTTGATGTAATTGATGAAAACTTGATGAAGTTTGATGAAAACCATAATTAATGAGATGATAATACCCTAATTAACCTCAGCTTCTAATGTGTCAAAAGTGTGTGTAGTATTGCGTGTATTTTTAATCTAACTTTTAAATTTATAATATCTTAAATTATAGTTTACTTCTAACACCCTAACGAACAACAAAACCCGATCAGATGTAGTTTAGTATTTAGTAAGTTAAGGTTCGTTCCAAGGACAACAAGTGGATTTAGAATATAAAACTTTGATTTTATTTTAAGTAACAATGAAATAAAGAAAAAATAAATTGCATGTAAATAAACTTAAGAAGTAAACAATATTAAATAAAACACATGCTTGAACCTTTCACACCTTACTCACAATTGCCTTTTAATGTAAACACAACTCAGATTTATTATTGATCTAAGAATATCTAATCCAAGACTAGTTGATTAGGTTAATCCTAAAATAGATGTCTAGATTGAATGCTTGCTTAAGACCTGATATTAGATTTAGTATGGTTAACCAAACTCTAATTATAGTTACTAGTTATAAGCCTCACTATTATAATGTTCCAATTTTATTATATTTAAGTTTACTAAGTTTTAAACCTAGTGATGTTCTAGTTAAAACTTAATAGTAATTGACTAATGTAAATCAGACTAATCAAACAGTGGTATTTTAAACAGACATAAGACAACGAAAAATCCAGAGATTCTGTCAAATTTAACTGTTTATGTAATTATATGATAAATCCGGCGGCTTGGTCAACAAAGCCTGCTGCTTCGTTGGCTCTGTTGAATATTTTCGCTGAATACTGTTTTATTTTATCTGAGTATAAATCGTAACCGAATAGCATAAAAATATGATGAAGTCGGCGGCTTGATACACCAGATCCGATTTTCTGTTTTCTTTCATATAGTACAAATAGTTGAGCAATGTTCACAAGGTGTTACATGATTCAAGCATATGTAAGGCTGTTAGTGTATAACTAAAGTAAAAACAAATAAAAGACAAGATTTAACAGAAGAAATCATACCGACATAAAAGGAATTGAATAATAAATGCTTGACTGATTAACTTGAATGTTTGAAATAAGCAACACTCTAACTAAATCGTGTTTTAACCCTGAATGCAGAATAAAACGTTCTAGACTCCTAAAACTGACCCCAAAGGCCTCTATTTATAGTTTCTAAAACTGCCACCCCAAGCCGGCGGTTTTCCTTTATTTGGATTGGGGCCAACGTAAAACTGGAACTTGAAGCATACGCCATATCTTTCCAAATAACTTAAGCCGGCGGCTTTAATGTAAAGTCGGTGGCTTGATTTCTTTCGAATCAAGGCGAGATTATCTTCTAAATTTAGCTTAAACTTGAACAGCACGAAGCTTAAACCGTGTGAAGTAAGCCGGCGGCTTTAGAAGCCTATGGCTTCACTGTATGTTGCTTGGTCGCCAAGTGCATCAATTTCCGTGATCAAATCTGGAACTTTTTGGAATTCTGCATGGAAGCCGGTGGCTTCAGTACCTTCAGGGCGGCGGCTTTATTGAGTTTTCTGAATTTTTGACTGTTTTTGTTCCTGTTTGATACATAACTTCGACAAAATATTAAAAATACCTTTTTTCGGTTTTACCCATTTTAGCGTGTTTTAGAATTAAAATAACTTTAAAATACCAAGATAACTTCTCATAATGTTATCAAAATACTGTATAATTTAGGAGTTATCAAATACCCCACACTTGAGCTTTTACTTGTCCTCAAGTAAACTTTTAAATCATATCAATATAAATGGGTATATAAAGTTGAAGTAAAATGCAAAGTCAAAAAGATGTGTAATTATTTTGAAAGTTAGATTTTATTATTATAAGAACTAGTCTAAACCAGAACAAGGAGCACAAGTGATCCTAATGTTTCTTAATCCAGATTTATACAAGTTGGTCTTCATTGGCCTCTTTTATTTTCTAACTAGGATTTTTAAGTGTTTGGTTCTCATTGGAACTATTTTCTCTCACTTTCATCACTTTATTGTTCTTCATTGAGCTCTTTTAACTTTTCATTTCTTTTGTTTTCATGCTTAGCATTTGGCAATTTTCTAAGTTAGCCCTCATTGGGACTCTTTTGCTGCCTTAGTGGTCCATGTTTATTATCACATATGGTAGTGGCTATAAGTTTGCAATTGTTTCACAATATTTTGCTTTTACTTCATATCTTAAACAAGTAGTCCGATCTCGAAGTTAACAATAGTAGTTCTATTTGTTATTTTTAAGACTAAGTTAGTAAAATGACATAAGTTTGACTAAGAATTTATACTTCCTAAAAAATTTTAATTTGTACCTATTTTTGCAATTGTTTTAGTTGAAAAATCAATTTATAACCATCTTTAACCATCTCCCACCCCACACTTAGAAATTTGAAATGTCCTCATTGCATAATAATATACAAAAAGAGATAATAAGTATAAGTGAGAAAAGCAAATCTCCCATTTTTGAGGTTTGATGTAATCGAGAAGCATCTTTAATTGCTTCATCACCTATCCGTCCTTTAAGTATCATCATATACTTATAACAAAATAATCAATCATAACAAAAGATATTTAATAAACAAAATAAGTTCCATGCATACGATATGAAACATAACCAAAGTTATTACAAACCATCAGTTCAAATCATCAGAATAAAAGTGATAATAATAATGTCTTAAATAACCATAACATAACCAACAAAAATCATCACGGGAACCTCCTCATTCCCTACTCATCATCATCATCATCAGCATCAACAGAAGGCTGAATCTGGGCTAAGGCATAAGCACGGTCATAATGCGCTGGTGGGAATGCAACATCTGGAGCATAAGGTGGTGGTGGCTCATAATAGGTAGGATCAAAAAGGTTAGTACTGGGGTAATAACTATAAAACCTCTCATCATTATGAACTCCCCATTGAATCGAGTAGTTCATACGTCCCATCTCATACCTAGACTCCCTCCTAAATGCATCAAACTCAGACATGTCCTCTTGGCTTTTAGCCATCAACTCCTCATGATGAGTCCTCATCATATCTGACATATTACCCTGACGAGTGTTCAGGGCCGTCATCATCTTAATCACACGATCCAACTCATCTGCATCACTATAAACACCTCTACGACTACCCCTAGAATGAATGCTCGAGGCCTCAGTATGAGGGCATCCTGCTGCTGCTCAACATCCATCAACTGACCAACCGGCGGATTATATGGAACAAAACTCTCGCCTGGACTTCTCTTAACAACCTTAGCATTCAACTAAATCCTTGCATTTACACAACCAACCTCAGTCTGAAGAGTACCCAAACCAACAACCGGAATCCCTATCCACCTAGCAATTAAAGTCAAAAAATGACCACCACAAACAGCACTGCCCTACGTCCTACCCCTAGCTGCTTTACTTAAATAATCAGCTCACAATAAGGAATGTTAACTTGCTGACAGTTAAACTTTTGAGATAAATACCAACAATCGGGCTGAGTCAACTTCTCTGTATTCTCCTTTCTCAAGGAGATAGTGTGAGAAAGCAAGACCTGAAAGCATTGCATGTAAGGAAAAGCAATGTGTTTCCTCCTCACCTCAGTATTAAGAAAATCAAGAGTCGAAATACCAAACTGACTCTAAGAAGCATTATAATCAAAACTCTGATTAGGACCCGAATGGCCCTATCTAACAATACTAGCAAGAAAATCTTCAAACCAAATTGCCCGAACAAACTCCCGATAAATCCCTAAATCCTGAGTAATATTAAGTATATTCATCGACTGCTCAAGTCTACCCAGTCGAAACCTGAAAAATGAAACATCTGTCACACTCTAAGCATGACGGGAACAAGTAGCAGTCGCCAATAACTCATAAGTAAGATTAGGATAGATCGGCACATGAATATTAAACAAGTTAAACCACTCATCCATAACTACACTCATCCCTCCTCCATTAACCAAAGGAACCAAGTAATTATTTTGCATCATCTCTTTGTATGCAAGAGTTAACCCTATAGAGTTTAAAGCTGACCAATCAATCTCATAAGGCGTCAACATCCCTGACGCATCATCCTTTTAATTCTAAGAGCCATGGTTTGGAACCCAGGATCGTTTTGTGGAAACCTTAACTGTAACAACCCAAATCCGTTTAACCAAAAACGGAGTACATTTTTTTTATTAGTTAGGTCCCATTAATATAATACATTTTTAAATCTATTTTAATCGAAACATAACATCATAATGATACGTTTAACAATCTATCATGACCCTTGGCACACAAATTACACTTTACAAAATCGTTTGTAATAATGATCCGATCACAAGAAATGCAGGTTAAGACTTAATAACCCAACCCAATACCAAGAGCATAATCCCGGGGACTACCAAATCCCCCATCCGCGTCCAAATATCCAAAAGCTACCCCGTCGAGCCCAAGCGCTCCTAAGCATCTAGTCTACAACTAGCTAGCTTCATAATCACAATACCTGTAAAAAGGTAAACAACGAGAGGGGTAAGCATAAAGCTTAGTGAATGCAATAATTATACATATACATATATAATATACCTACTTGCAAATACTTACACAAATACCTCATACACACTAGCAATTTACATGGCATACCATCTCAAAGTATATCGCTAAATCTCCAAGACCACAAGCTAGCACAAACAATAGCATATATAACCCGAACAATATAATATGCTACACTACAACACATAACCATGGTTAACCAATAGAACAAGGAATGGTACTTCAAATTTCCCATCGGTGTTCCCAACAACCGTTAGTGCACAACAAATTATAACACTAACCCCGGAGTGGTATCGATCGCCCGAACTTTAAACCCACCCGTCACGTGTAATGTGGTATCGAATGCCCGAACTTTAAACCCACACTACATGCCCACACACATATATGACATGGCATCGAACGCCCGAACTTAAACCCATATCATATATTGACTCGATGTGGTATCGATCGCCCGAACTTAAAACTCACATCGAATCTCGTACAAGTAAATACATTATATACACATATGTATAATCATTCCACTCACCTCGTGAACTCGAGCATTACAAACCATGCGCGAAATCCCCACCACACGGGACCGAGAAAGATTTTACCTATAATACGCATATAGGTATACACATAATCAACATACAACCTCATTTGGACTCTCGACCCGCCCGAATGAACAACAAGTGCAAAATATACCCTTTTGCACTTTTAACGGTACCCGAAGGTCCAAAACTAACGAGATTAGTTCCCGCGTTCTCGAAATACCCAATTATGTCAACTTTAACCTTCAAACACATACTAGCTCGTATTTTACACAAAACCCATTCCACGATTGACTAAGTTTGACTTTATTGCTAAAACACCAAATTGTAACCTAAAATCACTTCTCGCGAGTAATTACATCAAAAGCATCATTTAACATTTAACAAAAGCGTTTAACATCCAATTAATCCCAATTAGTGTCATCCTCAATTTTGACCCAATTCAAATTGCTCATTTTGACCAAAGTCATAAAACGCCCCAAAATCACCAACGACTAGTGATTATATTTCCAAGACAACAACTAACACTTAAATCAAGTATTTACCTACTTGATTTACCAAAACTTGACTTAAAACCCATTTTGACACATAAACCCGAATCTTGACCCATTTCAAAATTAGTCAACTCAAATACACCCAAAAGGGTTCCAACGCTTACAAAATCACTAAACTAAGTGATTACACCCAAAACTAAAGCCTAATCATGGTCAAAATGTCAATCAACCCAAAACCCGCCATGTATCAAAAATAACTAGTTTCCATAACCCACTTCATCATCTAAATGGGTTTTACAACTAAAAAGCTAAAAACCCTAACTTGAATATCAAATCATAAAGATGAATTTCGGAGTTAGAACTTACCATCACTATCACAACGTAGCCGTGAACGAGGTGAACAACTTTAACTCTCGCGACATGACCCGATTCACTCATCTTCTTCCCCAAACCAAGCTCTCTCTCTCTTAAACTCTCACTCTCTCTCTAAACTTGAAGATGAGAGTGTTTTTGTGTGTAAATGAGGATAAGATGAGCTCCAATCAGGTTTTAGGCTCTCTAAACCGTCCACATGTGAATTTACCAAAACACCCAAAAGATTCCATTAAAATGGGTCAAAAATGACATTACAGCGACATTTTTCGCGTTTCGCGACACTTTGTCGCGTTTCGTGACACCAGGACGCGACACGCGACACTCAAACGCGACAGAAAGACAGAAACCATGTATCAGAAGTTGTCTCGTTTCGGTCATGTTTGTCACGGATCACGACAGACCAGAACGCGACAAAACACATCCGAACTCGACAGTTTACCTGATTTTCTCCAATTTCACTTTTAAAACATCCCAAAGTCCAACGTGGTCAACTCATTACATCCAAACTAATAAATAATTATTCTTGGACTTCAAATGATGCCTCGAGCGTCATGTTTAGAAAAAATGAGGTGTTACATTAACCACTCGTGCAATGAACCCCAGTCAATTTGGATTTCAACTGGTTCAGGTTCCCACCTATTTCTAACTCTCTATTTAACACAAATCAAATAATCATTAGAAAGAATAAAAAAAATTCGAATTTTATAACGAAGCTGGCAGCTTCATTAGCCCCTGTCGGTGGCTTCATAACCTGCAAAAGATTTTTCAAATTATTCCAAACCTATTCAAACAACATTTTTTCGATTCGAATTTTAATAAGATAATGTTGGCGGCTTAATTATAAAGCCGGCGGCTTTATATACATTTTAATCATATTCATATTTCTTAAGTTTTCATATTATAATCTTAGCAGTAATCATCATAACAGTGATTTCTAAGCAATTCTTAGTAATTAGCAAATTAGCAACATAACAAACAACATCAATTCTAACAGATGAAAACGAAGGAGGCCGGCGGCTTCAATCTGATGCCGGTGGCTTCATGGCATGGCAGAGGAAGTATAGCAGTTTTTCAAAAAATAAAAAGGATTTTGACAATGCAGTATTAAAATTTGAAACTTACTCTTCCAGCCATGGTTGTTCGAAGATGGATGAAGAAATCAAAAATTTTTGGGTCTTGAGAGCATTTTTGGTTGTTGTAGGTGTAAAAATGGAAAAATGAGGCGGATTACGGTTTAAAACCCGTTTGTGGTGTAAGCTGGCGGCTTCATTAGCCAAGCCGAAGGCTTTAATGTCAAAAAGGCATTTATGATTTGACACGGTTCAAGCTTTTTCTTGCATAATTCAGGCCAGCGGCTTCACGAATAACCAAGCCGGCGGCTTCCTTGCTAAATTTTAGAATTTTCAAATTTTAACCAAAATATACAGCTAATTTACAAACTCTACAGTAATTTATTTATTTATTTCAAACTTTAATAGTAGTAAGGCAAATTACTTTCCCTACTGGTAATGCATCTTTCTCAAAGTAATTTTTTAAACGATGGCCATCTATTTTAAATGTGTCCCCTATCTTATTATATTACTCAACATATCTAGTGGGAAAAGATTGTTTAACTATAAAAGGGTCCATCCATCTAGAACTTAATTTTCCAGGAGAAAATTTGTATTTTGATTGAAAAATTAAAACTTTATCTCCTGGTTAAAAACTTTCAATATTTTTAATACGAGCATCGTGCCATCCTTTTGTTTTTTCTTTATAAGTTATTGAATTTTCATAAGCAGAAAGTCTAAGTTCATCAAGTTTATTTAATTGAAGGAGTCGGTTTTCTCCTGCTTCTTTAGGATCTAAATTACATTGTTTTAAAGCCCAATATGCGCGATATTCAATCTCAACAGGTAGATGACAAGCTTTTCCATAAACTAACCTAAAAGGAGTAGTCCATATAGGTGTTTCATATGCAGTTCGGAAAGCCCGTAATGCATTATCTAACTTTCGAGACCAGAGTTTTGGGTTATTTTCAATGGTTCGTTCGAGAAACCTTTTTAATCCTCGACTAGTGTTTTCAACTTGACCACTTGTTTGAGGGTGGTAGGCTGTAGAAAAATAGTGGTTAACCCCATACATTTTTAGAACTTTCTCGAGTAGTTGATTAGTGAAGTGGGTTCTACGGTCACTAATTAAAGCTTTAGGAAAACTAAATCGACAAAATAATTTAAAATCAACCACTACTCGTGAGTCATTAGTAGGAAGAGATTTTGCTTTAGCCCATTTAGAAACGTAGTTGACAGCTACGAGAATATATTGGTTCCTCTCAGAAGAGGCATGAAATCAATACCCCACACATCAAATATTTCACATACTTTAATATTTTGACGGGGCATTTCATCGCGTTTATAGAGGCTTCCTCCTCTTTGACATGCATCACAAGATTGGAGCAATTTATGTGCATCTTGGAATATGGTAGGCCAATAAAATCCTGCATCTAAAACTTTGTGAGCCGTGTAATTCGGACAAAATTGTCCTCCTGGTGCACTACTATGGCATTGTAATAGGATTTCTTTTGCTTCTTTACCATGGACACAACGGCGAGTAATTTGGCAAAAATCTACTTTAAATAGGTAAGGACTTTCTCAAAAATAATGTTTTAAATCGGCGAATAATTATTTCCTTTGTTCATAAGTTAAATATTTTCTTAGTTCTTTAGCAGCTAAATAGTTTGCAAAGTCAGCAAACCATGGATATGACTCATCTGAGATCATCATAAGACATTCGTCTGGGAATGTATCTTGAATTTCATCTAAGTTGTAGTGTCCCGTTCATATCGATTATAAATGTCACGTACATATTGGTGTCATTGCGAGGTATTGACCTTTATATGTGACATTTTTCAAAATCTGCATTCGTTTTTATAATACAAACCATAACCTTTATTATAATCAAAGGTTCAAACAGCATAATAATGATTACCGTTTAGCGATAATCTTAGTTTTACAAACTTTACATTTGATAATAACAATACGATTTCCAACATATTTCACATTACAAATCTTCCGATATGCAGTTTTATTTTTGACACAAATATGCATACTCCAAATCCTGCTTAAATTCGGCATAATGCAGCGGAAGCTTTTATTTATCACCTGAGAATAAACATGCTTAAAACATCAACATAAAGTTGGTGAGATATAGGTTTAATGCTAGCAGCGTTATAAATATAGACCACAAGATTTAATATACATAAACGTTTTAATAAAAATATTCTAAGTGGTTGAGTACTTGATAACCATACTTAACACTTAATTAACGTCGCATATTCCCATTATTATGAAATCTTACTACACCGTACCAAGTGTAGTCACCGAAACGAAGTACTGTGCAACTGTTGAATACTGGTCGTCTAGTCCGGTTGGGGTTGTCAGGCCCGATAGATCTATCAACAGGATTCGCGTTTACAATACCGCATGTAAATAGTAGTTACCAAGTTACAGGGAAGTATGCCAGTGGTACAACTCAACGTAGAATATATATTTTAATCACTTGTGTCTATAACGTAAATCATAAAATGCATGTATTCTCATCCCGAAATATTTAGAGTTTAAAAGTGGGACTATATACTCACTTTTGCCTTGAAGATATTTAACACGACTTGGTCTCCGATAGATATCATGAACCTAACCATATATAATATATATATCAACATATTTTCTTTTCAAATAATCGTTACATATGTACCTATAATACTTTTAATATCTATTAGTCCGTAGTTAGCAGTCCGTTGTTAGTGGTCCACAATTAATTGCTCAATAAAATAAATAAAGACCCATTGTATTCGTATTGATCGGAATTAATCTCGACCCATGGTACCATGTTGTCAAATGACATGTTGCGTACATAAAGTACCGTGTTGTCAAATGACGTGTTGTGTACAATCATGAGGTCTTATAATTAATCTTCTCGTGTTGTTTACGGGTGGTCTTGAAATATGTAAAATCAAATCATGAGTGAATATATATAAAATATCATGTTAATTAGCCAAGATATGATTAGTTTTGTTTTAGTCAAAATATTTTCGTAGCTAAACTAGCTTCGGATACCCGATTTTGTTTTAGCCGTAGTTTCTTCAATACAACTCTGTTTTTGTTGGTTCAACTTGCCACTTCCTTAGATCGAGCCATTATTTATGAATATGAACTGTAAATACCTTAGTTTGCATTCAAAATCACAGGTTATAGGTCAAACTTGGGTGAATCTTATGAAAGTGATCATTTTCGTCATAAAAACAACATCTGGATGATCATTTTTATAAAAATAGTTACACTTTAAGTTATACCATGAGATTTTTATATATTAACATATTCATAAGAAATATCATTTTTCCAGAATATAAACTTCCAATTCAAAATTTAAGATAGTTTTTAATTATCCAACCCAAAACAGCCCCCGGTTGCACTCCGACTACGTAGATTCAGTTTTAAGGTGTTCTTTGTAAAAACAAGTTGTATCTTGTTAAGTTAGCATATCATTATGATATGTTACAGGTCTTGAAGTATTTTAAAAGTCAAGTTAGAAGGATCTATTTAGTTTGCGAACAAGTTTGAAATCATTCAAACTATGTTCTTGTTGTTATAATTTATAACTCAAAATAAGATAGCTATATGAATATGAATCGAATAAGATCATGAATGAGTTTACTACCTCAAGTTACTTGGATAAAGCTACTGGAAAAATAAGAAGAGAAACTTAAGGTTGAAGGTCTTCTTGATAGCTTGGAATTCTTGAAGTATAAACTTAAAATGGAAGTAGTAACTTGTAGTGTTCTTGATTGGTTTTTCTTATGATGATTAAAGCTTGTTTTTGAGGCTAGATCTTCATGGTTATTTGCTGATATGTTTAAGGTGTTTAAAGCTTATGAAAGTGTGTGTGTTTAGCTAGGAAATGGAAGTAGAAAATTGAATCAAAATGAGGTACCTACTAGCCATTAAATGGCGTGAAAATGGGGAGACACAAACAAATTTCCATGTTGTAATTTTGTGTAATTAGTCAAGCTAAATTCCAATTTGGGTTTACCTCATATCTAGGGCAGATTTTAGGTTGATTAGGATGTTGATTTGATGTTTATTTACCAATAGTAAATACGTATAGAAGCTGGGTATGATACGGTTACATATACCCTAGATATACTTGTAGAAATCTTGAGGAAACGGAACGAGGATTCAAATATAGCTATCTTTTGTAAATATACTTATATTTTTTTATGTATATAAGCCCTTTAAAAGTGATTAAATACATATTTATACGATACTTGTATAAGCATTATAAGTTATAGTTATATATGTCAAAGAACGTTACGTATAGTTATCGTTTTGAAAACTTAAGTTAGTAGTCTCAAAGTATACTTATAACTCATTGTTATTAGTATACAATGATATGTTAAACCATCCTTAGATCATGTCAAATATATATAAAACGTATATGTACACAATCGTATAATTATCGTATGTTATATAGTTCGTGATATCATCGGTCAAATTGCACGGTCAAACGTTATGTAAAACTCTTTTCAAAAACACAAGACTCAATAATTTGGATTGCTTATCATGTTAGTAATGTTTAATTTATGTAAATAATAATCTCATATGTATAAAACGATCGAAAAAATCTGGGTCGTTACAGTACCTACCCGTTAAATAAATTTCGTCCCGAAATTTTAAAGTTGTACCTATTTTGTGTTCTTGGGAAACAAATGTGGGTACTTTTATTTCATCTGATCCTCTCGTTCCCAAGTAAACTCGGGACCCCTTCGAGCATTCCAACGAACCTTAATGATTGGTATGTTGCTCTGCTTGAGCTGTTTAACTTCACGGTCCATGATTTCGACTGGTTCTTCTATGAATTGTAGTTTCTCGTCGACTTGGATTTCTTCAAGAGGAATGGTGAGGTCTTCCTTTGCAAGACACTTCTTATGGTTTGAAACATGAAACGTATTATGTACTCCGGCGAGTTGTTGTGGTAACTCGAGTCAATAAGCTACCGGTGCAATGCGTTCGATGATCTTGAACGGGCCTACATACATTGGGTTCAGTTTACACCTTTTGCTGAAACGTATTACACCTTTCCAAGGTGACACCTTTAGCATAACCATGTCACCGATCTGAAACTCTAATAGTTTCCTTCGAACATCGGCGTAGCTCTTTTGGTGACTATGGGCTGTTTTCAATCTCTCATTGATTTGTACTATCTTCTCAGTAGTTTCGTGTATGATCTCGGGACCAGTTAATCGTCGATCTCCTTCTTCATTCCAACAGATAGGGGATCTACACTTCCTTACATACAATGCTTCAAATGGTGCAGCTTTAATGCTCGCATGATAACTATTAGTATAGGAGAATTCTGCTAATGGTAGATATTTATCCCATCCGTTTCCAAAATCGATCAAACATGGCCTGAGCATGTCTTCAAGAGTCTGAATTGTTCTTTCACTCTGTCCGTCAGTTTGCAGATGATATGCGGTGCTCATATCCAAACGAGTTCTCAGGGCCTCCTGTAGTGATTGCCAGAACTTTGATGTAAATCTACTATCACGATCGGATATAATGGAAATAGGTATTCCATGCCTTGAAACAATTTCCTTTATGTATAATCGTAATAGTTTCTCCATTCTATCCGTTTCTTTTATAGGCAAGAAATGTGCAGATTTGGTGAGACGATCAACTATTACCCAAATGGTGTCATAACCCAATGCAGTCTTGAGTAACTTCGTTATAAAATCCATGGTAATACCGTCCCACTTCCATTCTGGGATTTCTGGTTGTTGAAGTAACCCTGACGTCTTCCGGTGTTCTGCTTTGACTTTGGAACAAGTTAAACATTCCCCGACATATGTTGCAATATCTGTCTTTAAATTAGGCCACCAATAATGCGTCTTAACATCTTGATACATCTTTCCAACTCCAGGATGTATCGAGTATCTTGTCTTATGTTCCTCGTTCAATATCAACTTCCTTAATCCACCCAACTTTGGTACCCAAATACGTTTTGCAAAATATCGAATTCTGTCTTCCCGTATAACGAGTTGCTTCTCATACTTCTTCATTATTTCATTTCCTATGTTTTCCTTAGTAAGAGCTTCTCATTGAGCCTCTTTGATTTGTGAGTTGAGATTCATGCGAATTTTTATGTTCATCGCTCGTACTCGAATTGGCTCTCGTTCCTTTCTGCTTAGAGCGTCAGCCACTACATTTGCTTTCCCGGGATGATAGCGAATCTCACAATCATAGTCGTTTATCAGCTCGACCCACCTACATTGCCTCATGTTCAGCTGTTTTTGATCGAAAATATGTTGAAGGCTTTTATGATCGGTAAACACAGTGCATTTAACCCCATATAAGTAGTGTCTCCATATCTTCAATGCAAACACTACTGCTCCCAATTCTAGATCATGTGTCGTTTAATTTCGCTCGTGAATCTTCAATTATCGGGATGCATACGCAATAACTTTCTTTCGTTGCATAAGGACGCAACCAAAACCTTGTCACGAAGCGTCACAATATATCTCAAAATCATCGTTTCCTTCAGGTAACGATAAAATAGGTGCCGTAGTCAACTTCTTCTTCAGTAATTGAAATGCACTCTCCTGCTCAGAAGTCCATTCGTACTTCTTCCCTTTTTGCGTTAACGCTGTTAATGGTTTAGCTATTCAGGAAAAATCTTGAATAAATCTTCTATAATAACTGGCTAAACCCAAAAATTGACGTATTTGTGTTGGTGTCTTAGGAGTCTCCCATTTTTCAATGGCCTCAATTTTAGCTGGATCAACCTGAATTCCTTTGCTACTAACAACGTGGCCAAGAAATTGCACTTCTTTCAACCAAAATGCACACTTAGAAAATTTGGCGTATAACTGTTCTTTTCTTAACAATTCTAATACCAACCTTAAATGCTGCTCATGCTCTTGCTCATTTTTGGAATAGATAAGAATATCGTCAATGAAAACGATAACAAACTTATCTAGATACGGACTACAAACTCGATTCATGAGGTCCATGAATACAGCTGGCGCATTCTTCAATCCAAACGGTATGACCAAAAATTCGTAATGACCGTAGCGTGTCCGAAAAGCAGTTTTCGGAATATCTTTTTCTTTGACGCGTAGTTGATGATAGCCCGATCTTAGGTCGATTTTCGAATAAACACATGATCCTTGAAGTTGATCAAATAAGTCAACAATTCTCGGTAGTGGATACCGATTCTTGATGGTTAACTTATTTAATTCACGGTAATCTATACACATTCGGAAGGATCCATCTTTCTTCTTGACAAATAAAATCGGAGCTCCCCACAGTGAAGTGCGCGGTCGAATGAAACCACGGTCCAGTAATTCTTGTAACTGGCTTTGTAACTCTTTCATCTCAGATGGTGCAAGTCTGTATGGAGCACGAGCCACTGGTGCAGCTCCTGGTACTAGATCTATTTGAAATTCTACAGATCTAAATGGAGGTAATCCCGGCAACTCTTCCGGAAAGACTTCAGGAAAATCTTTTGCTACAGGCACGTCGTTGATGCTCTTCTCTTTTTCCTTCATTTCGACTTTATTAACATGTGCTAAGAAAGCATAGCACCCTTTCTTCAAGCACTTTTGGGCTTTCAAACAGCTAATGAGTTTTAGCTTTGAGTTACCCTTCTCTCCATAAATCATTACTGGCGTTTTATCCTTACGAGGAATGCGAATTGCCTTCTTGGTACACACAACGTCAGCTCCTATTTTGGACATCCAGTCCATGCCGACTATTACATCAAAACTTCCTAATTCTACGGGTATCAAATCAATTTTAAACGTTTCTCCGGCTAAATTTATTTTACAATCACGGTAGATTTTATCGGCTTTAATTAATAATAAATGCTCTTCCACGTGCAGATCCGTTATTCTTCTCTGGATTCGGGCACTGGCTCTTGTAATGACCCTGTTTCCTACACCCATAACAAGTAATAGTGGCCAAGGCAGTTCTATTTGCATTGGTGGCAGGAGTCTTGGTGCCATTTGTATTTGTAACGTGAACCCTACAATCTTCAGTAAGATGACCCCTTCGATTACAATTGTTGCACACCACATTACAATAACCAGAGTGATGTTTGTGGCATCTGTTACATAAAGGATTTCGTCCTTTGTAACCTGAGCTTGAACCACTACTCGCACCTTGCGTGGTTTCTTGTTTCTTGTTGGATTGTTGATGATTGCCTTCCCACTTTCTTTTGTTTTCCGATGTCTTGACATCGGTGTTCTTATACAGAATAATCTGGTCCATCAACTCATTTGCCATGGTGATGGCTTCATGAATAGTCTTGGGTTTCGATGCTGTAACATTTTCCTTAACATTTTTAGGCAAACCATCTTTGTACAGTTCTATCTTTCATTTTTTGGTTGGTACCAATTCGGGACATAGCAAAGCTAATTCCATGAATCGCTGATTGTAGTTGGTGAGTTCAGTACCAACAACTTTCAGGCTTCGTAATTCATCTTCCAACTTCCTAACCTCGTTCCTTGGATAATACTCGTTGATTAGCATTGTTTTGAATTCTTCCCATGGAGTATCATAAGCTACATCTCCTCCTACGGCCTTCACATAGTTTTTCTACTACATGAGTGCACTATCTTTTAAGGTGCATGATGCATACTTGGTCATGTCCTTCTCAATACAACCACTGATTTTAAACACAGACTCAATCTTTTCGATCCACCGGGTTAAACCGACCCGTCCTTCTGTTCCACTGAATGATGAGGGCTTGCAACCTTGAAAAGTTTTGTAGGTGCATCCCACACGAGGATTTAGGTTAACTGCAGCACCTCTTGCAGCCTCGACCCATAACATTCTATCGTTCACTCGATGATTGATGAGTTCCTCGATTTCTTGTTCTGTCATTCAGTTCAATCGCGCCATATTCTTCAATAAGAATGAAAAAAATAATTATTCACATAGAATATTAAAGATGTAGTGTGTATTTACAGTACATCGTAGCTTATTAATAATATGAACCAGTTATTATTATAAAAGCCTTTTCTTCTTATTAGCATTTTATAATTATATCTAGGGTAGTACATACTCGTTAAAGTTCATACTTAATATCTTAGTACGGAAATTAATTACTACCATCCAAATAATACTCCACCATGGAAAATTATTGCATTTCACACTTCACTATTTTACATATGCTTATCTTACATCAAACATTAAGCAAACTACACTAGTAATATTATACAAAACGTTATATGATCCCATGGTTGAAAAACAACATTGCATCATTTAGCCTATATCCCAAAACGTTTGTGTTCAGGGAATCGCTTAACGCTTATCCTGGCTGTCTCCCTACATTTTAGCTTAGGGGCTGAACAACTGAATGCTGGGATAGAACTAATAGGAATAGCGGGAATAGGGGTAGAAGTGTCTGGTGGAGTTGGTGCCACAACATCCTCACTAAACTCGAGATTTGGATTTTCCAATTCAGTAGCCTTTCGTTTCTTTCCTCGTTCGAACTTGTCTTTCGTAATTTCCTGTATTTCTTCCTCCTCATGATCACTTTGAAATGTCCCGTTCTTATTGATTAAAAAACGTTCCATATTAATTGATTTCGTTGCGAGGTTTTGACCTCTATATGAGACGTTTTTCAAAGACTGCATTCATTTTTAAACAAACCATAACCTTTATTTCATCAATAAAGGTTTAAAAAGCTTTACGTAGATTATCAAATAATGATAATCTAAAATATCCTGTTTACACACGACCATTACATAATGGTTTACAATACAAATATGTTACAACAAAATAAGTTTCTTGAATGCAGTTTTTACACAATATCATACAAGCATGGACTCCAAATCTTGTCCTTATTTAAGTATGCGACAGCGGAAGCTCTTAATAATCACCTGAGAATAAACATGCTTAAAACGTCAACAAAAATGTTGGTGAGTTATAGGTTTAACCTATATATATCAAATCGTAACAATAGACCACAAGATTTCATATTTCAATACACATCCCATACATAGAGATAAAAATCATTCATATGGTGAACACCTGGTAACCGACAATAACAAGATGCATATATAAGAATATCCCCATCATTCCGGGACACCCTTCGGATATGATATAAATTTCGAAGTACTAAAGCATCCGGTACTTTGGATGGGGTTTGTTAGGCCCAATAGATCTATCTTTAGGATTCGCGTCAATTAGGGTGTCTGTTCCCTAATTCTTAGATTACCAGACTTAATAAAAAGGGGCATATTCGATTTCGATAATTCAACCATAGAATGTAGTTTCACGTACTTGTGTCTATTTTGTAAATCATTTATAAAACCTGCATGTATTCTCATCCCAAAAATATTAGATTTTTAAAAGTGGGACTATAACTCACTTTCACAGATTTTTACTTCGTCGGGAAGTAAGACTTGGCCACTGTTGATTCACGAACCTATAACAATATATACATATATATTAAAGTATGTTCAAAATATATTTACAACACTTTTAATATATTTTGATGTTTTAAGTTTATTAAGTCAGCTGTCCTCGTTAGTAACCTACAACTAGTTGTCCACAGTTAGATGTACAGAAATAAATCGATAAATATTATCTTGAATCAATCCACGACCCAGTGTATACGTATCTCAGTATTGATCACAACTCAAACTATATATATTTTGGAATCAACCTCAACCCTGTATAGCTAACTCCAACATTCACATATAGAGTGTCTATGGTTGTTCCGAAATATATACAGATGTGTCGACATGATAGGTCGAAACATTGTATACGTGTCTATGGTATCTCAAGATTACATAATATATAATACAAGTTGATTAAGTTATGGTTGGAATAGATTTGTTACCAATTTTCACGTAGCTAAAATGAGAAAAATTATCCAATCTTGTTTTACCCATAACTTCTTCATTTTAAATCCGTTTTGAGTGAATCAAATTGCTATGGTTTCATATTGAACTCTATTTTATGAATCTAAACAAAAAAAGTATAGGTTTCTAGTCGGAAAAATAAGTTACAAGTCGTTTTTGTAAAGGTAGTCATTTCAGTCGAAAGAACGACGTCTAGATGACCATTTTAGAAAACATACTTCCACTTTGAGTTTAACCATAATTTTTGGATATAGTTTCATGTTCATAATAAAAATCATTTTCTCAGAATAACAACTTTTAAATCAAAGTTTATCATAGTTTTTAATTAACTAACCCAAAACAGCCCGCGGTGTTACTACGACGGTGTAAATCCGGTTTTACGGTGTTTTTCGTGTTTCCAGGTTTTAAATCATTAAGTTAGCATATCATATAGATATAGAACATGTGTTTAGTTGATTTTAAAAGTCAAGTTAGAAGGATTAACTTTTGTTTGCGAACAAGTTTAGAATTAACTAAACTATGTTCTAGTGATTACAAGTTTAAACCTTCGAATAAGATAGCTTTATATGTATGAATCGAATGATGTTATGAACATCATTACTACCTTAAGTTCCTTGGATGAACCTACTGGAAAAGAGAAAAATGGATCTAGCTTCAATGGATCCTTGGATGGCTCAAAGTTCTTGAAGCAAAATCATGACACGAAAACAAGTTCAAGTAAGATCATCACTTGAAATAAGATTGTTATAGTTATAGAAATTGAACCAAAGTTTGAATATGATTATTACCTTGTATTAGAATGATAACCTACTGTAAGAAACAAAGATTTCTCGAGGTTGGATGATCACCTTACAAGATTGGAAGTGAGCTAGCAAACTTGAAAGTATTCTTGATTTTATGAAACTAGAACTTTTGGAATTTATGAAGAACACTTAGAACTTGAAGATAGAACTTGAGAGAGTTCAATTAGATGAAGAAAATTGAAGAATGAAAGTGTTTGTAGGTGTTTTTGGTCGTTGGTGTATGGATTAGATATAAAGGATATGTAATTTTGTTTTCATGTAAATAAGTCATGAATGATTACTCATATTTTTGTAATCTTATGAGATATTTCATGCTAGTTGCCAAATGATGGTTCCCACATGTGTTAGGTGACTCACATGGGCTGCTAAGAGCTGATCATTGGAGTGTATATACCAATAGTACATACATCTAAAAGCTGTGTATTGTACGAGTACGAATACGGGTGCATACGAGTAGAATTGTTGATGAAACTGAACGAGAATGTAATTGTAAGCATTTTTGTTAAGTAGAAGTATTTTGATAAGTGTATTGAAGTCTTTCAAAAGTGTATAAATACATATTAAAACACTACATGTATATACATTTTAACTGAGTCGTTAAGTCATCGTTAGTCGTTGCATGTAAGTGTTGTTTTGAAACCTTTAGATTAACGATCTTGTTAAATGTTGTTAACCCAATGTTTATAATATCAAAAGAGATTTTAAATTATTATATTATCATGATATTATGATGTACGAATATCTCTTAATATGATATATATACATTAAATGTCGTTACAACGATAAACGTTACATATATGTCTCGTTTCAAAATCATTAAGTTAGTAGTCTTGTTTTTACATATGTAGTTCATTGTTAATATAATTAATGATATGTTTACTTATCATAATATCATGTTAACTATATATATAACCATATATATGTCATCATATAGTTTTTTTTACAAGTTTTAACGTTCGTGAATCACCGGTCAACTTGGGTGGTCAATTGTCTATATGAAACCTATTTCAATTAATCAAGTCTTAACAAGTTTGATTGCTTAACATGTTGGAAACATTTAATCATGTAAACATCAATCTCAATTAATGTATATAAACATGGAAAAGTTCGGGTCACTACAGTACCTACCCGTTAAATAAATTTCGTCCCGAAATTTTAAGCTGTTGAAGGTGTTGACGAATCTTCTGGAAATAGATGCGGGTATTTCTTCTTCATCTGATCTTCACGCTCCCAGGTGAACTCGGGTCCTCTACGAGCATTCCATCGAACCTTAACAATTGGTATCTTGTTTTGCTTAAGTCTTTTAACCTCACGATCCATTATTTCGACGGGTTCTTCGATGAATTGGAGTTTTTCGTTGATTTGGATTTCATCTAACAGAATAGTGAGATCTTCTTTAGCAAAACATTTCTTCAAATTCGAGACGTGGAAAGTGTTATGTACAGCCGCGAGTTGTTGAGGTAACTCAAGTCGGTAAGCTACTGGTCCGACACGATCAATAATCTTGAATGGTCCAATATACCTTGGATTTAATTTCCCTCGTTTACCAAATCGAACAACGCCTTTCCAAGGTGAAACTTTAAGCATGACCATCTCTCCAATTTCAAATTCTATATCTTTTCTTTTAATGTCAGCGTAGCTCTTTTGTCGACTTTGGGCGGTTTTCAACCGTTGTTGAATTTGGATGATCTTCTCGGTAGTTTCTTGTATAATCTCCGGACCCGTAATCTGTCTATCCCCCACCTCACTCCAACAAATCGGAGACCTGCACTTTCTACCATAAAGTGCTTCAAACGGCGCCATCTCAATGCTTGAATGGTAGCTGTTGTTGTAGGAAAATTCTGCTAACGGTAGATGTCGATCCCAACTGTTTCCGAAATCAATAACACATGCTCGTAGCATGTCTTCAAGCGTTTGTATCGTCCTTTCGCTCTGCCCATCAGTTTGTGGATGATAGGCAGTACTCATGTCTAGACGAGTTCCTAATGCTTGCTGTAATGTCTGCCAGAATCTTGAAATAAATCTGCCATCCCTATCAGAGATAATAGAGATTGGTATTCCATGTCTGGAGATGACTTCCTTCAAATACATTCGTGCTAACTTCTCCATCTTGTCATCTTCTCTTATTGGTAGGAAGTGTGCTGATTTGGTGAGACGATCAACTATTACCCAAATAGTATCAAAACCACTTGCAGTCCTTGGCAATTTAGTGATGAAATCCATGGTAATGTTTTCCCATTTCCATTCCGGGATTTCGGGTTGTTGAAGTAGACCTGATGGTTTCTGATGCTCAGCTTTGACCTTAGAACACGTCAAACATTCTCCTACGTATTTAGCAACATCGGCTTTCATACCCGGCCACCAAAAATGTTTCTTGAGATCCTTGTACATCTTCCCCGTTCCAGGATGTATTGAGTATCTGGTTTTATGAGCTTCTCTAAGTACCATTTCTCTCATATCTCCAAATTTTGGTACCCAAATCCTTTCAGCCCTATACCGGGTTCCGTCTTCCCGAATATTAAGATGCTTCTCCGATCCTTTGGGTATTTCATCCTTTAAATTTCCCTCTTTTAAAACTCCTTGTTGCGCCTCCTTTATTTGAGTAGTAATGTTATTATGAATCATTATATTCATAGATTTTACTCGAATGGGTTCTCTATCCTTCCTGCTCAAGGCATCGGCTACCACATTTGCCTTCCCCGGGTGGTAACGAATCTCAAAATCGTAATCATTCAATAATTCAATCCACCTACGCTGCCTCATATTCAGTTGTTTCTGATTAAATATGTGTTGAAGACTTTTGTGGTCGGTATATATAATACTTTTGACCCCATATAAGTAGTGCCTCCAAGTCTTTAATGCAAAAACAACCGCGCCTAATTCCAAATCATGCGTCGTATAATTTTGTTCGTGAATCTTCAATTGTCTAGACGCATAATCAATCACCTTCGTTCGTTGCATTAATACACAACCGAGACCTTGCTTTGATGCATCACAATAAATCACAAAATCATCATTCCCTTCAGGCAATGACAATATAGGTGCCGTAGTTAGCTTTTTCTTCAATAACTGAAACGCTTTCTCTTGTTCATCATTCCATTCAAATTTCTTCCCTTTATGCGTTAATGCAGTCAAGGGTTTTGCTATTCTGGAAAAGTCTTGGATGAACCTTCTGTAGTAACCAGCTAGTCCTAAAAACTGGCGTATGTGTTTCGGAGTTTTCGGGGTTTCCCACTTTTCAACAGTTTCTATCTTTTCCGGATCCACCTTAATACCTTCTTTGTTCACTATGTGACCGAGGAATTGAACTTCTTCCAACCAAAATGCACACTTTGAAAACTTAGCGTACAATTCTTCCTTCCTCAATACTTCTAACACCTTTCTCAAATGTTCACCGTGTTCTTGGTCATTCTTTGAGTAAATAAGTATGTCATCAATGAAAACAATGACAAACTTGTCAAGGTATGGTCCACACACTCGGTTCATAAGGTCCATGAACACAGCTGGTGCATTAGTTAAACCAAACGGCATGACCATAAACTCGTAATGACCGTAACGTGTTCTGAAAGCAGTCTTTGGAATATCATCTTCTTTCACCCGCATTTGATGATACCCGGAACGTAAGTCAATCTTTGAATAAACAGACGAGCCTTGTAGTTGATCAAATAAGTCGTCGATTCTCGGTAGTGGGTAGCGGTTCTTGATGGTAAGTTTGTTCAACTCTCGGTAGTCGATACACAACCTGAATGTACCATCTTTCTTCTTGACAAACAAAACAGGAGCTCCCCACGGTGATGTGCTTGGTCGAATGAAACCACGCTCTAAAAGTTCTTGTAATTGGCTTTGCAGTTCTTTCATCTCGCTGGGTGCGAGTCTGTAAGGAGCACGAGCTATTGGTGCAGCTCCTGGTACAAGATCTATTTGAAATTCAACGGATCGATGTGGGGGTAATCCCGGTAATTCTTTCGGAAATACATCGGGAAATTCTTTTGCAATGGGAACATCATTGATGCTCTTTTCTTCAGTTTGTACTTTCTCGACGTGTGCTAGAACAGCATAGCAACCTTTTCTTATTAGTTTTTGTGCCTTCAAATTACTAATAAGATGTAGCTTCGTGTTGCCCTTTTCTCCGTACACCATTAAGGGTTTTCCTTTTTCTCGTATAATGCGAATTGCATTTTTGTAACAAACGATCTCCGCTTTCACTTCTTTCAACCAGTCCATACCGATTATCACATCAAAACTCCCTAACTCTACTGGTATCAAATCAATCTTAAATGTTTCGCTAACCAGTTTAATTTCTCGATTCCGACATATATTATCTGCTGAAATTAATTTACCATTTGCTAATTCGAGTAAAAATTTACTATCCAAAGGCGTCAATGGACAACTTAATTTAGCACAAAAATCTCTACTCATATAGCTTCTATCCGCACCCGAATCAAATAAAACATAAGCAGATTTATTGTCAATAAGAAACGTACCCGTAACAAGCTCCGGGTCTTCCTGTGCCTCTACCGCATTAATATTGAAAACTCTTCCACGGCCTTGTCCATTCGTGTTCTCCTGGTTCGGGCAATTTCTAATAATGTGGCCTGGTTTTCCACATTTATAACAAACTACATTGGCATAACTTGCTCCGACACTACTTGCTCCGCCATTACTCGTTCCGACACCATTTGTTCCTTTCGTTCTATTAACCCCTGGTCCGTAGACCTCACACTTCACCGCGCTATGACCATTTCTTTTACACTTGTTGCAAAATTTGGTGCAGAACCCCGAGTGATTCTTTTCACACCTTTGGCATAGTTGCTTCTGATTGTTGTTGTTGTTGCGGTTATTATTGTTGTTGGGATGATTGTTGTAGTTACTGTTGTTGTTGTTGTTGTTGTTGTTGTTGGGCCGTTTGTTGTAGTTGCGATTGATGTTGCGATTGTTGGGATAATTGTTGCGATTATTGTTGTAATTGCTGTTGTTGTTGTATTGGTGATTCTTATCACCGTTTTCCTCCCACTTTCTTTTGACTTGCTTCACATTGGCCTCTTCAGCAGTATGTTCTTTAATTCTTTCTTCAATCTGGTTCACTAGTTTGTGAGCCATTCTACATGCCTGTTGTATGGAGGCGGGCTCGTGTGAACTTATATCTTCTTGGATTCTTTCCGGTAATCCTTTCACAAACGCGTCGATCTTCTCTTCCTCATCTTCGAATGCTCCCGGACACAATAGGCACAATTCTGTGAATCGTCTTTCGTAGGTGGTAATATCAAATCCTTGGGTTCGTAACCCTCTAAGTTCTGTCTTGAGCTTATTGACCTCGGTTCTGGGACGGTACTTCTCGTTCATCAAGTGCTTGAATGCTGACCACGGTAGTGCGTACGCATCATCTTGTCCCACTTGCTCTAGATAGGTATTCCACCATGTTAACGCAGAACCTGTGAAGGTATGCGTAGCGTACTTCACTTTGTCCTCTTCAGTACACTTACTTATGGCAAACACCGATTCAACCTTCTCGGTCCACTGTTTCAATCCGATCGGTCCTTCGGTTCCATCAAATTCCAAAGGTTTGCAGGCAGTGAATTCTTTGTAGGTGCATCCTACACGATTTCCTGTACTGCTAGATCCAAGGTTATTGTTGGTATGTAGCGCAGCCTGTACTGCGGCTATGTTTGAACCTAGAAAAGTACGGAATTCCTCTTCATTCATATTCACGGTGTGTCGAGTAGTCGGTGCCATTTCCTTCAAAATAGTTAAATGGAACAAGTTAATCATACAGAATATTAAGAGTAGTTAATAGTATTTCGTAGCATAATATGAACTCATTTATAAAAGCTTTTTCTTCATATTAGCGTTTTATAAGTTTAAATTCGGGTAGTACCTACCCGTTAAGTTCATACTTAGTAGCTAATATACAATTCAACTACTACAATTCTATATGAAAAACTGATTGTAATAATATTTCGCGTTCAAACTTTTATACAATATTTTACAAACTTACAATACCGCTTATTTTACATAAAGCATGGAATATAGCACACAATAACTTTGATACAAGATAGTTGTGAAGACAATTCTAGCTAGTACACAAGTCGTTCGGCAAAGGCAATAAAGACACGTAATTCATACGTCCAGAAACAAGTCATGCATTCTGGTTTTACTAGGACTATTTCCCATCCTTGGTCTTGTGCAACATAACCGTTATGGCCGTTGATAAGACAGCGTATTGTAACGTCATCAAAGGGACGAGGGTTACGTAATGTCCAACAGTCCCGTAATAATCTAAAAACCTCATTTCTTACCCCAATTACCGACTCCGTCACTTGTGGAAACATTTTGTTTAATAGTTGTAGCCCGATGTTCTTGTTCTCACTTTGGTGAGAAGCGAACATTACTAATCCGTAAGCATAACATGCTTCTTTATGTTGCATGTTAGCCTCTTTTTCTAAATCACGAAGTCCAATATTCGGATATATTGAGTCAAAATAATTTCTTAACCCGTTGCGTAAAATAGCATTTGGGTTCCCCGCAATATATGCGTCAAAGTAAACACATCGTAATTTATGGGTTTCCCAATGTGATATCCCCCATCTTTCAAACGAAAGTCTCTTATAAACCAAGACATTCTTGGAACGTTCTTCGAATGTCTTACAAACTGATCTCGCCTTAAATAGTTGTGCCGAAGAATTCTGGCCGACTCTAGACAAGATTTCATCAATCATGTCTCCGGGTAGGTCTCTTAAAATATTGGGTTGTCTATCCATTTTGTGTTTTTAAACTGTAAAATAGACAAGAGTTAGTTTCATAAAAAAATACTTATTAATACAAGCAATTTTTACATATATCATAAAGCATAAGAACACTATATTACGTATATTACACCACACGAATACAACTATCTTATTCCGACTCGCTCGTTTCTTCTTCTTCGGTTTTGGTTCGTTTTGCCAAGTTTCTAGGGATATATGATGTTCCCCTAATACGAGCCGTCGTTGTCCACATTGGTTTAGAAAAACCTGGTGGTTTAGAGGTTCCCGGGTCATTGTTACAACTTAAGGACTTCGGGGGTTGACGATACATATAAAGTTCATCGGGGTTGGAATTAGATTTCTCTATTTTTATGCCCTTTCCCTTATTATTTTCTTTTGCCTTTTTAAATTCAGTTGGGGTAATTTCTATAACATCATCGGAATTCTCGTCGAAATCCGATTCATCGGAGAATTGGTAATCCTCCCAATATTTTGCTTCCTTGGCGGAAACACCATTGACCATAATTAACTTTGGTCGGTTGGTTGAGGATTTTCTTTTACTTAACCGTTTTATTATTTCCCCCACCGGTTCTATTTCTTCATCCGGTTCCGATTCTTCTTCCGGTTCCGATTCTTCTTCCGGTTCCGACTCTTCTTCCGGTTCCTCTTCGGGAACTTGTGAATCAGTCCACAAATCATTCCAATTTACATTTGACTCTTCATTATTATTAGGTGAGTCAATGGGACTTGTTCTAGAGGTAGACATCTATCACATAATATCAAACACGTTAAGAGATTAATATATCACATAATATTCATATGTTAAAAATATATAGTTTCCAACAAAAATGTTAAGCAATCATTTTTAAAGAAAACACGGTCGAAGTCCAGACTCACTAATGCATCCTAACAAACTCGATAAGACACACTAATGCAAATTTTCTGGTTCTCTAAGACCAACGCTCTGATACCAACTGAAATGTCCCGTTCTTATTGATTAAAAAACGTTCCATATTAATTGATTTCGTTGCGAGGTTTTGACCTCTATATGAGACGTTTTTCAAAGACTGCATTCATTTTTAAACAAACCATAACCTTTATTTCATCAATAAAGGTTTAAAAAGCTTTACGTAGATTATCAAATAATGATAATCTAAAATATCCTGTTTACACACGACCATTACATAATGGTTTACAATACAAATATGTTACAACAAAATAAGTTTCTTGAATGCAGTTTTTACACAATATCATACAAGCATGGACTCCAAATCTTGTCCTTATTTAAGTATGCGACAGCGGAAGCTCTTAATAATCACCTGAGAATAAACATGCTTAAAACGTCAACAAAAATGTTGGTGAGTTATAGGTTTAACCTATATATATCAAATCGTAACAATAGACCACAAGATTTCATATTTCAATACACATCCCATACATAGAGATAAAAATCATTCATATGGTGAACACCTGGTAACCGACAATAACAAGATGCATATATAAGAATATCCCCATCATTCCGGGACACCCTTCGGATATGATATAAATTTCGAAGTACTAAAGCATCCGGTACTTTGGATGGGGTTTGTTAGGCCCAATAGATCTATCTTTAGGATTCGCGTCAATTAGGGTGTCTGTTCCCTAATTCTTAGATTACCAGACTTAATAAAAAGGGGCATATTCGATTTCGATAATTCAACCATAGAATGTAGTTTCACGTACTTGTGTCTATTTTGTAAATCATTTATAAAACCTGCATGTATTCTCATCCCAAAAATATTAGATTTTTAAAAGTGGGACTATAACTCACTTTCACAGATTTTTACTTCGTCGGGAAGTAAGACTTGGCCACTGTTGATTCACGAACCTATAACAATATATACATATATATTAAAGTATGTTCAAAATATATTTACAACACTTTTAATATATTTTGATGTTTTAAGTTTATTAAGTCAGCTGTCCTCGTTAGTAACCTACAACTAGTTGTCCACAGTTAGATGTGCAGAAATAAATCGATAAATATTATCTTGAATCAATCCACGACCCAGTGTATACGTATCTCAGTATTGATCACAACTCAAACTATATATATTTTGGAATCAACCTCAACCCTGTATAGCTAACTCCAACATTCACATATAGAGTGTCTATGGTTGTTCCGAAATATATACAGATGTGTCGACATGATAGGTCGAAACATTGTATACGTGTCTATGGTATCTCAAGATTACATAATATATAATACAAGTTGATTAAGTTATGGTTGGAATAGATTTGTTACCAATTTTCACGTAGCTAAAATGAGAAAAATTATCCAATCTTGTTTTACCCATAACTTCTTCATTTTAAATCCGTTTTGAGTGAATCAAATTGCTATGGTTTCATATTGAACTCTATTTTATGAATCTAAACAAAAAAAGTATAGGTTTCTAGTCGGAAAAATAAGTTACAAGTCGTTTTTGTAAAGGTAGTCATTTCAGTCGAAAGAACGACGTCTAGATGACCATTTTAGAAAACATACTTCCACTTTGAGTTTAACCATAATTTTTGGATATAGTTTCATGTTCATAATAAAAATCATTTTCTCAGAATAACAACTTTTAAATCAAAGTTTATCATAGTTTTTAATTAACTAACCCAAAACAGCCCGCGGTGTTACTACGACGGCGTAAATCCGGTTTTACGGTGTTTTTCGTGTTTCCAGGTTTTAAATCATTAAGTTAGCATATCATATAGATATAGAACATGTGTTTAGTTGATTTTAAAAGTCAAGTTAGAAGGATTAACTTTTGTTTGCGAACAAGTTTAGAATTAACTAAACTATGTTCTAGTGATTACAAGTTTAAACCTTCGAATAAGATAGCTTTATATGTATGAATCGAATGATGTTATGAACATCATTACTACCTTAAGTTCCTTGGATGAACCTACTGGAAAAGAGAAAAATGGATCTAGCTTCAATGGATCCTTGGATGGCTCAAAGTTCTTGAAGCAAAATCATGACACGAAAACAAGTTCAAGTAAGATCATCACTTGAAATAAGATTGTTATAGTTATAGAAATTGAACCAAAGTTTGAATATGATTATTACCTTGTATTAGAATTATAACCTACTGTAAGAAACAAAGATTTCTCGAGGTTGGATGATCACCTTACAAGATTGGAAGTGAGCTAGCAAACTTGAAAGTATTCTTGATTTTATGAAACTAGAACTTTTGGAATTTATGAAGAACACTTAGAACTTGAAGATAGAACTTGAGAGAGTTCAATTAGATGAAGAAAATTGAAGAATGAAAGTGTTTGTAGGTGTTTTTGGTCGTTGGTGTATGGATTAGATATAAAGGATATGTAATTTTGTTTTCATGTAAATAAGTCATGAATGATTACTCATATTTTTGTAATCTTATGAGATATTTCATGCTAGTTGCCAAATGATGGTTCCCACATGTGTTAGGTGACTCACATGGGCTGCTAAGAGCTGATCATTGGAGTGTATATACCAATAGTACATACATCTAAAAGCTGTGTATTGTACGAGTACGAATACGGGTGCATACGAGTAGAATTGTTGATGAAACTGAACGAGAATGTAATTGTAAGCATTTTTGTTAAGTAGAAGTATTTTGATAAGTGTATTGAAGTCTTTCAAAAGTGTATAAATACATATTAAAACACTACATGTATATACATTTTAACTGAGTCGTTAAGTCATCGTTAGTCGTTGCATGTAAGTGTTGTTTTGAAACCTTTAGATTAACGATCTTGTTAAATGTTGTTAACCCAATGTTTATAATATCAAAAGAGATTTTAAATTATTATATTATCATGATATTATGATGTACGAATATCTCTTAATATGATATATATACATTAAATGTCGTTACAACGATAAACGTTACATATATGTCTCGTTTCAAAATCATTAAGTTAGTAGTCTTGTTTTTACATATGTAGTTCATTGTTAATATAATTAATGATATGTTTACTTATCATAATATCATGTTAACTATATATATAACCATATATATGTCATCATATAGTTTTTTTTACAAGTTTTAACGTTCGTGAATCACCGGTCAACTTGGGTGGTCAATTGTCTATATGAAACCTATTTCAATTAATCAAGTCTTAACAAGTTTGATTGCTTAACATGTTGGAAACATTTAATCATGTAAACATCAATCTCAATTAATGTATATAAACATGGAAAAGTTCGGGTCACTACACACTTTTCGGTTCCTCTTCAATTGATTCATCCAAAATTTGTGAGTCTTCCCCAAAGGTGTCGTTTTCATCATCGGATAGGTTAATGACTGGAACACTATCTGAAGATTTTGGTTCGGAGTCGCTGAATGTGATAACAAGTTTTAAGGCAGACATCTATCACACAACAACTAGCACGTTAGTACCACATAATATTTACATATTAATTTTTAACCAACAAGGATAAGCAATAGTTTTCGAAATCAGACACGGTCAAAGTCCAGACTCACTAATGCATCCTAACAAACTCGATAAGACACACTAATGGAAATTTTCTGGTTCTCTAAGACCAATGCTCTGATACCACATGTAGTGTCCCGTTCATATCGATTATAAATGTCACGTACTTATTGGTGTCATTGTGAGGTATTGACCTCTATATGTGACATTTTTCAAAATCTGCATTCGTTTTTATAATACAAACCATAACCTTTATTATAATCAAAGGTTCAAACAGCATAATAATGATTACCGTTTAGCGATAATCTTAGTTTTACAAACTTTACATTTGATAATAACAATACGATTTCCAACATATTTCACATTACAAATCTTCCGATATGCAGTTTTATTTTTGACACAAATATGTATACTCCAAATCCTGCTAAAATTCGGCATAATGCAGCGGAAGCTTTTATTTATCACCTGAGAATAAAAATGCATAAAACATCAACATAAATTTGGTGAGATATAGGTTTAATGCTAGCAGCATTATAAATATAGACCACAAGATTTAATATACATAAACGTTTTAATAAAAATATTCTAAGTGGTTGAGCACTTGATAACCATACTTAACATTTAATCAACGTCGAATATTCCCTTTATTATGAAATCTTACTACACCGCACCTAGTGTAGTCACTGAAACGAAGTACTGTGCAACCGTTGAATACTGGTCGTCCAGTTCGGTTGGTGTTGTCAGGCCCAATAGATCTATCAACAGGATTCGCGTTTACAATACCGCATGTAAATAGTAGTTACCAAGTTACAGGGAAGCATGCCAGTGGTACAACTCAACGTAGAATATATATTTTAATCACTTGTGTCCTTAACGTAAATCATAAAATGCATGTATTCTCATCCCGAAATATTTAGAGTTTAAAAGTGGGACTATATACTCACTTTTGCCTTGAAGATATTTAACACGACTTGGTCTCCGATAGATATCACGAACCTAACCATATATAATATATATCAACATATTTTCTTTTCAAATAATCGTTACATATGTACCTATAATACTTTTAATATCTATTAGTCCGTAGTTAGCAGTCCGATGTTAGTGGTCCACAATTAATTGCTCAATAAAATAAATAAAGACCCCATCATATTCGTATTGATCGGAATTAATCTCGACCCATGGTACCGTGTTGTCAAATGACGTGTTACGTACATAAAGTACCGTGTTGTCAAATGACGTGTTGCGTACAATCATGAGGTCTTATAATTAATCTTCTCGTGTTGTTTACGGGTGGTCCTGAAATACGTAAAATCAAATCATGAGTAAATATATATAAAATATCATGTTAATTAGCTAAGATATGATTAGTTTGGTTTTATTCAAAATATTTTCGTAGCTAAACTAGCTTCGGATACCCGATTTTAGTTTCTTCAATACAACTCCGTTTTTGTTGGTTCAACTTGCCACTTCCTTGGATCGAGCCATTATTTATAAATATGAACTGTAAATACCTTAGTTTGCATTCGAAATCACAGGTTATAGGTCAAACTTGGGTGAATCTTATGAAAGTGATCATTTCCGTCATAAAAACAACATCTAGATGATCATTTTTATAAAAATACTTACACTTTGAGTTATACCATGAGATTTTTATATATTAACATATTCATAAGAAATATCATTTTTCCAGAATATAAACTTCCAATTCAAAGTTTAAGATAGTTTTTAATTATCCAACCCAAAATAGCCCTCGGTTGCACTCCGACGACGTAGATTCAGTTTTAAGGTGTTCTTTGTAAAAACAAGTTGTATCTTGTTAAGTTAGCATATCATTATGATATGTTACAGGTCTTGAAGTGTTTTAAAATTCAAGTTAGAAGGATCTATTTAGTTTGCGAACTAGTTTGAAATCATTCAAACTATGTTCTTGTTGTTATAATTTATAACTCAAAATAAGATAGCTATATGAATATGAATCGAATAAGATCATGAATGAGTTTACTACCTCAAGTTACTTGGATAAAGCTACTAGAAAAATAAGAAGAGAAACTTAAGGTTGAAGGTCTTCTTGATAGCTTGGAATTCTTGAAGTATAAACTTAAAATGGAAGTAGTAACTTGTAGTGTTCTTGAATGGTTTTTCTTATGATGATTAAAGCTTGTTTTTGAGGCTAGATCTTCATGGTTATTTGCTGAGATGTTTAAGGTGTTAAATCTTATGAAAGTGTGTGTGTTTAGCTAGGAAATGGAAGTAGAAAATTGAATCAAAATGAGGTACCTACTAGCCATTAAATGGCGTGAAAATGGGGAGACACAAACAAATTTCCATGTTGTAATTTTGTGTAATTAGTCAAGCTAACTTCCAATTTGAGTTTACCTCATATCTAGGGCAGATTTTAGGTTGATTAGGATGTTGATTTAATGTGTATTTACCAATAGTAAATACGTATAGAAGCTCGGTATGATACAGTTACATATACTCTAGATATACTTGTAGAAATCTTGAGGAAATGGAACGAGGATTCAAATATAGCTATCTTTTGTAAATATACTTATATTGTTTTATGTATATAAGCCCTTTAAAAGTGATTAAATACATATTTATACGATATTTGTATAAGCATTATAAGTTATAGTTATATATGTCAAAGAACGTTACGTATAGTTATCGTTTTGAAAACTTAAGTTAGTAGTCTTAAAGTATACTTATAACTCATTGTTATTAGTACACAATGATATGTTAAACCATCCTTAGATCATGTTAAATATGTATAAATATGTATATGTACACAATCGTATAATTATCGTATGGTATATAGTTCGTGATATCATCGGTCAAATTGGACGGTCAAACGTTGTGTAAAACTCTTTTCAAAAATACAAGACTCAACAATTTGGATTTCTTATCATGTTGTTAATGTTTAATTTATGTAAATATTAATCTCATATGTATAAAACGATCGGAAAAATCCGTGTCGTTACATAAGTCGTCTAGATTAGGATTTTCTAAACGTGAAAGATGATCTGCTGCAAGATTCTCAGCTCCTTTCTTATCAATAATTTGCATATCAAATTCTTGTAGAAGTAGACCCCATCACAAGAGTCGAGCTTTAGAGTTAGGTTTATTAAGTAAATATTTAAGAGCATAGTGATCGGTATAAATTGTTACTTTATTCATGATTAAATATGGACGGAATTTATCGAGAGCAAACACTATGACTAATAATTCTTTTTCAGTGGTTGTATAATTTAATTAAACACCTGCTAGTGTTTTACTAGCATAGTAAATTGGTGAAATTTTTTTCTTTTCGTTGCCCTAAGACAGCTCCTATTGCATAAGCACTAGCGTCACACATGGGTTCGTAGGGTATAGACCAATCGGGTGATATAATAATAGGTGCATTAGTGAATTTTTTTCAAACAAAAGAAAAAGCCTTTTTACAATCTTCGTTAAATTCAAAAGGGGCGTCTTTTTCTAAGAGTTTAGTAAATGGTCGAGCAATTTTGGAGAAATCTTGAACGAAGCGTCTATAAAATCCAGCATGTCCTAGAAAACTTCTAATTGATTTAACATTAGTGGGTTCGGGAAGGTTAGAAATTACATTTATTTTTTCTTTATCAACTTCAATTCCTTTATTAGAAATTTTATGGCCAAGGACAATGCTTTCTCTTACCGTAAAATGGCATTTTCCCCAATTAAGAACAAGATTCTTCTTTTCACAATGAGCAAGCATTTTATCAAGATTAGAAAGACAGGAGTCAAAAGATGTTCCAAAGACTGAAAAATCATCCATATAGACTTCCATAAAATCTTCCACCGTGTTCTGAAAGATAGCTGTCATGCATCTCTGGAAAGTGCCAGGGGCATTGCATAACCCAAACGGCATCCTTCGATAAAAAGTACCAAAAGGATAAGTGAAAGTGGTTTTTTCTTGATCCTGAGGGTCAATTGGAATTTGGAAATATCCAGAGAAACCATCCAAGAAACAATAATATTCTTTTCCGGCTAATCTTTCAATCATTTGATCAATGAACGGAAGTGGAAAATAATCTTTTCGGGTAGCTTCGTTTAGTTTACGGTAATTTATGCAAACTCACCAACCGATAACGGTTCGAGTTAGAATTAATTCATTATTTTGGTTTAGGACAACAGTGGTTCCTCCCTTTTTAGGGACACACTGTACTGGGCTAACCCATTGGCTATCAGATATAGGATAAATCATTCATGCGTCTAATAATTTTAAAACTTCCCTTTTTACTACTTCAGCCGTATTAGGGTTTAGACGTCTTTGTCTTTAAATTACGGGTTTTGTCTTTTCTTCTAAAAGAATTTTATGAGTACAGAAAGTGGGTTAATTCCTGGAATATCAGAGGTTTTCCAAGCAAAAGCCTTTTTATGTTTTTTCAAGACGTCTAAGAGTTGTTCTTTTTGATCTTTAGATAATTCGAAGGAAAAGATTATGGGAAGTTCGGAATTATCTTTTATAAAAATGTATTCTAGATGAGAAGGTAACTCTTTTAAATCTAAATTTGGTGGTGCTTCGAGAGAGTGTTTTATTCTTAATTCATCAGTTATAGGTTCATGTTCCTCTTCTATTAATTCATTCATTTCGTCTTTCATTAACTCTTCAAATTCATTATCAAGGTTTTCTTCTTTTATTTCACACACAAACTATCTATATCGATTAATAAAAATTCATCAAATTCTTTTTCAATACATGTTTTTACATACTTTATCGTTGGACAAGTGAGATCTAGTTCAAGTTGATTATTTAAGGTGATTCTATCATCGCCTATTCCCAAACTATATGTATTAGTTTGCTTTTGAAATTCAAAAGCAGCGGTTCTTAGAAATGGTTGACCTAAATTATTGGTATTTTATCATTTTCTTTCATTTCTAGGACAACGAAGTCGGTGGGAAAAGTGAACTTATCAATTTTAATGGGTATATTTTCGGCTATTCCCATTGGGTTATTAAAAGAACTATCGGCCAAACAAATAGACATTCTAGTGGGAGTTAATTATCTTAGACCCAGTCTTCTATACAATGAATATGGCATCAAATTTATACTAGTGCTCGTATCTGCTAATGCTTGATATATTCTAGAGTTATTAAATGAGCATGGGACGGTGATACTTCCCGAGTCTCCTAATTTTTCGAGTATATCATACTTTTGAAATATAGCTTTACATTCTTTAATTATGAACCTAGAAGATTTTTCAGCGTCTTTACCTTTATTAGGTAATAAAGTTTTTAAGCATTTTCCATAATGTGGGTTTTCTTTTAGTAAGTCTATTAAAGGTATGTTAACGTTTATCTGATTGAACCTATTAGCGAAGTTTTCTAGACGTTTTTGTTGTTTCTCTTTCCTAAGTTGTTGAGGATATGGAACAGGTTCTAAGGTGTGACAACCCGGAAATTTCCAACCAAATTTAAACTTTAATCTTTATATGTTTCCGACACGATAAGCAATATTTGTTAAGTTAAATTTCAAGAATTTTAAACTATGTTCATACATTCATTCAACCTCGACCAAGTTCCAACGATTCACGAACCATTAAACGAATATGATTATATATGTATATGTGTATATATATTCTAACTTGAAACGTAAACAAATTATTAGATTAAATACTTTATATGATTGTATCTGTTTCAAAATGTTTATCAATGGAATTAAAAGATAAGATCAAATGATTGAATTATCAGATATATTGAATTATGATTACAAGTCTCTGTTGAAAGGATCACGTTGATTTGAGAAATCTTTCCATTTTAACAATATTCGGAAAATGGTAAAGTGATTTATAAATAAGAACAAATTGTCAATCATTGAGAACTAGACAAAGGATAGTGGAAGATTGAATCTCATAAAGACTCGATTGATCTATTTAGTTTCAAACGTACAAAAAACGTTTTCAGTTTAAAAAGAACTTTATTATTAAAACGTATATAACTTTTATAAATATCTAGAACCACTTTTGACATTCCATTACTTAACTAGTATGATAAAGATAACGATATTTATATTTTATTTTATATATATAACGATTTAAATTAATATTATATATATTTATACGCTTATTATACGTACATAGTTTTATACTTTTACTATACTTAAACTTTACCTTTACTTTATTTTTACTTTACTTTAACTTTAATAATTCATACTTTAATAATTTGCTTTAATAATTCATACTTTAATAATTCACTTTAATAATTCATACTTTAATAATTCACTTTAATAATTCATACTTTAATAATTCACTTTAATAATTCATACTTTAATAATTCACTTTAATAATTCAAAAATCTATTATAAATAGAATTCAATAGGTTTCATTATTTCATAGAAACTTGAAAATATTTTTCTCTAAACTCTCTCAATCGATTTACATATATATATTTACTCCGTATTATTTCAAGATATTATTAGTATACATAAAATATTACGACGGAGTGCTGTCCGAGTGATTTCGAAATTGTTTTTCGAGTGGGATAGGATTAAGGAAATTATGGGTTATAGCAATGGAGGTGATTGAGTATGGTTCATGGGTATGCTCGTGAGGTCAATATAGTGTTTATCATTTTCGTTGCGTCTACATACCTTTCCTGCAATATTGAATCTCAATATTGATACGTGAGTACTCATAATTTAACTTTTACATACTAATAGTGTATCCCTGACTAGTGCCCGAGTATTTAGGATTATGCATGCTTGTACTTTTGATATTGCCCTTAGACAGGTTAGGTTGAATGTTGAATTAGTTACACTTGCGGTTGAGATAAGGTATAAGATATGCATGTCCTTGGAAAGCTAGCGAAAAATTAAGAACTTTTCCTTTAGATATCGAATGGTTTCGATGAACGGATTAGAAGTTATAATCAATTGAATTTTTGATATTTTTATTAAAAATGATTATTATTATCGTCGTTTTTATCGTCGTTATAGTTTTATCTTATTATTATCATTATTATTATCTTTATCAATAAAAGGGATTTATCATTAAAAATTGTTATTTTTTTTATTATTACTATCGTTATTATCGTTAAAGTTATAATTAGTATTATTATTATTATTATCCAATTATTATTATTATTATTATTATTATTATTATTATTATTGGTATTATTATTATTATTATCATTATTAATATATATATCATTATTTAAAAATGGTTATTGTTATTGTTATTATTATTATTACTATATTATCATTAAGATAATTATTAGTATTATCATTAATAATGTTATAGTAACTATCATTATTAATATTAGTGTAATTAAAACAAATATTTGTAACACCTAATTATTTTGATTACTATTATTATCATTATTATGAACACGATATAAAAGACGATTAAAAGCTATTAAACGAAACGATTAGGAAATAATGGGTAAGAGTATCATGATAAAATTAAAATATTATAAGATATTGATTTAGATAAAATTATCGTTCTTATTATTTTTATCATTACTATTATTATTAAAAGTATCGTTAGTATTAAAACTATCATTTTAACAAAAATTATCATTTTAATAGAAATGTCATTGTTACTATAAAATTTCTTTATTATTATTATTTTAAATAGAATTATTATTTTAATGATAATATTAAAAATTATCGTAAATATTAAAGTTATCATAATTAGAATTATCGTTTTATCTAATGTCATCTTAGTAATTATAAATATTGATATTTTTATAATAATAATTATTATTACAAAATAATACAACTTTTACTTACTATCATTATAGATATTATTTTATCAAATAAATATGTGATACAAACATATTTTACTACGTGTAATAACTTACTTTAATAATACCTATCATATTATCTTTATGATATTAAATGAACCCTATAAATTTTATTACTTAATATATATAAAAGTATATTTTATTATATAAATTTAATATAAAATTTTATTTATTAATAAATAAATTATATTATTTACTCTAATAAATCTTTTAAAAATATTTAAAAATATAAAACAACGATATTTAACCTATATATTAATCATGTATAGATTTTTGGAAATTATTTTGAGTCAAATTTACTTTTGTTGACTTTTGCATATTAGTCTCGAGCATTAGGATTGTGGTACACTATGACTTGACCTAATTTGTTAGACAAATATTGACCAACACATAAATATATATAATTAATTTAGGTTCGTGAATCCGAGGCCAACCTTTCACTTGTTCAATGACGTTATATGTATTTTTACTACGAAATACAGTATGGTGAGTTTCATTTGCCTTTTTACCCTTTATATTTTTGGGACTGAGAATACATGCGCTTTTATAAATGTTTGACGAAATAGACACAAGTAATTGAAACTACATTCTATGGTTGAATTATCGAAATCGAATATGCCCCTTTTTTATTAAAGTCTGGTAATCTAAGAATTAGGGAACAGACACCCTAATTGACGCGAATCCTAAAGATAGATCTATTGGGCCTAACAAACCCCATCCAAAGTACCGGATGCTTTAGTACTTCGAAATTTATATCATGTCCGAAGGAGAATCCCGGAATGATAGGGGATATTCTTATATGTATCTAGTTAATGTCGGTTACCAGGTGTTCACCATATGAATGATTATTTTTGTCTCTATACATGGGACGTATATTTATGAGAACTGGAAATGAAATTCTTGTGGTCTATTAAAATGATGGAAATAAATGATTATGATAAACTAATGAACTCACCAACCTTTTGGTTGACACTTTAAAGCATGTTTATTCTCAGGTGTTAAAGAAATCTTTCGCTGTGCATTTGCTCATTTTAAAGATATTACTTGGAGTCTTTGCATAGCATATTTCAAAGAACGTTGCATTCGAGTCATTGAGTTCATCAAAGATTATTATTAAATCAAATTATAGTTGGATAGTGGATATTATGAAATGGTATGCATGCCTGTCAATTTTCGATGTAAAGAAAGATTGTCTTTTAAAAACGAATGCAATGTTTGTAAAATGTATCATATAGAGGTCAAATACCTCGCAATGTAATCAACTATTGTGAATCGTTTATAATGTATATGAATGGGTCCTTTCAGTTGGTATCAGAGCGGTGGTCTTAGCGAACCAGGTCTGCATTAGTGTGTCTAACTGATAAGTCAATAGGATGCATTAGTGAGTCTGGACTTCGACCGTGTGTGCATGTCAAAAGTTTTTCTTATCATTTTGTGTCAAAAATTAACTACTTATCATCCGCAGGAAATTACCTGCTTATCATTTTTAGTCTAAGACACGTCTTGCTGCATTGATTGCATGAATAGTGTATAGACAAAAATTCATATCTTAGCATATCTGCTAAATCATATCTTATCGTATCTGTTACTTTAAACTTTGCCTGACATATCCCGCAAAGTCCTCCGTAATCTACGAAATCTTTTGATCTATATATATATATATATATATATATATATATATATATATATATATATATATATATATATATATATATATATATATATATATTCTATGTAATTAGAATACCATCCGTTAGCCAAAATCATTTCATATCAAAAAAAAAAAAATCCTTTATCCAATCGTACGAAATGGAATTCGTCATCAGTTCAAGTCACTCAGATTCCGAAATGGAATCCCATTCAAGCTCCGAAAGCAGTGTGACCGGAATAGATCAACCAATCAGTCATCACCTATTCTAGATGAATTGGGGATGGGTTCGTAGCCTCCTCAATCATTGGAGACAAGAAGAAGGTGATCCCTTCCATCCACCACATTGCCCTCTTGATGAAGAACCTGAAGCACTTACCGGCGAACCTGTCCGAAACACCATGTTCTCGCTCATTTCCAGAGTATCTAATCACGATTATATATTACATCAAATTTTAGATTTTATTTATCCGCTCGTCCGAACTGACAATCACCCCGGTGTAATAGAAGAAGTCAACGAGCTTCGCGCTCGGGTAGTGGGTTTGGAGAATATGGTGCAGAGATTACAAACACCAGCAGCAGCATCAGCAGTATAACCAGTACCACCATCATCAACGCCAACAGTACCATTACCACCTCCAACCACAACCGCGTCGTAAACCTCAACTTCATAATCTGTCCCACGAGCATCAACGTCATACGCACCATAGATACCAAGGAGTACCAACAACAATAACTGACGAAGTATTAATTCATAACTTCATTGGAGAAACATTCTGCGGCGATTATGTAATCTCTAAAGTCTTAGAGAATATCTAATCTAGCCCTAACCATAAATCAGTTAAGCGAACCAAAAATGATAAAAGGAAGAGTAGAAACCCTAACAAAAATGGTGTGTGACTAACAAGCTAAACTTGCTTTACCAACAGCATCAGCAGTACCGTCAGAGTTACCAGCATCATCAGTACAGTCAACATCCGAATCAACAACACCGATAACATTATAAACTCCGCCAGTTCAAGAATCACTGTGGACATCATTACGAATCAATAACGTGTATATTGTATCAACGAGTTATGAAGAATTAACTCATTCCCTCTCAAGAAATTATATGTATATTATGTATATATATATATATATATATATATATATATATATATATATATATATATATATATATATATATATTTTGAAATAAATCTTTCCGAGCTAAACTATTGTGTGTGAATCTTAACTACTAGGTTAATTCATATTACAAATATGCAATAATTTACGTCCTTCGGCCGCAACTTAACCAGCGTTAACTACAATCTCTGTCGCAATTCAACAAATTCCAATTCATAATAAATCAAGTATATATTTGATTTTACACTTTCATCATCGATGTACCCGAAACTTTTCAGATAACATCATTCGTACTTTGCGAAATTCACAAGAATTTCACGAACCGAACATCATACATCAACAAATAACGAAGTATTGATTCATAATTTCAATGTCATTAAAGAAATACTGTGTAAAAGTTATGTACTTTTTAAAGCCTTTAGGGATTATTAAATTCTAGTTTCAACCGTAAATCAAATGAGTTTAATTTAACATTAACTCATTAAATCTATGTTACATCTGAAGAAAATATACATATATATATTTTCATAAAGACTGTAATAAAATTCTTTTGTACAAAATATTAATTGTGAATTTTTTTTTTAACGGGTAGGTAATACCCGAGAGGTATATAAATTCACAAATAATATATTACATTCTTCGAATCTGATTCAGCAAATTATCCATTATACTCCCTACTTTCACAACAATATACATTCTTTTATAGAAATCAAAACAACCATACTCATTCAAAATTTAATTACATATTCTGATTTTGAAATCTCAAAATTTAACTCGAGATATGACCAAAATCATCACTCTTAGATCCTTACATCTTTCACAAGCTATATTTTGACTTTAAAACTGTGTTAGAACATCAAATGTATGTTAACGATTACAATCTGTGTTCAAACCCTTCGAAAATTTCTGAAGACACTTCGAATGATGAGCAATCGAGATGATGATCCAACCACATGTTACCCACAGTTATGTACCCGAAAAACTCTTGAAACCAAAGTAAAAGTTTAAACAACGTATCCGCGTCAGATTCTTTGGCATTTATTAGCAAAAATAACTTTGCGACTCCTATTCAGTCAGACTAACCTTATTATAACCTTGAGATATACACCATCGTTACCAGGGAACCTTTTACATTCCACCACATTATTAGCAGATGTACCAACAACTTCATTACCCTTTGACTTTAGCCTCTCCAAAAAGTCATTATAATTATTTATTGAAACCCCATCATTTACTCATTCGCATCTTATAATGAGAATTGCCATACGAATCATTGGGAATTAGCAATCAGTATTTTGAAATCTCGCAGCATGTCTACGCCAATAGTTATATGTGTATATATAACGTCTATCTTCTGGACTTAATTTGAATGTGAAGTTTCTGAAAAACACTCCGAACTAAGAATTGGTTCTCCGAAAATGGAAAAAATGCTGATGAAGCAGCAAAAACTAAAAATGAATTTAAACGGTAAAAGCTGAATGATAATGATGAAGTGTGCTGGCAAAGCGCAGAAAAAGAGAAGTTTTGGAACTGGAAAACAGATTGAGCAAAGTAGGAAGGAGGCTTTGGACAAATTAAAAAGACAGAACCTGACTTCAAAGGATCCAAATGATTCAGTACCTGCTGAAGTCATTAACGAATACCTTGCTCCTGACTCTAAACCCCTGCGGACAATATTCTTCATCATCCTCTGATATTAGAAATTCTAAAATATCATCATATCTTTCATTATAAATATCCTCCATATTTCTGAAGATATTTTCTTAATTTTTCTTATTTGAAATCATTTACCTCTTCGCATTATCTGTATTACATCATAAAAGAAACTATTTTAGTTTCTAAATTCTGAAACATTCAAGTTTAAAATAGGAATATTTTGAAGTAGTGTTGGGAACTGAAGCATGAATTAGTATAATATAATGACACTTGATCAACGTGATTATATTACAGTAAGTCATGCTGAGTTTCTAAATGGAACGTAATGATTCACAGATCATAATATCATCATGTGCCATGTTATACGACTCTTGTATTCTATTTAACCTCTAAAATATCAAGAAAATATTTCTTGATGATTCGGCCTTTTCCAAGGTATTCTAGTAATTTGACAAGTCAAGATCGTGCCATCACAATTTCCTTCCTAGAACATTAACAATGTTCATTCTGAAATTTATATCTGTGAATTCTGGACAATTACAAGCGGTGCTTAATCGCAAGAAGAAGAAACAAAAGGACAAAACTCTAAAATAAAAATTGGGGTATAAATTGCAGCAAATAAAAGAGAGCATTAACTGTTAATGATAATGATTATAGAAGACAGAAGCAGAGACTTTGAAATATAAGGGAACATGTAAAGCCCAACGATAAACCAGAAATTATAAACCATATATATCGATGCATATAGCAATATAAAGACACGGGAGAACTAGAAACACTATAAACCCAAGAGTATAGTAGAAGTAAATAGATTCTTCCGGCGGTAGATGAAAAAGAAGAATGACCGATATGAAAGTTAGAAGTATATCGAGAATCAGAACTGGATGGAGCATATTGATGAATACTTTAAAATATGAATTGAGGGGGAAAGAATAGAAGGTGATGAAACATGACTAGGAACTTAGAAATCAACAGATTTAACTCACACAATGGCGGAATAAGTGAATCAAACCCTCTAGTGAATAGGTTAATTTTGTTTTGATTAATTTAGTCAAACCACAACTAAATCAAGTGTGATTAGATCAACACCTAGAGCTATTATTCACCACTTGGGTGATTTGGACTGAGAGAAAATTGGAGGAGCTCACTAGATCTGAGTGTGTGTAACAAATGAGAGGCTTAACCTAAAATGAAGAACATAAGACTTTATATACCCCTGATGTTGACTCACCCATACGATTCATTCATCACACGTACGAGTTGGCTTCATCAGCCGTACGGGTGATCACTCACTCGTGTCTTCTCATTTAGGTTGTAATTGTGACTTAGCTCAGCATCAACCGTGCGTATGAGCCTGTCAGCCATACTAGTGAGGCTTCACTCGTACGTCTAACTAAGTCTAACATAGTCAAACATCTAAATCTCGTTCCTACAGTTCCTGTAACCACATACAAACACGTATAGGATAATAACGAGCAATCATGGTGGCCTGTAAACCGTTGTACCTACAATGGACGTGGGTAGATGTCTAGGGACTTGCATAAAATGGACGATCGCATTTAAAGCGGATCCTAATTCCCTTGATTACCGGAGAATCAAATCTTATTAAGAAGATTTTCTTCAAATCCCTTGAAATCTGGGAATCAATCATATCTACGTCAAATGATAAGATGAATCTACACTTACTCATTTCACTCTTCTATGTTAGCTTCATTCGTACTCTTCATATAAATGGATTGTTTATCCAAATTATTCGTTGATGATAAAACTCTAATTTTTAGCCGGTATGCATCATGAAAACATACTTATTATCATTCACGACCTTTCCACTCAAATTTCGGGACAAAATTTCCTTAACGGGTAGGTACTGTGACAACCCGGAAATTTCCAACCAAATTTAAACTTTAATCTTTATATGTTTCCGACACGATAAGCAATGTTTGTTAAGTTAAATTTCAAGAATTTTAAACTATGTTCATACATTCATTCAACCTCGACCAAGTTCCAACGATTCACGAACCATTAAACGAATATGATTATATATGTATATGTGTATATATATTATAACTTGAAACGTAAACAAAATATTAGATTAAATACTTTATATGATTGTATCTGTTTCAAAATGTTTATCAATGAAATTAGAAGATAAGATCAAATGATTGAATTATCAGATATATTGAATTATGATTACAAGTCTCTGTTGAAAGGCCCACGTTGATTTGAGAAATCTTTCCATTTTAACAATATTCGGAAAATGGTAAAGTGATTTATAAATAAGAACAAATTGTCAATCATTGAGAACTAGACAAAGAATAGTGGAAGATTGAATCTCATAAAGACTCGATTGATCTATTTAGTTTCAAACGTACAAAAACATTTTCAGTTTAAAAAGAATTTTATTATTAAAACGTATATAACTTTTATAAATATCTAGAACCACTTTTGAAATCTCATTACTTAACTAGTATGATAAAGATAACGATATTTATATTTTATTTTATATATATAACGATTTAAATTAATATTATATATATTTATACGCATATTATACGTACATAGTTTTATACTTTTATTATACTTAAACTTTACCTTTACTTTATTTTTACTTTAGTTTAACTTTAATAATTCACATTAATAATTCATACTTTAATAATTCACTTTAATAATTCATACTTTAATAATTCACTTTAATAATTCATACTTTAATAATTCACTTTAATAATTCATACTTTAATAATTCACTTTAATAATTCAAAAATCTATTATAAATAGAATTCAATAGGTTTCATTATTTCATAGAAACTTGAAAATATTTTTCTCTAAACTCTCTCAATCGATTTACATATATATATTTACTCCGTATTATTTCAAGATATTATTAGTATACATAAAATATTACGACGGAGTGCTGTCCGAGTAATTTCGAAATTGTTTTTCGGGTGGGATAGGATTAAGGAAATTATGGGTTATAGCTATGGAGGTGATTGAGTATGGTTCATGGGTATGCTCGTGAGGTCAATATAGTGTTTATCATTTTCGTTGCGTCTACGTACCTTTCCTGCAATATTGAATCTCAATATTGATACGTGAGTACTCATAATTTAACTTTTACATACTAACAGTGTATCCCTGACTAGTGCTCGAGTATTTAGGATTATGCATGCTTGTAATTTTGATATTGCCCTTAGACAGGTTAGGTTGAATGTTGAATTAGTTACACTTGCGGTTGAGATAAGGTATAAGATATGCATGTCCTTGGAAAGCTAGCGAAAAATTAAGAACTTTTCCTTTAGATATCGAATGGTTTCGATGAACGGATTAGAAGTTATAATCAATTGAATTTTCGATATTTTTATTAAAAATGATTATTATTATCGTCGTTTTTATCGTCGTTCTAGTTTTATCTTATTATTATCATTATTATTATCTTTATCAATAAAAGGGATTTATCATTAAAAATTGTTATTTTTTTATTATTACTATCGTTATTATCGTTAAAGTTATAATTAGTATTATTATTATTATCCAATTATTATTATTATTATTATTATTATTATTATTGGTATTATTATTATTATTATTATCATTATTAATATATATATCATTATTTAAAAATGGTTATTGTTATTGTTATTATTATTATTACTATATTATCATTAAGATAATTATTAGTATTATCATTAATAATGTTATAGTAACTATCATTATTAATATTAGTGTAATTAAAACAAATATTTGTAACACCTAATTATTTTGATTACTATTATTATCATTATTATGAACACGATATAAAAGACGATTAAAAGCTATTAAACGAAACGATTAGGAAATAATGGGTAAGAGTATCATGATAAAATTAAAATATTATAAGATATTGATTTAGATAAAATTATCGTTCTTATTATTTTTATCATTACTATTATTATTAAAAGTATCGTTAGTATTAAAACTATCATTTTAACAAAAATTATCATTTTAATAGAAATGTCATTGTTACTATAAAATATCATTAATATTATTATTTTAAATAGAATTATTATTTTAAAGATAATATTAAAAATTATCGTAAATATTAAAGTTATCATAATTAGAATTATCGTTTTATCTAATATCATCTTAGTAATTATAAATATTGATATTTTTATAATAATAATTATTATTACAAAATAATACAACTTTTACTTACTATCATTATAGATATTATTTTATCAAATAAATATGTGATACAAACATATTTTACTACGTGTAATAACTTACTTTAATAATACCTATCATATTATCTTTATGATATTAAATGAACCCTATAAATTTTATTACTTAATATATATAAAAGTATATTTTATTATATAAATTTAATATAAAATTTTATTTATTAATAAATAAATTATATTATTTACTCTAATAAATCTTTTAAAAATATTTAAAAATATAAGACAACGATATTTAAACTATATATTAATCATGTATAGATTTTTGGAAATTATTTTGAGTCAAATTTACTTTTGTTGACTTTTGCATATTAGTCTCGAGCATTAGGATTGTGGTACACTATGACTTGACCTAATTTGTTAGACAAATATTGACCAACACATAAATATATATAATTAATTTAGGTTCGTGAATCCGAGGCCAACCTTTCACTTGTTCAATGACGTTATATGTATTTTTACTACGAAATACAGTATGGTGAGTTTCATTTACCTTTTTACCCTTTATATTTTTGGGACTGAGAATACATGCGCTTTTATAAATGTTTGACGAAATAGACACAAGTAATTGAAACTACATTCTATGGTTGAATTATCGAAATCGAATATGCCCCTTTTTATTAAAGTCTGGTAATCTAAGAATTAGGGAACAGACACCCTAATTGACGCGAATCCTAAATATAGATCTATTTGGCCTAACAAACCCCATCCAAAGTACCGGATGCTTTAGTACTTCGAAATTTATATCATGTCCGAAGGAGGATCTCGGAATGATAGGGGATATTCTTATATGTATCTAGTTAATGTCGGTTACCAGTTGTTCACCATATGAATGATTATTTTTGGCTCTATACATGGGACGTATATTTATGAGAACTGGAAATGAAATTCTTGTGGTCTATTAAAATGATGGAAATAAATGATTATGATAAACTAACGAACTCACCAACCTTTTGGTTGACACTTTAAAGCATGTTTATTCTCAGGTGTTAAAGAAATCTTCCGCTGTGCATTTGCTCATTTTAAAGATATTACTTGGAGTCTTTGCATAGCATATTTCGAAGAACGTTGCATTCGAGTCATTGAGTTCATCAAAGATTATTATTAAATCAATTTATAGTTGGATAGTGGATATTATGAAATGGTATGCATGCCTGTCAATTTTTGATGTAAAGAAAGATTGTCTTTTAAAAACGAATGCAATATTTGTAAAATGTATCATATAGAGGTCAAATACCTCGCAATGTAATCAACTATTGTGAATCGTTTATAATGTATATGAACGGGTCCTTTCATAAGGGTTTATCATTTTTTGGTAGTGTAGCCTTTTTATCAGGAGTGTCATCAATAGTTTCTTCATTACTAGTTTCCTTGAGTGATTCATGATTTTCCTCTTGATTAGGCATAATAGGATATTGCGTTGTTTTACCACTCCTAGTAGTTATAGCTTGAATTTCTTGACTTCCCCTAGGATTTTTTAGTGTATTAGATGGTAATGTTCCACTTTCCCTAATAGTTAATTGTTTAGATAAGGTTCCTAAATCTTTTTCTAGGTTGAGTATCAGGTTTTGATGAGTATGATAAAGCTCGGAGATTTTGTATAGAATAATATTATTTAGTTCAGAGTGATTATAAATATAGCCTTGTATCATTTCTGCTAATCCTTTACTTATGTTTTCTTCTTGTGAGATGTAAGAGACACTTCCTAAAGTTGATTTTTCTTTTAATTCCTTTAGTTTATTTTCTAAAATTTCTATTTTATCTTGTAAAGTAGTTATTTCATTCTTAACTTCTGTTTTATTTTCCTGTTGATTATTATTTGCTTGATACCAATCATGTGATTGAATAGCTAACTCGGAAAATAATTGTTGTACATCCTCGGAGTTTTAGAGAGAGTTGACCCACCAGCGGTGGCATCAATTTCTTTCCTAGTAGCAATTGTTATATTTTTATAAAAATGCATTAATCATTGAACATCATTTAGTCCGTGTTGAGGGCTTGACTTTATTAATTTTTCGTATAAGTTTCTTGAGGTCCTTGTTTAAATTGAGTTATCTCGTTTTGTAGTCTTATCATTTTAGAAGGCGAAAAGAATCATTTTAAGAATTTTTCAACCATTTTATCCCATGTAGAGATTTTTCTTTCAGCAAGTTGATTAAACCAGTCCTTGGCTTCTCCCTTGAGTGTCCAAGGAAAAAGGATAAGATAAATGTGTTCATCTTCTATCACATTATATTTAAATAATGTACATATACTAATAAAATTACAAAGATGTTGGTAAGCATCCTCTTCAATAGCTCTGTTAAAAGTGGCATAATTAAGTCTAATATTTGTTTTCCAATAGTGAAATTAGTTGTAATAGTTGGTGGAATTATAGCAGTTCCATGAATTTGTCTTGAGGCGTTTAAGTGATCGTCCATAGAAAGTTTTGGATTATTCATTGTATATTTTAAGTGTTTTTAAGTGTTTTAAGTTATTCACCAACAAATGGCCGTTAACGTCTAGGTTCTGGAAGGACCCTTTAAATCGGAAGCCCATCAACCTTTCCCTAAAGGAGGACAGTCAACACTCGTATTAGGTGTTTTAGTTTAATTTATACTCTTATGATTCCACCCCGGCAGCTGCTTCCAAAAGTTAATGTGTCAAAAGTGTGTGCAGTAGTGCGTGTCTTTTTAATCTAACTTTTAAATTTATAATTTCTTAATTTAAGGTTTATTTCTAACACCCTAAAGAGCAACAAAACCCGACCAGATGTAGTTTAGCATTTAGTAAGTTAAGGTTCGTCCCATGAGAATGAGTGGATTTAGAATATAAAACTTTGATTTTAAGATTCGGTTGTTTTAAGTAACAATGAAATAAAGAACAAATAAATGCAAGTAAATAAAATGAAGAAGTAAAAAATATTAAATAAAACACATGCTTGAACCTTTCACACCTTGTTCACAATTGCCTTTTAATGTAAACACAACTCAGATTTATTAATGACCTAAGAATATCTAATCAAAGACTAGTTGATCAGGTTAATTCTAGAATTAATGTCTAGATTGAATGCTTTCTTAAGACCCGATACTAGATTAAGTATGGTTAACCAAACCCTAATTATAGCTACTAGCTATAATCCTCACTATTATAATGATCCGATTTTATTATATTTAAGTTCACTAAGTTTTAAACCTAGTGATGTTCTAGTTAAAACTTAATAGTAATTGACTAATGTAAATCAGACTAATCAAACAGTGGTATTTTAATCAGACATAAGACATAACAGAAAATCCAGAGATTCTATCAAATTTAACTATTTTTGTAATTATATGATAAAACCGGCGGCTTCGTCAACAAAGCCGGCGGCTTCGTTGGCTCTGTTGAATATTTTCATTGAATATTGTTTTATTTTATCTGAGTATAAATCGTAACCGAATAGCATAAAAATTTGATGAGGCCGGCGGCTCTGGTATATGAAGCCGACGGCTTCATACACCAGATCCGGTTTTCTGTTTTCTTTCATATAGTATGAATAGTTGAGCAATGTTCACAAGGTGTTACATAATTCAAGCATATGTAAGGATGTTAGCCCATAACTAAAGTAAAAACAACTAAAAGACAAGATTTAACAGAAGAAATCATACCGACATAAAAGGAATTGAAAAAAAAATGCTTGAATGATTAACTTGAATGTTTGTAATAATTAAAATCCTAACTAAATCGCGTTTTAACCCTGAATGCAGAGTAAACTGTTCTAGAATCCTAAAACTTACCTAAAAAGCCTCTATTTATAGTTTTTAAAACTGCTAACCCTTGACTTGGATTGGACAGGAAGCCGGCGGCTTCCCTTGACTTGGATTGTGGCCTATGTTTAAACTTCAACTTCAAGCAAACACCGTATCTTTCCATATAACTTAAGTCGATGACTTCAATGTAAAGCTGGCGGCTTGATTTCTTTCGAATCAAGGCGAGATTATCTTCAAAATTTAGCTTGAACTTGAACAACACGAAGCTTAAACCGTGTGAAGTAAGCCGGCGGCTTCAGTATAAAGCCGGTGGCTTGGCTGTATGTTGGTTGGTCGCCAAGTTCTTCAATTTATGTGATCAAATCTGGAACTTTCTGGAATTCTCCATGGAAGCCGGCGGCTTCAGTACCTACAGGCCGGCGGCTTTATGGAGTTTTATGCATTTTTTACTATTTTTGTTCCTGTTAGATACATAACTTCAACAAATTATTAAAAATACATATTTTCCATTTTTACCCATTTTAGCGTGTTTTAAAATTAAAATAACTTTAAAATAACAAGATAACTCCTCAAAATGTTATCAAAATACTGTATAATTTAGGAGTTATCAGCTTCCAAACTAATTAACTTCTACACTTGCACTTTATGAAAAACCCCATCTCTTTCCTTTTATACTCCACTTAAAAAATTTTGCCCAGAAGCCCAGGTGGAATGCTGTTCCATTATCTGGAACGTCGTTCTTGTTGCTCGATAGGAAGAAACACCGTTCCATTTCCAGGAACGTCGTTCTTGTGTACTTGAAGTGGAACTCCGTTCCTTTATTAAGAACGTCGTTTCCAATTCGGCCTCTAAATGCTCTATTTAATTTTTCTTCATTTCCTTTGTATTTGTACGTCGTTCTTCAGAACTGGAATGCCCTTTTCTGCATGTCTGTAACAACCCGACTTTTTCCGTTACTATCGTTAATTGTCCGTTAAATGTTTAACGGTGTTTACTTATACTTGTGTGTTTAACAGAATTAAATGCATACTTGATCCTATTGGATTACTTGAATTAATATGTTATATTAATTTATGAACTTGTTTCGGATAGCAAAATAACTAGAAAACGTTACGATTAAGTTAATCGCCTAGAAAGCTTTTCAGTTTACGGAACTCAGAAAAATGGCAAAGTAATTATTTTTAATAATTATTGACTTTACGAAGAACTTATTTAATTTATTATTTATTTAATGAATTAAATCCGGTAATTGCGTTTCAACGACTAGTTAACGTTCCGGAGACCCGGTACGGTTAACGACACTCAAAACGGACCACGCGCGTACAAACAAGTAAGCAAAAACGAGCCCGAACACCCATTAAAGGGCCATTTGGCCGAATACTCCCCCACCCCATTTATGTTTTCGTTTTGGGCTAAGTATTGTGCTAGTGGACTCATTAGAGGCCCTAAACTTGGATAAAAGGAAAATTAAATCACAAACCCTCACACACAAAGATACCAGTCGACTTGTTTTTGCTCCTGCTTCTCCCCTTTTGGCCGTCGACATACAACCCACCACCATCATCATCAATCTTCAAAATTAGACAAAGTTTTGTGCATCAAAGTTTCTCGTTGTATCATTCTACATCTAGTATTGTGCGTTGATTGTGCTAGAAAGGTATAATTGATAACCCTAACTTTTATAAATTAGTTTTTTTGTCAATTACATAGTGTAATCAAGTTTAGTGCTCAATTAATGATGTTTAGTGTTGTCGTTTATCGTTTAATTGATCGATTGATGTTGTTTGCATGAAAATCAAATTTGTATTTGATGAATATGATAATATTGACTTGTGGAATGATCTTGTAATGTGTTTATATGAAAAGGTATTGAAAAACTATTGAATTTGGACTTTGATTTCTCTTAATTTCGTTATCGTATTCTCAAGTTATGTGTAATCGAAGTTTTCGCTAGGGTTTACATGATATACGAATTTTCTGAGTTGTGTGCTTTATGATTTGTCTAATGATTTGTATACCATTGGAATCTTTGTGAAAATTTGTAATGCTCCCGGTGTGTCAAAACGAAGATTCGTGTTTTAAAGTGTGATGAATCTGTTTTCAAAGTTAAACGAAATTATCTAGAGTGAACTAGAAATTGATTGAGGCTTTGATCTTCTGGAATATGTTAGTTTATATGTTCCTTGATGTATTTCATTTGTATGCTAACTTCTGAAAATGTGATTTGCCATGAGTTATAAGCTTGACCAAATGGTATGTCTGTTTGAGTCTAGTTGTGATCTGGAGTTTGCCATGAGTTTATTAATTATGTGCTAAACGTTATACTCGTTTCTTACTATGATGCACGTATTTTAAGAACGTACGATAAATTGCGAATGTGCAAATTGCTAGACTATGAGCTATAACATGTTATATGACTTAGGTTTGACATGTTGACCATGTTTGCATGACCTACTGAGATGTTTGACTTTAAGATGTTCAAAAGTGTGCAGTGCTTAATTTGCCTTTCAAACCTTTAAATTTATATAACCTTTATTATTACACTTTTAACACTCTAACGAGCAACAAAACCCGATCAGAGGTAGTATTTTAGGTTATCGTCCCAAGAGAGCGTGAATGCGTTATAAGTTGTTTATAGATTTGCTCTTATTAAAGAACTAAGGATATTCTTATGTCTTTTACTGGATAGATTCTTATCTCTTAGGAAAGAGATGATTTAAGATAAACAAAATAACAAAATAAGGCAAGAAAGTAAAGATTCAAATTAAACAATTATAAATGGAAGCAGCTACATGAACGAATAACTCATATGAGAATCATATTATGCAAGTTTCATAACTTATATTAACACAAATCAAGATAACAATCATAGACCAATTATTATCCCTAAGCAGGTTAAGACAAGTGTTGCATATCATTTAATAAGCAAGACTTAAAGCATATACTAGACAAGTGATGTGCATGACTAATATCTCAATTCTTACCATTCAATTCAATTACATGATACATATCAACCTTATGATGAAGATTAACATGAAAATAGACTGACAAATTGTATAAGCTATTAAACATCAAGTAGATCAACTTAAGTTACTAGCTGAAAGTCAAGTACTACTTAGTTTTCCTGCAATCATTAATTAAACACATCCAAACATAGGATCTTCAACTAAGCCTAACAATATCAAACTCTATTATATAAGTGTAATTCCAACTAAACAAGTTTATCACTATATGTTGTTTAACTTAGTTGCGTGCAATTCAATTTAACAAGTTTGATGGACTAGATCTAAACAAGTAGCATGAATCAGATAATAGATCGTTGGATCAAGTACTAATCAACCCTAAAATCATGTTATCTAATCATTAAGCATGACAAACAAGTATATTTAAGCAAAACAGATTCGAAATAGTTCAAATATCATCACAGAAACTCGACCATTGGGAAAGATCCAGAAACTACACGGATGAAGCACTGAAGTCGGCGGCTTCCTTCCCATCAAGCCGGCGGCTTGAGGGTGAGGCCGACGGCTTCAGCTGATTGTCTCAGATGAAGTTCAATCTTCGTCCACGTAACCACTATGAACGTTTAGTTCATAGCAGAAGACGAACATAAAAGAATACAGTAAATAAGTTAAATAAAATAATAAAATAAGGATAGAATCATAGCTTAAAAAGAAGGTAGATATAAAATAACTTGAATTAAAACTTGAATCTTGATTACAAAGACTAAATCTAACCTAAGGGTTTAGAGAAAAACCTACAAAAATGACCTAACCAGAATTATTGAATTCTGAAAACTAATACATATGAAAACTGAGACCAGAGGCCTGTATTTATACTGTTTATGTTTGGTGGCTAACCCGGTGGCTTCAGTGGGAAGCTGGCAGCTTGCCTTGAGTCGATGACTCCTTGTGCATGTTAAATTTAATCCGCAAGCTAAATCTTTTAACCGTCATACTTAAGCCGGCGGCTTCAGGCAGGGTCGGCGGCTTCAAAGATCCGCCAGATCTTTCTGATTTTGTCTTGATTTTGTTTCCATTTTTATTTGAACTTGGTCGATAAGTTGAGAAACCGTGTCAACCAGGCCGGCGGCCGGCGGCTTCAGGATGAAGCCGGCGGCTTCCTTTGCCTTTTTATTGATCAACAAGTTCTTTTAATTTTACATCGATTCTGGAACATTCTGGTGTATTCAGCTCCAAGCCGGCGGCTTCCTTGTATCCTTGCCGGCGGCTTCATTTAGCCGATTTGAAATTTTCTTTATTTTTGATCCTTTTTAATACATAACTTTGATAAAATAATTAGAAATACCTTTTTCCCATTTTTGCCAATTTTAGTGTGTTTTGGCATTAAAATGACTCAAAAATATTAAGATAACTCCTCAAAATGTTATTAAAAAACTGTATAATTTAGGAGTTATCAAATTCCACACACTTAAACCTTTACTTGTCCTCAAGTAAACCTTATAAATTATATCATGGGTATTAAAGCAAAATTGCAAAGTCAAAAATATGTCTTAATAAGAAGTTAGTTTTTATTATTCGCAAGAACTAGTCTGAACCAGACCAAGGATTACAAGTAATCCTAATGGCTATTAAATCAAATTTGTACAAGTTTGGTCATCATTGGACTCTTTTGTGTTCTAGAGAATTTTTATAAGTGTATGGTTCTCATTGGAACTCTTTTCTTTTGTTGGTCTTCATTGGGCTCTTTTTCCTTTTTATTTCTTTTGCTTTCATGCTTAGCATTAGCTTTACACTTGGCAAGTTTTCTAAATTGGCCCTTCATTGGGACTCTTTTGCTGCCTCAGTGGTCCATGCTTATTATGCCATATGGTAGTGGCTATAAATTTGCACTCGTTTCACAATTTTTGGCTTTTACTTCTTATCTTAAACAAGTAATTCGATCTCGAAATTGAGAGTAGTTCTATTATTAACATTAAGATTAAGTTAGTAAAAAGACATAAGTTTGACTAAGAATTTATACTTTCGAGAAATCGGAAAAAAAATTAAAATTATACCCATTTTTCAACTTTTTCGGGAAAATTTGATATTATTTTTTTTATAATCTTTTAAGTGATTAATCATTTTCCTCCCCAAACTTAGGGCCTGTTTACTTAGAGCTTTATGAGATTAATTGTCTGGAAGGATTTTTCGGTCAGCCTTTTTCTTGTTTACTTATGACTTATTCGTTAACCCAGACTTGCTAGAGGGTTGTATGGCTCACCTCCAAAACCTATGTACTCCACATACATGAAATGTCCCGTTCTTATTGATTAAAAACGTTCCATATTAATTGATTTCGTTGCGAGGTTTTGACCTCTATATGAGACGTTTTTCAAAGACTGCATTCATTTTTAAAACAAACCATAACCTTTATTTCATAAATAAAGGTTTAAAAAGCTTTACGTAGATTATCAAATAATGATAATCTAAAATATCCTGTTTACACACGACCATTACATAATGGTTTACAATACAAATATGTTACATTGAAATCAGTTTCTTGAATGCAGTTTTTACACAATATCATACAAACATGGACTCCAAATCTTGTCCTTATTTTAGTATGCAACAGCGGAAGCTCTTAATATTCACCTGAGAATAAACATGCTTTAAACGTCAACAAAAATGTTGGTGAGTTATAGGTTTAACCTATATATATCAAATCGTAACAATAGACCACAAGATTTCATATTTCAATACACATCCCATACATAGAGATAAAAATCATTCATATGGTGAACACCTGGTAACCGACAATTACAAGATGCATATATAAGAATATCCCCATCATTCCGGGACACCCTTCGGATATGATATAAATTTCGAAGTACTAAAGCATCCGGTACTTTGGATGGGGTTTGTTAGGCCCAATAGATCTATCTTTAGGATTCGCGTCAATTAGGGTGTCTGTTCCCTAATTCTTAGATTACCAGACTTAATAAAAAGGGGCATATTCGATTTCGATAATTCAACCATAGAATGTAGTTTCACGTACTTGTGTCTATTTTGTAAATCATTTATAAAACCTGCATGTATTCTCATCCCAAAAATATTAGATTTTAAAAGTGGGACTATAACTCACTTTCACAGATTTTTACTTCGTCGGGAAGTAAGACTTGACCACTGTTGATTCACGAACCTATAACAATATATACATATATATTAAAGTATGTTCAAAATATATTTACAACACTTTTAATATATTTTGATGTTTTAAGTTTATTAAGTCAGCTGTCCTCGTTAGTAACCTATAACTAGTTGTCCACAGTTAGATGTACAGAAATAAATCGATAAATATTATCTTGAATCAATCCACGACCCAGTGTATACGTATCTCAGTATTGATCACAACTCAAACTATATATATTTTGGAATCAACCTCAACCCTGTATAGCTAACTCCAACATTCACATATAGAGTGTCTATGGTTGTTCCGAAATATATATAGATGTGTCGACATGATAGGTCGAAACATTGTATACGTGTCTATGGTATCCCAAGATTACATAATATACAATACAAGTTGATTAAGTTATGGTTGGAATAGATTTGTTACCAATTTTCACGTAGCTAAAATGAGAAAAAATTATCCAATCTTGTTTTACCCATAACTTCTTCATTTTAAATCCTTTTTGAGTGAATCAAATTGCTATGGTTTCATATTGAACTCTATTTTATGAATCTAAACAGAAAAAGTATAGGTTTATAGTCGGAAAAATAAGTTACAAGTCGTTTTTGTAAAGGTAGTCATTTCAGTCGAAAGAACGACGTCTAGATGACCATTTTAGAAAACATACTTCCACTTTGAGTTTAACCATAATTTTTGGATATAGTTTCATGTTCATAATAAAAATCATTTTCTCAGAATAACAACTTTTAAATCAAAGTTTATCATAGTTTTTAATTAACTAACCCAAAACAGCCCGCGGTGTTACTACGACGTCGTAAATCCGGTTTTACGGTGTTTTTCGTGTTTCCAGGTTTTAAATCATTAAGTTAGCATATCATATAGATATAGAACATGTGTTTAGTTAATTTTAAAAGTCAAGTTAGAAGGATTAACTTTTGTTTGCGAACAAGTTTAGAATTAACTAAACTATGTTCTAGTGATTACAAGTTTAAACCTTCGAATAAGATAGCTTTATATGTATGAATCGAATGATGTTATGAACATCATTACTACCTTAATTTCCTTGGATAAACCTACTGGAAAAGAGAAAAATGGATCTAGCTTCAATGGATCCTTGGATGGCTCGAAGTTCTTGAAGCAGAATCATGACACGAAAACAAGTTCAAGTAAGATCATCACTTGAAATAAGATTGTTATAGTTATAGAAATTGAACCAAAGTTTGAATATGATTATTACCTTGTATTAGAATGATAACCTACTGTAAGAAACAAAGATTTCTTGAGGTTGGATGATCACCTTACAAGATTGGAAGTGAGCTAGCAAACTTGAAAGTATTCTTGATTTTATGAAACTAGAACTTTTGGAATTTATGAAGAACACTTAGAACTTGAAGATAGAACTTGAGAGAGATCAATTAGATGAAGAAAATTGAAGAATGAAAGTGTTTGTAGGTGTTTTTGGTCATTGGTGTATGGATTAGATATAAAGGATATGTAATTTTGTTTTCATGTAAATAAGTCATGAATGATTACTCATATTTTTGTAATTTTATGAGATATTTCATGCTAGTTTCCAAATAATGGTTCCCACATGTGTTAGGTGACTCACATGGGCTGCTAAGAGCTGATCATTGGAGTGTATATACCAATAGTACATACATCTAAAAGCTGTGTATTGTACGAGTACGAATACGGGTGCATACGAGTAGAATTGTTGATGAAACTGAACGAGGATGTAATTGTAAGCATTTTTGTTAAGTAGAAGTATTTTGATAAGTGTATTGAAGTCTTTCAAAAGTGTATAAATACATATTAAAACACTACATGTATATACATTTTAACTGAGTCGTTAAGTCATCGTTAGTCGTTACATGTAAGTGTTGTTTTGAAACATTTAGGTTAACGATCTTGTTAAATGTTGTTAACCCAATGTTTATAATATCAAATGAGATTTTAAATTATTATATTATCATGATATTATCATGTATGAATATCTCTTAATATGATATATATACATTAAATGTCTTTACAACGATAATCGTTACATATATGTCTCGTTTAAAAATCATTAAGTTAGTAGTCTTGTTTTTACATATGTAGTTCATTGTTAATATACTTTATGATATGTTTTCTTATCATAGTATCATGTTAACTATATATATATATCCATATATATGTCATCATATAGTTTTTACAAGTTTTAACGTTCGTGAATCACCGATCAACTTGGGTGGTCAATTGTCTATATAAAACATATTTCAATTAATCAAGTCTTAAAAAGTTTGATTGCTTAACATGTTGGAAACATTTAATCATGTAAATATCAATCTCAATTAATATATATAAACATGGAAAAGTTCGGGTCACTACAGTACATACTCGTTAAATAAATTTCGTCACGAAATTTTAAGCTGTTGAAGGTGTTGACGAATCTTCTGGAAATAGATGCGGGTATTTCTTCTTCATCTGATCTTCACGCTCCCAGGTGAACTCGGGTCCTCTACGAGCATTCCATCGAACCTTAACAATTGGTATCTTGTTTTGCTTAAGTCTTTTAACCTCACGATCCATTATTTCGACGGGTTCTTCGATGAATTGAAGTTTTTTGTTGATTTGGATTTCATCTAACGGAATAGTGAGATCTTTTTTAGCAAAACATTTCTTTAAATTCGAGACGTGGAAAGTGTTATGTACAGCCGCGATTTGTTGAGGTAACTCTAGTCGGTAAGCTACTGGTCCGACATGATCAATAATCTTGAATGGTCCAATATACCTTAGATTTAATTTCCCTCGTTTACCAAATCGAACAACGCCTTTCCAAGGTGCAACTTTAAGCATGACCATCTCTCCAATTTCAAATTCTATATCTTTTCTTTTAATGTCAGTGTAGCTCTTTTGTCGACTTTGGGCGGTTTTCAACCGTTGTTGAATTTGGATGATCTTCTCGGTAGTTTCTTGTATAATCTCCGGACCCGTAATCTGTCTATCTCCCACTTCACTCCAACAAATCGGAGACTTGCACTTTCTACCATAAAGTGCGTCAAACGGCGCCATCTCAATGCTTGAATGGTAGCTGTTGTTGTAGGAAAATTCTGCTAACGGTAGATGTCGATCCCAACTGTTTCCGAAATCAATAACACATGCTCGTAGCATGTCTTCAAGCGTTTGTATCGTCCTTTCGCTCTGCCCATCAGTTTGTGGATGATAGGCAGTACTCATGTCTAGACGAGTTCCTAATGCTTGCTGTAATGTCTGCCAGAATCTTGAAATAAATCTGCCATCCCTATCAGAGATAATAGAGATTGGTATTCCATGTCTGGAGACGACTTCCTTCAAATACAGTCGTGCTAACTTCTCCATCTTGTCATCTTCTCTTATTGGTAGGAAGTGTGCTGATTTGGTGAGACGATCAACTATTACCCAAATAGTATCAAAACCACTTGCAGTCCTTGGCAAATTAGTGATGAAATCCATGGTAATGTTTTCCCATTTCCATTCCGGGATTTCGGGTTGTTGAAGTAGACCTGATGGTTTCTGATGCTCAGCTTTGACCTTAGAACACGCCAAACATTCTCCTACGTATTTAGCAACATCGGCTTTCATACCCGGCCACCAAAAATGTTTCTTGAGATCCTTGAACATCTTCCCCGTTCCAGGATGTATTGAGTATCTGGTTTTATGAGCTTCTCTAAGTACCATTTCTCTCATATCTCCAAATTTTGGTACCCAAATCCTTTCAGCCCTATACCGGGTTCCGTCTTCCCGAATATTAAGATGCTTCTCCGATCCTTTGGGTATTTCATCCTTTAAATTTCCCTCTTTTAAAACTCCTTGTTGCGCCTCCTTTATTTGAGTAGTAATGTTATTATGAATCATTATATTCATAGATTTTACTCGAATGGGTTCTCTGTCCTTCCTGCTCAAGGCATCGGCTACCACATTTGCCTTCCCCGGGTGGTAACGAATCTCAAAGTCGTAATCATTCAATAATTCAATCCACCTACGCTGCCTCATATTCAGTTGTTTCTGATTAAATATGTGTTGAAGACTTTTGTGGTCGGTATATATAATACTTTTGACCCCATATAAGTAGTGCCTCCAAGTCTTTAATGCAAAAACAACCGCGCCTAATTCCAAATCATGCGTCGTATAATTTTGTTCGTGAATCTTCAATTGTCTAGACGCATAAGCAATCACCTTCGTTCGTTGCATTAATACACAACCGAGACCTTGCTTTGATGCATCACAATAAATCACAAAATCATCATTCCCTTCAGGCAATGACAATATAGGTGCCGTAGTTAGCTTTTTCTTCAATAACTGAAACGCTTTCTCTTGTTCATCATTCCATTCAAATTTCTTCCCTTTATGCGTTAATGCAGTCAAGGGTTTTGCTATTCTGGAAAAGTCTTGGATGAACCTTCTGTAGTAACCAGCTAGTCCTAAAAACTGGCGTATGTGTTTCGGAGTTTTCGGGGTTTCCCACTTTTCAACAGTTTCTATCTTTGTCGGATCCACCTTAATACCTTCTTTGTTCACTATGTGACCGAGGAATTGAACTTCTTCCAACCAAAATGCACACTTTGAAAACTTAGCGTACAATTCTTCCTTCCTCAATACTTCTAACACCTTTCTCAAATGTTCACCGTGTTCTTGGTCATTCTTTGAGTAAATAAGTATGTCATCAATGAAAACAATGACAAACTTGTCAAGGTATGGTCCACACACTCGGTTCATAAGGTCCATGAACACAGCTGGTGCATTAGTTAAACCAAACGGCATGACCATAAACTCGTAATGACCGTAACGTGTTCTGAAAGCAGTCTTTGGAATATCATCTTCTTTCACCCGCATTTGATGATACCCGGAACGTAAGTCAATCTTTGAATAAACAGACGAGCCTTATAGTTGATCAAATAAGTCGTCGATTCTCGGTAGTGGGTAGCGGTTCTTGATGGTAAGTTTGTTCAACTCTCGGTAGTCGATACACAACCTGAATGTACCATCTTTCTTCTTGACAAACAAAACAGGAGCTCCCCACGGTGATGTGCTTGGTCGAATGAAACCACGCTCTAAAAGTTCTTGTAATTGGCTTTGCAGTTCTTTCATCTCGCTGGGTGCGAGTCTGTAAGGAGCACGAGCTATTGGTGCAGCTCCTGGTACAAGATCTATTTGAAATTCAACGGATCGATGTGGGGGTAATCCCGGTAATTCTTTCGGAAATACATCGGGAAATTCTTTTGCAATGGGAACATCATTGATGCTCTTTTCTTCAGTTTGTACTTTCTCGACGTGTGCTAGAACAGCATAGCAACCTTTTCTTATTAGTTTTTGTGCCTTCAAATTACTAATAAGTTGTAGCTTCGTGTTGCCCTTTTCTCCGTACACCATTAAGGGTTTTCCTTTTTCTCGTATAATGCGAATTGCATTTTTGTAACAAACGATCTCCAATTTCACTTCTTTCAACCAGTCCATACCGATTATCACATCAAAACTCCCTAACTCTACTGGTATCAAATCAATCTTAAATGTTTCGCTAACCAGTTTAATTTCTCGATTCCGACATATATTATCTGCTGAAATTAATTTAACATTTGCTAATTCGAGTAAAAATTTACTATCCAAAGGCGTCAATGGACAACTTAATTTAGCACAAAAATCTCTACTCATATAGCTTCTATCCGCACCCGAATCAAATAAAACGTAAGCAGATTTATTGTCAATAAGAAACGTACCCGTAACAAGCTCCGGGTCTTCCTGTGCCTCTACCGTATTAATATTGAAAACTCTTCCACGGCCTTGTCCATTCGTGTTCTCCTGGTTCGGGCAATTTCTAATAATGTGGCCTGGTTTTCCACATTTATAACAAACTACATTGGCATAACTTGCTCCGACACTACTTGCTCCGCCATTACTCGTTCCGACACCATTTGTTCCTTTCGTTCTATTAACCCCTGGTCCGTAGACCTCACACTTCGCCGCGCTATGACCATTTCTTTTACAATTGTTGCAAAATTTGGTGCAGAACCCCGAGTGATTCTTTTCACACCTTTGGCATAGCTGCTTCTAATTGTTGTTGTTGTTGCGGTTATTATTGTTGTTGGGATGATTGTTGTAGTTGCTGTTGTTGTTGTTGTTGTTGTTGTTGTTGGGCCGTTTGTTGTAGTTGCGATTGATGTTGCGATTGTTGGGATAATTGTTGCGATTATTGTTGTAATTGCTGTTGTTGTTGTATTGGTGATTCTTATCACCGTTTTCCTCCCACTTTCTTTTGACTTGCTTCACATTGGCCTCTTCAGCAGTCTGTTCTTTAATTCTTTCTTCAATCTAGTTCACTAGTTTGTGAGCCATTCTACATGCCTATTGTATGGAGGCGGGCTCGTGTGAACTTATATCTTCTTGGATTCTTTCCGGTAATCCTTTCACAAACGCGTCGATCTTCTCTTCCTCATCTTCGAATGCTCCCGGACACAATAGGCACAATTCTGTGAATCGTCTTTCGTACGTGGTAATATCAAATCCTTGGGTTCGTAACCCTCTAAGTTCTGTCTTGAGCTTATTGACCTCGGTTCTGGGACGGTACTTCTCGTTCATCAAGTGCTTGAATGCTGACCACGGTAGTGCGTACGCATCATCTTGTCCCACTTGCTCTAGATATGTATTCCACCATGTTAACGCAGAACCTGTGAAGGTATGCGTAGCGTACTTTACTTTGTCCTCTTCAGTACACTTACTTATGGCAAACACCGATTCAACCTTCTCGGTCCACCGTTTCAATCCGATCGGTCCTTCGGTTCCATCAAATTCCAAAGGTTTGCAGGCAGTGAATTCTTTGTAGGTGCATCCTACACGATTTCCTGTACTGCTAGATCCAAGGTTATTGTTGGTATGTAGTGCAGCCTGTACTGCGGCTATGTTTGAAGCTAGAAAAGTACGGAATTCCTCTTCATTCATATTCACGGTGTGTCGAGTAGTCGGTGCCATTTCCTTCAAAATAGTTAAATGGAACAAGTTAATCATACAGAATATTAAGAGTAGTTAATAGTATTTCGCAGCATAATATAAACTCATTTATAAAAGCTTTTTCTTCATATTAGCGTTTTATAAGTTTAAATTCGGGTAGTACCTACCCGTTAAGTTCATACTTAGTAGCTAATATACAATTCAACTACTACAATTCTATATGAAAAACTGATTATAATAATATTTCGCGTTCAAACTTTTATACAATATTTTACAAACTTACAATACCGCTTATTTTACATAAAGCATGAAATATAGCACACAATAACTTTGATACAAGATAGTTGTGAAGACAATTCTAGCTAGTACACAAGTCGTTCAGCAAAGGCAATAAAGACACGTAATTCATACGTCCAGAAACAAGTCATGCATTCTGGTTTTACTAGGACTACTTCCCATCCTTGGTCTTGTGCAACATAACCGTTATGGCCGTTGATAAGACAGCGTGTTGTAACGTCATCAAAGGGACGAGGGTTACGTAATGTCCAACAGTCCCGTAATAATCTAAAAACCTCATTTCTTACCCCAATTACCGACTCCGTCACTTGTGGAAACGTTTTGTTTAATAGTTGTAGCCCGATGTTCTTGTTCTCACTTTGGTGAGAAGCGAACATTACTAATCCGTAAGCATAACATGCTTCTTTATGTTGCATGTTAGCCGCTTTTTCTAAATCACGAAGTCCAATATTCGGATATATTGAGTCAAAATAATTTCTTAACCTGTTGCGTAAAATAGCATTTGGGTTCCCCGCAATATATGCGTCAAAGTAAACACATCGTAACTTATGAGTTTCCCAATGTGATATCCCCCATCTTTCAAACGAAAGTCTCTTATAAACCAAGACATTCTTGGAACGTTCTTCGAATGTCTTACAAACTGATCTCGCCTTAAATAGTTGTGCCGAAGAATTCTGGCCGACTCTAGACAAGATTTCATCAATCATGTCTCCGGGTAGGTCTCTTAAAATATTGGGTTGTCTATCCATTTTGTGTTTTTAAACTGTAAACTAGACAAGAGTTAGATTCATAAAAAAATACTTATTAATACAAGCAATTTTTACATATATCATAAAGCATAAGAACACTATATTACATATATTACACCACACGAATACAACTATCTTATTCCGACTCGCTCGTTTCTTCTTCTTCGGTTTTGGTTCGTTTTGCCAAGTTTCTAGGGATATATGATGTTCCCCTAATACGAGCCGTCGTTGTCCACATTGGTTTAGAAAAACCTGGTGGTTTAGAGGTTCCCGGTGAAATGTCCCGTTCTTATTGATTAAAAACGTTCCATATTAATTGATTTCGTTGCGAGGTTTTGACCTCTATATGAGACGTTTTTCAAAGACTGCATTCATTTTTAAAACAAACCATAACCTTTATTTCATAAATAAAGGTTTAAAAAGCTTTACGTAGATTATCAAATAATGATAATCTAAAATATCCTGTTTACATACGACCATTACATAATGGTTTACAATACAAATATGTTACATCGAAATCAGTTTCTTGAATGCAGTTTTAACACAATATCATACAAACATGGACTCCAAATCTTGTCCTTATTTTAGTATGCAACAGCGGAAGCTCTTAATATTCACCTGAGAATAAACATGCTTTAAACGTCAACGAAAATGTTGGTGAGTTATAGGTTTAACCTATATATATCAAATCGTAACAATAGACCACAAGATTTCATATTTCAATACACATCCCATACATAGAGATAAAAATCATTCATATGGTGAACACCTGGTAACCGACAATAACAAGATGCATATATAAGAATATCCCCATCATTCCGGGACACCCTTCGGATATGATATAAATTTCGAAGTACTAAAGCATCCGGTACTTTGGATGGGGTTTGTTAGGCCCAATAGATCTATCTTTAGGATTCGCGTCAATTAGGGTGTCTGTTCCCTAATTCTTAGATTACCAGACTTAATAAAAAGGGGCATATTCGATTTCGATAATTCAACCATAGAATGTAGTTTCACGTACTTGTGTCTATTTTGTAAATCATTTATAAAACCTGCATGTATTCTCATCCCAAAAATATTAGATTTTAAAAGTGGGACTATAACTCACTTTCACAGATTTTTACTTCGTCGGGAAGTAAGACTTGGCCACTGTTGATTCACGAACCTATAACAATATATACATATATATTAAAGTATGTTCAAAATATATTTACAACACTTTTAATATATTTTGATGTTTTAAGTTTATTAAGTCAGCTGTCCTCGTTAGTAACCTACAACTAGTTGTCCACAGTTAGATGTACAGAAATAAATCGATAAATATTATCTTGAATCAATCCACGACCCAGTGTATACGTATCTCAGTATTGATCACAACTCAAACTATATATATTTTGGAATCAACCTCAACCCTGTATAGCTAACTCCAACATTCACATATAGAGTGTCTATGGTTGTTCCGAAATATATACAGATGTGTCGACATGATAGGTCGAAACATTGTATACGTGTCTATGGTATCTCAAGATTACATAATATATAATACAAGTTGATTAAGTTATGGTTGGAATAGATTTGTTACCAATTTTCACGTAGCTAAAATGAGAAAAATTATCCAATCTTGTTTTACCCATAACTTCTTCATTTTAAATCCGTTTTGAGTGAATCAAATTGCTATGGTTTCATATTGAACTCTATTTTATGAATCTAAACAAAAAAAGTATAGGTTTCTAGTCGGAAAAATAAGTTACAAGTCGTTTTTGTAAAGGTAGTCATTTCAGTCGAAAGAACGACGTCTAGATGACCATTTTAGAAAACATACTTCCACTTTGAGTTTAACCATAATTTTTGGATATAGTTTCATGTTCATAATAAAAATCATTTTCTCAGAATAACAACTTTTAAATCAAAGTTTATCATAGTTTTTAATTAACTAACCCAAAACAGCCCGCGGTGTTACTACGACGGCGTAAATCCGGTTTTACGGTGTTTTTCGTGTTTCCAGGTTTTAAATCATTAAGTTAGCATATCATATAGATATAGAACATGTGTTTAGTTGATTTTAAAAGTCAAGTTAGAAGGATTAACTTTTGTTTGCGAACAAGTTTAGAATTAACTAAACTATGTTCTAGTGATTACAAGTTTAAACCTTCGAATAAGATAGCTTTATATGTATGAATCGAATGATGTTATGAACATCATTACTACCTTAAGTTCCTTGGATGAACCTACTGGAAAAGAGAAAAATGGATCTAGCTTCAATGGATCCTTGGATGGCTCAAAGTTCTTGAAGCAAAATCATGACACGAAAACAAGTTCAAGTAAGATCATCACTTGAAATAAGATTGTTATAGTTATAGAAATTGAACCAAAGTTTGAATATGATTATTACCTTGTATTAGAATGATAACCTACTGTAAGAAACAAAGATTTCTCGAGGTTGGATGATCACCTTACAAGATTGGAAGTGAGCTAGCAAACTTGAAAGTATTCTTGATTTTATGAAACTAGAACTTTTGGAATTTATGAAGAACACTTAGAACTTGAAGATAGAACTTGAGAGAGTTCAATTAGATGAAGAAAATTGAAGAATGAAAGTGTTTGTAGGTGTTTTTGGTCGTTGGTGTATGGATTAGATATAAAGGATATGTAATTTTGTTTTCATGTAAATAAGTCATGAATGATTACTCATATTTTTGTAATCTTATGAGATATTTCATGCTAGTTGCCAAATGATGGTTCCCACATGTGTTAGGTGACTCACATGGGCTGCTAAGAGCTGATCATTGGAGTGTATATACCAATAGTACATACATCTAAAAGCTGTGTATTGTACGAGTACGAATACGGGTGCATACGAGTAGAATTGTTGATGAAACTGAACGAGGATGTAATTGTAAGAATTTTTGTTAAGTAGAAGTATTTTGATAAGTGTATTGAAGTATTTCAAAAGTGTATAAATACATATTAAAACACTACATGTATATACATTTTAACTGAGTCGTTAAGTCATCGTTAGTCGTTACATGTAAGTGTTGTTTTGAAACCTTTAGGTTAACGATCTTGTTAACTGTTGTTAACCCAATGTTTATAATATCAAATGAGATTTTAAATTATTATATTATCATGATATTATCATGTATGAATATCTCTTAATATGATATATATACATTAAATGTCTTTACAACGATAATCGTTACATATATGTCTCGTTTAAAAATCATTAAGTTAGTAGTCTTGTTTTTACATATGTAGTTCATTGTTAATATACTTAATGATATGTTTACTTATCATAGTATCATATTAACTATATATATATCCATATATATGTCATCATATAGTTTTTACAAGTTTTAACGTTCGTGAATCACCGATCAACTTGGGTGGTCAATTGTCTATATGAAACATATTTCAATTAATCAAGTCTTAACAAGTTTGATTGCTTAACATGTTGGAAACATTTAATCATGTAAATATCAATCTCAATTAATATATATAAACATGGAAAAGTTCAGGTCACTACAGTACCTACTCGTTAAATAAATTTCGTCCCGAAATTTTAAGCTGTTGAAGGTGTTGACGAATCTTCTGGAAATAGATGCGGGTATTTCTTCTTCATCTGATCTTCATGCTCCCAGGTGAACTCGGGTCCTCTACGAGCATTCCATCGAACCTTAACAATTGGTATCTTATTTTGCTTAAGTCTTTTAACCTCACGATCCATTATTTCGACGGGTTCTTCGATGAATTGAAGTTTTTCGTTGACTTGGATTTCATCTAACGGAATAGTGAGATCTTCTTTAGCAAAACATTTCTTTAAATTCGAGACGTGGAAAGTGTTATGTACAGCCGCGAGTTGTTGAGGTAACTCTAGTCGGTAAGCTACTGGTCCGACACGATCAATAATCTTGAATGGTCCAATATACCTTGGATTTAATTTCCCTCGTTTACCAAATCGAACAACGCCTTTCCAAGGTGCAACTTTAAGCATGACCATCTCTCCAATTTCAAATTCTATATCTTTTCTTTTAATGTCAGTGTAGCTCTTTTGTCGACTTTGGGCGGTTTTCAACCGTTGTTGAATTTGGATGATCTTCTCGGTAGTTTCTTGTATAATCTCCGGACCCGTAATCTGTCTATCCCCCACTTCACTCCAACAAATCGGAGACCTGCACTTTCTACCATAAAGTGCTTCAAACGGTGCCATCTCAATGCTTGAATGGTAGCTGTTGTTGTAGGAAAATTCTGCTAACGGTAGATGTCGATCCCAACTGTTTCCGAAATCAATAACACATGCTCGTAGCATGTCTTCAAGCGTTTGTATCGTCCTTTCGCTCTGCCCATCAGTTTGTGGATGATAGGCAGTACTCATGTCTAGACGAGTTCCTAATGTTTGCTGTAATGTCTGCCAGAATCTTGAAATAAATCTACCATCCCTATCAGAGATAATAGAGATTGGTATTCCATGTCTGGAGACGACTTCCTTCAAATACAGTCGTGCTAACTTCTCCATCTTGTCATCTTCTCTTATTGGCAGGAAGTGTGCTGATTTGGTGAGACGATCAACTATTACCCAAATAGTATCAAAACCACTTGCAGTCCTTGGCAATTTAGTGATGAAATCCATGGTAATGTTTTCCCATTTCCATTCCGGGATTTCGGGTTGTTGAAGTAGACCTGATGGTTTCTGATGCTCAGCTTTGACCTTAGAACACGTCAAACATTCTCCTACATATTTAGCAACATCGGCTTTCATACCCGGCCACCAAAAATGTTTCTTGAGATCCTTGTACATCTTCCCCGTTCCAGGATGTATTGAGTATCTGGTTTTATGAGCTTCTCTAAGTACCATTTCTCACATATCTCCAAATTTTGGTACCCAAATCCTTTCAGCCCTATACCGGGTTCCGTCTTCCCGAATATTAAGATGCTTCTCCGATCCCTTGGGTATTTCATCCTTTAAATTTCCCTCTTTTAAAACTCCTTGTTGCGCCTCCTTTATTTGAGTAGTAAGGTTATTATGAATCATTATATTCATAGATTTTACTCGAATGGGTTCTCTGTCCTTCCTGCTCAAGGCATCGGCTACCACATTTGCCTTCCCCGGGTGGTAACGAATCTCAAAGTCGTAATCATTCAATAATTCAATCCACCTACGCTGCCTCATATTCAGTTGTTTCTGATTAAATATGTGTTGAAGACTTTTGTGGTCGGTATATATAATACTTTTGACCCCATATAAGTAGTGCCTCCAAGTCTTTAATGCAAAAACAACTGCGCCTAATTCCAAATCATGCGTCGTATAATTTTGTTCGTGAATCTTCAATTGTCTAGACGCATAAGCAATCACCTTCGTTCGTTGCATTAATACACAACCGAGACCTTGCTTTGATGCGTCACAATAAATCACAAAATCATCATTCCCTTCAGGCAATGACAATATAGGTGCCGTAGTTAGCTTTTTCTTCAATAACTGAAACGCTTTCTCTTGTTCATCATTCCATTCAAATTTCTTCCCTTTATGCGTTAATGCAGTCAAGGGTTTTGCTATTCTGGAAAAGTCTTGGATGAACCTTCTGTAGTAACCAGCTAGTCCTAAAAACTGGCGTATGTGTTTCGGAGTTTTCGGGGTTTCCCACTTTTCAACAGTTTCTATCTTTGCCGGATCCACCTTAATACCTTCTTTGTTCACTATGTGACCGAGGAATTGAACTTCTTCCAACCAAAATGCACACTTTGAAAACTTAGCGTACAATTCTTCCTTCCTCAATACTTCTAACACCTTTCTCAAATGTTCACCGTGTTCTTGGTCATTCTTTGAGTAAATAAGTATGTCATCAATGAAAACAATGACAAACTTGTCAAGGTATGGTCCACACACTCGGTTCATAAGGTCCATGAACACAGCTGGTGCATTAGTTAAACCAAACGGCATGACCATAAACTCGTAATGACCGTAACGTGTTCTGAAAGCAGTCTTTGGAATATCATCTTCTTTCACCCGCATTTGATGATACCCGGAACGTAAGTCAATCTTTGAATAAACAGACGAGCCTTGTAGTTGATCAAATAAGTCGTCGATTCTCGGTAGTGGGTAGCGGTTCTTGATGGTAAGTTTTTTCAACTCTCGGTAGTCGATACACAACCTGAATGTACCATCTTTCTTCTTGACAAACAAAACAGGAGCTCCCCACGGTGATGTGCTTGGTCGAATGAAACCACGCTCTAAAAGTTCTTGTAATTGGCTTTGCAGTTCTTTCATCTCGCTGGGTGCGAGTCTGTAAGGAGCACGAGCTATTGGTGCAGCTCCTGGTACAAGATCTATTTGAAATTCAACGGATCGATGTGGGGGTAATCCCGGTAATTCTTTCGGAAATACATCGGGAAATTCTTTTGCGACGGGAACATCATTGATGCTCTTTTCTTCAGTTTGTACTTTCTCGACGTGTGCTAGAACAGCATAGCAACCTTTTCTTATTAGTTTTTGTGCCTTCAAATTACTAATAAGATGTAGCTTCGTGTTGCCCTTTTCTCCGTACACCATTAAGGGTTTTCCTTTTTCTCGTATAATGCGAATTGCATTTTTGTAACAAACGATCTCTGCTTTCACTTCTTTCAACCAGTCCATACCGATTATCACATCAAAACTCCCTAACTCTATTGGTATCAAATCAATCTTAAATGTTTCGCTAACCAGTTTAATTTCTCGATTCCGACATATATTATCTGCTGAAATTAATTTACCATTTGCTAATTCGAGTAAAAATTTACTATCCAAAGGCGTCAATGGACAACTTAATTTAGCACAAAAATCTCTACTCATATAGCTTCTATCCGCACCCGAATCAAATAAAACGTAAGCAGATTTATTGTCAATAAGAAACGTACCCGTAACAAGCTCCGGGTCTTCCTGTGCCTCTACCGCATTAATATTGAAAACTCTTCCACGGCCTTGTCCATTCGTGTTCTCCTGGTTCGGGCAATTTCTAATAATGTGGCCTGGTTTTCCACATTTATAACAAACTACATTGGCATAACTTGCTCCGACACTACTTGCTCCGCCATTACTCGTTCTGACACCATTTGTTCCTTTCGTTCTATTAACCCCTGGTCCGTAGACCTCACACTTCGCCGCGCTATGACCATTTCTTTTACACTTGTTGCAAAATTTGGTGCAGAACCCCGAGTGATTCTTTTCACACCTTTGGCATAGTTGCTTCTGATTGTTGTTGTTGTTGCGGTTATTATTGTTGTTGGGATGATTGTTGTAGTTGCTGTTGTTGTTGTTGTTGTTGTTGTTGGGCCGTTTGTTGTAGTTGCGATTGATGTTGCGATTGTTGGGATAATTGTTGCGATTATTGTTGTAATTGCTGTTGTTGTTGTATTGGTGATTCTTATCACCGTTTTCCTCCCACTTTCTTTTGACTTGCTTCACATTGGCCTCTTCAGCAGTCTGTTCTTTAATTCTTTCTTCAATCTGGTTCACTAGTTTGTGAGCCATTCTACATGCCTGTTGTATGGAGGCGGGCTCGTGTGAACTTATATCTTCTTGGATTCTTTCCGGTAATCCTTTCACAAACGCGTCGATCTTCTCTTCCTCATCTTCGAATGCTCCCGGACACAATAGGCACAATTCTGTGAATCGTCTTTCGTACGTGGTAATATCAAATCCTTGGGTTCGTAACCCTCTAAGTTCTGTCTTGAGCTTATTGACCTCGGTTCTGGGACGGTACTTCTCGTTCATCAAGTGCTTGAATGCTGACCACGGTAGTGCGTACGCATCATCTTGTCCCACTTGCTCTAGATAGGTATTCCACCATGTTAACGCAGAACCTGTGAAGGTATGCGTAGCGTACTTCACTTTGTCCTCTTCAGTACACTTACTTATGGCAAACACCGATTCAACCTTCTCGGTCCACCGTTTCAATCCGATCGGTCCTTCGGTTCCATCAAATTCCAAAGGTTTGCAGGCAGTGAATTCTTTGTAGGTGCATCCTACACGATTTCCTGTACTGCTAGATCCAAGGTTATTGTTGGTATGTAGCGCAGCCTGTACTGCGGCTATGTTTGAAGCTAGAAAAGTACGGAATTCCTCTTCATTCATATTCACGGTGTGTCGAGTAGTCGGTGCCATTTCCTTCAAAATAGTTAAATGGAACAAGTTAATCATACAGAATATTAAGAGTAGTTAATAGTATTTCGTAGCATAATATGAACTCATTTATAAAAGCTTTTTCTTCATATTAGCGTTTTATAAGTTTAAATTCGGGTAGTACCTACCCGTTAAGTTCATACTTAGTAGCTAATATACAATTCAACTACTACAATTCTATATGAAAAACTGATTATAATAATATTTCGCGTTCAAACTTTTATACAATATTTTACAAACTTACAATACCGCTTATTTTACATAAAGCATGAAATATAGCACACAATAACTTTGATACAAGATAGTTGTGAAGACAATTCTAGCTAGTACACAAGTCGTTCGGCAAAGGCAATAAAGACACGTAATTCATACGTCCAGAAACAAGTCATGCATTCTGGTTTTACTAGGACTACTTCCCATCCTTGGTCTTGTGCAACATAACCGTTATGGCCGTTGATAAGACAGCGTGTTGTAACGTCATCAAAGGGACGAGGGTTACGTAATGTCCAACAGTCCCGTAATAATCTAAAAACCTCATTTCTTACCCCAATTACCGACTCCGTCACTTGTGGAAACGTTTTGTTTAATAGTTGTAGCCCGATGTTCTTGTTCTCACTTTGGTGAGAAGCGAACATTACTAATCCGTAAGCATAACATGCTTCTTTATGTTGCATGTTAGCCGCTTTTTCTAAATCACGAAGTCCAATATTCGGATATATTGAGTCAAAATAATTTCTTAACCCGTTGCGTAAAATAGCATTTGGGTTCCCCGCAATATATGCGTCAAAGTAAACACATCGTAATTTATGGGTTTCCCAATGTGATATCCCCCATCTTTCAAACGAAAGTCTCTTATAAACCAAGACATTCTTGGAACGTTCTTCGAATGTCTTACAAACTGATCTCGCCTTAAATAGTTGTGCCGAAGAATTCTGGCCGACTCTAGACAAGATTTCATCAATCATGTCTCCGGGTAGGTCTCTTAAAATATTGGGTTGTCTATCCATTTTGTGTTTTTAAACTGTAAAATAGACAAGAGTTAGTTTCATAAAAAAATACTTATTAATACAAGCAATTTTTACATATATCATAAAGCATAAGAACACTATATTACGTATATTACACCACACGAATACAACTATCTTATTCCGACTCGCTCGTTTCTTCTTCTTCGGTTTTGGTTCGTTTTGCCAAGTTTCTAGGGATATATGATGTTCCCCTAATACGAGCCGTCGTTGTCCACATTGGTTTAGAAAAACCTGGTGGTTTAGAGGTTCCCGGGTCATTGTTACAACTTAAGGACTTCGGGGGTTGACGATACATATAAAGTTCATCGGGGTTGGAATTAGATTTCTCTATTTTTGTGCCCTTTCCCTTATTATTTTCTTTTGCCTTTTTAAATTCAGTTGGGGTAATTTCTATAACATCATCGGAATTCTCGTCGGAATCCGATTCATCGGAGAATTGGTAATCCTCCCAATATTTTGCTTCCTTGGCGGAAACACCATTGACCATAATTAACTTTGGTCGGTTGGTTGAGGATTTTCTTTTACTTAACCGTTTTATTATTTCCCCCACCGGTTCTATTTCTTCATCCGGTTCCGATTCTTCTTCCGGTTCCGATTCTTCTTCCGGTTCCGACTCTTCTTCCGGTTCCTCTTCGGGAACTTGTGAATCAGTCCACAAATCATTCCAATTTACATTTGACTCTTCATTATTATTAGGTGAGTCAATGGGACTTGTTCTAGAGGTAGACATCTATCACATAATATCAAACACGTTAAGAGATTAATATATCACATAATATTCATATGTTAAAAATATATAGTTTCCAACAAAAATGTTAAGCAATCATTTTTAAAGAAAACACGGTCGAAGTCCAGACTCACTAATGCATCCTAACAAACTCGATAAGACACACTAATGCAAATTTTCTGGTTCTCTAAGACCAACGCTCTGATACCAACTGAAATGTCCCGTTCTTATTGATTAAAAACGTTCCATATTAATTGATTTCGTTGCGAGGTTTTGACCTCTATATGAGACGTTTTTCAAAGACTGCATTCATTTTTAAAACAAACCATAACCTTTATTTCATAAATAAAGGTTTAAAAAGCTTTACGTAGATTATCAAATAATGATAATCTAAAATATCCTGTTTACACACGACCATTACATAATGGTTTACAATACAAATATGTTACATCGAAATCAGTTTCTTGAATGCAGTTTTAACACAATATCATACAAACATGGACTCCAAATCTTGTCCTTATTTTAGTATGCAACAGCGGAAGCTCTTAATATTCACCTGAGAATAAACATGCTTTAAACGTCAACGAAAATGTTGGTGAGTTATAGGTTTAACCTATATATATCAAATCGTAACAATAGACCACAAGATTTCATATTTCAATACACATCCCATACATAGAGATAAAAATCATTCATATGGTGAACACCTGGTAACCGACAATAACAAGATGCATATATAAGAATATCCCCATCATTCCGGGACACCCTTCGGATATGATATAAATTTCGAAGTACTAAAGCATCCGGTACTTTGGATGGGGTTTGTTAGGCCCAATAGATCTATCTTTAGGATTCGCGTCAATTAGGGTGTCTGTTCCCTAATTCTTAGATTACCAGACTTAATAAAAAGGGGCATATTCGATTTCGATAATTCAACCATAGAATGTAGTTTCACGTACTTGTGTCTATTTTGTAAATCATTTATAAAACCTGCATGTATTCTCATCCCAAAAATATTAGATTTTAAAAGTGGGACTATAACTCACTTTCACAGATTTTTACTTCGTCGGGAAGTAAGACTTGGCCACTGTTGATTCACGAACCTATAACAATATATACATATATATTAAAGTATGTTCAAAATATATTTACAACACTTTTAATATATTTTGATGTTTTAAGTTTATTAAGTCAGCTGTCCTCGTTAGTAACCTACAACTAGTTGTCCACAGTTAGATGTACAGAAATAAATCGATAAATATTATCTTGAATCAATCCACGACCCAGTGTATACGTATCTCAGTATTGATCACAACTCAAACTATATATATTTTGGAATCAACCTCAACCCTGTATAGCTAACTCCAACATTCACATATAGAGTGTCTATGGTTGTTCCGAAATATATACAGATGTGTCGACATGATAGGTCGAAACATTGTATACGTGTCTATGGTATCTCAAGATTACATAATATATAATACAAGTTGATTAAGTTATGGTTGGAATAGATTTGTTACCAATTTTCACGTAGCTAAAATGAGAAAAATTATCCAATCTTGTTTTACCCATAACTTCTTCATTTTAAATCCGTTTTGAGTGAATCAAATTGCTATGGTTTCATATTGAACTCTATTTTATGAATCTAAACAAAAAAAGTATAGGTTTCTAGTCGGAAAAATAAGTTACAAGTCGTTTTTGTAAAGGTAGTCATTTCAGTCGAAAGAACGACGTCTAGATGACCATTTTAGAAAACATACTTCCACTTTGAGTTTAACCATAATTTTTGGATATAGTTTCATGTTCATAATAAAAATCATTTTCTCAGAATAACAACTTTTAAATCAAAGTTTATCATAGTTTTTAATTAACTAACCCAAAACAGCCCGCGGTGTTACTACGACGGCGTAAATCCGGTTTTACGGTGTTTTTCGTGTTTCCAGGTTTTAAATCATTAAGTTAGCATATCATATAGATATAGAACATGTGTTTAGTTGATTTTAAAAGTCAAGTTAGAAGGATTAACTTTTGTTTGCGAACAAGTTTAGAATTAACTAAACTATGTTCTAGTGATTACAAGTTTAAACCTTCGAATAAGATAGCTTTATATGTATGAATCGAATGATGTTATGAACATCATTACTACCTTAAGTTCCTTGGATGAACCTACTGGAAAAGAGAAAAATGGATCTAGCTTCAATGGATCCTTGGATGGCTCAAAGTTCTTGAAGCAGAATCATGACACGAAAACAAGTTCAAGTAAGATCATCACTTGAAATAAGATTGTTATAGTTATAGAAATTGAACCAAAGTTTGAATATGATTATTACCTTGTATTAGAATGATAACCTACTGTAAGAAACAAAGATTTCTCGAGGTTGGATGATCACCTTACAAGATTGGAAGTGAGCTAGCAAACTTGAAAGTATTCTTGATTTTATGAAACTAGAACTTTTGGAATTTATGAAGAACACTTAGAACTTGAAGATAGAACTTGAGAGAGTTCAATTAGATGAAGAAAATTGAAGAATGAAAGTGTTTGTAGGTGTTTTTGGTCGTTGGTGTATGGATTAGATATAAAGGATATGTAATTTTGTTTTCATGTAAATAAGTCATGAATGATTACTCATATTTTTGTAATCTTATGAGATATTTCATGCTAGTTGCCAAATGATGGTTCCCACATGTGTTAGGTGACTCACATGGGCTGCTAAGAGCTGATCATTGGAGTGTATATACCAATAGTACATACATCTAAAAGCTGTGTATTGTACGAGTACGAATACGGGTGCATACGAGTAGAATTGTTGATGAAACTGAACGAGGATGTAATTGTAAGAATTTTTGTTAAGTAGAAGTATTTTGATAAGTGTATTGAAGTATTTCAAAAGTGTATAAATACATATTAAAACACTACATGTATATACATTTTAACTGAGTCGTTAAGTCATCGTTAGTCGTTACATGTAAGTGTTGTTTTGAAACCTTTAGGTTAACGATCTTGTTAAATGTTGTTAACCCAATGTTTATAATATCAAATGAGATTTTAAATTATTATATTATCATGATATTATCATGTATGAATATCTCTTAATATGATATATATACATTAAATGTCTTTACAACGATAATCGTTACATATATGTCTCGTTTAAAAATCATTAAGTTAGTAGTCTTGTTTTTACATATGTAGTTCATTGTTAATATACTTTATGATATGTTTTCTTATCATAGTATCATGTTAACTATATATATATATCCATATATATGTCATCATATAGTTTTTACAAGTTTTAACGTTCGTGAATCACCGATCAACTTGGGTGGTCAATTGTCTATATGAAACATATTTCAATTAATCAAGTCTTAACAAGTTTGATTGCTTAACATGTTGGAAACATTTAATCATGTAAATATCAATCTCAATTAATATATATAAACATGGAAAAGTTCGGGTCACTACAATACAGCCCTCCAATTTCCACCCCCTACCCTTATATTTTTTCCTTTTCTTGATCTTCCCTCTTAAAATAAAACATACCTAAATCGAAAGATCTTTATAATTCCACCAAAACTGATGATCTGACACCTCTGTTTCTACCAAAACCGCTGCTCCAACCTGAACTTCAAATCAATACTCTGACAAACAGTAACCCAAATAAATCATCGATGCTCCAACCTTAACTCAAAATCGAACACCGATGCAGGTCCGTAAGTTGCCAAATTGTTGTTACTCCGGCGATGGCACCCCACCCCAACTCCCTCTGTTACTCCGAGTCATTTAATTTTGTTCATAATTTTAATTTTGTTCATAATTTTAATTTTGTGTAGTACTCATCTGTAAAGCAATTGTTAAGATATATATATTCTACCTGTAAGTCGATTATATATTTATTAGGTGTAATAGGTTTTAATTGAAACAATTAAAGAGGTTGTTTGATTTGTTAATTACTCAGTTACACTTATGATATTTTTGATTGATAATGGCTGATTTTATTTATTTAGTTCATGAATAAAGGGTAAATTTGTAATTTAAATTATTAAGATACGGTATTAAGTTAAAAAAGTAAACATCATTTTATTATTTTTAGATTATTTCATATTGTCATCTTTATCTATTCATCCATCCATATGGATAACATGTCTTAATGAAAAAAGGTAAAAAGGCCCTTAGATTATGCAATGTCCTCATTGCATTTATAATAAAAGAATGAAATAAATAAAGGACATAATTAAAAATAACATAAGGGAAAGAGTGATGTTACACAATTTGTAGGATCATAGAATGATTTGCGACCACTTTTGCGGACTTCCTTTGAATCAAATATAAATAACTTGACAAAATATTAAATAATGCAAAGCATAACACAAACATAATATTTTATTAATAACTCCTCAACATTTAAACATTTAAACACTTAGGAGCTATATTGCTCTTACATTCATAATTAAATAATAAAACACTTAGACATAACATAGTCCTAATAAACATATATAAAGGGATAGGTAGTTTTGATTATAGAGTCATTTGCGAATCTCTTTTCTTCTTACGGAAATACTCCTTAGGCTTATTCTCTTCATACTTACTCTTTTCATACTCATTTAACGCTTTAATTTGTTGCAAGAAATTCAATGTGATGTTAAGACCTCTATGAAAATACATTTCAAATGAAACACTCAACTCATGGATATGTTTTCTCACTTCGGTGCTAAGCTTATATTGCTCTTTTATAAATTCAGTTACAATTCTATCCACGGTAAAGTCATCATCATGCTCTTTATCAACTTTAACCATTTTCACATTAGGGCGAGGAACTTTAGATCTTGGAACTAACGAAATAGATTCAAATATGGCACCATAAGGAATAGTTAATGAATTATTAGCATAGTTAATGGTAGCACGAGCAGTAGCTAGAAATGGAGATCCTAGGATTAAAGGAGTTATCAGATCTTCTTTCATGTCCATAACAACAAAATCAATTCGATAGAAAGCATAACCAACTATAACTTCAACTTGTCTAACAATCCCCAACGGTTCATGTAAACGACTATCAGCAAAACACACATTTCCTCCGATTGGTTCCAACGATGGCAATCCTAAATGATTATAAACGGAAAATGGCATAACATTAATGCTAGAACCAGTATCAGCTAATCCCATAACTGGAATTGGACCACGAATTAAACAAGGAATTTGGAATTCCCCTAGATCAGAACGCATAACAATAGGAATTTCAGGTGACACATATGGATCTAGGGATCAATTGTGAATGAATAAAGAGGGCAGAAACCTTCTTTTCTTCTTTCTTCTAACTGTTTCATAGTATCAGCTAACCAATCATCTTTATCTTCACATTTCTATTTTTCAGATTTTTCACTACTAGCTTCATTATTTTCATCAACCTTTCCATTAACTTCTTCTTCCTTCTCATCAAACAACTCATGCATGAAAATTACCTCATCACGATCAAGACCTCAAACTTTAGCATCTTTTGATTTATCTTCTTTAGTAGCCGTTAACTTCTTTATTTCTTGATCATACTCTTCTTCTCCTATTTCAAACTCCCATAAGTACCTCAAAGCAGGTTCATGAACATCAACCCTATTTACTTCTCGAATTACATTCACCTTTTGAAAACGAACTTCCTTAGAAACTTCGGATTTAACAGGAACTTTACCCTCGACAAGTTTGAATAACTTAGTAACATTGCGCTCTAAGTTTTGAATGGACGCTTGATGATTATTTTGCACTTGGGAAAGTTGATCTTTTATGTTATCATTAGCTTCATTTTGATTTTTGATGAAAGTTAAGATGCTTTCTTCAAGATTAGACTTCCCATGTGTTTGAGAATTAGAAGAATTGGGAATGAAGGGTGCTTTAACAGGAAAGAAACCAGGTGGGTTTTTATTATTAGTAGGATAAGGTGTATTATAATTATTTCGGTAGTTTGGATTTCCTTGAAATTGATTCACATACGAAACATTCTCAACTTGCTCCATAGTAAGACTAGCAACACAATCTTTAGTAGCATGAGGACCTTGGCACTTTTCACAACCTACCTTAATCATATGCATTTCCTTAGTAAGCATTTCAATCTGCCTTCCTAGATTACCTAATTGCACATTCGTAGCCTTAACCATATCTTCAGAATCATAACTAACAGATTTTACCGAACGAGAAATATCTAAGTCTTGGTGCCATTCATGGGAATGCGCAGCCAATTTATTAATCAAAGTTTCAGCTTCCTCGACAGTTTTACTCATAATGTTTCCTCCAGTAGATGTATCAATTGAAATGTCCCGTTCATATTGATTATAAACGTTCCATATTAATTGATTTCGTCGCGAGGTTTTGACCTCTATATGAGACGTTTTTCAAAGACTGCATTCATTTTTAAAACAAGCATAACCTTTATTTTATCGATAAAGGTTTAAAAAGCATTACGTAGATTATCAAATAATGATAATCTAAAATATACTGTTTACACTCGACCATTACATAATGGTTTACAATAAGAATATATTACATCAAAAATAAGTTTCTTGAATGCAGTTTTTACACAATATCATACAAGCATGGACTCAAAATCTTGTCCTTATTTTAGTATGCAACATCGGAAGCTCTTAATAATCACCTGAGAATAAACATGCTTAAAACGTCAACAAAAATGTTGGTGAGTTATAGGTTTAACCTATATATTATCAAATCATAATAATAGACCACAAGATTTCATATCTCAATACATCCCATACATAGAGATAAAAATCATTCATATGGTGAACACCTGGTAACCAACATTAACAAGATGCATATAGAATATCCCCATCATTCCGGGACACCCATCGGACATGATAATTTCGAAGTACTAAAGCATTCCAAATTCCAGAATGGGGCTTGTTGGTCCCGATAGATCTATCTTTAGGATTCGCGTCAATTTGGGGGTCTGTTCCCAAATTCTTAGGCTACCAAGCTAAAAAGGGGCATATTCGGCTTCGATCATTCACCCATATAATGTAGTTTCATTTACTTGTGTCTATTTCGTAAAACATTTATAAAGTTGCATGTATTCTCATCCCAAAATATTAGATTTTAAAAGTGGGACTATAACTCACCTTCACATATTTTTACTTCGTCGGGAAGTAAGACTTGGCCACTGGTCGATTCACGAACCTATAACAAATATGTACATATATATCAAAGTATGTTCAAAATATGTTTACAACATTTTTTAATACGTTTTAATGTTTTAAGCTTATTAAGTCAGCTGTCCTCATTAATAACCTACAACTAGTTGTCCATAGTTAGATGTACAGAAATAAATCGATATATATTATCTTGGATCAATCCACGACCCAGTGTATACACGTCTCAGGCTTGATCAAAACTCAAAGCATATATATTTTTGGAATCAACCTCAACCCTGTATAGCTAACTCCAACATTACTGCATATAGAGTGTCTATGGTTGTTCCAAATAATATATATACATGGGTCGATATGATATCTCAAAACATTTGCATACGTGTCTATGGTATACCAAGATTACATAATATATTAGAATACATGTATAATACAATATAAGTTAGCTAGAATATGATTTATATAGAATTGTTACAATATTTCCCGTAGCTACAACAATCAAAAAAATATTCAATCTTGTTTTACCCATAACTTCTTCGTTTTAAATCCGTTTTGAGTGAATCAAATTGCTATAGTTTCATATTGAACTCTATTTTATGAATCTAAAAAGAAAAAGTATAGGTTTATTGTCAGAAATATAAGTTACAAGTCATTTTTGTAAGAGGTAGTCATTTCAGTCGAAAGAACGACGTCTTGATTACCATTTTGAAAAACATACTTTCACTTTGAGTTTAACCATGATTTTTGGATATAGTTTCATGTTCATAAGAAAAATAATTTTCTCACAAGAACAACTTTTAAATCAAAGTTTATCATAGTTTTTAATTATCAAACCCAAAACAGCCCGCGGTGTTACTACGTCGGCGTATGTCCGGTTTTACGGTGTTTTTCGTGTTTCCAGGTTTTAAATCATTAAGTTAGCATATCATATAGATATAGAACATGTGTTTAGTTGATTTTAAAAGTCAAGTTAGAAGGATTAACTTTATTTGTGAACAAGTTTAGAATTAACTAAACTATGTTCTAGTGATTACAAGTTTAAATCTTCGAATAAGATAGTTTTATATGTATGAATCGAATGATGTTATGAAAATAATTACTACCTTAATTTTATTAGGTAAACCTACTGGAAATGAGAAAAATAGATCTAGCTTCAAGGGATCCTTGGATGGCTTGAAAGTTCTTGAAGCAGAATCATGACACGAAAACAAGTTCAAGTAAGATTTCCACTCGAAATAAGATTGTTATAGTTATAGAAATTGATTCAAAGTTTGAATATGAGTATTACCTTGTATTAGAAAGATATATTACTGTAAATAAGAAAGATTTCTTGAGGTTGGATGATCACTTTACAAGATTGGAAGTAAGCTAGCAAACTTGGAAGTATTCTTGATTTTATGAAACTAGAACTTATAGAATTTATGAAGAACACTTAGAACTTGAAGATAGAACTTGAGAGAGATCAATTAGATGAAGAAAATTGAATAATGAAAGTGTTTTTAGGTGTTTTTGGTCGTTGGTATATGGATTAGATATAAAGGATGTGTAATTTTGTTTATTTGTAAATAAGTCATGAATGATTACTAATATTTTTGTAATTTTATGAGATATTTCATGCTAGTTGCCAAATGATGGTTCCCACATGTGTTAGGTGACTCAAATGGGCTGCTAAGAGCTGATCATTGGAGTGTATATACCAATAGTACATACATCTAAAAGCTGTATATTGTACGAGTACGAATACGGGTGCATACGAGTAGAATTGTTGATGAAACTGAACGAGGATGTAATTGTAAGCATTTTTGTTAAGTAGAAGTATTTTGATAAGTGTCTTGAAGTCTTTAAAAAGTGTATGAATACATATTAAAACACTACTGATTCTATATACATTTTAACTGAGTCGTTAAAGAATCGTTAGTCGTTACATGTAAGTGTTGTTTTGAAACCTTTAGGTTAACGATCTTGTTAAATGTTGTTAACCCATTTTTTATTATATCAAATGAGATGTTAAATTATTACATTATCATGATATCATGATGTATTAATATATCTTAATATGATATATATACATTAAATGTCGTTACAACGATAATAGTTACATATATGTCTCGTTTCGAAATCATTAAATTAGTAGTCTTGTTTTTACATATGTAGTTCATTGTTAATATACTTAATAATATGTTTACTTATCATAATACCATGTTAATTATATATATATATATATATATATATATATATATATATATATATATATATATATATATATATATATATATATATATATATATATATCCATATATATGACATCATATAGTTTTTACAAGTTTTAACGTTCGTGAATCACCGGTCAACCTGGGTGGTCAATTGTCTATATAAAACCTATTTCAATTAATCAAGTCATAATAAGTTTGATTTCTTAACATGTTGGAAACACTTAATCATGTAAATAACAATTTCATTTAATATATATAAACATGGAAAAGTTCGGGTCACTACAGTACCTACCCGTTAAATAAATTTTGTCCCGAAATTCTAAGCAGTTGGAGGTGTTGACGTATCTTCTGGAAATAAGTGCGGGTATTTCTTCTTCATCTGATCTTCTCGTTCCCCGGTGAACTCGGGTCCTATACGAGCATTCCATCGAACCTTAACGATTGGTATCTTGTTTTACTTAAGTGTTTTAACCTCACGATCCATTATTTCTACGGGTTCTTCGATGAAATGAAGTTTTTCGTTGATTTGAATTTTGTCTAACGGAATAGTAAGATATTCTTTAGCAAAACATTTCTTCAAATTCGAGACGTGGAAAGTGTTATGTACAGCCGCGAGTTGTTGAGGTAACTCAAGTCGGTAGGCTACTGGTCCGACACGATCAATAATCTTGAATGGTCCAATATACCTTGGATTTAATTTCCCTCATTTACCAAATAGAACAACGCCTTTCCAAGGTGCAACTTTAAGCATGACCATCTCTCCAATTTCAAATTCTATATCTTTTCTTTTAATGTCAGCGTAACTCTTTTGTCGACTTTGGGCAGTTTTCAACCGTTGTTGAATTTGGATGATCTTCTCGGTAGTTTCTTGTATTATCTCCGGACCCGTAATCTGTCTATCCCCCACTTCACTCAAACAAATCGGAGACCTATACTTTCTACCATAAATTGCTTCAAACGGCGCCATCTCAATACTTGAATGGTAGCTGTTGTTGTAGGAAAATTCTGCTAATGAAAGGTGTCGATCCCAACTGTTTCCGAAATCAATAACACAGGCTCGTAGCATGTCTTCAAGCATTTGTATCGTCCTTTCGCTCTGCCCATCAGTTTGTGAATGATAGGCAGTACTCATGTCTAGACGAGTTCCTAATGCTTGCTGTAATGTCTGCCAGAATCTTTAAATAAATCTGCCATCCCTATCAGAGATAATAGAGATTGGTATTCCATGTATGGAGACGACTTCCTTCAAATACAGTCGTGCTAACTTCTCCATCTTGTCATCTTCTCTTATTGGCAGGAAGTGTGCTAATTTGGTGAGACGATCAACTATTACCCAAATAGTATCAAAACCACTTGCAGTCCTTGGCAATTTAGTGATGAAATCCATGGTAATGTTTTCCCATTTCTATTCCGGGTTTTCGGGTTGTTGAAGTAGACCTGATGGTTTTTGATGCTCCGCTTTGACCTTAGAACACGTCAAACATTCTCCTACGTATTTAGCAACATCGGCTTTCATACCAGGCCACCAAAAATGTTTCTTGAGATCCTTGTACATCTTCCCCGTTCCAAGATGTATTGAGTATCTGGTTTTATGAGCATCTCTAAGTACCATTTCTCTCATATCTCCAAATTTTAGTACCCAAATTCTTTCAGACCTATACCGGGTTCCGTCTTCCCCAATAATAAGATGCTTCTCCGATCCTTTGGGTATTCCATCCCTTAAGTTTTCCTCTTTTAAAACTCCTTGTTGCGCCTCCTTTATTTGAGTAGTAAGGTTAGTATGAATCATTATATTCATAGCTTTTACTCGAATAGGTTCTCTGTCCTTTCTGCTAAAGGCGTTGGCTACCACATTTGCCTTTCCCGGATGGTAACAAATCTCAAAGTCATAATCATTCAATAATTCAATCCACCTACGCTGCCTCATATTCAGTTTTTTCTGATTAAATATGTGTTGAAGACTTTTGTGGTCGGTATATATAATACTTTTGAACCCAATAAGTAGTACCTCCAAGTCTTTAATGCAAAAACAACCGCGCCTAATTCCAAATCATGCGTCGTATAATTCTGCTCGTGAATCTTCAATTGTCTAGACGCATAAGCAATTACCTTAGTTCGTTGCATTAATACACAACCGAGACCTTGCTTTGAGGCATCACAATATATCACAAAATCATCATTCCCTTCAGGCAATGACAATATAGGTGCCGTAGTTAAATTTTTCTTCAATAATTGAAACGCTTTCTCTTGTTCATCCTTCCATTCAAATTTCTTCCCTTTATGCGTTAATGCAGTCAAGGGTTTTGCTATTTTGAAAAAATCTTGGATGAATCTTCTGTAATAACCAGCTAGCCCTAAAAATTGGCGTATGTGTTTTGGAGTTTTCGGGGTTTTCCACTTTTCAACGGTTTCAATCTTTGCTGGATCCACCTGAATACCTTCTTTGTTCACTATGTGACCGAGGAATTGAACTTCTTCCAACCAAAATGCACACTTTGAAAACTTAGCATACAGTTTTTCCTTTCTTAACAACTCTAGAACTTTTCTCAAACATTCTTCATGCTCTTGGTCATTCTTTGAGTAAATAAGTATGTCATCGATGAAAACAATGACAAACTTGTCAAGGTATGGTCCACACACTCGGTTCATGAGGTCCATGAACACAGCTGGTGTGTTAGTCAACCCAAATGGCATAACCATAAACTTGTAATGACCGTAACGCGTCCTAAAAGCAGTTTTTGGAATATCATCCTCCTACACCCGCATTTGATGATACCCAGAACGTAAATCAATCTTTGAATAAACTGACGAGCCTTGTAGTTGATCAAATAAGTCGTCGATTCTCGGTAGTGGGTAGCGGTTCTTGATGGTAAGTTTGTTCAACTCTCGGTAGTCGATACATAACCTAAATGTACCATCCTTCTTCTTGACAAACAAAACAGGAGCTCCCCATGGTGATGTGCTTGGTCGAATGAAACCACGCTCTAAAAGTTCCTGTAACTGACTTTGTAATTCTTTCATTTCGCTGGGTGCGAGTCTGTATGGAGCACGGGCTATTGGTGCAGCTCCTGGTAAAAGGTCTATTTTAAATTTAACGGATCGATGTGGGGGTAATCCCGGTAATTCTTTCGGAAATACATCGGGAAATTCTTTTGCGACGGGAACATCACTGATGTTCTTTTCTTCAGGTTTAACTTCCTTGATATGTGCTAGAATGATATAACAACCTTTTCTTATTAGTTTTTGCGCCTTCAAACTACTAATAAGATTTAATTTTGTGACGACCCGGAAATTTTCGATCAAATTTAAACTTAATTTTTATATAATTCTGACACGATAAGCAAAGTCTGTAATATTAAAGTCTCGGAAATTTTGAACTATGGTTATGCATTCATTTACCTTTGACAAATCCCGATGATTCACGAACCAATGTTTGTAAATATATATATATATAAATATGTGTAGATATATATATAAATATTACTTGTGTGTATATATATATATATATTGTTATATTAAATTTAATTGTTTAAAATATATAATTAATAAATGTATTTACTTAGTAAAATTTATTATTTAAAACTGTTCTTATATATAAAGAGCATATTGAATAAATATGATTTTGGACCTATTCTGTAAACGTCTGTAACACTCGGTTGACATTTCGTTAGTGTTCATATAGATATAATATATAAATATGAAGGATTAAGATAAAAGTTGGACTGTAATTTGATTACGAAGATTTTAGATTTGTTAAAAATATTTTTACCTTTTTAAGTTTAAATATTAGTACTCTGTACATATAAATTGGAACAGAAAATAAATAATTATCAAACCTTTTTGATCAGGTTTCAAACAGGTAAGGACTGAAATAATTAAATATACTTAACCTAAAAATATGGAATTTTTAGGAACACTTTTATATGTTAACTATTTAGCAATGGACACGATATAGCACTCCGCGAATTGAAAATATCTAAGTGTCGGCAGAATAATAGGTAAATAACCCGTGAGTGAATATGAAATATCAATTGAGATTTGTATGTGTCTATTAACGTACCTTTCTGTCATCTATCATATCTACCATTATCTATTTTATATATATTTATCTATCAACCCATCTATATACAGCACATTCAACCTCATTCACCCAACCATCTTCTCCCTCCTCTAACTATTTTCTTCTATCACCATTTATCCATGATCATTAACTTTGTGCTCGACTTTTCTGTTTCAACTCCGGTCGTCATCTTAATTCGTAACCATCTTCAATCTCCACCATAACTACTTTTGAACACCACGAAAAGAAACCCATTTAATCATAACCATCGCCAACTGTTACTATTTCATCCACAACCAAACCCAATAAACTTACTAAATTCGATCATTGGTTTCTTATTTATGTTTAAAGCTCAAACCACACTTGTAACACAAATCAACGGACGCGTTTATATTTTTTTCTATCGTGAATCACCTAAACCCACTTGTAAGTTCTACTCACCTCCTTTTCTATTTTTAAATTCAAAACCATAACCCACATCACCACCTTAATGATCTCACCATCAAACAATCTTACTCCTGTTTTAAATCATCGAAGAACCACCATGCTTATTGCTACCTATTGTTTTCTTGTTTATGATCGTGAACCATTACTATGTAGTGACCCGAACTTTTCCATGTTTATATATATATATTAAATGAAATTGTTATTTACATGATTAAGTGTTTCCAACATGTTAAGCAATCAAACTTGTTAAGACTTGATTAATTGTAATAGGTTTCATATAGACAAATGACCACCCAAGTTGACCGGTGATTCACGAACGTTAAAACTTGTAAAAATTATACGATGACATACATATGGTTATATATATAGTTAACATGATTTTATTATAAGTATGTATCTCATTAGGTATCTTAACAATGAGTTATATACATAAAAATGAGACTATTAAATTAAGAAACTCGAAAACGATATATATAACGATTATTGTTATAACAACGTCTTACTAGGTACATATGAATCATATTAAGATATTGATACACTTGGTTAATTATGTTAAATGATAAGTAAATATATCATTAAGTGTATTAACAATGAAATACATATGTAAAAATAAGACTACTAACTTAATGATTTCGAAACGAGACATATATGTAACGATTATCGTTGTAACGATATTTAACTGTATATATATCATACTAAGATATATTATATATCATAATATCATGATAATATAACAATTTAACATCTCATTTGATATAATAAACAATGGGTTAACAACATTTAACAAGATCGTTAACCTAAAGGTTTCAAAACAACATTTACATGTAACGACTAACGATGACTTAACGACTCAGTTAAAATGTATATACATGTAGTGTTTTAATATGTATTCATACACTTTTGAAAGACTTCAAGACACTTATCAAAATACTTCTACTTAACAAAAATGCTTACAATTACATCCTCGTTCAGTTTCATCAACAATTACATCCTTTTAGATGTATGTACTATTGGTATATACACTCTAATGATTAGCTCTTAGCAGCCCATGTGAGTCACCTAACACATGTGGGAACCATCATTTGGCAACTAGCATGAAATATCTCATAAAATTACAAAAATATGAGTAATCATTCATGACTTATTTACATGAAAACAAAATTACATATCCTTTATATCTAATCCATACACCAACGACCAAAAACACCTACAAACACTTTAATTCTTCAATTTTCTTCATCTAATTGATCTCTCTCAAGTTCTATCTTCAAGTTCTAAGTGTTCTTCATAAATTCCAAAAGTTCTAGTTTCATAAAATCAAGAATACTTCCAAGATTGCAAGTTTACTTCCAAGTTTTCTAAATCCATTCCAAGTAATCATCCAAGATCAAGAAACCTTTGTTACTTACAGTAGGTTATCTTTCTAATACAAGGTAATAATCATATTCAAACTTTAATTCAATTTCTATAACTATAACAATCTTATTTCGAGTGGAAATCTTACTTGAAATTTTTTTCGTGTCATGATTCTGTTTCAAGAACTTTCAAGCCATCCAAGCATCCTTTGAAGCTAGATCTAATTTTCTCATTTCCAGTAGGTTTATCCAAGGAACTTGAGGTAGTAATGATGTTCATAACATCATTCGATTCATACATATAAAGCTATCTTATTCGAAGGTTTAAACTTGTAATCACGAGAACATAGTTTAGTTAATTCTAAACTTGTTCGCAAATAAAAGTTAATCCTTCTAAATTAACTTTTAAAATCAACTAAACACATTTCTATATCTATATGATATGCTAACTTAATGATTTAAAACCTGGAAACACGAAAAACACCGTAAAACCGGATTTACGCCGTCGTAGTAACACCGCGGGCTGTTTTGGGTTAGTTAATTAAAAACTATGATAAACTTTGATTTAAAAGTTGTTATTCTGGGAAAATGATTTTTATTATGAACATGAAACTATATCCAAAAATTATGGTTAAACTCGAAGTGGAAGTATGTTTTCTAAAATGGTCATCTAGACGTCGTTCTTTCGACTGAAATGACTACCTTTACAAAAATGACTTGTAACTTATTTTTCCGACTATAAACCTATACTTTTTATATTTAGATTCATAAAATAGATTTTAATATGAAACCATAGCAATTTGATTCACTCAAAACAGATTTAAAATGAAGGGTTTATGGGTAAAACAAGATTGGATAATTTTTCTCATTTTCGCTACGTGAAAATTGGTAACAAATCTATTCCAACCATACCTTAATCAACTTGTATTGTATATTATGTAATCTTGAGATACCATAGACACGTATACAATGTTTCGACCTATCATGTCGACACATCTAAATATATTTCAAAACAACCATAGACACTCTATATGTGAATGTTGGAGTTAGCTATACAGGGTTGAGGTTGATTCCAAAATATATATATTTTGAGTTGTGATCAATACTGAGATACGTATACACTGGGTCGTGGATTGATTCAAGATAATATTTATCGATTTATTTCTGTACATCTAACTGTGGACAACTAGTTGTAGGTTACTAACGAGGACAGCTGACTTAATAAACTTAAAACATCAAAATATATTAAAAGTGTTGTAAATATATTTTGAACATACTTTGATATATATGTATATATTGTTATAGGTTCGTGAATCAACCAGTGGCCAAGTCTTACTTCCCGACGAAGTAAAAATCTGTGAAAGTGAGTTATAGTCCCACTTTTAAAATCTAATATTTTTGGGATGAGAATACATGCATATTTTATAAATGATTTACAAAATAGACATAAGTACGTGAAACTACATTCTATGGTTGAATTATCGAAATCGAATATGCCCCTTTTTATTAAGTCTGGTAATCTAAAAATTAGGGAACAGACACCCTAATTGACGCGAATCCTAAAGATAGATCTATTGGGCCTAACAAACCCCATCCAAAGTACCGGATGCTTTAGTACTTCGAAATTTATATCATGTCCGAAGGAGGATCCCGTAATGATGGGGATATTCTTATATATGCATCTTGTTAATGTCGGTTACCAGGTGTTCACCATATGAATGATTTTTATCTCTATGTATGGGATGTGTATTGAAATATGAAATCTTGTGGTCTATTGTTACGATTTGATATATAGGTTAAACCTATAACTCACCAACATTTTTGTTGACGTTTAAAGCATGTTTATTCTCAGGTGAATACTAAGAGCTTCCGCTGTTGCATACTAAAATAAGGACAAGATTTGGAGTCCATGTTTGTATGATATTGTGTAAAAACTGCATTCAAGAAACTGATTTCGATGTAACATATTTGTTTTGTAAACCATTATGTAATGGTCGTGTGTAAACAGGATATTTTAGATTATCATTATTTGATAATCTACGTAAAGCTTTTTAAACCTTTATTTATGAAATAAAGGTTATGGTTTGTTTTACAAATGAATGCAGTCTTTGAAAAACGTCTCATATAGAGGTCAAAACCTCGCAACGAAATCAATTAATATGGAACGTTTTTAATCAATAAGAACGGGACATTTCATACTACACCCATTAATCACCTCCATCTTCCTTCACGACCACTCCACCGATCACCATTGCATCACCCGAAGATATCACCATCTCTTTCACCTTTTCTCCATGACTCTCTTTTATATTTCTTTTTGGTATTCGAATCACTTCACCACTTGCAACACCAAATCCAAACCACCATCGATCATCATTAATCAACACTTTATCACCTTCTTGATAAAACCTTCACCACAATTGACACCTTGATTATCACCACAGCTATCCTTTTCGTTTTGGTACAACAGCTCGACAACACCAACTAAATCGTTTGTTTTGTTGAAGGACTACAACTGCTACTACTGTAAATCACGAATATTGCTGCTGTATCTTTTTATTCGCAATAACCAAATTTGGTATTAATATAAGAATGGAACATAAAGTGGTTTAGGTGGCCGACCATGAGGATTTCTTGAAGTGTGGGACAACCAAATACCACAAAGATTTCTTTCTTTTGACAAAGTAATAACCCCACTTGAATTGGTTAGGGTATAATATTGTTGTTACATGTTCCTAACAATAATCAACTTGCCAGATAAAAAGATATCATTCGGTTCCTATTGAAGGCCACGAATTACACAACCAAAATCCCACAACTTTCCAACTTTTGAAGTAGTGGGATTACTTTAGTTAATTAATCCGCAAGTTACAAGAAAAGAAGACGTTAGATTTTGATTTTTGTGCTTCCTGTTTTCCACCTCACAACCGTCCCAAGATACACTTCCATAAATAATTTATTTATTTTTTTCTTCTTTCTTTTGAACTGAACGTAAGCATATCATTCACTCATCAATTTCATTCGGGCCGAGTTTCCTGCTTTTGTACTGACTAATTATTGGGCTATATTTTTAATTTGTGCCGAGACTTGGATCCTTTAACGACTAGATCCATTAACATTCTCTGTTGGGCTGAAGTCACATTCTCTGTTGGGCCGTGAGTTCTTGTTGAGCCGAAGGGTTTGGTTGAGGTGATGATAATAAAAATACATGATGCTGATGACGGTTATGAAGAAGAAAACAGAAGGATGTAATGGTTATATAGGATTAAGCTGTGAATTAAAACAGAAAGACAAGATAAATCTGATGGTTTAGGAGTTGTGTTGAGAAGTTAGAGGTCGCGGGTTCAAAACTTTCTTGGGACATTTTTCCATCTTTTTAAGGTTGTATTTATTATTATTATTATTATTATTATTATTATTATTATTATTATTATTATTATTATTATTATTATTATTATTATTATTATTATTATTATTATTATTATTATTATTGTTAGTGTTGTTATTATTTTTATTATTAGCGTTATAAAGATTATTATTATTATCACTTGCATAAGTATTAAAATTATTACTATTAGTATTATTATTACTAATACAAGTAGTAAATATAATTTATTAGTAATATGATTATAATTACAATGATGATATATATTGTATTACTAAAATTAATATCATTACTAATATGAGTGTTATTATTATTAACATGTTTAGGATTATTATTATCATTATTAACGATATCATTAATATTATTAGTATTATCGTTATTAATAAAGTTATTATTATTATTAACTAGTTAACATAAAAACTAGCATTTTTAACAAATAAATATTTTATACAAAATATATTTAGTACATATACTATAACGACATTAACATCTCATATAATTACATATTAACATTATATAGTTAAATATATATTTTTATCATGTATAAACCCTAAAATAAATTATTATATTAGCTATATAAAATATATAAACTAAATATATTACATTTATAACATATGAGATAACAAGTATATTATTAATAATAATATATATGAAAATTGTTAGATTACGAATGATATATTTTAATATAAATACGAATGATATAGGTTCGTGAATCCGAGGCCAACCATGCATTGTTCAATATAGTCATATGTATTTTTACTACAAAATACATTAGGTGAGTTCATTTGATTCCCTTTTACTCTTTACATTTTTGGGACTGAGAATACATGCGCTGTTTTTACAACTGCTTTATTAAATGCTTTTGAAATACATTTTGAACTGCGAATACATGAAATGCTTTTATAAATGTTTGACGAGATAGACACAAGCAAAACATTCCTCGAATGAATTATGTGGACGTGATAATTGCCACCATTGAATTATGTGGACTTGATAATTGCCACAATTGATATGAATATTTTTCACCTGATTATTATTGCTTGGTAACCTAAGAATTAGGGAACATCACTAATTTTGAGAATTAGTGCACGCCTAATTGACGCGAATCCTAAAGGTAGCTACCGAGTTTAACACCCCAACCCAGAATGTTCACTAGACGGAAGGGCTAGTGGGCGTGGTGTTTAGTACTTCGAAGTTTATATGATTATTATACAGACGAGATGTTCTGTTTTGGGGATATTATTATGCGCATTATATGTTAAGGTCGGTTACCAAGCCAAGCTATGAAAGCAATGAAAAGTGAATGTTATCGAGAGAATGATTTTATACACAGGTTATGTGTATGTTATTTTTATGCATGAGATATGTGTACGGTTACTAAGATTTATGAAAGATGATTTCGTACACGAGAAATGTGTACTGTATTTAAAAGATATCTCATGTACATTACAGGTGGGTATAGGATTCGGGCCCATTTGTACCATGCAGCATTTAAATCTTGTGGTCTATCAAAATGATGAATTTTATTATTTTATGATAAACCTATGAACTCACCAACCTTTTGGTTGACACTTAAAAGCATGTTTATTCTCAGGTATGAAAGAAATCTTCCGCTGTGCATTTTCTCATTGTAAAGACATTATTTGTAGTCGATCATCGCAATAGAACCAGATGTTGGTGACTTCATCCAGACGGATTAGGACGGGGTATGACATGTAGTATCAGAGCGGTGGTCTTAGCGAACCAGGTCTTGATTAGTGTGTCTAACTGATAGTTGTTTAGATGCATTAGTGAGTCTGGACTTCGACCGTGTCTGCATGTCAAAAGTTTTGCTTATTATTTCTAGTCGGAAATCATCTGCTTATCATCCTTAGAAAATTACCTGCTTATCATTCTTAGTCTAGACATGTCTTACTGCCTCTATTGCATAGACAGTGTATAGATAACTTCATATCTTAGCGTATCTGTTATTGTTACCTTTGCCTGACAGCTTCCGTAGATTCCTCCATAACTTATGGGATTTTAGTATTATATATGCATATGTAAATTATGTATTGCAGGGTACTAATCTACATCCTGTAATCTATTTCTTATCGAAAATCCTTCATATGATCGTACGAGATGAATCCCTCAACCAGTTCGAATTCCTCGGACTCCGACAGCCATTCCGATATGGAGTTTCACCTAAGCTACGAAAGCAGTGTCACCAGAATGAATCAACCAATCATCCATCCCCAATTCATCTGATGGGTTCGTAGCCTACTTAATCACTGGAGACAAGAAGAAGGTGATCGCTTCCATCCACCACATTGCCCTCTTGGTGAAGAACCTGAAGCACTTACCGACGAACCTGTTTGAAACACCATTTTCTCTCTTATTCATAGAGTATCTCGCCACGAATATATCATAACCCAGATTCTAAACCTTATTCATCCGCTCGTTATGGCCGACAATCACCCCGAACTAATAGAAGAAGTCAACGAACTTCGCGCTCGAGTAATCAATTTAGAAAATATGGTGCAAAATTTACCAGCTTCAGCACCATCATCGGCACCAACAGTACCTTCAATAACAGCACCAGTATCATTAACAATCCATGCCTCAATATCTCATTATGTACCTCGAGCATAATCATCGTTCTACAAATCGTTCTACATCATTTATCTTCGTTCTACGTGACGATTATGTAATCTCTAATGTTCTAGAGATTATATATTCTTGTTCTAGCGGTAAATCAAATGAGTTTAATATCATATTAACTCATTAAATCCATAATTACATCTGAAGAAAAGATATATGTATATATATTTTTTCATAAAGACTGTAATTAAAAATTCTTTTGTACAAACTGTTAATGGTGAAAATATTTTAACGGGTAGGTAATACCCGAGGAATATTTAGATTTCACATTAATAAGTTACAATGTACATTCTTCGAAGCTGATTCAACAGTCATTTACTATCCTGCTTACATCCACCGATATACGAATCCGTTCACCATAGAATAACCATTTTCATTCAATTTCATATTTGGATTTTGACCTATCAGAATCCAACAAGTGGCATAATGAATAAAACATTCGACAAAAATAAATTTTTTAGAAACAGATAAATTAACTATGAGAAATTTTGTTAAAAATCCACGCTAACTGTTCCTAGCTAACTGTTAATTCCGTATTACCTTTTATTTATCGCATTTTATTTATCGCAATTTTAATTCTCGCAATTTTATTTATCGTCATTTAATTTTCGTTATTTATTTTACGCACTTTAAATATCGGGACACGTATACAAGGTTTTGACATATCATATCGACACATCTATATATATTATTTGGAATAACCATAGACACTCTATATGCAGTAATGCAGGAGTTAGCTATACAGGGTTGAGGTTGATTCTACAATAATATATATAGTTTGAGTTGTGATCGAGTCTGAGACGTATACGGGTCACGACACGTATTAATTAATTCGAATATAATATATTAAACTATATATGAATTACTTGACTGTTAACTGTGGACTATCGACTGTGGACTAATAACATTGGACAATTAAAATGAATTAAAATATTGATTATAACATATGAAACTAAATAATTCTTTAAGTTTGCCACTTGATTTCATCTTAAACCTCATTTGTATCTTGACGATTACAAACCGCGTTCAAACCTTTCATGATTCTTGAAAACACTTCAGTCGAGAGGACGAACCAACCGCTCTCCATCTACGGAAGAAAAGAATGATGAATATAGATATGCATTTTAAAACACTCGGAACCTGAGTAAAAGTTAAACACGTATCTGTGCTAGCTCCTTTGGCATTGTTATTACCGAAAATAACTTTGCAAATCCTTTTCAAATTAGCAAAATTTGTCACAGCTCCAGCAAGTCAACTTCGACTTTTCAGTCGGACTAGCCTTACTATAACCTTGATATATATGCGTGCTCTTTTATTGTTACCGGGGAACCTTTTATATTCCACCATATTACCAGCAGATGTACCAACAACCTCGTCGCTCCTTGGTTTAAATGTCTATGACAAATCACTATATTTAACTATTGAAGTCTCATCATGTACTCATCCGCATATTGTAAAAAAATTGCCATACCAATGATCGAGAATCAGCAAATCTGTATTGTGAGTCTCGCAACGTTTTCGCATCAACAGTATGTATCCATATAACATTTATCTATTAAAACTATGATCTTCCATGCTGAAATTCTAAAAAGCACCCAGTCTGTGAATTAATACTGTGACAACCCGAAAATTTCCAACCAAATTTAAACTTTAATCTTTATATGTTTCCGACACGATAAGCAATATTTGTTAAGTTAAATTTCAAGAATTTTAAACTATGTTCATACATTCATTCAACTTCAACCAAGTTCCAACGATTCACGAACCATTAAACGAATATGATTATATATGTATATGTGTATATATATTATAACTTGAAACGTAAACAAAATATTAGATTAAATACTTTATATGATTGTATCTGTTTCAAAATGTTTATCAATGGAATTAGAAGATAAGATCAAATGATTGAATTATTAGATATATTGAATTATGATTACAAGTCTCTGTTGAAAGGCCCACGTTGATTTGAGAAATCTTTCCATTTTAACAATATTCGGAAAATGGTAAAGTGATTTATAAATAAGAACAAATTGTCAATCATTGAGAACTAGACAAAGGATAGTGGAAGATTGAATCTCATAAAGACTCGATTGATCTATTTAGTTTCAAACGTACAAAAACGTTTTCAGTTTAAAAAGAACTTTATTATTAAAACGTATATAACTTTTATAAATATCTTGAACCACTTTTGACAACTCATTACTTAACTAGTATGATAAAGATAACGATATTTATATTTTATTTTATTAAATATATATAACGATTTAAATTAATATTATATATATTTATACACGTATTATACGTACATAGTTTTATACTTTTACTATACTTAAACTTTACCTTTACTTTATTTTTACTTTACTTTAACTTTAATAATTCACTTTAATAATTCATACTTTAATAATTCACTTTAATAATTCATACTTTAATAATTCACTTTAATAATTCATACTTTAATAATTTACTTTAATAATTCATACTTTAATAATTCACTTTAATAATTCATACTTTAATAATTTACTTTAATAATTCAAAAATTTATTATAAATAGAATTCAATAGGTTTCATTATTTCATAGAAACTTGAAAATATTTTTCTCTAAACTCTCTCAATCGATTTACATACATATATTTACTCCGTATTATTTCAAGATATTATTAGTATACATAAAATATTACGATGGAGTGCTGTCCGAGTGATTTTCAAATTATTTTTCGAGTAGGATAGGATTAAGGAAATTATGGGTTATAGCTATGGAGGTGATTGAGTATGGTTCATGGGTATGCTCGTGAGGTCAATATAGTGTTTATCATTTCCGTTGCGTCTACGTACCTTTCCTCAAATATTGAATCTCAATATTGATACGTGAGTACTCATAATTTATCTTTTACATACTAATAGTGTATCCCTGACTAGTGCTCGAGTATTTAGGATTATGCATGCTTGTACTTTTGATATTGCCCTTAGACAGGTTAGGTTGAATCTTGAATTAGTTACACTTGCGATTGAGATAAGGTATAAGATATGCATGTCCTTGGAAAGCTAGCAAAAAATTAAGAACTTTTCCTTTAGATATCGAATGGTTTCAATGAACGGATTAGAAGTTATAATCAATTGAATTTTCGATATTTTTATTAAAAATGATTATTATTATTATCGTCGTTTTTATTGTCGTTCTAGTTTTATCTTATTATTATCATTATTATTATATTTATCAATAAAAGGGATTTATCATTAAAAATTGTTATTTTTTTATTATTACTATCGTTATTATCATTAAAGTTATAATTAGTATTATTATTATTATCCAATTATTATTATTATTATTAGTATTATTATTATTATCATTATTAATTAATATATATATATATATCATTATTTAAAAATGGTTATTGTTATTGTTATTATTATTAGTACTATATTATCATTAAGATAATTATTAGTATTATCGTTAATAATGTTATAGTAACTATCATTATTAATATTAGTGTAAATAAAAACAAATATTTGTAACACCTAATTATTTTGATTACTATTATTATCATTATTATGAACACGATATAAAAGACGATTAAAAGCTATTAAACGAAACGATTAGGAAATAATGAGTAAGAGTATCATGATGAAATTAAAATATTATAAGATAATGATTTAGATAAAATTATCGTTCTTATTATTTTTATCATTACTATTATTATTAAAAGTATCGTTAGTATTAAAACTATCATTTTAACAAAAATTATCATTTTAATAGAAATGTCATTGTTACTATAAAATATCATAATTATTATTATTTTAAATAGAATTATTATTTTAAAGATAATATTAAAAATTATCGTAAATATTAAAGTTATCATAATTAGAATTATCGTTTTATCATAATGTCATCTTAGTAATTATAAATATTGATATTTTTATAATAATAATTATTATTACAAAATAATATAACTTTTACTTACTATCATTATAGATATTATTTTATCAAATAAATATGTGATACAAACATATTTTACTATGTGTAATAACTTACTTTAATAATACCTATCATATTATCTTTATGATATTAAATGAACCCTATAAATTTTATTACTTAATATATATAAAAGTATATTTTATTATATAAATTTAATATAAAATTTTATTTATTAATAAATAAATTATATTATTTACTCTAATAAATCTTTTAAAAATATTTAAAAATATAAAACGACGATATTTAAACTATATATTAATCATGTATAGATTTTTGGAAATTATTTTAAGTCAAATTTACTTTTGTTGACTTTTGCATATTAGTCTCGAGCATTAGGATTGTGGTACACTATGACTTGACCTAATTTGTTAGACAAATATTGACCAACACATAAATATATATAATTAATTTAGGTTCGTGAATCCGAGGCCAACCTTGCACTTGTTCAATGACGTTATATGTATTTTTACTACGAAATACAGTATGGTGAGTTTCATTTGCTCCCCTTTTAAATGCTTTTGCAATATATATTTTTGGGACTGAGAATACATGCGCTGCTTTATAAATGTTTGACGATATAGACACAAGTAATTGAAACTACATTCTATGGTTGAATTATCGAAATCGAATATGCCCCTTTTTATTAAAGTCTGGTAATCTAAGAATTAGGGAACAGACACCCTAATTGACGCGAATCCTAAAGATAGATCTATTGGGCCTAACAAACCCCATCCAAAGTAACGGATGCTTTATTACTTCGAAATTTATATCATGTCCGAAGGAGGATCCCGGAATGATAGGGGATATTCTTATATGTATCTAGTTAATGTCGGTTACCAGGTGTTCACCATATGAATGATTATTTTTGTCTCTATGCATGGGACGTATATTTATGAGAACTGAAAATGAAATTCTTGTGGTCTATTAAAATGATGAAAATAAATGATTATGATAAACTAATGAACTCACCAACCTTTTGGTTGACACTTTAAAGCATGTTTATTCTCAGGTGTTAAAGAAATCTTCCGCTGTGCATTTGCTCATTTTAAAGATATTACTTGGAGTCTTTCATAGCATATTTCGAAGAACGTTGCATTCGAGTGATTGAGTTCATCAAAGATTATTATTAAATCAACTTATAGTTGGATAGTGGATTTTATGAAATGGTATGCATGCCTGTCAATTTTCGATGTATAGAAAGTTTGTCTTTTAAAAACGAATGCAATGTTTGTAAAATGTATCATATAGAGGTCAAATACCTCGCAATGTAATCAACTATTGTGAATCGTTTATAATGTATACGAACGGGTCCTTTCAGTTGGTATCAGAGCGGTGGTCTTAGCGAACCAGGTCTGCATTAGTGTGTCTAACTGATAAGTCGATAGGATGCATTAGTGAGTCTGGACTTCGACCATGTCTGCATGTCAAAAGTTTTGCTTATCATTTTGTGTCAAAAATTAACTACTTATCATCCTCAGGAAATTACCTGCTTATCATTTTTAGTCTAAGACACGTCTTGCTGCATTGATTGCATGAATAATGTATAGACAAAAATTCATATCTTAGCATATCTGCTAAATCATATCTTTTCGTATCTGTTACTTTAATCTTTGCCTGACATATCCCGTAAAGTCCTCCGTAATCTACAAAATCTTTTGATCTATATATATATATATATATATATATATATATATATATATATATATATATATATATATATATATATATATATATATATATATATATATATATATTCTATGTAATTAGAATACCATCCGTTAGCCAAAATCATTTCATATCAGGAAAAAAAAAATCCTTTATCCAATCGTACGAAATGGAATTCCTCATCAGTTCAAGTCACTCAGATTCCGAAATGGAATCCCATTCAAGCTCCAAAAGCAGTGTGACTGGAATAGATCAACCAATCAGCCATCACCTATTCTGGATGAATTGGGGATGGGTTCATAGCCTCCTCAATCATTGGAGACAAGAAGAAGGTGATCCCTTCCATCCACAACATTGCCCTCTTGACGAAGAACCTGAAGCACTTACCGGCGAACCTATCCGAAACACCATTTTCTCGCTCATTTCCAGAGTATCTCATCACGATTATATATTACATCAAATTTTAGATTTTATTTATCCGCTCGTCCGAACCGACAATCACCCCGGTGTAATAGAAGAAGTCAACGAGCTTCGTGCTCGGGTAGTGGCTTTGGAGAATATAGTGCATAGATTACAAACACCAGCAGCAGCATCAGCAGCATAACCAGTACCACCATCATCAACGCCAACAGTACCATTACTACCTCCAACCACAACCGCGTCGTAAACCTCAACTTCACAGTCTGTCCCACGAGCATCAACGTCATACGCACCATAGATGCCAATGAGTACCAACAACAATAACTGAGGAAGTATTAATTCATAACTTCATTGGAGAAATATTCCGCGGCGATTATGTAATCTCTAAAGTCTTAGAGATTATCTAATCTAGCCCTAACCATAAATCAGTTAAGCGAACCAAAATGATAGAAGGAAGAGTAGAAACCCTGACAAAAATGGTGTGTGATTAACAAGCTAAACTTGCTTTACCAACAGCATCAACAGTACCATCAACGTTACCAGCATCGTCAGTACAGTCAACATCCGAATCAACAACACCGATAACATCACAAACTCCGTCAGTTCAAGAATCACTGTGGACATCATTACGAATCAATAACGTGTATATTGTATCAACGAGTTATGAAGAATTAACTCATTCCCTCTGAAGAAATTATATATATATATATATATATATATATATATATATATATATATATATATATATATATATATTGAAATAAATCTTTCCGTGCTAAGCTATTGTGTGTGAATCTTAACTACTCGGTTAATTCATATTACAAATATGCAATAATGTACGTCCTTCGGCCGCAACTTAACCAGCGTTAACTACAATCTCCGTCGCAATTTAACAAATTCCAATTCATAATAAATCAAGTATATATTTTATTTTACAATTTCATCATCGATGTACCCGAAACTTTTCAGATAACATCATTCGTACTTTGCGAAATTCACAAGAATTCCACGAACCGAACATCATACATCAAAAAATAACGAAGTATTGATTCATAATTTCAATGTCATTAAAGAAATACTGCGTAAAAGTTATGTACTTTTTAAAGCCTTTAGGGAATATTCAATTCTAGTTTCAACCGTAAATCAAATGAGTTTAATTTAACATTAACTCATTAAATCTATGTTACATCTGAAGAAAATATATATATATATATATATATATATATATATATATATATATATATATATATATATATATATATATATATATTCATAAAGACTGTAATAAAATTCTTTTGTACAAAATATTAATTGTGAAATTTTTTTTAACGGGTAGGTAATACCCGAGAGATATGTAAATTCACAATTAATATATTACATTCTTCGAATCTGATTCAGCAAATCATCCATTATACTCCCTACTTTCACAACAATATACATTCTTTTATAGAAATCAAAACAACCATACTCATTCAAAATTTAATTACATATTCTGATTTTGAAATCTCAAAATTCAACTTGAGATATGACCAAAATCATCACTCTTAGATCCTTACATCTTTCACAAGCTATATTTTGACTTCAAAACTGTGTTAGAATATCAAATGTATGTTAACGATTACAATTTGTGTTCAAACCCTTCGAAAATTTCTGAAGACACTTCGAATGATGAGCAATCGAGATGATGATCCAACCACATGTTACCCACAGTTATGTACCCGAAAAACTCTTGAAACCAAAGTAAAAGTTTAAACAACGTATCCACGTCAGATTCTTTGGCATTTATTAGCAAAAATAACTTTGCGACTCCTATTCAAAGTAGCCAGTTTTGTCACAGCTCCAGCAAGTCAACTTCGACTTTTCAGTCAGATTAACCTTATTATAACCTTGAGATATACACCATCGTTACCAGGGAACCTTTTACATTCCACCATATTATTAGCAGATGTACCAACAACTTCATTACCCTTTGACTTTAGCCTCTCTAAAAAGTCATTATAATTATTCATTGAAACCCCATCATTTACTCATTCGCATCTTGTAATGAGAATTGCCATACGAATCATTGGGAATTAGCAATCAGTATTTTGAAATCTCGCAGCATGTCTACGCCAACAGTTATATGTGTATATATAACGTCTATCTTCTGGACTTTATTTGAATGTGAAGTTTCTGAAAAACACTCCGAACTACGAATTGGTTCTCCGAAAATGGAAAAAATGCTGATGAAGCAGCAAAAACTATAAACGACTTTAAACGATAAAAGCTGGATGATAATGATGAAGTGTGCTGGCAAAGCGCAGAAAAAGAGAAGTTTTAGAACTGAAAAACGGATTGAGCAAAGTAGGAAGGAGGCTGTGGACAAATTACAAAGACTGAACCTGACTTCAAAGGATCCAAATGATTCAGTACCAGCTGAAGTCATTAACGAATACCTTGCTCCTGACTCTAAACCCATGCTGACAATATTCTTCATCATCCTCTGATATTAGAAATTCTAAAATATCATCATATCTTTCATTATAAATATCCTCCATATTTCTGAAGATATTTTCTTAATTTTTCTTATTTGAAATCATTTACCTCTTCGCGCTATCTGTATTACATCATAAAAGAAACTATTTTAGTTTCTAAATTCTGAAACATTCAAGTTTAAAATAGGAATATTTTGAAGTAGTGTTGGGAACTGAAGCATGAATTAGTATAATATAATGACACTTGATCAATGTGATTATATTACAATAAGTCATGCTGAGTTTCTAAATGGAACGTGATGATTCACAGATCATAACATCATCATGTGCCATGTTATACGACTCTTGTATTCTATTTAACCTCTAAAATATCAAGAAAATATTTCTTGATGATTCGGCCTTTTCCAAGGTATTCTCGTAATTTGACAAGTCAAGATCGTGCCATCACAATTTCCATCCTAGAACATTAACAATGTTCATTCCGAAATTCATATCTGTGAATTTTGGACCATTACAAGCGGTGCTTAATCGCAAGAAGAAGAAACGAAAGGACAAAACTCCGAAATAGAAATTGAGGTATAAATTGCAGCAAATAAAAGTGAGCATTAACTGTGAATGATAATGATTATAGAAGATAGAAGCAGAGACTTTGAAATATAAGGGAACATATAAAGCCCAACGACAAACCAGAAATTATAAACCATATATATCGATGCATATAGCAATATAAAGACACGGGAGAACTAGAAACACTATAAACCCAAGAGTATAGTAGAAGTAAATAGATTCTTCCGGTAGTAGATGAAAAAGAAGAATGACCGATATGAAAGTTAGAAGTATATCGAGAATCAGAACTGGATGGAGCATATTGATGAATACTTTAAAATATGAGTTGAGGGGGAAAGAATAGAAGGTGATGAAACATGACTAGGAACTTAGAAATCAATAGATTTAACTCACATAATGGCGGAATAAATGAATCAAACCCTCTAGTGAATAGGTTGAGTTTTTTTTTTTTATTAATTTAGTCAAACCACAACTAAATCAAGTGTGATTAGATCAACACCTAGAGCTATTATTCACCACCTGGGTGATTTGGGCTGAGAGAGAATCGGAGGAGCTCACTAGATCTGAGTGTGTGTAACAAATGAGAGGCTTAACCTAAAATGAAGAACATAAGACTTTATATACCCCTGCTGTTGACTCACCCATACGATTCATTCATCACACGTGCGATTTGGCTTCATCAACCGTACGGGTGATTACTCACTCGTGTCTTCTCATTTAGGTTGTAATTGTGACTTAGCTCAGCATCAACCGTGCGTATGAGCCTGTCAGCCATACTAATGAGGCTTCACTCGTACTTCTGACTAAGTCTAACATAGTAAAACATCTAAATCTCGTTCCTGCAGTTCCTGTAACCACATAGAAACACGGATAGGATAATAACGAGCAATCATGGTGGCCTGTAAGCTGTTATATCTGCAATGGACGTGGGTAGATGTCTAGGGACTTGCATAAAATGCATCAACAGAAGGTGTGAGTTGTAAGGAAACGAAGGAGGTGAATTTATAAGAAAATTTCCGACAGAACAATTAAAATGGACGATCGCATTTAAAGCGGATCCTAATTCCCTTGATTACCGGAGAGTCAAATCTTATTAGGAAGATTTTCTTCAAATCCCTTGAAATCTGGGAATCAATCATATCTACGTCAAATGATAAGATGAATCTACACTTACTCATTTCACTCTTCTATGTTAGCTTCATTCGTACTCTTCATATAAATGGATTGTTTATCCAAATTATTCGCTGATGATAAAACTCTAATTTTCAGCCCGTATGCATCATGAAAACATACTTATTATCATTCACGACCTTTCCACTCAAATTTCGGGACGAAATTTCTTTAACGGGTAGGTACTGTGACAACCCGAAAATTTCCAACCAAATTTAAACTTTAATCTTTATATGTTTCCGACACGATAAGCAATATTTGTTAAGTTAAATTTCAAGAATTTTAAACTATGTTCATACATTCATTCAACTTCAACCAAGTTCCAACGATTCACGAACCATTAAACGAATATGATTATATATGTATATGTGTATATATATTATAACTTGAAACGTAAACAAAATATTAGATTAAATACTTTATATGATTGTATCTGTTTCAAAATGTTTATCAATGGAATTAGAAGATAAGATCAAATGATTGAATTATCAGATATATTGAATTATGATTACAAGTCTCTGTTGAAAGGCCCACGTTGATTTGCGAAATCTTTCCATTTTAACAATATTCGGAAAATGGTAAAGTGATTTATAAATAAGAACAAATTGTCAATCATTGAGAACTAGACAAAGGATAGTGGAAGATTGAATCTCATAAAGACTCGATTGATCTATTTAGTTTCAAACGTACAAAAAGTTTTCAGTTTAAAAAGAACTTTATTATTAAAACGTATATAACTTTTATAAATATCTAGAACCACTTTTGACAACTCATTACTTAACTAGTATGATAAAGATAACGATATTTATATTTTATTTTATTAAATATATATAACGATTTAAATTAATATTATATATATTTATACACGTATTATACGTACATAGTTTTATACTTTTACTATACTTAAACTTTACCTTTACTTTATTTTTACTTTACTTTAACTTTAATAATTCACTTTAATAATTCATACTTTAATAATTCACTTTAATAATTCACTTTAATAATTCATACTTTAATAATTTACTTTAATAATTCATACTTTAATAATTCACTTTAATAATTCATACTTTAATAATTCACTTTAATAATTCAAAAATCTATTATAAATAGAATTCAATAGGTTTCATTATTTCATAGAAACTTGAAAATATTTTTCTCTAAACTCTCTCAATCGATTTACATATATATATTTACTTCGTATTATTTCAAGATATTATTAGAATACATAAAATATTACGATGGAGTGCTGTCCGAGTGATTTCGAAATTGTTTTTCGAGTAGGATAGGATTAAGGAAATTATGGGTTATAGCTATGGAGGCGATTGAGTATGGTTCATGGGTATGCTCGTGAGGTCAATATAGTGTTTATCATTTCCGTTGCGTCTACGTACCTTTCCTGCAATATTGAATCTCAATATTGATACGTGAGTACTCATAATTTATCTTTTACATACTAATAGTGTATCCCTGACTAGTGCTCGAGTATTTAGGATTATGCATGCTTGTACTTTTGATATTGCCCTTAGACAGGTTAGGTTGAATCTTGAATTAGTTACACTTGCGGTTGAGATAAGGTATAAGATATGCATGTCCTTGGAAAGCTAGCAAAAAATTAAGAACTTTTCCTTTAGATATCGAATGGTTTCGATGAACGGATTAGAAGTTATAATCAATTGAATTTTCGATATTTTTATTAAAAATGATTATTATTATCGTCGTTTTTATTGTCGTTCTAGTTTTATCTTATTATTATCATTATTATTATATTTATCAATAAAAGGGATTTATCATTAAAAATTTTTATTTTTTTATTATTACTATCGTTATTATCGTTAAAGTTATAATTAGTATTATTATTATTATCCAATTATTATTATTATTATTAGTATTATTATTATTATCATTATTAATTAATATATATATATATATATATATATCATTATTTAAAAATGGTTATTGTTATTGTTATTATTATTAGTACTATATTATCATTAAGATAATTATTAGTATTATCGTTAATAATGTTATAGTAACTATCATTATTAATATTAGTGTAAATAAAAACAAATATTTGTAACACCTAATTATTTTGATTACTATTATTATCATTATTATGAACACGATATAAAAGATGATTAAAAGCTATTAAACGAAACGATTAGGAAATAATGAGTAAGAGTATCATGATGAAATTAAAATATTATAAGATAATGATTTAGATAAAATTATCGTTCTTATTATTTTTATCATTACTATTATTATTAAAAGTATCGTTAGTATTAAAACTATCATTTTAACAAAAATTATCATTTTAATAGAAATGTCATTGTTACTATAAAATATCATTATTATTATTATTTTAAATAGAATTATTATTTTAAAGATAATATTAAAAATTATCGTAAATATTAAAGTTATCATAATTAGAATTATCGTTTTATCATAATGTCATCTTAGTAATTATAAATATTGATATTTTTATAATAATAGTTATTATTACAAAATAATACAACTTTTACTTACTATCATTATAGATATTATTTTATCAAATAAATATGTGATACAAACATATTTTACTACGTGTAATAACTTACTTTAATAATACCTATCATATTATCTTTATGATATTAAATGAACCCTATAAATTTTATTACTTAATATATATAAAAGTATATTTTATTATATAAATTTAATATAAAATTTTATTTATTAATAAATAAATTATATTATTTACTCTAATAAATCTTTTAAAAATATTTAAAAATATAAAACGACGATATTTAAACTATATATTAATCATGTATAGATTTTTGGAAATTATTTTAAGTCAAATTTACTTTTGTTGACTTTTGCATATTAGTCTCGAGCATTAGGATTGTGGTACACTATGACTTGACCTAATTTGTTAGACAAATATTGACCAACACATAAATATATATAATTAATTTAGGTTCGTGAATCCGAGGCCAACCTTGCACTTGTTCAATGACGTTATATGTATTTTTACTACGAAATACAGTATGGTGAGTTTCATTTGCTCCCCTTTTAAATGCTTTTGCAATATATATTTTTGGGACTGAGAATACATGCGCTGCTTTATAAATGTTTGACGATATAGACACAAGTAATTGAAACTACATTCTATGGTTGAATTATCGAAATCGAATATGCCCCTTTTTATTAAAGTCTGGTAATCTAAGAATTAGGGAACAGACACCCTAATTGACGCGAATCCTAAAGATAGATCTATTGGGCCTAACAAACCCCATCCAAAGTACCGGATGCTTTATTACTTCGAAATTTATATCATGTCCGAAGGAGGATCCCGGAATGATAGGGGATATTCTTATATGTATCTAGTTAATGTCGGTTACCAGGTGTTCACCATATGAATGATTATTTTTGTCTCTATGCATGGGACGTATATTTATGAGAACTGAAAATAAAATTCTTGTGGTCTATTAAAATGATGAAAATAAATGATTATGATAAACTAATGAACTCACCAACCTTTTGGTTGACACTTTAAAGCATGTTTATTCTCAGGTGTTAAAGAAATCTTCCGCTGTGCATTTGCTCATTTTAAAGATATTACTTGGAGTCTTTCATAGCATATTTCGAAGAACGTTGCATTCGAGTGATTGAGTTCATCAAAGATTATTATTAAATCAATTTATAGTTGGATAGTGGATTTTATGAAATGGTATGCATGCCTGTCAATTTTCGATGTAAAGAAAGTTTATCTTTTAAAAACGAATGCAATGTTTGTAAAATGTATCATATAGAGGTCAAATACCTCGCAATGTAATCAACTATTGTGAATCGTTTATAATGTATACGAACGGGTCCTTTCAAATACTCTGAATTTTGAAAAGTTGAATGAAGCAATAAAAACTGTAAAAGACCTCAACAGCTAAAAGTTGATGATAAAGAGTTGTATGTTGGCAAAGCTCAGAAAAAGTTTGAAACTGAAAAACTGATTGAGCAAACTACGAAGGAGACTCTGAACAAATAACAAGGACTAAACTTTTACATTAAGAATCCTGATGATTCTATTTCTGATGAAATCTTTAGCAAATACTTTGCTTCTGACTCCAAACTCTTGCGGATAAATTTTCTTCACCATCTTTCGATATTAGAAATTCCAAGATATCATCGTATCTTTCATTCTAAATATTCTCCATATTTCTGAAGATATTTTATAACTATTCTTATCTGAAATCATTAATCTCTTCGTGCTATTAGTGTTACATCATATAGAAACTGTTAGTTTCTATATTCTGTAAACTTTCAAGCTTAAAATATGAATGTTATTGAAGTAATGTTGGGAACTGATGCATGAGTTAGTATAATATAATGACACTTGATCAACGTGATTATACTATAGTGAGTCATGCAGAGTTTCTAAATGGAACATGATGATTCACAGATTAACTTCTGAACATATCAAGAAAATATATTCTTGATAGTTCTATTCTAAGTGATTCAGGTAATTTGACAAATCAAATCATTCTATTACGTTCTTTCTCGTTTAGAACATTAAGTTCATTCGAAACTCCATACCTACGAATTCTGGACCATTATTCGCTTGACGTAAAGTAGGGAAGAGAAAATAAAAGTATGGAACTTCAAAATGTAAAGGAAAAGAAGGGAATGGATTTATAGTGAAATATCCGACAGAGCAATCAAGACAGATCATCGCATTTAATCAAAGAAGATCATAATCTCCTTAAACTTCGAAGAATAAAATCTTTTATAGATTTCAAAGATTTTCTCTAAATTCATTGAATTCCGGAATTCAACCACGATTACGTCAAAAGTTAATACAAAACTTTTCACTCTTTTGTGATAGCTTCACTCGTACGCTTCACATAATCGAATCATTTTATCTATATTAATCAATAATGATAAAACTCTAATTATCAACTCATATTCGTCATGAAAACATTTTTATTGTTAGCCATGACCACCTCACTCAAATTTCGGGACGAAATTTCTTTAACGGGTAGGTACTGTGACGACCCAGAAATTTTTGATCAAATTTAAACTTAATTTTTATATAATTCTGACACGATAAGCAAAGTCTATAATATTGAAGTCTCAGAAATTTTGAACTATGGTTATGCGTTCATTTACCTTTGACAAATCCCGATGATTCACGAACCAATGTTTGTAAATATGTATATATATAAATATGTGTAGATATATGTATAAATATTACTTGTGTATATATATATATATATATATATATTGTTATATTAAATTTAATTGTTTAAAATATATAATTAATAAATGTATTTACTTAGTAAAATTTATTATTTAAAACTATTCTTATATATAAAGAGCATATTGAATAAATATGATTTTGGACTTATTCTGTAAACGTCTGTAACACTCGGTTGACATTTCGTTAGTGTTCATATAGATATAATATATAAATACGAAGGATTAAGATAAAAGTTGGACTATAATTTGATTACGAAGATTTTAGATTTGTTAAAAATATTTTTACCTTTTTAAGTTTAAATATTAGTACTCCATACATATAAATTGGAACAGAAAATAAATAATTATCAAACCTTTTTTATCAGGTTTCAAACAGGTAAGGACTGAAATAATTAAATATACTTAACCTAAAAATATAGAATTTTTAGGAACACTTTTATATGTTAACTATTTAGCAATGGACACGATATAGCACTCCGCGAATTGAAAATATCTAAGTGTCGGCAGAATAATAGGTAAATAACCCGTGAGTGAATATGAAATATCAATTGAGATTTGTATGTGTCTATTAACGTACCTTTCTGTCATCTATCCTATCTACCATTATCTATTTTATATATCTTTATCTATCAACCCATCTATATACAGCACATTCAACCTCATTCACCCAACCATCTTCTCCCTCCTCTAACTATTTTCTTCTATCACCATTTATCCATGATCATTAACTTTGTGCTCGAGTTTTCTGTTTCAACTCCGGTCGTCATCTTAATTCGTAACTATCTTCAATCTCCACCACAACTACTTTTGAACACCATGAAAAGAAACCCATTTAATCATAACCATCACCAACTGTTACTATTTCATCCACAACCAAACCCAATAAACTTACTAAATTCGATCATTGGTTTCTTATTTATGTTTAAAGCTCAAACCACACTTGTAACACAAATCAACGGACGCGTTTATATTTTTTTTTCTATCGTGAATCACCTAAACCCACTTGTAAGTTCTAATCGCCTCCTTTTCTATTTTTAAATTCAAAACCATAACCCACATCACCACCTTAACTATCTCACCATCAAACAATCTTACTCATATTTTAAATCATCGAAGAACCACCATGCTTGTTGCTACCTATTGTTTTCCTGTTTATGATCGTGAACCATCACTACACCCATTAATCACCTCCATCTTCCTTCACGACCACACCACCGGTCACCATTGCATCACCCAAGATATCACCATCTCTTTCACCTTTTCTCCATGACTCTCTTTTATATTTCTTTTTGGTATTCGAATCACTTCACCACTTGCAAAACCAAATCAAAACCACCATCGATCATCATTAATCAACACTTTATCACCTTCTTGATAAAACCTTCACCACAATTGACACCTTGTTTATCACCCCAGCTATCCTTTTCGTTTTGGTACAACAGCTCGACAACACTAACGAATCCCGTTTGTTTTGTTGAAGTACTACAACTGCTACTGCTGTAAATCACGAATATTGCTGCTGTAACTTTTTATTCACAATAACCAAATTTGGTATTAATATAAGAATGGAACATAAAGTGGTTTAGGTGGCCAACCATGAGGATTACTAGTGGACATTTTTTTTTTAATTGATTGAAGTGTGGGACAACCAAATACCACAAAGATTTCTTGCTTTTGACAAAGTAATAACCCCACTTGAATTGGTTAGGGTATAATATTGTTGTTACTTGTTCCTAACAATAATCAACTTGTCAGCTAAAAAGATATCATTCGGTTCCTATTGATGGCCACGAATTACACAACCAAAACCCCACAACTTTCCAACTTTTGAAGTAGTGGGATTACTTTAGTTAATTAATCCACAAGTTACAAGAAAAGAAGACGTTAGATTTTTATTTTTGTGCTTCCTGTTTTCCACCTCACAACCGTCCCAAGATACACTTCCATAAATAATTTATTTTTTTATTTTTTATTTTTTTCTTCTTTCTTCTGAACTAAACGTAAGCATATCATTCACTCATCAATTTCATTCGGGCCGAGTTTCCTTCTTTTGGACTGATTAATTTGAATTAGTGTTGGGCTATATTTTTAATTTGTGCCGAGACTTGGATCCTTTAACAACTAGATCCATTAACATTCTCTGTTGGGCCGAAGTCACATTCTCTGTTGGGCCATGAGTTTTTGTTGAGCCGAAGGGTTTGGTTGAGGTGATGATAATAAAAATACATGATGCTGATGACAGTTATGAAGAAGAAAACAGAAGGATGTAATGGTTATATAGGATTGAGCTGTGAATTAAAACAGAAAGACAAGATAGATCTGATGGTTTGGGAGTTGTGTTGAGAAGTTAGAGGTCGCGGGTTCAAAACTTGCTTGGGATATTTTTCCATCTTTTTAAGGTTGTATTTATTATTATTATTATTATTATTATTATTATTATTATTATTATTATTATTATTATTATTATTATTATTATTATTATTATTATTATTATTATTATTATTATTATTATTATTATTATTATGATTATTATTGTTAGTGTTGTTATTATTGTTATTATTAGCGTTATAAAGATTATTATTATTATCACTTGCATAAGTATTAAAATTATTACTATTAGTATTATTATTACTAATACAAGTAGTAAATATAATTTATTAGTAATACAATTATAATTACAATGATGATATATATTGTATTACTAAAATTAATATCATTACTAATATGAGTGTTATTATTATTAACATGCTTAGGATTATTATTATCATTATTAACGATATCATTATTATTATTAGTATTATCGTTATTAATAAAGTTATTATTATTAGTAACTCGTTAACATAAAAACTAGCATTTTTAACAAATAAATATTTTATACAAAATATATTTAGTACATATACTATAACGACATTAACATATCATATAACTACATATTAACATTATATAGTTAAATATTTATTTTTATCATGTATAAACCCTAAAATAAATTGTTATATTAGCTATATAAAATATATAAACTAAATATATTACATTTATAACATATGAGATAACAAGTATATTATTAATAATAATATATATGAAAATTGTTCGATTACGAGAATATATTTTAATATAAATATGAATGATATAGGTTCGTGAATCCGAGGCCAACCATGCATTGTTCAATATAGTCATATGTATTTTTACTACAAAATACATTAGGTGAGTTCATTTGATTCCCTTTTACTCTTTACATTTTTGGGACTGAGAATACATGCGCTATTTTTACAACTGCTTTATTAAATGCTTTTGAAATACATTTTGAACTGCGAATACATGAAATGCTTTTATAAATGTTTGACGAGATAGACACAAGTAAAACATTCCTCGAATGAATTATGTGGACGTGATAATTGCCACCATTGAATTATGTGGACGTGATAATTGCCACAATTGATATGAATATTTTTCCCCTGATTATTATTGCTTGGTAACCTAAGAATTAGGGAACATGACTAATTTTGAGAATTAGTGCACGCCTAATTGACGCGAATCCTAAAGGTAGCTACCGGGTTTAACACCCCCACCCAAAAATTTCACTAGACGGAAGGGCTAGTGGGCGTGGTGTTTAGTACTTCGAAGTTTATATGATTATTATATAGACGAGATGTTCTGTTTTGGGTATATTATTATGCGCATTATATGTTAAGGTAGGTTACCGAGCCAAGCTATGAAAGCAATGAAAAGTGAATGTTATCGAGAGAATGATTTTATACACAGGTTATGTGTATGTTATTTTTGTGCACGAGATATGTGTACGGTTACTAAGATTTATGAAAGATGATTTCGTACACGAGAAATGTGTACTGTATTTAAAAGAAATCGCATGTACATTACAGGTGGGTATAGGATTCGGGCCCATTTGTACCATGCAGCATTTAAATCTTGTGGTCTATCAATATGATGAATTTTATTGTTTTATGATAAACCTATGAACTCACCAACCTTTTGATTGACACTTGAAAGCATGTTTATTCTCAGGTATGAAAGAAATATTCCGCTGTGTATTTGCTCATTGTAAAGACATTATTTGGAGTCGATCATCGCAATGGAATCAGATGTTGGTGACTTCGTCCAGACGGATTAGGACGGGGTATGACAAATTTCGCATTGTTCTTTTCTCCGTACACCATTAAAGGTTTTCCCTTTTCACGCATAATGCGAATCGCATTTTTGTAACAAACGACCTCTACTCTCACCTTCTTCAACCAGTCCATGCCAATTATTACATCAAAACTCCCTAACTCGACTGGTATTAAATCAATCTTAAACGTTTCATCACCCAGTTTAATTTCTCTATCCTGACATATATTATCTGCTAAAATTAATTTACCGTTTGCTAATTCGAGTAAAAATTTACTATCCAAAGGCATCAATGGGAAACTTAACTTAGCACAAAAATCTCTACTCATATAGCTTCTATCCGCACTCGAATCAAATAAAACATAAGCAGATTTATTATTAATAAGAAACGTATCCGTAACAAGCTCCGGGTGTTCCTGCGCTTCTGCCGTATAAATATCGAAAACTCTTCTGCGGCCCTGCCTATTAGTATTCCCCTGATTTGGGCAATTACTTCTAATGTGGCCTAGTTTTCCACATCCATAACAAACAAAGGCGGCATTACTTGTTTCGCCACTATTTGTTCCTTTAGTTCTGTTAAACTTTGGTCCGTAGACCTCACACTTTTTCGCACCATGGCCAGTTCTTTTACACTTGGTGCAAAATGTCGTGCAGAACCCATTCTGGTGGTACTCTTCACACCTTTGGCATTTTTAGTTTTTGTTGCCGTTGTTGTTATTGAGGTTGTTGTTGGGATTGTTATTGTTGTTGGAACGGTTGTTGTAGTTGTTGTTATTGTTGGGACGTTTGTTGTAGTTATTGTTAGGATTGCGGTTATTGTTGCGATTGTTGTTGCGGTTGTGGTTGTAATTGTTGTTGTTGTTGTATTGGTGACCCTTGTCACTGGTTTTTTCCCACTTTCTCTTGAGTTGTTTCGTGTTAGCTTCTTCGGCCGCCTGCTCTTTAATTCTTCCCTCAATCTGATTTATGAGTTTATGAGCCATTCTACTTGCCTTTTGTATGGAAGCGGGCTCATGTGAACTCACATCTTCTTGAATCCTTACTGGTAACCCTTTTACAAATGCGTCGATCTTCTCTTCTTCATCTTCGAACGCTCCCAGACACAATAGGCACAACTCTGTGAATCGTCGTTCATACGTGGTAACGTTGAACCCTTGTGTTCGTAACTCTCTAAGTTCTGCCTTGAGCTTATTGACTTCGTTTCTAGGACAGTAATGCTCATTCATCAATTGCTTGAATGCCGACCACGGTAGTGCGTAAGCAGCATTTTGTCCTACCTGTTCAAGATAGGTGTTCCACCACGTTAACGCAGTACCTGTGAAGGTATGCGTAGCATATTTAACTTTGTCCTCTTCGGTACACTTACTTATGGCAAACACCGATTCGACTTTCTCGGTCCACCGTTTCAATCCAATTGGTCCTTCGGTTCCATCAAATTCCAAAGGTTTGCAGGCAGTGAATTCTTTGTAGGTGCATCCTACACGATTTCTTGTGGAATTAGTTCCACTGCTAGATCCAAAGTAATTTTTATTTTGCATCGCAGCCTGTACTGCGGCTATGTTTGCTGCAAGGAAAACACGAAAGTCTTCCTCGCTTATGTTCAAATTTTGACGAGTCGTCGGTGCCATTTCCTTCAAAAAATAGCCAAAAGAATTGAGTTAATCATATAGAATTTAAGAGTAGTCAATAGTATCTCGTAGCATTATATGAACTTATTTATAAAAGATTTTTCTTCATATTAGCATTTTATAAGTTTAAATTCGAGTACTACCTACCCGTTAAGTTCATACTTAGTAGCTAATATACAATTCAACTACTACAATTCTATATGAAAAACTGATTTTAATAATATATCACATACAAATATTCTTTAAACTTACAACTTCGCTATATTACATATAACATGAAATATAGTACACTTTGATACAGAACAGTTTTGAAGATAAAACTAGTTAATACGTATTTTGTTCAGCAAAGGAAATAAAGACACGTAATTCATAAGTCCAGAAATAAGTCATGCATTCCGGTTTTACTAAGATGACTTCCCATCCTTGGCCTTGTGAAAAGTAACTGTTATGACCATTGGCTAGGCAGCATGTTGTAATGTCATCAAAAGGACTACAGTTTCGTAATGTCCAATAGCCCCGTAATAATCTAAAAACCTTGTTTCTCACCCCAACTGCTGAATCCGTCACTTGTGGGAAGGTTTTATTTAAAAGTTGTAACCCGATATTCTTTGTCTCACTTTGGTAAGAAGCGAACATCACTAACCCGTAAGTATAACATGCTTCTTTATGTTGCATGTTAGAAACTCTTTCTAACTCACGAAATCCTATGTTGGGATATGTTGAGTCAAAATAGGTTCTTAACCCGTAGCGTAAAATTGCATTTGGGTTCCCCGCATTTAACGCTTTAAAGAAAACACGGCGTAACTTACGGTCTCCCCAATGTGATATACCCCACCTATCAAAGGAAAGCCTTTTATAAACTAAGGCATTTCTGGAAAGTCTTTCAAATGTTTGACAAGTTAATTTCACCGTAACTAAATGTGCTGATGAATTCTGACCGACTCTAGACAAGATTTCCTCAATCATATCCTCTGGTAGGTCTTCTAAAATATTCGGTTGTCTACCCTTAATGTCCATTTTGTTTTTATACTGTAAAATATACAAGGATTAGATTCGTAAAAGATAATTAACAAATAATACAAGCAATTTTTACATAGAACATAAAAGTACAAGCACACTACAATACATATAATACACAACATGATTACAACCCTCTAATCTGAATCACTGGTTTCTTCTTCTTCGGAATTGGTTCGTTTTCCTAATTTTCTAGGAATATATGGTGTTTCTCTAATACGAGCCGTCATTTTCCACAATGGTTTAGAAAAATCTGGTGGTTTGGAGGTTCCCGGGTCATTGTTACATTTTATGAAATATGGATGTTGCCGATACATATAAAGTTCGTCGGGGTTGGAATCGGGTTTCTCTATTTTTATACCTTTTCCCTTATTATTTTCTTTCGCTTTATTAAATTGGGTCGAGGTAATTTCTATAACATCATCGGAATCCTCATCGGGATCCGATTTATCAGAAAATTGATAATCTTCCCAATATTTTTCTTCCTCGGCGGAAACACCATTGACCATTATTAACTTTGGTCCGTTGGTTGAGGATTTTCTTTTATTTAATCGAATTACTGTAGGTATCGATATTTCTTCCTCCGGAACCTCTTCTTCTTCCGGTTCCTCCTCTTCCGGTTCCTCCTCTTCCGGTTCTTCTTCTTCCGGTTCCTCCTCTTTCGATTCATCCTCTTCCGGTTCTTCTTCGGGAATTTGTGAATCTTCCCAAAATATATTCGACTCTTCATTATTATTCGGTGAATTGATGGGATTTGTACTAGTGGTAGACATCTATCACACAATATCAAACACATTAAGAGGTTAATATATCACATAATATTTACATGTTAATAATATATAGTTTCTAACAAAAGTGTTAAGCAATCGTTTTTAAAGAAAACACGGTCGAAGTCTAGACTCACTAATGTATCCTTACAAACTCGATAAGACACACTAATGCAAATTACTGGTTCTCTAAGACCAACGCTCTGATACCAACTGAAATGTCCCGTTCATATTGATTATAAACGTTCAATATTAATTGATTTCGTCGCGAGGTTTTGACCTCTATATGAGATGTTTTTCAAAGACTGCATTCATTTTTAAAACAAGCATAACCTTTATTTTATCGATAAAGGTTTAAAAAGCATTACGTAGATTATCAAATAATGATAATCTAAAATATACTGTTTACACACGACCATTACATAATGGTTTACAATAAGAATATATTACATCAAAAATAAGTTTCTTGAATGCAGTTTTTATACAATATCATACAAGCATGGACTCCAAATCTTGTCCTTATTTTAGTATGCAACAGCGGAGGCTCTTAATAATCACATGAGAATAAACATGCTTAAAACGTCAACAAAAATGTTGGTGAGTTATAGGTTTAACCTATATATTATCAAATCATAATAATAGACCACAAGATTTCATATTTCAATACATCCCATACATAGAGATAAAAATCATTCATATGTTAAACACCTGGTAACCGACATTAACAAGATGCATATAGAATATCCCCATCATTCTGGGACACCCATCGAACATGATAATTTCGAAGTACTAAAGCATTCCAAATTCCAGAATGGGGTTTGTTGGGCCCGATAGATCTATCTTTAGGATTCACATCAATTTGGGGGTCTGTTCCCAAATTCTTAGGCTATCAAGCTAAAAAGGGGCATATTCGGCTTCGATCATTCACCCATATAATGTAGTTTCATTTACTTGTGTATATTTCGTAAAACATTTATAAAGTTGCATGTATTCTCATCCCAAAATATTAGATTTTAAAAGTGGGACTATAACTCACTTTCACATATTTTTACTTCGTCGGGAAGTAAGACTTGGCCACTGGTAGATTCACGAACCTATAACAAATATGTACATATATATCAAAGTATGTTCAAAATATATTTACAACATTTTTTAATACGTTTTAATGTTTTAAGCTTATTAAGTCAGCTGTCCTCGTTAATAACCTACAACTAGTTGTCCATAGTTAGATGTACAAAAATAAATTGATATATATTATCTTGGATCAATCCACGACCCAGTGTATACATGTCTCAGGCTAGATCACAACTCAAAGCATATATATTTTTGGAATCAACCTCAACCCTGTATAGCTAACTCTAACATTACTGCATATAGAGTGTCTATTGTTGTTCCAAATAATATATATACATGGGTCGATATGATATGTCAAAACATTTGCATACGTGTCTATGGTATCCCAAGATTACATAATATATTAGAATACATGTATAATACAATATAAGTTAGCTAGGATATGATTTGTATAGAATTGTTACAATATTTCCCGTAGCTACAACAATCAAAAAAATATCCAATCTTGTTTTACCCATAACTTCTTCATTTTAAATCCGTTTTGAGTGAATCAAATTGCTATAGTTTCATATTGAACTCTATTTTATGAATCTAAATATAAAAATTATAGGTTTATTGTCAGAAATATAAGTTACAAGTCATTTTTGTAAGAGGTAGTCATTTCAGTCGAAAGAACGACGTCTTGATGACCATTTTGGAAAACATACTTCCACTTTGAGTTTAACCATGATTTTTGGATATAGTTTCATGTTCATAAGAAAAATCATTTTTCCATAATAACAACTTTTAAATCAAAGTTTATCATAGTGTTTAATTATCAAACCCAAAACAGCCCGCGGTGTTACTATGACGGCGTATGTCCGGTTTTACGGTGTTTTTCGTGTTTCCAGGTTTTAAATCATTAAGTTAGCATATCATATAGATATATAACATGTGTTTAGTTGATTTTAAAAGTTAATTTAGAAGTATTAACTTTATTTGTGAACAAGTTTAGAATTAACTAAACTATGTTCTAGTGATTACAAGTTTAAATATTCGAATAAGATAGTTTTATATGTATGAATTGAATGATGTTATGAACATCATTACTACCTTAATTTTAGTAGGTAAACCTACTGGAAATGAGAAAAATAGATCTAGCTTCAAAGGATCCTTGGATAGCTTGAAAGTTCTTGAAGCAGAATCATGACACGAAAACAAGTTCAAGTAAGATTTTCACTCGAAATAAGATTGTTATAGTTATAGAAATTGATTCAAATTTTGAATATGAGTATTACCTTGTATTATAAAGATATCTTACTATAAATAAGAAAGATTTCTTGAGGTTAGATGATCACTTTACAAGATTGGAAGTAAGCTAGCAAACTTGGAAGTATTCTTGATTTTATGAAACTAGAACTTATAGAATTTATGAAGAACACTTAGAACTTGAAGATAGAACTTGAGAGAGATAAATTAGATGAAGAAAATTGAAGAATGAAAGTGTTTGTAGGTATTTTTGGTCGTTGGTATATGGATTAGATATAAAGGATGTGTAATTTTGTTTACTTGTAAATAAGTCATGAATGATTACTAATATTTTTGTAATTTTATGAGATATTTCATGCAAGTTTCCAAATGATGGTTCCCACATGTGTTAGGTGACTCACATGGTCTGCTAAGAGCTGATCATTGGAGTGTATATACCAATAGTACATACATCTAAAAGCTGTGTATTGTACGAGTACGAATACGGGTGCATATGAGTAGAATTGTTGATGAAACTGAACGAGGATGTAATTGTAAGCATTTTTGTTAAGTGATAAGTGTCTTGAATTCTTTCAAAAGTGTATGAATACATATTAAAACACTACATGTATATACATTTTAACTGAGTCGTTAAATCATCGTTAGTCGTTACATGTAAGTGTTGTTTTGAAACCTTTAGGTTAACGATCTTGTTAAATGGTTTTAACCCATTTTTTATTATATCAAATGAGATGTTAAATTTTTACATTATCATGATATCATGATGTATTAATATATCTTAATATGATATATATACATTAAATGTCGTTACAACGATAATCGTTACATATATGTCTCGTTTCGAAATCATTAAATTAGTAGTCTTGTTTTTACATACGTAGTTAATTGTTAATATACTTAATGATATGTTTACTTATCATAATACCATGTTAATTATATATATATATCCATATATATGACATCATATAGTTTTTACAAGTTTTAACGTTCGTGAATCACCGGTCAACTTGGGTGGTCAATTATCTATATAAAACCTGTTTCAATTAATCAAGTCTTAACAAGTTTGATTTCTTAACATGTTGGAAACACTTTATCATGTAAATAACAATTTCATTAAAAATATATAAACATGGAAAAATTCGGGTCACTACATCAATCTCTCTTCTTGTAGCAATATCACAACCTTTATAGAAAGTAGTTACTTTTTTAAATTTATCCAAACTATGTTGTGGACAACCTCTAAGCATTTGACCAAATCGTACCCAAGCAGAATAAAGAGACTCATTAGTTTTTTGACGAAAATTAGCAATGTCAGTTTGAAGGGTGACATTTTTAGACGCAGGAAAGAATCGAGTGAGAAATTTTTCAATCATCGTATCCCAACTAGTAATGTCTCCTTCTGGTAACGAGTTTAACCACTCTCTAGCTTCATCTTTTAATGACCATGGGAAGCGACGAAGATAAATGATATTACTTTCCACATTATTAATGTTAAATAGATTACAAATATCTTTAAAATTCCGAATGTGGGCATTAGCATCCTCCTTTTCAGTACCCCTAAATTGATTATCTTTAAGCAAATGAAAAATAGGGCCTTTAATATCAAAATTTTATTTTATTTCAGGTTTAGTAATAGCATGACCTAATCCTTACCGACCAGCTTTCATTAACGCTTCCATTGAATTTTCAGTAGCAATTTCAATTTCTGAACAAAAAAGAGATCCCAAATTAGAATCAGGACTAGACTAAGAACCAGATAATGAATCATCATTACAAGTAGTTCCTTCATTGAAATTTAATTTCTTAACAATATTTGAATCCCTAGAATGTTTAAATAATATCTCGGGATTTGGTAACATATCTTGTAAGACTGGTTTCTTGGACTGAGTGTTCATGTGATCTAAAATCATAAAAAGAAAAGTTTTAGGAAAAAATCTTTTAAGCCTTAAAGGATATATATATTTACATTTTAAATTTATTCTAATCTTTCTAGTAATATTTAAGAGATATATTAGTACATTAGCGAATTTTAAATTAATAAATATAATAAATATTAATAACATAATTAATAATATAGATATTAAATAACAACTTTTATCGCATAACAACGAATAATCAAACATACACGGCCTATTGAATCTTTCAATACTTAAGTGACCCGTCAGCGTGTAGGTTTGAGAAGGAGCCTTTAAATCGGAACACTAGCAACCTTCCCCTAAAGGAAGACAGTCATCACCCGTTTTCAAGAAATATCAATAACCAAAATATATCCAACTTTCGTATTTACCGTGCTCCCTGGCAACGGCACCAAAAAGTAGATGTCCAAAAGTGTGCAGTGCTTAATCTGCCTTTCAAACCTTTAAATTTATATAACCTTTATTATTACACTTTTAACACTCTAACGAGCAACAAAACCCGATCAGAGGTAGTATTTTAGGTTATCATCCCAAGAGAGCGTAGATGCGTTATAAGTTATTTATATCTTAGCTCTTATTAAAGAACTAAGGATATTTTTATATCTTTTATTGGATAGATTCTTATCTCTTAGGAAAGAGATGATTTAAGATAAACAAAATAACAAAATAAAGCAAGAAAGTAAAGATTCAAATTAAACAATTATAAACGGAAGCAGCTACATGAACGAATAACTTATACAAGAATCATATTATGCAAGTTTCATAACTTATATTAACACAAATTAAGATAACAATCATAGACCAATTATTATCCCTAAGCAGGTTAAGACAAGTGTTGCATATCATTTAATAAGCAGGACTTAAAGCATATACTAGACATGTGATGTGCATGACTAATATGTAAATTCTAAGCATTCAATTCAATTACATGATACATATCAACCTTATGATGCAGATTAACAAGCAAATAGACTGACAAATTGTATAAGCTATTAAACATCAAGTAGATCAACTCAAGTTACTAGCTGAAAGTCAATTACTACTTAGTTTTCATGTAATCATTAATTAAACACATCCAAACAGAGGATCTTCGACTAAGCCTAACAATATCAAACTCTATTATATAAGTGTAATTCCAACTAAAGAAATTTATCACTATTATGCTGTTTAACTTAGTTGCGTGCAATTCAATTTAACAAGTATGATGGACTAGATCTAAACAAGTAGCATGAATCGGATAATAGATCGTTGGATCAAGTACTAATCAACCCAGAAATCACGTTATCTAATCATTAAGCATGACAAACAAGTATATTTAAGCAAAACAGATTCGAAACAGTTCAAATATCATCACAGAAACTCGACCATACAGATCTGGAAAAGAACCAGAAACTGTACGGATGAAGCACTGAAGCCGGCGGCTTCCTTCCCATCAAGCCGGTGGCTTGAGGGTGAGGCCGGCAGCTTCATCTGATTCTCAGATTGTAAGACCCGAATATTTTATTTTACTTATGTGTGTATAAGTTATTCAAGTTGTGGGGTTTAGGTTATATTTAATTAAAAGGCAAAAGAAGCTGAACTAGGCATTTGGCGCGCCGCGCCATTACGGGCTGACAGCTCACTTTGTTTTTTAATTAGATATTTTGAGGGCAATTGGGTAAATTCACTTGAGGGCCGACCTTAAGGCCCTAGATCAGTTTTGGGGGGCCTCATAACTCCATTTTCATCTACTTCACTTCTTCCAATTTAGTTTCTAGAGAGAGAGAGAGATTCTTAGTGAGGGAAAGCTTGAATCAAGGAAGAAAGAGGCGATTTCGGATCAAAGTGCGGGTATTAAAGTTGTTCATCTTTCCTCTAGCTACGTTTTGATCATAGTGGTATACTCTAATCTTGATTTCCTTGTTTAATTTGTGAAAGGGTTAGAGTTAGGGTTAATGATGAACTTAAAACCCATTTGTGGGTGAATGGGGTGTTTTTGGAGGAATTTGGGTCATGAAGACTCAAAGATGACTAACTAGGGTTTTCAAGTGTTAGATTGATGATTATGAACTTAAATGGTTAGTTAAAGTACTAGAACACTTTAATGATATGTAAATGGGTGTTATTGGGTATGGATGACCCAAATGGGTGTGTTGACTTTGAAATGGGTCAAATGAGTCTTTAATGACCTAAGCGACCTAGCAAGTATGAAAACGAGTTAGCCTTGTGACCTAAGTGTGTTTTAAACCCATCTTGATGAATGATTAGGGTTTTGGTGTGTGTTGACCCAATTTAGGGTTAAGGGTGCAAATGGGTTGAAATTACACCTTGGGTCAAAATGGCTTAGAATGGTGAAAGGGTTTGGTTGACCCACTTGAGTTTGCATTTGATTATATGTATAATGTGATAGGTACGTTACTTTGAGGTTTTGCAAGCTCGGGTATCTTTTCACAAGACTTCGAGGTGAGTGGAATAATTATATGCGTATGTATATAATGTATCTATTTGTTGTAGCGTGAAATGTGTAGTGTTGAGGTGCTAAGATACCATGTTTCACGTGAAGAGTGTAGCATCGAGGTGTTAAGATGCCACTCGGGTGTAGCATCGAGGTGTTAAGATGCCACCTAGGAGTGTAGTGTGGAGGTGTTAAGACACCACTCCGTAAATTAATGAGTGATGCATCGAGGTGTTAAGATGCCACTCGGGGTGATGTGCTGAGGTGTTAAGGTGCCACCCTAAGGGTTAGTGGTGCGAGGTGTTAAGTGCCCTAACGGATGTTGTAAACACCGATGGCGTTTTCGCGAGCACCGTTCCCTTGTACTATTGGTTAACCATGGTTATTTGTGTGGTAAGCATATTATATTATTCTAGTTATATTTATATGCGGTTATTATGCTAGCTTGTGGTATTGGAGGTTTATAGCTTGTTATTGCGACGATAAGCTAATTGTGTTTGTTAGCATGTTTGCGGTTTGTGTAAGTGTATGCAAGTAGGTATAATTATATATGTATTCGTATAATTATTGCATTCACTAAGCTTTGCTTACCCTCTCGTTGTTTAGTATTTTTATAGGTTCGGTTGTGGACAAGGGTAAGGGCATTATCATGGATTAGAGATCCCGCTTGTCGATTAGGGGACGCTTTTTGGAAGTGTTAGTTCTTGGAGTTTGACCGAGACTTGGGTAGTTTAATCCCAAACGCCATGCTCGTAGTGTAGTTTGGTACTTAAACTTTTTAGCGGTCGAAACTCATATTTTTTATTAAACTCGTAAAATGGCCGAAGTGGGCCCCGCTTGTAAAACATCTTTTTTTATGTTTGAATCGTGATAGTTTTACATATTGGAATGTGTGGTTAAAAGCGTGTGGTCTAAAAATGTCGGGAACTAGTCGATCTTTCTCGCATTTTGAAACTTTCCGGACAAGCCCGAATGGCGCGCCGCGCGGCCATCCTGGCGAGCCGCGCGGCCATCCTGGCGCGCCGCGCCACTTCTCTGTACAGCAAAATTTTTTTATTTTGTATTTTGGTCGCGATTTGGTTTGGGTTGTTACAAGTGGTATCAGAGCATGGTCTAAGGGATTTAGGCGACTTGAGATAGGTGCCTAGACTTAGACTTTAATGTGTATGCGCTTTTTGCGGGACTTGTAGGAGACGGGTCGGACCGGGGGTTTGGTTAGTGCTTAGGTCTATGTGAACTAACCTTGCACTAATCGTTTTGTGTTGTTTTAGCAATCACCAAGCGAGATAGACGTTGTACTAGCAAGTTGATGCGACGTGCTCGCGTAACAATGATTAGCTACCATTGTTACGGGTTCAAGACGTGTCAAACAAGCAATGTACGATGAGTATCAACCAAGATGGGGCGGTGTGGTATATGTATGTCGTTCCTTTTCGTTTCGTTGTTTAATCTATATGCATTCTTTAGAATGAAGACGGAAGATGGAACCGGAACGGACGTGCCTATTCATGAGGGGAAGGATGAGTTAACATTAAGGATTGAGGCGGAGTTCGAACGCTATATCTTGATTTTCGCCAACAAGGTTAAGCAAGTTCTCCAAGAGTCGTTCGAGGGAATAGTGACCGAGATGGTCCGAGACCAAGTGCCTAAGGCCGTGAAGGAAGAGTTAGAAAAGAGGGTTCCTAACCCTCCAGGTGACGGTGACGAAGGAGCAACTATGGGGATTGAATCTCATGCTCCAAAATTTGCTGGTCACTCTTTGGGTAAGAGAAAGTTTGAATCAAGAGGTGCTCCTAGTAAAAGGGCGAGAAATACGCCCGGAGGTGTTGAAAAAGTGAAGAAGAGGAGTAAGACAGGTTATGGGCCTACGTGCTTTCGGTGGGGAGGACGAGGTCATTTTGCACGGGATTGTACAAGTGTACCTTTAAGCACGATCAAGTGCTTTATTTACCAAAAGAAGGGACACCTTAAGTCAGAGTGTTTCGAATCGTTTGTAGATTGGGTTAGGAAGTTAGAGCGTGACTATCTGATGATCAGTGGAGCGCAAGGGTCCAACGATGATGTTTCAGGTATTTTCGTCTTTGGTACAAATATGCCTTATTATTGTTTATTTGTGCCGATGGATTCGTGTATGTATTAGGGACTTAAACTTTTCTTCGAGATCTATTTAGACTCAAGTGAACTCGGTGAAGATTCAGTTTGCTGATGGTTTTGATGATAGTGCACCAGGGTAGCGCCTGAGTCGTTGACTCGTGGAAACGCGCCCTGGGGACGAACGCATAGTGATAATACGTAGTATTGATGCGGGTGACATTCCTAATGGAAACACCCTATGATGACATTTGTATTGACGAACGAGGGCGTAAGACTTGGTGCAACCAAGCATTTCTTAGTGATAGGGTAAATGAATCCACTAATCCATGAGAACGAACTTTGGCGTTAGGTTGTAAGCGCGTGTTTGCGTTTGTAGTGAAGTGGGTGAAACCCTTAAGAGCATGTGTGTATCGTTGACCGGATGCTTTCGTAGTGGTAACGGGTAGAAAGGATTTGATAGTTGGAAAAGTCTACCTTGCGGGTAGCGGTAATTTCGTTCTAAAAGGATACGTGTTATGTTGACATTGTGTCATCACTTTAGTGGCGCAATCGGGTGACGGTAGACGTTAGTATTTATTATTATCGAATTGAGCTCTCGAGAATTTAGGAAGAGGGACCGACGCCAAGTATGGTCGTGTACGACGGTAAATGGCGAAATCGTTGGACTTTGTAATCTTGATGATTTGATTTAGGAACGAGGTTCTACGTTGGGAAGTTGGTAGTGTTACATCAAAGAAATTGTGTCGACTTTATTAGGATTTATATTCCTATCGAGGAAGCGTAATGGGATTTGAGAAAGGGTACGATGCCTCATTGTCGTATACTTTGGGTAGTAGTTACAAAATAGCCATTTTGTGTACTACGAGGAAATTAGTTGGGGTCATCTCTCTGTTGACCGCATTTGACTTGTGATAGGTGATGAGGGATATCCGGAAGGATTAACTCTTCGTTACCACCCTTGGTTGTGATGGATGGCAAGCGGCTCTCGGGAAGAACCGTTACTTGTATATTTACAATTTTAATTGCCCGTAGGAATTGTGCACATAGACGTTTTGTGCACATGGTTGTGAGTAATAGTCGGTTTTACTCACACATTGGTATTAATAGTGCGGTAGCCGTGTTTCACTCACATATTGTTGGTAGTGTTGCAATAGCCGTTTTTAAGCACTACAGATATATCACGATAGCCGTTTTTGTACACCTTGAGTTTTGTATTGAATAACCTTCTTATTGTTAGTATTGAAAACTACTGGTTGTATACGCCGGTGGTTCGGTCATGAGGACCATGTTGTGTGACTATTGATACAATAGCCGTGTTCTGATCAAATACTTGCGGTAGATGCGTATTAGCCATGGATGTTTTACTAAGAGGAGTGTTAGGTGGAAGGTGTTATCCGTAAGGATTCGTTTTTACTTGGCCTCCATCTTTTGGGTTGTTGACATTAGGTTGAGACTTGGTGGTTTTAGCATTGTACTTGGTAAGGGTACGCTAGGGGATTGATATCTTGGCACGAGATCGGTTAAGTTCTTCCCGATATAAGGGATTGAGCAAACTTTGTGCTCGGAATTGTGGACTTTAGTAAATTGCGGGTGACAATTTGGTTATTAATGTTGACTCTTAGAGGATGATTGCCTAGAGAAGTTGGAAGAATACGTGACGACTTCGCGTATTCTAAGTGATCATTATAGACTTCGGATGTTGTGTGTATTACACGTTTCGGAATGCGTGCAAGTGTGTATTTAGTTATTGGAATAATCTTCGAATTAATGATTAATTGACGATTCGATTTCAATTGCGGTTTTGTGATTGTGTGACGAGTGTTGTACGCTCTTGACAGCCACTCTTTTCTTTTATGATTTTGGGGGTGTACGTGGTGTGCCGTTCTAGAGGCATTTCCGTTAATCGCGTTCGTGTGCGAGTAGAGTCTTGGTGGTTAACTATCCTTATGTATGTAGGTAACCGGGTTAATGGTTAGGACCAAGTTGGAAATGTGACGACCCGGAAATTTCCGATCAAAATTTAAACTTAATCTTTATATGTTTCCGACACGATAAGCAAAGTCTGTAATGTTGAGTCTCGAAAACTTTGAAACCGTTACATGAATGCATTTGCCCTTATGACAATTTCCGACGACTCACGAACTATTACGTATAAATAAATAAATACATATATATTTAAATATATAAATATATATAATACTTTGAAATATAGTTTGATTTAATATATGATTTAAGTTATAAAATAATATAAGAGATAATAAAATTTATTACATAAAATAAATCTATATATATACATAAAAAGTATATTAAATATATTTTGTGATTTCGAAGTTATTTAGTAAACAACGGTAACGCTCAATTGTAATTCGATTAATAGTAAATGAGTTAAAAAGGAACTTATGTGATTTTAAAATAAACAGTGATACGAAAATGAGTTATATAAGTTATAGACTTATTAAAAGTATATTTAGGATCTAATTATTTAATTTTAACACTTTTTATATTTTACCCATAAATGAGAGGGACAGTTGATGTAATTTTTATTTATTAAATTAATGATTGAATTTTATACCATAATGACCAAAATAAATAAATATAATTAATTTACAAATATGGGATTTTTCTGAACACATTTATCCGTCACTAATTTTCGCATGTTACACAATCCGTGAAAACTGTTGGTAGAATAATTAATAATTATGGCTGCTATACTATTGAATTTCTGTTGTGCACGTTCTTTCAACAATGATATGTGTTTTTATTATTATATTTAATATTTATTATAATTATTATTACTTTAACTTTAACTTTAATATAGATATAGATATTTATTTATGTCATTTTACAACTTTTAAGCACTCATGACAACTAAATAGCTGCTTTACCATTTAAAAATCTTTCACCCGTGTTTGTGTTTGATTACCTATAACTATTAGTATATTATTATATTATATAATAATTAAGATATCTATTATATGTATACATGTAAGTGGAGAAATATCACACCATCACAATATCTTAGCATCATTGTGTTTTCTATTTCCTTTATCAACCACCCAATACTTCTCCTCCTTTCCTTGTGACTGCTCAAACGAACTAAAAATACATGTTGCTAATGTCGACCAAAACAATATATTATCATCATTTTTGCATCTACGCATATACCCACATACATATATTAAAAACACACACAAGATGCTTATATTTTTCTTTTACTCCATAAAACCAACCCAAAAATCATTATCTTGTATTTTGCTACAATTACAAACCTAGTTGTTGTTAATCTTGTTTATTGTTCGAGAACCATTACAACCTCACCATACCACAACCACCGTCTCCCTCATACAAACACCGCCGATCACCCATGACCATCTACGACCACCCTCACGACATCCACTCTCTTCTCTCTCTCTTTCACCTTTGTTTTTGGTAGTCTCATAAAACATGTCACCTCTAACCACTGAGAGATCACCATTAACCACCACCATGTCACCCGTCACCACCACGCTGAAACTATTGGATTTTCTAATAGTGGCCGGAAACAAACCACCATAGACTATCAATCCGACTGCTATATCTAACTACTGTTACGTGCAGTATCATTCAAATACAAGCAAAACCCACCAAATTAGCTACGGTTTGTATTCCTTCAACCCACTCTTGCATGATGATAATTACTATTGTTTACGTGCATGTTGCTGGGTCAAGATGACACCACTATTATTCGACCAGAAGATTTTTGGTATTTGGTTATTACTTCCACTTAATCTTATTTCTTTTACGAGTAACCTATAATCGAAAACTGTTGGGATTTAACAAGTTTGAGAAGTCTTAAAACCTTTTAAGAATCTTAATAAACGGAAGCGTGTAATTATCAAATTTTACTTGTTAAACTTTAAGCCAATTAAAGCTAAATCCCAATAGGATCAAGTTGTGAATATATACTTACAAATTAACAAGAAATGGAGAGTTATATACCTCCTTAAAACAAGTTTAAGGGCTGTCCAAAATGCTTATAAGATGATGAACAATTATGTAGAACTTCAAGCCTTTGATGCACCAACAACACGCTTTAAGTTAGCTAGACCTTAGAACCTTAACTACCTTGTCTAGCAAGCTTGAAACCCTTTGTAATTTGCTGAAAATTTTGACCAGGGACAGCAGCTAATGATGATGAATATGAATGAATTAAAGCTTCTAACTTGAAGCCTCAAGTGAAACATACCCCAAGCATTCAATCACCAACACCTTCCTTGAACTTGGTTAGGATTTTAGATACTTATCACCTTCATTAACCAGCAAAATCTCCCTCCTTTTCTCTTTGAGAAACTCGGCCAGCAGCCCACCAAAAGAGAAGAGAGAATGTTGTTGTTTTGTGTGTTTGTTGCATGGGTCAAATTACTTGATTAAAGAGACACACATGTACTTAAGAACTTGTGTTGTATTAAAAGTAACAAAAGGCATGTGTGTGTCCCCTTGACCTCATCAAAACCGCCACCATGGGGTTTGATTTATAAAATATGTAAATTTTATAAAACTTGTAATAACACACCATGTAAATGTTTTGTTACTTGCATTTTTATAAACCACTTTATAAAACACAACATAATTATTTAAACCTATAAATAATTAAATCCTTAATATACATATATAAATTATCCAAATAATTTATCTCAAGTGATAATATTTTAGAAAGCTAATTTTCTAAAATTCAAGTGTCGCGTATTTACTTAATGATCCAATCGTTAAGATTAAACACATATAAAGTGTCGGTAAGCTTGTTATTGGGTATGACCCGACTTGGATCATAACACATTAGCCACATTAATTTAATATGTCTCTCGGGCATACGAAATACCTTCAATCTCCTACTTGCACGAGAAACATGAGAAATTAATGTAAGTGACGGATACCACCTAACGACCGTCCATCACCCCCAATATGTTATGACTATGTGCCATTCAATAACATCATCCCTTTCGAGTTCCCATCTCAAATATGAATAGGTGAATCTTTTCATTATATCCTTTCGTCCTAGATGTCATGTTAAATCCAAGAGACATTGAGTGATCACTCTCTTCTAGATTTAACTTTATCAGGCCTTAGACATCTGACTCTCAACGAATAAGAGGGACAAATTCCATCTTGACTACATATGTCCTAGACATACACTATGCATTATACCTGAGCTCTTCCTTATGAACTACCATATTTCAGAATAGTGAAGGAAAGAATCAAGGCACAATACTTAGTGAATGTCCGAACCCAATATGTATCTCAGGTCAGAGGATACAATGATATTCGCCTTTACTCAAGATTACATGTGATCAACCACAAAGGCTCCATTTAGTAAGTCTTGAGGGCGGGTCTTCCAATATTTGTATCCCACAAATATCTATGAACCTTGGTTGCAACCTTGCACCACATTCATCCCTTGAATGTATACCAATCCGAGTTCATAATAGTCTAAACCTCACATTTGCTCCCACAAACGTGATCGACTACGGAATTTAGAATAATTACTTATTCATGGATAAAATATGCAAAATAGGAACATAACTCAAAATAAATTAATACCATAATTATATTAATGAGTTTGAACAATTTCGTTCCGTTACAATACTTAAAACAGATCATGACCAATCACTAGAATATCGAAGTCCTAATGCACTAACATGCCCTTGATGTTTTGCACCATGTAATAGCTTCGTGAGTGGATCCGCTATGTTAAGATCTGTGTGAACTTTGCGAATACATATCTTTCATTTTCAACTTCATCCCTTATGTAGTTGAATCTCCGCTCAATGTGACGGGTCTTTTGGTGAGCACGAGGTTCCTTGATTTGAGCAATCGCACCTTCGTTGTCACAAAAGATCTCAAGAGTGTCTTGAATGGTAGGGACCACTCCTAAGTCGTCAATGAATTTCTTCATCCATGCAGCTTCCTGAGCTGCCAATGAGGTGGCAATGTACTCTGACTCTGTAGTGGATAATGCAACAACATTTTGTTTTGAACTCTTCCAAGAGACCGCACCTCCATTTAATGTGAAGACATAACTGGATTGTGATCGAGAATCATCACGATCAGTTTGGAAACTCGCGTCCACGTAACCTTTTACAGCGAGTTCCTCCTCACCAGACCCGTATATAAGAAACATATCCTTAGTCCTCCTAAGGTATTTCAATATACTTTTAACAGCAATCCAATGACTGTTTCCTGGGTTATTCTGGTATCTACTTGTCAAGCTTAGAGCGCATGACACGTCCGGTCTAGTACATATCATTGCATACATGATTGACCCAATAGCAGATGCATATGGGACTTTCTTCATTCTCTCCTGTTCATCTTTCGTGGTGGGGTACTGAGATAAACTGAGAAGTGTTCCCTTTTGAATAGGTACCAAACCTTTCTTAGAGTACTCCATCTTGAACCTTTTCAAGATCTTTTCAATGTATGCACTTTGATTAAAACCTATCAGTTTCTTGGATCTATTCCTATAGATCCCTATCCCCAATATATATTGTGCTTCTCCAAGATCCTTAATGGAGAAGCAACTTTTAATCCAAGTTTTGGCTCCTTGCATTGTGGTAATATCATTCCCAAATAACAATATATCATCCACGTATAGTACGAGGAACATAACAGAGCTCCCACTAGATTTCTTGTATACACAAGCTTCATCACCATTTTTAATGAAGCCAAATTTCTTTGCCTCCTCATTAAAACGATGATTCCACATTCTAGATGCTTGTTTCAATCCGTAGATTGATTTCTTTAACTTGTATACCTTTTTAGGATGTTTCGGATCAACAAAACCTTCGGGCTGTACCATATAGACATCTTCCTCAAGATATCCATTTAGGAAAGCGGTTTTGACATCCATTTGCCATATTTCATAATCATAGTGTGCAGCAATGGTAAATAATATCCTAATAGACTTTAGCATTGCCACAGGCGAGAAAGTTTCATCATAGTCAATCCCTTGAGTTTGAGTGAAACCTTTTGCTAAGTCTAGCTTTGTATGTATCCAAGTTTCCATGTATGTCGGTTTTCTTCTTGAAAAGCCATTTGCAATCAACTAGCTTGGAGCTAGGAGGTTGCACAACAAGTTCCCAAACTTGGTTTTCATACATGGATTGCATCTCGGCGTTCATGGCTTCCTGCCATTTGTCTTTATCAATCCTTGATAAAGAATCTTCGTAGTTTGTGGGTTCATCTAAATCAACCGTATAGCAACCATCCACGAGAAAACCATATCTCTCAGGAGGATTACTAATCCTACTAGATCTTCGAACGTCTTGTATACTTTGATCAACCACTTGATCATTTTCAACATTTTCATGTTGAGTGCTAGTGTTAACCAATTGTGTATCATCTATTTGATCTTGAACCTCTTCAAAATCTATCTTCCTTTCACTATTTCCTTCCATTAGGAACTTAGCTTCAAGGAATTCTGCCTTTCGAGCAACAAATACATTTTGCTCAGTCGGATCATAGAAATAGTATCCCATATCATCCTTGGGATATCCTATGAAGATACACTTTGTGGATCGAGCATGCAACTTATTAGCATCATAGCGCTTAGGATAAGCTTCACATCCCCATACTTTCAAGTATGATAGAGAAGGAGGTTTTCCGAACCACATCTCGTGAGGAGTTCATTCCACTTTCTTGGTTGGGGCCATATTTAAAATACGAGCCGCGAAGCATAGACAATAACCCCAAAAAGATAGAGGTAACGAGCTTCTTGCCATCATAGATCGAACCATATCCATTAGGGTTCGGTTTCTCCTCTCGGACACTCCATTAAGCTGGGGTGTTCCGGGTGGAGTAAGTTGTGAGATAATCCCACAATTTCTAAGATGATCTTGGAAGGCATCGCTGAGGTATTCACCTCCTCTATCGGTACGAAGTACCTTAATTGACTTGTTGAGTTGATTTTGTACTTCGTTTTGATATTCCTTGAATGCTTCAAAAGTTTCGTCCTTATGTCTTAACAGGTAGACATATCCGAAACGACTGAAGTCATCAATGAAAGTAACGAAGTATCTTTCACCATTCCTAGTTATGGGCTTAAAGGGTCCACATACATCCAAATGTATTAATCCCAATAAGTCCTTAGCCCTTTCATAGGTCCCTTTGAAAGGTACTTTAGTCATTTTGCCTTGTAAACAAGATTCACATACATCAAACGAATCCAGCTCACTTGATTTTAAAAGACCATTCTTTTGAAGTGTATGCATTCGATTCTTGTTTATGTGACCAAGGCGACAATGCCATAAGTAGGAATCACTCAAATCCCTTTTGAGCTTCTTGGTGCTTGCTTGGTATATTGAGCTATCGAATGATGTGTTATCATGAACCAATTCATAAATACCATTCAAAGGCGAGGCCTTAAAATAGAACATATCATTCAAAGAAACATGGATATCATCATTAATAAAATTAAGATTAAAACCACATAGTCTTAAACGGGAAACAGAAATAATGTTTCGTGTTAAATCCGGTGCATACAAAACATTTTTCAATATAATCTCCAAACCACTTGGTAGCTTTAAAATAAAGTCTCCTTGAGCTTTTACGTGTACCTTTGCACCATTTTCCATGTAGAGACTTGTTGTTCCCATATTTAGTTTACTTCTTATGAACCCTTGCAATGAATTGCAAATATGAGTTCCACACCCTGTGTCTAATACCCATGTATTAGAAGAAGTAATACTAAGCTCAACGTATATCATGTATACATTACCTGAGGTTTGCCCTGCATCCCTCTTTGCATTCAACTCCTTTAGGTAGACCGGGCAGTTGCGTTTCCAGTGCCCCATTTCACCGCAACCGAAGCACGGGTCTTCCTTGGGGTTTGCTTGTCCGGCAACCTTTTGCTTCTTGTTCTTGTTTTTGGTCGGGGTAACCATCTTCCCTTTTCCCTTGCCTTGATGAGCGGGTCCTTTCCTCTTAGCCGCCTTAGGCTTAGAGGTGTTATTACCTTTGGACCCACCATCATTGATCATTAGCATGGGTGAAGCCTTTTTACCTATGCTTGATTCATCCGTCCTTAGCATGGCATGTAATTCGCCAATGCTCTTATCCCAATCATTCATGCTGTAATTCAACACGCATGTGTCAAACCTTTTTGACAAAGAGTTGTGGATAAGGTCCGTGGTTAATTCATTAGACACGGGACAGTTGAGATGGTGCAATCGATCAATGAGGCTTTTCATCTTTTGTACATTAGATGAAATGGATTGGGAGTTATTTTCCTTTTCAAGGATGGACCTCAATGATAGGTTATTAAAGTTGATTGGTGTGTTTGGAATGTTGTTGTTATTATTGGCGGCCATCTACAAAATTTAACAAAGTTCGTTTAAGTATCAATTTCAATTTAACATTCAATGCCCTTTAAATCCAATTGATATATTAAATTCTAGAATCCAACGGTAAACCAAATTCCGGTTAGGTGACCTTTATCCCGTCATTTGATTTAGCTAGGTAGTCATTATATGACAATTTCAATCCATTTGCAACTTCTAGAGTATGGGATCATGCAATCCTTTTGCATGGCATATTTATCCCATCAACGCCTATTTGTTCCTCATGCTTCGGTGACCCTAAGTTCATGATTCCCAAATCAAGTCATCCTACTTGTGTAAACGTGTAAACTTAACATACAAGTGGTTAGGTGACCTTTATCCCATCATGAGTTCCCTAATATGTTTAAGTGTCTCACAAAAGGATGGCGTTAAACTTGTTTACCTTGTTTGTAAAAGGGATTTTAAGTTTTCGTTTATTCTAGTATGAGAAAACTTTTATGCCATACACCAACATGCATTTAGTGTATGGTACTTATGAAAAACCACTTTCATGTCTTGTAATTTGCCAATTACTTGATATAAACCATTTTATATATATGTGATCCTTTTCTTGTTCTTAATAACCATTTATTAAGGTCTTTAGTTGCTTTTAATTTAACCAATTAAATTGTCGTCTTGCATTTTATTAATACGTCTAATTTAACCAATTAAATTGTCGTTTTGCTTGTTGTTATCTTGTGATTAATTGTATCAACCAAACATACAATACAATAAACAAACAAACAACCACACATGCAAAACAAGTATGTTCACAATCTAGCCATTTTGGTGGACATTTGTTTAGCCGAAAACAAATGTCACCGGGTTAAGGGGTAATAATACAAAGTAGGAGATTTCAAATCTCCCACTTAACCTTGCATCCTTATGCTCCTTGTGTTCTTCAAGTCTTCATCATCTTGTATCTTCATTTTTTTTTTTACAAAATATGTATCCTAATACATTTTTCTAGAAAATAAAATACAACCTAATCTATTTTACATACCAAATATAAAATAAATTACATGACCAAATGAATAAATATTATTACATACCAAATGAATAAATATTAAATCAACCAAACATGCAACCAAACACAAGGTCAAGGCATAGATTGTGAACATCATCTACATAAGTGATAGGCAATACAGAATCACAAGTGATTGGCAGTACAGAATCACAAGTGATTGGCAACACAGAATCACAAGTGATTGGTAGTACAGAATCACAAGTGATTGGCAGTACAGAATCACAAGTGATTGGCAGTACAGAATCATAAGTGATTGGCAATACAGAATCACAAGTGATTTTGGCCAAAATGACAAACCACCCAAAACCGAAAATTTTACATTCTACTTCATGCATGTTCAAAGAATGCAAAATTATAGTGGGTTTAATAACCATCTCAAAGAATATTTCAACAACTTCGGCTCTAGATACCATTGTTGGGATTTAACAAGTTTGAGAAGTCTTAAAACCTTTTAAGAATCTTAATAAACGGAAGCGTGTAATTATCAAATTTTACTTGTTAAACTTTAAGCCAATTAAAGCTAAATCCCAATAGGATCAAGTTGTGAATATATACTTACAAATTAACAAGAAAGGGAGAGTTATATACCTCCTTAAAACAAGTTTAAGGGCTGTCCAAAATGCTTATAAGATGATGAACAATTATGTAGAACTTTAAGCCTTTGATGCACCAACAACACGCTTTAAGTTAGCTAGACCTTAGAACCTTAACTACCTTGTCTAGCAAGCTTGAAACCCTTTGTAATTTGCTGAAAATTTCGACCAGGGACAGCAGCTAATGATGATGAATATGAATGAATTAAAGCTTCTAACTTGAAGCCTCAAGTGAAACATACCCCAAGCTTTCAATCACCAACACCTTCCTTGAACTTGGTTAGGATTTTAGACACTTATCACCTTCATTAACCAGCAAAATCTCCCTCCTTTTCTCTTTGAGAAACTCGGCCAGCAGCCCACCAAAAGAGAAGAGAGAATGTTGTTGTTTTGTGTGTTTGTTGCATGGGTCAAATTACTTGATTAAAGAGACACACATGTACTTAAGAACTTGTGTTGTATTAAAAGTAACAAAAGGCATGTGTGTGTCCCCTTGACCTCATCAAAACCGGCACCATGGGGTTTGATTTATAAAATTTGTAAATTTTATAAAACTTGTAATAACACACCATGTAAATGTTTTGTTACTTGCATTTTTATAAACCACTTTATAAAACACAACATAATTATTTAAACCTATAAATAATTAAATCCTTAATATACATATATAAATTATCCAAATAATTTATCTCAAGTGATAATATTTTAGAAAACTAATTTTCTAAAATTCAAGTGTCGCGTATTTACTTAATGATCCAATCGTTAAGATTAAACACATATAAAGTGTCGGTAAGCTTGTTATTGGGTATGACCCGACTTGAATCATAACACATTAGCCACATTAATTTAATATGTCTCTCGGGCATACGAAATACCTTCAAAAACAACACCAACACCACAACAATTAAAGATAAACACCACTAACCACCACAATCACAATTCTTGTATTTTCTCTTATGTTCTTTTTCAAACTGTCACGAAACCATCTGCCTTTGTGCAGCTACAACCCATTTGAAAACTGCAACTACAGTTGTTATATAAGTTGTTTCTGCTCCCTGAACAAACCATCAGCAATACATTATCTTTATGCTGCTGCTACCTGTAATTATTTTATTCGATGTCAACAAAGATTAAACCCAAACACAAAAACCTCACCATTTGAAATTACAAGTTGTAATTGACATTAAAGATGCTGCACGCTCATTTTTTTTTTATTATCAGATGGCACGCGTTCTTTTCTTTTCTTAAGTGGCCGGCAATCATTAAATTGATAAACCCTTTTTATTATTAAAAGATAAGGAATAGAAGAGTTACAGATGGAAATCGTTTTGTTACAAGAGGTTGGTTGGGCCACAATGTCTATAAATTTGTCTTGGGCCATGATATGCTATTGAACTTTGACAGGTCACATTTCCATTAAATCGAGATACAAATTTTGAGCCAAAAAGGTGGAGATAGAAAACTAATAATTGAGTCGAATCTGATATACGGGATACATAATAATTAATGATGATGATCGTGTATTGATTAGGATGTTAAGATGAATGATGAAACGATACATGATAATGATAATTGATAATAATGAATGATGGAGATCATGATAGGAACGATATTGAATTTATAAATGACAGATTCGTACAGGATAATAACTTAAGCGTATGGATTATTATAAGAAAGGATTCGATGGTTCATTGGTTTAGGTGTGTCTGGGTAATCGAAAGGTCTCGGGTTCGAGCCTAAGTTGTAGCATTTTTTTTATGGAAAAAGAAGAAGAAGGAACAATTAATAGATTAAACAAAATCAAGTGTGGTCATTATCAGAAAAAAAAGGAATAGGGAAGTGGTTTGTAGTGTTTTTGGGTTAGCGGGACATCGCGGGTTCAAACCCGGACTTGGGCATTTTTTTTAAGAGCTACTTCTTTGAGGTAGTATTTCTATTACCATTACTATTATTATTATCGTATCATTTTTAGTATTAACATAAGTATTATTATTATTAATATTATCATTTTATGAATTAATAAAATAAGTATCATTATTACTTTTATCATTTTTATTATTAGTATTATTATTATTAGTAGTATTATTATTTCTAAGTATTATAAATATTATTGTTATTACTATTATTATCATTACTATTATCATTATCATCATTATTACATTTAACATTAAAATTATTATTTTTAACATTATTATTACTACTATCATTATTTGTATTACTAATATTACCATTAGTATTATTATTACTATTACAACAAATATTATTTATGTAAAATATAATTATTACATATAACATAACTATATTAATATTTTTTTTGTATTTTTCTAAAGTATATAAAATAAATATAGTTAATTAAATTATTAATGAAACACATAATTAATATAACAATTAAATCACTAATAATATATAAATTTGTTCGATTACCATTATGTGTGATAATATATATAAATGATATAGGTTCGTGAATCCGAGGCCAACCCTGCATTGTTCAATTTCGTCATATGTATTTTTACTATAAAATACAGTAAGGTGAGTTTCATTTACTTCCCTTTTACTCTTTACATTTTTGGGCTGAGAATACATGCAAATGTTTTATTAACTGTTTTACAATAATTATATGCGTGAGTTTCATTTGCTCTCTTTTTAAATGCTTTTGCAATATATATTTTTGGGACTGAGAATGCATGCGCTTTTATAAATGTTTTACGAAATAGATACAAGTAATCGAAACTACATTATATGGTTGAATGATCGAAATCGAATATGCCCCTTTTTATTAAGTCTGGTAATCTAAGAATTAGGGAACAGACACCCTAATTGATGCGAACTCTAAAGATAGATCTATCGGGCCCAACAAGCCCCATCCAAAGTACCGGATGCTTTAGTACTTCGAAATTTATATCATGTCCGAAGGAGGATCCCGGAATGATGGGGATATTCTTATATGTATATTGTGAATGTCGGTTACCAGGTGTTCAATCCATATGAATGATATTTTTACCTCTATGCATGGGACGTATATTTATGAGAACTGATTATGAAATCTTGTGGTCTATTAAAATTATGAAATGATTATTTATGTTAAATTAATGAACTCATCAACCTTTTGGTTGATACTTTAAAGCATGTTTATTCTCAGGTATGAAAGAAATCTTCCGCTGTGCATTAGCTCATATTAGAGACATTACTTGGAGTCATTCATGGCATATTTCAAAAAGACGTTGCATTCGAGTCAGTGAGTTCATCAAGATTAATATTAAGTCAAATATAGTTAGATATATTATGAAATGCTTTACATGCCTGTCAACTGTCGATGTAATGAAAGTTTGTCTTTTAAAAACGAATGCAATGTTTGTAAAATTTATCATATAGAGGTCAATTACCCCGCGATGTAATCAACTGTTGTGAATCGTTTGTAATCGATATGGACATCGTCCGGATGGATTAGGACGGGTCCTTTCAGTTGGTATCAGAGCGGTGGTCTTAGCGAGCCATGTCTGCATTAGTGTGTCTAACTAGTAGTCGTTAGAATGCATTAGTGAGTCTGGACTTCGACCGTGTCTGCATGTCAAAAGTTTTGCTTATCATTTCTAGTCGGAAATCATCCGCTTTTCATCCTTAGGAAATTACCTGCTTATCATTCTTAGGCTAGACACGTCTTACTGCCTCTATTGCATAGACAGTGTATAGATAAATTCATATCTTAGCATTTCTGTTATTGTTACCTTTGCCTGACAGCTTCCGTAGATTCCTCCGTAACTTATGGGATTTTAGTATTATATATGCATATGTAAATTATGTATTGCAGGATACTAATCTACATCCTATAATCTATTTCTCATCAAAAATCCTTCATCTGATCGTACAAGATAAATCCTACAATTAGTTCAAGCCCCTCGGATTCCGAAATGGAGTCCCACTCCAGCTCCGAAAGCAGCGTCACCAGAATGACTCAATCAACCAGCCATCCCCAATTCATCTGATGAGTTCGTAGTTGGCTCAATCAACGGAGACGCGAAGAAGGCGATCCCTTCCACCAACCGAATTCACCTCTTGACAATGAACTTGAAGTGTTTACTGGCGAACCTGTTCGAGACACCATTTTCAGTCTCATTTCCAGGGTAACTCAACAAGATTATATTCTATTCACAATTCTAAACCTTATTCATCCGCTCGTTCCGAACGACAATCATCCTAGAGTAATAAGTCAATGAACTTCGTGATCGAAAAATCAATTTGGAGAATATGGTGCAAAATGTACCAGCTTCAGCAACATCACCGGCACCAACAGTACCATCAGTAACAGCACCAGTACCATCAACAATCCATGCTTCAATATCAATATCTGTACTTCGAGTATGATCTTCGTTCTACGTATCGTTCTACCTCATTTATCTTCGTTTGACATGGCGAATATGTTATCTCTAAAGTTTTAGAGATTTTTTATTCTAGTTCCAACCGAAAACTAAATGAGTTTAATATCATATTAACTCAATGAATCCATGATTACATCTGAAGAAAATGTATATGTATATATATTTTTCATAAAGATTGTAATTAAAAATTCTTTCGTACAAAGTGTTAATTGTGAAAATATTTTAACGGGTAGGTAATACCCGAGGAATATTTAGATTTCGCATTAATAAGTTACACTGTACATTCTTCGAATCTGATTCAACAGTCATTCACTATCCTACTTACATCCACCGGTATCTGTATCCGTCACCGCAGAATAACCATTTTCATTCAATTTTAAATTTGGATTTTGACCTATCAGAATCCAACAAGTGGCATAATGAAGAAATAATGGACACAATAAAAATTGATTAGAAACAGACTAATTAACAATATGAAATTTTGTTAAGAAACCACGCTAACAAGATCCTAGCTAACTGCTCCTAGCTAACTGGTTACATTTTATTTATCACAATTTAATTATCGCAATTTACATTCTCGCAATTTTATTTATCGTCATTTAATTTCTGTTATTTATATTACGCACTTTATTTATCGTCAGTCTGTTATTTATGCATTATAAATATCGGGACAAGTATACAATGTTTTGACATATCATATCGACCCATCTATATATATATATATATATATATATATATATATATATATATATATATATATATATATATATATAGTTTGAGTTGTGATCGAGTCTGAGACGTATACGGGTCACGATACGTATTAATTAATTCGAATATTATATATTAAACTATATATGAATTACTGGACTATTACTGTGGACTATCAACTGTGGATTACCAACACTGGACAATTAAAATGAGTTAAAATATTGTTTATAACGTATGAAACTAAACAATTCTTTAAGTTTGTCACTTGATTTCATTTTAAACCTCATTCGTATCATCACAATTACAATCTGCGTTCAAACCTTTCATGATTCTTAAAAACACCTCAATCGATAGGATGAATCAACCGCACTTCATCTACGGGAGAAAAGATTGATGCATTTAGTTATGCATCTGAAAAACTCTCGGAAACTGAGTAAACGATTAACACATAGTTGTGCTAATTCCTTTAGTGTTATTATTACCCAAAATAACTTGGTAATTCCTTTCAAAGTAGCAAATTTTGTCACAGCTCCAGCAAATCAACTTCGAATTTTCGTTCGAAACAACCTTATTATCACCTTGATTTATATGTATGCTCTTTTATTGTTATCGGGGAACCTTTTATATTCCACCATATTTTCATCAGCGTTTAATCATCTAAAAACACAATTCTCTTGAAATCACCTCAGATCAATAACCAATGATTCAGATATGGTAGCAGTAAATGTAGAAGAATCGGCAAGCAGTACTTTGAAAACTCAAAGCATATCTACATCAACAGTTATATGTATAACATTTATCTCTTAGAATAATGATCTTCCATTCTGAAATTCTGAAAAGAACCCAGTCTGCAAACCAATACTCTGAATTTTGAAAAGTTGAATGAAGCAACAAAAACTGTAAACGACCCTAATCATCAGAAGTTTGATGATAAAGAATAGAATGTTGGAAAAGCTCAGAAAAGCTGGAACTGGAAAACAGATTGAGCTACCCATGAGTGAGACCAAGGACAAATACAAGGACCAAACCCTATATTCAAGGGATTCAGGTAATTCTGGATCCGTTGAAATCTTTAGAGAATATATTGCTCCGAAGTCATGTTAAAATCTTGCGGAAAAATCTTTCTCCATCAACCATCGAACTTAGAAATTCCAAAATATCGTCATCAATATCTTCGATATTTCTGAGGACATTTTCATAATTATTCTCGTCCGAAATTATATACCTCTTCGTGCTTCCTGTGTATCATTGTATTGGAAACATTCAATAGAAAATTTAGTACCGAAAAGCGGATTATGCGAGACTATGAAGGAAGCCATGGACAAATCACAAAGAATAAGTTTGACTTCAAAGAATCTAAATGATTCAATGTTTCCTAAGGTCTTTAGCGAATATCTTGCTCCTTACTCTAAACCCTTGCGGACAATAGTTTCTATCATCCTCTGATCTTAGATATTCCGAGATATTATCGTATCTTTCACTATAAATATCCTCGATATTTCTGAATATATTTTCATAACTAATCTTATTTGAAATCATTAATCTCCTCGTACTATCAGTGTTACATCATATAGAAACTGTCAGTTTCTATATTCTGTAAGCTTTCGAATTTAAAATATGAATGTTTTTGAAGTAGTGTTGGGAACTGATGCATGAGTTAGTATAATATAATGACACTTGATCAACGTGATTATATTATAGTAAGTCATGTTGAGTTTCTAATGGGACGTGATGATTCACAGATCATAATGTCATCATGTGTCATGTTACATAAATCTTTCATTCTATTTAACCTCTAAACATATCAAGAACATAATTACTTGATAATTCTATCTTTCTCGGATATTCTAATAACTCGACAAATCAAATCGTGCTAATACGTTCCTCTCTGCTTAGAATATTATAGTCATTCAAAACTCTATACCTACAAACTCTGGACCATTATTCGTTTGACTTGAAGTAGGATGAGAGTGGTGTCAAAAAGGAGACAAAGAAGGTGAATTTATAGTGAAAAATCCGACGTAGCAATCAAGGCAGATCACCATATTTAATTATAGAGATCTTAATTTCCTTACTCACCGAAGATTCAAATCTTATAGATTTCCTAGATTTTCTTTAAATTCCTTGAATTCCGGAATTCAATCCTGACTACGTCAAAAGTTAAAACGAATCTACCTTTACTCATTTCAATCTTTTGTGATAGCTTCACTCGTACTCTTCGAGTAATCAAATTATCTTATTCATAATACGCAACAGTAATAAAACTCTAGTTATCAGCTCGTATTTGTCATGAAAACATTTTTATGGTTAACCATGACGATCTCACTCAAATTTCGGGACGAAATTTCTTTAACGGGTAGGTAACTGTGACGACCCGGAAATTTCCGATCAAAATTTAAACTTAATCTTTATATGTTTCCGACACGATAAGCAAAGTCTGTAATGTTGAGTCTCGAAAACTTTGAAACCGTTACATGAATGCATTTGCCCTTATGACAATTTCCGACGACTCACGAACTATTACATATAAATAAATAAATACATATATATTTAAATATATAAATATATATAATACTTTGAAATATAGTTTGATTTAATATATGATTTAAGTTATAAAATAATATAAGAGATAATAAAATTTATTACATAAAATAAATCTATATATATACATAAAAAGTATATTAAATATATTTTGTGATTTCGAAGTTATTTAGTAAACAATGGTAACGCTCAATTGTAATTCGATTAATAGTAAACGAGTTAAAAAGGAACTTATGTGATTTTAAAATAAACAGTGATACGAAAATGAGTTATATAAGTTATAGACTTATTAAAAGTATATTTAGGATCTAATTATTTAATTTTAACACTTTTTATATTTTACCCATAAATGAGAGGGACAGTTGATGTAATTTTTATTTATTAAATTAATGATTGAATTTTATACCATAATGACCAAAATAAATAAATATAATTAATTTAAAAATATAGGATTTTTTTGAACACATTTATCCGTCACTAATTTTCGCATGTTACACAATCCGTGAAAACTGTCGGTAGAATAATTAATAATTATGGCTGCTATACTATTGAATTTCTGTTGTGCATGTTCTTTCAACAATGATATGTGTTTTTATTATTATATTTAATATTTATTATAATTATTATTACTTTAACTTTAATATAGATATAGATATTTATTTATGTCATTTTACTACTTTTAAGCACTCATGACAACTAAATAGCTGCTTTACCATTTAAAAATCTTTCACCCGTGTTTGTGTTTGATTACCTATAACTATTAGTGTATTATTATATTATATAATAATTAAGATATCTATTATATGTATACATGTAAGTGGAGAAATATCACACCATCACAATATCTTAGCATCATTGTGTTTTCTATTTCCTTTATCAACCACCCAATACTTCTCCTCCTTTTCTTGTGACTGCTCAAACGAACTAAAAATACATGTTGCTAATGTCGACCAAAACAATATATTATCATCATTTTTGCATCTACGCATATACCCACATACATATATTAAAAACACACACAAGATGCTTATATTTTTCTTTTACTCCATAAAACCAACCAAAAAAATCATTATCTTGTATTTTGCTACAATTACAAACCTAGTTGTTGTTAATCTTGTTTATTGTTCGAGAACCATTACAACCTTACCATACCACAACCACCGTCTCCCTCATACAAACACCGCCGATCACCCATGACCATCTACGGCCACCCTCACGACATCCACTCTCTTCTCTCTCTTTCACCTTTGTTTTCGGTAGTCTCATAAAACATGTCACCTCTAACCACCGAGAGATCACCATTAACCACCACCATGTCACCCGTCACCACCACGCTGCAACTATTGGATTTTCTAATAGTGGCCGGAAACAAACCACCATAGACTATCAATCCGACTGCTATATCTAACTTGTTACTACCGTTACGTGCAGTATCATTCAAATACAAGCAAAACCCATCAAATTAGCTACGGTTTGTATTCCTTCAACCCACTCTTGCATGATGATAATTACTATTGTTTACGTGCATGTTGCTGGGTCAAGACGACACCACTATTATTCGACCAGAAGATTTTTGGTATTTGGTTATTACTTCCACTTAATCTTATTTCTTTTACGAGTAACCTATAATCGAAAACAACACCAACACCACAACAATTAAAGATAAACACCACTAACCACCACAATCACAATTCTTGTATTTTTTCTTCTGTTCTTTTTCAAACTGTCACAAAACCATCTGCCTTTGTGCAGCTACAACCCATTTGAAAACTGCAACTACAGTTGTTATATAAGTTGTTTCTGCTCCCTGAACAAACCATCAGTAATACATTATCTTTATGCTGCTGCTACCTGTAATTCTTTTATTCGATGTCAACAAAGATTAAACCCAAACACAAAAACCTCACCATTTGAAATTACAAGTTGCAATTGACATTAAAGATGCTGCACGCTCATTTTTTTTTATTATCAGATGGCACGCGTTCTTTTCTTTTCTTAAGTGGCCGGCAATCATTAAATTGATAAACCCTTTTTATTATTAAAAGATAAGGAATAGAAGAGTTACAGATGGAAATCGTTTTGTTACAAGAGGTTGGTTGGGCCACAATGTCTATAAATTTGTCTTGGGCCATGATATGCTATTGAACTTTGACAGGTCACATTTCCATTAAACCGAGATACAAATTTTGAGCCAAAAAGGTGGAGATAGAAAACTAATAATTGAGTCAAATCTGATATACGGGATACATAATAATTAATGATGATGATCGTGTATTGATTAGGATGTTAAGATGAATGATGAAACGATACATGATAATGATAATTGATAATAATGAATGATGGAGATCATGATAGGAATGATATTGAATTTATAAATGACAGATTCGTACAGGATAATACCTTAAGCGTATGGATTATTATAAGAAAGAATTCGATGGTTCATTGGTTTAGGTGTGTCTGGGTAATCGAGAGGTCTCGGGTTCGAGCCTAAGTTGTAGCATTTTTTTTATGGAAAAAGAAGAAGAAGGAACAATTAATAGATTAAACAAAATCAAGTGTGGTCATTATCAGAAAAAAAAAGGAATAGAGAAGTGGTTTGTAGTGTTTTTAGGTTAGCGGGACATCGCGGGTTCAAACCCGGACTTGGGCATTTTTTTTAAGAGCTACTTCTTTGAGGTAGTATTTCTATTACCATTACTATTATTATTATCGTATCATTTTTAGTATTAACATAAGTATTATTATTATTAATATTATCATTTTATTAATTAATAAAATAAGTATCATTATTACTTTTATCATTTTTATTATTAGTATTATTATTATTAGTAGTATTATTATTTCTAAGTATTATAAATATTATTGTTATTACTATTATTATCATTACTATTATCATTATCATCATTATTACATTTAACATTAAAATTATTATTTTTAACATTATTATTACTACTATCATTATTTGTATTACTAATATTACCATTAGTATTATTATTACTATTACAACAAATATTATTTATGTAAAATATAATTATTACATATAACATAACTATATTAATATTTTTTTTTGTATTTTTCTAAAGTATATAAAATAAATATAGTTAATTAAATTATTAATGAAACACATAATTAATATAACAATTAAATCACTAATAATATATAAATTTGTTCGATTACCATTATGTGTGATAATATATATATATAAATGATATAGGTTCGTGAATTCGAGGCCAACCCCGCATTGTTCAATTTTGTCATATGTATTTTTACTATAAAATACAGTAAGGTGAGTTCATTTGATCCCTTTTACTCTTTACATTTTTGGGCTGAGAATACATGCAAATGCTTTATTAACTGTTTTACAATATTTATATGCGTGAGTTTCATTAATCCCTTTTTAAATGATTTTGCAATATATATTTTTGAGACTGAGAATACATGCGCTGCTTTTATAAATGCTTTACGAAATAGACACAAGTAATCGAAACTACATTCTATGGTTGGATTATCTACTCGAATATGCCCTTTTTATTAAGTCTGGTAATCTAAGAATTAGGGGACATACACCCTAATTGACGCGAACTCTAAAGATAGATCTATCGGGCCCAACAAGCCCCATCCAAAGTACCAGATGCTTTAGTACTTCGAAATTTATATCATGTCCGAAGGAGGATCCCGGAATGATGGGGATATTCTTATATGTATATTGTGAATGTCGGTTACCAGGTGTTCAATCCATATGAATGATATTTTTGTCTCTATGCATGGGACGTATATTTATGAGAACTGATTATGAAATCTTGTGGTCTATTAAAATTATGAAATGATTATTTATGTTAAATTAATGAACTCACCAACCTTTTGGTTTATACTTTAAAGCATGTTTATTCTCAGGTATGAAAGAAATCTTCCGCTGTGCATTAGCTCATATTAGAGACATTACTTGGAGTCATTCATGGCATATTTCAAAAAGACGTTGCATTCGAGTCAGTGAGTTCATCAAGATTAATATTAAGTCAAATATAGTTAGATATATTATGAAATGCTTTACATGCCTGTCAACTGTCGATGTAACGAAAGTTTATCTTTTAAAAACGAATGCAATGTTTGTAAAATTTATCATATAGAGGTCAATTACGTCGCGATGTAATCAACTGTTGTGAATCATTTGTAATCGATATGGACATCGTCCGGATGGATTAGGATGGGTCCTTTCAGGAAAGGTGTAAGCCTTGGTGTTCCAAGCGCCTCCTTAGTGTTGAGATAGAATATAAGTAGACTAGCTATGCGGCCTAGGTGGATAGTGACTAGCAGGTGCCGCTAGGAAGTCATGGGTGTCGAGCCGTAAGGTTCGTTAGATTTGTGTGACCGCGTGTAGTTAGGTGACGTGTGACATCAGGAGTAGACCCCGTAAGGGTCGAGTCTGGGAGACTCGGTGTTAGTAATCGGAGTTGGATAACACAACGTTAGGTGCCTCCTTATACCTAATAGTGTAACTTTTGACCCCGATGATGTGATTGCTTTGATTTTGGGTACCGGTGAGAAACCCGAATTTACAACGGTGGTATAGTGTGATGTTTAGCGAGCGTTGACACTCAAATGATTTGAAAGACCGAGGTTCGAATATCTTATAGCGAGTCCTTGGAAGGATTATTTAGTATGACCAACGCCAGAGAATGCGGAAAAGTTCCTATCTAGTAGACGTGATGAGCGAACGGATGTCGCTCATCTAGGAAAGGAAAGCTTCGATGGTCTTCGAAAAAGTCCCAAGTTGGACTTTGGAGTTAATTACGAAGGTAGTTAGCGACGAGAGACGGTATGTCGAAGTTCCCGATAGAGGGATACGAGAGATTTTCGAAAAGTGTCGGGATGATTCCCGAATATTCCACGATTGATAGGCGTGACGACAATGATTGTCGGTGGATTGTACTACTTTTAGGACGAATGTGGAGTGTAGGGTACGAGTTTGGATACTCGGCGTAAGAGCAAACGGTTGTAGTTATTGTGTCTCGTAGGTTGATTACCAGATATCGTGAAATGATGGAGTGCTATGGCTTTTGGAAAGATATATTATGATGTTTTCACGGTGTATTTCCGAGTGAGTGGTGAGAATTTTGATCGAATGGAAGTGTGAAGTACGGTTGTTATATTATGATGCGTTAGTGTACGAAGTGAGAACCCGGATGAGTGATTGCTACAAGTGTAATTCCGCATTGGAGACAGAAATGTTCAAGGTAGAGTGCTTAACTTCTAGTATTTGGTGCGGATCACGAGGACGTGATCCAATCTAAGTGGGGGAGAGTTGTAAGACCCGAATATTTTGTTGTACTTATGTGTGTATAAGTTATTCAAGTTGTGGGGTTTAGGTTGTATTTAATTAAAAGGAAAAAGAAGCTGAACTGGGCATTTGGCGCGCCGCGCGGCCTTATGGCACGCCGCGCCATTACGGGCTGACAGCTCACTTTGTTTTTAATTAGATATTTTGAGGGCAATTGGGTAAATTCACTTGAGGGCCGACCTTAAGGCCCTAGATCAGTTTTGGGGAGCCTCATAACTCCATTTTCATCTACTTCACTTCTTCCAATTTAGTTTCTAGAGAGAGAGAGATTCTTAGTGAGGGAAAGCTTGAATCAAGGAAGAAGGAGGCGATTTCGGATCAAAGTGCGGGTATTAAAGTTGTTCATCTTTCCTCTAGCTACGTTTTGGTCATAGTGGTATGCTCTAATCTTGATTTCCTTGTTTAATTTGTGAAAGGGTTAGAGTTAGGGTTAATGATGAACTTAAAACCCATTTGTGGGTGAATGGGGTGTTTTTGGATGAATTTGGGTCATGAAGACTCAAAGATGACTAACTAGGGTTTTCAAGTGTTAGATTGATGATTATGAACTTAATTGGTTAGTTAAAGTACTAGAACACTTTAATGATATGTAAATGGGTGTTATTGGGTATGGATGACCCAAATGGGTGTGTTGACTTTGAAATGGGTCAAATGAGTCTTTAATGACCTAAGAGACCTAGCAAGTATGAAAACGAGTTAGCCTTGTGACCTAAGTGTGTTTTAAACCCATCTTGACGAATGATTAGGGTTTTGGTGTGTGTTGACCCAATTTAGGGTTAAGGGTGCAAATGGGTTGAAATTGCACCTTGGGTCAAAATGGCTTAGAATGGTGAAAGGGTTTGGTTGACCGACTTGAGTTTGCATTTGATTATATGCATAATGTGATAGGTACTTACTTTGAGGTTTCGCAAGCTCGGGTATCTTTTCACAAGACTTTGAGGTGAGTGGAATAATTATATGCGTATGTATATAATGTATCTATTTGTTGTAACGTGAAATGTGTAGTGTCGAGGTGCTAAGACACCATGTTTCACGTGAAGAGTGTAGCATCGAAGTGTTAAGATGCCACTCGGGTGTAGCATCTAGGTGTTAAGATGCCACCTAGGAGTGTAGTGTCGAGGTGTTAAGACACCACTCCGTAAATTAATGAGTGATGCATCGAGGTGTTAAGATGCCACTCGGGGTGATGTGCCGAGGTGTTAAGGTGCCACCCTAGGGGTTAGTGGTGCGAGGTGTTAAGTGCCCTAACGGATGTTGTGAACACCGATGGCGTTTTCGCGAGCGGCGTTCCCTTGTACTATTGGTTAACCATGGTTATTTGTGTGGTAAGCATATTATATTATTCGAGTTATATTTATATGCGGTTGTTATGCTAGCTTGTGGTATTGGAGGTTTATAGCTTGTTATTGCGACGATAAGCTAATTATGTTTGTTAGCATGTTTGTGGTTTGTGTAAGTGTATGCAAGTAGGTATAATTATATATGTATTCGTATAATTATTGCATTCACTAAGCTTTGCTTACCCTCTCGTTGTTTACTATTTTTATAGGTTCGGTTGTGGACAAGGGTAAGGGCATTATCATGGATTAGAGATCCCGCTTGTTGATTAGGGGACGCTTTTTGGAAGTGTTAGTTCTTGGAGTTTGACCGAGACATGGGTAGTTTAATCCAAAACGCCATGCTCGTAGTGTAGTTTGGTACTTAAACTTTTTAGCGGTCAAAACTCATATTTTGTATTAATCTCGTAAAACGGACGAAGTGGGCCCTGCTTGTAAAACATCTTTTTTTATGTTTGAATCGTGATAGTTTTACATATTGGAATGTGTGGTTAAAAGCGTGTGGTCAAAAAATGTCGGGAACTAGTCGATCTTTCTCGCATTTTGAAACTTTCCGGACAGGCCCGAATGGAGCGCCGCGCGGCCATCCTGGCACGCCGCGCCACTTCTCTGTACAGCAAAAAAATTTTTATTTTGTATTTTGGTCGCGGTTTGGTTTGGGTTGTTACACAGATGAAGTTCAATCTTCGTCCACGTAACCACTATGAACGTTTAGTTCATAGCAGAAGACGAACAAAAAAGAATACAGTAAATAAGATAAATAAAATAATAAAATATGGATAGAATCATACATTAAAAAGAAGGTAGATGTAAAATAACTTGAATTAAAACTTGAATCTTGATTACAAACACTAAATCTAACCTAAGGATTTAGAGAAAAACCCTAAAAAAAATGAACTAACCAGAATTATTTGTAACAACCCGACTTTTTCGACTTATACTTTTGTGCTTATTACTTTCACGAAACTGCATATTTGTGCGTACTGAGCGATTTTATGCTCTGAGATATTATTTCATGATAATTACTTTGGTTAATATCTTACAACGTGATATTAAGTGTTTAATCACTTAACTTGATCCCCGAATGCTTTTACGACCGTTGGTGTCACTTGACGTTTGAAACGAGCTACGTACTTGGTACACATTTAACTTTGATCATAATTGGAATATTATAACTACATAATACTAATTGTTATTTTCTTATAACAATTACTTGGGTTATTGGACGCTTAATTACGCTTAGTAATTTACTAATGCACACTAGTTAGTCTTGTTGAACTTTTTGCCTTGTTGGACTTTAGTCCACTCTACTCTAGCTAATGGACCATTTAATTAGCCCAATTTTTATGGATTAATGACCCATTAAGATGTAGGACAAAAACCCATTTATAAGAGCCAACATACTAACATTTTTGTTAACCATTACTACAAATGTTGCATGGGATCCTAACAATAAGCACCACCTTTAGACCACCACTAATCAAAAAGCAGAAAGTTGTCCCCTTGTCCCCCCCCCCCCCCCCCCCCCCGGCTACGTTTTTGGAGACACAAGCATCACCTCCACCACTATAAATACCAAGCCTCATTAACCCATTTCACACTTGATCTCATTCTCATTTTACACACACTTACTCTCTAATTTTCTATCTAGTCTTTCTCACTCTAAAAATTATAAGTTTTAAATTTTCTTCTTCTTCTTTTCTTCTTCATAGAATCGACATCATCATCATCTTAATAAGATCAAGCTTTTTAGCTTCTTGATCTTGTTATATCTTGAAGATTCAAATTTTGATTTGAATCTTTCAAGAACATGAAAGATTCAAGCTTTCTAGCTTTGAATCTTCATTACTTTTGTTGGATCTAAGTTTTCTAACTTATGATCTCTTTTATTTTGTTAAAAGATCAAAACTTGTGTTTATGATCTTCATGAAACTTGAAGATCTAGCTTTTTGCTTTAAGGATCTTCAAGAACATTAAAGATCCAAGCTTTCTAGCTTAGGTTTTCATTATTTTGTTAAAGATCTTAGCTTTTTAGCTTATGGTCTCATTACTATTACTAGATCTTAGCTTTCTAGCTTATAGTCTCATTAATCTTGTAAAGATCCAAGCTTTCTAGCTTAGGGTTTCTTAATAATTGAGGATCAAAGTTATTATTGTAGATCTCACTTGCTTGGAACCTTTTTATGATTTTTATGGTGATAAAAATCAATTCTTCATCATCTCATATGATGAAGATGCATAAACTTGTGTCAAAAGGACAAAGGTTGAAGCGTTATTGTGTTTATGCAATAAAGAGACAACCTTGATGTTCAAAACTTGTAGAATGTTAGCTTTTACTCTTAGTTGTGTGTTGATGGTTGAAACTTGGTCAAAGTGATGCTAAAACATCAAAGAGTTGTACATTTGAAGCTTACACGCATTAAGGATGAGAACCGTGATGAGCATCAAGCACCAAGAAACCCACCGGAGCATTTGTTTGCTGTTTTTCGGGGTCTGATTAGACTCCTGGGACTTCTGGAAAACGGATTTTCAGATATTTCGGTTCGAGTATATGACTTTTCATTTAGGACTCGTCTAAATCCGATATACGGTTTAGGATTTATAGCCTTCCGAAAATCACTACGCCTTTGTAACGACATCGAGTTAGCCTTCTGAAAATTCTGACCTACTCGTGCTTGAACCATCGCCACGGTCAAATGACATCGAATTAGGATCTAAAAATTGGATAGCTGTTAGAGGACTCCCATACGGAGCCTTGGACACTGACCATGAATCTTTTCGTTTTGTATAGAGGTCGTAGCAGCTATCCGAAGTTAGCCTTTTGTTTCGATCTCTATACTTGTTGAAAACTTACTTTATCTTTTATGAATGATGATGATGATGATGATGATGATGATGATGATGATGATGATGATGATGACACTTAAGACTTAATTTATTCACTTTTAAACTTTTGGGGACAATATACTGACTTAGTGACCTTTGACTTAGGTTGACGAACTTTCGGACCGACTTACTTCCTGCATACTTTTCATATCGACTTTTAATGCTTATTCACTGTGAGTTATAGCTTCCCTTTTTACTTTACATGCGCTTTTATGTTTTACATACTAGACATGAGTACTTAAACTTTATATATGTGTGGGTGATATAACGGCACAAAGATTCCCCTTAGCACCGTAACGTTTAATCATTGGTTTTTTAACCGGTGAACGCGAATATTAGATATGGATTCATAGAGTTTGACATCCCCACTCGGGCTAGTCGTGCTAGAATTTAACGGGTGTTTAATACTTCGAGAACATAAGCACTCGCCAAGTGTCCTTTTAGGGGGTAATATTACCTTAAGTTAGTTACCGGGTGCCCACGGATAAGCATATACTTTATCATACTGATTTGAAATACTGATTTAACTTGCTGGTTGAAGCACTGAAATCTCGTGGTCTACATTACATTACTGACTACAAACAAACTATAGCTCACCAACATTCGTGTTAACTTTTTAAGCATGTATTTCTCAGGTGCTTAGACGTTGTTGCTTCCGCTGTTAGACTTGCTGTTATAATCTTGGTGTTATAGACTTGCTGTTACAGACTCGCTGTGTTAGACTTTCGCTGCATTACTTAGAGATGTCTCAATCATAGAACTTTTATTTTTCATTCGCAACTTATGTTATTTTGAATAATGGCTTTGTAATGACCTTTGTGTCACGTTATCTTTTGTAAAACGTTATCTTTTCATGAATGCAAAACTTGTTTTAAAATAATATGTAGTATTATACCGTGTAATGGACCTGTTGTTGACGATTTGTACATGATGGTTCTGTACGGGGCATCACATTTGGTATCAGAGCATTGGTCGTAGGGAATTAGGTTGCATTAGTGCGTCTTGATCGAGTCGAGTAGGATTCACTAATAGGACTAATCTACAACTTACTCGTTTACTTGTTTATGCGAAACTACTGCATGCTACTGCTTACTTTTACTGCCATATGAACTTGCTGCATGCTACTGCTTACTTTTACTGCTATGTGAACTTGCTGTATGCTATTGCTTATTCTCGTTACTACATGCTACTATCTGCTTTTGATTGCATGTTATTTCTGCTTAATACCGTTATTACTGCCATGCTATGTACTACTGTAGACGATCTAGGCTGCTGTAGTTACTATGCCTGATTACGTGCTTGCTTCATGTCTGCTATTCGCTATACCGACTTGGAAAAATTTATCTTTCCTCGTTCAGATGTTTTTCTGAACCCTTTCCCCACTCGTCTAACCCTGAGGACCAGTATTGTAATCTACCTGTTACTATCGTTCCAACATTCTAGAGATCGAAACATTACTTCACGCAATCTAGGAAGAGTACCCCTCAGATTACACGCCCACTAAAGTTGATCCTCGGAGGAGGAGATATGTGAAGACTTGTCGGAGTAACCGCACCTCGCTCCACCCCCCGAGCTCACCCTAGTTAGCCACATAAAACGTATGAACATTAGAAGGTTGTTCAGTTTCTGCAAGTTGACTCGTATCCCGTACGCTTTCATGACCGTCACTTATCTCTTTCATCCTTCACCACTGCTCGACGATCTAACGACACTTCTAGACTTAGGTCCCTAACACTCTTAGGCATTGGAGAAGTCGGGAAGGCATCTCCTTCCACAAGGTCATAGTGTCTTCCACTGATGCTCAGCCATACCCAAATTGAATTTCTAGAAAGGAACCTAATGACGTTACCTGAACCCGAACATTTAGAAGAAATTTCGGGACATTTAGGCATTGATGCATGACCTGCGGAACCTACGAACCCACACCGAGAAGCCATGAGATTAATTATGTAGATTTGGTTTTGAGATAGCATAGATAAGGCACCATTAGATGAAATTGAGTAGAACTTGAATTGATTACGTTACATTGACCATATGGAGTGATATTGTAATGAACGTACGATTTAGTACAATATAATCACGCTGGCAAACGATTTAGTACAATATAATGACGCCAGGCCAGCGTGATTATATTGAAGTAAATCATGCAGAAGTCCCAATGTTACTATATAAGGAATATGATGTGACGACCCGAGAATTTCCGACCAAATTTAAACTTTAATCTTAATCTATAATCGACACGATAAGCAAAGTCTGTAATGTGAAATCTTAAAGCTTTTGAACTGTTTTAATATATTCATTTACCCTTTGACTATTCCCGACGATTCACGAACAATTGTACGTAATTAAAAATGTAAAATAATAATAATTAATTATTATTAAAGTATATATATATATATATATATATATATATATATATATATATGATTCCTATAAATAATAATTATTATATGGTAATGTATATAAAAGGTATAAATAATAAAATGTAATATTAACAAGGTAAATTTGATTGCAAATCAAAATCTAGTTGTTGAAATAATATAATTATTATCTTCATCAACATTATTAATACTAATGTCAATATTTGTGTCATTACTTTTATAATTGTAAATATTAAAAGTCTAATAGATTTAAGGTTAGGATTCTCAAAATAAAGGTTTTAAAAATAAAAATTAGTATAAGAATGATGGAAATTATAATTTAAATGTAATTCAAATATTATTAGTTATTAATATTAATACTAATACTGTTATTAATATTATTACTTTTATAATTGTCATTAACATTAAAAATCATTGTGATAATTATAAGTTATCATTATTATTATTATTATTATTATTATTATTATTATTATTATTATTATTATTATTATTATTATTATTATTAGTGTTATTATTATTAACATATTTATTTAATTATTAATACTAAATATATTATGAAAACACATATATATAAATATTTATATATAAAGTTCAGTCATATATTTATATATAAAAACAGATATACAAATACTGATATAGACACCGATTTATGAAAAATTTCATATTATAATCAATTAGATATACATACATAAAATATAGATATATGTATGAAGATATAGATACAAATACAGATATATATATATATATATATATATATATATATATATATATACATATACATATATATATATATATATATATATATATATATATATATATATATATATATATATATATATATATATATATATATATATATATATATATATTATATATAAATATATAAATACGCCTTAATACATGTATATCTATATAAATTTTGTATTCTGTTGCCAATCACTTTCCAACTATATCTAAATTTGTTTTGGGTCTACCATCTAGTACAGATCGATTCCAAGTGTTTCAATAACAAAAAAATCAGTCAGGATCAAATATAACTTTTTATTTATTTATTCTAATAGAATAAATTGTGTCGAGCAAAATCAAGCTACAAAACAAAGGTACACTGAGTCAATTCAAGTGCAATATTATCTGTTAACCTTTACATAACACCCACCACTTCATATCTTATTCTTTTGATATCGACACAAACACCTCACCATTTCATCAAAACTTTATAGTAATTACAATTCTTTGAACTTGACAACAAAACTTATATTTCGAGTATTAACTTGGTCGTCTCCTTCAAACCACCCATATCGTCACTACCACAACAAACTACCATCACAACCATTCTATAACCAGCCTCTGCCACCATAAAACATTCAGTCACCACCCATATTGCAAACCGTCATCACCATCATGACCTTTACGATCACCACCTTCATTCTCTCTCTCTCCTCTCATTCTACATCCTTGATCACGAACCACCACTGCAACCATCTCTTAAACATCACTAATCTCCATCATTCTACTGCTATATTTTTTACGTTTTGTTTACCTGTCGTGAACACAACAAACCTGCAAATCATCGGCACCTTCGCTGCGTTTTTCTTTTCGTTCCTTCTGTTTCTATTCAAACCTCGAACACAACCTATACCACCACACAACCGACTACACCTGCTTGTTCCTAGTCCCTTTCGATTAACCACAAGAACAACTATGTCTACCATCACTCAAACCCAGGTAAACTATTATGTATGTTCCTTTTTTCCTCGACCTCCAGTTCATTTTAGTTGCAGATCAATACTCTTGGTTGAACATCACTCTCTCGGGTATAAACCCACACCCCTACACGTGCAATTTCTTTCCTTCTTCATTTTTGAGACTGTGAAAAAAATGAGTGAGAGAAGATGATGACGAGTTTGTTTATGCTTTAAACTACTACAATGATAATGAGATGTTTATTTTGGTTGATTAATAAAGAAAAGGAAAGATGGCCGACACTTAATAAAGCATATAACCCCACTTGAGTGTTTTATTAGATGTTTAAATAAAGATGATTAGTGAGAATATGATGATGTGGAGACTACTGAAATTCGATCATCTGGTTCTATTTTTTTTTTACTGATTGCTCCTTTTAATTTAGCTTAGTGGGCTAGTGATTAAAGATGGGGATTATAATTATATTAGTTGTTAACATCAAAAGGTTAACATCAAAGGCTGTAAAGTTGTCTTTATAAAAAGAAATTACGGCTGCATATACAAACTAAACAAATTAGCGGATGCAAATAAGCCGAGTGGACTAGTTGGTTTAATGGATTCTTTTTAGATTGGGCCAATACATGATAATAATCCAGTGATAACAAGTGATGATGAATTCGGGTAACAGATTTTCGAAATAAATAAATATGATATGGTTCAAGATTATGACAGTAAATGATAATGATAATTAATGGTGATGAGTAATATTCATATTCCATGATCAGAGATACAAGATGATTATGATGGCGTATGATGAGATGATGAGGATGTTGAATTGATGATGTATAAGGATGATGATGATGGAGAATGAGTTGACGATGATAGTAATTGTATGATGATTATTCGAGTATGATCCTGTTTTAACGAATGAAGATAAAACAATGATGATGTTACTGGTAATTTGATTTCCTGTTATGAAGAAGAAGAATCAGAAACATAGTTACGGGTTAAATAGTTTTTAAGCATAGATAATGAAATGTCCCGTTCTTATTGATTAAAAACGTTCCATATTAATTGATTTCGTTGCGAGGTTTTGACCTCTATATGAGACATTTTTCAAAGACTGTATTCATTTTAAAACAAACCATAACCATTATTTCATCAATAAAGGTTTAAAAAGCTTTACGTAGATTATCAAATAATGATAATCTAAAATATCCTGTTTACACACGACCATTACTTAATGGTTTACAATACAAATATGTTACAACAAAATAAGTTTCTTGAATGCAGTTTTTACACAATATCATACAAGCATGGACTCCAAATCTCGTCCTTATTTAAGTATGCAACAGCGGAAGCTCTTAATAATCACCTGAGAATAAACATGCTTAAAACGTCAACAAAAAAATGTTGGTGAGTTATAGGTTTAACCTATATATATCAAATCATAATAATAGACCACAAGATTTCATATTTCAATACACATCCAATACATAGAGATAAAAATCATTCATATGGTGAACACCTGGTAACCGACATTAACAAGATGCATATATAAGAATATCCCCATCATTCCGGGACACCCTTCGGATATGATATAAATTTCGAAGTACTAAAGCATCCGGTACTTTGGATGGGGCTTGTTGGGCCCGATAGATCTATCTTTAGGATTCGCGTCAATTAGGGTGTCTGTTCCCTAATTCTTAGATTACCAGACTTAATAAAAAGGGGCATATTCGATTTCGATAATTCAACCATAGAATGTAGTTTCACGTACTTGTGTCTATTTTGTAAATCAGTTATAAAACCTGCATGTATTCTCATCCCAAAAATATTAGATTTTAAAAGTGGGACTATAACTCACTTTCACAGATTTTTACTTCGTCGGGAAGTAAGACTTGGCCACTGGTTGATTCACGAACCTATAACAATATATACATATATATCAAAGTATGTTCAAAATATATTTACAACACTTTTAATATATTTTGATGTTTTAAGTTTATTAAGTCAGCTGTCCTCGTTAGTAACCTACAACTAGTTGTCCACAGTTAGATGTACAGAAATAAATCGATAAATATTATCTTGAATCAATCCACGACCCAGTGTATACGTATCTCAGTATTGATCACAACTCAAACTATATATATTTTGGAATCAACCTCAACCCTGTATAGCTAACTCCAACATTCACATATAGAGTGTCTATGGTTGTTCCGAAATATATATAGATGTGTCGACATGATAGGTCGAAACATTGTATACGTGTCTATGGTATCTCAAGATTACATAATATACAATACAAGTTGATTAAGTTATGGTTGGAATAGATTTGTTACCAATTTTCACGTAGCTAAAATGAGAAAAATTATCCAATCTTGTTTTACCCATAACTTCTTCATTTTAAATCCGTTTTGAGTGAATCAAATTGCTATGGTTTCATATTGAACTCTATTTTATGAATCTAAACAGAAAAAGTATAGGTTTATTGTCGGAAAAATAAGTTACAAGTCGTTTTTGTAAAGGTAGTCATTTCAGTCGAAAGAACGACGTCTAGATGACCATTTTAGAAAACATACTTCCACTTTGAGTTTAACCATAATTTTTGGATATAGTTTCATGTTCATAAGAAAAATCATTTTCTCAGAATAACAACTTTTAAATCAAAGTTTATCATAGTTTTTAATTAACTAACCCAAAACAGCCCGCGGTGTTACTACGACGGCATAAATCCGGTTTTACGGTGTTTTTCGTGTTTCCAGGTTTTAAATCATTAAGTTAGCATATCATATAGATATAGAACATGCGTTTAGTTGATTTTAAAAGTCAAGTTAGAAGGATTAACTTTTGTTTGCGAACAAGTTTAGAATTAACTAAACTATGTTCTAGTGATTACAAGTTTAAACCTTCGAATAAGATAGTTTTATATGTATGAATTGAATGATGTTATGAACATCATTACTACCTTAAGTTCCTTGGATAAACCTACTGGAAAAGAGAAAAATAGATCTAGCTTCAATGGATCCTTGGATGGCTCGAAGTTCTTGAAGCAGAATCATGACACTAAAACAAGTTCAAGTAAGATCATCACTTGAAATAAGATTGTTATAGTTATAGAAATTGAACCAAAGTTTGAATATGATTATTACCTTGTATTAGAATGATAACCTACTGTAAGAAACAAAGATTTCTTGAGGTTGGATGATCACCTTACAAGATTGGAAGTGAGCTAGCAAACTTGAAAGTATTCTTGATTTTATGAAACTAGAACTTTTGGAATTTATGAAGGACACTTAGAACTTGAAGATAGAACTTGAGAGAGATCAATTAGATGAAGAAAATTGAAGAATGAAAGTGTTTGTAGGTGTTTTTGGTCGTTGGTGTATGGATTAGATATAAAGGATATGTAATTTTGTTTTCATGTAAATAAGTCATGAATGATTACTCATATTTTTGTAATTTTATGAGATATTTCATGCTAGTTGCCAAATGATGGTTCCCACATGTGTTAGGTGACTCACATGGGCTGCTAAGAGCTGATCATTGGAGTGTATATACCAATAGTACATACATCTAAAAGCTGTGTATTGTACGAGTACGAATACGGGTGCATACGAGTAGAATTGTTGATGAAACTGAACGAGGATGTAATTGTAAGCATTTTTGTTAAGTAGAAGTATTTTGATAAGTGTATTGAAGTCTTTCAAAAGTGTATAAATACATATTAAAACACTACATGTATATACATTTTAACTGAGTCGTTAAGTCATCGTTAGTCGTTACATGTAAATGTTGTTTTGAAACCTTTAGGTTAACGATCTTGTTAAATGTTGTTAACCCAATGTTTATAATATCAAAAGAGATTTTAAATTATTATATTATCATGATATTATGATGTACGAATATCTCTTAATATGGTATATATACATTAAATGTCGTTACAACGATAATCGTTACATATATGTCTCGTTTCAAAATCATTAAGTTAGTAGTCTTGTTTTTACATATGTAGTTCATTGTTAATATACTTAATGATATGTTTAATTATCATAATATAATGTTAACTATATATATAACCATATATATGTCATCATATAGTTTTTACAAGTTTTAACGTTCGTGAATCACCGGTCAACTTGGGTGGTCAATTGTCTATATGAAACCTATTTCAATTAATCAAGTATTAACAAGTTTGATTGCTTAACATGTTGGAAAACATTTAATCATGTAAATATCACTCTCAATTAATATATATAAACATGGAAAAGTTCGGGTCACTACAGTACCTACCCGTTAAATAAATTTCGTCCCGAAATTTTAAGCTGTTGAAGGTGTTGACGAATCTTCTGGAAATAGATGTGGGTATTTCTTCTTCATCTGATCTTCACGCTCCCAGGTGAACTCGGGTCCTCTACGAGCATTCCATCGAACCTTAACAATTGGTATCTTGTTTTGCTTAAGTCTTTTAACCTCGCGATCCATTATTTCGACGGGTTCTTCGATGAATTGAAGTTTTTCGTTGATTTGGATTTCATCTAACGGAATAGTGAGATCCTCTTTAGCAAAACATTTCTTCAAATTCGAGACGTGGAAAGTGTTATGTACAGCCGTGAGTTGTTGAGGTAACTCAAGTCGGTAAGCTACTGGTCCGACACGATCAATAATCTTGAATGGTCCAATATACCTTGGATTTAATTTCCCTCGTTTACCAAATCGAACAACGCCTTTCCAAGGTGCAACTTTAAGCATGACCATCTCTCCAATTTCAAATTCTATATCTTTTCTTTTAATGTCAGCGTAGCTCTTTTGTCGACTTTGGGCGGTTTTCAACCGTTATTGAATTTGGATGATCTTCTCGGTAGTTTCTTGTATAATCTCCGGACCCGTAATCTGTCTATCCCCCACTTCACTCCAACAAATAGGAGACCTGCACTTTCTACCATAAAGTGCTTCAAACGGCGCCATCTCAATGCTTGAATGGTAGCTGTTGTTGTAGGAAAATTCTGCTAACGGTAGATGTCGATCCCAACTGTTTCCGAAATCAATAACACATGCTCGTAGCATGTCTTCAAGCGTTTGTATTTTCCTTTCACTCTGCCCATCAGTTTGTGGATGATAGGTAGTACTCATGTCTAGACGAGTTCCTAATGCTTGCTGTAATGTCTGCCAGAATCTTGAAATAAATCTGCCATCCCTATCAGAGATAATAGAGATTGGTATTCCATGTTTGGAGATGACTTCCTTCAAATACAGCCGTGCTAACTTCTCCATATTGTCGTCTTCTCTTATTGGCAGGAAGTGTGCTGATTTGGTGAGACGATCAACTATTACCCAAATAGTATCAAAACCACTTGCAGTCCTTGGCAATTTAGTGATGAAATCCATGGTAATGTTTTCCCATTTCCATTCCGGGATTTCGGGTTGTTGAAGTAGACCTGATGGTTTCTGATGCTCATCTTTGACCTTAGAACACGTCAAACATTCTCCTACGTATTTAGCAACATCGGCTTTCATACCCGGCCACCAAAAATATTTCCTGAGATCCTTGTACATCTTCCCCGTTCCAGGATGTATTGAGTATCTGGTTTTATGAGCTTCTCTAAGTACCATTTCTCTCATATCTCCAAATTTTGGTACCCAAATCCTTTCAGCCCTATACCGGGTTCCGTCTTCCCGAATATTAAGATGCTTCTCCGATCCTTTGGGTATTTCATCCTTTAAATTTCCCTCTTTTAAAACTCCTTGTTGCGCCTCCTTTATTTGAGTAGTAAGGTTATTATGAATCATTATATTCATAGATTTTACTCGAATGGGTTCTCTGTCCTTTCTGCTCAAGGCGTCGGCTACCACATTTGCTTTCCCCGGGTGGTAACGAATCTCAAAGTCATAATCATTCAATAATTCAATCCACCTACGCTGCCTCATATTCAGTTGTTTCTGATTAAATATGTGTTGAAGACTTTTGTGGTCGGTATATATAATACTTTTGACCCCATATAAGTAGTGCCTCCAAGTCTTTAATGCAAAAACAACCGCGCCTAATTCCAAATCATGCGTCATATAATTTTGCTCGTGAATCTTCAATTGTCTAGACGCATAAGCAATCACCTTCGTCCGTTGCATTAATACACAACCGAGACCTTGCTTTGATGCGTCACAATAAATCACAAAATCATCATTCCCTTCAGGCAATGACAATATAGGTGCCGTATGTGATGACCCGGAAATTTCCGATCAAATTTAAACTTTAATCTTTATATGTTCCCGACACGATGAGCAAAAATATGTAATGTTGAGTCTCGAAAGTTTTGAAAACCATATTCATATAATCAATTACCCTTTGACCATGCCTAGCGATTCACGAACAATTATATATACATATACATATGTGTGATTATTAAATTGAGATATATTATATAAAACATCGAACGGATTAGTGAATATGATTATAAGCTATGAGATCTATTTTATGAACCTGAAAATACTATCAAGGTATTGAATAGATAATACTTTACATGAATGTATTTGTTCGATGTAAGTTTATCGACGAGATTAAAAGATAATATCAAATGATTGAATTATCAGATACATTGAATTATGATTAAGAGTATCTGTTATGAGGTCCACTTTGAATTAGGTAACCCTTATTATTAACCGTATTCGGAAAATGGTAAAGTGAGTTATAAGTGAAGACAAATGTGTCAATTAACGGGAACTAGTGGAGTTTTCTGTTCGACTTTCTATATAAACGTTAACTAGTTAACCTTCCTATTATTTAGAGTGAAAGTGAAACTTTGGGAATATAATTATATTATTTAGAAAGTTTAAGAAAAACAAACTAAACGTTGACGCATAAGGAAATTATATTTTTTTTTAAAGTATAAACGTTATAGGATATAATATTATAAACGATCTTCAAATATACTTTGAAATATAATTAAAATCTAAATATTTTATTAAAGTATTTCAAACCTATATATTATAAATATATTTCAATTTAGTCAAAAGACGTTTTGGTTTAAGTTAATGTTATTAAATATACTTCGATAACTAACGAGGGTATGAATTATAAAAGTAAATGACCAAAACACTCAAAAGATTAAGTTACACTTTGAGTGGGTTAGTTTTTAATTAATTTAAGTCTAGTTATTAATAAAGGTACATGTCACAAAACGTTTAATTTAAAATAAAATATTTTGACAAACAACGAGACTTTGATTTATAGAAGGAAATGACCACAACGCTCAATTTTATAAGTTACGTTTTTCATAAAGTAAATCTTTGATAAATAAGTCAAATTATTATTAAAGGTACACGTCACGTAACGTAAAAGGCTAGTTTTCTAAACGTATGAAAGTGCGCCCGAAAAACGGAAAGTGGTACATGAGTCAAGAGACAACGCGCGAGTCATTTTTGTAAAAATTATATTTTTACCATGAGCGTAAATATAATATAATATTTAATTAATTCTAAAGATTAAATATATTATATATTAAATAATATATATCTATATCACTTATGTTACAATGAATAAATGATGCGTGTTAGCTGGCATGAGGGGTTAGGTAGAGTGGTGCTATAAATTTGAACGTTTGTAGTTTGGAGGATGCATTCTTCATCGAGCACTCTTAGATTATTATTATTATTTATTTATTATTATTATTATTAATATTAAGTTTATAAATCTTATTAGTATTAGTATTATGAGCGATATTATTAGTATTATACATAAAATACTACGACGAGGTCATGAGTGCATTATTTTCAAAACGAATTTTTATGAGCGGGATAAAGCTAAGGAAATTATGAGCTATAGCTATGGAGGTTATGGGTATGGATCATGGGTATGTTCGTGAGGTCAATCTAGTGTTTGTCATCTCCGTTACGTTTACGTACCTTTCCTGCAATATTGAATCTCAATATTGATACGTGAGCACTCACAACTTAACTTTTATTTATTAATAGTGTATCCCTGACTAGTGCTCGAGAAAATAGGATTATGCATGCTTGTACTTTTGATATTGCCTTTAGATAGGATAGGCTAAATCTTGAGGTTAGTTACACCTGTGGTTAAGATAAGGTATAAGATATGCATGTCGTTGGAGAGCTAGCGAAAAATTAATAACTTTTCATTTAGATATCGAATGGATTCGATGAACGGTTAGAAAGTTATGAATTAAACAATTAATTTCGTAATTAAGATTGCTAATGATAATTAGTGAACTAATTTTCTGAGTAATAAAAAGTGGTTATTTGGATTCTACTCGTCGAGTAGATGAATTTTCATATAAAGCACGTCTCGTTTCGTTGAACGGTTGTCAAGTTATGGATAAAAGAAGTTTTGTAAATTTTGATGAAACGTCGATACGGAAACTGAAATTCTCGCTGATCTGCGTTGTTTCATATTAAAAAAAAAATACCACTGAATTCTTTGTTGTAAGGTCTAACAAACGACTCTGGCCGTTTGTCAATTCGAGTCTCGACGATTTTTCTAAAAATCGACAAAGTTGACTGTTTGGTCACATTTTAAAATTCTAAAAAGAGTTGAAACTTTTTTATTAAAAATGTCAGTTTTGTATCAGTTGTCATGGTCGGCCTGATGTGTGTTTACTTTTGCCAAAAATCATGTTATATCTTTGTGGTAACTAGAATTTCCAGGCTTTGACCATTTGTCAATCCGAGTTTCGAGGAATTTTCTAAAAATCTCCAAAGTAGGCTACTCGGTCACTTTTGTAAATTTATTAAAGCTGAAAAATTAACTTTGAAACGCCGAAACCGCATTGGCAACTACGAGTTGTCTAGGGTTAGTTTACTTCTGTAACATTTATGGTTAATTTTTTTGGTAAAGTGTAACTCTTATCTTTGACCGTTTATCAATCAGAGCTCCGATAATTTTTTTCTAAAGGCCGTTTAGTCATGTTTGACCGAAAAATCATTTTTTGTATAAGTTATTGTATTTTTGCATGCGACCTCGTTTTTACTTTAACCTTTGACTTTTGACCTTAAACTTTGACTTTTCCGTTAACTTTTCAGTTAATATTTTTGTGTTGACTTTCTCTAAAAACTAAAATACTATTTTATGATTATGAAACCATTTGTGATACGTTGTTTCACACGTCACCTTTTACTAGAATTTTAACTAAACATGAGTAATATAACATGTTACTATACTGTTGAGTCAGACTCGAGCATTAGGATTGTGGTACACTATGACTTAACCCTAATTTGTTAGACAAATATTGATCAACATAAATATATATATAATTAATATAGGTTCGTGAATCCGAGGCCAACCTTGCACTTGTTCAATGACGTTATATGTATTTTTACTACGAAATACAGTATGGTGAGTTTCATTTGCCTTTTTACCCTTTACATATTTTTGGGCTGAGAATACATGCGCAACTTTTTTTAAATGCTTTACGAAATAGACACAAGTAATCAAAACTACATTATATGGTTGAATTATCGAAATCGAATATGCCCCTTTTTATTAAAGTCTGGTAATCTAAGAATTAGGGAACAGACACCCTAATTGACTCGAATCCTAAAGATAGATCTATCGGGCCTAACAAACCCCATCCAAAGTACCGGATGCTTTAGTACTTCGAAATTTATATCATGTCCGAAGGAGGATCCCGGAATGATAGGGGATATTCTTATATGCATATTGTTAATGTCGGTTACCAGGTGTTCACCATATGAATGATTATTTTTGTCTCTATGCATGGGACGTATATTTATGAGAACTGGAAATGAAATTCTTGCGGTCTATTAAAATGATGGAAATAAATGATTATGATAAACTAATGAACTCACCAACCTTTTGGTTGACACTTTAAAGCATGTTTATTCTCAGGTGTTAAAGAAATCTTCCGCTGTGCATTTGCTCATTTTAAAGATATTACTTGGAGTCTTTCATAGCATATTTCGAAGAATGTTGCATTCGAGTCATTGAGTTCATCAAAGATTATTATTATTATATCAATTTATAGTTGGATAGTGGATATTATGAAATGGTATGCATGCCTGTCAATTTTCGATGTAAAGAAAAATTGTCTTTTAAAAACGAATGCAATGTTTGTAAAATGTATCATATAGAGGTCAAATACCTCGCAATGTAATCAACTATTGTGAATCGTTTATAATGTATATGAACGGGTCCTTTCAGTTGGTATCAGAGCGGTGGTCTTAGCGAACCAGGTCTGCATTAGTGTGTCTAACTGATAAGTCGTTAGGATACATTAGTGAGTCTGGACTTCGACTGTGTCTGCAGGTCAAAAGTTTTGCTTATCATTTCGTGTCGAAAATTACCTGCTTATCATTCTTAAGTCTAGACGCGCTTTCCTGCATTTATTGCATAATAGTGTATAGACGAATTCTTATCTTAGCATATCTGATACTGTGAACTTTGACTGACATTTTTCAAAGATTCTCCGTAATTTATGGGATTTTGGTATTATATATACATATGCAAATTATGTAATTGAAGAATACCAAATCTAAATCCTACAATCTATTTCATAACAAAATTCTTTCCCTAATCATACGAGATGGATCCCTCAACCAGTTCGAACTCCTCAGATTTCGACAGCTATGTAGATATGGATTTCCATTCGAGCTCCGAAAACAGTGTGACCGGAATGGATCAACCAATCAGTCATCATCTATTCTGGATGAAATGGGGATGGGTTCGTAGCCTCCTCAATTATTGGAGACAAGAAGAAGGTGATCCTTTCCATCCACCAAATTGCCCTATTGGCGATGAACCTGAAGCACTTACCGGCGAACCTGTTCGTGAAACCATTTTCTCTCTGATTTCCAGAGTATCTCGTCACGATTATATCCTACATCAAATCCTAGATTTTATTTATCCGCTCGTCCCAACCGACAATCATCCCGGTGTACTAGCAGAAGTTAACGAACTTCGCGCACGCGTGACGGCTTTGGAGCTTATGGTGCAAGGATTACAAACACCATCAGCAGCACCATCAGCATAATCAGTACCGCCAGTAACATCAACATCGCAAACCTCAATACTCTAGACATCAGCAGCATCACCGGCATCAACAGTATCATCATAATTAACACCAACAGTACAATTACCATCATCAACAATCATATTCGTATCACACGCCTCAACATCATAATCTATACCTCAGATATCAACATCACACGCATCATAGATACCAAGGAGTACCAACAACAACAAACGATGAAGTATTGATTCATAACTTCATCGGAGGAATATTCTACGGCGATTATGTAATCTCTAAAGTCTTAGAGATTATCTATTTCCACCCTAACCCTAAATCAGATGAGTGAACCAAAATGAGTCAAGGAAGAATTGAAACCCTAACAAGGATGGTGCGCGATTTACTTGTTATACAAGCATCACTAGCAATTACAACAGTACCGTTAGCATCACCAGTATAGTCAGTAACGTCAGCATCGTCAGAATCAGCAACACCTATGACATCACGGATCCCATCAGTTCAAGAATCACTGTGGAAATCGTTACCAATCAACAACGAATATGTTGTATCAACGAGTTATATAGTATTAACTCATTCCTTCTGAAGAATTATTATATATTTTATATATATGAATTCTGGAATTATAATAAATCTTTTTGTACTAAGCTATTAAGTATGAATTGAAAAAGAGTAGATACTACTCGTTTAAATTCATATTACTAATATCTTATGATGTACATCCTTCATTAACAACTTAATCATCGTTAACCACAATCTCTGTTTCAGATCGTTAACCACAATCTCTGTTTCAATCTAATGAACTCCGGTTCATAATAAATCAAGTGTATCATTCAATAACATGTTTGATTATACACTTTCATCTTCGTTATACCCGAAATTTACGGGAAAACAATATTCGTATCTTGCGAAGTTAGCAAGAGTTCTATGAGCATCAGCATGATTCACTAAGGAAATACATATAAATATTGAAGCATTGATTACATTAGTGAAATACTCCGTGAAGACTGTGTAATCTCTAATGTTTTAGAGATTATTCATTTCTAATTCAGACCGAAAGTCAAATGAGCTTAATATGAATTTAAACTCATTGAACCTGTATTACATCTGAAGAAAATATACTCACGCATATTTTCATAAAGACTGTAATGAAAATTCTTGTTCAGAACATTATTTGTGAATTTTTTTTTTACGGGTAGGTAATACCCGAGAGATATTTAAATTCACAATTAATATGTTACATTCTTTGAATCTGATTCAGTAATCACCAACTGTATTCACTACTCTCTCAACAATATACAATCTTTTGTAAAAATCAAAATAACTATTCTCATCCAATTGATTACATATTCTAATTTTGACAAATCAAAATCCAAGTCAAGATTTAACAGAAGACATCACTCTTAGAATTCCTACATCTATCAAAGTCATACTTTGAATTCAAAATTATGAAAGAACATCACTTTTATTTGTAACACTCAGAAGTATATGAAAATCATTCGGGATTTAGGACGATTTCATCATTTGGATATTGACTATGACAATCTGCAATTAAAACCCTTCGAAATTCTAGAAGACACTTCAAATAATAAACAATTGAGATGATGATCCAACCACACGTTACCCGAAGTTTTGTACCTGAAAAAAAAAAAAGTCTCGAAACCAAAGTTATAATCTGACATGTACCTGCGTCGAATTCTTTATCATTTATTAGCAAAAACAACATTTCGATTTCTTTTCAAAGTAGCCAATTTTGTCACAGCTCCAGCAAGTCAACTTCGATTTTTCAGTCGAACCAGTCTTATTATAACCCCGATAGATACGTTGCCCTTTCGTCATTATTACTGGGGAACCTTTCATATTCCACCATATTACCACTAGCGTTTAATCATCTAAAACACGATTCTTCTGAACCCATCTCGAATTGATAACCAGTGATTCAGTTATTATAGCATTAAATGCAGAGGAAACATAAAAATGGTAGAGGGTCTAAACGGCCAAAAGTTTGATGATAAAAGATAGTGAGTTGGTAAAGCTCAGAAAAAGAAAGGATTTGGTACTGAAAAACGGATTGAGCAAAGTATGAAGGAAGCCGTGGACAAATCACAGAGACTGAATCTGCCTTCAAGGGATCCAAATGATTCAGTGTCTGCTGAAATCGTTAGCAAACACGTTACCCCTTATTCTAAACCTTCACAGACAGATATTCTTCATCATCATCTTACCTTAAATATTATAAGATATCATCGTATCTCTCATTATACATATTCTCCATATTTTTGGAGATATTTTCACAACTATTCTTATCTGAGATCATTTATCTCTGTGTAATATCTGCAACATAAAAGAAACTGTGTTAGTTTCTAAATTCTGAAAAATTCAAATATGAATGTTTTGAAGTAGTGTTGAGAACTGAAGCATAAGTTAGTATAATATAATGACACTTGATCAACGTCATTATATTACAGTAATTCATGCTGAGTTTCTAATGGACGTGATGATTCACAGGACATACCGTCATCATGTGTCATTTACACGACTCTTACATTCTATCTAACCTCTAAATATATCAAGAAAATATTTCTTGATGATTCGGTCTTTTTCAGGGTATTCTGGTAATTTAACAAATCAGAATTTACCATTACCCTTTCCTTCTTAGAACAATTATTATATTCCTTCTTAAATCCATACATATGAATTCCGGACCATTACAAGAGCTATTTAATCACAAGAAGAAGAAACGAAAGGACAAAGCTTCGAAATGGAAAATGTGGGGTATAAACCGCAGCAAATAGAAGAGAGCATTAACTATGGATGATGATGATTATAGAAGACAGAAGCAAGGACATCGAAATATCAGGGATGATATAAAAATCTAGCAACAACCCGAAAAAAAAAAATTACAAACCGTATATATCGATGCATATAGCAACGTAAAGACACGGGAGAACTAAAAATACTATAAACCCTAGGGTATAGTAAAAGTAAATAGATTCTTCTGGTGGTAGATTAAAAAGAAGAATGACGGATATGAACGTTAAGAGGATATCAAGGATCAGGATGGGATGGAGCATATTAACGAATGTTTTAAAGTATGAATTGAGGAAGAAAGAATAGAGGGTGTGAGTCGTAAGGAAATGGAGAAGGCGGATTTATAGGGAAATATCCGACAGAACAATCGAAGCAGATTATCGCGTTCAACCAAAGAAGATCTAAATCTCCTTAATTACCGAAGAATCAAATCTTATTATGAAGATTTCTTCTAAATTCCTTAAATTCCGGAAAGCAATCTTGAACACGCCGCCGGTTAAGTCAAACCTGCATTTATTTATTTTTCACTCTTTTGCGATAGCTTCACTTATACTCTTCGCATAATCAAATTGGGTTATCTATATTACTCAATGATGATAAAACTCTATGTATCAATTTACATTCGTCATAATAACATTCTTACTGTTCGCCATGACGACCTCTATCAAATTTCGGGACGAAATTTCTTTTAACGGGTAGGTACTGTGATGACCCGGAAATTTCCGATCAAATTTAAACTTTAATCTTTATATGTTCCCGACACGATGAGCAAAAATATGTAATGTTGAGTCTCGAAAGTTTTGAAAACCATATTCATATAATCAATTACCCTTTGACCATGCCTAGCGATTCACGAACAATTATATATACATATACATATGTGTGATTATTAAATTGAGATATATTATATAAAACATCGAACGGATTAGTGAATATGATTATAAGCTATGAGATCTATTTTATGAACCTGAAAATACTATCAAGGTATTGAATAGATAATACTTTACATGAATGTATTTGTTCGATGTAAGTTTATCGACGAGATTAAAAGATAATATCAAATGATTGAATTATCAGATACATTGAATTATGATTAAGAGTATCTGTTATGAGGTCCACTTTGAATTAGGTAACCCTTATTATTAACCGTATTCGGAAAATGGTAAAGTGAGTTATAAGTGAAGACAAATGTGTCAATTAACGGGAACTAGTGGAGTTTTCTGTTCGACTTTCTATATAAACGTTAACTAGTTAACCTTCCTATTATTTAGAGTGAAAGTGAAACTTTGGGAATATAATTATATTATTTAGAAAGTTTAAGAAAAACAAACTAAACGTTGACGCATAAGGAAATTATATTTTTTTTTAAAGTATAAACGTTATAGGATATAATATTATAAACGATCTTCAAATATACTTTGAAATATAATTAAAATCTAAATATTTTATTAAAGTATTTCAAACCTATATATTATAAATATATTTCAATTTAGTCAAAAGACGTTTTGGTTTAAGTTAATGTTATTAAATATACTTCGATAACTAACGAGGGTATGAATTATAAAAGTAAATGACCAAAACACTCAAAAGATTAAGTTACACTTTGAGTGGGTTAGTTTTTAATTAATTTAAGTCTAGTTATTAATAAAGGTACATGTCACAAAACGTTTAATTTAAAATAAAATATTTTGACAAACAACGAGACTTTGATTTATAGAAGGAAATGACCACAACGCTCAATTTTATAAGTTACGTTTTTCATAAAGTAAATCTTTGATAAATAAGTCAAATTATTATTAAAGGTACACGTCACGTAACGTAAAAGGCTAGTTTTCTAAACGTATGAAAGTGCGCCCGAAAAACGAAAAGTGGTACATGAGTCAAGTGACAACGCGCGAGTCATTTTTGTAAAAATTATATTTTTACCATGAGCGTAAATATAATATAATATTTAATTAATTCTAAAGATTAAATATATTATATATTAAATAATATATATCTATATCACTTATGTTACAATGAATAAATGATGCGTGTTAGCTGGCATGAGGGGTTAGGTAGAGTGGTGCTATAAATTTGAACGTTTGTAGTTTGGAGGATGCATTCTTCATCGAGCACTCTTAGATTATTATTATTATTTATTTATTATTATTATTATTAATATTAAGTTTATAAATCTTATTAGTATTAGTATTATGAGCGATATTATTAGTATTATACACAAAATACAACGACGAGGTCATGAGTGCATTATTTTCAAAACGAATTTTTATGAGCGGGATAAAGCTAAGGAAATTATGAGCTATAGCTATGGAGGTTATGGGTATGGATCATGGGTATGTTCGTGAGGTCAATCTAGTGTTTGTCATCTCCGTTACGTTTACGTACCTTTCCTGCAATATTGAATCTCAATATTGATACGTGAGCACTCACAACTTAACTTTTATTTATTAATAGTGTATCCCTGACTAGTGCTCGAGAAAATAGGATTATGCATGCTTGTACTTTTGATATTGCCTTTAGATAGGATAGGCTAAATCTTGAGGTTAGTTACACCTGTGGTTAAGATAAGGTATAAGATATGCATGTCGTTGGAGAGCTAGCGAAAAATTAATAACTTTTCATTTAGATATCGAATGGATTCGATGAACGGTTAGAAAGTTATGAATTAAACAATTAATTTCGTAATTAAGATTGCTAATGATAATTAGTGAACTAATTTTCTGAGTAATAAAAAGTGGTTATTTGGATTCTACTCGTCGAGTAGATGAATTTTTATATAAAGCACGTCTCGTTTCGTTGAACGGTTGTCAAGTTATGGATAAAAGAAGTTTTGTAAATTTTGATGAAACGTCGATACGGAAACTGAAATTCTCGCTGATCTGCGTTGTTTCAGATTAAAACAAAAATACCACTGAATTCTTTGTTGTAAGGTCTAACAAACGACTCTGGCCGTTTGTCAATTCGAGTCTCGACGATTTTTCTAAAAATCGACAAAGTTGACTGTTTGGTCACATTTTAAAATTCTAAAAAGAGTTGAAACTTTTTTATTAAAAATGTCAGTTTTGTATCAGTTGTCATGGTCGGCCTGATGTGTGTTTACTTTTGCCAAAAATCATGTTATATCTTTGTGGTAACTAGAATTTCCAGGCTTTGACCATTTGTCAATCTGAGTTTCGAGGAATTTTCTAAAAATCTCCAAAGTAGGCTACTCGGTCACTTTTGTAAATTTATTAAAGCTGAAAAATTAACTTTGAAACGCCAAAACCGCATTGGCAACTACGAGTTGTCTAGGGTTAGTTTACTTCTGTAACATTTATGCTTAATTTTTTTGGTAAAGTGTAACTCTTATCTTTGACCGTTTATCAATCAGAGCTCCGATAATTTTTTTCTAAAGGCCGTTTAGTCATGTTTGACCGAAAAATCATTTTTTGTATAAGTTATTGTATTTTTGCATGCGACCTCGTTTTTACTTTAACCTTTGACTTTTGACCTTAAACTTTGACTTTTCCGTTAACTTTTCAGTTAATATTTTTGTGTTGACTTTCTCTAAAAACTAAAATACTATTTTATGATTATGAAACCATTTGTGATACGTTGTTTCACACGTCACCTTTTACTAGAATTTTAACTAAACATGAGTAATATAACATGTTACTATACTGTTGAGTCAGACTCGAGCATTAGGATTGTGGTACACTATGACTTAACCCTAATTTGTTAGACAAATATTGATCAACATAAATATATATATAATTAATATAGGTTCGTGAATCCGAGGCCAACCTTGCACTTGTTCAATGACGTTATATGTATTTTTACTACGAAATACAGTATGGTGAGTTTCATTTGCCTTTTTACCCTTTACATATTTTTGGGCTGAGAATACATGCGCAACTTTTTTTAAATGCTTTACGAAATAGACACAAGTAATCAAAACTACATTATATGGTTGAATTATCGAAATCGAATATGCCCCTTTTTATTAAAGTCTGGTAATCTAAGAATTAGGGAACAGACACCCTAATTGACGCGAATCCTAAAGATAGATCTATCGGGCCTAACAAACCCCATCCAAAGTACCGGATGCTTTAGTACTTCGAAATTTATATCATGTCCGAAGGAGGATCCCGGAATGATAGGGGATATTCTTATATGCATATTGTTAATGTCGGTTACCATGTGTTCACCATATGAATGATTATTTTTGTCTCTATGCATGGGACGTATATTTATGAGAACTGGAAATGAAATTCTTGCGGTCTATTAAAATGATGGAAATAAATGATTATGATAAACTAATGAACTCACCAACCTTTTGGTTGACACTTTAAAGCATGTTTATTCTCAGGTGTTAAAGAAATCTTCCGCTGTGCATTTGCTCATTTTAAAGATATTACTTGGAGTCTTTCATAGCATATTTCGAAGAATGTTGCATTCGAGTCATTGAGTTCATCAAAGATTATTATTATTATATCAATTTATAGTTGGATAGTGGATATTATGAAATGGTATGCATGCCTGTCAATTTTCGATGTAAAGAAAAATTGTCTTTTAAAAACGAATGCAATGTTTGTAAAATGTATCATATAGAGGTCAAATACCTCGCAATGTAATCAACTATTGTGAATCGTTTATAATGTATATGAACGGGTCCTTTCACCGTAGTTAGCTTTTTCTTCAATAACTGAAACGCTTTCTCTTGTTCATCATTCCATTCAAATTTCTTCCCTTTATGCGTTAATGCAGTCAAGGGTTTTGCTATTCTGGAAAAGTCTTGGATGAACCTTCTGTAGTAACCAGCTAGTCCTAAAAACTGGCGTATGTGTTTCGGAGTTTTCGGGGTTTCCCACTTTTCAACAGTTTCTATCTTTGCCGGATCCACCTTAATACCTTCTTTGTTCACTATGTGACCGAGGAATTGAACTTCTTTCAACCAAAATGCACACTTTGAAAACTTAGCATACAATTCTTCCTTCCTCAATACTTCTAACACCTTTCTCAAATGTTCACCGTATTCTTGGTCATTCTTTGAGTAAATAAGTATGTCATCAATGAAAACAATGACAAACTTGTCAAGGTATGGTCCACACACTCGGTTCATAAGGTCCATGAACACAGCTGGTGCATTAGTTAAACCAAACGGCATGACCATAAACTCGTAATGACCGTAACGTGTTCTGAAAGCAGTCTTTGGAATATCATCTTCTTTCACCCGCATTTGATGATACCTGGAACGTAAGTCAATCTTTGAATAAACAGACGAGCCATGTAGTTGATCAAATAAGTCGTCGATTCTCGGTAGTGGGTAGCGGTTCTTGATGGTAAGTTTGTTCAACTCTCGGTAGTCAATACACAACCTGAATGTACCATCTTTCTTCTTGACAAACAAAACAGGAGCTCCCCACGGTGATGTGCTTGGTCGAATGAAACCACGCTCTAAAAGTTCTTGTAATTGGCTTTGCAGTTCTTTCATCTCGCTGGGTGCGAGTCTGTAAGGAGCACGAGCTATTGGTGCAGCTCCTGGTACAAGATCTATTTGAAATTCAACGGATCGATGTGGGGGTAATCCCGGTAATTCTTTCGGAAATACATCGGGAAATTCTTTTACAATGGGAACATCATTGATGCTCTTTTCTTCAGTTTGTACTTTCTCGACGTGTGCTAGAACAGCATAGCAACCTTTTCTTATTAGTTTTTGTGCCTTCAAATTACTAATAAGATGTAGCTTCGTGTTGCCCTTTTCTCCGTACACCATTAAGGGTTTTCCTTTTTCTCGTATAATGCAAATTGCATTTTTGTAACAGACGATCTCTGCTTTCACTTCTTTCAACCAGTCCATACCGATTATCACATCAAAACTCCCTAACTCTACTGGTATCAAATCAATCTTAAATGTTTCGCTAACCAGTTTAATTTCTCGATTCCGACATATATTATCTGCTGAAATTAATTTACCATTTGCTAATTCGAGTAAAAATTTACTATCCAAAGGCGTCAATGGACAACTTAATTTAGCACAAAAATCTCTACTCATATAGCTTCTATCCGCACCCGAATCAAATAAAACGTAAGCAGATTTATTGTCAATAAGAAACGTACCCGTAACAAGCTCCGGGTCTTCCTGTGCCTCTGCCGCATTAATATTGAAAATTCTTCCGCGGTCTTGTCCATTCGTGTTCTCCTGGTTCGGGCAATTTCTAATAATGTGGCCCGGTTTTCCACATTTATAACAAACTACATTGGCATAACTTGCTCCGACACTACTTGCTCCGCCATTACTCGTTCCGACACCATTTGTTCCTTTCGTTCTATTAACCCCTGGTCCGTAGACCTCACACTTCGCCGGGCTATGACCATTTCTTTTACACTTGTCGTAAAATTTGGTGCAGAATCCCGAGTGATACTTTTCACACCTTTGGCATAACTGCTTCTGATTGTTGTTGTTGTTGTGGTTGTTATTGTTGTTGGGATGATTGTTGTTGTTGTTGTTGTTGTTGTTGTTGTTGTTGTTGTTGGGTCGTTTGTTGTAGTTGCGATTGATGTTGCGATTATTGGGATAATTGTTGCGATTATTGTTGTAATTGCTGTTGTTGTATTGGTGATTCTTATCACCGTTTTCCTCCCACTTTCTTTTGACTTGCTTCACATTGGCCTCTTCAGCAGTCTGTTCTTTAATTCTTTCTTCAATCTGGTTCACTAGTTTGTGAGCCATTCTACATGCCTGTTGTATAGAGGCGGGCTCGTGTGAACTTATATCTTCTTGGATTCTTTCTGGTAATCCTTTCACAAATGTGTCGATCTTCTCTTCCTCATCTTCGAATGCTCCCGGACACAATAGGCACAATTCTGTGAATCGTCTTTCGTACGTGGTAATATCAAATCCTTGGGTTCGTAACCCTCTAAGTTCTGTCTTGAGCTTATTGACCTCGGTTTTGGGACGGTACTTCTCGTTCATCAAGTGCTTGAATGCTGACCACGGTAGTGCGTACGCATCGTCTTGTCCCACTTGCTCTAGATAGGTATTCCACCATGTTAACGCAGAACCTGTGAAGGTATGCGTAGCGTACTTCACTTTGTCCTCTTCAGTACACTTACTTATGGCAAACACCGATTCGACCTTCTCGGTCCACCGTTTCAATCCGATCGGTCCTTCGGTTCCATCAAATTCCAAAGGTTTGCAGGCAGTGAATTCTTTGTAGGTGCATCCTACACGATTTCCTGTACTGCTAGATCCAAGGTTATTGTTGGTATGTAGCGCAGCCTGTACTGCGGCTATGTTTGAAGCTAGAAAAGTACGGAATTCCTCTTCATTCATATTCACGGTGTGTCGAGTAGTCGGTGCCATTTCCTTCAAAATAGTCAAATGGAACAAGTTAATCATACAGAATATTAAGAGTAGTTAATAGTATTTCATAGCATAGTATGAACTCATTTATAAAAGCTTTTTCTTCATATTAGCCTTTTATAAGTTTAAATTCGGGTAGTACCTACCCGTTAAGTTCATACTTAGTAGCTAATATACAATTCAACTACTACAATTCTATATGAAAAACTGATTATAATAATATTTCGCGTTCAAACTTTTATACAATATTTTACAAACTTACAATACCGCTTATTTTACATAAAGCATGAAATATAGCACACAATAACTTTGATACAAGATAGTTGTGAAGATAATTCTAGCTAGTACACAAGTCATTCAGTAAAGGCAATAAAGACACGTAATTCATACGTCCAGAAACAAGTCATGCATTCTGGTTTTACTAGGACTACTTCCCATCCTTGGTCTTGTGGAACATAATCGTTATGGCCGTTGATAAGACAGCGTGTTGTAACGTCGTCAAAGGGACGAGGGTTACGTAATGTCCAACAGTCCCGTAATAATCTAAAAACCTCATTTCTTACCCCAATTACCGACTCCGTCACTTGTGGAAACGTATTGTTTAATAGTTGTAGCCCGATGTTCTTGTTCTCACTTTGGTGAGAAGCGAACATTACTAATCCGTAAGCATAACATGCTTCTTTATGTTGCATGTTAGCCGCTTTTTCTAAATCACGAAGTCCAATATTCGGATATATTGAGTCAAAATAATTTCTTAACCCGTTGCGTAAAATAGCATTTGGGTTCCCCGCAATATATGCGTCAAAGTAAACACATCGTAACTTATGGGTTTCCCAATGTGATATCCCCCATCTTTCAAACGAAAGTCTCTTATAAACCAAGACATTCTTGGAACGTTCTTCGAATGTCTTACAAACTGATCTCGCCTTAAATAGTTGTGCCGAGGAATTCTGGCCGACTCTAGACAAGATTTCATCAATCATGTCTCCGGGTAGGTCTCTTAAAATATTGGGTTGTCTATCCATTTTGTGTTTTTAAACTGTAAAATAGACAAGAGTTAGATTCATAAAAAAATACTTATTAATACAAGCAATTTTTACATATATCATAAAGCATAAGAACACTATATTACATATATTACACCACACGAATACAACTATCTTATTCCGACTCGCTCGTTTCTTCTTCTTCAGTTTTGGTTCGTTTTGCCAAGTTTCTAGGGATATATGATGTTCCCCTAATACGAGCCGTCGTTGTCCACATTGGTTTAGAAAAACCTGGTGGTTTAGAGGTTCCCGGGTCATTGTTACAACTTAAGGATTTCGGGGGTTGACAATACATATAAAGTTCATCAGGGTTGGAATTAGATTTCTCTATTTTTATGCCCTTTCACTTATTATTTTCTTTTGCCTTTTTAAATTCAGTTGGGGTAATTTCTATAACATCATCGGAATTCTCGTCGGAATCCGATTCATCGGAGAATTGGTAATCCTCCCAATATTTTGCTTCCTTGGCAGAAACACCATTGACCATAATTAACCTTGGTCGGTTGGTTGAGGATTTTCTTTTACTTAACCGTTTTATTATTTCCCCCACCGGTTCTACTTCTTCATCCGGTTCCGATTCTTCTTCCGGTTCCGATTCTTCTTCCGGTTCCGACTCTTCTTCCGGTTCCTCTTCGGGAACTTGTGAATCAGTCCACGAATCATTCCAATTTACATTTGACTCTTCATTATTATTAGGTGAGTCAATGGGACTTGTTCTAGAGGTAGACATCTATCACATAATATCAAACGCGTTAAGAGATTAATATATCACATAATATTCACATGTTAAAAATATATAGTTTCCAACAAAATTTGTTAAGCAATCATTTTTCAAGTAAACACGGTCGAAGTCCAGACTCACTAATGCATCCTAACAAACTCGATAAGACACACTAATGCAAAATTCTGGTTCTCTAAGACCAACGCTCGGATACCAACTGAAATGTCCCGTTCTTATTGATTAAAAACGTTCCATATTAATTGATTTCGTTGCGAGGTTTTGACCTCTATATGGGATGTTTTTCAAAGACTGCATTCATTTTAAAACAAACCATAACCTTTATTTCATCAATAAAGGTTTAAAAAGCTTTACGTAGATTATCAAATAATGATAATCTAAAATATCTTGTTTACACACGACCATTACATAATGGTTTACAATACAAATATGTTACAACAAAATAAGTTTCTTGAATGCAGTTTTTACACAATATCATACAAGCATGGACTCCAAATCTCGTCCTTATTTAAGTATGCGACAGCGGAAGCTCTTAATAATCACCTGAGAATAAACATGCTTAAAACGTCAACAAAAAAATGTTGGTGAGTTATAGGTTTAACCTATATATATCAAATCATAATAATAGACCACAAGATTTCATATTTCAATACACATCCCATACATAGAGATAAAAATCATTCATATGGTGAACACCTGGTAACCGACATTAACAAGATGCATATATAAGAATATCCCCATCATTCCGGGACACCCTTCGGATATGATATAAATTTCGAAGTACTAAAGCATCCGGTACTTTGGATGGGGCTTGTTGGGCCCGATAGATCTATCTTTAGGATTCGCGTCAATTAGGGTGTCTGTTCCCTAATTCTTAGATTACCAGACTTAATAAAAAGGGGCATATTCGATTTCGATAATTCAACCATAGAATGTAGTTTCACGTACTTGTGTCTATTTTGTAAATCAGTTATAAAACCTGCATGTATTCTCATCCCAAAAATATTAGATTTTAAAAGTGGGACTATAACTCACTTTCACAGATTTTTACTTCGTCGGGAAGTAAGACTTGGCCACTGGTTGATTCACGAACCTATAACAATATATACATATATATCAAAGTATGTTCAAAATATATTTACAACACTTTTAATATATTTTGATGTTTTAAGTTTATTAAGTCAGCTGTCCTCGTTAGTAACCTACAACTAGTTGTCCACAGTTAGATGTACAGAAATAAATCGATAAATATTATCTTGAATCAATCCACGACCCAGTGTATACGTATCTCAGTATTGATCACAACTCAAACTATATATATTTTGGAATCAACCTCAACCCTGTATAGCTAACTCCAACATTCACATATAGAGTGTCTATGGTTGTTCCGATATATATATAGATGTGTCGACATGATAGGTCGAAACATTGTATACGTGTCTATGGTATCTCAAGATTACATAATATACAATACAAGTTGATTAAGTTATGGTTGGAATAGATTTGTTACCAATTTTCACGTAGCTAAAATGAGAAAAATTATCCAATCTTGTTTTACCCATAACTTCTTCATTTTAAATCCGTTTTGAGTGAATCAAATTGCTATGGTTTCATATTGAACTCTATTTTATGAATCTAATAATAAAAAGTATAGGTTTATAGTCGGAAAAATAAGTTACAAGTCGTTTTTGTAAAGGTAGTCATTTCAGTCGAAAGAACGACGTCTAGATGACCATTTTAGAAAACATACTTCCACTTTGAGTTTAACCATAATTTTTGGATATAGTTTCATGTTCATAAGAAAAATCATTTTCTCAGAATAACAACTTTTAAATCAAAGTTTATCATAGTTTTTAATTAACTAACCCAAAACAGCCCGCAGTGTTACTACGACGGCGTAAATCCGGTTTTACGGTGTTTTTCGTGTTTCCAGGTTTTAAATCATTAAGTTAGCATATCATATAGATATAGAACATGTGTTTAGTTGATTTTAAAAGTCAAGTTAGAAGGATTAACTTTTGTTTGCGAACAAGTTTAGAATTAACTAAACTATGTTCTAGTGATTACAAGTTTAAACCTTCGAATAAGATAGCTTTATATGTATGAATCGAATGATGTTATGAACATCATTACTACCTTAAGTTCCTTGGATAAACCTACTGGAAAAGAGAAAAATAGATCTAGCTTCAATGGATCCTTGGATGGCTCGAAGTTCTTGAAGCAGAATCATGACACGAAAACAAGTTCAAGTAAGATCATCACTTGAAATAAGATTGTTATAGTTATAGAAATTGAACCAAAGTTTGAATATGATTATTACCTTGTATTAGAATGATAACCTACTGTAAGAAACAAAGATTTCTTGAGGTTGGATGATCACCTTACAAGATTGGAAGTGAGCTAGCAAACTTGAAAGTATTCTTGATTTTATGAAACTAGAACTTTTGGAATTTATGAAGAACACTTAGAACTTGAAGATAGAACTTGAGAGAGATCAATTAGATGAAGAAAATTGAAGAATGAAAGTGTTTGTAGGTGTTTTTGGTCGTTGGTGTATGGATTAGATATAAAGGATATGTAATTTTGTTTTCATGTAAATAAGTCATGAATGATTACTCATATTTTTGTAATTTTATGAGATATTCATGCTAGTTGCCAAATGATGGTTCCCACATGTGTTAGGTGACTCACATGGGCTGATAAGAGCTGATCATTGGAGTGTATATACCAATAGTACATACATCTAAAAGCTGTGTATTGTACGAGTACGAATACGGGTGCATACGAGTAGAATTGGTGATTAAACTGAACGAGGATGTAATTGTAAGCATTTTTGTTAAGTAGAAGTATTTTGATAAGTGTATTGAAGTCTTTCAAAAGTGTATAAATACATATTAAAACACTACATGTATATACATTTTAACTGAGTCGTTAAGTCATCGTTAGTCGTTACATGTAAATGTTGTTTTGAAACCTTTAGGTTAACGATCTTGTTAAATGTTGTTAACCCAATGTTTATAATATCAAAAGAGATTTTAAATTATTATATTATCATGATATTATGATGTACGAATATCTCTTAATATGGTATATATACATTAAATGTCGTTACAACGATAATCGTTACATATATGTCTCGTTTCAAAATCATTAAGTTAGTAGTCTTGTTTTTACATATGTAGTTCATTGTTAATATACTTAATGATATGTTTAATTATCATAATATAATGTTAACTATATATATAACCATATATATGTCATCATATAGTTTTTACAAGTTTTAACGTTCGTGAATCACCGGTCAACTTGGGTGGTCAATTGTCTATATGAAACCTATTTCAATTAATCAAGTCTTAACAAGTTTGATTGCTTAACATGTTGGAAAACATTTAATCATGTAAATATCACTCTCAATTAATATATATAAACATGGAAAAGTTCGGGTCACTACAGATAATATCAGAAAAAGACCTCGCAGCTCAATGGTATGGGAGTGTGAGTGGTAAGCGTGAGGTCGCGAGTTCGAACCCGAGGGCGAGCAGTTATTTTTTTTAAGCCATATAAGGTAGCTTTTATTATTATCATTATTATTATTATTATTATTATTATTATTATTATTATTATTATTATTATTATTATTATTATTATTATTATTATTATTATTATTATTATTATTATTATTATTATTATTATTATTATTATTATTATTATTATTATTATTATTATTATTATTATGTGAATTATGGTTATTTTATTATTTTTATTATTAATATCATTATTAGTATTATTTTTAACATTATAATTATTATCATTATTAAATTTTATTAATAATAATATGATTATAATTGCAAATATTATTAAGTATATCTTCTATTATTATTATTATAAAATAATACAAAGTTTAATTAATTTTATCTTATCAAAAAACTATTAAGTTATATAAAACTCTATTTAATACATATAACATAACGAAAAGTAATATTTTATATAACAAAATAGATATATGAAACATATATATTATTAATATGAAAAGTATATAAATAATAATTATGTATATTGTTCGATTACAACTATGTATATTAATGAATATACAAATGATATAGGTTCGTGAATCCGAGGCCAACCCTATACTTGTTCAATGTCATTCTATGTATTTTTACTACAAAATACATTAGGTGAGTTTTATTATTCCCTTTTTAAATGCTTTCGCAATATATATTTTTGGGACTGAGAATACATGCGCTGTTTTTATAACTGTTTTACGAAATAGACACAAGTAATTGAAACTACATTATATGGTTGAATGATCGAAATCGAATATGCCCCTTTTTATTAAGTCTGGTAATCTAAGAATTAGGGAACAGACACCCTAATTGACGCGAACTCTAAAGATAGATCTATCGGGCCCAACAAGCCCCATCCAAAGTATCGGATGCTTTAGTACTTCGAAATTTATATCATGTCCGATGGAGGATCCCGGAATGATGGGGATATTCTTATATACATATTGTGAATGACGGTTACCAGGTGTTCAATCCAAATGAATGATATTTTTGTCTCTATGCATGGGACGTACGTTTATGAGAAATGGAAATATGAAATCTTGTGGTCTATTAAAATTATGAAATGATTATTTATGTTTAACTAATGAACTCACCAACCTTTTGGTTGACACTTGAAAGCATGTTTATTCTCAGGTACGAAAGAAATCTTCCGCTGTGCATTTGATAATTTTAAAGATATTACGTGGAGTCATTCATGACATATTTCAAAAGACGTTGCATTCGAGTCGTTGAGTTTATCAAGATCATTATTAAGTCAATTATAGTTGGATATATTATGAAATGGTATGCATGTCTGTCCACTTTAGATGTAATGAAAGATTGTCTTTTCAAAACGAATGCAATGTTGTAAAATGTATCATATAGAGGTCAAGTACCTCGCGATGTAATCAACTTTTGTGAATCGTTTATAATCGATACGGACTTCATCCGGATGGATTAGGACGGGTCCTTTAAGTTGGTATCAGAGCGGTGGTCTTAGCGAACCAGGTCATGCATTAGTGTGTCTAACTGATAGTTGTGTAGATACATTAGTAAGTCTGGACTTCGACCGTGTCTGCATGTCAAATGTTTTGCTTATCATTTTCTAGTCAAAAATCATCTGCTTATCATCCTTAGGAAATTACCTGCTCATCATTCTTAGTCTAGACACATCTTACTGCAATGACTGCATGAATAGTGTATAGACAAAATTCATATCTTAGCGTATCTTATAATTCATATCTTAGCGTATCTGACAATTCATATCTTAGCGTATCTGTTACTGTAGACTTTGCCTGACAACCTCCGTAAATTCCTCCGTAACTTATGGGATTTAGTATTAAATATACATATGTAAATTATGTATTGCAGGGTACTAATCTACATCCTATAGTCTATTTCTTATCGAAAATCCTTCATTCTGATCGTACGAGATGAATCCCTCAACCAGTTCGAATTCCTCGGATTCCGACAGCTATTCCGACATCGTGTTTCACCTAAACTCCGAAAGCTGTGTCACTAGAATGAAAACAACCAATCAGCCATCCCCAATTCATCTGATGGGTTCGTAGTCTATTAAATCAATGGAGACACGAAGAAGGCGATCCTTTCCATCAACCAAATTCACCTCTTGGCGAAGAACCTGAAACAATTATCGGCGAACCTATTCGAGACACCATTTTCTCTCTCATTTCCAGAGTAGCTTGACACGATTATATTCTATCCACAATTCTAAACCTTATTCATCCGCTCATTCTGACCGACAATTATCCCGGAATAATAGAAGAAGTCAACGAACTTCGCGCTCGAATAATCAATTCGGAGAATATGGTGCAAAATGTACCAGCTTCAGCAACATCACCGGCACCAACAGTACAATCAATAACAGCACCAGTACCATCAACAATCCATGTTTCAATATCATCATCTATACTTTGAGTATAATCATCGTTCTACGTATCATTCTACATCGATTATCTTCGTCCTTCATGGCAATTATATATAATCTCTAATGTTTTAGAGATTATGTACTCTAGTTCTAACCGTAGATCTAATGAGTTTAATATCATGTTAATTCATTAAATTCATGATTACATCTGAAGAAAATATATATGAATATATATTTTTTCATAACGATTGTAATTAAAAATTCTCTTGTACAAACTATTAATGATGAAAATACTTTAACGGGTAGGTAATACCCGAGGAATATTTAGATTTCACATTAATAAGTTACAATGTACATTCTTTGAATCTGATTCAACAGTCATTTACTATCCTACTTACTCCACAGGTATACGTATCTGTTCACCAAAGAATAACCATTTTCATTCCAATTAAATTTCACATACGAGTTTCTGCCGATCAAACCCAAGTCAAGATTTGACAAGTGGCATAATGAAGAAAATAATGAACAAAATAAAATTTATTAGTAACCAATTAAGTAACTACGTAAAACCTTAAAACTATGTTAACTGTTCCTAGCTAACTGTTACTATATGACTATTTCCTTAAAATATACTAGTTTTGGTGGAGATATTGAACTATTGGAATATTGGACTACTATTATGGACAATTAAAAATTATTAAAAGAGTAGGAAATATTAAATGCAACACTTTTCGACTTAAAAGATTGTAAATAAATTTCATCTTCTACAGTTAAATATTTCCTCAAGTTGCCACTTGATTTCATCTTAAACCTCGTTTGTATCTTGACGATTTCAATCTGCGTTCAAACCTTTCATGATTCTTGAAAACGCCCCAATCGATAGGATGAACCAACCGCACTTCATTTACAGGAGAAAAGATTGATGCCTATAGTTATGCACCTAAAAACTCTCGGAAACTGAGTAAACATTTAACGCGTAGCTGTGCTAATTCCTTTAGCTTTATTATTACCGAAAATAACTTTGCAATCTCTTTCCAAATTAGTCAATTTTGTCACAGCTCCAGCAAGTCAACTTCGACTTTTCATTCGAAACAACCTTATTATAACATTGATATATATGCGTGCTCTTTTATTGTTATCGGGGAACCTTTTATATTCCACCATATTACCATCAGCGTTTAATCATCTAAAACCACAATTCTCCTGAAACCACCTCAGATTAATAACCGATGATTCAGATATCGTAGCATTAAATGCAGAGGAATCAGAAAAATTGTAGATGGTCTAAACGGCCAAAAGTTTGATGATAAAGAAGGGAGTGTTAGGAACGCTCGATAGAAAATTTGGTACTGAAAAACAGATTGAGAAAACCATGAATGAGATCAAGGCCAAATACAAGTAACATACCATATGTTCAAAGAATCAAAGTAATTCTGGATCCGATGAAACCTTCATCGAATATCATACTCCGTACTCATGTTAAAATCTTGCGGAAAATCTTTCTCCATCAACCATCGAACTTAGAAATTCCAAGATATCATCGTATTTTTCATTATAAATATCCTCCATATTTCTGGAGATATTTTTGTAACTATTCTTATCTGAAATCATTAATCTCTTCGTGCTATCAGTATTACATCATATAGAAACTGTTAGTTTCTATATTCTGTAAAATTTCGAGCTTAAAATATGAATGTTATTGAAGTAATGTTGAGAATTGATGCATGAGTTAGTATAATATAATGACACTTGATCAACGTGATTATATTACAGTAAGTCATGCTGAGTTTCTAATGGGACGTGATGATTCACAGATCATAACGTCATCATGCACCATGTTACATGACTCTGTCATTCTGCTTAACTTCTGAACATATCAAGAAAGTATATTCTTGATAGTTCTATTCTCAGTGAATCTGGTAATTTAACAAATCAAATCGTGCTATTACGTTCCTTCTTATTTAGAACATTAATAATGTTCATTCTGAAACTTATATCTGCAAAATTCTGGACCATTACAAGAGATGCCAAATCGCCAGAAGAAGAAATGAAGGGACAAAGCTCTGAAATAGAAATTGGAGTATAAATCGCAGCAAAAAGGGGAAAAGTAGAAGTAAGCAGAGTCATCTGGCAGAAGTTAGAAAAGAAGAATGATGGTTGTGATAGTAAGGATAAGGACAAAGATCAGAACTGGATTTAGCATTTTCATAAACTTTTGAATTTGGGAATTGGGTATAGGAATGGTAAAAGTAACGGAATGGAAGAAGTTAATTTATAGTGAAATATCTGATAGAAAAATCAAGGTAGATCTCCGCATTTAATTAGAGAATCTTAAATTTCTTACTCGCCGAAGAATCAAATCTTTTAGATTTCGAAGATTTTCTTTAAATCCCTTGAATTCCAGAATTCAACCAAGACAATGTCAAAAGCTAAGACGCACCTTATATTCTAATTTTCACCGTGACTACATCAAAAGTTAAATCTCTATCTCAGTCTGTTGTGACAGCTTCATTCGTACACTTCATCTAATCAAATCGTTTTATCTATATTAGTCAATAATGATAAAACTCAATTTATCAACCCATATTTGTCATAAAAACATTTTCATTGTTATCCATGACGACCTCTATCAAATTTCGAGGACGAAATTTCTTTAACGGGTAGGTACTGTGACGACCCGAGAATTTCTGACCAAATTTAAACTTTAATCTTAATCTATAATTGACACGATAAGCAAAGTCTGTAATGTGAAATCTTAAAGCTTTTGAACTGTTTTAATATATTCATTTACCCTTTGACTATTCCTGACGATTCACGAACAATTGTACGTAATTAAAAATGTAAAATAATAATAATTAATTATTATTAAAGTATATATATATATATATATATATATATATATATATATATATATATATATATATATATATATATGATTCCTATAAATAATAATTATTATATGGTAATGTATATAAAAGGTATAAATAATAAAATGTAATATTAACAAGGTAAATTTGATTGCAAATCAAAATCTAGTTGTTGAAATAATATAATTATTATCTTCATCAACATTATTAATACTAATGTCAATATTTGTGTCATTACTTTTATAATTGTAAATATTAAAAGTCTAATAGATTTAAGGTTAGGATTCTCAAAATAAAGGTTTTAAAAATAAAAATTAGTATAAGAATGATGGAAATTATAATTTAAATGTAATTCAAATATTATTAGTTATTAATATTAATACTAATACTGTTATTAATATTATTACTTTTATAATTGTCATTAACATTAAAAATCATTGTGATAATTATAAGTTATCATTATTATTATAATTATTATTATTATTATTATTATTATTATTATTATTATTAGTGTTATTATTATTAACATATTTATTTAATTATTAATACTAAATATATTATGAAAACACATATATATAAATATTTATATATAAAGTTCAGTCATATATTTATATATAAAAACAGATATACAAATACTGATATAGACACCGATTTATGAAAAAGTTCATATTATAATCAATTAGATATACATACATAAAATATAGATATATGTATGAAGATATAGATACAAATACAGATATATATATATATATATATATATATATATATATATATATATATATATATATATATATATATATATATATATATATATATATATATATATATATATATATATATATATATATATATATATATATATATATATATATATATAAATATGCCTTAATACATGTATATCTATATAAATTTTGTATTCTGTTGCCAATCACTTTCCAACTATATCTAAATTTGTTTTGGGTCTACCATCTAGTACAGATCGATTCCAAGTGTTTCAATAACAACAAAATCAGTCAGGATCAAATATAACTTTTTATTTATTTATTCTGACAGAATAAATTGTGTCTAGCAAAATCAAGCTACAAAACAAAGGTACACTGAGTCAATTCAAGTGCAATATTATCTGTTAACCTTTACATAACACCCACCACTTCATATCTTATTCTTTTGATATCGACACAAACACCTCACCATTTCATCAAAACTTTATAGTAATTACAATTCTTTGAACTTGACAACAAAACATATATTTTGAGTATTAACTTGGTCGTCTCCTTCAAACCACCCATATCGTCACTACCACAACAAACTACCATCACAACCATTCTATAACCAACCTCTGCCACCATAAAACATTCAGTCACCACCCATATTGCAAACCGTCATCACCATCATGACCTTTACGATCACCACCTTCATTCTCTCTCTCTCCTCTCATTCTACATCCTTGATCACGAACCACCACTGCAACCATCTCTTAAACATCACTAATCTCCATCATTCTACTGCTATATTTTTTACGTTTTGTTTACCTGTCGTGAACACAACAAACCTGCAAATCATCGGCACCTTCGCTGCGTTTTTCTTTTCATTCCTTCTGTTTCTATTCAAACCTCGAACACAACCTATACCACCACACAACCGACTACACCTGCTTGTTCCTAGTCCCTTTCGATCAACCACAAGAACAACTATGTCTACCATCACTCAAACCCAGGTAAACTATTATGTATGTTCCTGTTTTTCCTCGACCTCCGGTTCATTTTAGTTGCAGATCAATACTCTTAGTTGAACATCACTCTCTCGGGTATAAACCCACACCCCTACTCGTGCAATTTCTTTCCTTCTTCGTTTTTGAGACTGTGAAAAAAATGAGTGAGAGAAGATGATGACGAGTTTGTTTATGCTTTAAACTACTACAATGATAATGAGATGTTTATTTTGGTTGATTAATAAAGAAAAAGAAAGATGGCCGACACTTGATAAAGCATATAACCCCACTTGAGTGTTTTATTAGATGTTTAAATAAAGATGATTAGTGAGAATATGATGATGTGGAGACTACTGAAATTCGATCATCTGGTTCTATTTTTTTTACTGATTGCTCCTTTTAATTTAGCTTAGTGGGCTAGTGATTAAAGATGGGGATTATAATTATATTAGTTGTTAACATCAAAAGGTTAACATCAAAGGCTGTAAAGTTGTCTTTATAAAAAGAAATTACGGCTGCATATACAAACTAAACAAATTAGCGGATGCAAATAAGCCTAGTGGACTAGTTGGTTTAATGGATTCTTTTTAGATTGGGCCAATACATGATAATAATCCAGTGATAACAAGTGATGATGAATTCGGGTAACAGATTTTCGAAATAAATAAATATGAGATGGTTCAAGATTATGACAGTAAATGATAATGATAATTAATGCTGATGAGTAATATTCATATTCCATGATCAGAGATACAAAATGATTATGATGGCGTATGATGAGATGATGAGGATGTTGAATTGATGATGTATAAGGATGATGATGATGGAGAATGAGTTGACGATGATAGTAATTGTATGATGATTATTCGAGTATGATCATGTTTTAACGAATGAAGATAAAACAATGATGATGTTACTGGTAATTTGATTTCCTGTTATGAAGAAGAAGAATCACAAACATAGTTACGGGTTAAATAGTTTTTATGCATAGATAATATCAGAAAAAGACCTCGCAGCTCAATGGTATGGGAGTGTGAGTGGTAAGCGTGAGGTCGCGGGTTCGAACCCGAGGGCGAGCAGTTATTTTTTTAAAGCCATATAAGGTAGCTTTTATTATTATTATTATTATTATTATTATTATTATTATTATTATTATTATTATTATTATTATTATTATTATTATTATTATTATTATTATTATTATTATTATTATTATTATTATTATTATTATTATTATTATTATTATTATTATTATTATTATTATTATTATTATGTGAATTATGGTTATTTTATTATTTTTATTATTAATATCATTATTAGTATTATTTTTAACATTATAATTATTATCATTATTAAATTTTATTAATAATAATATGATTATAATTGCAAATATTATTAAGTATATTTTCTATTATTATTATTATAAAATAATACAAAGTTTAATTAATTTTATCTTATCAAAAAACTATTAAGTTATACAAAACTCTATTTAATACATATAACATAACGAAAAGTAATATTTTATTTTACAAAATAGATATATGAAACATATATATTATTAATATGAAAAGTATATAAATAATAATTATGTATATTGTTCGATTACAACTATGTATATTAATGAATATACAAATGATATAGGTTCGTGAATCCGAGGCCAACCCTATACTTGTTCAATGTCGTTCTATGTATTTTTACTACAAAATACATTAGGTGAGTTTCATTATTCCCTTTTTAAATGCTTTCGCAATATATATTTTTGGGACTGAGAATACATGCGCTGTTTTTGTAACTGTTTTACTAAATAGACACAAGTAATTCAAACTACATTATATGGTTGAATGATCGAAATCGAATATGCCCCTTTTTATTAAGTCTGTTAAGCTAAGAATTAGGGAACAGACACCCTAATTGACGCGAACTCTAAAGATAGATCTATCGGGCCCAACAAGCCCCATCCAAAGTATCGGATGCTTTAGTACTTCGAAATTTATATCATGTCCGATGGAGGATCCCGGAATGATGGGGATATTCTTATATACATATTGTGAATGTCGGTTACCAGGTGTTCAATCCATATGAATGATATTTTTGTCTCTATGCATGGGACGTACGTTTATGAGAAATGGAAATATGAAATCTTGTGGTCTATTAAAATTATGAAATGATTATTTATGTTTAACTAATGAACTCACCAACCTTTTGGTTGACACTTGAAAGCATGTTTATTCTCAGGTACGAAAGAAATCTTCCGCTGTGCATTTGATCATTTTAAAGATATTACGTGGAGTCATTCATGACATATTTCAAAAGATGTTGCATTCGAGTCGTTGAGTTTATCAAGATCATTATTAAGTCAATTATAGTTGGATATATTATGAAATGGTATGCATGTCTGTCCACTTTAGATGTAATGAAAGATTGTCTTTTCAAAACGAATGCAATGTTGTAAAATGTATCATATAGAGGTCAAGTACCTCGCGATGTAATCAACTGTTGTGAATCATTTATAATCAATACCGACTTCATCTGGATGGATTAGGACGGGTCCTTTCATATGAAGTGATTCAAAGAAAATTTTTGGTAGAAACCACTTGAGTATACGCATTATGGTCTGTTAGAGGTAGGGAAAGAATAACCACTTAGCCCAGATACTGTACAAGAAGGGCCTTGATTTCAGAATTGATAACCTGAATATTTGTTATAGATATAGACACCCTGAACACCTAAGGAAAAAGTTCTCAATAAGAAAAACTTTGGACTTACTTGCGGTAAAGCAATCGTTATCAAAGCTATGCAGGCTCACATGGATCCTGATTTTAGTTAGGGTACGTTTCGCCACAACGTTTTATTGTCTCAAAATTGTTTAATACTAGAGCGATAGAAACCTTATATCTAAGAACCTTTGTGTTATGACTAATAATCTATTAACAACCATGAGAGTTAAGTATTCTATAGGACAAGCTAATGGTAAGCTGGCAGAAATAGAGGAATAATTTAAGGTAGTACCATAAAATTAACAGGTGGGTCATTTAGAGATGACCTCATGCCAACAAAACTTGGAAGTTTTAAAGTAGTAGTTGGAAAGGATTAGTTACCTACGCACAAGCAGATGTTATTAGAGAAGATTGATAGATTTTTTCACGGCAGTAAAAGATTTGGTTGGAATGGACTTTAGGATTAACCTAATACTCATCAAGTTAGGAAGCTTTGATGAAATAGTTGGAACAGACTGGCTTTAGAGGATGAACGCGAAAGTTATTTATAGTAAGAAGATTATTCGTATACCTTGCTAGAATGGTGAGCCATTAATAGTTTACGGGAGAGGAGTAGCCCGAAGCCAAATCTTATTAGTTGCATGAAGGCACAAAAGGTCATGAGAAAAGGGCATTGCTACTTATGTTGGGAAGTATCTGACTTGTTCCAAAGTCAAAGTCGAACACCAAAAGCCATCTGGGTTACTTCAACCGCCCGAAATCCCACAATGGAAGTGGGAAGGAATAACAATGGATTTCATCATGAAACTACCGAAAACGGTAGGCGGTTATGACACTATCTGGTTTACTGTTGACCGTCTCACCAAAACTGCTCACTTTCTAACCATGAAAGAAACTGATGCAATGGATAAACTTTCACAATGATACATAAAGGAAATTGTATCTCGTCACTTCAGCAATTCAGATTCTATATTAAAGACTACCCAAGAATCTTATTTGATACTCATTCTTACGCGACTCTGAATCCTAACTTATTCCGAGAGATTTCTTCATCGATGATAATCACACCATCATCCTTCTTACTTCGATATTAGTCATACCAGTTCGAAATTTTCCAAAATCAATGGGTGGTTAATTCCCATCCTCATACTTTTCCATTCGTATCTCATTTATAAGCAACAACTTCACACTTCAGCATTTTTGGTCGAAAGACTTATGTCCTACTAATAGTCGTCAACCACATTTAATTTCAATAGTTTTTATTACCTCAAATATCACCCGAAATTTTCAAAAATCTTTTACCCAATCCTCATCAATCTTTTTCTGTGACAATCCAGAAATTTTTGACCAAATTTAGACTTAATCTCTATATGATTTCGACACGATAAGCAAAGTCTATAATGTTGAGTCTCAAAAATTTTGGAACTATGTTCATGTATTCAATTACCCTTCGACCATTACCGACGATTCACGAACAATTGTTATTAATAAAAATGTGTATATATATATATATATATATATATATATATATATATATATATATATAAGCATATATAATAATTTGAATTAATGAAATACAATTTAATCATTTGAATTAAATATGTAAAAATATATAAAATAATCAAGTTGTTATTATAATGAATCTATATATAAATATATAAGATTTCTGTATATAATTATTATATGTACAATGTATATGTATTAAAGTGTAAAAGAATTTAATACTCAATATAAATTATTACATAATAAATATTATATAGTTATATTATACGATCAATAAAATGTAATCCCAATATATTAAATTAAATTTTAAATATAGTTGTTATAATAGTATTATTATTACTTTCATTAGTAATATCAATACTAGTATTATTAATATTATTATGTTAAATATATAAACTATAGATATGATTTCGAGATATATAAATTGTTTTAGTATTATTAGTACTCATATTATTATTATTATCATTATTTTCATTACACTTATTATTTTACCTATTATCATTAATATTATTTTGTTATCATTATTAATATTATTATTATTATTATTATTATTATTATTATTATTATTATTATTATTATTATTATTACTATTTATTTCCTCGTTCCAACCGATAATCATCCCGAAATAACAGAAGAAGTCAACGAACTTCACGCTCGAGTAATCAATTTGGAAAATATGGTGCAAAACTTACCAGCTTCAGCAACACCACCAGCACCAACAGTACCACCAACAACCCAAGTTTCAGCATCACACGTCTCAACATCACAATCCATACCTCGAACTTAATCATCGTTCTACGAATCGTTCTACATCATTTATCTTCGTTCTGCATGATGATTATGTAATCTCTAATGTTTTAGAGATTATATATTCTTGTTCTAACAGTAAATCAAATGAGTTTAATATCACATTAACTCATTAAATCCATGATTATGTCTGAAGAAAATATATATGTATATATTTTCATAAAGATTGTATTTAAAAATTCTTTCGTACAAACTGTTAATGGTAAAAATATTTTAACGGGTAGGTAATACCCGAGGAATATTTAGATTTTACATTAATAAGTTACACTGTACATTCTTCGAATCTGATTCAACAGTCATTTACTATCCTACTTACACCCACCGATATACGAATCCGTTCACCACAGAATAACCATTTTCATTCAATTTCATACTTGGATTTTGACTTATCAGAATCCAACAAGTGGCATAGTGAAGAAAACATTGGACAAAATAAAATTTGTTAGAATCAAACAAATTAACTATGAGAAATTTTGTTAAGAATCCACGCTAACGAAATCCTAGCTAACTGTTCCTAGCTAACTGTTAATTCATTATTACATTTTATTTATCGCAATTTATTTATCGTAATTTTAAATGTCGCAATTTTATTTATCATCATTTAATTTCTGTTATTTATTCTACGCACTTTATTTATCGTCATTTAAATACTGTTATTTACGCATTTTAAATATCGGGACACGTATACAAAGTTTTGACATATCATATCGACGCATCTATATATATTAGTTGGAATAACCATAGACACTCTATACGCGGTAATGATCGAGTTAGCTATAAAGGGTTGAGGTTGATTCTACAATAATATATATACTTTGAGTTGTGATCGAGTTTGAGACATGTATACGGGTCACGATATGTATTAATTAATTCGATTATTATATATTAAACTATATATGAATTATTGAATTACTAACTGTGGACTACAAACTGTGGACTACCAACATTGGACAATTAAAATGAATTAAAATATTGATTTTAACATATGAAACTAAACAATTCTTCAAGTTTGCCACTTGATCTCATCTTAAACCTCATTTGTAACTTGACGATTACAATCTGCGTTCAAACTTTTCATGATTCTTGAAAACACCTCAATCGAGAGAATGAACCAACCGCACTTCATCTACGGAAGAAAAGATTGATGCATACAGTTATGCACCTGAAAACACTCTGAACCTGAGTAAACGTTTAACACGTATCTATGCTAGCTCCTTTGGCGTTGTTATTACCGAAAATAACATTGCAATTCTTTTTCAAATTAGCTAATTTTGTCACAGCTCCAGCAAATCAACTTCAATTTTTCATTCGAATAAACCTTATTATAAAGATTACCCCTTCATCATCGTTACCAGGGAACCGTTTATATTCCACCACATTAGCAGTAGACTTAACAGCAACTTCATTAATCTTTGACTTTTCAAAAAATTATTACATTCATTGAAACCCTATCATATCCCCATCCCCATCTTGTAACGAGAATTGCCATAACAATTACTGAGAATCAGCAATCAGTATTTTGAATCTCACAGCATTTCTACATCAACAGTTATATGTATACATATAATGAAATGTCCCGTTCTTATTGATTAAAAACGTTCCATATTAATTGATTTCGTTGTGAGGTTTTGACCTCTATATGAGACGTTTTTCAAAGACTGCATTCATTTTTAAAACAAACCATAACCTTTATTTCATAAATAAAGGTTTAAAAAGCTTTACGTAGATTATCAAATAATGATAATCTAAAATATCCTGTTTACACACGACCATTACATAATGGTTTACAATACAAATATGTTACATCGAAATCAGTTTCTTGAATGCAGTTTTTACACAATATCATACAAACATGGACTCCAAATCTTGTCCTTATTTTAGTATGCAACAGCGGAAGCTCTTAGTATTCACCTGAGAATAAACATGCTTTAACTGTCAACAAAAATGTTGGTGAGTTATAGGTTTAACCTATATATATCAAATCGTAACAATAGACCACAAGATTTCATATTTCAATACACATCCCATACATAGAGATAAAAATCATTCATATGGTGAACACCTGGTAACCGACATTAACAATATGCATATATATGTAAGAATATCCCCATCATTCCGGGACACCCTTCGGATATGATATAAATTTCGAAGTACTAAAGCATCCGGTACTTTGGATGGGGTTTGTTAAGCCCAATAGATCTATCTTTAGGATTCGCGTCAATTAGGGTGTCTGTTCCCTAATTCTTAGATTACCAGACTTAATAAAAAGGGGCATATTCGATTTCGATAATTCAACCATAGAATGTAGTTTCACGTACTTGTGTCTATTTTGTAAATCATTTATAAAACCTGCATGTATTCTCATCCCAAAAATATTAGATTTTAAAAGTGGGACTATAACTCACTTTCACAGATTTTTACTTCGTCGGGAAACATACTTCCACTTTGAGTTTAACCATAATTTTTGGATATAGTTTCATGTTCATAATAAAAATCATTTTCTCAGAATAACAACTTTTAAATCAAAGTTTATCATAGTTTTTAATTAACTAACCCAAAACAGCCCGCGGTGTTACTACGACGGCGTAAATCCGGTTTTACGATGTTTTTCGTGTTTCCAGGTTTTAAATCATTAAGTTAGCATATCATATAGATATAGAACATGTGTGTAGTTAATTTTAAAAGTCAAGTTAGAAGGATTAACTTTTGTTTGCCAACAAGTGTAGAATTAACTAAACTATGTTCTAATGATTACGAGTTTAAACCTTCGAATAAGATAGTTTTATATATATGAATCGAATGATGTTATGAACATCATTACTATCTCAAGTTTAGTAGGTAAACCTACTGGAAGTGACAAGAAATGATCTAGCTTCAAAGGATCTTGGATGGCTTGAAAGTTCTTGAAGTAGGATCATGACACAAAATCAAGTTCAAGTAAGATTTTTACTCGAATTAAGATAGTTTATAGTTATAGAAATTGAATCAAAGTTTGAATATGAATATTACCTTGAATAAGAAAGATAACCTACTGTATATAACAAAGGTTTCTTGATCTTAGATGATTACTTGGAATGGATTAGAAAGCTTGGAAGTAAATTAGTAAACTTGAAGGGATTTTCGAAGTGTTCTTGAAGTGTTCTTCCTATGATGATTATAGCTTGATTCTTGAAGTGATTTTCGATGAAGATGATGATTAACTACTGGAAAAATACGTTCATAATAGTGTGTGTGTTGAGAGAGAATTAGAAAGAGAATTGGAAGTGAAATGGAGTGAATGATGAGTGGTAATTGGTGAGTGGTGAGTGGGGTTAAAAGGAGTTCTAGTTAGTTGACTAGCTCATGGTAGAAGTTAAAATTGATTAGTCATACATGAAATAATCAAGAGTGGAATCCCATGCTAGTTCCTATTGGTATATACTCATAGTAAGTACGTTTTGAAGCTGTGTATAATACGGGTACGAATACGACTAGAATTCTTGATGAAAGAAAAGAATGGAAAAGTAACTGTAACCATTTTCGTTAAGTATGAGTGTTTTGATATATGTCTTGAAGTCTTCCAAAAGTATTTTAATACATCTAAATACACTACATGTATATACATTTTAACTGAGTCGTTAAGTCATCGTTAGTCGTTACCTGTAAGTGTTGTTTTGAAACCTTTAAGTTAACGATCTCAATTAATGTTGTTAACCCATTGTTTATTATATCTAATAAGATGTTAAATTATTATATTATCATGATATTATGATATATTAATATATCTTAATATGATATATATACATTTAAATGTCGTTACAACGATAATCGTTACATATATGTCTCGTTTCGAAATCCTTAAGTTAGTAGTCTTGTTTATATGTATATAACTCATTGTTAATATACTTATGGAGATACTTACTTATCATAATCTCATGTTAACCATATGTATATCCATATATATATATTGTCATGTCGTTTTTACAAGTTTTAACGTTCGTGAATCGCCGGTCAATTTGGGTGGTCAATTGTCTATATGAAACATATTTCAATTAATCAAGTCTTAACAAGTTTGATTGCTTAACATGTTGGAAACATTTAATCATGTAAATATCAATCTCAATTAATATATATAAACATGGAAAAGTTCGGGTCACTACAGTACCTACCCGTTAAATAAATTTCGTCCCGAAATTTTAAGCTGTTGAAGGTGTTGACGAATCTTCTGGAAATAGATGCGGGTATTTCTTCTTCATCTGATCTTCACGCTCCCAGGTGAACTCGGGTCCTCTACGAGCATTCCATCAAACCTTAACAATTGGTATCTTGTTTTGCTTAAGTCATTTAACCTCACGATCCATTATTTCGACGGGTTCTTCGATGAATTGGAGTTTTTCGTTGATTTGGATTTCATCTAATGGAATAGTGAGATCTTCTTTAGCAAAACATTTCTTCAAATTTGAGACGTGGAAAGTGTTATTACAGCCGCGAGTTGTTGAGGTAACTCAAGTCGGTAAGCTACTGGTCCGACACGATCAATAATCTTGAATGGTCCAATATACCTTGGATTTAATTTCCCTCGTTTACCAAATCGAACAATGCCTTTCCAAGGTGCAAATTTAAGCATGACCATCTCTCCAATTTCAAATTCTATATATTTTCTTTTAATGTCAGCATAGCTCTTTTGTCGACTTTGGGCGGTTTTCAACCGTTGTTGAATTTGGATGATCTTCTCGGTAGTTTCTTGTATAATCTCCGGACCCGTAATTTGTCTATCCCCCACTTCACTCCAACAAATCGGAGACCTGCACTTTCTACCATAAAGTGCTTCAAACGGCGCCATCTCAATGCTTGAATGGTAGCTGTTGTTGTAGGAAAATTCTGCTAACGGTAGATGTCGATCCCAACTTTTTCCGAAATCAATAACACATGCTCGTAGCATGTCTTCAAGCATTTGTATCGTCCTTTCGCTCTGCCCATCAGTTTATGGATGATAGGCAGTACTCATGTCTAGACGAGTTCTTAATGCTTGCTGTAATGTCTGCCAGAATCTTGAAATAAATCTGCCATCCCTATCAGAGATAATAGAGATTGGTATTCCATATCTGGAGACGACTTCCTTCAAATACAGTTGTGCTAACTTCTCCATCTTGTCATCTTCTCTTATTGGCAGGAAGTGTGCTGATTTGGTGAGACGATCAACTATTACCCAAATAGTATCAAAACCACTTGCAGTCCTTGGCAATTTAGTGCTGAAATCCATGGTAATGTTTTCCCATTTCCATTCTGGGATTTCGGGTTGTTGAAGTAGACCTGATGGTTTCTGATGCTCAGCTTTGACCTTAGAACACGTCAAACATTCTCCTACGTATTTAGCAACATCGGCTTTCATACCCGGCCACCAAAAATGTTTCTTGAGATCCTTGTACATCTTCCCCGTTCCAGGATGTATTGAGTATCTGGTTTTATGAGCTTCTCTAAGTACCATTTCTCTCATATCTCCAAATTTTGGTACCCAAATCCTTTCAGCCCTATACCGGGTTCTGTCTTCCCGAATATTAAGATGCTGCTCTGATCCTTTGGGTATTTCATCCTTTAAATTTCCTTCTTTTAAAACTCCTTGTTGCGCCTCCTTTATTTGAGTAGTAAGGTTATTATGAATCATTATATTCATAGATTTTACTCGAATGGGTTCTCTGTCCTTCCTGCTCAAGGCATTGGCTACCACATTTGCCTTCCCCGGGTGGTAACGAATCTCAAAGTCGTAATCATTTAATAATTCAATCCACCTACGCTGCCTCATATTCAGTTGTTTCTGATTAAATATGTGTTGAAGACTTTTGTGGTCGGTATATATAATACTTTTGACCCCATATAAGTAGTGCCTCCAAGTCTTTAATGCAAAAACAACCGCGCCTAATTCCAAATCATGCGTCGTATAATTTTGTTCGTGAATCTTCAATTGTCTAGACGCATAAGCAATCACCTTCGTTCGTTGCATTAATACACAACTGAGACCTTGCTTTGATGCATCACAATAAATCATAAAATCATCATTCCCTTCAGGCAATGATAATATAGGTGCCGTAGTTAGCTTTTTCTTCAATAACTGAAATGCTTTCTCTTGTTCATCATTCCATTCAAATTTCTTCCCTTTATGCGTTAATGCAGTCAAGGGTTTTGCTATTCTGGAAAAGTCTTGGATGAACCTTCTGTAGTAACCAGCTAGTCCTAAAAACTGGCGTATGTGTTTCGGAGTTTTCGGGGTTTCCCACTTTTCAACAGTTTCTATCTTTGCCGGATCCACCTTAATACCTTCTTTGTTCACTATGTGACCGAGGAATTGAACGTCTTCCAACCAAAATGCACACTTTGAAAACTTAGCGTACAATTCTTCCTTCCTCAATACTTCTAACACTTTTCTCAAATGTTCACCGTGTTCTTGGTCATTCTTTGAGTAAATAAGTATGTCATCAATGAAAACAATGACAAACTTGTCAAGGTATGGTCCACACACTCGGTTCATAAGGTCCATGAACACAGCTGGTGCATTAGTTAAACCAAACGGCATGACCATAAACTCGTAATGACCGTAACGTGTTCTGAAAGCAGTCTTTGGAATATCATCTTCCTTCACCCGCATTTGATGATACCCGGAACGTAAGTCAATCTTTGAATAAACAGACGAGCCTTGTAGTTGATCAAATAAATCGTCGATTCTCGGTAGTGGGTAGCGGTTCTTGATGGTAAGTTTGTTCAACTCTCGGTAGTCGATACACAACCTGAATGTACCATCTTTCTTCTTGACAAACAAAACAGGAGCTCCCCACGGTGATGTGCTTGGTCGAATGAAACCACGCTCTAAAAGTTCTTGTAATTGGCTTTGCAGTTCTTTCATTTCGCTGGGTGCGAGTCTGTAAGGAGCACGAGCTATTGGTGCAGCTCCTGGTACAAGATCTATTTGAAATTCAACGGATCGCTGTGGGGGTAATCCCGGTAATTCTTTCGGAAATACATCGGGAAATTCTTTTGCAATGGGAACATCATTGATGCTCTTTTCTTCAGTTTGTACTTTCTCGATGTGTGCTAGAACAGCATAGCAACCTTTTCTTATTAGTTTTTGTGCCTTCAAATTACTAATAATATGTAGCTTCGTGTTGCCCTTTTCTCCGTACACCATTAAGGGTTTTCCTTTTTCTCGTATAATGCGAATTGCATTTTTGTAACAAACGATCTCTGCTTTCACTTCTTTCAACCAGTCCATACCGATTATCACATCAAAACTCCCTAACTCTACTGGTATCAAATCAATCTTAAATGTTTCGCTAACCAGTTTAATTTCTCGATTCCGACATATATTATCTGCTGAAATTAATTTACCATTTGCTAATTCGAGTAAAAATTTACTATCCAAAGGCGTCAATGGACAACTTAATTTAGCACAAAAATCTCTACTCATATAGCTTCTATCCGCACCCGAATCAAATAAAACGTAAGCAGATTTATTTTCAATAAGAAACATAACCGTAACAAGATTCGGGTCTTCCTGTGCCTCTGCCGCATTAATATTGAAAACTCTTTCGCGGCCTTGTCCATTCGTGTTCTCCTGGTTCGGGCAATTTCTAATAATGTGGCCCGGTTTTCCACATTTATAATAAACTACATTGGCATAACTTGCTCCGACACTACTTGCTCCGCCATTACTCGTTCCGACACCATTTGTTCCTTTCGTTCTATTAACCCCTGGTCCGTAGACCTCACACTTCGCCGTGCTATGACCATTTCTTTTACACTTGTTGCAAAATATGGTGCAGAACCCCGAGTGATACTTTTCACACCTTTGGCATAGCTGCTTCTGATTGTTGTTGTTGTTGCGGTTATTATTGTTGTTGGGATGATTGTTGTAGTTGCTGTTGTTGTTGTTGTTGTTGTTGTTGTTGTTGGGCCGTTTGTTGTAGTTGCGATTGATGTTGCGATTGTTGGGATAATTGTTGCGATTATTGTTGTAATTGCTGTTGTTGTTGTATTGGTGATTCTTATCACCGTTTTCCTCCCACTTTCTTTTGACTTGATTCACATTGGTCTCTTTAGCAGTCTGTTCTTTAATTCTTTCTTCAATCTGGTTCACTAGTTTGTGAGCCATTCTACATGCCTGTTGTATGGAGGCGGGCTCGTGTGAACTTATATCTTCTTGGATTCTTTCCGGTAATCCTTTCACAAACGCGTCGATCTTCTCTTCCTCATCTTCGAATGCTCCTGGACACAATAGGCACAATTCTGTGAATCGTCTTTCGTACGTGGTAATATCAAATCCTTGGGTTCATAACCCTCTAAGTTCTGTCTTGAGCTTATTGACCTCGGTTCTGGGACGGTACTTCTCGTTCATCAAGTGCTTGAATGCTGACCACGGTAGTGCGTACGCATCATCTTGTCCCACTTGCTCTAGATAGGTAATCCACCATGTTAACGCAGAACCTGTGAAGGTATGCGTAGCGTACTTCACTTTTTCCTCTTCAGTACACTTACTTATGGCAAACACCGATTCGACCTTCTCGGTCCACCGTTTCAATCCGATCGGTCCTTCGGTTCCATCAAATTCTAAAGGTTTGCAGGCAATGAATTCTTTGTAGGTGCATCCTACATGATTTCCTGTACTGCCAGATCCAAGGTTATTGTTGGTATGTAGCGCAGCCTGTACTGCGGCTATGTTTGAAGCTAGAAAAGTACGGAATTCCTCTTCATTCATATTCACGGTGTGTCGAGTAGTCGGTGCCATTTCCTTCAAAATAGTCAAATGGAACAAGTTAATCATACAGAATATTAAGAGTAGTTAATAGTATTTCGTATCATAATATGAACTCATTTATAAAAGCTTTTTCTTCATATTAGCGTTTTATAAGTTTAAATTCGGGTAGTACCTACCCGTTAAGTTCATACTTAGTAGCTAATATACAATTCAACTACTACAATTCTATATGAAAAACTGATTGTAATAATATTTCGCGTTCAAACTTTTATACAATATTTTACAAACTTACAATACCGCTTATTTTACATAAAGCATGAAATATAGCACACAATAACTTTGATACAAGATAGTTGTGAAGATAATTCTAGCTAGTACACAAGTCGTTCAGCAAAGGCAATAAAGACACGTAATTCATACGTCCAGAAACAAGTCATGCATTCTGGTTTTACTAGGACTACTTCCCATCGTTGGTCTTGTGGAACATAACCATTATGGCCGTTGATAAGACAGCGTGTTGTAACGTCATCAAAGGGACGAGGGTTACGTAATGACCAACAGTCTCGTAATAACCTAAAAACCTCATTTCTTACCCCAATTACTGACTCCGTCACTTGTGGGAACATTTTGTTTAATAGTTGTAGCCCGATGTTCTTGTTCTCACTTTGGTGAGAAGCGAACATTACTAATCCGTAAGCATAACATGCTTCTTTATGTTGCATGTTAGCCGCTTTTTCTAAATCACGAAGTCGAATATTCGGATATATTGAGTCAAAATAATTTCTTAACCCATTGCGTAAAATAGCATTTGGGTTCCCCGCAATATATGCGTCAAAGTAAACACATCGTAACTTATGGATTTCCCAATGTGATATCCCCCATCTTTCGAACGAAATTCTTTTATAAACCAAGGCATTCTTGGAACGTTCTTCGAATGTCTTACAAACTGATCTCGCCTTAAATAGTTGTGCCAAAGAATTCTGACCGACTCTAGACAAGATTTCATCAATCATGTCTCCGGGTAGGTCTCTTAAAATATTGGGTTGTCTATCCATTTTGGGTTTTTATACTGTAAAATAGACAAGAGTTAGATTCATAAAAAAAAAATACTTATTAATACAAGCAATTTTTACATATATCATAAAGCATAAGCACACTATATTACATATATTACACCACACGAATACAACTATCTTATTTCGACTCGCTTGTTTCTTCTTCTTCGGTTTTGGTTCGTTTTGCCAAGTTTCTAGGGATATATGATGTTCCCCTAATACGAGCCGTCGTTATCCACATTGGTTTAGAAAAACCTGGTGGTTTAGAGGTTCCCGGGTCATTATTACAACTTAAGGACTTCGGGGGTTGACGATACATATAAAGTTCATCGGGGTTGGAATTAGATTTCTCTATTTTTATGCCCTTTCCCTTATTATTTTCTTTTGCCTTTTTAAATTCAGTTGGGGTAATTTCTATAACATCATCGGAATTCTCGTCGGAATCCGATTCATCAGAGAATTGGTAATCCTCCCAATATTTTGCTTCCTTGGCGGAAACACCATTGACCATAATTAACCTTGGTCGGTTGGTTGAGGATTTTATTTTACTTAACCGTTTTATTATTTCCCCCACCGGTTCTATTTCTTCATCCGGTTCCTCCTCTTCCGGTTCTGATTCTTCTTCCGGTTCCGACTCTTCTTCCGGTTCCTCTTCGGGAACTTGTGAATCAGTCCACGAATCATTCCAATTTACATTTGACTCTTCATTATTATTAGGTGAGTCAATGGGACTTGTTCTAGAGGTAGACATCTATCACATAGTATCAAACGTGTTAAGAGATTAATATATCACATAATATTCACATGTTAAAAATATATAGTTTCCAACAAAATTTTTTAAGCAATCATTTTTCAAGTAAACACGGTCGAAGTCCAGACTCACTAATGCATCCTAACAAACTCGATAAGACACACTAATGCAAAATTCCGGTTCTCTAAGACCAACGCTCGGATACCAACTGAAATGTCCCGTTCTTATTGATTAAAAACGTTCCATATTAATTGATTTCGTTGCGAGGTTTTGACCTCTATATGAGACGTTTTTCAAAGACTGCATTCATTTTTAAAACAAACCATAACCTTTATTTCATAAATAAAGGTTTAAAAAGCTTTACGTAGATTATCAAATAATGATAATCTAAAATATTTTGTTTACACACGACCATTACATAATGGTTTACAATACAAATATGTTACATCGAAATTAGTTTCTTGAATGCAGTTTTTACACAATATCATACAAACATGGACTCCAAATCTTGTCCTTATTTTAGTATGCAACAGCGGAAGCTCTTAGTATTCACCTGAGAATAAACATGCTTTAAACGTCAACAAAAATGTTGGTGAGTTATAGGTTTAACCTATATATATCAAATCGTAACAATAGACCACAAGATTTCATATTTCAATACACATCCCATACATAGAGATAAAAATCATTCATATGGTGAACACCTGGTAACCGACATTAACAAGATGCATATATATGTAAGAATATCCCCATCATTCCGGGACACTCTTCGGATATGATATAAATTTCGAAGTACTAAAGCATCCGGTACTTTGGATGGGGTTTGTTAAGCCCAATAGATCTATCTTTAGGATTCGCGTCAATTAGGGTGTCTGTTCCCTAATTCTTAGATTACCAGACTTAATAAAAAGGGGCATATTCGATTTCGATAATTCAACCATAGAATGTAGTTTCACGTACTTGTGTCTATTTTGTAAATCATTTATAAAACCTGCATGTATTCTCATCCCAAAAATATTAGATTTTAAAAGTGGGACTATAACTCACTTTCACAGATTTTTACTTCGTTGGGAAGTAAGACTTGGCCACTGGTTGATTCACGAACCTATAACAATATATACATATATATCAAAGTATGTTTAAAATATATTTACAACACTTTTAATATATTTTGATGTTTTAAGTTTATTAAGTCAGCTGTCCTCGTTAGTAACCTACAACTAGTTGTCCACAGTTAGATGTACAGAAATAAATCGATAAATATTATCTTGAATCAATCCACGACCCAGTGTATACGTATCTCAATATTGATCACAACTCAAACTATATATATTTTGGAATCAACCTCAACCCTGTATAGCTAACTCCAACATTCACATATAGAGTGTCTATGGTTGTTCCGAAATATATATAGATGTGTCGACATGATAGGTTGAAACATTGTATACGTGTCTATGGTATCTCAAGATTACATAATATACAATACAAGTTGATTAAGCTATGGTTGGAATAGATTTGTTACCAATTTTCACGTAGCTAAAATGAGAAAAATTATCCAATCTTGTTTTACCCATAACTTCTTCATTTTAAATCCGTTTTGAGTGAATCAAATTTCTATGGTTTCATATTGAACTATATTTTATGAATCTAAAAATAAAAAGTATAGGTTTATAGTCAGAAAAATAAGTTACAAGTCGTTTTTGTAAAGGTAGTCATTTCAGTCGAAAGAACGACGTCTAGATGACCATTTTAGAAAACATACTTCCACTTTGAGTTTAACCATAATTTTTGGATATAGTTTCATGTTCATAATAAAAATCATTTTCTCAGAATAACAACTTTTAAATCAAAGTTTATCATAGTTTTTAATTAACTAACCCAAAACAGCCCGCGGTGTTACTACGACGGCGTAAATCCGGTTTTACGGTGTTTTTCGTGTTTCCAGGTTTTAAATCATTAAGTTAGCATATCATATAGATATAGAACATGTGTGTAGTTAATTTCAAAAGTCAAGTTAGAAGGATTAACTTTTGTTTGCGAACAAGTTTAGAATTAACTAAACTATGTTCAAATGATTACGAGTTTAAACCTTCGAATAAGATAGTTTTATATATATGAATCGAATGATGTTATGAACATCATTACTACCTCAAGTTTAGTAGGTAAACCTACCGGAAGTGACAAGAAATGATCTAGCTTCAAAGGATCTTGGATGGCTTGAAAGTTCTTGAAGTAGGATCATGACACAAAAACAAGTTCAAGTAAGATTTTTACTCGAATTAAGATAGTTTATAGTTATAGAAATTGAATCAAAGTTTGAATATAAATATTACCTTGAATAAGAAAGATAACCTACTGTATATAACAAAGGTTTCTTGATCTTAGATGATTACTTGGAATGGATTAGAAAGCTTGGAAGTAAATTAGTAAACTTGAAGGGATTTTCGAAGTGTTCTTGAAGTGTTCTTCCTATGATGATTATAGCTTGATTCTTGAAGTGATTTTTGATGAAGATGATGATTAACTACTGGAAAAATACATTCATAATAGTGTGTGTGTTGAGAGAGAATTAGAAAGAGAATTGGAAGTGAAATGGAGTGAATGATGAGTGGTAATTGGTGAGTGGTGAGTGGGGTTAAAAGGAGTTCTAGTTAGTTGACTAGCTCATGGTAGAAGTTAAAATTGATTAGTCATACATGACATAATCAAGAGTGGAATCCCATGCTAGTTCCTATTGGTATATACTCATAGTAAGTACGTTTTGAAGCTGTGTATAATACGGGTAAGAATACGACTAGAATTCTTGATGAAAGAAAAGAATGGAAAAGTAACTGTAACCATTTTCGTTAAATATGAGTGTTTTGATATATGTCTTGAAGTCTTCCAAAAGTATTTTAATACATCTAAATACACTACATGTATATACATTTTAACTGAGTCGTTAAGTCATCGTTAGTCGTTACATGTAAGTGTTGTTTTGAAACCTTTAAGTTAACGATCTCAATTAATGTTGTTAACCCATTGTTTATTATATCTAATGAGATGTTAAATTATTATATTATCATGATATTATGATATATTAATATATCTTAATATGATATATATACATTTAAATGTCGTTACAACGATAATCGTTACATATATGTCTCGTTTTGAAATCCTTAAGTTAGTAGTCTTGTTTATATGTATATAACTCATTGTTAATATACTTATGGAGATACTTACTTATCATAATCTCATGTTAACCATATGTATATCCATATATATCTTCATGTCGTTTTTACAAGTTTTAACGTTCGTGAATCGCCGGTCAACTTGGGTGGTCAATTGTCTATATGAAACATATTTCAATTAATCAAGTCTTAACAAGTTTGATTGCTTAACATGTTGGAAACATTTAATCATGTAAATATCAATCTCATTTAATATATATAAACATGGAAAAGTTCGGGTCACTACATATAACATTTATCTCTTAGAATTATGACCTTCCATTCTGAAATCCTGAAAAGCACCCAGTCTACAAATCAATGCTTTAGATTTTGAAAAAACTGAATGAAGCAGCAAAAACTGTAAACGACCTTAACAGTCAAAAGTATGATGATAAAGAATGGAGTGTTAGAAACGCTCAATAGAAAATCTAGTACCGAAAAGCGGATTATGCGAAACTATGAAGGAGGCTGTAGACAAATCACAAAGACTAAATTTGCCTTTAAAGAATCCTGATGATTCTGTTTCTGATGAAATCTTTAGCGAATAACTTACTTCTTAATTGCTTTAAATCATTGTGAATAAATTTCTTCATCACACTATGATTCTAAAAATCTAAGATATTATCGTATAGTCCATTATGAATATCCTCGATATTCCTGAAGATACTTTCGTAACTATTCTTATCTAAAATCATTTATCTCTTCGCGATATTAGTGTTACATCAGAAAGGAAACTGTTTTCATTTCTAAATTCTGAAAAATTCAAAGTTAAAATATGAATGTTTTTGAAGTAGTGTTGGGAACTAAAGCATGAGTTAGTATAATATAATGACACTTGATCAACGTGATTATATTACAGTGAGTCATGATGAGTTTCTAATGAAACGTGATGATTCATAGACTATAACGTCATCATGTGTCATTTTACACTACTCTTACATTCTACCTAATCTCTTAACATATCAAGAACATATCTTCCTGATAGTTCTATCTTTCCCGGATATTCTGGTAATTGGACAAATCAAATTGTGCTAAAACCTTCCGCTCTACTTAGAATATTATTGTCATTCGAAACTCTATACTTACGAATTCTGGACCATTACTCGCTTTACTAGAGGTCGAGAAGAGAACAAAAAGGCAAAGAACTCCAAAATATAAGAGAAAAAAATAAAGCCCAATAACAACACAGAGGTTACAAACCGTGGACATTATTACGAATAGCAATATAAAGACACAGTAGAATTAAGAATAGTATCACCCCAAGGAAATAGTAGAAGTAAACAGATTTTTCTAGTGGAAGATTAAAAAGAAGGATGACAGAAATGATAATTAGGAAAATATCAAGGATTAGAACGGGATTAAGCATTTTCACTATTTTTTGGATGTATGAACTAAGAAAGAAAGTATAGGAATGGTGAGAATAATGGGACAGAAGAGTTTAATTTATAATGGAAATATCAGACAGAGTAATCGAGGCAGATCACCGTATTTAATTATAGAGATCTTAATTTCCTTATTCACCGAAGAACCAAATCTTATATAGATTTCGAAGATTATCTCTAAATTCCTTGAATTCCAAAAATTCACCGTGACTACGTCAAAAGGTAAATTTCTATCTCAATCTTTTACGATAGCTTCACTCGTACTCTTCACAAAATCAAATTGATTTATCTATATTAACCAATGATGATAAAATTCTAATTTTCAGCTCGTATGCATCATGAAAACATACTTATTGTTAGCCAAGACGATTCCAATCAAATTTCGGGATGAAATTTCTTTAACGGGTAGATACTGTGACGACTCGAAAATTTCTGACCAAATTTAAACTTAATTCCTATATGATTTCGACACGATAAGCAAAGTCTAGAATGTTGAGTCTCAAAAATTTTGGAACTATGTTCTTGTATTCAATTACCCTTCGACCATTACCGACGATTCACGAAATATTGTTGTTAATAAAAATGTATATATATATATATATATATATATATATATATATATATATATATATATATATATATATATATATATATATATATATATATAAAAGAATTTAATATTCAATATAAATTATTACATAAAAAATATTATATACTTATATTATACGAGCAATAAAATGTAATCCCAATATATTAAATTAAAATTTTAAATATAGTTGTTATAATAGTATTATTATTACTTTCATTAGTAATATCAATACTAGTATTATTAATATTATTATATTAAATATATAAACTAGAGATATGATTTCGAGATATGTAAATTGTTTTAGTATTATTAGTACTCATATTATTATTATCATTATTTTCATTACACTTATTATTTTACCAATTATCATTAATATTATTTTGTTATCATTATTAATATTATTATTAATTTTATTATTATTATTATTATTATTATTATTATTATTATTATTATTATTATTATTATTACTATTAATTATTATTATTAGTATTTTTATTATTACCATTTCATAGTATATCAACTATCAATGACTTAATAATAATCTTGTTGAACTCAACGACTCGAATGCAACGTCTTTTGAAATATGCCATGAATGACTCCAAGTAATATCTTTAAAATGAGCTAATGCACAGCGGAAGATTTCTTTGAAACCTGAGAATAAACATGCTTTAAAGTGTCAACCAAAAGGTTGGTAAGTTCATTAGTTTATCATAATCGACCATTTCCATAATTTTAATAGACCACAAGATTTTCATTTCCATTTTTCATAAACATCATCTCATATCAGGCATTTCGTAAAAACTTCATAGAGATAAAAATCATTCATATGGTGAACACCTGGTAACTGACATTAACAGAATGCGTCTAGAATATCCCCATCATTCCGGGACTCTCATCGGACATGATAAAATCGAAGTACTAAAGCATCAGCAACCCGGATGGGGTTTGTTAGGCCCAATAGATCTATCTTTAGGATTCGCGTCAATTAGGGTTTCTGTTCCCTAATTCTTAGATTACCAGACTAAAAAGGGTGATATTCGATTCGATAATCCAACCATAGAATGTAGTTTCGATTACTTGTGTCTATTTCATAAAACATTTATAAAAGCAGCACATGTATTCTCAGTCCCAAAAATATATATTACAAAAGCATTTAAAAAGGGAGCAAATGAAACTCACAATACTGTATTTCGCAGTAAAAATACATATGACATCATTGAATAAGTGCAAGGTTAGCCTTGGATTCACGATCCTATATTAATTATATATATTTATATGTCGATCAATATCTATCTAACAATTTAGGTCAAGTCATAGTGTATCACAATCATAATGTTCGAGACTAATATGCAAAAGTTAACAAAAGTCATTTTGACCAAAATGACTTCCAAAATTTATACATGATTATTATATAATTTAAATATAGTCGTTTTATATATTTAAATATTTTTAAAAGATTTTATTAGAGTAAATAATATAATTCATTTATTAATAATTACAATTTTATATAAAAATTTATATAACAAAAATATACTTTTATATATCTTAAGTAATAAAATTTATAAAGTTCATTTAATATTATAAAATAATATGATAGGTAGTATTAATGTAATTATATTACACATAGTAAAATATCTTTGTATCACATATTTATTTGATATCGATAATAACAATAGTACATAAAAGTTGTATTATTTTGTAATAATAATTATTATTATTCTACTAATAATAATATCAATATTTATATTTACTAAAAATGATATTATGATAAAATGATAATTTTTATTAAAATGATAATAATAATGATGATATTTTATATTAACAATGATATTCCTATAAATAATAATTTTTGTAAAAATTATAGTTTTAATATTATTAATACTTATAATAATAATATTGATAAAAATAATGAAAACTATTTTTTTATCTAATTCAATACCTTTTAATATTTTAATTTCATCATGATACTTATACTCATTATTTCCTAATCGATTCTTTTAATAGCTTTTAATCGTCTTTTATATCGTGTTCATATTAATGATAATAATAGTAATCATAATAATTAGGTGTTACTAATATTAGTTTTAATTATAATAATAATACTAATAATAATTATTATTATGATAATATTAATGATAATACTAATAACTATTTTAATGATAATAATAATAATAATACTAATTATAACTTTAACGATAATAACAATAGTAAAAATAACAATTTTTAATAATAATACCCTTTATTGATAATGATAATAATAATAATAATAATAATAATAATAATAATAATAATAATAATAATAATAATAATAATAATAATAATTAGATAAAAACTATAACGACGATAATAACGACGATAATAATAATCATTTTTAATAATAATACAAAAATTCAATTGACTATAACTTCTAATCCGTTCATCGAAACCATTCGATATCTAAATGAAAAGTTCTTAATTTTTTGCTAGCTTTCCAACGACATGCATATCTTATACCTTATCTCAACCGCATATGTAACTAGTTCATAATCTATCATCAACTATTTAACAAAAATATTAAATATATAAGTATGCATAATCCTATATACTCGAGCACTAGTCATGGATACACTATTAATATATAAAAGTTGAGTTATGAGTGCTCACATATCAATATTGAGATTCAATATTGCAGGAAAGGTACGTAGACGCAACGGAGATGAAAAATACTAAATTGACCTCACGTGCATACCCCCAAGCATTACCCATAATCTCCATAGCTATAACCCATATTTTCCTTAGCTTTATCCCGCTCGTAAAACCCGTTTTGAAATAACTCGCTCATGACTTCGTCGTAGTATTTTATGTATAATGCTAATAATAATACTACTAAATACGATTCATAATAATAATATTAATCTTAATAATAATAATAATAATAATAATAATAATAATAATAATAATAATAATAATAATAATAATAATAATAATAATATAAATAAGATAAATATATACTACGGGGTAATAATATAGATAGAGAGAATGAATTGAGCGCAGAACGGATCGAGCTTTATAGCCCCCGACTGGAGACCCACAGCTTTGTGATCGTGGAGCTTTTCAAGCATAAACCTCCACGATTGCGCAGGTTCCTGTTTCCAGCTCATATCCACGATCAAAAAGGCTGCCGATAGTTTTATATATTTATTTAATATATTTATTTAATTTATATAATTAATTATATATTATATTATATTTACGTGCGTAGTTAAATTGTAAATTTAGCTCCAATGACTCGTACGTTGTCACTCAACTTATGTCTCGCTTCCGGTTTCTCGAACGCATTTTCGTACGTTTAGAAAACTAGCACTTTACGTTACGCGACGTGTACCTTCATCAATAATTAGACTTAATCATCTAAAGACTATATTACCCAAAGCATAACCTTTGTATTTGAGTGTCGTGGTCATTTGCTTCCATAAATCAAAGTCTCGTTGTTTATCCAAATATATTATTTTAAATCATCCGTTAAATATTATATTTTGTCACTTGTAAAATATATATATATCCTTTTAAAAAAATATAAATTTGTTCACATTGAAATATGTGATAATACAATATTTAGTTTTTCAAAACTAATTATATTTTTAAAGTTTATTTTAGAATCGTTTAGATAGTAGAAAAATATTATATCAAATCACGTTTACATTTTTGAAACACTTTATATATTTGAAATTTATAATATAAACTTTACTTAAATTCTTCAAAAGTCATATACAAATTATTTTATAAAACGTCCTAATTAATAAAGTTCTTTTTAAACTAAAATGTTTTTATATGTTTAAATCAAATATGATAACTTTGTTTTCTAAAACTAAATATATAAAATAATCATTTTATTAAAAGGTTAAAATAGTAGAAGTTGTTATATCGTAAAATGTTTTAGAAAAGTAAGATTAAATATACTTTTAATAGATTTCAAGTTTCTAACGTTCGTTGGTGCAATGTGATATAAAGTCTAAAGGTAAGATAAACGTACGAAATCATCTTAATGTAAAATGTCGATACCCAATGTCTAAGTTATTTACATTCCACATTCCAACTTTAAGATGAAGGTTAAAATAGTTATCTTATTAAAATCATGAGAAAAATGTTGTAAAGTATGAATTGAAAATCAAATAGGAATCTTCACTAACTCTTATCTATGTCCCGTTAATTGACTCTTTGTTCTTATTTGTAAAATCACTTTACCATTTTTCGAATATGGTTAAAAAGGAAAGGTTTCCTACATCAAAGTGGACCTCTCTCAATAGAGACTCGTAATCATACATTGTATCTGATAATTCAATCATTTGATATTATCTTTTAATTCCGTCGATAATTATTTTAAATATATTTTGAAACAAATACGTTCATGTAAAGTATTATACGTCTATTACTTTGTTAACATTTTCAAGTTATAATATATGCACATATACATATATAATCATATCCGTTCATATAATGGTTCGTGAATCATTGGAGTTTGGTCGAGGTTAAATGAATGTATGAACACAGTTTAAAATTCTTGATATTTAATTTAAGAAACTTTGCTTATCGTGTCAGAATGATATAACGATAAAGTTTAAATTTGGTCAGAAATTTTCGGGTTGTCACAGTACCTACCTGTTAAAGAAATTTCGTCCCCGAAATTTGATAGAGGTCATCATGGCTAACAGTAAGAATGTTATTATGACGAATATAAGTTGATAGCTAGAGTTTTATCATGATTAATAAATATGAATAAAATAATTCAATTCATCGAAGCGTAGGAGTAAAGCTATTGCAAAATAGTGAAATGAATAAATGCAGGTTTGTCTTAACAGGTGACGTAGTCATGGTTGGTTTCCGGTAATCAAGGGAATTTAGAGAAAATCTACGTAATAAGATTTGAGTCTTCGATAAACATGGCAATTATGATCCTCTTCGATTTAATGCGATAATCTGTCTCGATTTCTTCGTCGAATATTTCACTATAAATCCACCTCCTTCATTTCCTTACAACTCACACCTTTTATTCTTTCTCCCTCAACTCATACTTTAAAGTATTCATCAGTATGCTTCATCCAGTTCTGATTCTTGATATACTCCTAACCTTCATATCTGTCATTCTTTTCTTTCATCTTCCACCAGAAGAATCTATTTACTTCTACTATACTCTTGGTTTTATAGTGTTTTTAGTTCTCCCGTGTCTTTATGTTGTTATATGCATTGATATATACGGGTTGTAATTTCCAGGCTGTTGTTGGGCTTTATATCTTCCCTTATATTTCAAAGTCCCTGCTTATGTCTTCTAAAATCATTTTCATCTACAGTTAATACTCTATCCAATTTACTGTGACTTATACTCCTATTGATATTTTGAAGCTTCATGCTTTTGTTTTATCTTCCCGATTTTAAATCAAGCGAATAATGGTCCAGAATACGTAGGTATAAATTTCTAAATGAACATAATTAATGTTCTAAGAAGGAAATCGTAATGGCGCGATTTTGATTTATTAAATTACCAGAATACCCTGGAAAAGATCGAATCATCAAGAAATACTTTCTTGATATTTTAGAGGTTAAGTAGAATACAAGAGTCGTGTAACACGGCACATGATGACGTTATGATATGTGAATCATCATGTTCCATTTAGAAACTCAGCATGACTTACTATAATATAATCATGTTGATCAAGTGTCATTATATTATACTAATTCATGCTTCAGTTCCCAACACTACTTCAAAAACATTCATACTTTAAACTCGGAGATTTCAAAATTTAGAAACTAAAACAGTTTCTTTTATGATATGATACAGATAACGCGAGGAGTCAAATGATTTCAGATAAGAATACGTATGAAAATATCTTCAAAAATATGGAGGATATTTATAATGAAAGATATGATGATATCTTAAAATATCTAAGATCAGAGGATGATGAAGAATATTGTCCGTAAAGGTTTTAAAGTAAGAAGTAAGATATTCGCTAAAGACTTCAGCAGACACTGAATCATTTGGATTCTTTGAAGGCAGATTTAGTCTTTGTAATTTGTCCACAGCTTCCTTCATACTTTGCTCAATCTGTTTTCCAGTACCAAATTTTTCGTTTGAGTTTTTTCAATCTACTATTCTTTGTTATCAAACTTCTGACCGTAATTTCTGTCTACCGTCCTTGTCACTTCATCAGCCTTTTTCAAAACTTCTTAGTACTAATTTGTAGGCTGGGGTGTTTTTCAGAAACTTCACATTCGCAGTTGTAAGTCTTGAAGATAGACTTTATATGTATATATATAACTGTTGAAGTAAAACGCTGCAAGATTTCAAAATACTGATTGCTGATTGGTATGGCAATTATTGTTACAAGATGTGGATGAGTACATGATGGGGTTTCGATAAGTATAATGATTTTTCAGAGAGGCTAAACTCAAAGGGTAATGAAGTTGCTGGTACATCTGCTGATAATATGGTGGAATATAAAAGGTTCCCCGGTAACAATGATAAAAAGGGTAATCATATATATCAGGGTTATAATAAGGTTACTCTGAATGAAAAATCGGAGTTGACTTGCTGGAGCTGTGACAGAATTTGCTACTATGGTTATTTTTGATAATAAACGCCAAAGGATCTGACACAGGTACGTGTTTAAACTTTTACTTAGGTTTCAAGAGTTTTTCAGGTGCATGAATGCGGGTAACATATGGTTGGATCATCATCTCGGTTGTTCATCATTTGAAGTGTCTTCAGGAATTTCGAGGAGTTTGAACACATATTGTAATCGTTAATGTACATATGATGTTCTAGGATTTTGAATAATACGAATATTTTTCTGAGTTTTTATAAATAGAAGTGATGTTCTATCACAGTTTTGAAGTCAAAGTATAGCTTTGAAAGATGTAAGAATCTAAGGCTGATGTATTCTGTTAAACCTTGACTTGGATTTTGATTTGTCAAAATTAGATTATGTGATCAAATTTGGATGAGTATATTTGATGATTGCTGAATCAGATTCGAAAAATGTAACATATTAATTATGAATTATATATCTCTCGGGTATTACCTACCCGTTAAAAGTTTCACAAGTTAATATTTTGTACAAGAGAATTTGTATTACAGTCTTTATGAAAATATATGTATATATATTTTCTTTAGATGTAATACAGATTTAATGAGTTAATATTACATTAAACTCATTTGATTTATGGTTGGAACTAGAATTGAATAATCCCTAAAACTTTAGAATTTACATAACTTCTACGTAGTATTTCTTCAATGTAATTGAGATTATGAATCAATACTTCGTTATTTGTCGATGCATGATGTTGGTATGTGACACCCCATACAAAACCATCGTGTACGATTCGTCAACAACAGGATCTTTACACGGTTTAAGTACTACATGCTATTTGAAAACCAGTTTTGCATTCATAAAAGACATAACGTTTACAAAAGATAACGTGACACAAAGGTCGTTACAAAGCCATTATTTGAAAATAACATAAACTACGAATGCAAAAGAAAAGTTCCATGATTGAGACATCTCTAAGATTATGCAGCGGAATTCTAGCACAACAGGTCCTTAACAACAAGTCTAAACACCAAGACAACAAGTCTAAACAGCGGAAGCAACAAACCTCTAAGCACCTGAGAAAACATGCTTAAAAACATCAACAATAATGTTGGTGAGCTATAGTTTAAGTTGTAACAGTAATGTAAGGTAGGCCACGAGATTTCAGTGTTCCAAAACAGTATGAAAAGTATATGTTTAACCGTGGACACTTGGTAACTAACTTAACATTTATAACCCCCTAAAAGTACACTTGGCGAGTGCGTATATTTACGAAGTATTAAACACCCGTTAAATGCTAGCGCGACTAGCCCGAGTGGGGATGTCAAACCCTATGGACCCATATCTAAGATTCGCGTTCACCGGTTCAAAGACCAATGACTAAACGTTACCGAGCTAAGGGGAAAGTTTATGCCGTTGTATAACCCACACATATATAAAGTTTAAGTACTCGTTCCTAGTATGTAAAACATAAAAAGCGCATGTATTCTCAGTCCCAAAATAGTTAAAGTAAAAAGGGATGCTATAACTCACAGTGATAAGAGCGGTAAAGTCGATAATGAAAGTATGCAAGTAGTAAGTCGGTCCGAAAGGTCGTGAACATAAGTCAAAGGTTACTAGGTCAGTATGATATCCTCATAAGTTCTAATAGTGCATAAAATAAGTTTAAGTGTCATCATCATCATCGTTCATCATCATAAAAGCTAAGTAAGTTTGACAAGAATAGAGATCGAAACAATAGGATGACTTCGGTCAGCTGCTACGACCTCTACGTAAATCTAAAAGATGCGTAATCAGTGTCTATGGCTCCGTATATGAGTCCTTTAGTTGCTTACCAATTTCTAGAACCAAACTTATCTTCGTTTGACCGTGGCGACGGTTTAAGTGCGAGTAGGTCAGAAATTTTAGCACAACGTTAATAAGGTGTAATGACTTTCGGAAGGCCATAAATCCTAAACTGTAACTCGGATTAAGACGAGGTCTAAATAGAAAATCATCTAGTTGAAACGATCTAACTGAAAATCAACTTTATAGTAGCCAAAGTGGTCTGATATGATCCCAAAAATAGTAAGCAATGTGCTCCACTAGGGTTCTTAGTGCTTGATGCTCATCACAGTTCTCATCATTGATGCTTGTAGCTTCAAGTGTACAACTTGTTGATGGGTTAGCATCACCTTGACCAAGATTCTACCATCAACACACAATATGTTAAGACCAAGTAAGAACACAACTCATTTCAGAGTCTTAGATGGATGATGAACTGAGGTTATATCATATCCTTAGTCTGAACTCAATTACAAGTTACATTTACAACTAAAGCTACAAACTTTACTTCAATCAAGCAAGTATGAACATAATCTAAGTCAAATGAAGTGATGGAACCCTAAGCTAGAGAGCTTGGATCCCTTTCACACAAGTTTTAAGGTCACAAAGCTAGAAAGCTTGAACCTTTAGTGTTCTTGAAGATCTTGAAGCATAAAGCTTGGATCTTTAAGTTACATGAACACCATAAATACAAGTTTTGATCTTTATAGAAAAATAATGAGATCATAAGTTAGAAAACTTAGATCCATCAAAAGATATGAAGATCCAAGCTAGAAAGCTTGCATCTTGGTTGTTCTTGAAGATCTTGAACCATAAAGCTTGGATCTTTAAGTTACATGAAGATTACAAACACAAGTTTGAATCTTTATAATAAAATAGCAAGATTAAAGTTAAAAAATATAGATCTACAAAGTGGGTGAAGATTCAAAGCTAGAAAGCTTGAATCTTCCATGTTCTTGAAGGATTCAAATCCATGTTTGAATCTACAAGATATAATCAAGATCAAAAGCTAAAAAGCTAGACCCATGATGATGATGATGATGAATTCGTGATGATGAGATGGAGAAGAAGAAGAGAAATTCAAAATACTTACACTTTTAGAGAGAGAAAGGCTAGAGAGTGAGTGTGTGTGAATTACAAATGAAAGCAAGTGTAAAATGGATGGAATGAGGCTTGTATTTATAGGTGGTGAGGGGAGGGGAGGGGTGTTGTGGTCGTTGGAATTAGGGGGGGCAATGGGGGACAAAAGTTTGCTTTTTGGTTAAAGGTTGTCTAAAGTTGGTGCTTATGTTAGGATCCCATGCAACATTAAGGATAATACTTGACATAAATGCTAGCATGTTCCCTCTAATAAATGAGCATTTGTCTTACATATTAATGGGTCACTAGCTAATAATAATTTGGCTAATTAAATAGTCCACTAACTAGTGTAGGGTGGGTTAAGGCCCAACAAGGTAGAAAGTCCAACAAGACTAACTAGTAAACATAAGTAAATTACTACGCGTAATTAAGCATCCATAAACCCAAGTAATTATTATTATGAAATAATAATTTAGATTTCGTAGTCATAATATTCCGATTACGACAAAAGTTAAACGTGTACGCAGTACGTAGTTTGTTCATAACGTCAAGTGACACTAACGGTCATAAAGGTTTTCGGTGAACAAATTAAGTATCCTACGTACTTAAAGACACGTTTTAACACATAAATGAAAGTAATCCATGTGTATAAAGATTCCAGAGTATAAAGTAGCACAGTACGCACAAATACGCAGTTTCGCTAAAACACAAGGCACAAAAGCAAGTCGAAAAAGTCGGGTCGTTACATTACCCACCTGTTAATGGAAATTTCGTCCTGAAATTTAAGCTGAGGCAGGTGTTGGAGTCGGGAAAAGGTGAGGATACTTCTACATCATTTGATCCTCTCGTTTCCAGGTAAACTCGGGTCCACGTTTGGCATTTCATCGGACTCGGAAAATTGGAATCTTATTGTGCTTCAAAGTCTTAACCTCGCAGTCCATGATTTCGATAAGTTCTTCCACAATGTGGAGTTTGTCATCAATCGTAAGTTCATCGAGAGGTATGACAAGTTCTGGTTCGACAAGACATTTCTTCATATTCAATACGTGAAAAGTAGGGTGAACTGCGCTCAACTAAGTCGGAAGATCCAAACGGTAAGCAACGGGTCCAACACGCTCCAAGATTTCAAAAGGACCAATATATCGCGGGTTTAACTTTCTGCGCTTTCCAAAACAGATCACACCTTTCCAAGGTGCGACCTTCAACATTACACGGTCACCCACGTTGAATTCGAAGTCTTTACGTTTATGGTCAGCATAACTCATTTGGCGATCGCGGGCTGCCTTAAGTCTCGCTTGAATTTGGATAATCTTCTCTGTTGTTTCATGGACTACCTCGGGTTCGGTGATTTGTTTTTCGCCTACTTCGGCCCATCAAATAGGAGAACGGCATTTGCGGCCATACAACGCTTTAAAAGGTGCGGCATTAATACTCGAATGATAACTGTTGTTGTAAGAGAATTCAGCTAGCGGCAAATGTCTCTCCCAAGCCTTTCCGAAATCAATTACACAGGCACGCAACATGTCCTCCAAAGTTTGAATCGTTCGCTCTGACCGTCGGTCTGTGGGTGATACGCGGTGCTCATGTCGAGATGAGTTCCCAAGGCTTCTTGCAAAGAACGCCAAAACCTTGAAGCAAAACGGGTATCGAGACCTGAGATAATTGATAAGGGTATACCATGACGAGATACAACCTCTTTGATGTATAGTTGAGCGAGTCTGTCCATCGTATCCGTTTATTTCATGGCTAAAAAGTATGCTGATTTGGTAAGTCGTTCAACGATAACCCAGATGGTATCATAACCTCCTACCGTCTTCGGTAGCTTTGTGATGAAGTCCATCATTATCCTTTCCCACTTCCATTGCTGGATTTTCGGTTGTTGAAGTAATCCAGATGGCCTTTGATGTTCGGCCTTAACTTTCGAGCAAGTCAAACACTTACCAACGTAAGTTGCAACATCCTTCTTAAGGTTAGGCCACCAATAATATTTCTTGAGATCGTGGTACATTTTACCGACTCCTGTATGAATTGAATATCTCGACTTGTGGGCTTCATCTAGTATAAGGCTCCATAGATCTCCATAACTAGGTACCCAAATCCTTCCGGCAAAGCATCGGAGTCCAGTCTCCTTAACCTCGAATTGTGAAACGAGGATGTTCAAGTGTTCTTGAAAGATATTCTCCTCTTTGAGAGCCTCTTCTTGAGCTACTCGGATCTAGCTATTGATATTTAAATGAATGATGATGTTCAAGGCACGGACACGAAGAGGTACCGTCCTCTCCTTCCGGCTTAGGGCATCGGCTACAATATTTGCCTTTCCAGGATGGTAACGAAGTTCACAATCATAGTCGTTCAGCGCCTCGATCCATCGTCTCTACCTCATGTTCAGTTGTTTCTGATCGAATATGTGCTGGAGGCTTTTGTGGTCGGTGAAGATGGTACTTTAGTTCCATAAAGATAGTGTCTCCACAATTTGAGCGCAAAGACAACGTCTCCAAGCTCGAGGTCTTGAGTACTGTAGTTTCGCTCGTGAATCTTTAGTTGATGAGAAGCATAGGCAATAACCTTCGATCTTTGCATCAATACGCAACCAAAACCATTTTTCGAGGCATCACAATATATGACGAAATCATCACTGCCTTTAGGAAGAGATAAGATAGGTGCGGTGGTCAATTTCTGCTTCAAGTTTTGAAATGCTGATTTGTGTTCTTTTTCCCAAACGAACATCTTCCCTTTGTGAGTCAGCGCGGTCAAAGGACGTGCAATTAGAGAGAAACCTTCAATAAATCTTCTGTCGTAACCGGTAAGACCTAGAAATTGACGGATGTGAGTCAGAGTAGTGGGGGTTTCCCACCTACTGATAGCTTCGATCTTTGCAGGATCAACTTTGATACCTTGATTACTCACAATATGACCCAGAAATTGGACTTCCTTCAACCAAAATTCACACTTGGAGAATTTGGCATAAAGTTGCTCTTGTCTCAAGAGTTCCAACACTAGTCGAAGATGTTGCTCATGTTCTTCTTCACTTCGGGAATAGATGAGGATATCATCTATGAAAACGATAATGAACTTATCCAGGTATGGCTTGCATACACGATTCATGAGATCCATAAATACGGCAGGTGCGTTGGTTAAACCGAATGGCATCACTAGAAACTCATAGTGACCATAACGGGTTCTAAACGCAGTTTTCATCACATCACTCTCCTTCACCCTCAATTGGTGATAACCAGATTGCAAATCGATCTTAGAGTAAATGCTGGATCCTTGTAGCGGATCGAATAGATCGTCAATTCTGGGAAGGGGATACCGATTCTTAATCATCAACTTATTCAGCTCACGATAATCGATACACATGCGGAAAGATCCGTCCTTCTTCTTCACGAATAAAAAAGGTGCGCCCGAAGGCGATGAACTCGGTTGGATAAATCCACGGTCTAGCAATTCCTGCAGTTGACTCTGCAACTCTTGCAGTTCGGAAGGTGCTAGTCGATAAGGTACGCGAGCTACGGGTGCAGCTCCCGGCACTAGATCGATCTGGAACTCCACTGCTCTCGGTGGCGGTAATCCAGGCAATTCTTCCGGAAAGACATCGGGAAATTCGTTCACAACTCGTACATCAATCACACTCTTCATCTCGGCTTCTAACATTTTCTTATGTGCTAAAACAGCAAGACGTCCCTTCTTCATGATCTTTTATGATTTCATGCAACTAATGAGGTTCAGCTTCGAACTACATCTCTCTCCGTAAATAATCAGTGGCTCTCCATCTCCGTGGGGTATACGAAGAGCTTTATCTCCACAGATAACGTCGACCCTTACTTTGGTCAACCAGTCCATACCGACAATCACATCAAAGCTTCCCAATTTGATGGGTATCAAGTCAATCTCGAAATCCACACCAGCTATGTTGATAATAGCTCCTCGGCCAATTTGGTCAACTTTCTCAAGTTTTCCATTGGCTACCTCAACAAGTATACTTTCCTTTAAAGGAACTAACGACCAATCTATCTTAGAGCAAAAGTGTCTACAAACATAGCTCCTATCGGCACCAGTATCAAATAGGACAGAAGCTAATAGGTTGTTGATAGTGAATATACCTGTAACCAAGTCGGGGTTCTCACAGGCATCCCTTGCGTTTACATTGAAAGCTCTTCCACGCGCTGGTCCGCCGTCCTTTCTCTTGTTGGGACATTCATTCCTGAAGTGGCCCTGTTGTCCACACTCATAGCACTGCTTGGTCCAGTAGGGTTTGTCTTCACCATTGGGGTGGAAATCTTGCAGTCCTTACAAATATGCCGGGTCCTTTTGACTTTTCACAGACCACATTACAGTACCTAGTATGGTGCTTGTAGCACCTCTTGCACTGCGGTAGAGTACCCTTGTAGTTGGGGTTCGAGCTAGGGATCGAGTTGGGGTTCCTCCAGTCGTTGTTTCCCTTGAAACCCTCATGCCTCTTAGCTGGGTTTTGATCAAAGACCTTTCCCTTGTTTCCATCCCACTTACGCTTCTCATGACTAGTCCCCGATTCTGATTTCGCTTTCTCAGGTTTCTTGCAGGTGATCTGGTTCATCAGGTTGTGCGCCATGCGCATAGCTTCCGGGACGTTGGGTGGCTTAGAAGTGGTGACATTTCCCTGAATGGACTTGGGAAGTCCCCACAAGTATCGTTCCATTCTCTTAAACTCCGGGGTAACCATCGAGGGACACATCATCGCTAATTTCAGATACCTACAGTTGTAACCATCAAGATCGTTTCCCACAACCTTCAATTCCCAGAACTCAGCCTCCATTTTCTGTATCTCTGTTCTGGGGCAGTACTCTTCGATCATAGCTCCCTTAAATTCTTCCCAAGGAGTAGCATAAGCCTCGTCAATACCTTTGGCCTGAGCATGTGTGTTCCACCAGGTTAGAGCGCTGTCCGACAGCGTACAGGAGGCATACTTGGTTTTGTTCGTCTCTGAGCAGTTGCTCACACGGAACACAGCTTCTAGTTTCTCAAACCACCTAGTCAATCCATCTGGCCCCTCAGTACCACTAAAGTTGTGGGGCTTGCAGATTTGAAACTCCTTATATGTATACCCGTTACGAATGGGCTGGTCAATTGGTGGAGCTCGTGGGTTGATTTTTTCAATAGCTGCGGCTACTCTTTCCGTAATCATTTCCTCAATTTGTACTGCTGTGAGCGCTGCTCTTCCGTTAGCCATTGCTCTTCTAACAAAAATTTTGACTTAAGTCAAAATCCATCATTTAATAAATAATAATATGGTATATGGCAACCAACATGGAATCAACGCAACACATGTTAACTAAGTAATGCATTAGATACAGATACCACAGAAACATCATACAGTAACGTAATTAGAACACCGTACAAAAAGTAAACAACACTAAGTTCCATTAATTAATAATAAGTTGCATACATCCGCATAAGTTCGCACAATACATGAGTAAAACATGAAAATACAAATGAGATTACATAATGAAATCTACTACAATGCCCTATGGTGACTGTGGGTAAAGGATGTCCATTACGTGGGACATCTGGTCCTCGAGCTCAGTTTCCCGAGCACGGAGGATCTCCACTTCCCTCGTCAGTTCCTCGACGGAGGGAGATGGTGGGGCAGGCGGTGCAGTCGGTATAGGTGGTGCAGGTGGTGCAGATGGTCTAGCACCAGAAGTAGATGGTGCGCAACGGTATGCCTTACGCACGAATGGATCGGCAGGATACGGCACAACCCGCTTGCGGGCGGTGACCCTAGTCCTCAGTCCATGTGCGCTAACGAATGACCTACCTCCGTTAACCCCTGGAATAACGGTACCATCGAAATGATACCGCTTCTTCGGCGGGGTAGAGGGTGGCTGTACGGGTGCCTCCTCAGGGTCCTCGTCAGAATCCTCGTCATTGGAGTCATCAAAGGATGAGTCGTCGGATGATGAGTCGTCGAAAAAAGCTGGAGGTGGCTCTGCTCGGCCGGTAGTCATAATCCGGTATCTGAAAGGCGGAATTAGCACGACACATCCATCAGGAAGGTGTCTACACCAATGGTTATGCTCATTACGGAAAGGAACGTCTTCGTATTCCCCGGGAATCACAACACCACCTGAATGGTCCTGTGGCTCTGAGGGTCCTTGGATGAGTGGAGCTGGAATCTCTGGTGGATCCTTGTGTCCGTCTAAGATGATCACTGGGTCAGGTGAATGGCCACTGGCTCCAGAGGACGAAGCGCCAGAGTCACTGGAGTGTGTCGACGACGGGATCTGTGAATCGGCAACAATGGCCGGCGAGGTGGAGGGTGAATCTGAGTCGCTCTCCAAAATGATAACGGGCGGAACATCCGACATCTGAACAGGGAAAAATGACTTTTTCCATGTCAGTAAGTCATAAAGCAAGCACGTATTAGGCAAAATAACTACGACCGTCTAGATCATCTATAGCAGTAAATAGCATGGCAATAATAGCAAATCGTATAGAAGTATCATGCAATCAAAATCATATAATGTCATGCAGTAGTGAAAATCAAGTAGCAGTATACGTCATATAGCAGTAAAAGTAAGCAGCAGCATGCAGTAAGTTTCGCGGAAACAAGTAAACTAGCAAGTTGTAGATTAGTCCTATTAGTGAATCCTACTCGGTCTGGTCTAGACTCACTAATGCAACCTAATTCCCTACAACCAATGCTCTGATACCAAATGTGACGCCCCATACAAAACCATCGTGTACGATTCGTCAACAACAGGATCTTTACACGGTCAAGTACTACATGCTATTTGAAAACCAGTTTTGCATTCATAAAAGACATAGCGTTTACAAAAGATAACGTGACACAAAGGTCGTTACAAAGCCATTATTTGAAAATAACATAAACTACGAATGCAAAAGAAAAGTTCCATGATTGAGACATCTCTAAGATTATGCAGCGGAATTCTAGCACAGCAGGTCCTTAACAGCAAGTCTAAACACCAAGACAGCAAGTCTAAACAGTGAAAGCAACAAACCTCTAAGCACCTGAGAAAACATGCTTAAAAACGTCAACAATAATGTTGGTTAACTATAGTTTAAGTTGTAACAATAATGTAAGGTAGGCCACGAGATTTCAGTGTTCCAAAACAGTATGAAAAGTATATATTTAACCGTGGGCACTTGGTAACTAACTTAACATTTATAACCCCCTAAAAGTACACTTGGCGAGTGCGTATGTTTACGAAGTATTAAACACCCGTTATATGCTAGCGCGACTAGCCCGAGTGGGGATGTCAAACCCTATGGATCCATATCTAAGATTCGCGTTCACCGGTTCAAAGACCAATGACTAAACATTACCGAGCTAAGGGGAAAGTTTATGCCGTTGTATAACCCACACATATATAAAGTTTAAGTACTCGTGCCTAGTATGTAAAATGTAAAAAGCGCATATATTCTCAGTCCCAAAATAGTTAAAGTAAAAAGGGATGCTATAACTCACAGTGATAAGAGCGGTAAAGTCGATAATGAAAGTATGCAAGTAGTAAGTCGGTCCGAAAGGTCGTCAACCTAAGTCAAAGGTTACTAGGTCAGTATGTTATCCTCATAAGTTCTAATAGTTCATAAAATAAGTTTAAGTGTCATCATCATCATCGTTCATCATCATAAAAGCTAAGTAAGTTTGACAAGAATAGAGATCGAAACAATAGGCTGACTTCGGTCAGCTGCTACGACCTCTACATAAATCGAAAAGATGCGTAATCAGTGGCTATGGATCCGTATATGAGTCCCCTAGTTGCTGACCAATTTCCAGAACCAAACTCATCTTTGTTTGACCGTGACGATGGTTTAACTGTGAGTAGGTCAGAAATTTCAGCACAACGTTAATAGGGTGTAATGACTTTCGGAAGGCCATAAATCCTAAACCGTAACTCGGATTAAGACGAGGTATAAACGGAAAATAATCTACTCGAACCGCAATAACTGAAAATCAACTTTCCAGTAGATCAGGTGATCTGATCAGATCCGGAAAACAGTAAGCAAGGTGCTCCGGTGAGGTTCTTAGTGCTTGATGCTCATCACGGTTCTCATCCTTGATGCTTGTAGCTTCAAGTGTACAACTCGTCGATGGGTTAGCATCACCTTGAACAAGATTCTACCATAAACACACAATATGTTAAGACCAAGTAAGAACACAACTCATTTAAGAGTCTTAGATGGATGATGAACCAAGGTTACATCATATCCTTAGTCTTAACACAATTACAAGTTACATTTACAACTAAAGCTACAAACTTTACTTCAATCAAGCAAGTACGAACATAATATAAGTCAAATGAAGTGATGGAACCCTAAGCTAGAGAGCTTGGATCCCTTTCACACAAGTTTTAAGGTCAGAAAGCTAGAGAGCTTGAACCTTTAGTGTTCTTGAAGATCTTGAAGCATAAAGCTTGGATCTTTAAGTTACATGAAGACCATAAACACAAGTTTTGATCTTTATAACAAAATAATGAGATCATAAGTTATAAAACTTAGATCCATCAAAAGATATGAAGATCCAAGCTAGAAAGCTTGCATCTTGATTGTTCTTGAAGATCTTGAAGCATAAAGCTTGGATCTTTAAGTTACATGAAGATTACAAACACAAGTTTGAATCTTTATAACAAAATAGCAAGATTAAAGTTAAAAGATATAGATCTACAAAGTGGGTGAAGATTCAAAGCTAGAAAGCTTGAATCTTCCATGTTCTTGAAGGATTCAAATCCATGTTTGAATCTACAAGATGTAATCAAGATCAAAAGCTAAAAAGCTTGACCAATGATGATGATGATGATGAATTCGTGATGATGAGAAGGAGAAGAAGAAGAGAAATTCAAAATACTTACACTTTTAGAGAGAGAAAGGCTAGAGAGAGAATTAGAGAGTGAGTGTGTGTGAATTACAAATGAAAGCAAGTGTAAAATGGATGGAATGAGGCTTGTATTTATAGGTGGTGAGGGGAGTGGAGGGGTGTTGTAGCCGTTGGAATTAGGGGGGACAAGGGGGGACAAAAGTTTGCTTTTTTGTTAATGGTTGTCTAAAGTTGGTGCTTATGTTAGGATCCTATGCAACATTAAGGATAATACTTGACATAAATGCTAGCATGTTCCCTCAAATAAATGGGCATTTGTCTTACATATTAATGGGTCACTAGCTAATAATAATTGGGCTAATTAAATAGTCCACTAACTAGTGTAGGGTGGGCTAAGGCCCAACAAGGTAGAAAGTCCAACAAGACTAACTAGTAAGCATAAGTAAATTACTACGCGTAATTAAGCATCCATAAACCCAAGTAATTATTAATATGAAATAATAATTAAGATTTCCTAGTCATAATATTCCAATTACGACAAAAGTTAAACGTGTACGCAGTACGCAGTTTGTTCGTAACGTCAAGTGACACTAACGGTCATAAAGGTTTTCGGTGAACAAATTAAGTATCCTACGTACTTAAAGGTACGTTTTAACACATAAATGAAAGTAAGACATGTGTATAAAGATTCCAGAGTATAAAGTAGCACAGTACGCACAAATACGCAGTTCCGCAAAAACACAAGGCACAAAAGCAAGTCGAAAAAGTCGGGTCGTTACATGGTATTTGTGGAATTCTTGTGAACTTCGCAAGATACGAATGATATTGTTCGAAAGGTTTCGAGTACATCGATGATGAAAGTGTACAATCAAACGTATATTTGAATAGTACACTTGATTTATTATGAAATGGAATTCACTGAATTAATACAGAGATCGATGGTTAAGTTGCTGGCGAAAGATGTACATCATAACATATTAGTAATATGAATTAATCGAGTAGTTAAGATTCACACATAATAGCTTAGTACGGAAAGATTTAATATGTTTTAAAAATTTATATATATAAGATATACATATAAATCCTTCAGTGGAAATGAGTTAATACTTCATAACTCGTTGATATGACATACTTGTTGTTGATTTGTGATGATATCCACAGTGATTCTTGAACTAATGGAGTTTATGATGTTATAAGTGCTGCTGATTCTGACGATGTTGATGGCACTGACTGTGCTGGTGATGCTAACGATACTGTTGATGTTGGTAAAACAAGTCTAGCTTGTAAATCGTGCACCATTCCGGTCAGGGTTTCTACTCTACTGTCTCTGTTCACTCATCTGATTTATGGTTAGAGCTAGAATAGATAATCTCTAAGACTTTAGAGACTACATAATTGTCGCAGAACGTTTCTCCAATGAAGTTATGAATCAACACTTCATCGTTGATTCTTATTAGTACTCCTTGGTATCTATGGTAAGTACGATGTTGATGCTCGAGGTACAGATTGTGATATCGAGGTGTGGAATGCGGATGTTGCTGTTGGTGGTGGTGATGGTACTGTTGATGTTTTTGTTGGTGGTACTGTTGCTGCCGGTGCTGTTGCTGGTGCTTGTAACCTTTGCACCATATTCTCCAAAACTATTACCCAGGCGCAAAGTTCGTTGACTTCTTCTATTACACCTGGATGATTGTCGGATCGGACGAGCGGATAAATAAGATCTAGAATTTGGTATAGTATATAATCGTGATGAGATACTCTAGAAATGAGGCTAAAAATGGTGTTTCGGATAGGTTCGTCGGTAATTGCTTCAGGTTCCTCTTTGAGAGGGCAATAAGGTGGGTGAAAGGGATCACCTTCTTCTTATCTCCAGTGATTAAGTAGACTATGAACCCATCCCCAATTCATCCAGAATAGATGATGGCTGATTGGTTGGCCCATTCCGGTCACACTGCTTTCGGAGCTTGAGTGGGACTCCATGTCGGAATCCGAGGGACTTGAACTAGTGGCGAATTCCATTTCGTACAATTGAGTAAAGGATTCTTCGATATGAAATGATTTCTGGCTATCGGATGGTATTCTAATTACATAGAATATCTATATATAGCACAAAAGATTTCGTAGATTACGGAGGAATTTACGGAATATGTCAGGCAAAGTTTACAGTAACAGATACGCTAAGATATGAATTAGCAGATACGCTAAGATATGAATATTTTTCTATACACTATTCATGCAATCAATGCAGTAAGATGTGTCTAGACTAAGAATGATAAGCAGGCAATTTCTGACAAAAATGATAAGCAAAACTTTTGACATGCAGACACGGTCGAAGTCCAGACTCACTAATGCATCTAAGAAACTATCAGTTAGACACACTAATGCAAGACCTGGTTCTCTTAGACCACCCCTATGATACCACATGAAGCGACCCGTCCTAATCCATAAGGACGAATACAATAACATATGATTACATTGCGAGGTATTTGACCTCAAAATGGTACATTTTACAAACATTGCATTAGTTTTTAAAAGACAGACTTTCATTACATTGAAAGTTAACAGGCATGTATACCATTTCATAATATATCGACTATAAATGACTTAATAATAATCTTGTTGAACTCAACGACTCGAATGCAGCGTCTTTTGAAATATGCCATGAATGACTCCAAGTAATATCTTTAAAATGAGCTAATGCACAGCGGAAGATTTCTTTCAAACCTGAGAATAAACATGCTTTAAAGTGTCAACCAAAAGGTTGGTGAGTTCATTAGTTTAACATAATCGATCATTTTCATAATTTTAATAGACCACAAGATTTTCATTTCCATTTTTCATAAACATCATCTCATATCAGGCATTTCGCAAAAACTGCATAGAGATAAAAATTATTCATATGGTGAATACCTGGTAACCGACATTAACAGAACGCGTCTAGAATATCCCCATCATTCCGGGACTCTCACCGAACATGATAAAATCGAAGTACTAAAGCATCTGTAACCCGGATGGGGTTTGTTAGGCTAAATAGATCTATCTTTACGATTCGCGTCAATTAGGGTTTCTGTTCCCTAATTCTTAGATTACCAGACTAAAAAGGGTGATATTCGATTCGATAATCCAACCATAGAATGTAGTTTCGATTACTTGTGTCTATTTCGTAAAACATTTATAAAAGCAGTGCATGTATTCTCTGAAATGTCCCGTTCATATTGATTATAAACGTTCCATATTAATTGATTTCGTCGCGAGGTTTTGACCTCTATATGAGACGTTTTTTAAAGACTACATTCATTTTTAAAATAACCATAACCTTTATTTTATCTATAAAGGTTTAAAAAGCATTACGTAGATTATCAAATAATGATAATCTAAAATATACCGTTTACACACGACCATTACATAATGGTTTACAATAAGAATATATTACATCAAAAATAAGTTTCTTGAATGCAGTTTTTACATAATATCATACAAGCATGGACTCCAAATCTTGTCCTTATTTTAGTATGCAACAGCGGAAGCTCTTAATAATCACCTGAGAATAAACATGCTTAAAACGTCAACAAAAATGTTGGTGAGTTATAGGTTTAACCTATATATTATCAAATCATAATAATAGACCACAAGATTTCATATTTCAATATACATCCCATACATAGAGATAAAAATCATTCATATGGTGAACACCTGGTAACCGACATTAACAAGATGCATATAAGAATATCCCCTATCATTCCGGAAAATCCTTCGGACATGATAAAAACAACATCGAAGTACTAAAGCATCCGGTACTTTGGATGGGGTTAGTTAGGCCCAATAGATCTATCTTTAGGATTCGCGTCAATTAGTAGATCGGTTTACTAATTCTTAGGTTACCAAGAAAAAGGGGCATATTCGGCTTCGATCATTCACCCATATAATGTAGTTTCATTTATTTGTGTCTATTTCGTAAAACATTTATAAAACTTCATGTATTCTCATCCCAAAATATTAGTTTTTAAAAGTGGGATTATAACTCACTTTCACAGATTTTTACTTCGTCGGGAAGTAGGACTTGGCCACTGGTCGATTCATGAACCTATAACAAATATGTACATATATATCAAAGTATGTTCAAAATATATTTACAACATTTTTAATACGTTTTACTGTTTTAAGTTTATTAAGTCAACTGTCCTTGTTAGTAACCTACACTAGTTGTCCATAATTAGATGTACAGAAATAAATCGATATATATATTATCTTGAATCAATCCACGACCCAGTGTATACACATCTCAGGCTAGATCACAACTCAAACTATATATATTTTTGGAATCAACCTCAACCCTGTATAGCTAACTCCAACATTACTGCATATAGAGTGTATATGGTTGTTCCAATTAATATATATAGATGGGTCGATATGATATGTCAAAACATTTGCATACGTGTCTATGGTATCCCAAGATTACATAATATATTAGAATACATGTATAATACAATATAAGTTAGCTAGGATATGATTAATATAGATTTGTTATCAATTTTCACGTAGCTACAACAAGCAAAAATAACCAATCTTGTTTTACCAATAACTTCTTCACTTTAAATCCGTTTTGAGTAAATCCAACTGCTATGGTTTCATATTGAACTTAAGTTTATGAATCTATACAGAAAAATTATAATTATGTAGTCGGAATTACAGGTTACAAGTCATTTTTGTAAAGGTAGTCATTTCAGTCGAAAGAACGACGTCTAGATGACCATTTTGGAAAACATACTTCCACTTTGAGTTTAACCATGATTTTTGGATATAGTTTCATGTTTATAAGAAAAATCATTTTCCCAGAAGAACAACTTTTAAATCAAAGTTTATCATAGTTTTTAATTAACTAACCCAAAACAGCCCGCGGTGTTACTACAACGGCGTATATCCGGTTTTACGGTGTTTTATGTGTTTTTCGGTTTTAAATAATTAAGTTAGCATATCATATAGATATTGAACATGTGTTTAGTTGATTTTAATAGTCAAGTTAGAAGGATTAACTTTTGTTTGCGAACAAGTTTAGAATTAACTAAACTATGTTCTAGTGATTTTAAGTTTAAAACTTCGAATAAGGTAGTTTAATATATATATGAATCGAATGATGTTATGAACATCATTACTACCTCAAGTTTTGTGGATAAACCTACTGGAAATGAGAAAAATAGATCTAGCTTCAAAGGATCCTTGAATGGCTTGAAAGTTCTTGAAGCAGAATCATGACACGAAAACAAGTTCAAGTAAGATTTCCACTCGAAATCAGATTGTTATAGTTATAGAACTTGAATCAAAGTTTGAATATGAGTATTAACTTGTATTAGAAAGATATCTTACTGTAAATAAGAAAGATTTCTTGAAGTTGAATGATCACTTCACAAGATTGGAAGTAAGCTAGCAAACTTGGAAGTATTCTTGATTTTATGAAACTAGAACTTATAGAATTTATGAAGAACACTTAGAACTTGAAGATAGAACTTGAGAGACATCATTTAGATGAATAAAATTGAAGAATGAAAGTGTTTGTAGGTGTTTTTGGTCATTAGTATATGGATTAGATATAAAGGATGTGTAATTTTGTTTTCATGCGAATAAGTCATGAATGATTACTCATATTTTTGTAATTTTATGAGATATTTCATGCTAGTTGCCAAATGATGGTTCCCACATATGTTAGGTGACTCACATGGGCTGCTAAGAGCTGATCATTGGAGTGTATATACCAATAGTACATAAATCTAAAAGATGTGTATTGTACGAGTACGAATACGGGTGCATACGAGTAGAATTGTTGATGAAACTGAACGAGGATGTAATTGTAAGCATTTTTGTTAAGTGTCTTGAAGTCTTTAAAAAGTGTATGAATACATATTAAAACACTACATGTATATACATTTTAACTGAGTCGTTAAGTCATCGTTAGTCGTTACATGTAAATGTTGATTTGAAACCTTTAAGTTAACAATCTTGTTAAATGTTGTTAACCCAATGTTTATTATATCTAATGAGATGTTAAATTATTATATTATCATGATATTATGATATATTAATATATCTTATGTGACGACCCGGAAATTTCCGACCAAATTTAAACTTTAATCTTTATATTATTCGGACACGATAAGCAAAGTTTGTTAAGTTAAATCTCACGAATTTTAAACTGTGTTCATACATTCATTATAACCTCGACCAAATTCCGACGATTCACGAACCGTTATATATAAATAGATATGTTATGTATATATATATTATAACTTGAGAATATTAATAAAGTATTAAACGTATAATACTTTACACGAACGTATTTGTTTCAATATGATTTTCCACGAAATTAAAAAAAATATATATTAAATGATTGAATTATCAGAAACATTGAATTATGATTACAAGTCTCTGTTGAGAGGTCCACTATGATTTGAGAAAATCTATTCCTCTTAACGATATTCAGAATAATTTGTAAAGCTATTTATAAATAAAAACAAAAAGTGTCATTTACGAAAGTTAGACAAAAGTTAGTGGAGAATTTGTTTCCATAATATTCTGTTAATCTATTTTCAAACGTACAAAGAAGTTTTCAGTTTAAAAAGAACTTTATTATTAAAACGTATATAACTTTTATAAATATCTAGAATCACTTTTGACAACTCATTACTTAACCAGTATAATAAATATAACGATATTTATATTTTATTTCATTAAATATATATAACGATTTAAATTAATATTATATATATTTATACGCGTATTATACATACATAGTTTTTATACTTTTACTATATACTTTAACTATACCTTTACTTTACTTTTACTTTTACTTTACTTTAACTTTAATAATTCATATTTTAATAATTCACTTTAATAATTCACTTTAATAATTCATAATTCACTTTAATAATTCATACTTTAATAATTCACTTTAATAATTCATACTTTAATAATTCACTTTAATAATTCATCTTTAATAATTCACTTTAATAATTCATACTTTAATAATTCACTTTAATAATTCAAAAATCTATTATAAATAGAATTCAATAGGTTTCATTATTTCATAGAAACTTGAAAATATATTTCTCTAAACTCTATCAATCGATTTATGTATATATATATATATATATATATATATATATATATATATATATATATTTGCTCTGTATTATTTCAAGATATTATTAGTATACATAAAATATTACGACGGAGTGCTGTCCGAGTGATTTCAAAATAGTTTTTTTGAATGAGTCGAAGCTAAGGAAATTATGGGTTATAGCTATGGAGGTGATGGGTATGGTTCATGGGTATGCTCGTGAGGTCAATCTAGTGTTTATCATCTCCGTTGCGTCTACGTACTTTCCTGCAATACTGAATCTCAATATTGATACGTTCGTGAATCCGAGGCCAACCTTGCACTTGTTAAATGACGTTATATGTATTTTTACTACGAAATACAGTATTGTGAGTTTTCATAGCTCCCTTTTTAAATGCTTTTGCATTATATATTTTTGGGCTGAGAATACATGCATATTTTATAACTGTTTTACGAAATAGGCACAAGTACTAAAACTAATTCTACGTGGGTTTAAACCAGAAATATCCCCTTAGCTTGGTAACTATAACTACTGGTGTATGACTGGTAGGCGCGAATCCTAAAGATAGATCTATTGGGCCTAACAAACCCCATCCTGACTATGGGATGCTTTAGTACTTCGAGGTTTATATAACACACCTGATTCGGTGTACTTTCAGAGGGTAAAACATGAACGTTAAGGCTTGTTACCAGGTGCCTACAACTTATAGAATACTTTTATACACTTGCGAGTGTACATATATTTATAAACGGAAATCTTGTGATCTATTAATATATTGAAATGATTGTTATGATAAACCTATGAACTCACCAACCTTTTGGTTGACACTTTAAAGCATGTTTATTCTCAGGTATTAAAGAAATCTTCCGTTGTGCATTAGATCATTTTAAGGATATTACTTGGAGTCATTCATGGCATATTTTGAAAGACGTTGCATTCGAGTTATTGAGGTCATCAAGATTATTATTAAGCCAATTATAGTTGGATGTATTATGAAATGGTGTGCATGCCGTCAACTTTCGTTGTAAAGAAAGTTTGTCTTTTAAAAACGAATGCAATGTTTGTAAAATGTATCATATAGAGGTCAAATACCTCGCGATGTAATCAACTATTGTGAATCGTTTATAATGTATATGAACGGGTCCTTTCAGTTGGTATCAGAGCGGTGGTCTTAGCGAACCAGGTCTGCATTAGTGTGTCTAACTGATAGTCGTTAGGATGCATTAGTGAGTCTGGACTTCGACCGTGTCTGCATTTCAAAAGTTTTGCTCATCATTCTTGTCGAAAATTACCTGCTTATCATTCTTAGTCTAGACACATCTTATTGCATTGATTGCATGAATTGTGTATAGACAAAATTTATATCTTAGCGTATCTGCTAATTCATATCTTAGCGTATCTGTTACTGTAAACTTTGCCTGACATATTCCGTAAATTCCTCCGTAATCTACGAAACCTTTTGCTCTATATAATTAGAATACCACCCGATAGCCGGAAAATCATTTCATATCGAAAAATTCTTTATTCAATCGTACGAAATGGAATTCGTCATTAGTTCAAGTCCCTCGGATTCCGAAATGGAATCCCACTCAAGTTCCGAAAGCAGTGTGACCGGAATGGATCAACCAATTAGTCATCATCTATTCTGGATGAATTGAGGATGGGTTCGTAGCCTCCTTAATCATTGGAGACAAGAAGAAGGTGATCCCTTCCATCCACCACATTGCCCTCTTGGCGAAGAACCTGAAGCACTTACCGGCGAACCTATCCGAAACACCATTTTCTCTCTTATTTCTAGAGTATCTCGTCACGATTACATACTACACCAAATTCTAGATTTTATTTATCCGCTCGTCCGAACCGACAATCACCCCGGTGTAATAGAAGAAGTGAACGAGCTTCGCGCTCGGGTAGTGGCTTTGGAGAATATGGTGCAAAGGTTACAAACACCAGCAGCAGCACCAGCAGCATAAACAGTACCACCATCAGCAACACCAACAGTACCATCACCACCACCAATAACAACATCCACATCCCACACCGCAACATCACAATCTGTATCTCAAACATCAACGTCATACCCCTGTAAATATCCAGGAATATCAACAACAACAAACGATGAAGTATTAATTCATAAACTTCATTGAAGAGATATCTCTGCGGCAGTTATGTAATCTCCAAAATCTTAGAGATTATTTAATTCTAACCGTAAATCGGATGAGTGAACGGAGATGGTAGAGTAGAAACTTTGATCGAAAATGGTGTACGATTTACAAGCTAGATTTGTTTTACCAACAGCATCAACAGGACCGTAGCATCATCAATACAGTCAGTGCCGTCAGTATCGTCAGAATCAACAGCACCTGTAACATCACAAACTCTGTCAGTTCAAGAATCATTGTGGACATCATTACGAATCAACAACAAATATATTGTATCAACGAGTTATGAAGTTAATACTCATTTCCAATCGAAAGATTTATATGTATATTTTATATGTATAAATTTTTAAACCATAATAAATCTTCCCGTACTAAGCTATTATGTGTGAATCTTAACTACTCAGTTAATTCATATTACAAATATGCAATGATGTACGTCCTTCGTTCGCAACTTAACCATCGTTAATTACAATCTCTGTCTCAATTCAATAAAAATCCAATTCATAATAAATCAAGTATATTATTCGAATATATGTTTGATTTTACACTTTCATCATCGATGTACTCGAAACTTTTCAAATAACATCATTCGTACCTTGCGAAGTTCACAAGAATTTCACGAAAACCAACAAATAACAAAGTAATGATTCATAATTTCAATATTATTGAAGAAATACTTATGCAATTTATAAAGTTTTAGGGATTACTCAATTCTAGTTCCAACCATAAAACAAATGAGTTTAATTTAATATTAACTCATTAAATCTATATTACATCTAAAGAAAATATACACATATATTTTCATAAAGACTGTAATAAACTTCTTTTGTACAAAATATTAATTGTGAAAAATTTTTAACGGGTAGGTAATACTCAAGAGATATATAAATTCACAATTAATATATTACATTTTTTGAAATTAATTCAGCAATCATCAACTATACTCCCTACTTTCACAACAATATCCATTCTTTCATATAAATCAAAACAATCATACTCATTCAAATTCAATTACATATTCTGATTTTGAAATCGCATAATTCAATTCGAAATATAACCAGTATCATCACTCTTAGATTCCTATATCTTTCAAAGTTATACTTTGACTTCAAACCTGTGTTAAAACATCATATGTATTAACGATTACAATATGTGCTCAAACCCTTCGAAATTCCTGAAGACACTTCAACTAAGGAATAATCGAGATGATGATCCAACCACATGTTACCCACAGTTATACACCTGAAAAACTCTCAAAACCCAAGTCATAGTTCGACACGTATCTGAAATGTCCCGTTCTTATTGATTAAAAACGTTCCATATTAATTGATTTCGTTGCGAGGTTTTGACCTCTATATGAGACGTTTTTCAAAGACTGCATTCATTTTTAAACCAAACCATAACCTTTATTTCATCAATAAAGGTTTAAAAAGCTTTACGTAGATTATCAAATAATGATAATCTAAAATATCCTGTTTACACACGACCATTACATAATGGTTTACAATACAAATATGTTACAACAAAATAAGTTTCTTGAATGCAGTTTTTACACAATATCATACAAGCATGGACTCAAATCTCGTCCTTATTTAAGTATGCGACAGCAGAAGCTCTTAATAATCACCTGAGAATAAACATGCTTAAAACGTCAACAAAAATGTTGGTGAGTTATAGGTTTAACCTATATATATCAAATCATAATAATAGACCACAAGATTTCATATTTCAATACACATCCCATACATAGAGATAAAAATCATTCATATGGTGAACACCTGGTAACCGACATTAACAAGATGCATATATAAGAATATCCCCATCATTCCGGGACACCCTTCGGACATGATATAAATTTCGAAGTACTAAAGCATCCGGTACTTTGGATGAGGTTTGTTAGGCCCAATAGATCTATCTTTAGGATTCGCGTCAATTAGGGTGTCTGTTCCCTAATTCTTAGATTACCAGACTTAATAAAAAGGGGCATATACGATTTCGATAATTCAACCATAGAATGTAGTTTCACGTACTTGTGTCTATTTTGTAAATCATTTATAAAACCTGCATGTATTCTCATCCCAAAAATATTAGATTTTAAAAGTGGGACTATAACTCACTTTCACAGATTTTTACTTCATCGGGAAGTAAGACTTGGCCACTGGTTGATTCACGAACCTATAACAATATATACATATATATCAAAGTATGTTCAAAATATATTTACAACACTTTTAATATATTTTGATGTTTTAAGTTTATTAAGTCAGCTGTCCTCGTTAGTAACCTACAACTAGTTGTCCACAATTAGATGTACAGAAATAAATCGATAAATATTATCTTGAATCAATCCACGACCCAGTATATACGTATCTCAGTATTGATCACAACTCAAACTATATATATTTTGGAATCAACCTCAACCCTGTATAGCTAACTCCAACATTCACATATAGAGTGTCTATGGTTGTTCCGAAATATATATAGATGTGTCGACATGATAGGTCGAAACATTGTATACGTGTCTATGGTATCTCAAGATTATATAATATACAATACAAGTTGATTAAGTTATGGTTGGAATAGATTTGTTACCAATTTTCACGTAGCTAAAATGAGAAAAATTATCCAATCTTGTTTTACCCATAACTTCTTCATTTTAAATCCGTTTTGAGTGAATCAAATTGCTATGGTTTCATATTGAACTCTATTTTATGAATCTAAACAGAAAAAGTATAGGTTTATAGTCGGAAAAATAAGTTACAAGTCATTTTTGTAAAGGTAGTCATTTCAGTCGAAAGAACGACGTCTAGATGACCATTTTAGAAAACATACTTCCACTTTGAGTTTAACCATAATTTTTGTATATAGTTTCATGTTCATAATAAAAATCATTTTCTCAGAATAACAACTTTTAAATCAAAGTTTATCATAGTTTTTAATTAAGTAACCCAAAACAGCCCACGGTGTTACTACGACGGCGTAAATCCGGTTTTACGGTGTTTTTCGTGTTTCCAGGTTTTAAATCATTAAGTTAGCATATCATATAGATATAGAACATGTGTTTAGTTGATTTTAAAAGTCAAGTTAGAAGGATTAACTTTTGTTTGCGAACAAGTTTAGAATTAACTAAACTATGTTCTAGTGATTACAAGTTTAAACCTTCGAATAAGATAGTTTTATATGTATGAATTGAATGATGTTATGAACATAATTACTACCTTAAGTTCCTTGGATAAACCTACTGGAAAAGAGAAAAATGGATCTAGCTTCAACGGATCCTTGGATGGCTCGAAGTTCTTGAAGCAGAATCATGACACGAAAACAAGTTCAAGTAAGATCATCACTTGAAATAAGATTGTTATAGTTATAGAAATTGAACCAAAGTTTGAATATGATTATTACCTTGTATTAGAATGATAACCTACTGTAAGAAACAAAGATTTCTTGAGGTTGGATGATCACCTTACAAGATTAGAAATGAGCTAGCAAACTTGAAAGTATTCTTGATTTTATGTAACTAGAACTTGTAGAATTTATGAAGAACACTTAGAACTTGAAGATAGAACTTGAGAGAGATCAATTAGATGAAGAAAATTGAAGAATTAAAGTGTTTGTAGGTGTTTTTGGTCGTTGGTGTATGGATTAGATATAAAGGATATGTAATTTTGTTTTCATGTAAATAAGTCATGAATGATTACTCATATTTTTGTAATTTTATGAGATATTTCATGCTAGTTGCCAAATGATGGTTCCCACATGTGTTAGGTGACTCACATGGGCTGCTAAGAGCTGATCATTGGAGTGTATATACCAATAGTACATACATCTAAAAGCTGTGTATTGTACGAGTACGAATACGGGTGCATACGAGTAGAATTGTTGATGAAACTGAACGAGGATGTAATTGTAAGCATTTTTGTTAAGTAGAAGTATTTTGATAAGTGTATTGAAGTCTTTCAAAAGTGTATAAATACATATTAAAACACTACATGTATATACATTTTAACTGAGTCGTTAAGTCATCGTTAGTCGTTACATGTAAATGTTGTTTTGAAACCTTTAGGTTAACGATCTTGTTAAATGTTGTTAACCCAATGTTTATAATATTAAAAGAGATTTTAAATTATTATATTATCATGATATTATGATGTACGAATATCTCTTAATATGGTATATATACATTAAATGTCGTTACAACGATAATCGTTACATATATGTCTCGTTTCAAAATCATTAAGTTAGTAGTCTTGTTTTTACATATGTAGTTCATTGTTAATATACTTAATGATATGTTTAATTATCATAATATAATGTTAACTATATATATAACCATATATATGTCATCATATAGTTTTTACAAGTTTTAACGTTCGTGAATCACCAGTCAACTTGGGTGGTCAATTGTCTATATGAAACATATTTTAATTAATCAAGTCTTAACAAGTTTGATTGCTTAACATGTTGGAAACATTTAATCATGTAAATATCAATCTCAATTAATATATATAAACATGGAAAAGTTTGGGTCACTACAGTATCCGTGTTAGACCCTTTGGCATTTACTAGCTAAAATAACTTTTCAATTCCGTTTCAAAATAGACAGTTTTGTCACATCTCTAGCAAGTCAACTTCGACTTCTCAATCAAAACAGTCTTATTATAACCTCAATAGATACGTTGCCCTTTCGCCAACGTTACCGGGGAATCGTTTATATTCACCACATTAGCAATAAACTTACCAACAACTTCACTGATCTTTGACTTCCAAAAAAAAAAAAAAAAAATCATTATAATTATCGAAACCCTATCATATACTCATTCGTACCTTATAACAAGAATTGCCATACCAATTATTGAGAATCAGCAATCAGTATTTTGAAACCACGAAGCATGTCTACATCAACAATTACATATACACACAACGTCTACCTCCAAGACTTACATTCTTTGAACCTGCCTTGGACAAATCACAAAGGCTGAACCTGCCTTCAAAGAATCCAAATGATTCGGTATTTGCTGAAGTCATTAACGAATACCTTGCTCCTGACTCTAAATCCCTGCGGATAATATCCTTCATCATCCTTTGATATTAGACATTCTAAGATATCATCATATCTTTCATTATAAATATCATCCATACTTCTGAAGATATTTTTATAATTATTCTTATTTGAAATCATTTACCTCTTCGCGCTATCTGTATTATATCATAAAAGAAACTATTTTAGTTTCTAAATTCTGAAACATTCGAGTTTAAAATAGGAATATTCTTGAAGAAGTGTTGGGAGCTGAAGCATGAGTTAGTATAATATAATGACACTTGATCAACGTGATTATATTACAGTAATTCATTCTGAGTTTCTAAATGGAACATGATGATTCACAGATCATAACATCATCGTGTGCTATGTTACACGACTCTTGTATTCTCTTTGATCTCTAAATATCAAGAAAATATTTCTTGATGATTCGGCCTTTTCCGAGGTATTCTGGTAATTTGACAAGTCAAGATCGTGTCATTACAATTTCCTTCCTAGAACATTAACAATGTTCATTCCGAAATTTATATCTGCGAATTCTGGACCATTACAAGCGGTGCTTAATCGCAAGAAGAAGAAACGAAAGGACAAAGCTCCGAACTAGAAATGGGAGTATAAATCATAGCAAATAGAAGAGAGCATTAACTGTGGATGACAATGATTATAGAAGAAGCAAGGACTTTGAAATATAAGGGAAGATATAAAACCCAACAACAACCTAGAAATCACAAATCATATATATCAATGCATATAGCAATATAAAGACACGGGAGAACTAAAAACACTATAAAACCAAGAGTATAGTAGAAGTAAATAGATTCTTCCAGAGGCAGATGAAAAAGAAGAGCGACAGATATGAAAGTGAGGAGTATATCAAGAATCAGCACTGGATGAAGCATATTGACAAATACTTTAAAATATGAGTTGAGAAGGTGTGAGTTGTAAGAAAACAAATGAGGTGGATTTATAGTGAAATATCCGACAGAGAAATCAAAATAGATTATCGCATTAATTCGAAGAGGATCATAATTTCCTTAATCGCCGAATAATCCAATCCAATATAGATTACAAAGATTTTCTTTTCGGAGATCAATCGTGATGACGTTAAAAGATACAACGAATCACTATTATATTATTTCATTCATTTACGATAACTTCACTCACACGCTTCGAGTAATCGAAATATTTTATCCATTCTTTTTGAACATGATAAAGCTCTATAATCGTTATAATAACATTCTCATTGTTAGTCATGACGACCTCTATCAAATTTTGGGGACGAAATTTCTTTAACGGGTAGGTACTGTGACGACCCGGAAATTTCCGACCAAATTTAAACTTTAATCTTTATATTATTCCGACACGATAAGTAAAGTTTGTTAAGTTAAATCTCAAGAATTTTAAACTGTGTTCATACATTCATTATAACCTCGACCAAATTTCGACGATTCACTAACCGTTATATATAAATAGATATGTTATGTATATATATATTATAACTTGAGAATATTAATAAAGTATTAAACGTATAATACTTTACACGAACGTATTTGTTTCAATATGATTTTTCACGAAATTAAAAAAAATATATATTAAATGATTGAATTATCAGAAACATTGAATTATGATTACAAGTCTCTGTTGAGAGGTCCACTATGATTTGAGAAAATCTATTCCTCTTAACGATATTCAGAATAATTTGTAAAGCTATTTATAAATAAAAACAAAAAGTGTCATTTACAAAAGTTAGACAAAAGTTAGTGGAAAATTGGTTTCCATAATATTCTATTAATCTATTTTCAAACGTACAAAGACGTTTTCAGTTTAAAAAATACTTTATTATTAAAACGTATATAACTTTTATAAATATCTAGAATCACTTTTGATAACTCATTACTTAACCAGTATAATAAATATAACAATATTTATATTTTATTTCATTAAATATATATAACGATTTAAATTAATATTATATATATTTATACGCGTATTATACATACATAGTTTTTATACTTTTACTATACTTTAACTATACCTTTACTTTACTTTTACTTTTACTTTACTTTAACTTTAATAATTCATACTTTAATAATTCACTTTAATAATTCACTTTAATAATTCATAATTCACTTTAATAATTCATACTTTAATAATTCACTTTAATAATTTATACTTTAATAATTCACTTTAATAATTCATACTTTAATAATTCACTTTAACAATTCATACTTTAATAATTCACTTTAATAATTCAAAAATCTATTATAAATAGAATTCAATAGGTTTCATTATTTCATAGAAACTTGAAAATATATTTCTCTAAACTCTATCAATCGATTTATGTGTGTGTATATATATATATATATATATATATATATATATATATATATATATATATATATATATATATTGCTCTGTATTATTTCAAGATATTATTAGTATACATAAAATATTACGACGGAGTGCTGTCCGAGTGATTTCAAAATAGTTTTTTTGAATGAGTCGAAGCTAAGGAAATTATGGGTTATAGCTATGGAGGTGATGGGTATGGTTCATGGGTATGCTCGTGAGGTCAATCTAGTGTTTATCATCTCCGTTGCGTCTACGTACTTTCCTGCAATATTGAATCTCAATATTGATATGTTCGTGAATCCGAGGCCAACCTTGCACTTGTTAAATGACGTTATATGTATTTTTACTACGAAATACAGTATTGTGAGTTTTCATAGCTCCCTTTTTAAATGCTTTTGCATTATATATTTTTGGGCTGAGAATACATGCATATTTTATAACTGTTTTACGAAATAGGCACAAGTACTAAAACTAATTCTACGTGGGTTTAAACCAGAAATATCCCCTTAGCTTGGTAACTATAACTACTGGTGTATGACTGGTAGGCGCGAATCCTAAAGATAGATCTATTGGGCCTAACAAACCCCATCCTGACTATGGGATGCTTTAGTACTTCGAGGTTTATATAACACACCTGATTCGGTGTACTTTCAGAGGGTAAAACATGAACGTTAAGGCTTGTTACCAGGTGCCTACAACTTATAGAATACTTTTATACACTTGCGAGTGTACATATATTTATAAACGGAAATCTTGTGATCTATTAATATATTGAAATGATTGTTATGATAAACCTATGAACTCACCAACCTTTTGGTTGACACTTTAAAGCATGTTTATTCTCAGGTATTAAAGAAATCTTCCGTTGTGCATTAGATCATTTTAAGGATATTACTTGGAGTCATTCATGGCATATTTTGAAAGACGTTGTATTCGAGTTATTGAGGTCATCAAGATTATTATTAAGCCAATTATAGTTGGATGTATTATGAAATGGTGTGCATGCCGTCAACTTTCGTTGTAAAGAAAGTTTGTCTTTTAAAAACGAATGCAATGTTTGTAAAATGTATCATATAGAGGTCAAATATCTCGCGATGTAATCAACTATTGTGAATCGTTTATAATGTATAGGAACGGGTCCTTTCATCTTAATATGATATATATATATATATATATATATATATATATATATATATATATATATATATATATATATATATATATATATTTAAATGTCGTTACAACGATAATCGTTACATATATGTCTCGTTTCGAAATCCTTAAGTTAGTAGTCTTGTTTTTACATATGTAGTTTATTGTTAATATACATAATGACATGTTTACTTATCATTTATCATGATTAAAAATAGTGTAACAATATCTTAATATGATTCATATGTAATTAGTAAGACGTTGTTATAACGATAATTGTTATATATATCATTCCGAGTTTCTTAATTCAATAAACACATTAACTCATTGTTAAAATACCTAATGAGATACTTACTTATCATAATATCATGTTAAATATATATAATCATATATATGTCATCATATAGTTTTTTACAAGTTTTAACGTTCGTGAATCACCGGTCAACTTGGGTGGTCAATTGTCTATATGAAACCTATTTCAATTAATCAAGTCTGAACAAGTTTGATTGCTTAACATGTTGGAAACACTTAATCACGTAAATATCAATTTCATTTAATATATATAAACATAGAAAAGTTCGGGTCACTACAGTACCTACCCGTTAAATAAATTTCGTCCCGAAATTTTAAGCAGTTGGAGGTGTTGACATATCTTCTGGAAATAAGTGCGGGTATTTCTTCTTCATCTGATCTTCTCGTTCCCAGGTGAACTCAGGTCCTCTACGAGCATTCCATCGAACCTTAACAATTGGTATCTTGTTTTGTTTAAGTCTTTTAACCTCACGATCCATTATTTCGACGGGTTCTTCGATGAATTGAAGTTTTTCGTTGATTTGGATTTCGTCTAACGGAATAGTGAGATCTTCTTTAGCAAAACATTTCTTCAAATTCGAGACGTGGAAAGTGTTATGTACAGCCGCGAGTTGTTGAGGTAACTCAAGTCGGTAAGCTACTTGTACGACACGATCAATAATCTTGAATGGTCCAATATACCTTGAATTTAATTTTCCTCGTTTACCAAATCGAACAACGTGAAATGTCCCGTTCATATTGATTATAAACGTTCCATATTAATTGATTTCGTTGTGAGGTTTTGACCCATATATGAGACGTTTTTCAAAGACTGCATTCATTTTTAAAACAACCATAACCTTTATTTTATCAATAAAGGTTTTAACAACATTACGTAGATTATCAAATAATGATAATCTAAAATATACTGTTTACACACGACCATTACATAATGGTTTACAATAGAAATATATTACATCGACATATGTTTCTTTAATGCAGTTTTTACACAATATCATACAAACATGGACTCCAAATCTTGTCCTTATTTTAGTATGCAATAGCGGAAGCTCTTAGTATTCACCTGAGAATAAACATGCTTTAAACGTCAACAAAAAATGTTGGTGAGTTATAGGTTTAACCTATATATTATCAAATCATAATAATAGACCACAAGATTTCATATTTCAATATACATGCCATACATAGAGATAAAAATCATTCATATGGTGAACACCTGGTAACGAACATTAACAAGATGCATATAAGAATATCCCCTATCAATCCGGGAAATCCTTCGGAAATGATAAAAACAACATCGAAGTACTAAAGCATCCGGTACTTTGGATGGGGTTCGTTAGGACCAATAGATCTATCTTTAGGATTCGCGTCAATTAGTAGATCGGTTTACTAATTCTTAGGTTACCAAGAAAAAGGGGCATATTCGGCTTCGATCATTCACCCATATAATGTAGTTTCATTTACTTGTGTCTATTTCGTAAAACATTTATAAAACTGCATGTATTCTCATCCCAAAATATTAGTTTTTAAAAGTGGGACTATAACTCACTTTCACAAATTTTTACTTCGTCGGGAAGTAAGACTTAGCCACTGGTCGATTCACGAACCTATAACAAATATATATCAAAGTATGTTCAAAATATATTTACAACATTTTTAATACGTTTTACTGTTTTAAGTTTATTAAGTCAGCTGTCCTTGTTAGTAACCTACACTAGTTGTCCATAATTAGATGTACAGAAATAAATCGATATATATATTATCTTGAATCAATCCATGACCCAGTGTATACATGTCTCAGGCTAGATCACAACTCAAACTATATATATTTTTGGAATCAACCTCAACCCTGTATAGCTAACTCCAATATTACTGCATATAGAGTGTCTATGGTTGTTCCAATTAATATATATAGATGGGTCGATATGATATGTCAAAACATTTGCATACGTGTCTATGGTATCCCAAGATTACATAATATATTAGAATACATGTATAATACAATATAAGTTAGCTAGGATATGATTAATATAGATTTGTTACCAATTTTCACGTAGCTACAACCAGCAAAAATAACCAATCTTGTTTTACCCATAAATTCTTCGTTTTAAATCCGTTTTGAGTGAATCCAATTTCTATGGTTTCATATTGAACTTAAGTTTATGAATATATACATAAAAAGTATAATTTTATAGTTGGAATTACAGGTTACAAGTCGTTTTTGTAAAGGTAGTCATTTCAGTCGAAAGAACGACGTCTAGATGACCATTTTGGAAAACAAACTTCCACTTTGAGTTTAACCATGATTTTTGGATATAGTTTCATGTTCATAAGAAAAATCATTTTCCCAGAAGAACAACTTTTAAATAAAAGTTTATCATAGTTTTTAATTAACTAACCCAAAACAGTCTGCGGTGTTACTACAACGGCGTATATCCGGTTTTATGGTGTTTTTCGTGTTTTTCGGTTTTAAATCATTCAGTTAGCATATCATATAGATATATAATATGTGTTTAGTTGATTTTAAAAGTCAAGTTAGAAGGATTAACGTTTGTTTGCGAACAAGTTTAGAATTAACAAAACTATGTTCTTGTGATTTCAAGTTTAAACCTTCGAATAAGGTAGTTTTATATATATGAATCGAATGATGTTATGAACCTCAATACTACCTCAGGTTTTGTGAATAAACTTACTGGAAATGAGAAAAATAGATCTAGCTTCAAAGGATCCTTGGATGGCTTGAAAGTTCTTGAAGCAGAATCATGACACGAAAACAAGTTCAAGTAAGATTTCCACTCAAAATAAGATTGTTATAGTTATAGAACTTGAATCAAAGTTTGAATATGAGTATTACCTTGTATTAAAAAGATATCTTACTATAAATAAGAAAGAGATGATCACTTTACAAGATTGGAAGTAAGCTAGCAAACTTGGAAGTATTATTGATTTTATGAAACTAGAACTTATAGAATTTATGAAGAACACTTAGAACTTGAAGATAGAACTTGAGAGAGATCACTTAGATGAAGAAAATTGAAGAATGAAATTGTTTTTAGGTGTTTTTGGTCGTTGGTATATGGATTAGATATAAATGATGTGTAATTTTGTTTTCATGTAAATAAGTCATGAATGATTACTCATATTTTTGTAATTTTATGAGATATTTCATGCTAGTTGCCAAATGATGATTCCCACATGTGTTAGGTGACTCACATGGGCTGCTAAGAGCTGATCATTGGAGTGTATACACCAATAGTACATACATCTAAAAGCTGTGTATTGTACGAGTACGAATACGGGTGCATACGAGTAGAATTGTTGATGAAACTAAACGAGGATGTAATTGTAAGCATTTTTTTTAAGTAGAAGTATTTTGATAAGCATCTTGAAGTCTTTCAAAAGTGTATGAATACATATTAAAACATTACATGTATATAAATTTTATCTGAGTTGTTAAGTCATCGTTAGTCGTTACATGTAAATGTTGATTTGAAACCTTTAAGTTAACGATCTTGTTGAATGTTGTTAACCCAATGTTTATTATATCTAATGAGATGTTAAATTATTATATTATCATGATATTATGATATATTAATATATCTTAATATGATATATATACATTTAAATGTCGTTACAACGATAATCGTTACATATATGTCTCGTTTCGAAATCCTTAAGTTAGTAGTCTTGTTTTTACATATGTAGTTCATTGTTAATATACATAATGACTTGTTTACTTATCATTTATCATGATTAAACATAGTGTAACAATATCTTAATATGATTCATATGTAATTAGTTAGACGTTGTTATAACGATAATCGTTATATATATCGTTCCGAGTTTCTAAATTCAATAAACACAATTTTATGTATATAACTCATTGTTAAAATACCTAATGAGATACTTACTTATCATAATATCATGTTAACTATATATATAATCATATGTATGTCATCATATAGTTTTTACAAGTTTTAACGTTCGTGAATCACCGGTCAACTTGGGTGGTCAATTGTAATAACCCGACTTTTTACGTTAACTTTTCGTTAAAAACTTAACAACTGTTAATTAAAATTTACAATTTTGTATGTAATTTTTTTTTAATATACTATTATTAATATTGGTTATATGTTTTTTTTTAAAAACACTACGGTTAGTGAAAACGAGAAAAATATATTTTAAGACAACAAAACGTATGATTATTAATTTTAATAATTATGTTATATAACAATTAAGTTTTAAAAATCATTTTAATTAAGTAGGATGTCAATACTTATATTTTTATTGGTATTCAACAAGTATTTATACGCATATTATACAAACGTTTCTACATGTATGTGCATAGTTATATACACTAATAATTCAAACTAATAATTCTGTTTATTATTATTATTATTATTATTATTATTATTATTATTATTATTATTATTATTATTATTATTATTATTATTAGATAATAGATACAAAATTCGTGACTCACTTGCCAACTACTCCAATAAATTACGTAACACATGATTTATAAACATTATAATTACTTTATTATATAATTTAAATATAAAAACGATATTTAAATATATTCTTAATAATTGATTTGAATTAAATATAAAAGGTTTCGAACAATATATATATATAGATGTATTTTTTTTATAAATATAAAATTTACCAATTATTGACTCATATTAAGATAGGATACATTGGATTTTAACTAAAGGATAAAAACTTAATTATCACCCGTGACAATATATTATATCTATATTTTCTTACTATTAAACCCGTGACTACACACTAATACCCGTGTTTACCTAACTTAAAACCGTGACTCTATCTTATCTATATTATTTCTGATTCAATCATTCATTTCATCTAACACACACGTACACAATTTTCTCAAAGAACACCCATCCACTATTCATCATCATCATCGATCTTCTTTCCTTAAGAACACCTTCAAGAAATCACTTGATCATAAAATCGTTTACATATTCGGATTCCTCTCGAAGAGCTCTACACATCCATCCCAACAATTTCTTGATTAGAGTAAGTTTTAAAAACTCTAATTTTTGGGTTTTCATGTTTTTGTTACATTCTAGGGTAGATATAGTGTCTAGTGCTCAAGTCCTTGTATGTATGCATGATATTATTCGTTAATTTGATCGATTGATGACTTTTTGATTAATCACGAATTTGTTTTGTGTGAGGTCAGAAACTTGAACTTGTTAAATGTATAATATTATGAGATAATCAGAATCCTCTTGAAAAACTAATAAGTTTGGGCTTTGGAATTTCGAATTTTCGTTACCGTATGATCATGTTATGCTTAATTGAAGTTTTAACTCGTTTTATGAATGATCACGAATTTGAATGGTATGCTACTGATATGAACATGATATTTTCAGTTTATGGTATGTGCATAAATGTATTCCTCTTGAAAAATTATTTACTTTTCATTAAGATATCATGTGATTTCGATTTCTAGATCAAAAGTTATGATTAATTGATTTCGGGTTAAAAAATTCGTATTTGAAACTGAGATTCTGGAAAAGTTGAGTTTATAATCTGATCATGGCATGATGATATTTGAAATGAGCTTGAAAAATTATTAACTTTTCGTTTAGATATCATATGTTTTTGATTTATAGAAGTTAAGTTATGAACGATTTAAGTTATGTTTTTATATGTTGTTTATGAACTTTTTTGACATGGTTAATGACTTGTAGCTGCTAATATGAGTTCATAGGGTTGTTGGACTTGAAAAACGACTGATACTAGACTCAAGAATTGGGTCGATTCGAATTTTCTTTAGACTTTTACGCTCGTTCAAAGTTTGGTACATTTTAATAAAAATGCTGTTTGAATTCTGAAAACTGCACGAACCACTGTTAACGTTTTCTGTAACTGGGTCTGATCTGAGTCGAACCAGGTTATGGGAATTTTTCTGTAGATCCTTCACTTAAAAACGCCGCATCTCCAATTGGCGGTGACTGATTTGGAGTTGCGATGATTTTTCTAAAATTCACAGAAGTTGATGCTGTAACTACGTTTTTAAACTTGTATTTTTGCAAATGTTTCGGGTTATAAAAATAATGACCAATACTTGAGACTTGAGACTTTTTGTTTGAACTTAATACACTTATATTAACTATTTCATATAATGTGGAGTGTTCTAAAGTGGTAATTTTGTATATATATAAACCATGTAATTTAAATCGCCGGTTTGGACATTTGACCCGTTTAAGCCAAAAAGTGTCAAAATGGGTAACGGGCACCGTGGACACGTCCGATATATTAATTTAAGTAAGTTTGAAGATTGTAATGTTTTAAAAATGAGTTTTTCCATGTTTTGGTCAAAATGGGTATTTATGACCCATTTGGGTCATACGCGCCTACTTTGATCCATATACGAAATTTTGAGAAACAAAGGTATCTAACACGTCTAAAATATCATTTTGGACTTGTGACATGATTTTTACATGCTCATGTATTATGGTTTAGAATTTGAGGTGTCAATGGAAAATTTTTAGTATTTTAACAAAAGTGTCAAAATGACTCTCGGGCCTACTTTGAGGGCTCGTACATTGAAATCGGTTAAGTTTAGATAAAAACTATCATTTGGTATTGAAAGTCTTTATGACAAGCTTTAAAACGGTATATTATATGTATTATTTTGTTGAGGATAAACGGGTTTAAAACAAGCGTGAAAATGGGCAGTCGTTGCTGATTTTGAACTCTTAACAGCAAGTTTTATCAGCTTTTTATGTTTCAAGAGGCTGTTTTCGCAAGGCTGTAACTTTTCAACCGTAACTCCGTTTTTGTCAAATAAACTAGCTATAGAAAGGTGGGATGATATACGTTCCAATGATCACGACCAAAGGTACTATATCGAAATTGGTGGGACACGAAATCAGCTGCAAAATACCTAAAAATACATATATGTAAATAATATATTTTTTTATATATGAAAATGAATTACGTAAGTTTGACCTATGTTTGACTATTTGACCAACTTGACTAATATTATGAGATTTTTGACTTGTGTTGACTGTGTTTGACTTGCGATTGACTTACATTTGACTTACTTTGACTTTTGTTGACTTTTGCTAATTTTTGCTAAATTTATGAGTCGGACTTGAGCAATAGGACTATACGAACCCTATGGACCGACCTAGCTTATTAGACACTTATTGACCAACATATGTTCTCTAGGTTGAGGTCTACGGTTACTTGCATTCCGATATTCGGTCACATATCTGTGATTTATTTCTGAAGTTGTCAGGTGAGTTTCATTTGCACCCTTTTTAATTGCTTTTGCAATCTATATTTTTGGGCTGAGAATACATGCACCTTATTTTAAACGCAATGGATACAAGTATATACTAAATTCTACACCGAGTTTGAACCGAAAATCTCCTAGCTTTGGTAACTAGTAACTGCCAGTTATAAGAACTGGTGGGCGCGAATAGTTGTATATGGATCCATAGGGCTTGACATCCCCGTCTGTTCTAGGTATAGATACCCTAGCCTGAACTATAAAACAGACGTATGCTATTTGAGTTTAGTACACGTTAGATTGCGTGTATTGTACATGTTGGTTGCATGTATGTTAAAACAGGGGTACTTATTATATATACGTTAAGTTTAGTTACCAGGGTGCTCAATTTCGTAGAATATTTTGATAAACGTTTTGGATGAAATAACTGAAATCTTGTGGTCCACCTTTATATACAGATTATGCGCAATATTAAAACTATGAACTCACCAACCTTTGTGTTGACACTTTTAAGCATGTTTATTCTCAGGTCCCTAGAAGTCTTCCGCTGTTTGCTTATACGTTATACAAGCTATGTGCATGGAGTCATACATGCTTTATTAGAGAAAATTTTGCATTCACAAAATCATCACCATGTATCTTATTTTGACTGCATTGTCAACGGATGTATTATTGTAAACTATTATTTACGGTGAGTGTCTATATGTAGAAATCATCAGATGTCGAAAACCTTGGATTTAGATATTCATTTATGGTGTGCCGTTTCAAAAGAATGCAATGTTTACAAAACGTATCATATAGAGGTCAATACCTCGCAATGAAACCGGTGAATAACGTACTGCGACAATAGCGATTTTGGCGGGTCGTTACAGGTGGTATCAGAGCGTTGGTTGTAGGGAATTAGGTGCATTAGTGTGTCTGACCTGGACTGTTTAGATACATTAGTGGCCTAGTCTACAACCGTGTCGTTACACTTATATGTGATTATGTGCATATTCTGATATTAATATAATATTATTATTACTATCGGTGAGAAAGTATTTCTCTTTTTGATTACAAACCTTCTCCTGCTCAAGCGAGTTCATTTTCAAAACCCCAGTTATTGAAAAACCAGGAAGCGTCATTCCGGACTTTCGAAATTCTAGACATTCCTACGTGAGTTATTACTTATATATTTTTATAGATATCATTTGTGTTATATTATGTTCTTATGTGCTTCGATTAAGAAATTACGGACATCTCGAATTCTTAATCGGAAGAAGTCTTTTCCAGCTCACGAAGATTCTCGGTAGTTTCAAAGACATTCTTACGACGTTCCCTTTCAATATTTTAATTATAATAAATATTATATTCCTGTACTATTTTTAGTACACCTCTTTTTGAAATTATTTTGATTTATTAATTCTGGAAAACGACACTTGTTTCATATCCATAAATATTTTGGAGTAGTGTTGGAATAGAAGCATGAGTTAGTGTAATATAGTGACGCCCGATCAACGTGGTTATATTATGGTAAGTCATGCGGAAGTTCTAATGGAACGTGATGGGGGTAAAACTTGATCAACCTTACCTTCACCATGTACCATGTTACATGATTCCTTTATTTTCTCTGCTGACATCTGAATATACTAAGACTCTATATGTGACATCATCTAAGGTCACACATAATTCCCTTCCAATCCTTGTCATATCATACTTGCACTCCGAGCAATTTATTCAAAGGTATTCGTCATCAAAGGAACATGATCTCGTTTTACCTAAATTCCATACTTAACTACAAGATGCTCGATCTTTCTACGTCAAGATGAACATTTCTATCCTCACTTGTTTCCTAAATGTCGTTTAATCTCACCAACCAAAATTTCGATACGAAATTTTCTTTAAGGGGTAGGTAATGTAATAACCCGACTTTTTACGTTAACTTTTCGTTAAAAACTTAACAACTGTTAATTAAAATTTACAATTTTGTATGTAATTTTTTTTTAATATACTATTATTAATATTGGTTATATGTTTTTTTAAAAACACTACGGTTAGTGAAAACGAGAAAAATATATTTTAAGAGAACAAAACGTATGATTATTAATTTTAATAATTATGTTATATAACAATTGAGTTTTAAAAATCATTTTAATTAAGTAGGATGTCAATACTTATATTTTTATTGGTATTCAACAAGTATTTATACGCATATTATACAAACGTTTCTACATGTATGTGCATAGTTATATACACTAATAATTCAAACTAATAATTCTGTTTATTATTATTATTATTATTATTATTATTATTATTATTATTATTATTATTATTATATATTAGATACAAAATTCGTGACTCACTTGCCAACTACTCCAATAAATTACGTAACACATGATTTATAAACATTATAATTACTTTATTATATAATTTAAATATAAAAATGATATTTAAATATATTCTTAATAATTGATTTGAATTAAATATAAAAGGTTTCGAACAATATATATATAGATGTATTTTTTTATAAATATAAAATTTACCAATTATTGAATCATATTAAGATAGGATAAATTGGATTTTAACTAACGGATAAAAACTTAATTATCACCCTTGACAATATATTATATCTATATTTTCTTACTATTAAACCCGTGACTACACACTAATACCCGTGTTTACCTAACTTAAAACCGTGACTCTATCTTATCTATATTATTTCTGATTCAATCATTCATTTCATCTAACACACACGTACACAATTTTCTCAAAGAACACCCATCCACTATTCATCATCATCATGGATCTTCTTTCCTCAAGAACACCTTCAAGAAATCACTTGATCATAAAATCGTTTACATATTCGGATTCCTCTCGAAGAGCTCTACACATCCATCCCAACAATTTCTTGATTAGAGTAAGTTTTAAACACTCTAATTTTTGGGTTTTCATGTTTTGGTTACATTCTAGGGTAGATATAGTGTCTAGTGCTCAAGTCCTTGTATGTATGCATGATATTATTCGTTAATTTGATCGATTGATGACTTTTTGATTAATCACGAATTTGTTTTGTGTGAGGTCAGAAACTTGAACTTGTTAAATGTATAATATTATGAGATAATCAGAATCCTCTTGAAAAACTAATAAGTTTGGGCTTTGGAATTTCGAATTTTCGTTACCGTATGATCATGTTATGCTTAATTGAAGTTTTAACTCGTTTTATGAATGATCACAAATTTGAATGGTATGCTACTGATATGAACATGATATTTTCAGTTTATGGTATGTGCATAAATGTATTCCTCTTGAAAAATTATTAACTTTTCATTAAGATATCATGTGATTTCGATTTCTAGATCAAAAGTTGTGATTAATTGATTTCGGGTAAAAAAATTCGTATTTGAAACTGAGATTCTGGAAAAGTTGAGTTTATAATCTGATCATGGCATGATGATATTTGAAATGAGCTTGAAAAATTATTAACTTTTCGTTTAGATATCATATGTTTTTGATTTATAGAAGTTAAGTTATGAACGATTTAAGTTATGTTTTTATATGTTGTTTATGAACGTTTTTGACATGGTTAATGACTTGTAGCTGCTAATATGAGTTCATAGGGTTGTTGGACTTGAAAAACGACTGATACTAGACTCAATAATTGGGTCGATTCGAATTTTCTTTAGACTTTTACGCTCGTTCAAAGTTTGGTACATTTTAATAAAAATGCTGTTTGAATTCTGAAAACTGCACGAACCACTGTTAACGTTTTCTGTAACTGGGTCTGATCTGAGTCGAACCAGGTTATGGGAATTTTTCTGTAGATTCTTCACTTAAAAATGCCGCATCTCCAATTGGCGGTGACTGATTTGGAGTTGCGATGATTTTTCTAAAATTCACAGAAGTTGATGCTGTAACTACGTTTTTAAACTTGTATTTTTGCAAATGTTTCGGGTTATAAAAATAATGACCAATACTTGAGACTTGAGACTTTTTGTTTGAACTTAATACACTTATATTAACTATTTCATATAGTGTGGAGTGTTCTAAAGTGGTAATTTTGTATATATATAAACCATGTAATTTAAATCGCCGGTTTGGACATTTGACCCGTTTAAGCAAAAAAGTGTCAAAATGGGTAACGGGCACCGTGGACACGTTCGATATATTAATTTAAGTAAGTTTGAAGATTGTAATGTTTTAAAAATGAGTTTTTCCATGTTTTGGTCAAAATGGGTATTTATGACCCATTTGGGTTATACGCGCCTACTTTGATCCATATACGAAATTTTGAGAAACAAAGGTATCTAACACGTCTAAAATATCATTTTGGACTTGTGACATGATTTTTACATGCTCATGTATTATGGTTTAGAATTTGAGGTGTCAATGGAAAATTTTTAGTATTTTAACAAAAGTGTCAAAATGACTCTCGGGCCTACTTTGAGGGCTCGTAAGTTGAAATCGGTTAAGTTTAGATAAAAACTATCATTTGGTATTGAAAGTCTTTATGACAAGCTTTAAAACGGTATATTATATGTATTATTTTGTTGAGGATAAACGGGTTAAAAACAAGCGTGAAAATGGGCAGTCGTTGCTGATTTTGAACTCTCAACAGCAAGTTTTATCAGCTTTTTATGTTTCAAGAGGCTGTTTTCGCAAGGCTGTAACTTTTCAACCGTAACTCCGTTTTTGTCAAATAAACTAGCTATAGAAAGGTGGGATGATATACGTTCCAATGGTCATGACCAAAGGTACTATATCGAAATTGGTGGGACACGAAATCAGCTGCAAAATACCTAAAAATACATATATGTAAATCATATATTTTTTTATATATGAAAATGAATTACGTAAGTTTGACCTATGTTTGACTATTTGACCAACTTGACTAATATTATGAGATTGTTGACTTGTGTTGACTGTGTTTGACTTGCGATTGACTTACATTTGACTTACTTTGACTTTTGTTGACTTTTGTTGACTTTTGCTAATTTTTGCTAAATTTATGAGTCGGACTTGAGCAATAGGACTATACGAACCCTATGGACCGACCTAGCTTATTAGAAACTTATTGACCAACATATGTTCTCTAGGTTGAGGTCTACGGTTACTTGCATTCCGATATTCGGTCACATATATGTGATTTATTTCTGAAGTTGTCAGGTGAGTTTCATTTGCTCCCTTTTTAATTGCTTTTGCAATCTATATTTTTGGGCTGAGAATACATGCACCTTATTTTAAACGCAATGGATACAAGTATATACTAAATTCTACACCGAGTTTGAACCGAAAATCCCCTAGCTTTGGTAACTAGTAACTGCCAGTTATAAGAACTGGTGGGCGCGAATAGTTGTATATGGATCCATAGGGCTTGACATCCCCGTCTGTTCCAGGTATAGATACCCTAGCCGGAACTATAAAACAGACGTATGCTATTTGAGTTTAGTACACGTTAGATTGCGTGTATTGTACATGTTGGTTGCATGTATGTTAAAACAGGGGTACTTATTATATATACGTTAAGTTTAGTTACCAGGGTGCTCAATTTCGTAGAATATTTTGATAAACGTTTTGGATGAAACAACTGAAATCTTGTGGTCCACCTTTATATACAGATTATGCGCAATATTAAAACTATGAACTCACCAACCTTTGTGTTGACACTTTTAAGCATGTTTATTCTCAGGTCCCTAGAAGTCTTCCGCTGTTTGCTTATACGTTATACAAGCTATGTGCATGGAGTCATACATGCTTTATTAGAGAAAATTTTGCATTCACAAAATCATCACCATGTATCTTATTTTGACTGCATTGTCAACGGATGTATTATTGTAAACTATTATTTACGGTGAGTGTCTATATGTAGAAATCATCAGATGTCGAAAACCTTGGATTTAGATATTCATTTATGGTGTGCCTTTTCAAAAGAATGCAATGTTTACAAAACGTATCATATAGAGGTCAATACCTCGCAATGAAACCGGTGAATAACGTACTGCGTCAATAGCGATTTTGGCGGGTCGTTACATCAATTGTCTATATGAAACCTATTTCAATTAATCAAGTCTTAACAAGTTTGATTGCTTAACATGTTAGAAACACTTAATCATGTAAATATCAATTTCATTTAATATATATAAACATGGAAAAGTTTGGGTCACTACATTCTCAGTCCCAAAAATATATATTGCAAAAGCATTTAAAAAGGGAGCAAATGAAACTCACAATACTGTATTTCGCAGTAAAAATACATATGACATTATTGAACAAGTGCAAGGTTGGCCTCGAATTCACGAACCTATATTAATTATATATATTTATATGTCGATCAATATTTGTCTAACAATTTAGGTCAAGTCATAGTGTATCACAATCCTAATGATCGAGACTAATATGCAAAAGTTAACAAAAGTCATTTTGACCAAAATGACTTCCAAAATTTATACATGATTATTATATAATTTAAATATAGTCATTTTATATATTTAAATATTTTTAAAAGATTTTATTAGAGTAAATAATATAATTCATTTAATAATAATTACAATTTATATTAAAATTTATATAACAAAAATATACTTTTATATATCTTAAGTAATAAAATTTATAAAGTTCATTTAATATTATAAAATAATATGATAGGTAGTATCAATGTAATTATATTACACGTAGTAAAATATGTTTGTATCACATATTTATTTGATATCGATAATAACAATAGTACGTAAAAATTGTATTATTTTGTAATAATAATTATTATTATTCTACTAATAATAATATCAATATTTATATTTACTAAAAATGATATTATGATAAAATGATAATTTTTATTAAAATGATAATAATAATAATGATATTTTATATTAACAATGATATTCCTATAAATAATAATTTTTGTAAAAATTATAGTTTTAATATTAATAATACCTTTAATAATAATATTGATAAAAATAATGAAAACGATATTTTTATCTAAATCAATACCTTTCAATATTTTAATTTCATCTTGATACTTATACTCATTATTTCCTAATCGATTCGTTTAATAGCCTTTATTCGTCTTTTATATCGTGTTTATATTAATGATAATAATAGTAATCATAATAATTAGGTGTTACTAATATTAATTTTAATTATAATAATAATACTAATAATAATAATTATTATGATATGATAATACTAATAACTATTTTAATGATAATAATAATAATAATACTAATTATAACTTTAACGATAATAACGATAGTAAAAATAACAATTTTTAATGATAATACCCTTTATTGATAATGATAATAATAATATAATAATAATAATAATAATAATAATTATAATAATTATAATAATAATAATAATAATAATAATAATAATAATAATAATAATAATAATAATAATAATAATAATAATAATAATAATAATAATAATAATAATAATAATAATAATAATTAGATAAAAACTATAACGACGATAATAACGACGATAATAATAATCATTTTTAATAATAACACAAAAATTCAATTGATTATAACTTCTAATCCGTTCATCGAAACCATTCGATATCTAAATGAAAAGTTCTTAATTTTTCGCTAGCTTTCCAACGACATGCATATCTTATACCTTATCTCAACCGCATATGTAACCAGTTCATAATCTATCGTCAACTATTTAACGAAAATATTAAATATACAAGCATGCATAATCCTATATACTCGAGCACTAGTCAGGGATACACTATTAATATATAAAAGTTGAGTTATGAGCGCTCACGTATCAATATTGAGATTCAATATTGCAGGAAAGGTACGTAGACGCAACGAAGATGATAAATACTAAATTGAACTCACGAGCTTACCCCCAAGCATTACCCATAATCTCCATAGCAATAACCCATATTATCCTTAGCTCTATCCCGCTCGTAAAACCCGTTTTGAAATAACTCGCTCATGACTTCGTCGTAGTATTTTATGTATAATGCTAATAATAATACTACTAAATACGATTAATAATAACAATATTAATCTTAATAATAATAATAATATAAATAAAATAAATATATACTACGGAGTAATAATATAGATAGAGAGATTGAATTGAGCGCATAATGGATCGAGCTTTATAGCCCCCGACTGGAGACCCACAGCTCCGCGATCGTGGAGCTTTTCAAGCATAAACCTCCGCGATTACGGAGGTTCCTGTTTCCAGCTCATATACACGATCAAAAAGGCTGCCGACAGTTTTATATATTTATTTAATATATTTATTTAATTTATATAATTAATTATATATTATATTATATTTACGCGCATAGTTAAATTTTAAATTTAGCTCCAATGACTCGTACGTTGTCACTTGACTTATGTCTCGCTTCCGGTTTCTTGAACGCATTTACGTTACGCGACGTGTACCTTCATCAATAATTAGACTTAATCATCTAAATACTATATTACCCAAAGTACAACCTTTGTATTTGAGTGTCGTGGTCATTTGCTTCCATAAATTAAAGTCTCGTTGTTTATTCAAATATATTATTTTAAATCATCCGTTAAATATTATATTTTGTCACTTGTAAAAAATATATATATATCCTTTTAAAAAAATATATATAAATTTGTTCACATTGAAATATGTGATAATACAATATTTAGTTTTTCAAAACTAGTTATATTTTTAAAGTTTATTTTGGAATCATTTAGATAGTAGAAAACTATTATATCAAATCACGTTTACATTTTTGAAACACTTTATATATTTGAAATTTATAATATAAACTTTACTTAAATTCTTCAAAAGTCATATACAAATTATTTTATAAAACGTCCTAATTAAAAGGTTAATATTGTTATAATATAAACTTTGTTTTCTAAAACTAAATATATAAAATAATCATTTTATTAAAAGGTTAAAATAGTAGAAGTTGTTATATCTTAAAACGTTTTAGAAAAGTAAGATTAAATATACTTTTAATAGATTTCAAGTTTTTAACGTTCGTTGGTGCAATGTGATATAAAGTCTAAAGGTTAGATAAACGTACGAAATCATCTTAATGTAAAATGTCGATACCCAATGTCTAAGTTATTTACATTCCACATTCCAACTTTAAGATGAAGGTTAAAATAGTTATCTTATTAAAATCATGAGAAAAATGTTGTAAAGTATGAATTGAAAATCAAATAGGAATCTTCATTAACTCTTGTCTATTTCCCGTTAATTGACTCTTTGTTCTTATTTGTAAAATCACTTTACCATTTTCCGAATATGGTTGAAAAGGAAAGGTTTCCTACATCAAAGTGGACCTCTCTCAATAGAGACTCGTAATCATACAATGTATCTGATAATTCAATCATTTGATATTATCTTTTAATTCCGTCAATAATTATTTTAAATATATTTTGAAACAAATACGTTCATGTAAAGTATTATACGTCTAATACTTTGTTAACGTTTTCAAGTTATAATATATGCACATATACATATATAATCATATCCGTTCATATAATGGTTCGTGAATCATTGGAGTTTGGTCGAGGTTAAATGAATGTATGAACACAGTTTAAAATTCTTGAGATTTAAGTTAACAAACTTTGTTTATCGTGTCGAAATGATATAAAGATAAAGTTTAAATTTGGTCAGAAATTTCCGGGTTGTCACAACTTATAAATCAGTTCATTACACATGATGCTACGAAATAAACCATTCAATCTTCCTTCACTCTCAAACATCAAATTACAACTGCATATAATCGTTTATGTTTGCTGAATAACTGATATTTTTATTTTATTCAGCCGTTTACCCTGTTCCATATTTAAATTGCAAAAACCTCGAATTCAAATAAATTTGCAAAAAATAATAATGCAGATATGTTAGGATTTATACGTTTAAACTATCTGCAAGGTTTGAATGTCTAAATTTATATATTGAATTCAAATTTCTGAGTCAAAGTTTCATTTTAAAAAGTCAACAGGTTGTTCTTCAAGCAAATTCAAATTCCCTGTTAAAATTTAACTTTAATTACTGATTTCAATAGTTTATAGGGATGATTTAGCAACTATTTCATGTTATAATCATAACCTAATTGTGTCCAAATATTAAAATCAGATTTTGAGTTCATAAAATAATTTAACGTTGTTCTGTAATTATTTTTTTTCTCTTCTTTCTTTTATCTGTTTAACTGATTAAAGAATATAATATATATCATTTATATATCAATTGAAAGTCTTAAAACAAATTTAATGAGTTGTTAATTAAACGTCTGTCGAATTGGAATTGAGAAGAAGGAAGAAGAAGATGGAGTGATAAATAATACGGTTTATATATTTTTCAAATCTAGTACTAATCAGAAAATGAGTAGCAGACGAGTGGTCATGGGTGTTTTGTAAAACCGAGAGGTCTCGGATTCGAGTCCCGTTTGGAGCATTTTTTAGAAGGGTATACACTTTATTCTAATTTCCATTATTATTATTATTATTATTATTATTATTATTATTATTATTATTATTATTATTATTATTATTATTATTATTATTATTATTATTATTATTATTATTATTATTATTATTATTTTTGTTATTATTATTGTTATTATTATTATTATAATTATTATTATTATTATTAGTTAGTGTTATTATTATTATGATAATGATAATTTTGTTATCACCCTTAATATATATAAGTATCATTATCATTAACCAAATTAAGAATATTATCATTATCGTTATTATTAGTATATGTATTATAAATTTATAATTAGGATTATTATCATTATTTTTATTACTAATATTATTATCCTTACTAGTAAAATCATTAAGTAGTATTATTATTAATATTATCATTAATAATAAAAATATTATTATTATTATTATTATTATTATTATTATTATTATTATTATTATTATTATTATCATCATCATTAAGTATTATGTATTTTTATCAAAAGTATTATTTTCATCATTATTATTATCAAACTTTTCATTTCATTTAAAAACTACTGTCATTATCATTATTATTAAGATTATTATTAACACTAAGCATTATTTGTATTATTTTGATATGAAGATATATTAGAATATTAGGAAGAGTGTTATGAATTAAAAATATTTTAATTAAGTTATGAATTAAACATGATATAATTAAAATTAAGTAAAGATTATGATTTAAAAAGTATTATTATAAACATTATTTCAAAACTTCGAATATGAAAAATATTTGTTTGCAATAAATAATATTAAGTAATATGTATGAAATTATGGATTTAAAATTATGGACAAGATTATGATTTAAGTAAGTTATTGATTATTATTATCATTATCATCAATATTATTACCAACACTATCATTAATAAAAATTAGTATTATCATTATTATTATTATCATTTTATTTATTACAAGTATCATTATTATGATTATTATTAAAATAACTATTAATTATATAAAATCATATTTAATACATATAACCTAACTCTATTATTATATTATTAGTCACTCAAGGTATATAAAATAAATATATTTAAGTTATTAATGGAACATAAAATTTATTAAAATAACAGTTATATCACTAAAAATAATATATATATATTTGTTCAATTACAAGTACATGTATTAATATATATATATATAAGAATGATATAGGTTCATGAATTCAAGGCCAACCCTGCATTGTTCAATGTCGTCATATGTATTTTTACTACAAAATACAGTATTGTGAGTTTCATTACTCCTTTTTTATATATATTTTTGGGATTGAGAATACTTGCACTGATTTTATTAATGTTTTACGAAATAGACACAAGTGATCAAAAACTATATTATATGGATGGATTATGAATATTGAATATCACCCCTTTTTAGCTTGGTAACCTAATAATTAAGAAACGGGTATGGCCCTTAATTGACGCGAATCCTAAAGATAGATCTATGGACCTCGACAAGTCCCATCCGGGGTACGGATGCTTTAGTACTTCGAGATTATTATTATTATACAGACGAGAGGTTCTGTTTGGTGATATTCTATGAATTAAAGTTAAGTCGTTTATCAAGCGTTCACCATATGAATTGTTTTTAATTCGCGGGTTACGCGTGTTATTATGTACTCGGGTTACGTGTACAATTAAATATCTGAAATCTTGTGGTCTATTAAAATAATGAAAATGAATGATTATGATAAACTAATGAACTCACCAACCTTTTGGTTGACACTTGAAAGCATGTTTATTCTCAGGTATGAAAGAAATCTTCCGCTGTGCATTTGCTCATTTTAGAGATATTACGTGGAGTCATTCATGACATATTTCAAAAGACGTTGCATTCGAGTCGTTGAGTTCATCAAGATTATTATTAAGTCAATTATAGTTGGATATATTATGAAATGGTATGCATGCTGTCAACTTTCGATGTAATGAAAGTTTGTCTTTTTAAAAACGAATGCAATGTTTGTAAAATGTATCAAATAGAGGTCAAGTACCTCGCGATGTAACCAAATGTAATGTATTCATCCAAATATATTAGGATGGGTTGTTAAATTTTCCAACTTGTAACCACCGAAATATGAAAATTTTGTTTGCCAAAATTTTACTCACACTATTTTACTATGCGATCCCCTCGAAGTTTATAAAAATAAATTTATTTTATTTCCATTTGTACAAATTTTAGAAATCATATATATAATAAAGTAAATAATTACTTATTTTTGACTAGTGCATATGAAATTTTACTTTCACTTTTACAAATCAATTTTTTATTCAAAAGATATTTTACTTAGAATAGTACATGTTGTACATAACACTAGTTTACTAAGAACTTCGTTTATTTTCTTACATTGTCACCTTAAACGATTTTTATAAAATTTTCGTTGCTTGTTATATAAAATTTTTGTGTTATTTGTATCCATGTCATCATGAAGAATTTACAACCATCAAAATCGAGAGATTCATGTGTGTGTGTATGTGTGTAACGACCCTACTTTTTCCGTTATCTTTTACCGTTAATTATTTAACGACCGTTAACTGTTATTCGTGCCACGTCATTTCTATGACCTATATTATTATTTTTGTAATAATATATTAATTATTATGTGTTAAATGAATATTTGTATTCATATTTTAAATCGTACGTTTCTACGTGTCGCGGATTTCTGTCCGGCGAATCTTTTCGGTTTTCAAACCAACGGTCGCGTTTTTTGGGATATTTAAATCCTAATTATTTTAAATATGATATTTTAAGGTCATATAATTATATAGGGTATTTATATTTATTTTTCGTCGCGCGTTTGTTATCTCTCCGAATTTTCAATCGCGTAATCGTGTTTTCGCGTTTCGGGTTTCGTTCGGGCATTCGGGCCACAACTAATCTAGCAAATATCAAAAGTGGGCCATGAGGGGCCCACCCTACCCCCCATTCGGCCGAAACCCCATAGAAGGGGTGGTTTGTGACTAAAATTCATTTATTCCATTTTTTTTTTTTCATTTCAAATTGCTAGTATTTTCTCTCACCCTAAATTAACCTCATTTTATTTTCTCCTCTCTTTCTCCTTTCTTTTGAGCCGCCACCTGCACCACCAATAATCATCATCATCTTTTCATTTCAAGCTTGAAGATTTAGGGCTTTCATCATTTCCGGATTCACCGTATCGAGCTCTACGCGTTAATGTTAATCAATTCTTGATTAGGGTATGAACCCTAACCCTAGCTTTTTGATTTCCCATATATTTTACTGTATTTTGATGTTATTTTAATAGTATGATACTTATATGTTATTGTATTGTTGATTATATGCGTAGAATTGCTCGTTAATTCATGTTTTCGGTTTGATAGAATTGGGGCAGCAGCTTTTTCGTGTGTTTTCTGTACATATAACTGATGTGGATCATAAAATAAAGTATATAAATGAGTTCCTCTCATCAAGACATTAATTTTAGACTCCGGATTCATGTCGTTTCGATTCCCGGAGCCCTAGATACGCTTAATTTGGTTTTTGATTGAAATTGAAAGGTGTTTTTGGCATGAACAAGGTTGGGTCCGACTTTGTGACCATCCTTGGTGTCTTTAGGGTGCCTCATTTGGTTAGGACTGATGGTGAGACGAATATTCATGTTCGGGTCACCTAAATCCGAGCCACGGTTCACCCGTTTTGCCCGAATTACTGTTTTGAGTAAAATGATTTCCCAATTGAAGTCATGGCTGATATGCACGACTTAGGGACTGTTCTTGGAGTGTTCTTGAGTTCATAAATGTGTCGGGTGGTTTGAGTAGGTGAAGTTACATATGTGGCTTGCCCGAAACCGACACCCGGGGCTCAAGATACGACCCGGCGAACTTTTAAACTTTAAAACTTATGGTTAATGATTAAACTTATGATAAAATTTATGGAATTCATTATTAATTAATTACTTAAGATAAAAGAAGTAATTATTATTATTTAAAACATATGATATAAATATTTATTATATCATTTAATTATTAATTATAATTTAATTAACATTTTAATTAAAACTATGATTAGTAATACTTTTATTATTAAAGGAAAATACTTATGATAAGTATTAAATTTAATTTTGAGAAATTATTAAAAGACTTATAATAAATATTAAATAATTATTTAATTATTATAAGACTTAATTATTATTTAATTATGACTTAATTATTAAATACTTATGATTTAATAATTTTAATTAGAAACTTATGATATGATTAATAATTCATTATTAATTAATAACACTTATGATATGATTTAAAATTTATTATAAATTAATAATATTTATATTATGATTGATATTTAATTAATTAATTAAATACTTATGTTATACTAATTATAACATTTCAACTTATATTAACTTTAATAATTCATTTTATTTAATTAAACTTATGTTAAGACATTATTATACACTTTTGACTTTAAATAACATTATAACCTATGTTATTATTATAACTTACACTTTTAAAATTAATGTTGACTATGTTTGACCAAGGTTGACTTTTGAGTTGACTTTCGGTTGACTTTGACTTTCAGTTGACTTCTGTTGACTTTCTAAATAAGGAAACTTTCCTAACTTCAAAACTTTCTAAAAATAGAACTTTCCAAAAATAGAAACTTTCCTAAAATAGAAAACTTTCCAAAAATGGAAACCTGCTAAAAATAGAAACTTTCTAAAAATAGAAAGTGTGTGTCCTTATGCTGTTCCAATCAAACCGATGCTTGCTGAGTAATGTTCTATGCCTACTTGCAACATGTACAATAGCTATCATACTAAGACTTGGCCTAAGTTAGTTATTTATTTCGACCTGCTTTATTTATAGGTCGGCGTTGTGATCTTTCTTGATCACTTTACTTTACGTGCTGTTCGCTTGTTTGTGAGATTTCTTCAGTTGCTATTTAAGGTGAGTTATAGTCCCATTTTTCTATTTTAAATCTTTTGGGATGAGAATACATGCAATTTATTTTATATTTTGGACACATGTGGAAGTTGGTTTAAATTATTCATTGTGAGTTGAACAAAAATATTCCCTAGTCTGGTAACTGTAATCACTGGTTTCTACTGGTGAACGCGAATCCTATGGATAGATCTATCGGGTTTGACAACCCCATTTCGAGCTAGTCGCGCTAGCAATTTATAATCGGAATGTTTAGTACTTCGTATTTTGTTGTAGATACACTTGTTCGGTGTATATTATTTATTGTGTTTGGCAAGGGTAAATAAATGGTTAAGTGGTTACCAGGTGGCTCACGGAAAATGGAATAATGTTTTATTATATGTTTTCTAGCATATAATTTGGTGGTTTAAAAAGGAGTTTTATGTTTTCAAACATAAATTTTTATTGTTTAAATTAAATATTGTTTGCAATATTAAACCTATAATTCACTCAACATTTTTGTTGACAGTTACTCGCATGTTTTATTCTCAGGTTTATGATTGACTGCTTCCGCTGTGCTTAGAGGGTCTGCATATTTATGATGGCAGCTTTTGTTAAACATTAACTTGCATTCTATTTTGTTACATTAAAAAGTGGTTGTTTGTTGACTTTATTTTGGTCAACTTTTGGTTAAAGTATTATTGTATAGTTTTTCTAAACTTATACATTTTAGTAGATTTCCTTTATAGGAAATCATTTTTAAATAAAGAATGCAAGGTTGTTTTATTAAATTCATAAAGAGTTTCGATCAAGCTGTGGGACCAAGTGACGGAGCCGTTAAGTGTTTTGACGGAGTCGCCACAGTTGGTATCAGAGCTCTGGTTGTAGGGAATTAGGCTGCATTGATGTCGTTACCCGGGTCAATAGGGTGCATTAGTGAGTCTAGTCTACAGCCCGGCCTATTATATATTATTATATGTGATTATTTGTGTCGTGTTGGTATGTATATTGTTATCATACATACATTTCTATTATGTTCTGAATCCGGGAGGAACTCCCATTCCGATTTAAACGTATTCTCCGACTCATGCGAGTTCATCTTTTAAAGGAACACCTCGGTTAGTGAAACCGAGGGGGTGTCATTCTTGACTTCTGGAATTCTCGACATTTCTATGTCATAATTAGTGTTTATTGATATAACGTTTAAGTTACATTACGTGTTCTAGAATTCTCGGCATTTCTATGTCATCTATTATGGTTATAACGTTTGAGTTATATTACGCAAGATGTCATTCTTGACTTCTAAATGCTCGGCATTTCAATGTCAGCTATTATGTTTAGGTATATAACATTTTTGTTATATTAAGTGCATTTGTGCCGTTGTGCCTATGTGCTTTGGTTGTTGAAACGGAAAACGTCATTCTTACTTTTAGAGATTCTTGGTACTTCGAAGACATTTTTATGTCATCGTTACTCCTATTCATTACTTTCGATGTCTTTGTCTCTTGTGCTATCCTTAGCACATTGTTAAGAAATTGTTTTAGGGAAATTGTGTTGAAATTCGAGGTTGACCACGTGTCCTGACCTTATGTAGTGATATTGGAATGGAACTATGAGTTAGTGAAATATAATGGCGTCAGGCCAACGTGATTATATTACTTTAATTCATAAAAAGTCCCAATATTGTGACATGAGGAATAGAAAGCGAGTCAAAGAAAATTTGTACACCACTCATTCGGAAATTCTAACGTTATTACATGAGTAAGGAAGATACTCATTATCTTATTTGTTGATATGCGAGAGACTCATCTTAACCGAACTACCTACCCCATGTTTTATCATTTATAACTCGCTTGTTAGTGACAGCTTCGCACGTGAATAGTTTTGACCCAAGGACTTGTGTTCTGATAAAAGTCAAAACAATATTTAACTCGTTGTTTTCATGACCTCGTAGCATTTATTGATTAGATGTCGCAAGACGATTCAAGTCCTTCACCCGAACTACAACGATCTTACTTCAACTCGTAACCTCTGTAATGCGGATACCCTGCTTTTCATAAAAAAAAAAAAATTTACACATTTGTGTAAATGGGCGGTTCTCACGAGATTTATGGGCGAATAGAAGTAATGAAATATTTTGTCATGTATACAATTTATAAAATCATATATGTACGTATGAATTCAAATGGACTAATTTACCCTTACCTATTTTGGCTATTATACACTAAATTATACCTTCAAAATTATTTTAAAAACCACTCTTGTTGAGTTGTTTAGTTAACTCAAATTGATTTACGTAAAATGGTACACGTTGTACATACTTCTAAATTTACTAAGAGCTTCGTTCCATTTATGGGGTTACATCAGACGTTTCAAGCTTTTTCAAAACTCCTTTGATTGATTACATTAGAATTTTCGCATTACTCTACCGAGTGTTTGGATCACAGTTCTCCTCATCCTCCGTTTAAGGATGAAACTTACCATTAAGTTCATTGATAGAAACTCATACACCACTTTGGGGGCCGGCTTTGTAAATTTGTTGGAGAGTCTTTGCGCTCATTAGATTTTATCTCTTATGGTTGGACATGGCCGAAACGCGGACCGATAAATCAATTTTCTGGGGTACCCTCGATGGTCACCTTATTGTAGAAAAGGCGCTAGGTGGGTTTCTACCCCAACTGTTGTTATAATGGGTATCATGGATATATATTACTCTAGACCGTTTGAGGAGTTTCTACTCTCAATTTTCGCTGTCAACCGCAACACCCTCGTAAACATCAATCCTAGGATTCGATACTTTGAGGTACACGAAATTATTTTTGGAGATTCATCTCACCTGGAGGCGACCATTCTTTATAACCCATGATTCGCGTTCTTTTCATCCGCACATAAATTTAAGAATATGGATTAATCCTAGACTTCCTCGCTCATTGTACAAGGAAGTTCACTCTCGTTGAATTATCACACCTTTCATACGTCTTCCTTTCGGAAATATAATGAAAATTTACTTTGGAGTCCATGATCCTCGTTAACTCCTTTGAGAGAATTGCCTTAAATATCTATGCCACCGATGTGACTACTCCATATTTATTTCTTCCTTCATTATTGCAACTTTATTTCATCCGGCCCAGTTCGTCCCCTTGGGGAGCTCCCGTTTTGTTCGTTGAGAAGAAAGATGGTTCATTTCGTTTGTGTATTGATTATCGTGAATTGAACGAGCTTACTGTTAAAAACCGTTACCCTCTTCCGAGAATTGATGATCTGTTCGATCAATTTCAAGGTTCGTCCGTTTACTCTAAGATTGATCTTCGTTCCGGTTATCACCAATTACGCGTTAAAGAAACTGATATTCTGAAAACCGCTTTCTGTACCCGTTATAGTCACTTTGAATTTCTTGTTATGCCGTTCAGATTGACAAATGCACCTGTTGTGTTCATGGACCTCATGAACCGTGTGTGTAGACCCTATCTGGACAAATTCGTTACTGTTTTCATCGACCACATCCTTATTTATTCTAAGAGTGATGAAGAACACGAAGAATATTTGAAGTTGGTGCTTGATTTATTGAGAAAAGAAGAGTTGTACGCTAAGTTCTCTAAGTGTAATTTCTGATTAAGAGAAGTTCAATTCCTTGGATATATTGTTAGTAAACAAGGAATACTAGTTGATCCCGCCAAGATTGAGGCAATTGAAAAGTGGGAAATTCCGAAAACTCCTACTCAGATTCGCCAGTTTCTAGGATTAGCAGGCTATTATAGAAGGTTCATTCAAGATTTTTCACGAGTAGCGAAACCTCTGACTGCTTTAACGCATAAGGGGAAGAAGTACGAGTGGAAGAGTGAACAAGAGTCTGCTTTCCAAACTCTGAAGAAGAAGTTAACATCTGCACCGATATTATCACTACCTGAGGGTAATGATGATTTTGTTATCTATTGTGATGCTTCGTGTCAAGACTTTAGTTGTGTTTTGATGCAACGAAAGAAAGTTATTGCGTACGCGTCACGTCAGTTGAAGATTCACGAGCAGAATTACGTAACCCGTGATTTAGAGTTGAGAGCTGTTGTGTTTGCGCTTAAGATTTGCAGACATTATCTATATGGGGTCAAAGGTACATTGTACACTGATCACAAAAGTCTTCAACATATTCTTGATCAGAAACAGTTAAATATGAGGCAACGAAGATGGGTTGAGACGTTAAATGATTATGATTGCGAACTTTTATATCATCCGGGAAAGGCCAATGATGTGGCTGATGCATTAAGTCGTAAAGAAAGGGCTGAACCTCGCAGGTTTAGGGCCTTGAATATGACAATTCAAACAAACCTCGCTAGGCAGATCCTTGAGGCACAATAAGAAGCCTTGAAGGAGGAAAATTTTGTAACGGGAAGGTCCGAGGCTTGAGTAAACAGTTAGAGGTACAAACCGATGGTACTCGGTATTTTGCGGGATGCCTTTGGGTTCCGAAGTTTGGTGATCTACGAAAACTTGTTTTAGATGAGGCTCATAAGTCTAGGTACTCTATTCATCCTGGTTCAGGAAAGATGTATCATGATCTTAAGGAGCTGTATTGGTGGCCTAATTTGAAAGCTGATGTGGCTACGTATGTGGCTAAGTGTTTGACCTGCGCTAAGGTTAAAGCTGAACATCAGAAACCGTCTGGACTTTTGGTGCAACCTGAAATTCCCGAGTGGAAGTGGGAAGGTATTAAGATGGAATTTATTACGAAGTTACCAGGAGTTGTGGGTGGTTATGATACTATTTGGGTGATTGTTACCGACTCGCTAAGTCAACTCTTTTCTTGCCAATTAAGGAAACATATTCAATGAAGAAGTTTACTCGTTTGTATTTGAAGGAGATTATTTCGAGACATGATGTTCCCGTATCGATTATGTTGGACTGGGGCAGTCCTAACAAGGTGCTCTAGGAACTAAATTGGATATGAGCACCGCTTATCATCCACAGACGGATGGTCAGAGTGAAAGGACCATTCAAACATAGAAAACATGTTAAGAGCGTGTGTTATTGATTTTGGAAATGGGTGGGATAAATATTTGTCGCTGGATGAGTTTTCTTATAACAGCAGTTATCATGCAAGTATTAAAGCCGCACCATTTGAAGCTCTGTATGGTAGAAAGTGTAGGTCTCCTGTCTGTTGGAATGAGGTTGGGGATGCTCAACTCACATGACCAGAGATCATTCACGAGACTACCTAGAAGATTGCACAGATTAAGGAAAGATTGAGAATCGCCAGAAGTTGGCAAAAGAGCTATGCCAATAAAAGAAGAAACGATATTGAATTTCAGGTCGGTGATCGTGTTATGTTGAAAGTTTCACCTTGGAAGGGTGTGGTACGTTTTGGTAAAAGGGGAAAGTTGAATCCTCATTTTGTTGAACCTTTTGGGATTATTGAGAGAGTTGGACCAGTGGCTTATCGTTTGAAATTGCCACAAGAACTCAGTGCTATTCGTGACGTTTTTCATGTATCGAATTTAAAGAAGTGTTTGGCCGAGGCCAATGAAACTATTCTTTTTAATGAACTTCTTGTTGATAAACAACTCCATTTTATTGAGGAACCTGTCGAGATTATGGATCGAGAGGTTAAGACTCTTAAGCAGAGTAGAATTCCTATTGTTCGAGTTAGATGGAACACCGGACGCGGTCCCGAGTTCACTTGGGAGCGTGAAGGTCAGATGAAGCAGAAGTAACCGCATTTGTTCCCAGATGCCGAGGAAACCCCTGCACCTGCTTAAATTTCGGGACGAAATTTCCGTAACGGGAAGGTACTGTAACGACCCTACTTTTTCCGTTATCTTTTACCGTTAATTATTTAACGACCGTTAACTGTTATTCGTGCCACGTCATTTCTATGACCTATATTATTATTTTTGTAATAATATATTAATTATTATGTGTTAAATGAATATTTGTATTCATATTTTAAATCGTACGTTTCTACGTGTCGCGGATTTCTGTCCGGCGAATCTTTTCGGTTTTCAAACCAACGGTCGCGTTTTTTGGGATATTTAAATCCTAATTATTTTAAATATGATATTTTAAGGTCATATAATTATATAGGGTATTTATATTTATTTTTCGTCGCGCGTTTGTTATCTCTCCGAATTTTCAATCGCGTAATCGTGTTTTCGCGTTTCGGGTTTCGTTCGGGCATTCGGGCCACAACTAATCTAGAAAATATCAAAAGTGGGCCATGAGGGGCCCACCCTACCCCCCATTCGGCCGAAACCCCATAGAAGGGGTGGTTTGTGACTAAAATTCATTTATTCCATTTTTTTTTTTTTTCATTTCAAATTGCTAGTATTTTCTCTCACCCTAAATTAACCTCATTTTATTTTCTCCTCTCTTTCTCCTTTCTTTTGAGCCGCCACCTGCACCACCAATAATCATCATCATCTTTTCATTTCAAGCTTGAAGATTTAGGGCTTTCATCATTTCCGGATTCACCGTATCGAGCTCTACGCGTTAATGTTAATCAATTCTTGATTAGGGTATGAACCCTAACCCTAGCTTTTTGATTTCCCATATATTTTACTGTATTTTGATGTTATTTTAATAGTATGATACTTATATGTTATTGTATTGTTGATTATATGCGTAGAATTGCTCGTTAATTCATGTTTTCGGTTTGATAGAATTGGGGCAGCAGCTTTTTCGTGTGTTTTCTGTACATATAACTGATGTGGATCATAAAATAAAGTATATAAATGAGTTCCTCTCATCAAGACATTAATTTTAGACTCCGGATTCATGTCGTTTCGATTCCCGGAGCCCTAGATACGCTTAATTTGGTTTTTGATTGAAATTGAAAGGTGTTTTTGGCATGAACAAGGTTGGGTCCGACTTTGTGACCATCCTTGGTGTCTTTAGGGTGCCTCATTTGGTTAGGACTGATGGTGAGACGAATATTCATGTTCGGGTCACCTAAATCCGAGCCACGGTTCACCCGTTTTGCCCGAATTACTGTTTTGAGTAAAATGATTTCCCAATTGAAGTCATGGCTGATATGCACGACTTAGGGACTGTTCTTGGAGTGTTCTTGAGTTCATAAATGTGTCGGGTGGTTTGAGTAGGTGAAGTTACATATGTGGCCTGCCCGAAACCGACACCCGGGGCTCAAGATACGACCCGGCGAACTTTTAAACTTTAAAACTTATGGTTAATGATTAAACTTATGATAAAATTTATGGAATTCATTATTAATTAATTACTTAAGATAAAAGAAGTAATTATTATTATTTAAAACATATGATATAAATATTTATTATATCATTTAATTATTAATTATAATTTAATTAACATTTTAATTAAACCTATGATTAGTAATACTTTTATTATTAAAGGAAAATACTTATGATAAGTATTAAATTTAATTTTGAGAAATTATTAAAAGACTTATAATAAATATTAAATAATTATTTAATTATTATAAGACTTAATTATTATTTAATTATGACTTAATTATTAAATACTTATGATTTAATAATTTTAATTAGAAACTTATGATATGATTAATAATTCATTATTAATTAATAACACTTATGATATGATTTAAAATTTATTATAAATTAATAATATTTATATTATGATTGATATTTAATTAATTAATTAAATACTTATGTTATACTAATTATAACATTTCAACTTATATTAACTTTAATAATTCATTTTATTTAATTAAACTTATGTTAAGACATTATTATACACTTTTGACTTTAAATAACATTATAACCTATGTTATTATTATAACTTACACTTTTAAAATTAATGTTGACTATGTTTGACCAAGGTTGACTTTTGAGTTGACTTTCGGTTGACTTTGACTTTCAGTTGACTTCTGTTGACTTTCTAAATAAGGAAACTTTCCTAACTTCAAAACTTTCTAAAAATAGAACTTTCCAAAAATAGAAACTTTCCTAAAATAGAAAACTTTCCAAAAATGGAAACCTGCTAAAAATAGAAACTTTCTAAAAATAGAAAGTGTGTGTCCTTATGCTGTTCCAATCAAACCGATGCTTGCTGAGTAATGTTCTATGCCTACTTGCAACATGTACAATAGCTATCATACTAAGACTTGGCCTAAGTTAGTTATTTATTTCGACCTGCTTTATTTATAGGTCGGCGTTGTGATCTTTCTTGATCACTTTACTTTACGTGCTGTTCGCTTGTTTGTGAGATTTCTTCAGTTGCTATTTAAGGTGAGTTATAGTCCCATTTTTCTATTTTAAATCTTTTGGGATGAGAATACATGCAATTTATTTTATATTTTGGACACATGTGGAAGTTGGTTTAAATTATTCATTGTGAGTTGAACAAAAATATTCCCTAGTCTGGTAACTGTAATCACTGGTTTCTACTGGTGAACGCGAATCCTATGGATAGATCTATCGGGTTTGACAACCCCATTTCGAGCTAGTCGCGCTAGCAATTTATAATCGGAATGTTTAGTACTTCGTATTTTGTTGTAGATACACTTGTTCGGTGTATATTATTTATTGTGTTTGGCAAGGGTAAATAAATGGTTAAGTGGTTACCAGGTGGCTCACGGAAAATGGAATAATGTTTTATTATATGTTTTCTAGCATATAATTTGGTGGTTTAAAAAGGAGTTTTATGTTTTCAAACATAAATTTTTATTGTTTAAATTAAATATTGTTTGCAATATTAAACCTATAATTCACTCAACATTTTTGTTGACAGTTACTCGCATGTTTTATTCTCAGGTTTATGATTGACTGCTTCCGCTGTGCTTAGAGGGTCTGCATATTTATGATGGCAGCTTTTGTTAAACATTAACTTGCATTCTATTTTGTTACATTAAAAAGTGGTTGTTTGTTGACTTTATTTTGGTCAACTTTTGGTTAAAGTATTATTGTATAGTTTTTCTAAACTTATACATTTTAGTAGATTTCCTTTATAGGAAATCATTTTTAAATAAAGAATGCAAGGTTGTTTTATTAAATTCATAAAGAGTTTCGATCAAGCTGTGGGACCAAGTGACGGAGCCGTTAAGTGTTTTGACGGAGTCGCCACAATGTGATAAAGGCACTTACTGCCACGTCATGCAGAGCCTTCGGGCATCCACTAACACTTAAACCATTCGAAACTATTGCGTTACCCCAAGGATCTTATTTGCCACACCTGTTAGAACGATGCTCTTTCTTACATAACTCTAAGTCCTGACTTATTCTAGGAGATTCTCATTTAGTAATATTGACACCATCAGTATTCCGACTTTAATATTAGCCATAACCTGCTTGGCTTTTTGCAAAGTCAAGAAGCGATTAACTTCTCGTCCTCATGCTCTATTCTTCATACCTCACTTTTTAGCAACGGCTTCACACGTGAACATTTTTGGCCCAAAGACTTATGTCCTGATAATTATTAAAACTACATTTAATCCATTAGTTTTCATTACCTAGTAACATGTCACCCGATGATTCAAATATTTTTCACTCGATCTTTTTCAACTTGTAACCTCTGAAATGCGAAAAACTATGTTTATCAAAATTTTTACACGTTTATTGTGCGGTCCTCACGAGATTTATGGACAAATGAAAGTAATAAAAAAATTTCTGTCACTTATACGATTTATAAAATCATATATGTATGTATAAAATTAAGTTAATAAATTTACCCTTACTTATTTTGGGTTAGTACATACTAAGTTATACCTTCAAATTATTTAAAAATCGCTCCTTTATTGAGTTGTTTAACTTAAGTCAAATAGTTTTGTGCAAAATGATACACGTTGTACATACTTCTAAATTTACTAGGAACTTCGTTCCATTTATGTTGTCACATCAAACGTTTAAAGGTTTTTCAAAACTTCCTTGGTTGATTTTATTAAAGGTTTTCGTATTAGACTACATCATGTATGGATCACACTTCTTCTCGCCCTCCGTTAGAGATGAAGCTTACTATTAAGATATTTGTTAAAAACTCTTGAGCCACTTTGGATGGAAGATTTATAAAAATTTATTAGGAAGTCTTTGCGCTCGTAAAATATTCCTTTTAAGGTTAGACATGGCAAAAACGAGGGCCGATAAATTAGTTTTCTGAGGTACACTCAGTGGTCACCCCATTGTAGGAAAGGCACTAGGTGGGTTTCTACTCTCAATATTTCACGGCTAATCGCAACCCCCCTCGTAAACATCATCTCTATGAATCAGTAGGTTGAGGTACAAGGAATCGTTTTTGAGATTCTTTTCACTTAGAGTAAACAATTCTTTATGACCAAGGGTTTACGTATCTTCTCATCCGCGCATCCCGTTAAGTATAAGGATAAATTCAGAACAACCCGCTCGAAGAGTCCACTCTCGTTCACTGATTACACCTTTCGTGCGATTTTATTTCGGAAATGTAATATAAAATACCTTAAGAATCTATGAATCTTGTTTTCCTCTTGGTAGGGACTGCTTAAAATGTCTATAACACTGATGTGGTTACTCTATATATTCCTTCCTTTGTTGGTTGCAACTATATGTTGTTCTAGTCGATGTTACCCCTAACTTCAACATGTAACTGAAAGGATATAGTTACATTATGGAACTGTGTTTTCATTCCATCCAAGGATAAGTTCACACGCAGTGTGTTGTGATCACCATTTTTTTCCATTCTATCTGTCAGCTTTGTATTGCGACATAAGCGCTCAATGTTTTAGATGAGTTTAGTAACATTCATGATGTATTTCATGCATCCAGCTTATTGAAGATGCATGTAAGGCTAAAAACATCATCTTTCCTTTTGTGGGTATTTATGCAAATGACATACTCATGTTAACCAGAAACGAAATCAATTTGATGATCTCTTAGTACAAGAGACTTAATTAATGGCATATACCTATTCTTACATTTATACCCCCATGTACCTTTCAAGGTAAATAGTTCACTTCTGAGCCCACGAGTCTCTCGTAACTTTGATACGCTCCTTATTTTTTCAAATTCGGTACCGTTATAGGACACTCCTCAAAATTTCGGGACGAAATTTTCATTAACAGTTGGGTAATGTAACGACTCGACTTTTTCGACTTATACTTTTGTGCTTATTACTTTCACGAAACTGCGTATTTGTGCGTACTGAGTGAGTTTATGCTCTGGGATCTTATTTCATGATAATTACTTTGTTTAACATCTTATAACATGCTACTAAGTGTTTAATCACTTAACTTGATCCCCGAATTCTTTTACGACCGTTGGTGTCACTTGACGTGTGAAACGAGCTATGTACTGAGTACACGTTTAACTTTGGTCATAATTGGAATATTATGACTATGTATTACTAATTGTTATTTTCTTATAACAATTGCTTGGGTTATTGGACGCTTAATTACGCTTAGTAATTTACTAATGCACACTAGTTAGTCTTGTTGGAGTTTTTGCCTTGTTGGACTTTAGCCCACCCTACTCTAACTAATGGACCATTTAATTAGCCCAATTTTTATGGATTAATGACACATTAAGATGTAGGACAAAAACCATTTATAAGAGCCAACATACTAGCATTTTTGTTAACCATTACTACAAATGTTGCATGAGATCCTAACAATAAGCACCACCTTTAGACCACCACTAACCAAAAAGAAAAAAGTTGTCCCCTTGTCCCCCCTAGCTACGGTTTTGGAGACACAAGCATCACCTCCACCACTATAAATACCAAGCCTCATTCACCCATTTCACACTTGATCTCATTCTCATTTTACACACACTTACTCTTTAATTTTCTCTCTAGTCTTTCTCACTCTAAAAATTGTAAGTTTTAAATTTTCTTCTTTTCTTCTTCATAGAATCGACATCATCATCATTTTAATAAGATCAAGCTTTTTAGCTTCTTGATCTTTTTGTATCTTGAAGATTCAAACTTTGATTTGAATCCTTCAAGAACATAAAAGATTCAAGCTTTCTAGCTTTGAATCTTCATTACTTTTGTTGGATCTAAGTTTTCTAACGTATGATCTCTTTTATTTTGTTAAAAGATCAAAACTTGTGTTTATGATCTTCATGAAACTTGAAGATCTAGCCTTTTTCTTCAAGAACATTAAAGATCCAAGCTTTCTAGCTTAAGGTTTCATTATTTTGTTAAAGATCTTAGCTTTTTAGCTTATGGTCTCATTACTATTACTAGATCTTAGCTTTCTAGCTTATGGTCTCATTAATCTTGTAAAGATCCAAGCTTTCTAGCTTAGGGTTTCTTAATACTTGAGGATCTAAGTTATTATTGTAGATCTCACTTGCTTGGAAACTTTTTATGATTTTTATGGTAATAAAAATCAAGTATTCATCATCTCATATGATGAAGATGCATAAACTTGTGTCAAAAGGACAAAGGTTGAAGCTTTATTTTGTTTATGCAATAAAGAGACAACCTTGATGTTCAAAACTTGTAGAATGTTAGCTTTTACTCTTAGTTGTGTGTTGATGGTTGAAACTTGGTCAAAGTGATGCTAAAACATCAAAGAGTTGTACACTTGAAGCTTACACGCATCAAGGATGAGAACCGTGATGAGCATCAAGCACCAAGAAACCCACCGGAGCACATGTTTGCTGTTTTTCGGAGTCTGATCAGACTCCTGGGACTTCTGGAAAATTGATTTTCAGATAGTTCGGTTCGAGAGATGACTTTTCCTTTAGGACTCGTCTAAATCCGATATACGGTTTAGGATTTATAACCTTCCAAAAATCACTACGCCTTTGTAACGAAGTGCTGAAAATTCTGACCTACTCCTGCTTGAGCCGTCGCCACAGTCAAACAACATCGAGTTAGGATCTGAAAATTGGACAGCGGTTAGAGGACTCACATACGAAGCCTTGGCCACTAACCAGGCATCTTTTTGTTTTGTATAGAGGTCATACCAGCTGTCTGAAGTCAGCCTTTTGTTTTGATCTCTATACTTAAGACTTAATGTATTCACTTTTAAACTTTTGGGGACAATATACTGACTTAATGACCTTTGACTTAGGTTGACGACCTTTCGGACCGACTTACTACCTGCATACTTTTCATATCGACTTTTACTGCTTATTCACTGTGAGTTATAGCTTCCCTTTTTACTTTACTATTTTTGGGACTGAGAATACATGCACTTTATGTTTTACATACTAGACACGAGTGCTTAAACCTTATATATATGTGGGTGATATAATGGCACAAATATTCCCCTTAGCACGGTAACGTTTAATCATTGGTTTTTGAACCGGTCAACGCGAATAATAGATACGGATCCATAGGGTTTGACATCCCCACTCGGGCTAGTTGCGCTAGCATTTAACGGGTGTTTAATACTTCGAGAACATACGCCTTCGCCAAGTGTACTTTTATGGGGTAATATTACGTTAAGTTAGTTACCGGGTGCCCACGGATAACCATATATTTTATCTTACTGATTTGAAATACTGACTTAACTTGCTGGTTGAAGCACTGGAATCTCGTGGTCTACATTACATTACTGATTACAAACAAACTATAGCTCACCAACATTCATGTTGACTTTTTAAGCGTGTATTTCTCAGGTGCTTAGACGTTGTTGCTTCTGCTGTTAGACTTGTTGTTATAGTCTTGGTGTTATAGACTTGCTGTTACAGACTCGCTGTGTTAGACTTCCGCTGCATTACTTAGAGATGTATTAATCATGGAACTTTTATTTTGCATTCGCAACTTATGTTATTTTGAGTAATGGCTTTGTAACGACGTTTGTGTCACGTTATCTTTTGTAAAACGCTATCTTTTCATGAATGCAAAATTTGTTTTAAAACAGCATGTAGTATTATACCGTGTAATGGACCTATTGTTGACGATTCGTACATGATGGTTTTGTACGGGGCGTCACATTATTGAATTCTGAAAATTAATACATATGAAAACTGAGACCAGAGGCCTGTATTTATACTGTTTAAGTTCGGTGGCCAAGCCGGCGGCTTCAGTGGGAAGTCGGCGGCTTGCCTTGAGTCGGTGACTCCTTGTGCAAGTTAAACTTAATCCGCAAGCTAAATCTTTTAACCATCATACTCAAGCCGGCGGCTTCAGGCCAGGTCGGCGGCTTCAAAGATTCGCCAGATCTTTCTGATTTTGTCTTGATTTTGCTTCATTTTTTACTTGAACTTGGTCGATAGATTGAGAAACCGTGTCAACCAGGCCGGCGGCTTCCTTTGCCTTTTTCTTGATCAACAAGTTCTTTCAATTTTACATCGATTCTGGAACATTCTGGTGCATTCAGCTCCGAGCAGGCGGATTCCTTGTATCCTTGACGGCGGGTTCATTTAGCCGATTTGCAATTTTCTTTATTTTTGATCCTGTTTAATACATAACTTTGATGAAATCATTAGAAATACTTTTTCTCATTTTTACCCATTTTAGTGTGTTTTGGCATTAAAATGACTCAAAAATATTAAGATAACTCCTCAAAATGTTATTAAAAAGCTGTATAATTTAGGAGTTATCACTTTAGTTGACCACTTTGACCGAGTTGAGTTTTTAGTTGACTTTGGTTGACTTGCTTGGACTAGTTGACTTTTAATTGCTTATTGAGTCAGTTTGAGTACTAGGACTTTGCGTACACTATGGGTTGACATAGTGTGACCTATATATATAACTTAAGGTGACCTATTTGACTAGGTTGCGTTGTTCGGTCGAGATTGTTCGACTACAGTACGATTTTGCTAAAATATTTCAGTGCTTTTGCTAAGGTGAGTCTACAGTCCCTACTACGTTTTACAGGGATGAGATAACATGCTTTTTACAAATGTTTTACATATTAGGCATAAGTAACTAAACGCTATACATATGAGTTCAGATCAAAAATCCCTTAGCTTGATTATATTAATTACTTTATGTAAGCTCGACTTATAGAGACAATACCGTTAGGTTTGACGAACCTCGCCTCAACCTACGAGGTGCTTATTCTGTTGTTATTTGTACACTTGATCTGTGTATGCTTAGAAAGGGTAAAGGGAAGACGTGTAGCGCTTTAGCTATCCGCGGGTTAAAGTTTTATAATCAAGTGCTCATGCTTATGTATAATTTTTACGATGTTTTTCAGAAATTGTAATAACCCGTCAGAATCCACTAACGGTGTATTAACTTCGGTCCCATAGTCTAACGGTTACGCCCTCTATATTAGACATTTCTGAAAAGTATTCACATTAATTATTAAAGCAAAGTCATTTATTAAAGAAAACGTATCTTGAAAGTATTTGACATAAATGTCCATTGTAAATGAACCCAAAAAATCTAAATAAATAAATAGTTTAAATGCGAATATTTGTTCTTGAAATAAAGACGATAAAATATGCTGGACATCGTCCAGTTCTAGCACCAGATAGCATGATAAATTATATATAGCGGAAGCACTACCTCTATGGACCTGAGATAACTCATGCAAAACGTCAACGAAAACGTTAAGTGAATCTACAGGTTTAGTAAAGCATTTCGTAAGTTAGGCCACAAGATTTTCTAGAAAACATCGTAAGAAAAGTATACATTATCATGAGCACTTGATTATAAAACTTTAACCTTTGTGGATAGCTAGGATACACGGCTTCCTTTTTACCCTATCTGAGCATACATCGATCAAGTGTACAAGTACCAATAAAATAAGCACCAGTTATGTTGCGGTGAGGTTTGTCAAACCTAATGGTACCGTCCCTATAAGTCGAGCTTACATAAAGTAACTAATATAATCAAGCTAAGGGATTTCTGATCTGAACTCATATGTATAGTTGTTTAAGAACTTGTGCCTAATATGTAAAACATTTGGAAAAAGCATGTATCTCATCCCTGTAAAAACATAGTAGGGACTGTAGACTCACCTTAGCAAAATGTATTGTAGTCAAACAATCTTGACCGAACAACGCAAACTAACTAATTAGATCATCTTAAGTATACACATATAGGTCATACTATGTCAACCCATAGTGTACGCAAAGTCCTAGTGCACAGACTGACTCAACAATCAAGTAAAAGTCAACTAGTCCAAGCAAGTCAACCAAAGTCAAACCAAAAGTCAACTCGGTCAAAGTGGTCTACTAAAGTCAAACATCTCAGTAGGTCATGCAAACATGTTCAACATGTCAGTTTTGAAACATTTCTCAAAAATATAGAAAATAGATTTTGATGAACGGCCAATTGGAATCATCTCAAAACATCCTAAAATTTTAGGTATAAAATAATCAAAGACATCTCTTTAGCTAATTCATACAGTTTAATCAATCTTTACAGACCTTTCAGTTTTAATCAACAAATAAACACATCAATTAGACGAGCATATATCTCATGGAAAATCACATTTTTACAAGTTGTCATACAAATGAAATACATCAAGTAACATATAAAATAACATATTCTAGAAGATCAAGGTCTCAATCAATTTATAGTTTACTCTACATAATTTTATTCAACTTCGAAAACAGATTCAGCTCACTTAAAAACGCAAATCTTCGTTTTGACATAATGGAAGCATTACAAAAGCTTTTGACGCAAATCTTAAGTCTAACATGCATGATTTTTCACAAGGATTTCAGTAGTACACTTTTAATTAGCCAAATCATAAAGCACATAAGTCAGAAAATTTGTATTACGAGCATAACCTAGTCAAAACTTCGATTAAGCATATCTTGAGCATACGATAACGAAATCACGCAAAATCAAAGTCTAAAATTAATAAATTTTTGATATATATCCATCTAAACATATTACAAGATCAGTTCACATGTCAATTTTATTATATCATTAAAATAAAATTTCATTTTTCATGCAAACAACATCAATCGAGCAATTAAACGATAAACGATAACACAAGACACCATTAATTGAGCACTAGACCTTATTACACTATGTAATTGAACTAAAATCCGAATTAGTAAAATTAGGGTTATGAATTATACCTCAATCGATCAAATAAATTATACTAGCGCGTAGAGAATGATGCGTAGAACAACGTTTGTGTTGAAGGCTTAATCTAATTTTGAGTTTTGATAATGGTGTTGGTGGTGTGGATGTCGATGGCCAAAGGGGAGGGGAAAGAGAGCAAAAGTCGACTAGCACGTGTGGGGAATGAGAGTTCTTTCTCTAATTTTTCCTTTTATATGCCATTAGGCCCTAAATCCCACACTAATGACTCAACAAGCCAAACTTAAGTCCACTAAGAGGATCCATGGGTGTATTCGACCGAATGGCCCTCTAAGGGGTGTCCTGGGCTCAGTTTTGCTAAATTTCTCATAAGCGCGTGGTCCGTTTCGAGTGCCGTTAACCGTACCGGGTCTCCGTAACGTTAACTAATCGTTGAAACGAAATCACCGGGTTTAATTCATTAATTAAATAATAAATTAAATAAGTTTTTTGTAAAGTCAATAATTATTGAAAATAATTATTTTGTCGTTTTTCTGAGTTTCGTAAACTGAAAATTTTCCTAGGCGATTAACTGTTGACGCATTTTCTGTAAGTCCCTAGACATCTATCCTACGTTTGTGATTAGTACTTCAGTTTATGGGTTACCATGATCGCTCGTTGTTATCCTATCTGTGTTTATATGTGGTTACAAGTACTGCAGGAACGCGATAAGGAAGTTTGACTAAATTAGACTCAGTCAGACGTACGAGTGAAGCCTCACTTGTATGGCTGACAAGCTCATACGCACGAGTGTGCTGAGCTAAGCCACAAACCTAATCTGTTTACACATAATCGAGTGAGTGATCAACCGTACATCTAAGTCACTCCACTCGTACGAGTGAGGACTGACTCGCGCGATTGACTCAACAGCAGGGGTATATAAGTGTTCATGTTCTTCATTTTAGGTTAATCCTCTCATTACACACACATCACTCAGATCTGGTAACCTGTCCGATTCTCTCTCAACCCAAATCACTCAAGAAATGAATAATAGCTCTAGGTGTTAATCTAAACACACATCCATTGTTGTGGTTTGACTTAATTAATCCCAAAAAGCATTTCATATTCACTAGAGGGTTTGATTCACTAATTCCACCATTGTGTGAGTTAAATCTGTTGATTTCGAAGTTCCTAGTCATGTTTCATCATTGGTATCAGAGCATAGGTTGTGATTTCAATATCATCCTAGTGATTTTTGGTGATTAAAGAGTTTATTATTTGGGTTTTTGAGTTTAGACTGATTTTAATCAAAAAGGAATCATTTTTATATGTGTAATTGTTATTAGAGAGTGTGTTTATGTTAGTTTAGTGCTAATCCATCTTGTGGATGAAGAAATTGAGGTTTAACATCATTTTCTAGGGTTTTAGAGTGATTTAGGGTATACAGCAGGTCACACGAGTGGGTCAGTGAAAATTCCCTCACTCGCGCGGTTGACCTCACTCGTGAACTCATTCGCATGGTTTAGCATAACCTTAGTTAGGTTAAGTGACGACAGTCTGATCACAAGAGTGATCATACGGTTGACTGTGACACGTACGAGTGATCACATGGTTGATCCTTACTCGCACATTTGAGATTTAGTGTTGATTCATTAGTTGGTTAGGTCATACGTACGATTAAGTTGTGACACGTACGCCTGAGCTAGTGACACGTACATTTAAGGTTTTGACTCGTACGACTGAGATCCTGAACCGCAAGGTTTACCTGTTTTGGTAAGATTGTTAAGATGTTTAATTCAAACGATTATGCGTTAGCTGCACCGTTAGTTCAGAGTATCACGAATATGACTCAATGATTACTCCTTGCTGAGAGTGAATCCGGAAGTGGTACGAAATGTCCTAGGTTAATGAATATGGATAACTATTCTACATGAAAGTCGAGATTTAAGATTTGGTCTGATTTTCAGGACACAAAGCTTTGGAAGTACATTGAAACCGAATTTCAATGGCCACGTTCACCAGTTACAAATGAGTTGTATACGTTACATAATATGCCTTTGGAAGAACGCGAAGAGTATAACTTGGAGAAGAAGATGTACTGTAACTTGACAAGTGCTCTTGATGGTCCGATTTTTCGTCAATTTCTTTGTCATGATAATTCATTCAAGATATGGGAAGCACTTCGTACTTTCAATGAAAGAAATACATCTTACAGAACTAGAAAAGGTTTAGAGTTAAAAGCTGAGTTTGATCGTTTTCACTAGCAAGTCAGAGAATCCATTACTGAATTGGTTGAAAGATACCGTCACTTGCTAGCTGAACTACACAAGCATGATGTAACCATTGCTGAGAAAGATAAAGTGACATGTCTAGCTGGAGCATTACCATTAGAATGGAATGGTTTCGTATTAACTATGAAAACCAGTGGAGAACTTGCTACTGCTACAGTGAACTCGTTTATTGCAAGACTTCAGGAAGAAGAGTTAGAATTGTTAAATAAAGTTAAGAGGTCTAAACAAGTTCAAGACACCAAAATGTATTGTCCAAATGGTTATACACCTCCAAAATCAACTCATACGCCATTTCAAACTGCTTTTGCTACAAGCAATCAGAATATATATGGTCTGAATGTTAGCAGTGCACCTATTCATCAACCTTCATATCCACCACAAGTTTCACCATGTTGACTCAATACTCAATCACAACCTACTTCTAATACTACAGAGTCATCTACCACCGACTGCATCAGATGTTCTATCTGCACTTAAGATCGAGAACACAAGGAAAGCTGGGAAAGAAAAGATTAGTGAATATATAACTTTACTATCAAGCCTTGTTAATTCTTATGATAGTTATCTTGATGGTTGTGTGGGTAATATTCATGTAACAACTGAAGATTATTATCAACTTGATAAGTATGAAGCAGAAAAGATAGATATTATGTGGGGTATGACAAATCTTGTGAGAAGAGTAAGAGATTACGAAGAGCAAACTGGAAAACCGATCAGTCTGACCAAAGATACAAAACTTGGATTTGATATGAATACTGTTACTTGTTACAACTGTAGAGAATTAGGTCATTTTTCAAGACAGTGCACAAAACAGAAGAAGCAGGGTAAACGAAATCCTTTCAAGAATCAGAACTACAGTTCTCAGAGTCAAACAACTAAGCGTGAGATTTACATTACTGATAAAGTAAATGAAGAAGAAATAGCTGAGATTCCTAACAAAGCTTTGGTTGTCATTCATGGAGATCATGATGATTGGTCTATCAAATTGAATGTAGATGATCAACTGTAACAACCCGGAATTTTCTGATCGTTCTATACTTGTGAGATTAATATTTACATAAATTAAACCTTACCAACATGATAAGCAATCCAAACTGTTGAGACTTATATTTTTGAAAAGAGTTTTACACAACGTTTGACCGTCCAATTTGACCGATGATATCACGAACTATATAACACACGATAATTATACGATTATGTATATGTACATATCTATACATATTTAATATGATTTAAGGATGGTTTAACATTTCATTGTGAACTAACAACAATGAGTTATAAGTATACTTTGAGACCACTAACTTAAGTTTTCAAAACGATAACTATATGTAACGTTCTTTGACATATATACTTACAATCTATAATGTGTTGTGATTTATGTCACCAATATGATTTAAGTGTAATGGGATTAATTTGTAACCAAAATAATCTTGATAAATATCGAACAAGTTTGGGGAAGTGTGGAGTGCACACTTGTTTGAACTTATCTTGATTATGACCGGGGTTCGAGGGCAGCGCCCCGATAAGCGGGGTCCAAGGGGCAGAGCCCCTGGCTGGACCCAAAATAAAAGCCCAATTTTGAGCTTCCTTTACCGTATCATACCCATCATCTATACGTATCTACTATTGGTAAATACACATCAAATCAATATCCTTATCAGCCTTAGATCTGCCCTAGATAAGAGGGAATCTTATTTGTAAGCTAGCATACATTATTACTCAAAAATTCAACACAAAAATTTTTCCTTGTTCCCTCAACAACCAGACTGTCCTATAAGTATCACCATCACCTTGGTTTTTCATTTCATTCTTTCAACCATCTTTCTCTAACCAAAAACACACTCTTAGGAACTCTAAGTGTTCTTCACAATCTCAGCAAATACTCATGAAGAACTAGCTTCATGAATAACCTATAATCATTATAAGAAAGTTTGATCAAGATTATTTTCTATCTTTTCCAGTAGCTTTATCCAAGCAACTTGAGGTAGTAACCTTATTCATAATCTTATTCGATTCGTATTTATATAGCTATCTTATTTTGTGTTATAAAATTATTAACAACAAGAACATAGTTTGAATGATTTCAAACCTGTTCGCAAACTAAATAGATCCTTCTAATTTGATTTTTAAAACACTTCAAAACCTATAATATATCATATTATGACAAAATTGGATTAATCATATCTTGGCTAATTAACATAATATTTAATATATATTTACTTATGATTTGATTTTATATATTTCAGGACCACCCGTAAACAACACGAGAAGATTAATCATAAGACCTCTCGATTGTACGCAACACGTCATCTGACAACACGGTACTTTATGTACGCAACACGTCATTTGAGAACATGGTACCATGGGTCGAGATTAATTCTGATCAATACGAATACGATGGGGTCTTTATTTATTTTATTGAGCAACTAATTTGGACCATTAACAACAGACTGCTAACTACGGGCTAAGAAAATATTAAAAGTATTATAAGTATATATATATATATATATATATATATATATATATATATATATATATATATATATATATATATATATATATATATATATGTAACGATTACTTGAAAAGAAAATATGTTGATATATTATATATATGGTTAGGTTCGTGATATCTATCGGAGACCAAGTCGAGTTAAATACCTTCAAGGCAAAGGTGAGTATATAGTCCCACTTTTAAACTCTAAATATTTCGGGATGAGAATACATGCATTTTATGATTTACGTTATGGACACAAGTGATTAAAATTATATATTCTACGTTGAGTTGTACCACTGGCATATCTCCATGTAACTTGGTAACTACTATTTACATGCGGTATTGTAAACGCGAATCCTATTGATAGATCTATCGGGCCTGACAACCCCAACCGGACTGGACGACCAGTATTCAAAGGTTGCACAGTACTTCATTTCGGTGACTACACTTGGTACGGTGTAGTAAGATTTCATAATAAAGGGAATATGCGACGTTGATTAAATGTTAAGTATGGTTATCAATTGCTCAACAACTTAGAATATTTTTATTAAAACGTTTATATATGAAATCTTGTGGTCTATATTTATAACGCTGCCGGCATTAAACCTATATCTCACCAACTTTATGTTGACATTTTAAGCATGTTTATTCTCAGGTGATAACTAAAAGCTTCCGCTGCAACATGTTGAATTTAAACAAGATCTTGAGTATGCATATTTGTGTCAAAAATAAAACTGCATATCGGAGGATTTGTAATGTAAAATATGTTGGAAGTCGTATTGTTATTATCACATGTAAAGTTTGTAAGTCTAAGATTATCTCTAAACGATAATCATTATTATCTTGTTTAAACCTTGTATTTGTAATAAAAGTTATGGTTTGTATTGTAAAAATGAATGCAGTTTTTGAAAAACTTCGCATATAAAGGTCAATACCTCGCGATGAAATCATATGTTATTGTATTTATCCTTATGGTTAAGATCGGGTTATGACATGTGGTATCAGAGCGTTGGTCTTAGAGAACCATAGAATTTGAATTAGTGTGTCTTATCGAGTTTGTTAGGATGCATTAGTGAGTCTGGACTTTGACTGTGTTTGATTTTGAAAACTATTGCTTATCCTTATTGGTTAAAAACTAATATGTAAATATTATGTGGTATTAACGTGCTAGTTGTTAGGTGATAGATGTCTGGCTTAGAACTTATTATCACATTCAGCGACTCCGAACCAGAATCTTCAGATGGTGTTCCAGTCATTAACCTATCCGATGATGAAAATGACACCTTTGGGGAAGACTCACAAGTTCCGGATGAATCAATTGAAGAGGAACTGGAAAGTGATCCTAAGGAGGAAGAAATACAGGAAATTACGAAAGACAAGTTCGAACGAGGAAAGAAACGAAAGGTTACTGAAATGGAAAATCCAAATCCCAAGTCTAGAGAGGATGTTGTGGCACCAACTCCACCAGATACTTCCACACCTATTCCCGCTATTCCTATTATTTCTACCCCGACATCCAGTTCTTCGGTTCCTCAGCCAAAACGCAGGGAGACAACCAGGATAACCTTTAAGCAATTTCTTTGAACACAAACGCTTTGGGTTAAATGATGCGCTGTTGTTTTAAACCATGGGATCATATAATGTTTTGTATAATATTACTAGTATGGTTTGCTTAATGTTTGATGTAAGATAAGCATATGTAAAATAGTGAAGTGTGAAATGCAATAATTTTCCATGGTTAAGTATTATTTGGGTGGTAGTAATTGATTTTTGTACTAAGCTATTAAGTATGAACGTTAACGGGTAGGTACTACCCTAGATATAATTATAAAACGCTAATAAGAAGAAAAGGCTTTTATAATAATAACTGGTTCATATTATTAATAAGCTACGATGTACTGTAAATACATACTACATCTATAATATTCCATGTGAATAATTATTTTTTCATTCTTATTGAAGATTATGGCGCGATTGAACCGAATGACGGAACAAGAAATCCAGGAACTCATCAATCAGGGAGTGAACGACAGAATGTTATGGGTCGAGGCTGCAAGAGGTGCTGCAGTTAACCCAAATCCTCGTGTGGGGTGCACTTACAAAACTTTTCAAGGTTGCAAGCCCTCATCATTCAGTGGAACAGAAGGACCGGTCGGTTTAACCCGATGGATCGAAAAGATTAAGTCTGTGTTTAAAATCAGTTGTTGTATTGAGAAGGACATGACCAAGTATGCATCGTACACCCTACAAGATAGTGCACTCACGTGGTGGAAAAACTATGTGAAGGCCGTAGGAGGAGATGTAGCTTATGATACTCCTTGGGAAGAATTCAAAACAATGCTAATCAACGAATATTATCCAAGGAACGAGGTTAGGAAGTTGGAAGCTGAATTACGAAGCCTGAAAGTTATTGGTACTGAACTCACCAACTACAATCAGCGATTCATGGAATTAGCTTTGCTATGTCCCGAATTGGTACCAACCGAAGAACGGAAGATTGAACTGTACAAAGACGGTTTACTTAAAAAGGTCAAGTCAAATGTTACAACATCCAAACCCAAGACTATTCATGAAGCTATCACCATGGCGAACAAATTGATAGACCAGATTATTCTGGATAAGAACACCGATATCAAGACATCGGGAAACAAAAGAAAGTGGGAAGGTAATCATCAACAATCCAACAAGAAACAAGAAACCACGCAAGGTGCGGGTAGCGGTTCAAACTCAGGTTACAAAGGACGAAATCCTTTATGTAACAGATGCCACAAACATCACTCTGGTTATTGTAATGTGGTGTGCAACAATTGTAATCAAAAAGGTCATCTTGCTGAAGATTGTAGGGTTCCCGCTACAAATACAAACGGTACCAAGACTCCTTCCACCAAATGCAAATAGAACTGCCTTGGCCACTGTTACTTGTTATGGGTGTGGGAAACAGGGTCATTATAAGAGCCAGTGTCCGAATCCAGAGAAGAATAATGGATCTGCACGTGGAAGAGCATTTGTTATTAATGCTAGAGAGGCGTGTGAAGACCCGGAGCTTGTTACGGGTACGTTTACCATTAATAATTTATCCGCATCTATTATATTTGACACTGGTGCCGATAGAAGTTACGTGTGTAGAGACTTTTACGCTAAATTGAATTGTTCATCATTACCTCTAGATGCTAAGTACATGATTGAGTTAGCTAATGGTAAACTAATTAAAGTCGATAAAATTTGCCGTGATTGTAAAATAAATTTAGCCGGAGAAACATTTAAGATTGATTTGATACCCGTAGAATTAGGAAGTTTTGATGTAATAGTCGGCATGGACTGGATGTCCAAAATAGGAGCTGAAGTTGTGTGTGCCAAGAAGGCAATTCGCATTCCTCGTAAGGATAAAACGCCAGTAATGATTTATGGAGAGAAGGGTAACTCAAAGCTAAAACTCATTAGTTGTTTGAAAGCTCAAAAGTGCTTGAAGAAAGGGTGCTATGCTATCTTAGCACATGTTAATAAAGCTGAAACGAAGGAGAAAGTGAAGAGTATCAATGACGTGCCTGTGGCAAGAGATTTTCCTGAAGTCTTTCCGAAAGAGTTGCCGGGATTACCTCCATTTAGATCTGTAGAATTTCAAATAGATCTAGTACCAGGAGCTGCACCAGTGGCTCGTGCTCCATATAGACTTGCACCATCTGAGATGAAAGAGTTACAAAACCAGTTACAAGAATTACTGGACCGTGGTTTCATTCGACCGAGCACTTCACCGTGGGGAGCTCCGATTTTTCAAGAAGAAAGATGGATCTTTCCGAATGTGTATAGATTATCGTGAATTAAATAAGTTAACTATCAAGAATCGGTATCCACTACCGAGAATTGATGACTTATTTGATCAACTGCAAGGATCACGTGTTTACTCAAAAATCGACCTAAGGTCGGGCTATCATCAACTACACGTCAAAGAAGAAGATATTCCGAAAACTGCTTTTCGGACACGCTACGGTCATTATGAATTTTTGGTCATGTCGTTTGGATTAACGAATACGCCAGCTGTATTCATGGACCTCATGAATCGATTTTGTACTCCGTATTTAGATAAGTTTGTTATCGTTTTCATTGACGATATTCTTATATATTCCAAGAGTGAGCAAGAGCATGAACAGCATTTAATATTGGTATTAGAATTGTTAAGAAAAGAACAATTATACGCCAAATTTTCTAAGTGTGCGTTTTGGTTAAAAGAAGTGCAATTTCTTGGTCATGTTGTTAGTAGCAAAGGAATTCAGGTTGACCCAGCTAAAATTGAGGCCATTGAAAAATGGGAGACTCCTAAGAAACCAACGCAGATACGCCAATTTTTGGGTTTAGCCGATTATTATAGAAGGTTTATTCAAGATTTTTCTCGAATAGCTAAACCATTGACAGCGTTAACACAAAAAGAGAAGAAGTACGAATGGACCTCTGAGCAGGAGAGTGCATTTCAATTACTCAAGAAGAAGTTGACCATGGCACCTATTTTATCGTTACTTGAAGGGAACGATGATTTTGAGATATATTGTGATGCTTCGCGACAAGGTTTTGGTTGCGTTCTTATGCAACGAAAGAAAGTTATTGAATACGCATCCCAACAATTGAAGATTCACGAGCGGAATTATACGACGCATGATCTAGAATTGGGGGCTGTAGTGTTTGCATTGAAGATATGGAGACACTATTTATATGGAGTTAAATGCACTGTGTTTACTGATCATAAAAGCCTTCAACATATTTTTGATCAGAAACAGCTGAACATGAGGCAACGTAGGTGGGTCGAGCTAATAAACGACTACGATTGTGAGATTCGCTATCATCCCGGAAAAGCGAATGTAGTGGCCGACGCTTTAAGCAGAAAGGAACGAGAACCAATTCGAGTACGAGCGATGAACATAAAAATTCGCATGAATCTCAACTCACAAATCAAAGAGGCTCAACGAGAAGCTCTTACTAAAGAAAACATAGGAAATGAAATAATGAAGAAGTATGAGAAGCAACTCGTTATACGGGAAGACGGAATTCGATATTTTGCAAACCGTATTTGGGTACCGAAGTTGGGTGGATTAAGGAAGTTGATATTGAATGAGGCGCACAAGACAAGATACTCGATACTTCTTGCAGTTGTAAAGATGTACAGAGATCTTAATACGCATTATTGGTGGCCTAATTTAAAGACAGATGTTGCAAAGTATGTTGGGGAATGTTTAACTTGTTCTAAAGTTAAAGCAGAACACCAGAAGCCGTCAGGGTTACTTCAACAACCAGAAATCCCATAATGGAAATGGGATGGTATTACCATGGATTTCATCACAAAGTTACCTAAGACTACCTGGGGTTATGACACCATTTGGGTAATAGTTGATCGTCTCACCAAATCTGCACATTTCTTGCCTATAAAGGAAACAGATAGAATGGAGAAACTATTACGACTGTACATAAAGGAAATTGTTTCAAGGCATGGAATACCTATTTCCATTATATCCGATCGTGATAGTAGATTTACATCAAAGTTCTGACAATCACTACAGGAGGCCCTAGGAACTCATTTGGATATGAGTACCGCATATCATCCACAAACTGACGGGCAGAGTGAAAGAACAATTCAGACTCTTGAAGACATGCTTAGGGCATGTGTGATCGATTTTGGAAACGGATGGGATAAATATCTACCATTAGCAGAATTCTCGTATAATAATAGTTATCATGCGAGCATTAAAGCTGCACCATTCGAAGCACTGTATGGAAGGAAGTGTAGATCCCCAATCTGTTGGAACGAAGTAGGAGATCGACAATTAATTGGACCCGAGATCATCCATGAAACTACTGAGAAGATAGTGCAAATCAAGGAGAGATTGAAAACAGCCCGTAGTCGCCAAAAGAGCTACGCCGATGTCCGAAGGAAACCATTAGAATTTCAGATCGGTGACATGGTTATGTTAAAGGTGTCACCTTGGAAAGGTGTAATACGTTTTGGAAAAAGAGGTAAACTGAACCCAAGGTATGTAGGCCCGTTCAAGATCATCGAACGCATTGGACCGGTATCTTATCAACTCGAATTACCACAACAACTCGCCGGAGTACATAATACATTTCACGTTTCAAACCTTAAGAAGTGTCTTGCAAAGGAAGACCTCACCATTCCTCTTGAAGAAATCCAAGTCGACGAGAAACTACAATTCATAGAAGAACCAGTCGAAATCATGGACCGTGAAGTTAAACAACTCAAGCAGAGCAACATACCAATTGTTAAGGTTCGTTGGAATGCTCAAGGGGGTCCCGAGTTTACTTGGGAACGAGAGGATCAGATGAAACAAAAGTACCCACATTTGTTTCCCGAGAACGCAAAATAGGTACAATTTTAAAATTTCGGGACGAAATTTATTTAACGGGTAGGTACTGTAACGACCCGGAATTTTCCGATCGTTCTATACTTATGAGATTAATATTTACATAAATTAAACCTTACCAACATGATAAGCAATCCAAACTGTTGAGACTTATATTTTTGAAAAGAGTTTTACACAACGTTTGACCGTCCAATTTGACCGATGATATCACGAACTATATAACACACGATAATTATACGATTATGTATATGTACATATCTATACATATTTAACATGATTTAAGGATGGTTTAACATTTCATTGTGAACTAACAACAATGAGTTATAAGTATACTTTGAGACCACTAACTTAAGTTTTAAAAACGATAACTATATGTAACGTTCTTTGACATATATACTTACAATCTATAATGTGTTGTGATTTATGTCACCAATATGATTTAAGTGTAATGGGATTAATTTGTAACCAAAATAATCTTGATAAATATCGAATAAGTTTGGGGAAGTGTAGAGTGCACACTTGTTTGAACTTATCTTGATTATGACCTGGGTTCGGGGGCAGCGCCCCCGATAAGTGGGGTCCAAGGGGTGGCAACCCCTGGCGGAGTCCAAGGGGCAGAGCCCCTGGCTGGACCCAAAATAAAAGCCCAATTTTGAGCTTCTTTTACCATATCATACCCATCATCTATACGTATCTACTATTGGTAAATACACATCAAATCAATATCCTTATCAGCCTTAGATCTGCCCTAGATAAGAGGAAATCTTATTTGTAAGCTAGCATACATTATTACTCAAAAATTCAACACAAAAATTTGTCCTTGTTCCCTCAACAACCAGACTGTCCTATAACTATCACCATCACCTTGGTTTTTCATTTCATTCTTACAACCATCTTTCTCTAACCAAAACACACTCTTAGGAACTCTAAGTGTTCTTCACAATCTCAGCAAATACTCATGAAGAACTAGCTTCATGAATAACCTATAATCATTATAAGAAAGTTTGATCAAGATTATTTTCTATCTTTTCCAGTAGCTTTATCCAAGTAACTTGAGGTAGTAACCTTATTCATAATCTTATTTGATTCATATTTATATAGCTATCTTATTTTGTGTTATAAAATTTTTAACAACAAGAACATAGTTTGAATGATTTCAAACATGTTCGCAAACTAAATAGATCCTTCTAATTTGATTTTAAAACACTTCAAAACCTGTAATATATCATATTATGACAAAATCGGATTAATCATATCTTGGCTAATTAACATAATATTTAATATATATTTACTTATGATTTGATTTTATATATTTCAGGACCACCCGTAAACAACATGAGAAGATTAATCATAAGACCTCATGATTATACGCAACACGTCATCTGACAACACGGTACTTTATGTACGCAACACGTCATTTGACAACAAGGTACCATGGGTCGAGATTAATTCTGATCAATACGAATACGATGGGGTCTTTATTTATTTTATTGAGCAACTAATTGTGGACCATTAACAACAGACTGCTAACTACGGGCTAAGAAAATATTAAAACTATTATAAGTATATATATATGTAACGATTACTTGAAAAGAAAATATGTTGATATATTATATATATGGTTAGGTTCGTGATATCTATCGGAGATCAAGTCGAGTTAAATACCTTTAAGGCAAAGGTGAGTATATAGTCCCACTTTTAAACTCTAAATATTTCGGGATGAGAATACATGCATTTTATGATTTACGTTATGGACACAAGTGATTAAAATTATATATTCTACGTTGAGTTGTACCACTGGCATATCTCCCTGTAACTTGGTAACTACTATTTACATGCGGTATTGTAAACGTGAATCCTGTTGATAGATCTATCGGGCCTGACAACCCCAACCGGACTGGACGACCAGTATTCAACGGTTGCACATACTTCGTTTCGGTGACTACACTTGGTACGGTGTAGTAAGATTTCATAATAAAGGGAATATGCGACGTTGATTAAATGTTAAGTATGGTTATCAAGTGCTCAACAACTTAGAATATTTTTATTAAAACGTTTATATATGAAATCTTGTGGTCTATATTTATAACGCTGCCGGCATTAAACCTATATCTCACCAACTTTATGTTGACGTTTTAAACATGTTTATTCTCAGGTGATAACTAAAAGCTTCCGCTGCAACATGTTGAATTTAAACAAGATCTTGAGTATGCATATTTGTGTCAAAAATAAAACTGCATATCGGAGGATTTGTAATGTAAAATATGTTGGAAGTCGTATTGTTATTATCACATGTAAAGTTTGTAAGTCTAAGATTATCGCTAAACGATAATCATTATGACATCAACAACCTAAAGCTAACATGGCAAAGATCACTGAAGTAGAAGAAGATTGTGTCACTGATCGAAATTTAATTGAGAAACTAACTGCTCGTGCTGAAAGAGCTGAAGAGTTGTCTCGAACCATTCGGAAGGATAAGGTTCAGAAACAGGTTAAAGACGAATTCAAGAAGGCATGTGATTCAGTTCCTCGTACACCTGAATTTGAAAGTGTTTCACCAACGTCGTCAGAGGACTATTACTTCAATAATTAAAAGAGTAAATATGGTGATACCTCAGTGTTTGAAGACAGTCTAGAAGCTGATCAACATGAAGAAACCTTATTTGATGCTGACAAGGAACTAGATGAATTGAGTAGAATGATTGCCGTAGAGTTGGAAATGTTAGTTCTCATGGGTGAAGGTTCGGATCTTGAGAGTGTAAATTCAGAAGATGATGATTCAGACAAAATTTCAGACTCAGAAGTTGAAGTTAAAGCTGATCATACTGGACTTGATCAAACTAATTTTGAAGCACTGAACAAGCATGCAGTAGATTTACTAAAGATGTGCTTATCAAAAAATGATCTTGAGAAGGTTTATGGGTTAACAAGAGCTAAAGATATTTGGGACAGACTTGAACATATTCGTTTGGGAAAAGATGTTGATACACCAAAGTTTCTTACAGATTCATCAGAATCAGAAGATGAGTTCGATGATATGAAGAAGACAAATTACTTTGCATTTATGGCTGAGACTTCTTCATCAAATAACGCTCAACAGGTATCTTCTGATCCATCTACTGATAATTAATGTGTTAAATGCGCTGAATCTAAAATAAAAATAGACAATTTAACAAAGGCTTATGCGTAGATGAAATATAAATGTTAAGCAAACCTTGTGACCATTAAGGTTGAAAATGAGCTGAAAGAGCAGATCAAAGTTTATAAAAAGCAGCTTTACGATCTTAAATGTTATAACTTTGATATAAATCAAGCTTTAATTAAATGTGTTGACACAATCAATGAACTAAAGAAAGAAAATGAATGCATTAAAGCTGATTTAGAAGCTATTTCAATTAAAATGAAATGTTAGGCAAGTGCGTCACAATGGAATGCATTAATGGTGAAAATTAATGACACTAAGGGCAAGGGTATTGGATATAAGTCTGCATCTCCTCCTTTTCAGAACACATTTGTTAACGCAAATGTAGTTGACGGTCGACCAGAAGACTGTGTTCATCCTAGTTATGAAGATTACGTTGAAAAGAATAAAACATGTAGCTCAACTAACAATACAACTTCTGATGATACTGCTGAAGGTGCTCTAGATCATGAGGAAGATAGGAAAACTGGTTTAGGAGATAATTCTAAGAGAAGTAGGGTAAGAACACCAAAAGATACTGTTAAAATTTTAAGAAATCCTAGATTTTCTAACAAACCTGTTGCTCCTGTTACCCCTAAGCCTGTTCCAAAAGATAAACCAAATGATTCTCCTGTGTTCGTAAGAACACAAGACCCTTCATCTTCAAACTCTAATAACATGTATGAATTTAGAGTACATAGGGAGTTTCGTCAATGTTTTAACTGTGCTGTCTTTGGACACATTGCTGCTTATTGTCCTAGAAGAGTTCGTTTCACTAGACATAAGATTGACTTGTCACATGATAATTTTAGATCATCTTATGTTCATAGAACAAACTCACCCGTAAGTAATGAATGTCATGATAAGAGGTTTAAGACAAATGTTGTTTATGGAGATCGTAAGAGAAAGAATTTAAATAGATCTGTTTCACCTGTGAAAGGTAAAATTCTAAAAAGAAGTTTTGAGGAAAATGTGACAGGGTTTCGTAATCAAGAAAAACCTTTTGAACCAAAAGCACGATCACCTTCGCAAAAAGTTAGTAGTCGAAAATACTTTTCCCGTAACAGACCATAAATGAATTGCTCCAAAGATGAGCAAAATATGAAAAACCAGAAGAGCAATATTTCTACTTCTAAACTGTCTAAGTTTATAGTTTCTAATGATGAGATTCCATCGGACTCAAACGGGAAATGGATGGAATTTCAAGCTATGGGTGTTAATGGACAACCTACTGCCTTTCGGGCGTTGGTTCCCATTATCAATTAATATTCTTAATGTGATATGCAGGGAACCAGGGTACCTGCAAATAACACCTGGATAGTGGATACCGGAGTTTCGAGACATATGATTAGACAGCTATCTCTTCTTTCGGATGTACACCCAATTAAAGGAGGATATGTAGCTTTTGCTGGAGATAAAGGAGGTCACATTTCAGTTCAAGGCTTATTAAAGAATGAAAAAGTTAGTTTCAATAATGTGAACTATTGTCAAGAGCTTGCAAACAATTTGTTGTCGGTTTCACAAATCTGTGAAAAATCTTTCAAAGTAGCATTTGATGATGAATTCTGCTACATTTTGAAACCAGAGTTTGTGATTCCTCCAGAAAAGATTTTGATGAAGGCTCCTAGACAAGCTGATTTATACATGCTAGATATGAATGTTGCTACCTCAACTGCTGAACATCATCAAGCTTTTGTTTCTAAAGCGACTGAACAAGATTCTATTACATGGCACAAATGCATGGGTCATTTAAGCTTTCGGAAAATGAATCACCTTGTCCACAATAATCTTGTAGAAGGTGTTGATCTTCGATCTTTTCAAATTCCAGGAACATGTGTTCCGTGTAAGAAGGGTAAGCAGAGCAAGAAAGCCCATAAGCTGGTAAAGTATAATCCAATCTCTGCTCCACTTGAATTGTTACATATGGATCTTTTCGGTCCAATTCGTTTTAAAAGCATTGATGGAAGTAAGTACTGTCTGGTGGTAACTAATGATTATTCAAGATTTTCTTGGGTAATGTTTTTGAAAGAGAAGTTCGATACATTTAAGAATTTGAAAGTGCTAATCAATCGATTAGAGATAGGTTTTAATCTAAACGTAAGAAAGATTCGTTGCGACAACGGTACAGAATTCAAGAATCATTATCTTCCAGGTTTCTGTATTGAAAAAGATATCAATATGCAGTTCAGTTCTGAATACGCTCCTCAGATGAATGGTGTTGCTGAAAGAAAGAATAGGGTTTTGATCGAGATAGCTAGAACAATGCTGGCAGATTCATCGTTACCTGTTCATTTTTGGGGAGAAGCTGTTGCTAATGCTTGCTATGCTATGAATCGAGTTCTAACTGTTAAGCGACTGGGTAAAACTTGCTATGAGTTATTGCATGGGAGAAAATGATCATTGAAGCATCTAGAACCATTTGGTGCACCATGTACCATTTTGAAAAGAAAACCAGGAAGTAAATTTGATTCTAAAGTGGTTACTAGAGTATTTCTTGGGTATAGTTCTCCTAACAAGCGAGTTTTCATGTAACAACCCAAACCAATAACCAACCGAATGCGCGAAATAAAAAAAATTTGTCAAGAGGGTGCGCCGTTTTGTCAAATTTCAAATAAAGATCTCCCACTTCCCGACATATTTAGACGAAACGCTTTTCACAAGATGATATAATAGTTAAAACTCACACGATTCAATAATAAAATAAGTTTTACAAAATCGGGCTCACATATGCCGTAATACGAGTTTCGTACAAAAGTATGAGTTTCAACCGAATTAGTTTAAATTCCAAACGACACTAGAGCACGATGTTTGGGGGTTAAACTACCCAACTCTCGGTCAAACTTCAAAAGCTAACACATCCGAAAGCATCCCCTATCAAAACAAGCGGGATCTCTAATCCAATCGTACGCCCTTACCCTTGTCAACGCCCGAGCCTATAAAAAGGTAAACAACGAGAGGGTAAGCAAAACACTTAGTGAATGCAATAATTATACATACACATATATAACCTACTTACTTGCAATCACTTACACAATACCACCTACAAGCTAGCAACTCGACAACTATGCAAACATTATGCATATACCAATATCTGCAATCATAATAGGCTAGCGATTCCAAAAGCATATAGTTCACAATTATATATGCTAGTACAAAAATTCACACAACCATGGTTAACCAATCGTACAAAGGAATGGTACCCGAATTTCCCATCGGTATTCATAACAACCGTTAGCGTACAACAACATATATCACTAAGCCTTGGCAGAACGACAACACATATCCGTTCATAAAACCATTAGTGTACAACTACATATATCACTAACTCGGACAACACATATCCGTTCTTAGAAACCGTTAGTGTACAACAACATATAACACTAACTAGGATAACACATATATGTCCCTACAAATAAATACATTATATACATACATGTATACTTATTCCACTCACCTTAACACCAAGATGATGCTTATGCACTTTCGAAAGCTTCAAAGCAAAGTACCTAATACATTAAGTACACATTCAATACACAACTTGTGGAACTAACCACATTACTTACACTTGAGCATTTAATGACCCACTTGTATTACATAACTTAATTACGCCAAAACATCCCTTAAATGGCTAAGACTCATCTTAAATCACTAAAGCTAGTGATTTAAAGTCTACTAACTCTAACTAACACAAACTTAGGGTAATTCTTACAAATTTCACCCAATTAGGTCAATTATTACCTATTTGACCACTTTAAGGTCAACACACCTATTTCGGGTCATTCACAAACCCACATACACCCATTTACTAAACATCTAGGTGCGCTAGTAATTAACTAACCCATTTTAGGCTCATAAATCTTAATTAACAATTTGAAACCCTAGGTTAGTTACTATTGAGTCTTCATGACTCAATCTTACCTTAGAACACCCAAAATCACCAAATATGGGTTTTATGTTCATTACTAACCCAAACCCTAACCCTTATACAAATTAAAATAGGGAAATCAAAGTTAGAACATACCACCACAACCAAAATGTAGCTAACGACTAGATGAACAACTTTAATACTTGAGCTTTAACCCGGATCAAGCTTCTTCCTCCTTGATTCACGCTTTCTCTCACTTAAAGTGTTTTCTCTCTCTAGGTGGAAGTGAAATTGAAGATGGGGTTGGTGGTTGTGTTGAATGTGCATCAACCACCAAAAATCTGGCCATAAGTGCCCTAAAACTGGCCTCAAGTGAAAGGACCATCATGCCCTCATTAAATTTAAATTAAAAGCAGAAATCTATCAACAGGAGGAGTGCACCATGCACACACTTAATAGTGCGTGGCGCGCACATGTGGTCTGAATCAGTTCTGCTTCTTTTTAATTATACTCTGCAGCCCACACTTTATGTACACTATTTACACCACTGTACAATTATTATTCGGGTCTTACAACTCTCCCCCACTTGAATCGGAGCGTGTCCTCGCGATCCAAGCCGCATGACAAGCAGGAAGATACACTAACACAAACTCTTCGGGCTCCCAAGTAAACTTGGAACCTTTACTACGACGCCATTGAACTTTAAACGTTCTCACCTCTTTATTTCTCAACCGTTTGACCTTCTCATCGAGTATAGCAATCGGCTCCTCAATATACTCTAACTTATTGTTTAGCTCAATCTCGTCTAAAGGTACCCATGATGAATCATCCGCAAGACACTTACGGAGATGGGAAACATGAAATGTATTATGGATCCCCGCAAGCTTTTCGGGTAATTCCAAACGATACACGACTTCACCAACACGAGCTAAAATTTTAAAAGGACCAATAAACCGAGGAGCTAACTTTCCCCATTTTCGAAACCGAATAACACCTTTCCATGGCGAAACTTTAAGCATCACCATGTCACCTTCTTGGAACTCAATTTGTCATCTTCGGTTATCGGCATAAGATTTTTGTCTATCTTGGGCCTTTTTCAAATGAGTCCGAATCATATCAATCTTGCTATTCGTCTCTAAAACCAAATCGGTACTCCCGATTTCTCTTTGACCCACTTCGCCCCAACAAATCGGAGTTCGACACCTCCGCCCATAAAGCATCTCGTAAGGTGGCATCCCGATACTAGTGTGATAACTATTATTGTACGAGAATTCCACCAAAGGTAAGTGCTCATCCCAACTACCACCGAAATTAGTAATACACGCTCGTAACATATCCTCCAAAGTTTGATTCGTACGTTCGGTTTGACCGTCCGTTTGAGGATGATACGCCGTGCTCAATTTCAATTGTGTGCCCATATCTTCATCAAACTTTTCCCAAAACTGAGATGTGAAACGAGTATCTAGATCTAAAATAATAGATATAGGAACCCTGTGTCTCGATATCACCTCCTTGATAAACAACTTAGCCAAAGTTTTCGACGATATCGCTTCCCGAATGGGAAGAAACAAGGCACTCTTCGTCAATCGATCAACTATTACCCAAATCGAGTCAAATTAGGTTCTCGCCGTCTTTGGTAACTTAGTGATGAAATCCATGGTAATGTGCTCCCATTTCCATTTCGGAATTTCTAATGGTTGTAGCTTACCATACGGCTTTTTAGTGTTCGGCTTTCACTTGCAAACACGTGATGCATTGTTCAACATACTTAACAACATCACGTTTCATGCCCGGCCACCAATATTCTTTTCTCAAATCAAGATAAATTTTCGTCGCGCCCGGATGAATAGAATACTTTGACTTATGTGCTTCATCAAGTAGCACTCATCGATGATTACCCATTTTAGGCACCCACACTCTTCCTTGAAAAGATAACAAACCATGCAGACATAAGGTAAAAAACTCAGTTTGTCCCACAATTCGTTCCTCATACTTATTGTTAACAAAAGCTTCGATTTGAGTCTCGCCAAGCTTTACAAGAAAATCGTTAGTAATAATCATGCGTAACGATCCTACTCGTATCGCCGGATGTTGACTCTTTCGACTTAACGCATCCGCGACCACATTCACCTTACCCGGATGATAAAGTATTTCACAATCATAGTCTTTCACCACATCCATCCATCTACGTTGACGATAATTCAAATATTGTTGATCGAAAAGGTGTTTCAAACTTTGGTGATCCGAATAAATCGTACACTTGACACCATACAAGTAATGGCGCCAAATTTTCAACGCATGCACAACCGCCGCCAACTCAAGATCATGAGTCAGATATCTCGTTTCGTGTTCCTTTAATTGTCGAGAGGCATAAGCGATGACTTTACCCCTTTGCATTAGAACACACTCGAGCCTATTTAAAGAAGCATCACAATAAACCGTTATGTCTTCCACCCCTTCCTAACACCGGAGCTCGACACAACTTTTCTTTTAACAATTGAAAAGCAATTTTGAAATGTCCCGTTCTTATTGATTAAAAACGTTTCATATTAATTGATTTCGTTGCGAGGTTTTGACCTCTATATGAGACGTTTTTCAAAGACTGCATTCATTTTTAAAACAAACCATAACCTTTATTTCATAAATAAAGGTTTAAAAAGCTTTACGTAGATTATCAAATAATGATAATCTAAAATATCCTGTTTACACACGACCATTATATAATGGTTTACAATACAAATATGTTACATCGAAATCAGTTACTTGAATGCAGTTTTTACACAATATCATACAAACATGGACTGCAAATCTTTTCCTTATATTAGTATGCAACAGCGGAAGCTCTTAATATTCACCTGAGAATAACATGCTTTAAACGTCAACAAAAATGTTGGTGAGTTATAGGTTTAACCTATATATATCAAATCGTAACAATAGACCACAAATTTTCATATTTCAATACACATCCCATACATAGAGATAAAAATCATTCATATGGTGAACACCTGGTAACCGACATTAACAAGATGCATATATAAGAATATCCCCATCATTCCGGGACACCCTTCGGATATGATATAAATTTCGAAGTACTAAAGCATCCGGTACTTTGGATGGGGTTTGTTAGGCCCAATAGATCTATCTTTAGGATTCGCGTCAATTAAGGTGTCTGTTCCCTAATTCTTAGATTACCAGACTTAATAAAAAGGGGCACATTCGATTTCGATAATTCAACCATAGAATGTAGTTTCACGTACTTGTGTCTATTTTGTAAATCATTTATAAAACCTGCATGTATTCTCATCCCAAAAATATTAGATTTTAAAAGTGGGACTATAACTCACTTTCACAGATTTTTACTTCGTCGAGAAGTAAGACTTGGCCACTGTTGATTCACGAACCTATAACAATATATACATAAATATTAAAGTATGTTCAAAATATATTTACAACACTTTTAATATATTTTGATGTTTTAAGTTTATTAAGTCAGCTGTCCTCGTTAGTAACCTACAACTAGTTGTCCACAGTTAGATGTACAGAAATAAATCGATAAATATTATCTTGAATCAATCCACGACCCAGTGTATACGTATCTCAGTATTGATCACAACTCAAACTATATATATTTTGGAATCAACCTCAACCCTGTATAGCTAACTCCAACATTCACATATAGAGTGTCTATGGTTGTTCCGAAATATATATAGATGTGTCGACAGGATAGGTCGAAACATTGTATACGTATCTATGGTATCTCAAGATTACATAATATATAATACAAGTTGATTAAGTTATGGTTGGAATAGATTTGTTACCAATTTTCAGGTAGCTAAAATGAGAAAAATTATCCAATCTTGTTTTACCCATAACTTCTTCATTTTAAATCCGTTTTGAGTGAATCAAATTGCTATGGTTTCATATTGAACTCTATATTATGAATCTAAACAGAAAAGTATAGGTTTATTGTCGAAAAAATAAGTTACAAGTCGTTTTTGTAAAGGTAGTCATTTCAGTCGAAAGAACGACGTCTAGATGACCATTTTTGAAAACATACTTCCACTTTGAGTTTAACCATAATTTTTGGATATAGTTTCATGTTCATAATAAAAATCATTTTCTCAGAATAACAACTTTTATATCAAAGTTTATCATAGTTTTTAATTAACTTACCCAAAACAGCCCGCGGTGTTACTACGACGGCGTAAATCCGGTTTTACGGTGTTTTTCGTGTTTCCAGGTTTTAAATCATTAAGTTAGCATATCATATAGATATAGAACATGTGATTATTTAATTTTAAAAGTCAAGTTAGAAGGATTAACTTTTGTTTGCGAACAAGTTTAGAATTAACTAAACTATGTTCTAGTGATTACGAGTTTAAACCTTCGAATAAGATAGTTTTATATATATGAATCGAATGATGTTATGAACATCATTACTACCTCAAGTTTAGTAGGTAAACCTACTGGAAGTGACAAGAAATGATCTAGCTTCAAAGGATCTTGGATGGCTTGAAAGTTCTTGAAGTAGGATCATGACACAAAAACAAGTTCAAGTAAGATTTTTACTCGAATTAAGATAGTTTATAGTTATAGAAATTGAATCAAAGTTTGAATATGAATATTACCTTGAATAAGAAAGATAACCTACTATATATAACAAAGGTTTCTTGATCTTAGATGATTACTTGGAATGTATTAGAAAGCTTGGAAGTAAATTAGTAAACTTGAAGGGATTTTTGAAGTGTTCTTGAAGTGTTCTTCCTATGATGATTATAGCTTGATTCATGAAGTGATTTTTGATGAAGATGATGATTAACTACTGGAAAAATACATTCATAATAGTGTGTATGTGTTGAGAGAGAATTAGAAAGAGAATTGGAAGTGAAATGGAGTGAATGATGAGTGGTAATTGGTGAGTGGTGAGTGGGGTTAAAAGGAGTTCTAGTTAGTTGACTAGCTCATGGTAGAAGTTAAAATTGATTAGTCATACATGACATAATCAAGAGTGGAATCCCATGCTAGTTCCTATTAGTATATACCCATAGTAAGTACGTTTTGAAGCTGTGTATAATACGGGTAAGAATACGACTAGAATTCTTGATGAAAGAAAAGAATGGGAAAGTAACTGTAACCATTTTCGTTAAGTATGAGTGTTTTAATATATGTCTTGAAGTCTTCCAAAAGTATTTTAATACATCTAAATACACTACATGTATATACATTTTAACTGAGTCGTTAAGTCATCGTTAGTCGTTACATGTAAGTGTTGTTTTGAAACCTTTAAGTTAACGATCTCAATTAATGTTGTTAACCCATTGTTTATTATATCTAATGAGATGTTAAATTATTATATTATCATGATATTATGATATATTAATATATCTTAATTTGATATATATACATTTAAATGTCGTTACAACGATAATCGTTACATATATGTCTCGTTTCGAAATCCTTAAGTTAGTAGTCTTGTTTATATGTATATAACTCATTGTTAATATACTTATGGAGATACTTACTTATCATAATCTCATGTTAACCATATGTATATCTATATATATATATCGTCATGTCGTTTTTACAAGTTTTAACGTTCGTGAATCGCCGGTCAACTTGGGTGGTCAATTGTCTATATGAAACATATTTCAATTAATCAAGTCTTAACAAGTTTGATTACTTAACATGTTGGAAACATTTAATCATGTAAATATCAATCTCAATTAATATATATAAACATGGAAAAGTTCGGGTCACTACAGTACCTACCCGTTAAATAAATTTCGTCCCGAAATTTTAAGCTGTTGAAGGTGTTGACGAATCTTCTGGAAATAGATGCGGGTATTTCTTCTTCATCTGATCTTCACGCTCCCAGGTGAACTCGGGTCCTCTACGAGCATTCCATCGAACCTTAACAATTGGTATCTTGTTTTGCTTAAGTCTTTTAACCTCACGATCCATTATTTCGACGGGTTCTTCGATGAATTGGAGTTTTTCGTTGATTTGGATTTCATCTAACGGAATAGTGAAATCTTCTTTAGCAAAACATTTCTTCAAATTCGAGACGTGGAAAGTGTTATGTACAGCCGCGAGTTGTTGAGGTAACTCAAGTCGGTAAGCTACTGGTCCGACACGATCAATAATCTTGAATGGTCCAATATACCTTGGATTTAATTTCCCTCGTTTACCAAATCGAACAACGCCTTTCCAAGGTGCAACTTTAAGCATGACCATCTCTCCAATTTCAAATTCTATATCTTTTCTTTTAATGTCAGCGTAGCTCTTTTGTCGACTTTGGGCAGTTTTCAACCGTTGTTGAATTTGGATGATCTTCTCGGTAGTTTCTTGTATAATCTCCGGACCCGTAATCTGTCTATCCCCCACTTCACTCCAATAAATCGGAGACCTGCACTTTCTACCATAAAGTGCTTCAAACGGCGTCATCTCAATGCTTGAATGGTAGCTGTTGTTGTAGGAAAATTCTGCTAACGGTAGATGTCGATCCCAACTGTTTCCGAAATCAATAACACATGCTCGTAGCATGTCTTCAAGCGTTTGTATCGTCCTTTCACTCTGCCCATCAGTTTGTGGATGATAGGCAGTACTCATGTCTAGACGAGTTCCTAATGCTTGCTGTAATGTCTGCCAGAATCTTGAAATAAATCTGCCATCCCTATCAGAGATAATAGAGATTGGTATTCCATGTCTGGAGACGACTTCCTTCAAATACAGTCGTGCTAACTTCTCCATCTTGTCATCTTCTCTTATTGGCAGGAAATGTGCTGATTTGGTGAGACGATCAACTATTACCCAAATAGTATCAAAACCACTTGCAGTCCTTGGCAATTTAGTGATGAAATCCATGGTAATGTTTTCCCATTTCCATTCCGGGATTTCGGGTTGTTGAAGTAGACCTGATGGTTTCTGATGCTCAGCTTTGACCTTAGAACACGTCAAACATTCTCCTACGTATTTAGCAACATCGAATTTCATACCCAGCCACCAAAAATATTTCCTGAGATCCTTGTGCATCTTCCCCGTTCCAGGATGTATTGAGTATCTGGTTTTATGAGCTTCTCTAAGTACCATTTCTCTCATATCTCCAAATTTTAGTACCCAAATCCTTTCAGCCCTATACCGGGTTCTGTCTTCCCGAATATTAAGATGTTTCTCTGATCCTTTGGGTATTTCATCCTTTAAATTTCCCTCTTTTAAAACTCCTTGTTGCGCCTCCTTTATTTGAGTAGTAAGGTTATTATGAATCATTATATTCATAGATTTTACTCGAATGGGTTCTCTGTCCTTCCTGCTCAAGGCATCAGCTACCACATTTGCCTTCCCCGGGTGGTCACGATTCTCAAAGTCGTAATCATTCAATAATTCAATCCACCTACGCTGCCTCATATTCAGTTGTTTCTGATTAAATATGTGTTGAAGACTTTTGTGGTCGGTATATATAATACTTTTGACCCCATATAAGTAGTGCCTCCAAGTCTTTAATGCAAAAACAACCGCGCCTAATTCTAAATCATGCGTCGTATAATTTTGTTCGTGAATCTTCAATTGTCTAGACGCATAAGCAATCACCTTCGTTTGTTGCATTAATACACAACCGGGACCTTGCTTTGATGCGTCACAATAAATCACAAAATCATCATTCCCTTCAGGCAATGACAATATAGGTGCCGTAGTTAGCTTTTTCTTCAATAACTGAAACGCTTTCTCTTGTTCATCATTCCATTCAAATTTCTTCCCTTTATGCGTTAATGCAGTCAAGGGTTTTGCTATTCTGGAAAAGTCTTGGATGAACCTTCTGTAGTAACCAGCTAGTCCTAAAAACTGGCGTATGTGTTTCGGAGTTTTCGGGGTTTCCCACTTTTCAACAGTTTCTATCTTTGCCGGATCCACCTTAATACCTTCTTTGTTCACTATGTGACCGAGGAATTGAACTTCTTCCAACCAAAATGCACACTTTGAAAACTTAGCATACAATTCTTCCTTCCTCAATACTTCTAACACCTTTCTTAAATGTTCACCGTGTTCTTGGTCATTCTTTGAGTAAATAAGTATGTCATCAATGAAAACAATGAAAAACTTGTCAAGGTATGGTCCACACACTCGGTTCATAAGGTCCATGAACACAGCTGGTGCATTAGTTAAACCAAACGGCATGACCATAAACTCATAATGACCGTAACGTGTTCTGAAAGCAATCTTTGGAATATCATCTTCTTTCACCCGCATTTGATGATACCCGGAACGTAAGTAAATCTTTGAATAAACAGACGAGCCTTGTAGTTGATCAAATAAGTCGTCGATTCTTGGTAGTGGGTAGCGGTTCTTGATGGTAAGTTTGTTCAACTCTCGGTAGTCGATACACAACCTGAATGTACCATCTTTCTTCTTGACAAACAAAACAGGAGCTCCCCACGGTGATGTGCTTGGTCGAATGAAACCATGCTCTAAAAGTTCTTGTAATTGGCTTTGCAGTTCTTTCATCTCGCTGGGTGCGAGTCTGTAAGGAGCACGAACTATTGGTGCAGCTCCTGGTACAAGATCTATTTGAAATTCAACGGATCGATGTGGGGGTAATCCCGGTAATTCTTTCGGAAATACATCGGGAAATTCTTTTGCGACGGGAACATCATTGATGCTTTTTCTTCAGTTTGTACTTTCTCGACGTGTGCTAGAACAGCATAGCAACATTTTCTTATTAGTTTTTGTGCCTTCAAATTACTAATAATATTTAGCTTCGTGTTGCCCTTTTCTCCGTACACCATTAAGGGTTTTTCTTTTTCTCGTATAATGCGAATTGCATTTTTGTAACAAACGATCTCTGCTTTCACTTCTTTCAACCAGTCCATACCGATTATCACATCAAAACTCCCTAACTCTACTGGTATCAAATCAGTCTTAAATGTTTCGCTAACCAGTTTAATTTCTCGATTCCGACATATATTATCTGCTGAAATTAATTTACCATTTGCTAATTCGAGTAAAAATTTACTATCCAAAGACGTCAATGGACAACTTAATTTAGCACAAAAATCTCTACTCATATAGCTTCTATCCGCACCCGAATCAAATAAAACGTAAGCAGATTTATTGTCAATAAGAAACGTACCCGTAACAAGCTCCATGTCTTCCTGTGCCTCTGCCGCATTAATATTGAAAACTCTTCCGTGGCCTTGTCCATTCGTGTTCTCCTGGTTCGGCCAATTTCTAATAATGTGGCCTGGTTTTCCACATTTATAACAAACTACATTGGCATAACTTGCTCCGACACTACTTGCTCCACCATTACTCGTTCCGACACCATTTGTTCCTTTCGTTCTATTAACCCCTGGTCCGTAGACCTCACACTTCGCCGCGCTATGACCATTTCTTTTACACTTGTTGCAAAATTTGGTGCAGAACCCCGAGTGATACTTTTCACACCTTTGGCATAGCTGCTTCTGATTGTTGTTGTTGTTGTGGTTATTGTTGTTGTTGGGATGATTGTTGTAGTTGCTGTTGTTGTTGTTGGGCCGTTTGTTGTAGTTGGGATTGATGTTGCGATTGTTGGGATAATTGTTGCGATTATTGTTGTAATTGCTGTTGTTGTTGTATTGGTGATTCTTATCACCGTTTTCCTCCCACTTTCTTTTGACTTACTTCACATTGGATTCTTCAGCAGTCTGTTCTTTAATTCTTTCTTCAATCTGGTTCACTAGTTTGTGAGCCATTCTACATGCCTGTTGTATGGAGGCGGGCTCGTGTGAACTTATATCTTCTTGGATTCTTTCCGGTAATCCTTTCACAAACGCGTCGATCTTCTCTTCCTCATCTTCGAATGCTCCTGGACACAATAGGCACAATTCTGTGAATCGTCTTTCGTACGTGGTAATATCAAATCCTTGGGTTCGTAACCCTCTAAGTTCTGTCTTGAGCTTATTGACCTCGGTTCTGGGACGGTACTTCTCGTTCATCAAGTGTTTGAATGCTGACCATGGTAGTGCGTACGCATCATCTTGTCCCACTTGCTCTAGATAGGTATTCCACCATGTTAACGCAGAACCTGTGAAGGTATGCGTAGCGTACTTCACTTTGTCCTCTTCAGTACACTTACTTATGGCAAACACCGATTCGACCTTCTCGGTCCACCGTTTCAATCCGATCGGTCCTTCGGTTCCATCAAATTCCAAAGGTTTGCAGGCAGTGAATTCTTTGTAGGTGCATCCTACACGATTTCATGTACTGCCAGATCCAAGGTTATTGTTGGTATGTAGCGCAGCCTGTACTGCGGCTATGTTTGAAGCTAGAAAAGTACAGAATTCCTCTTCATTCATATTCACGGTGTGTAGAGTAGTCGGTGCCATTTCCTTCAAAATAGTCAAATGGAACAAGTTAATCATACAGAATATTAAGAGTAGTTAATAGTATTTCGTAGCATAATATTCATTTATAAAAGCTTTTTCTTCATATTAGCGTTTTATAAGTTTAAATTCGGGTAGTACCTACCCGTTAAGTTCATACTTAGTAGCTAATATACAATTCAACTACTACAATTCTATATGAAAAACTGATTGTAATAATATTTCGCGTTCAAACTTTTATACAATATTTTACAAACTTACAATACCGCTTATTTTACATAAAGCATGAAATATAGCACACAATAACCTTGATACAAGATAGTTGTGAAGATAATTCTAGCTAGTACACAAGTTGTTCAGCAAAGGCAATAAAGACACGTAATTCATACGTCCAGAAACAAGTCATGCATTATGGTTTTACTAGGACTACTTCCCATCCTTGGTCTTGTGGAACATAACCGTTATGGCCGTTGATAAGACAGCGTGTTGTAACGTCGTCAAAGGGACGAGGGTTACGTAATGACCAACAGTCTCGTAATAACCTAAAAACCTCATTTCTTACCCCAATTACCGACTCCGTCACTTGTGGGAACATTTTGTTTAATAGTTGTAACCCGATGTTCTTGTTCTCACTTTGGTGAGAAGCGAACATTACTAACCCGTAAGCATAACATGCTTCTTTATGTTGCATGTTAGCCACTTTTTCTAAATCACGAAGTCCTATATTCGGATATACTGAGTCAAAATAATTTCTTAACCCGTTGCGTAAAATAGCATTTGGGTTCCCCGCAATATATGCGTCAAAGTAAACACATCGTAACTTATGGATTTCCCAATGTGATATCCCTCATCTTTCGAACGAAAGCCTTTTATAAACCAAGGAATTCTTGGAACGTTCTTCGAATGTCTTACAAACTGATCTCGCCTTAAATAGTTGTGCCGAGGAATTCTGACCGACTCTAGACAAGATTTCATCAATCATGTCTCCGGGTAGGTCTCTTAAAATATTGTGTTGTCTATCCATTTTGTGTTTTTATACTGTAAAATAGACAAGAGTTAGATTCATAAAAAAGAATACTTATTAATACAAGCAATTTTTACATATATCATAAAGCATAAGCACACTATATTACGTATATTACACCACACGAATACAACTATCTTATTCCAACTCGCTCGTTTCTTCTTGTTCGGTTTTGGTTCGTTTTGCCAAGTTTCTAGGGATATATGATGTTCCCCTAATACGAGCCGTCGTTGTCCACATTGGTTTAGAAAAACCTGGTGGTTTAGAGGTTCCCGGGTCATTGTTACAACTTAAGGACTTCGGGGGTTGACGATACATATAAAGTTCATCGGGGTTGGAATTAGATTTCTTTATTTTTATGCCCTTTCCCTTATTATTTTCTTTTGCCTTTTTAAATTCAGTTGGGGTAATTTCTATAACATCATCGGAATTCTCGTCAGAATCCGATTCATTGGAGAATTAGTAATCCTCCCAATATTTTGCTTCCTTAGTGGAAACACCATTGACCATAATTAACCTTGGTCGGTTGGTTAAGGATTTTCTTTTACTTAACCGTTTTATTATTTCCCCCACCGGTTCTATTTCTTCATCCGGTTCCGATTCTTCTTCTGGTTCCGACTCTTCTTCCGGTTCCTCTTCGGGAACTTGTGAATCAGTCCACGAATCATTCCAATTTACATTTGACTCTTCATTATTATTAGGTGAGTCAATGGGACTTGTTCTAGAGGTAGACATCTATCACATAATATCAAACGCGTTAAGAGATTAATATATCACATAATATTCACTTGTTAAAAATATATAGTTTCCAACAAAATTTGTTAAGCAATCATTTTTCAAGTAAACACGGTCGAAGTCCAGACTCACTAATGCATCCTACCAAACTCGATAAGACAAACTAATGCAAAATTCTGGTTCTCTAAGACCAACGCTCGGATACCAACTGAAATGTCCCGTTCTTATTGATTAAAAATGTTCCATATTAATTGATTTCGTTGCGAGGTTTTGACCTCTATATGAGACGTTTTTCAAAGACTGCATTCATTTTTAAAACAAACCATAACCTTTATTTCATAAATAAAGGTTTAAAAAGCTTTACGTAGATTATCAAATAATGATAATCTAAAATATCCTGTTTACACACGACCATTACATAATGGTTTACAATACAAATATGTTACATCGAAATCAGTTACTTGAATGCAGTTTTTACACAATATCATACAAACATGGACTCCAAATCTTGTCCTTATTTTAGTATGCAACAGCGGAAGCTCTTAATATTCACCTGGGAATAAACATGCTTTAAACGTCAACAAAAATGTTGGTGAGTTATAGGTTTAACCTATATATATCAAATCGTAACAATAGACCACAAGATTTCATATTTCAATACACATCCCATACATAGAGATAAAAATCATTCATATGGTGAACACCTGGTAACCGACATTAACAAGATGCATATATAAGAATATCCCCATCATTCCGGGACACCCTTCGGATATGATATAAATTTCGAAGTACTAAAGCATCCGGTACTTTGGATGGGGTTTGTTAGGCCCAATATATCTATCTTTAGGATTCGCGTCAATTAGGGTGTCTGTTCCCTAATTCTTAGATTACCAGACTTAATAAAAAGGGCATATTCGATTTCGATAATTCAACCATAGAATGTAGTTTCACGTACTTGTGTCTATTTTGTAAATCATTTATAAAACCTGCATGTATTCTCATCCCAAAAATATTAGATTTTAAAAGTGGGACTATAACTCACTTTCACAGATTTTTACTTCGTCGAGAAGTAAGACTTGGCCACTGTTGATTCACGAACCTGTAATAATATATACATATATATTAAAGTATGTTCAAAATATATTTACAACACTTTTAATATATTTTGATGTTTTAAGTTTATTAAGTCAGCTGTCCTCGTATATATATATATATATATATATATATATATATATATATATATATATATAGTTGTCCACAGTTAGATGTACAGAAATAAATCGATAAATATTTTATTGAATCAATCCACGACCCAGTGTATATGTATCTCAGTATTGATCACAACTCAAACTATATATATTTTGGAATCAACCTCAACCATGTATAGCTAACTCCAACATTCACATATAGAGTGTCTATGGTTGTTCCGAAATATATATAGATGTGTCGACATGATATATCGAAACATTGTATACGTGTCTATGGTATCTCAAGATTACATAATATACAATACAAGTTTATTAAGTTATGGTTGGAATAGATTTGTTACCAATTTTCACGTAGCTAAAATGAGAAAAATTATCTAATCTTGTTTTACCCATAACTTCTTCATTTTAAATCCGTTTTGAGTGAATCAAATTGCTATGGTTTCATATTAAACTCTATATTATGAATCTAAACAGAAAAGTAAAGGTTTATATTCAGAAAAATAAGTTACAAGTCATTTTTGTAAAGGTAGTCATTTCAGTCGAAAGAACGACGTCTAGATGACCATTTTAGAAAACATACTTCCACTTTGAGTTTAACCATAATTTTTGGATATAGTTTCATGTTCATAATAAAAATCATTTTCTCAGAATAACAACTTTTAAATCAAAGTTTATCATAGTTTTTAATTAACTAACCCAAAACAGCCCGCGGTGTTACTACGACGGCGTAAATCCAGTTTTACCGTGTTTTTCGTGTTTCCAGGTTTTAAATCATTAAGTTAGCATATCATATAGATATAGAACATGTGTTTAGTTAATTTTAAAATTCAAGTTAGAAGGATTAACTTTTGTTTGCGAACAAGTTTAGAATTAACTAAACTATGTTCTAGTGATTACGAGTTTAAACCTTCGAATAAGATTGTTTTATATATATGAATCGAATGATGTTATGAACATCATTACTACCTCAAGTTTAGTAGGTAAACCTACTGGAAGTGACAAGAAATGATCTAGCTTCAAAGGATCTTGGATGGCTTGAAAGTTCTTGAAGTAGGATCATGACACAAAAACAAGTTCAAGTAAGATTTTTTCTCGAATTAAGATAGTTTATAGTTATAGAAATTGAATCAAAGTTTGAATATGAATATTACCTTGAATAAGAAAGATAACCTACTGTATATAACAAAGGTTTCTTGATCTTAGATGATTACTTGGAATGGATTAGAAAGCTTAGAAGTAAATTAGTAAACTTGAAGGGATTTTTGAAGTGTTCTTGAAGTGTTCTTCCTATGATGATTATAGCTTGATTCATGAAGTGATTTTTGATGAAGATGATGATTAACTACTGGAAAAATACGTTCATAATAGTGTGTGTGTGTTGAGAGAGAATTAGAAAGAGAATTGGAAGTGAAATGGAGTGAATGATGAGTGGTAATTGGTGAGTGGTGAGTGGGGTTAAAAGGAATTCTAGTTAGTTGACTAGGTCATGGTAGAAGTTAAAATTGATTAGTCATACATGAAATAATCAAGAGTGGAATCTCATGCTAGTTCCTATTGGTATATACCCATAGTAAGTACGTTTTGAAGCTGTGTATAATACGGGTAAGAATACGACTCGAATTCTTGATGAAAGAAAAGAATGGGAAAGTAACTATAACCATTTTTGTTAAGTATGAGTGTTTTAATATATGTCTTGAAGTATTCCAAAAGTATTTTAATACATCTAAATACACTACATGTATATACATTTTAACTGAGTCGTTAAGTCATCGTTAGTCGTTACATGTAAGTGTTGTTTTGAAACCTTTAAGTTAACGATCTCAATTAATGTTGTTAACCCATTGTTTATTATATCTAATGAGATGTTAAATTATTATATTATCATGATATTATGATATATTAATATATCTTAATATGATATATATACATTTAAATGTCGTTACAACGATAATCGTTACATATATGTCTCGTTTCGAAATCCTTAAGTTAGTAGTCTTGTTTATATGTATATAACTCATTGTTAATATACTTATGGATATACTTACTTATCATAATCTCATGTTAACCATATGTATATCCATATATATATCGTCATGTCGTTTTTACAAGTTTTAACGTTCGTGAATCGCCGGTCAACTTGGGTGGTCAATTGTCTATATGAAACATATTTCAATTAATCAAGTCTTAACAAGTTTGATTGCTTAACATGTTGGAAACATTTAATCATGTAAATATCAATCTCAATTAATATATATAAACATGGAAAAGTTCGGGTCACTACAAATTTCTTGCTCGTTCTCCCAATTAAATTTCGTGTTCATTCTCGTCAACTTCGTCAATGGGGAAGTAATCTTAGAAAATTCTTGGATAAACCGACGATAATAACCGGCCAATCCGAGAAAACTTCGGATTTCCGTAGGCGTAGTCGGTCGTCCCCAACTCTTCACCGTCTCTATCTTCCCCGGATCTACTTGAATTCCATCCTTGTTCACAATATGGCCAAGGAACTGAACTTCCCTTAGCCAAAATTCACATTTGGAGAATTTTGCATACAACTTCTCCTTCCGCAACGTCTTTAACACACCACGCAAATGATGTTCGTGTTCCTTCATACTCTTCGAATAAACAAGTACGTCGTCAATGAACACAATTACCGACTTGTCCAACATAGGTTGGCACACTCGGTTCATAAGATCCATGAATGCCGCCGGTGCATTTGTAAGACCAAAAGGCATAACTATGAATTCAAAATGCCCATAACGCATTCGAAAAGCCGTTTTCTCGATATCCTCCTAATGGACCCGCATTTGGTGATAGCCGGACCGTAAGTCGATTTTAGAGAAATACGTTGCACCTTAGAGTTGGTCAAACAAATCGTCAATCCTAGGTAATGGATAACGATTCTTGATTGTCACTTTGTTCAACTCCCGATAATATATGCAAATCCACATACTACCATCCTTTTTCTTCACGAATAAAACCGGAGCGCCCCATGGTGAGGCACTCGGTCTAATAAAACCCTTTTCAAGTAATTCTTGGGTTTGATTTAATAACTCTTGCATTTCCGTTGGTGCTAAACGATAAGGAGTTTTAGCAACGGGGGTAGCCCCGGAACCAACTCAATGCGAAAATCAACTTGTCTTTCCGCCGGAACACCCGGTAACTCATCGGGAAAAACGTCTTCAAATTCATTTACCACCGGAATTTCACGAATGGGTGGTGGCTCATCACTAGAATCAACAACATGGGCAAGAAAAGCCATGCCACCACTAACAAGGAAACGACGTGCCCGTGCAAAAGTGCATATCGGCACAAGTCTTCTTCGCTTATCGCCATGAATAATTAACTCTCCCCCACTTGGGGTCTTCACACGAATAGATTTTTCATGGCATGCAATATCGGCTCTATAACGATCGAGCCAATATATACCAATGACAATATCAAAATCACCCAAAGTCATCGGAATGAGATCTATTTCAAAAGTTTCGGTACCAAACACAACATTACAATTTTTACAAACATCAACCCCTTGCACCGTTTTACCATCCGCTATTTCGACTTCTACCGGATGACTTAACTTAGCTAGCGGTTTATTTAACTTAGGCACAAATCGAGGTGACACAAAGGACAAATTAGCACCACTATCAAAAAGTATCCCTGCCAGATTAGAGTTAACCATGAAAGTACATGAGATGACTTCATTGGATTGCTTGGCCTCATCATTGGTCATTAAGTAATTGTGTCCCCTAGCCGTACCCGCCATCTTCTCTAACTTCTTAACATGGTCATTATTCAAATCAGGACATTCCGGCCTCTTGTGCCCTTCTTTACCACAATTATAACAAGTGAGTTTGGTTGTAGATGATAATTTCGGGCAATCACGTGAGATATGACCTTTGTGCCCACAATTGTAGCAAGTGACCACGTGACCACCGAAATTTCCCCTCTTCACACTACCAACGCTTTCGGAGCCCTTATTGCTATTCTTGTTTGAAAAGTTCGAATGACTCGAACCCTCAAACTTTCTTTTACCGAAAGTAAAGCCACTCTTTCTCAAAATGAGCGCCTCATAAGCCTTTACCATGTTGAACAATTCATCAAAGCTTTTTACCACACTTACACTAATCTTTTCTTGATAGTTATCGGTCAAGATTCGGTAAAAATCTTCTTTCAACATTTTATCATTCCCGACATACTCCGGGCAAAATTAGGTCTTTGACAAGAAAACGGATTTGAGAGTGTTCAAATCCATCAACCCTTGCCTCAAGGAATGCAACTCATCCTTGAGTCTAGTAAGATCGGCCGAAGTTCGGTATTCGTTGAAAAACTCCTTCTTGAATTTATCCCAAGTAAATTCCATGCATTGTTCTTTGCCATAAAGTTGGATCTTTGCGTCCCACCACAATTTAGCATCACCTCTTAACATGCTACAACCATACCTCTTCTTTTTATCGAGAGGGCATTCACATGTACGAAAAGCCCCCTCCATATCGGAGATCCAACGGGCACTCTTAACTGAGTCCCGTTCACCATCGAAGGTGGGAGGTTGAGAGTCCTTGATATTCTTATAATAGAACTCCCGTCTCCCCACATTATCCTCTTGTAGAACAAGCTTAACTTGTTCCCTAACCACACTAACTAGTTGCTCATCGATCGTATCTAGAAACATCTTCTTAACGTCTTCGAGAAACTCCGCTTTTTGACGTTTAAAGATGGCCTCAACTTTGGCCGTGAACTCAACGTCCTCACTCGTACTTCCATCATTGGTGTCGTGTCCATTTCTCATCTTCATTCTATAAAATCGAAATAGGTTAAACAACGAATGAAAGGACATGACACATATACATATTCACCTCACCGTCCCATCTTGCTCAACAATCGTCGTACATCGCTTGTTTGACATAATTTGAACCCGTAACAATGGTAGCTAATAATTGTTACGCGAGCACGTCGCATTAACTCGCTAGTACAACGTCTATCTCGCTTGATGATTGCAAAAACACAACACAAAATAATTAGCGCATAGTTAGTTCACCTAAACTTAGGCACCAACCAATCCCCGGTACCCGTCTCCTACAAGTCCCGCATAAAGCGCATACACAATTCAAGTCTAAGTCTAGGCACCTATCTCAAGTCGCCTAAATCCTTTAGACCATGCTCTGATACCACTTGTAACAACCCAAACCAATAACCAACCGAATGCGCGAAATAAAATTTTTTTTTTGTCAGAAGGGTGCGTCACACGCACCACCTCAGGGTGCGCGGCGCGCACATGCCCAATTCAGTTCTGTCCGTTTTTGTCAATTTTCAAATAAAGATCTCCCACTTCCCAACATATTTAGACAAAACTCTTTTTACAACATGATATAATAGTTAAAACTCACACGAATCAATAATAAAATAATTTTTACAAAACCGGACCCACATATGCCGTAATACGAGTTTCGTACAAAAGTATGAGTTTTAACCGAATTAGTTTACATTCCAAACGACACTAGAGCATGATATTTGGGGGTTAAACTACTCAACTCTCGGTCAAACTTCAAAAGCTAACACATTCGAAAGCGTCCCCTATCAAAACAAGCGGGATCTCTAATCCAATCGTCCGCCCTTACCCTTGTCAACGCTCGAACCTATAAAAAGGTAAACAACGAGAGGGTAAGCAAAAAGCTTAGTGAATGCAATAATTATACATACACATATATAACCTACTTACTTGCAAACACTTACACAATACCACCTACAAGCTAGCAATTCGACAAGTATGCAAAGATTAAGCATATACCAATATCCGCAATCATAATAAGCTAGCGATTCCAAAAGAATATAGTTCACAATTAAATATGCTAGTACAAAAATTCACACAACCATGGTTAACCAATCGTACAAAGGAATGGTACTCGAATTTTCCATTGGTGTTCATAACAACCGTTAGCGTACAACAACATATATCAAGAACCCTTGGCGGAACGACAACACATATCCGTTCATAAAACCGTTAGTGTACAATGACATATATCACTAACTAGGACAACACATATCCGTTCATAAAAGTCGTTAGTGTACAACAACATATATCACTAACTCGGACAACACATATCTGTCCTTAGAAACCGTTAGTGTACAACAACATATATCACTAACTAGGACAACACATATTCGTCCCTACAAATAAATACATTATATACATACATGTATACTTATTCCACTCACCTTAACACCAAGATGATGCTTATGCACTTCCGAAAGCTTCAAAGCAAAGTACCTAATACATTAAGTACACATTC